>NC_091617.1:134537532-135760639 GCF_027580195.1 Bos mutus
CCCAGGTGAACCAGCACCCAGACAGGTCAGGAGGAAAATGCTCAGCCCTCTTGCATCATGGGGATTTGTGGGTCAAGTCCTCATCGGTCTCCACCTCCCTCTTTCTCAGTATAAAGAGATTAGCCAGGAGATAGTGAGAAAGAGAAGTTACCTGCCAAGGGTTCCCAGCTGCAAAGACTATGGCTCCCCACAGATCCACAGATGAGGCCCCGGGCTGTCCCAGCCCTCTGGTTCCAGGTGTCATCGGAAGCCACAGGCCTGGGCGAAGAACGTTCCATCTACACATATAACATCATGCCACTGGTGTCGGTGTCAGGATTGGGAGCAGGGTCAGGGAGGGTCACTGTGTGAAAGTGTTAGGGTTCAGGGTGGTTCTGTGTGAGACAGAGGAATGCCTTTGGTGGCTTTTGGCTGGTCCAATTGGTCAGGAAAATCATTCCAGAGAAGGAGGGCCAGAGAGCATGATCTCAACTTCCACAAGCGATCATGAACTTGGGAGGATATTCCAGGTAAAAGAAACAATATAAGAAACAGCAAACTGGTTTCCTGAGCAGGGACTGAGAAGCTGGAAATCGATTCTGTAGATGGGCTAAAGTGTAGGCTTCATGCTGGGGGCCAGGAAAAAATGACCCCAGGTTTCTCCAGCACCTGCTATGCCAGGCCCTGTCTCGGTGCTAGAAGATGAATAAGGCCCAACTTCCCTCACCCTGTCACACCCTGCACAAGGTGGTGGGTGTCAGAAATACATGTGCAGCCAGCATCACGGCACACACACACAACATGCATATACAAATTGCACTTCCACACATACACAGAAAAGAGGCACCTGGATGAGAGCTGACTCAGTGGCCCTTGTCAAGTCTCCAAAATGATTTCTCCCAACAGAAAATAGGCAGTGGTGCCAGAAGATCCACTTGGCATCTCACAGGCTGCACCCAGCTCCCCTCCTGCAGTCCCCTAGAGCCAGGCTTTCACCTTGAAACAAATCTCTTTTTCCTTTTTCTTTTTTTAATTTAAATTTATTTATTTTAATTGGAGGCTAATTACTTTACAATATTATATTGGTTTTGCCATACATCAACATGAATCTGCCACGGGTGTACAAACACCATCCTGAACCCCCCTCCCACCTCCCTCCCTCTGAGTCATCCCAGTGCACCAGCACCAAGCATCCTGTGTCCTACATTGAACCTGGACTGGTGATTAGTTTCTTATATGATATTATACATGTTTCAATGCCATTCTCCCAAATCATCCCACGCTCTCCCTCTCCCACAGAGTCCAAAAGACTGTTCTATACATCTGTGTCTCTTTTGCTGTCTCACATACAGTGTTATCATTACCATCTTTCTCAATTCCATATATATGCGTTAGTATAATGTATTGGTATTTTTCTTTCTGGCTTACTTCACTCTGTATAATGGCCTCCAGTTTCATCCACCTCATTAGAACTGATTTAAATGTTTTCTTTTTAATGGCTGAGTAATACTCCATTGTGTATATGTACCACAGCTTTCTTATCCACTCATCTGCTGATCGACATCTAGGTTGCTTCCATGTCCTGGCTATAATAAACAGTGCCTCGATGAACATTGGGGTACACGTGTCTCTTTCAATTCTGGTTTCCTCAGTGTGTATGCCCAGCAGTGGGATTGCTGGGTCATAAGGCAGTTGTATTTCTAGTTTTTAAAGGAATCTCCACACTGTTCTCCATAGGGGCTGTACTAGTTTGCATTCCCACCAACAATATAAGAGTGTTCCCTTTTCTCCACACCCTCTCCAGAATTTATTGCTTATAGACTTTTGGATTGCAGCCATTCTGACTGGCGTGAATTGGTACCTCATTGTGGTTTTGATTTGCATTTCTCTGATAATGAGTGATGTTGAGCATCTTTTCATGTGTTTGTTAGCCATCTGTATGTCTTCTTTGGAAAAATGTCTATTTAGTTCTTTGGCCCATTTTTTGATTGGGTCGTTTATTTTTCTGGAATTGAGCTGCAGGAGTTGCTTGTATATTTTTGAGATCAGTTATTTGTCAGTTGCTTCATTTGCTATTATTTTCTCCCATTCCAAAGGCTGTCTTTTCACCTTGCTTATAGTTTCCTTTGTTGTGCAGAAGCTTTTAATTTTAATTAGGTCCCATTTGTTTATTTTTGCTTTTATTTCCAGTATTCTGGGAGGTGGGTCATAGAGGATCCTGCTGTGCTTTGTGTCAGAGAGTGTTTTGCCTATGTTCTCCTCTAGGAGTTTTATAGTTTCTGGTCTTACGTTTAGATCTTTAATCCACTTTGAGTTTATTTTTGTGTATGGTGTTAGAAAGTGTTCCAGTTTCATTCTTTTACAAGTGGTTGACCAGTTTTCGCAGCACCATTTGTTAAAGAGATTGTCTTTAATCCATTGTATATTCTTGCCTCCTTTGTCAAAGATAAGGTGTCCATAGGTGCATGGATTTATCTCTGGGCTTTATATTTTGTTCCATTGATCTATATTTCTGTCTTTGTGCCAGTACCATACTGTCTTGATGACTATGGCTTTGTAGTAGAGCCTGAAGTCAGGCAGGTTGATTCCTCCAGTTCCATTCTTCTTTCTCAAGATTGCTTTGGCTATTCGAGGTTTTTTGTATTTCCATACAAATTGTGAAATTATTTGTTCTAGCTCTGTGAAAAATACCGTTGGTAACTTGATAGGGATTGCATTGAATCTATAGATTGCTTTGGGTAGTATACTCATTTTCACTATATTGATTCTTTCGATGCATGAACATGGTATATTTCTCCATCTATTAGTGTCCTCTTTGATTTTTTTCACCAGTGTTTTATAGTTTTCTATGTATAGGTCTTTAGTTTCTTTAGGTAAATATATTCCTAAGTATTTTATTCTTTTTGTTGCAATGGTGAATGGAATTGTTTCCTTAATTTCTCTTTCTATTTTCTCATTATTAGTGTATAGGAATGCAAGGGATTTCTGTGTGTTGATTTTATATCCTGCAACTTTACTATATTCATCGATTAGTTCTAGTAATTTTCTGGTGGAGTCTTTAGGGTTTTCTATGTAGAGGATCATGTCATCTGCAAACAGTGAGAGTTTTACTTCTTCTTTTCCAGATTCCTTTTATTTCTTTTTCTGCTCTGATTTCTGTGGCCAAAACTTCCAAAACTATGTTGAATAGTAATGATGAAAGTGGACACCCTTGTCTTGTTCCTGACTTTAGGGGAAATGCTTTCAATTTTTCACCTTTGAGGATAATGTTTGCTGTGGGTTTGTCACATATAGCTTTTATTATGTTGAGGTATGTTCCTTCTATTCCTGCTTTCTGGAGAGTTTTTATCATAAATGGATGTTGAATTTTGTCAAAGGCTTCCTCTGCATCTATTGAGATAATCATGTAGTTTATGTCTCTGCTTTTGAATATGCTATCTAGTTGTTCATAACTTTCCTCCCAAGGAGTAAGCGCCTTTTAATTTCATGGCTGCAATCACCATCTGCAGTGATTTTGGAGCCCAAAATCACTGACAATGTGGTCCACTGGAGAAGGGAATGGCAAACCACTTCAGTATTCTTGCCTTGAGAACCCCATGAACAGTATGAAAAGGCAAAATGATAGGGTACTGAAAGAGGAACTCCCCAGGTCAGTAGGTGCCCAATATGCTACTGGAGATTAGTGGAGAAATAACTCCAGAAAGAATGAAGGGATGGAGCCAAAGCAAAAACAATACACAGTAAATATTGTCAAATGAGTAATAATTCTTCTTAGGTTATATTGTATGATAAATGTTGCTAATATAGATATCCTGGAAATTGTGAATTCCTTTTTCCAGTGGTCATGTATGGATGTGAGAGTTGGACTGTGAAGAAAGCTGAGCGCCGAAGAATTGATGCTTTTGAACTGTGGTGCTGGAAAAGACTCTTGAGAGTCCCTTGGACTGCAAGGAGATCCAACCAGTCCATTCTGAAGGAGATCAGTCCTGGGTGTTCTTTGGAAGAAATGATACTAAAGCTGAAACTCCAGTACTTTGGCCACCTCATGCAAAGAGTGAACTCATTGGAAAAGACCATGATGCTGGGAGGGATTGGGGGCAGGAGGAGAAGGGAACGACAGAGGATGAGATGGCTGGATGGCATCACCGACTCGATGGACATGAGTTTGGGTAAACTCTGGGAGTTGGTGATGGACAGGGAGGCCTGGAGTGCTGCGATTCATGGGGTTGCAAAAAGTTGGACATGACTGAGCAACTGAACTAAACTGAACTGACTGAAAATTCTGATAGATCCTAGTAAAATTTGTCAGTCATGATTCTAGTTATTATCTTAAAGTGTTCTATGTCATAGCAGTAACCAAGTTTCTTTGTTAATTGCATTGTCATTAGATTTTAAATGTGCCTTAAGTCTTTTGTCATCATAGACAGTTATGGTTTTATTCTGGTGTTTTTGCAAAAATGCTTCCTCTTCAAGAAGATTAATAGAAAGGCTGCTGCTGCTGCTAAGTCACTTCAGTCGTGTCCGACTCTTTGCGACCCCATAGACTGCAGCCCACCAGGCTCCCCCGTCCCTGGCATTCTCCAGGCAAGAACACTGGAGTGGGTTGACATTTCCTTCTCCAATGCATGAAAGTGAAAAGTGAAAGTGAAGTCGCTCAGTCGTGTCCGACTCCCAGCGACCCCATGGACTGCAGCCTACCAGGCTCCTCCGTCCGTGGGATTTTCCAGGCAAGAGTACTGGAGTGGGGTGCCATTGCCTTCTCCATAATAGAAAGGACTTCTGGATAAATACAGGTTTCTGACTTTCAGATCATAATGCTGAACTGAGTAAGAAATTAAACAGTCCTAATGAGAAACGCGATGACTTCATAAATTGCTAACAAAACAAGTTAATTACATAAGACTGAGTGACTGGTGAATATGGTTATAGTTTTTAGTTTCTGTCTGAAAAACTACTGGTTTGTATCTACGTTTTCCAGGTATAAGGAAACCTTTCCCTCAAACAAATTATGACTTTGATAAATTATACCTTTGTAAGCAGAATTGCTTATAAACAATTCTGAGCGGCAAGAGGCGGCTGTGTGGTGCTGGAGCGGTGAGTGGCTGAGAGGAGATACCCTGCATCCAAGGTCAGTAGCAGTGACCATGAGGAGATACCACACGTCCAAGGAAAGGAGCAACAGCTGCAAGTTGCTGGAGCAGCTGTAAAGAAATACCCCACGTCCAAGGTAAGAGAAATCCCAGTAAGATGGGATTTGAGATGGGTGCTGAGAGAGGGCATCAGAAAGCAGACAGACTGAAACCACAATCACAAAAACTGACCAATCTAATCACGTGGACCACAGCCTTGTCTAACTCAATGAAACTAAGCCAGTCCAGGTAAGCCACCCAAGACAGACAGGTCTTGGTAGAGAGTTCTGACAAAATGTGGTCACTGGAGAAGGGAATGGCAAACCACTTCAGTATTCGTCCTTGAGAACCCCATGAACAGTATGAAAAGGCAAAAAGATAGGACACTGACAGATGAACTCCCCAGGTCAGTAGGTGCCCAATATGCTACTGGAGATCAGTGGAGAAATAAGTCCAAAAAGAATGGAGAGACGGAGCCAAAGCAAAAACAACACCCAGTTGTGGATGTGACTGGTGATAGAAGCAAGGTCTGATGCTGTAAAACAGCAATATTGTATAGGAACCTAGAATGCCAGGTCCATGAATCAAGACAAATTGGAAGTGGTCAAACAGGAGATGGCAAGAGTGAAAGTCGACATTTTAGGAATAAGTGAACTAAAATGGACTGGAATGGGTGAATTTAATTCAGATGACCATTATATCTACTATGGTGGGCAAGAATCCCTTAGAAGAAATGGAGTAGCCATCATAATCAACAAAAGACTCTGAAATGCAGTACTTGGATGCAATCTCAAAAACGACAGAATGATCTCTGTTCATTTCCAAGGCAAACCATCTATATCACAGTAATCCAAGTCTATGCCCTGACCAGTAATGCTGAAGAAGCTGAAGTTGAACTGTTCTATGAAGACCTAGAAGACCCTTTATAACTAACACCACATAAAGATGTCCTTTTCATTATCGGGGACTGGAATGCAAAAGTAGGAAGTTGAAAAACACCTGGAATAACAGGCAAATTTGGCCTTAGAGTACAGAATGAAGCAGAGCAAAGGCTATTAGAGTTTTTCCAAGAGAACACACTGGTCATAGCAAACACCCTCTTCCAACAGCACAAGAGAAGACTCTACACATGGACATCACCAGATGGCCACCACCGAAATGAGATTGATTATATTCTTTGCAGCAAAAGATGGAGAAGCTCTATACAGTCAGCAAAAACAAGACCAGGAGCTGACTGTGGCTCAGATCATGAACCCCTTATTGCCAAATTCATATTAAAATTGAAGAAGGTGGGGAAAACCACTAGACCATTCAGGTATGACTTAAATCACATCCCTTATGATTATACAGTGGAAGTGAGAAATAGATTTAAGGGACTAGATCTGATACACAGAGTGCCCAACGAACTGTGGATGCAGGTTCATGACATTGTACAGGAGACACGGATCAAGACCATCCCCAAGAAAAAAAAAATGCAAAAAAGCAAAATGGCTGTCTGAGGAGGCCTTAAAAATAGCTGTGAAAAGAAGAGAAGTGAAAAACAAAGGATAAAAGGAAAGATATAAGCATCTGAATGCAGAGTTCCAAAGAATAGCAAGAAGAAATAAGAAAGCTTTCCTCAGTGATCAGTGCAAAGAAATAGAGGGAAAAAATAGAATGGGAAAGACTAGAAATTTCTTCAAGAAAATTAGATATACCAGATCAGATCAGATCAGATCAGTCGCTCAGTCGTGTCCGACTCTTTGCAACCCCATGAATCGCAGCACACCAGGCCTCCCTGTCCATCACCAACTCCCGGAGTTCACTCAGACTCAGGTCCATCGAGTCAGTGATGCTATCCAGCCATCTCATCCTCTGTTGTCCCCTTCTCCTCCTGCCCCCAACCCCTCCCAGCATCAGAGTCTTTTCCAATAAGTCAACTCTTTGCATGAGGTGGCCAAAGTACTGGAGTTTCAGCTTTAGCATCATTCCTTCCAAAGAAATCCCAGGGCTGATCTCCTTCAGAATGGACTGGTTGGATCTCCTTGCAGTCCAAGGCAATCTCAAGAGTCTTCTCCAACACCACAGTTCAAAAGCATCAATTCTTCGGCACTCAGCCTTCTTCACAGTCCAACTCTCACATCCATACATGACCACAGGAAAAACCATAGCCTTGACTAGACGAACCTTTGCTGGCAAAGTAATGTCTTTGCTTTTGAATATGCTATCTAGGTTGGTCATAACTTTCCTTCCAAGGAGTAAGCGTCTTTTAATTTCATGGCTACAGTCACCATCTGTAGTGATTTTGGAGCCCAGAAAAATAAAGTCTGACACTGTTTCCACTGTTTCCCCATCTATTTCCCATGAAGTGCTGGGACCGGATGCCATGATCTTCGTGTTCTGAATGTTGAGCTTTAAGCCAACTTTTTCACTCTCCGCTTTCACTTTCATCAAGAGGCTTTTAAGGGAATATTAAATCAAAGATGGGCTCAATAAAGGACAGAAATGGTATGGACCTAACAGAAGCAGAAGATATTAAGAAGAGATGGCAAGAATACACAGAAGAACTGTACAAAAAAGATCTTCATGACCCAGATAATCACGATGATGTGATCACTCACCTAGAGCCATACATCCCGGAATGTGAAGTCAAGTGGGCCTTAGGAGGCATAACTACGAACAAAGCTAGTGGAGGTGATGGAATTCCAGTTGAGCTATTTCAAATCCTGAAAGATGATGCTTTAAAATGCTGCACTCAATATGCCAGCAAATTTGGAAAACTCAGCAGTGGCCACAGGACTGGAAAAGGTCAGTTTTCACTCCAATCCCAAAGAAAGACAATACCAAAGAATGTTCAAACTATCACACAATTACACTCATCTCACATGCTGGTAAAGTCAGTCAGTTCAGTTGCTCAGTCGTGTCCGACTCTTTGCGACCCCATGAATCGCAGCACACCAGGCCTCCCTGTCCATCAACATCGCCCGGAGTTCACTCAAACTCACGTCCATAGAGTCAGTGATGCCATCCAACCATCTCATCCTCTGTTGTCCCCTTCTCCTGCCCCCAATCCCTCCCAGCATCAGAGTCTTTTCCAGTGAGTCAACTCTTCGCATGAGGTGGCCAAAGTACTGGAGTTTCAGCTTTAGCATCATTCCTTCCAAAGAAATCCCAGGGCTGATCTCCTTCAGAATGGACTGGTTGGATCTCCTTGCAGTCCAAGGGACTCTCAAGAGTCTTCTCCAACACCACAGTTCAAAAGCATCAATTCTTCGGCGCTCAGCTTTCTTCACAGTCCAACTCTCACATCCATACATGACCACAGGAAAAACCATAGCCTTGACTAGACAAACCTTTGTTGGCAAAGTAATGTTTCTGCTTTTGAATATGCTATCCAGGTTGGTCATAACTTTCCTTCCAAGGAGTACGCGTCTTTTAATTTCATGGCTACAATCACCATCTGCAGTGATTTTGGAGCCAAAAAAATAAAGTCTAACACTATTTCTTCTCCAAGTCAGGTTTCAGCAATACGTGAACCATGAACTTCCAGATGTCCAAGCTGGTTTTAGAAAAAGCAGAGGACCCAGAGATCAAATTGCCAACATCTGTTGGATCATCAAAAAAAAGCAAGAGAATTCCAGAAAAACATCTATTTCTGCTTTATTGACTATGCCAAAGCCTTTGGCTGTGTGGATCACAATAAACTGTGGAAAATTCTGAAAGAGATGGGAATACCAGACCACCTGACCTGCCTCTTGAGAAACCTGTATGCAGGTCAGGAAGCAACAGTTAGAACTGGACATGGAACAACAGACTGGTTCCAAATAGGAAAAGGAGTACATCAAGGTTGTATATTGTCACCATGCTAATTTGACTTATATGCAGAGCATATCAGGAGAAACGCTGTGCTGGATGAAGCAGAAGCTGGAATCAAGTTTGCTGGGAGAAATATCAATAACCTCAGGTGTGCAGATGACACCACCCTTATGGCAGAAAGTGAAGAAGAACTAAGGAGCCTCTTGATGAAAGTGGAAGAGGAGAGTGAAAAAGTTGGCTTAAAGCTCAATATTCAAAAAACTAAGATGACCATCTCTTCATGGGAAATAGATGGGGAAACAGTGGAAACATCGGGTGACTTTATTTTGGGGGGTCCAAAATCACTGCAGATGGTGACTGCAGCCATGAAATTAAAAGATGCTTACTCCTTGGAAGGAAAGTTATGACCAACTTAGACAGCATATTAAAAAGCAGAAACATTACTTTGCCAACAAATGTCCATCTAATCAAGGCTATGTTTTTTCCAGTAGTCTCTTATGGATGTGGGAGTTGGAGTATAAAGAAAGCTGAGCACCAAAGAATTGATGCTTTTGAACTGTGGTGTTGGAGAAGACTCTTGAGTCCCTTGGACTGCAAGGAGGTCCAACCCAGGTCATCCTAAAGGAGATCAGTTCTGAGTGCTCATTGGAAGGACTGATGTTGAAGATGAAACTCTAGTCCTTTGGCCACTTGATGCAAAGAGCTGACCGATTTGAAAACGCCCTGATGCTGGGAAAGATTGAAGGCAGGAGGAGAAAGGGATGACAGAGGATGAGATGGTTGGATGGCATCACTGACTCAATGGAAATGAGTTTGAGTAGACTTTGGGAGTTGGTGATTGACAGGGAGGCCTAGCATGCTGTGGTCCATGGGGTCACGAACAGTCAGACATGACTGAGCAAGTGAACTGAACTGAAGCAGAATTGAGGGTTTCCAGGTGGCACTAGTGTTAAATAAACCCCCTACCAATGCAGGAGTTACAGGAGATGCAGGTTCGATCCCTGGGTTGGGAAGACCCCCTAGAGAGGGATATGGCAATCCACTCCATTATTCTTACCTGGAGAATCCCATGGACAGAGGAGCCTGATGGGCTCCGGTACATGGGGTCACAAAGAGTTGGACATCACTGAAGTGACTTAGCATGCACGAATGCAACTAGAATTGAAACATTTACCTTTTTTTCTCTATCTGCTTCCTCCAGAGATTGTAAACTCTTAAGTCCCCAGCAACGTTACCAGAAAAATAAGGAAAGCCGCACACTACAAGCTACAGAAAGCTCAACGTAATTGGGGGACCTTTAAAAAAGACAAATTAACCAATATATCTGTTAGGTGAAATCTGTGACAAGCCCTTTGTGTACCTTTTCTAGCCCTGATAGGATCTTTAAAAGTTCACTCAGACTCCTTATAAAAATTTCAGCAAAGAGTGTATATGATCAAATATAAATTATCAGGCCAAATTTTTGAGATCAGAGTTATTTTGCAAAAAAAAATAGTCAATTTTGTTATATTTGGTAGAAATGAGGGTAATTCTAGAGAAGAAAAGATGTTTCAATGAATGTTAAACCCCAGTTTTGTTAACAGAGGTCTATATTTACTACGACTCACTTCCTGGATAGTTCCTTGCTGTTATATTAAAGTTTAATCGAATTGTTAAAAGAACACTCTAAGTTTGTTTCTGAAGCTTTCTTTATGGTCCAACTCTCACATCCATACATGACTACTGGAAATGCTATAGCTTTGACTGTATGGACCTTTGTAGGCAAAGTGATGTCTCTGCTTTTTAATATGCTGTCCAGATTTGTCACAGCTTTTCTTCCAAAGAGTATTTTTAATATCATGGCTGCAGTCACCATCTGCAGTGATTTTGGAGTCCAAGAAAATAAAATCTGTCACTGTTTCCACTTTTTCCCCTTCTATTTGCCATGAAGTAATGGGACCAGATGCCATGATCTTGGTTTTTTGAATGTTGAGTTTCAAGCCAGCTTTTTCTCCCTCCCCTTTCACCCTCATCAAGAGGCTCTTTAGTTCCTCTTCCCTTTCAGCCATTAGAGAGGTATTATCTGAATATCTGAGGTTGCTGATATTTCTCCTGGCAATCTTGATCCCAGCTTGTGATTCATTCAGCCTGACATTTTGCATGATGTACTTTTCATTTAAGTTAAATAAGTAGCATGACAATATACAGCATTGAAATACTCCTTTCCCACTTTGAACAGTCCATTGTTCCATGAGCTGTATGAAAAGATATGACACCAGGAGATGAGCCCCTCAGGTCGGAAAGTGTCTAATATGCTCTTGGGTAGGAGTAGAGGACAATTACAAACAGCTCCAGAAAGAATGAAGCTCCAGAAAGAATGGACCAAAGTGAAAACAATGCTCATTTGTGGATGTGTCTGGTGGTGAAAGTAAAGTCCGATGGTGTAAAGAACAATATTGCATAAGAGCACAGAATGTTAGATCCATGAATCAAGGTAAGGTGAATGTAGTCAAGCAGGAGATGGCAAGAGTGAATATCAATATCTTTGGAATCAGTGAACTAAAATGGACAGGAAAGGGCGAACTTAATTCAGATGATCATTACATCTACTACTGTGGGCAAGAATCCCTTAGAAAAAAATGGAGTAGCCCTCAGTCAAAAGAAGAGTCTGAAATACAGTACTTGGGTGCAGTCTCAAAAACGACAGACTGATCTTGCTTCATTTTCAGGGCAAATCATTCAACGTCACAATAATCCAAGTCTATGTCCCAACCACTGATTCTGAAAAGCTGAAGTTGAGCAGTTCTATGAAGACCTAATGCAAAAGTAGGAAGCCAAGAGATACTTGTAGTATCTCTTGTTTGGCTTTGAAGTACAAAATGAAGCAGGGCAAAGTCTAACAGAGTTTTATCAAGAGAATGAACTGGTCATAGCAAACTGATCATCGCAAAAGACATTTCTACACATGGACATCACCAAATGGCCAATACTGAAATCAGACTTATATTCTTTGCAGCCAAAGATGGAGAAGCTCTATACAGTCAGCAAAAACAAAACCTGGAGTTGACTGTGGCTCAGATAATGAACTCCTTGTTGCAAAATTCAGATTTGAATTGAAGGAAGTAGGGAAAACCACTAGGCCTTTCAGGTATGACCTAAATCAAATCCCTTATTGTTATACACTGGAGGTGATGAATAGATTCAGGGATTAGATCTGGTAGACTGAGTGCCTAGAGAACTATGGGCAGAGGTTCATAACATTGTACAAGAGGCAATGACCAAAACGATCACAAAGAAAAACAAATACAAGAAGGCAAAGTGGTTGTCTGAAGAGGCTTTACAAATAGCTGAGAAAAGAAGAGCTGTGAAAGGCAAAACAGAAAGGGAAAGGTATACCCAACTGAATGCAGAGGTCCAGAGACTAGCAGAGAGAGATAAGAAGGCCTTCTTAAATGAACACTGCAAAGAAATAGAGGAAAACAATAGAATGGGAACAACTAGAGATCTCTTCAAGAAAATTGGAGCTGTCAAGGGACTATTTTATGGAAGGATGAGCATGATAAAGGACAGAAACAGAAGAGATTAATAAGACGAGGCAAGAATACACAAAAGAACTCTACAGAAAGAGAACTGAATGAACCAGATAACCACGATGGTGTGGTCATTTACCTAGAGCAGACATCCCGGAGTGTGAAGTCAAGTGGGCCTTAGGAAGCATTACTACAGACAAAGCTAGTGGAGGTGATGGAATTCCAGCTGAGCTATTTCAAATCCTAAAAGATGATGCTGTTGAAAGTGCTGTACTCAATATGTCAGCAAATTTGGAAAACTCAGCAGTGGCCACAGGACTGGAAAAGGTCAGTTTTCATTCCAATCCCAAAGAATGGAAATATGAAAGAATGTTCAAATTACTGTACAAGTGTGCTCTTTTCAAATGCTAATAAGTTAATGCTCAAAATCCTTCAAGCTAGGCCTCAGCAGTATGTGAATCAAGAACTTCCAGATGAACAAGATTGGTTTAGAAAAAGCAGAGGAACCAGAGATCAAATTGCCAACATTCATTTGATCATAGAGAGAGCAAGAGACTTTCAGAAGAGCATCTACTTCTGTATCATTGACTATGTGAAAGCCTTTAACAGTGTGGATCTCCAACTGTGAAAAATTCTTAAAGAGATGGGAATACCAGACTACCTTACCTGTCTCTTGAGAAGCTTGTATACCAGTCAAGAAGCAAAAGTCAGAACTGGAAACAGAATAACTGAGTGGTTCCAAATTGGGAAAGGAGTATGACAAACTGTATATTGTCACCCTGCTTATTTAACTTCTATGCAGAGTACATCTTGTGAGATGCTGGGCTGGATGAAGCACAAGCCGGAATCAAGATTGCCAGGAGAAGCATCAACAACCACAGATATGCAGATGATATCACTCTAATGCAGAAAGTGAAGAGGAAGTAAAGAGCTTCTTGATGAGGGTGAAAGAGGAGAGTGGAAAAGCAGGTTTGAAACTCAACATTCAAAAAACCAAGATCAAGGCATCCAATCCCATCACTTCATGGCAAATAGAAGGGAAAAAGTGAAAGCACTGGCAGATTTATTTTCTTGGGGGTCCCAAATCACTGCAGACAGTGACTGTAGCCTTGAAATGTAAAGATGTTCACTCCTCAGAAGAAAAGCTGTGACAAATCTGGACAGCATATTAAAAAGCAGAGACCTCACTTTGCTGATGAGGGTCTGTATAGTCAAAGCTCTGGTTTTTCCATTAGTCATATATGGATGTAAGAGTTGGACCATAACGAAGGCTGAGCACTGAAGAATTGATGCTCTTGAACTGTGGTGTTGGAGAAGACTCTTCAGAGTCCCTTAAACAGCAAGGGGTTCAAACCTGTCAATCCTAAAGGAAGTCAACCCTGAATATTCATTGGAAGGACTGTTGTGAAAGCTGAAGCTCCAATACTTTGGCCACTTGATGTGAAGAGTGGACTCATTGGCAAAGACTCTGATGCTGGGAAAGATTAAGGGCAGGAGGAATAGGGGGTGACAGAGCATGAGATGGTTGGATGACATCACGGACTCAATGGACATGAATTTTAGCAAATTCTAAGATACCTTGGAGGACAGCAGAGTCTGGTGTGCTGCAGTCCATGGGGTGGCAGAGTCAGACAGGACTTAGTGACTGAACAACAATATGTGGTTAACACCAGGCTGAGGTCATTTAAGTTTTAAGGCCCATCCTCCCTTAATCTTTTATTGTTTACTCACTAAGTCATCTCTGACTCTTGTGACAACAGACTGTAACCCACCAGACTCCTTTGTACGTGGGATTTCCCAGGCAAGAATACTGGAGTGGGTTGCCGTTTCCTCTTCCCAGTGATCTTCCTGACCCAAGGATCAAACCCCATCTCCTGCATTGGAGGAAGATTCCTTTATCTTGGGAACAATTAAATTATATTAAGGATAAACAACCTAGTAATACTAGGCTGGGTGCCTTATGGACAGTGCCAATCCCAGGTGGTGCAGTGGGAAAGAACCCTCCCCCCTTGCCCCAAGCCAATGCAGGAGATGCAAGAAATGCATGTATCTGTGGATTGGAAAGATCCCCTGGAGGAAGGAATGGCAACCCACTCCAGTATTCTTACCCGGAAAATTCCATGGACAGATGAGGCTGGCAGTCTACAGTCAATGGGTCCACAAATAGTCAGACATGACTGAGCATACACAAAGTTTATTATTTCCATGAAAAATAAAGATTGGTACAGAATAGATGAAGTCAATCTGAGGATATACTGGACTACACCTAATGGAAGTTCTTGGCTTCTTACTGATAAGTTAAATAATACTGCTAGCTATGTTACTTGTACTTTATCTGTTTTACAAGATTGTTGTTTCTTGCATTACCAAATGTGTGACTGAGCCTCTGATGAAAATATTTTTATATGATATCAATGATTGTAATAGTATAACTTTAGATATGGGAAGATACAACAAGAGGGAATTTTTTCCTGGACATAAGAGGTTAGTAAGACAGGTGATCCAGAGTCCTGGTTACTGTTGATAAGACCTAGTCCAGTAACTGCATTGAGTGGTCTATCAGTAAAATCTTTGACAGATCTAAAAATGAACCTTCCTAGCACTGTGTGACAAAATGGTCATGAAATGCCTCCTGAAGCATGGTCGAATTTAATACCAGCAGGCTGCTGCTGCTAAGTCGCTTCAGTCGTGTCCGACTCTGTGCAACCCCATAGACGGCAGCCCACCAGGCTCCTCCGTCCCTGGGATTCTCCAGGCAAGAACACTGGAGTGGGTTGCCATTTCCTCCTTCAGTGCATGAAACTGGAAAGTGAAAGTGAAGTCGCTCAGTCGTGCCCGACTCTTAGCGACCCCATGGACTGCAGCCTACCAGGCTCCTCTGTCCATGGGATTTTCCAGGCAAGAGTACAGGAGTGGGGTGCCATTGCCTTCTCCGATACCAGGAGGGGGCCCTATCAAATTGGCACTTGCCATCTACCTCTCAGCTCAGTTCAGTTCAGTTGCTCAGTTGTGTTTGACTCTTTGCAACCCCGTGGACTGCAGCACACCAGGCCTCCTTGTCCATCACCAACTCCTGGAGTTTACTCAAACTCATGTCCGTTGAGTTGGTGATGCCATCCAACCAGCTCATCCTCTGGTTCTCCTTCTCTTGCCTTCAATCTTTCCCAGCATCAGGGTCTTTTCAAATGACTCAGGTCTTCGCATCAGGTGGCCAAAGTATTGGAGTTTCAGCTTCGACATCAGTCCTTCCAATGAACACCCAGGACTGATCTCCTTTAAGATGGACTGGTTGGATCTCCTTTCTGTCAAGGGACTCTCAAGAGTCTTCTCCAACACCACAGTTCAAAAGCATCAATTCTTCAGTGCTCAGCTTTCTTTATAGTCCAACTCTCACATCCATACAAGACTACTGGAAAAACCATAGCTTTGATGAGACGGACCTTTGTTGACAAAGTAATGTCTCTGCTTTTTTTATTATTATTATAAATTTATTTATTTTAATTGGAGGCTAATGTCTCTGCTTTTTAATATGCTGTCTAAGTTGGTCATAACTTTCCTTCCAAGGAGTAAGCATCTTTTAATTTCATGGCTGCAGTCACCATCTGCAGTGATTTTGGAGCCCACCCCCGCCCAAATAAAGTCAGCCACTGTTTCCACTGTTTCTCCATCTATTTGCCATGAAGGGATGGGACCGGATGCCATGATCTTAGTTTTCTGAATGTTGAGCTTTAAGCCAATTTTTTCACTCTCCTCTTTCACTTTCATCAAGAGGCTCTTTAGTTCTTCTTCTCTTTCTGCCATAAGGGTGGTGTCATCTGCGTATCTGAGGTTATTGATATTTCTCCTAGCAATCTTGATTTCAGCTTGTGCTTCATCCAGCCCAGGATGTGCATGATGTACTCTGCATATAAGTTAAATAAACAGGGTGACAATATACAGCTTTGACATACTCCTTTTCCTATTTGGAACAAGCCTGTTGTTCCATGTCCAGATCTAACTGTTGCTTCCTGACCTGCATACAGGTTTCTCAAGAGGCAGGTCAGGTAGTCTGGTATTCCCATCTCTTTCAGAACTTTCCACAGTTTGTGGTGATCCACAAAAGTAAAAGGCTTTGGCGGAGTCAGTAAAGCAGAAGTAGATGTTTTTCTGCCTTCTACCTCTACAAGGAATAAATCATGTGCTGCTTCAGCTACTCATTTCAACACTCCCTGAAAGGAGTTTAAGGTGGACAGCAGAAATGAGGCATTCGTGCTTTGGAAAAAGACCTGGCAGAATAGGGCTTCAGATGGATATTTTCAAAGACCCTATTTTATGACCCCAATTCTTGTATCTCCTCATATCTAGAAAAGCACTTAAATTCTTCATGGTGATGTCCACTCCTTGTGACTAGCAGAAACCTTCTGCAAAATATATGTGCTTGAATGCATATACTCCCCTTTCACCAAAGGCACATATATACTGACCTTCCATTCTACCACTTTGGAGTAGTTTCTAGGAACTATTTGAGGTGCTGTCACCCAGGCTATAGTCCTTGTTATTGTTGTTGCTGTTCTGTCACTCAGTCGTGTCTGACTCTTTGCAACCCCATGGAATGCAGCATGGAAGCCAGCTGCATGGAACCCCAAGGAAGCCAGGCTTCCCTGTCCTTCAGTATCTCCTAGAGTTTGCTCAAACTCATGTCCATTAGGTTGATGATGCATTTCAACCATCTCATCCTCTGTCACCCACTTCTCCACCTGCCCTGAATCTTTCCCAGCATCAGTCTTTTCCAATGAGTTGGCTGTTTGGATTAGGTGGCCAAAGTATTGGAGCTTCAGCATCAGTACTTCCAATGAATATTCAGGGTTGATTTCCTTTAGGATTGACTGGTTTGAAGGGGCTTCCTTCATAGATCAGTTGGTAAAGAATCTGCATTCAATGCAGGAATCCAACTGCAATGCAGGAGACCCAGGTTCAATTTCCAGGAGAAGGAAATGGCAACCAACTCCAGGATTCTTGCCTGGAAAATCCCATGGACAAAGGAACCTGGTGGGCTAAAGTCCATGGGGTCACAAGAGTCAGACACGACTTAGGGACTAAACCACCACTGGTCTGAACTTCTTGCATCCAAGGGACTCTTGAGTCTTCTCCAGAACCACAGTTTGAAAGCATCAATTCTCCAGCACTCAACCTTCTTTATGGTCCAACTCTCATCTCCATACATGACTACTGGAAAAACCATAACTTTGACCATACGGACCTTTGTTGGCAAAGTGATGTCTATACTTTTTAATACGCTGTTTTGGTTTGTTATAGCTTTTCTTCTAAGTGAAATGGAGCAGGACACCGTGTCCCTGCCCACTCCTCCATCATGTTTGCCTGCCTTTTGTCTGTGGAAAACTTTAGTCAAAGAATAAGCTTAATCAGAGAAGTGATAAATGTGGAGATAAAAGAAAACAGAAGAGACTTAGGAATAATGTAGTCATTAAGCATCATTAAGGACCTTTATCAAGGGCTGTAGATAATATTCTGAGCCATACACTATGAGCTGTTTTATAGATACTAAAACCCCAGGTGGAGAAGATAACTACACGATGACCAGACTGTATCCAGGACATGAACTGCCACAATTCCAAGGACTGATCACAAAGAAATTTGAACAAATGGACCCTGGAACTGAAGATTAACTGTGCCTAAAATGATCAAGATGATGCTCGTCAGATCACTGATGACCAATTTGAAGATGATTGTTAGAGCTGTGTTGTTTCTGCATGTAGCCTCTGCCCCACCCCCACTCTGTTTATAAAAGTTCTTACCCCACTGCTTGTGGGGAGAGTCAGCTTTTGGAGAGATGTCTGCCATCCTCCCCCCATCCCAGTTGCCAGCATCTGAAATAAAGCACTTTCATTTCCATCAACCTGGCCTATTTAAGCATCTTTAAATTTCATGGCTACAGTCACTGGCCCCAGCGATTTTGGAGCCCAAGAAAACAAAGTCTGTCACTGTTTCCATTTTGTCCCCATCTATTGGCCATGAAGTGGCCAATGGGACCAGATGCAATGATCTTAGTTTTTGAATGTTGAGTTTTAAGCCTTCTTTTCATGCTTTTTTACCTTCATCTAGAGACTCTTTAGTTCCTCTTTGCTTTCTGCCATTAGGGTGGTGTCATCTGCATATCTCAGGTTATTGACATTTTTCCTGGCAATCTTGATTCCAGATTGAGCTTCAGCCAGCCAGGCATTTCACATTATGTACTCTGTAAATAAGCAGAGTGACAATGTACAGAGTTGACATACTCCTTTCCCAATTTGGAACCAGTCCATTGTTCCATGTCCAGTTCTGTTGCTTCTTGACTTGCATACACGTTACTCAGGAGGCAGGTAAGGTCAGTTTTCATTCCAATCCCAAAGAAAGGCAATGGCAAAGAATGCTCAAATTACCATACAATTGCACGCATCTCACACACTAGTAAAGTAATGCTCAAAATTCTCCAAGCCTGGCTTCAGCAATACATGAACCGTGAACTTCCAGATGTTCAAGCTGGTTTTAGAAAAGGCAGAAGAACCAGAGATCAAATTGCCAACATTCACTGGATCATCAAAAAAGCAAGAGAGTTCCAGAAAAACATCTATTTCTGCTTTATTGACTATGCCAAAGCCTTTGACTATGTGGATCACAAAAAACTGTGGGAAATTCTTCAAGAGATGGGAATACCAGACCAGCTGACCTGCCTCTTGAGAAATCTGTATGCAGGTCAGGAAGCAACAGTTAGATCTGGACATGGAACAACAGGCTTGTTCCAAATAGGAAAAGGAGTATGTCAAGGCTGTATATTGCCACCCTGCTTATTTAACTTATATTCAGAGTACATCATGAGAAAAGCCAGGCTGGAAGAAGCACAAGCTGAAATCAATGTTGCTGGGAGAAATATCAATAACCTCAGATACGCAGATGACACTACCCTTATGGCAGAAAGAGAAGAACTAAAGAGCCTCTGGATGAAAGTGAAAGAGGAGAGTGAAAAAGTTGGTTTAAAGCTCAACATTCAGAAAACTAAGATCATGGCATCCGGTCCCATCACTTTATGGCAAATAGATGGGGAAACAGTGGCTGACTTTATTTGGGGGGGAGGCCTCCAAAATCACTGCAGATGGTGACTGCAGCTATGAAATTAAAAGATGCTTACTCCTTGGAAGGAAAGTTATGACCAACCTAAATAGCATATTAAAAAGCAGAGACATTACTTTGTCAACAAATGTCTGTCTAGTCAAAGCTATGGTTTTTCCAATAGTCACGTATGGATGTGAGAGTTGGACTATAAAGAAAGCTGAGCACCAAAGAATTGTTGCTTTTGAACTGTGGTGTTAGAGAAGACTCTTGAGAGTCCTTTGACAGCAAGGAGATCCAACCAGTCCATCCTAAAGGAGATCAGTCCTGGGTGTTCACTGGAAGGACTGATGTTGAAGCTGAAACTCCAATACTTTGGCTACCTGATGTGAAGAGCAGACTCATTTGAAAAGACCCTGATACTGGGAAAGATTGAGGGCAGGACAAGGGGATGACAGAGGATGAGCTGGTTGGATGGCATCACCGACTCAATGGACATGAGTATGGGTAAATGCTGGGAGTTGGTGATGGACACGGAGGCCTGGCGTGCTGCAGTTCATAAGGTAGAAAAGAGTCGGACATGACTGAGCAACTGAACTGAACTGAAGGTGCTCTGATATTCCCATCTCTTAAGAATTTTCCACAGTTTGTTGTGATCCAACAGTCAAAGGCTTGAGTATAGTCAATGAAGCAGATGTTTTTCTGGAATTCTCTTGCTTCTCTATGACCCAACAGATGTTGACAATTGGATCTCTGGTTCCTCTGCCTTTTCTAAATCCAGCTTGAGCATCTGAAAGTTCTTGGTTCACACACTGCTGAAGCCTAGCTTGAAGGATTTTGAGCATTACCACGTTAGCATGTGAAATGAGTGCAACTGTGCCATAGTTTGAATATTCTTTGACATTCCCCTTTTGGGGAATGGAATCAAAACTGACCTTTTCCAGTCCTGTGGCCACTGCTGAGTTTTCCAAATTTGCTGACACACTGAGTACAGCTCTTTCACAGCATCATCTTTTAAGATTTTAAATAGCTTACCTGGGATTCCATCACCTCCACTTTGTAGTAATGCTTCCTAAGGCCCACTTGACCACACACTCCAGGATGTCTGGCTCTAGGTGAGTGACCACACCATAGTGCTTATCTGGGTCTTCCAGACCTCTTTTATATAGTTCTTCTGTGTATTCTTGCCTTCTCTGCTTCTGTTACATCCATACTGTTTCTGTCCTTCAGTTCAGTTCAGTCGCTCAGTTGTGTCTGACTCTTTGCAACCCCATAAATCACAGCACGCCAGGCCTCCCTGTCCATCACCAACTCCCAGAGTTCACTCAAACTCATGTCCATCGAGTCAGTGATGCCATCCAGCCATCTCATCCTCTGTTGTCCTCTTCTCCTCCTGCCCCCAATCCCTCCCAACATCAGGGTCTTTTCCAATGAGTCAACTCTTTGCATGAGGTGGCCAAAGTATTGGAGTTTCAGCTTCAGCATCTATCCTTCCAATGAACACCAAGGACTCATTTCCTTTAGGACAGACTGGTTGGATCTCCTTGCAGTCCAAGGGACTCTCAAGAATCTTCTCCAACACCACAGTTCAAAAGCATCAATTCTTCGGTGCTCAGCTTTCTTCACAGTCCAACTTCTCACATCCATACATGACCACTGGAAAAACCATAGCCTTGACTAGACAGACCTTTGTTGGCAAAGTAATATCTGTCCTTATTTTGCCCCAAATAAAACTTAACTCGCCACTCTTAGGTTGTGCAGTTTTTAAAGTTGACAGTGGCCAACAATGACCATTTTCTAGAGGACTGCCCAGCAGAGTGAGCAGGAGCCCTGTGTCCACTGTCACTCACCCCACAAATAGTAATTATTATATCAGCTCAGATTTGCTCCTTCACAGTGAATTGTGGCAAGGTTGTCTCTTTTTTTTTTTTTTTTTTTAAACAAGTGTAGTAACTTTGATGTATCTGTAAGGCTTTCCTCACCTCCTCCCTGACAACAGGCCTTTCAGTCCCAGTGTTTCTGATTCTGACTCACCTTCCACTTAAATGTTCACACACTTTGACCCAAGATGCTGTCTACCATCTTTAGACATTTAAAAAACCAAGGTACAGATCATTAAACTCTCAGGTTACTCAAGTCATGATTTTCTCTCAACAGTCAAGAATAAAATGAGGAGAAACGCTGACCAAGCAGTTTGTCATTGGCTATCAACAACTAGAGAATCTACAATCCTATTTCGCCTCCTCTCCCCATACCTTTTCCATTTGAACATTAGGTTCCATCCCACAATCTGCCCAACACTTGGGAAGCTACAGAGAAAAAAATGAGATGCTCATGGGGTGGGAGTAGTGAGGTAGGAGAATGGGGTGTTAGTCCTGGAGAGGGCACTACTAAAGTTGGCAAAGACCCCCTACGCACCAGGCGTGTAATTCACGTCATCCTGACATCTTTCTTTCCTTTAAGACACTTGGCTGTTGTAGTTGGTGAGCACATTTGGGCTATACTGGAGGAAAATAATCCAGTCCACCAGTCCATGGAGACAAAAAGACTTGGGTGCAGTCTTAAACTTCTACCACTTACTGTGACCTCAAACACTTCATTTAATTTCCCTAAGCCTCAGTTTTTACATCTGTAAAATGCGAATCAGTATTTGCCTCCCAGAGTTGTTTTAGATAACATATGGTGTCTCGGCATAAAGTATTTATTAAAGAAACCCTCTTTTACCTGTCTTTATTTTTTTGGATATGTTAGGGTCTGCTCTGAGGCATCAGTCCCCAATATTTTCTGTCACTAGTGACCGGTTTAGTAGAAGACAATTTTTCCCAGGGCAGGGGGAGCTCGGCAGTTCAGGCGGCAACGCGAGAAATGGGGGAGCGGCTCTGCTTCCACCACTAACCTTCCCTGGCCCTGGAGTAGCGAACTCCTGCTCTAAGATACCTCTGATCCGCCGCCTCAAAGCCCTAGCCCTCGGCGCTTCGCCAATTCCCAGCAAAGGCAAAACCCGTCCTTCCAGCTCCCAAGCCAAGCTTCTGCCACAGCCTCCCTGTAACACCTTAGCCTCCGGGTGGGAACCAACCGCTACCGCCGCTTTCTTTCGTCTCCGCCCTCCGCCCCCCGCAGCTGTCGTAGCGTCACTTCCGCCGGAAGGTACGGGCACAACTGCGCGGTTGGCGCGAAAGTCGGTTCGCGGTTCGGCAACTTCCGGGTCTGCGTTTGCTTTGGTCGGGGGCGCCGCTGGTTGCGGCGGGTGTGCGCCGGGCTGGCGCCCGACCCCAGCCGCAGTCCCGCGGGCCGCGCGGCCCCCTACTCGCCGGCCGGAGATCCCCTGGCTCCACCGAGGTGAGTGAAGCTCAGAGTGAGCACCCAGCTCCCTCCTCACCTCGTGAGGGGGTGGGGAGGCGGGGCGGGGGAGGGGTCCTCGACGCCGCCTCTGGCCTTAGGGGCCCTGGATTCCGGACCTTGTAACCGGCCCCCGGACCGGTGGATGGGACACCAGAGAGCACGTGACTGGGGCTGGACCGATAATCGGACTTTTCCCTGGCAGCTGGGGAGCGAGAGCGTCTGGCCTTTTAGGGCCCTAACTTGGATGGCTGGCTTTCATGTTTATATTTAAAGTTCATTTAGTGAGGGCTTAACCTATGTCGAGGGCCGCAGATGACCTCAGGGACCTTAATCGTTCTGAGCATTCTCAGGCTAAATGAAATTGAATGGCCATCGGCTTAGGAGACTTAGAGCTCCAGAGCAAAGGTCCTGGATGAATTCAGTTTAGCAACATTAATTTCGTATTTTGATTTACGAAGACTGGTTGTTGTCATCTTTTCCCTTGATTTTGTCCGCATTCTACTGTTTCCTACAAACCATAGTAAACGAATTCAAGGGCAAGACCAGAATGTTTGTCCTTCGGCATTCTTATTTGCGCAGAAAAACAGGTGCTTTAAACATTTAACTTTATATGTAATGTGTTTTTGCTCTTGTTAATGGTTCCTTTATTTTGACAGTTCAGAAATGTCCAAAAATGACAAAGAACCGTTTTTTGTGAAGTTTTTAAAGTCTTCAGACAATTCTGAATGTTTTTTTGAAGCTCTTGAGGTAAGACTACTTGACAATGTCTTTCTGTGAATTCATTTTCTTGTTTCTAGTGTTTTTGACTTAGGCCTTTTATGTCTTAGTCATGGTTATTTTATTTTCATAATAGTTTTACTCTAGTAGATCATGTATTTTGGGGGGCTTGAAGTCTTTACTGACTTTTATATTGAAAGTGATGGGCCTACTAGTCTTAGAAATTAAGTAGTTTTCTTTTGTCTACTAACCATAGACCTTTGTGTGTTGAAAAAACTTGAGGTAGTCACATATTGGTTACACTTCAGTTTTTGTTTTTGTAAATTGTTAAAACTATGTTTCATTATATAGTTTCATGTGGGAGGATGTAGGGGTAGTGTCTCCCCTAGTAGCATCACCGTGGCCTGAGAAATTGGACCCCAACTCAGACTTACCAACTGGAATCTACTTTTTAACAAGATCTTATGTATGTTTAAGAAACACTTGTAGCACGTTTTTCTTTAAAGTTCATTCATTCAGCAAATAATTATTGTGTTCATCATCCGATAAGCACTGTTCAAATACTTGGGATACACAGTGGTTTAGATAATGAGAGCAGGCAAAGATCCATACTTTCTCAGAGTTTACATTCTGGTCTAGCTAGAGGAAATAAACTAATCAGATATATAAGTGTGTGAACTATATAGTATGTTAAAGGTGCAAAGTGCTGTGGGAGGAGAAATGGGAAACAAGTTAAAACATTCCAGAAGATGTTTGTTAAGGAAGAAGGGAAGTTTACAATTTATTTTAAATATAGTGTGATATATTTTGTGGAGAAGTTGGTATTTGCAAACACTTGAAGGAGGTGAGATAATGAGCCGTGTGAATATGTGGGGAAGGTTTCAGTTTCAGGCAGAGGGGATAATCATGCACAGGCCCTGGGAAGGTGCTTGCAGTGACTGTCCTGCTTTATTGTGGCTCAAGTGTAGTGTGAACAGGAGATGTGGGATGAATGCTAAGGTTTGCTTCAGAGAGTAAAATAAAGAAGTAATGAGGGCCTTGTGGTCTCTTTTAAGGACTTTGGCTTTTTCTTCCGGTGAGATGGAGAGCCACTAGGGGAGTTTAATCAGAAGAGTATTATGAGCTGACTTACTCGTTTTAAAAGGATCACCCTAAGTATTTAATGAAAGGACTTCAAAATTTGTTAAAATATTTGAGTGCTTATTGGGAGCCAGGATATGTTGCCAAACAAGATAGATCATGAAACGTTCTTCTTACAAGGGAGAGAGACAAAAACAGTGTGTATGTATGTATATATAATATTATACATATTATATATGCTAGTATACATAATACTACATCTGTGTTACTTTCTTCGTAAAATTGGGAAAGAATATTTTAGAAAAGTGGGATCAGGAAAATCATCTCTGAGGAAGTGACATGGGAGCAGATGCGGTTGAAGTGAAACAAGTCAGGTGAAGTCCTGGGGGAAGAGTATTCCAGGTAGCAGGGGGAGAAAGCAAAACCTCTAAATGAGGTCATACTTAGCTTGTTCCAGGTCTGGAAAGAAAGCATGAGTGGCTAGAGAAGAGTAAGCAAAAGGGATTAGAGGAAGAAGTAAGCATGGGAAGACAGAGACAGGCAAGGGCCAGACTCTGTGGTCTTGTAGGTGATTGTAAGAAATGAGGATTTTATTCTGAGTGTGGTGGGAAGCTCCTGGAGGTTTTGACCAGAGTGACATGACCTGATTTGTATTGTTGAAAAGATTAGTAGCTGCTGTGTGGAGAATAGATTTAGGGCAAAGGATGAGAAGGAACCCCTTTGGAGACTCCTGCACAGGCCCCGTGAGAGATTATGGTTCCTTTTGATAGGAAGAAGGCTGGATTTGAGATGGATTTTGAAGATAAGAGTTCATAGGACATAAATACAGGTGAATAATTTCATATGCATTCTTATTTTTTCTTTCAGTCAATAAAAGAGTTCCAATCAGAAGAATATCTTCAGATTATTACAGAAGAAGAGGCATTGAAAATAAAGGAGAATGATAGATCACTGTATATCTGTGACCCCTTTAGTGGTGATGCCTTTGATCATCTCAAAAAGGTTTGCTAACTTTTAGTGTGTTCTTTCAGGTACTGTTTTTGGTTTGTTTTTGCTGGACATAAGTTCTTTACTGGTCATCATGTATTTTGTATATTATGAATTGAGAGGAATCTTTTGGTTTTGAAAGATCAGAATAGTATTTTTAAAGTGTAATTATGTTCCAGTAGGCTTTGGTTGGGCTTCCCTGTGGCTCAGACAGTAAAGAATCCACATGCAATGCAGGAAATCTGGGTTTGATCCCTAGGTTGGGAAGATCCCCTGGAGGAGGGCATGGCAACCCACTCCAGTATTCTTGCCTGGAGAATCCTCATGGAGGAGCCTGGCGGGCTACAGTCCATGGCGTCACAAAGAGTCAGACACGACTGAACGAGACTAAGTACAGCACAGAACAGACTTTGCTTAATATGTGATTTTTATATTTCAGGGAATTTAACCTCACTAAGTATAATTTAACCCTATAGTAATGAAGTATTTACTGATGAAGTTCTAATGTACTTAAACCCAGTTTGATTGTAGAGTAAGAAAGGATTTGTTTCCTTACTGTCTTTACTGTGTGCTCTTGAATTTTAGTACCTGTGCTTTGTATAGGGTATGAAAACTTATATGCTAAAAGGAAGCGAATTGGGGATGAGCATTGCTAATATATCATTGAGCCATCTTATTTCTTTTTGTTGATTCTAGAGTCTACTGACTCATTACTTTTTTGGTGTCTGGACAAGAGAGAAGCATTGAAATAAAAGTAAACTGGCTATAATTCCATCCAAATTACAAAGAAGTGACTCTTGTTTGAAGGAGAAGAAAACATAGAAGAGTAGCTAGATGCAGTACTATACAGTATATGGAAGGTCTGTGCCCATGTTTGCCAAAAGCATTATTGGTCTTACCCTCCTTTTGGAAATAACACCTCTTGTCAGATAGAAGCAATAGCATTGAATACTCAGTTTTCTTAAGACTGACCAAAAAGATAGAAATAGACATTTACCCTGTAGACATTTACATCAGTTATGTTTTGGTAACTTTGGCAACTGTAGGCTTTTTAGTCTGGCCTGGATGTGCTGATGTTGAGCAAGATTGTTAACTTTTCTCAGTTATCAATGAAAGTGATACCTTACGAGAAGTTTTTGTGGGCCTTTCTTGGAAAAACACTGAGTTGTGAACAGTGTTTAAAAACGAATGTAGAAACTACCTAGGGTTATGCTTTTTTTGTAGCATAATAGGTATTTTAGAGGGGAATTATTTGGGTTCTTACACTTCACTGCCTCATTGGCTGGGTGCTTCATTTGAACAGTAAAGGTAGATGTTTCCTAAATATTATGGCATAAGGCTATTACTAGTATCCCCTATTGCTAAGATTTTGTTTTGGAGATTAAAATTTTAATGGCAATTTAGAGTGAGTGTAACTTTTGGAGCTTATTTCTTTTGATAGCCTCTGTTGTTTGATTTGCTTGTGTGTTAATGTGTGGTATGTCTGAGAAATTATATAACATGTGTTTGTTTTTTTAACAATTTGGTGGGTTTTCTGCAGTGATCAACTTCTCTAAAGAATTGGTAAATACAGTGTTACAAAATATAATTTTCTAAAACCGTCTCTTCCTACTTAATAATCTTTCCTTGTTTTTGTAGCTTGGTTGCAGAATTGTTGGTCCTCAAGTAGTCATATTTTGTATGCACCACCAGCGATGTGTCCCAAGAGCTGAACATCCAGTTTATAACATGGTTATGTCTGATGTAACCGTGTCCTGTACAAGCCTGGAAAAAGACAGAAGGGTAGGTGTTGCTGTATTAAGTGGACTATCGTCAATATATATTTGCACACTTAATTTTTCACTGTATAGGGGATGTTTTGAAAGACCTTGCATTTGGTGCTTATGACATGTAACAGAGTCTAGATGATATTGTATGTCTTTTTTTTATTTATTTAATTGGAGGCTCATTACTTTACAATATTGTAGTGGTTTTTGCCATACATTGACATGAATCAGCCATGGGTGTACATGTGTTTCCCATCCTGAATCCCCCTCCCACCTCCCTCCCCATCCCATCCCTCAGGGTCATCCCAGTGCTCTGGCCCTGAGCACCCTGTCTCATGCATCAAAGCTGGACTGGCGATCTGTTTCACATATGGTAATATACTGTTTCAATGCTATTCTCAAATCATCCCACCCTTGCCTTCTCCCACAGAGTCCAAAAGTCTGTTCTTTACATCTGTGTCTCTTTTGCTGTCTTGCATATGGGGTCATCATTACAATCTTTCTAAATACTGTATATATGTGTTAATATACTCTATTGGTGTTTTTCTTTCTGACTTACTTCACACTGTATAATAGGCTCCAGTTTCATCCACCTCATTAGAACTGATTCAAATGCATTCTTTTTAATAGCTGAGTAATATTCCATTGTGTATATGTACCACAGCTTTTTTATCCATTCATCTGCTGATGGACATCTAGGTTGCTTCCATGTCCTGGATATTGTAAACAGTGCTGCAATGAACATTGGGGTACACGTGTCTCTTTCAATTCTGGTTTCCTTGGTGTGTATGCCCAGCAGTGGGATTGCTGGGTCATGACTGAGCAACTGATCTGATCTGATCTGATGGCAGTTCTATTTCCAGTTTTTTAAGGAATCTCCACATTGTTCTCCATAGTGGCTGTACTAGTTTGCATTCCCACTAACAGTGTAAGAGGGTTCCCTTTTCTCCACACCTTCTCCGGGATTTATTGTTTGTAGACTTTTGGATAGCAGCCATTCTGACCAGCGTGAGATGGTACCTCATTGTGGTTTTGATTTGCATTTCTCTAATAATGAGTGATGTTGAGCATCTTTTCATGTGTTTGTTAGCCATCTCTATGTCTTCTTTGGAAAATGTCTGTTTAGTTCTTTGGCCCATTTTTTGATTGAGTCGTTTATTTTTCTGGAATTGAGCTGCATGAGCTGCTTGTATATTTTTGAGATTAATTCTTTGTCAGTTGCTTCGCTTGCTCTTCTCCCATTCTGAAGGCTGTCTTTTCACCTTGCTTATAGTTTCCTTTGTTGTGCAGAAGCTTTTAATTTTAATTAGGTCCCATTTGTTTATTTTTGCTTTTATTTCCGTTACTCTGGGAGGTGGGTCATAGAGGATCCTGCTGTGATTTATGTCAGAGTGTTTTGCCTATGTTTTCCTCTAGGAGTTTCATAGTTTCTGGTCTTAACATTTAGATCTTTAATCCACTTTGAGTTTATTTTTGTGTATGGTGTTACAAAGAGTTGTAGTTTCATTCTTTTACAAGTGGTTGATCAGTTTTCCCAGCACCACTTGTTAAAGAGATTGTCTTTTCTCCATTGTATATTCTTGCCTCTTTTGTCAAAAATAAGATGTCCATACGTGCGTGCGTTTATCTCTGGGCTTTCTATTTTGTTCCTTTGATCTATATTTCTGTCTTTGTGCCAGTACCATACTGTCTTGATGACTGTAGCTTTGTAGTATAGTCTGAAGTCAGGCAGATTGATTCCTCCAGTTCCATTCTTCTTTCTCAAGATTGCTTTGGTTATTTGAGTTTTTTTTGTATTTCCATACAAATTGTGAAATTATTTGTTGTAGTTCTCTGAAAAATAATGTTGGTAGCTTGATAGTGATTGCTATAGATTGCTTTGGGTAATACACTCATTTTCACTATATTGATTATTCTGATCCATGAACATGGTATATTTCTCCATCTGTTTGTGTCATCTGTGATTTATTTCATCAGTGTTTTATAGTTTTCTATATATAGGTCTTTTGTTTCTTTATACTATACTGAGTCACTTCAGTCATGTCCGACTCTGTGCGACCCCATAGACGGCAGCCCACCAGGCTCTCCCGTCCCTGGGATTCTCCGGGCAAGAACACTGGAGTGGGTTGCCGTTTCCTTCTCCAGTGCATGAAAGTGAAAAGTGAAACTGAAGTCTCTCAGTCGTGTCCGACTCTTAGCGACCCCATGGATTGCAGCCTAACAGGCTCCTTCGTCCATGGGATTTTCCAAGCAAGAGTACTGGAGTGCGGTGCCATTGCTTTCTCCGTTTGTTTCTTTAGGTAGATTTATTCCTAAGTATTTTATTCTTTTTGTTGCAATGGTGAATGGAATTGTTTCCTTAATTTCTCTTTCGGTTTCTCGTTAGTGTATAGGAATGCAAGGGATTTCAGTGTGTTAATTTTATATCCTGCAACTTTACTGTATTCATTGATTAGCTCTAGTAATTTTCTGGTGGTGTCTTTAGGTTTTCTATGTATAGGGTCATGTCATTTGCAAACAGTCAGAGTTTTACGTCTTCTTTTTCCAATCTGGATTCCCTTTATTCCTTTTTCTTTTCTGATTGCTGTGGCTAAAACTTCTAAAACTAGGTTGAATAGTAGTGGTGAGAGTGGGCACCCTTGTCTTGTTCCTGACTTTAGGGGAAACGCTGTCAATTTTTAACCATTGAGGGTAATGTTTGCTGTGGGTTTATCATATATGGCTTTTATTATGTTGAGGTATGTTCCTTTGGCCGCCTAATGTGAAGAGCTGACTCATTGGAAAAGACCCTGATGCTGGGAAAGATTGAAGGCAGGAGGAGAAGGGATGACAGAGGATGAGATGGTTGGATGGCATCACCAACTCAATGGACATGGGTTTGGGTGGACTCTGGGAGTTGGTGATGGACAGGGAGGCCTGGTATGCTGTGGTTCATGGGTTCGCAAAGAGTCGGACACGACTGAACTGAACTGATGTTCCTTCTGTGCTTGCTTTCTGGAGAGTTTTTATCATAAATGCATGTTGAATTTTGTCAAAGGCTTTCTCTTCAAAATTGAAAGCAGTGGACTCTTTTATTGCAAACTGGCTACTTAAAATTTTTTGTTTTGATTTTAAAAGGAAACTCACTTTTTTCTCTGTATTATCAATAAATTTGTCTTTGAGTCACCTTTTTCCACCATAGTTAATCTTTTAAAAAGGATTCTGAGATTTACACATATTTTTTCTATATTCAGTATGTCATTTGTATATTTTTAAGTATGTGCATCAGTTCAGTTCAGTTGCTCAGACATGTCCGACTCTTTGTGACCCCCTGGACTGCAGCATGTCAGGCCTCCCTGTCCATTACCAGCTCCCGGTGTTTACCCAAAACTCATGTCCATTGAGTCGGTGATGCCACCCAACCATCTCATCCTCTGTCATCCCCTCCTCCTGTCTTCAGTCTTTCCCAGCATCAGGGTCTTTTCAAAATGAGTCAGCTCTTCGCATCAGGTGGCTAAAGTATTGGAGTTTCAGCTTCAACATCAGTCCTTCATAGTATATTAAAATATATAGTGTTCACTGTAGAAGAAAAATGGTTAAATTCATGGAGTTGCAAAAGACAAACATAGGAAAATAACGTGCATAAAGGTAATTCTAAAATTTATACTTTATATTTATCTTCTAAAAAATAACTTCATGAATTATTTAACTTGTAGTGATGAGAAATATTTGTGTGTTCAAGCTAAGAACAACAAACAGTGTTTATCGGACATTGTATTTAAAAATGGAAGAAATATTGTTTGATTCTGTATTAATTTTCTTTTGGGGCTACAGGAAGAAGTTCATAAATATGTACAAATGATGGGTGGACGCGTATACAGAGACCTTAACGTATCAGTAACTCACCTTATTGCAGGAGAAGTTGGTAGCAAAAAATACTTAGTTGCTGCAAACCTAAAGAAACCTATTTTGCTTCCCTCTTGGATAAAAACACTTTGGGAGAAGTCACAGGAGAAGTAAGAGATATTTTAGATATTTTCTAGATTTGAATAAGTGTTATCATTTTGGCATATTATGGGTTTTCATGGGGGGCGGTTTATGGTATCCGTTTGGGTGAACTCCGGGAGTTGGTGATGGACAGGGAGGCTTTTGCGTGCTGCAATTCATGGGGTTGCAAAGAGTTGGACACAACTGAGTGACTGAACTGAACTGATGGATTTGTTATTTGGGACAAAAATTGGATCATTACTCTTTTCTCCAATGAAAACAAAAGATAATCTACAAGTTCTTATTATCAAGGTATAAGTTGTTAGGTAGACTGGGCTATGGACTTAACATTTGCTACGAGATAATAAATTCTTTGGTAATAGAATTGTTTTCAGCAGTGAACAATGATAAAATAGTTGAGAGAATCTGTGTGGCAACTGTAGCTTTTATGTTGCATTATCTTTCAATACCATGCCCTCATGTTGCTGCTGCTGCTGCTGCTGCTAAGTCGCTTCAGTCATGTCCAACTCTTGTGCAACCCCATAGACGGCAGCCCATCAGGCTCCGCCATCCCTGGGATTCTCTAGGCAAGATCACTGGAGTGGGGTGCCATTTCTTTCTCCAGCCCTCATGTTAGGATGGAGAATAAATTTTAGCCACTTTGGTATTTGTATTTCTTCCCAAAGGGAACATATTTAAGGTTGAATATAAACATATATAACCCATTAACTGAGATGTAATTATTCAGTAAATGTTAATTAAGCCCATTTTATGTACCTGTCCTGAACTAGGCATTAGGTAACTGGAGAGCAAAACAAGACATCATCCCTGGCCTCATAGAGCTTAGAGCCTATTTCAAAAGATAGAATTGAGTCTCCCTTAGAATTCGATTAACAACCAATACGTATTTAGTTACCACTGTTTAAATTAAGTAGGCATTTTCCAGTCTTCCTTTCAGCACCATCCAGCATATTCTAAACATGTCTCTATATTGGCATCATCATCATTCCTAGCCTGTTTCATGAGTACACCTACCTACCAGGGCAGCAGAATGATATTTTTGTTGGCATTCTGCCAAAAATCTTTGCTTGTTATTTGTATAGTATAATGGAAGAATTAAAAGTCTGTCTTTTTAGTAGGCAACCAAAGAATCTTTGAATTTTTAGTTAGAATTTTAGACTTATAAGTTTGGAAAGTGCACTGCTTTGACCAGCATGGATTTATAGTTAACTGAAATATATGTATTTTTTCACTTAAAACAGTTTTATTTGAGGCTCTGAAACATTAATTTTTTTAGAGACATGGTTTGAGCTAGATGAGCAGTTAGTATAATTCTAAGTGTGCTTGTCAGTTTCCTTTAATATTGATCAAATTCCTAAAAAATGAGGAAAACATTAGTGTTACTTCTGTTGTTTGTCATTCTTCTGATAAAGTTTAAACTACCTGGTATTTTGATATCTTAATTTACGGGTTTTTTGTTTTGTTTTGTTCATTTTCCCCAGGAAAATAGCTAGATATACTGATATAAACATGGAAGACTTCAAGTGTCCTATTTTTCTTGGTTGCATAATCTGTGTGACTGGCTTATGTACCTTAGACAGGAAATCAGTTCAGCAGCTAACAGTAAAGCATGGAGGACAGTACATGGGACAGTTGAAAATGAATGAGTGTACACACCTCATTGTGCAAGAACCAAAAGGTAAAACTGTTTCCCAAATAGATGATAGAATATCTTTTACTTCTGATATTTCATAAACATGCACATTTCTTTTTTCTTTATTTTTGGCTCTACTGGGTCTTGTTGATGCATAGGCTTTTCTCTAGTTGCAGCAAGTAAGGGCTGCTGTCCAGCTGGAGTGGCTTCTCTAGTTAAGTGGCACAGGCTCTAGGGTATGTGGGCTTTAGTACTTGCAGTTCCCGGGCTCTAGAGCATAGGCTCAATAGTTGTGGTTCACGGGTTTAGTTGCTTCGCAGCATGTGGGATCTTCCTGGACTAGGGATTGAACCTGTGTCTCCTGCATTGGCAGGTAGATTCTTTACCACGAGCCATCTGGGAAGCCCTCTAATAATAAATTTTAAAGGCTTGGCTTCATTTTTAATTGAATGAATTATCCTTACTGAGTAAACTGCAAATTTTAACTTGAAGATACACCTTGAAGAACATGAAACTACTAAAAGAAAAATATATTACCAGGAAAAAGAGTTCCTTAAAATTGCAATTAATTTTGGCGTTCTATAACCATTATAACTATTCTGGAGAATATTTTTACTGATTCTCTGAAAATATATAAAAATTGATGAGAACAGAGTTGTATTAACATTTTTATTGTCTCTTTTTACCTACACAGAGAGTTTTTACCTAGATATCAATGTTGTTTTTTTCTTCCTAGGTGTCACTGTGAACAACTGTAATTGCAAAAAAAATTTTTACATTTTATATTAGAAATATGTATTTTGAAACTACTTTCCAAAATGTTTTATTGTATCATGTCACCTTTGTTTCCATCTAAGCGTATTCATCCTCATATATCTCTATAAACTATAAATATACTGTTATCCCTTAACCCTATTCCTTATAGTATGAAACTGAGGGTCAGAGTCTCCTGAGCAGTAACTGCTTTAGATAGCATGGTTTCTTCAGAGTGTCAGAGCAATTTAAATACTTGTGTTAAGTAGGAATTGAAGTATATATACACATAAATATATGTGTATGTATATATACACACAGTAATTAGTTTAAAAGTGAAAAGTGTAAAACCACTAAATTCTGTGAGTTATCCACATGTTACAGATTAAGAAGCTGGTTTAAAGAACTTAAGAGATGGAAGCTATATTCAGAAATTTTATTTCAGTTACCCCAGTAATGGCTTCTGTCTCTGCAATTTTGTAAAAGATAAACCCCTCACATAGCATGTGTATTTAACACAACACACATAAAATATAATTGGATAATAACCTAATATATTGCCTTTTAATACACTGTATAGCATACCGTTGAAGAGTAATTGCTGGTAATTTTAATTTTGTTTCAGGTGAATTTTTTTCATAAGCTTTCATATAAATATTTCTGCAAAGATGGATTTTAATGGCTTGCATTTTTCTCTTTTTTAATTGACATAATAGGTCAAAAATATGAATGTGCCAAGAGATGGAATGTACACTGTGTGACCACGCAGTGGTTTTTTGACAGTGTTGAGAAAGGTTTTTGTCAGGATGAATCCATATACAAGACAGAGCCTAGATCAGAAGCAAAGAGTATGCCTGATACTTCAACTCCTACTGGCCAGATCAACACAATTGATAGTAAGTCTCTTTGGGATTAAGCAGTCATTTTTAAGACAGTTTTCTGTGTAAGGATTGATTTGTTAATAGGATCAATGAGATACAGTAGAGAATTCTCTCTTTTCTTACTTTGTTTCCAGGTGTAATTGTATAATAAAATAACCAAATTATATTAAAAAAAAATTAGTCCAGAACTTCTGCTATTTCATTTTCTAATGAATACCTACTTTCTTTCATATCCTTATATAATGCACAAGATAGTTAAAGAAATTAAGAATATTAATAAAGACTTAAGGGAATTAAGTTTTTAAAACTTGACTGGCATGTGGATATTAGTCCTATTTCTTTATTAGTTTGCTACAGTTGTTATAGATCATCTGTATTCATATAAAATTTAAAAAACATTTCTGTTTTGGAAGTACCGTGTATACTTGTTGGCAATATTACAAATGTTACCAAATTTTTTTCCAATATAACCTTCCTGGACCTTGAAGTCAGCAACTTCAGATTTTTATTGGAAGCCAGTCACTATTAAGAGAATATATTAAGTATATTTTCATTAAAATGAAGCTTAATTAGATTCATTTTCCCTTTTCATACTTGACCCCCAAGATTTCAGTAAAGCCACTTAAATTTTACTTTAGAGATTGTTCATGGCTCTTCTGGTATAAGAAAAGTTCACCTATAGGAAAATATGTGATTAGTTATTTTATTTCCATAAATTTATGCATCTTTGTTTTTAATATGTAGGTCGTACTCTTTCAGATGTCAGCCATATTTCCAACATCAATGCAAGCTGCATAAATGAATCAATATGTAATTCAGTTAATAGCAAACTGGAACCTACAATTGAAAATCTGGAAAATTTGGATATCAGTGCATTTCAGGCACCTGAAGATTTATTAGATGGTTGTCGGGTATGTCTTTATTATGTAATGCACTAAGCGATAATACACGTTGGTACTTGTAGCTTCACTCTGAAGACCCTTCAGAGTTGGGCTTGCTCCTTACCTACAGAAGCCCACCACTCAAGCTAAGCAAATGCACTCATTAGGCCGTGTTTGTCTTTTAGCTATTAGGGTCTCTTTGCTTGGGATGTACCTTTATATGTCATCCATTAAACTTCATATCATTTTTCAAATCTTCTTTGAACCCTCCTAACTACCTTAATCTTCCCATGTACTGTGGGGGTTTTTTTGGCTGCATTGGATCTTCATTGCTGTGATCAGGCGTTGTCTAATTGCTTCAAGCAGGGGCTGTGGTTCATTGTAGTGCCTTCTCTCGTTGCAGAGCCTGGGCTCTAGGAGCACAGGCTTCGGTAGTTGTAGCACACAGGCTCAGTGTTTGGGGTAAATAGAGTTAGTTACTCTGTGGCATGTGGATTTTTTAGACCAGGGATCGAATCCCTGTCCCCTGCATTAGCAGTATGGATTCTTAACCACTGGACCACCAGGGAAATCCTATCTACTGTATTTTGAGACCATTTAGTTTCTGAACCACTTAATGGATTTTTATTTATAATTGTCATTTGTTGTTTATAATAAGTGAGACACTGTGCTGATTATTTCATATACATGTTAGTATGTCATATATAATCCCATTTAATTCCCACAAATAACTCAAATGGATATTATTGAGGCTGAAACTCAGAGGATTAAAGTTCTTGTCCAGAATCTCACAGACAGTAAGTAACTAGCCATTTACTCCACAAAGCCTGTATTTCTAAAGATTAGGTACACCACTTTGTTTAATATCTCTTGGGCTATTTAATTTTTTAGTGTCTGAGTAACTGTCTAATAAATGCCTTGATGGTAACATCTTATATATTTTTTAGAACTAAATACTTAGTATATTTCTTGCTTGTAGACTGAATAGGCTATGCACTAATTCTCAAGGAGTTAGTTAACTTAACTAGTTAAAGTTAAGCAAAGACTTAACTTTCTTATTTTAATCTTCAGGAAATTGGGCAAATTACCTTCCTTTCTATACTTTTAAAACTTAACAGTTTATTAATAGAATAGGAGGTGTTGTGTAATCTTTTCTCTAGACTCTACTAATTCTGGATGTGACTTAATTATTCTTATAGGAAATGTATGATTACTCATTTTTGTTAAAATGTAATCTAGTGATGGAGGTTATTTAGTTTGGGATATAAATGCAGTTTGGAATAGATTAAGACATTTTTAAAAGATCCATTTTGTAAAATAGAGAAGAAGAAGATACAATATAGTAATATTGATTAAATTGATTTCCGTTCAGTTCAGTTGCTCAGTCATGTCCAACTCTTTGCGTCCCCATGGACTGCAGCACACTAGGCCTCCCTGTCCATCACCAACTCCCAGAGTTTACCCAAACTCATGTCCATTGAGTTGGTGATGCCATCCAACCATCTTATCCTCAGTCATCCCCTTCTCCTGCTTTCAGTCTTTCCCAGTATCATAGTCTTTTCCAATGAGTTAGTTCTTCACATTAGGTGACCAAAGTATTGGCATTTCAGCTTCAATATCAGTCCTTCCAATGAATATTCAGGACTGATCTCCTTTAGGATTGACTGATTGGATCTCCTTGCGGTCCAAGGGACTCTCAAGAGTCTTCTCCAACACCACAGTTCAAAAGCAACAATTCTTCGGTGCTCAGCTTTCTTTATAGTCCAACTCTCACATCTCACATGTGCACATATTGATGGTTAAAAATAAGTTACTGAATATGTTTCATCCTCAAAGCGTTGTGCTTAGCTCTTTGACCTAATTTTTTTTGTTTAATCAACTATGAAAACTGTATTTCAGTATATAAGGAAGAAAACTGATTTAAATAGTCTAAGTTGGACTTGCTTGGTAGTCCAATCATTAAGAATCCACCTCCCAGTGCAGAGGACACAGGTTTGATCCCTGGTCTGGGAAGATTCTTCAGTGGCTCAGCAATAAAAAATTCACCTGCAATGCAGGAGACGAGGGTTTGATCCCTGGGTTGGGAAGATCGCCTGGAGTAGGAAATGGTAACCCACTCCAGTATTCTTGGCAGTAAAATCCCATGGACAGTGGAGTGAGCCTGGCAGGCTACATACAGTCCATAGAGTAGAAAAGATTTGGACACAAACTGAGCACGCTCGCACTCTGAGGCTTCCCATGCCGTCAGGCAGCTAAGCATATGTGTCACAGCTGCTGAGCCCGCACACCCTAGAGCCTATTCCCTACAAAAAGAGAAGCCACTGCATTGAGAAATCTGCACATCCTCACAAGTAGCATCCACCTGCCACAGCTAAAGAAAGCCCTCGCACAGCAACGAAGACCCACACCACCAAAGAAAAAGCCTAGTATGTTGAAGTGGTCATGTGGTTAATCATTGGTAGCCGACCCCAAATTTAAACCTAGATTTTCTGAATTCACATATTTAACTCCAGTTTATTTCAGTAATTACTTGGAAATTTACAAGTAGTAAGACCAGTTTAAGAAGCTACCTACATTTTAGAAATTGCTGTGCACTAATATTCAGAAGATATTTGAATTATTCTGGTTTCTATTTTATTTAAATTTTCAGTACTTATCAGTAATGGGTAATAATGTTATGGGATTGTGAAGAAGTGATAAAATTTAAGAATTATTTAGAAATCAAAGTTTCAGAATATACTTCTTAATATATTTAAAATGTAAATATAAAGGTTGCCTTATTTACACGTAATGGGTTTAGATCACACTTTCAATAAATAGATTTCTATTGAGAGAAATAGGCCATTTTAAATGTGTTAATCTAAAGCCAATGTTTTTTTTTTTTTTTTTTCATTGCAGATCTATCTTTGTGGTTTTAATGGCAGAAAGCTAGATAAACTGAGAAGACTTATTAACAGTGGAGGTGGAGTTCGTTTTAATCAGCTCAATGAAGATGTAACTCATGTTATTGTGGGAGATGATGATGATGAATTGAAGCAGTTTTGGGATAAATCAGCCCACAGGTTTTTTCAGTTTTTGATTCAAAGCAATTTCTACTCTGTAATGATTTTCCTTAAAATTGCATATCCTGGCAGTTATGGAAACTGCATGGTACATGGGATAATGGTATTTATGGTTTAAACTAATATATAACTGTACTGTTTTTGTAGGCCGCATGTAGTGGGAGCAAAATGGTTGCTAGAGTGTTTTAGTAAAGGCTACATGCTTCCTGAAGAGCCATACATCCACGTTAACTACCAGCCAGTGGAAATTCCAGTTTCAGATCCACCTGAAAGTAAAACAGCCCTTTTGAAAAGGAAGAACAACGGCTTCTCTAAGAGTGACTTTGTTCCTGAGGAGAAGCATGAGCAAGCTGATGAAGATCTGCTCTCTCAGTATCAGACTAATAACCCCACAGTAGGTAAGAAAGAATGACCAGTGTTAACAGTCATTAAATATTTTGGTAACAGAATACATACTTACGTGATTTCTGCCAGGTTCTTTAGAATTTAGGTTATACTAACCTCTTTCTTCCCTTGAAGTTTTATTTGTGTTACTTTTTTTTCTTTTAAGCAGGCAACGCTAAGAGATTCTAGACTTTCTGAGTCCCTTTTTTCTCTTCAGTTCACCTGTACCTCTTGGGTCTGGTTTTTAAATACTGTCACTTGGTTTGTGTGTTTGTAACATCCTGAGTTTATTACAGGGGTCAGTTCAGTTCAGATGCTCAGTTGTGTTTGACTCTTTGCAGCCCCATGGACTGTAGCACGCCAGGCTTCACTGTCCATCACCAACTCCTGAAGCTTGCTCAAACTCACGTCCATCGAGTTGGTGATGCCATCCAACCATCTCATCCTCTGTTGCCTCCTTCTCCCGCCTTCAATCTTTCCCAGCATCAGGGTCTTTTCCAATGAGTCAGTTCTTTGCATCAGGTGGCCAAAGGATTGGAGTATCAGCATCAGTCCTTCCAATGAATATTCAGGACTGATTTCCTTTAGGATTGACTGGTTTGATCTCCTTTCAGTCCAAGAGACTCTCAAGAGTCTTCTCCAATGCCACAGTTCAAAAGCATCAGTTCTTTTTATGGTCCAACTCTCACATCCATACATGACTACTGGAAAAACCATAGCTTTGACTATATGGACCTTTGGTAATGTCTCTGCTTTTTTATATGCTGTCTAGGTTGGTCATAGCTTTTCCTCCAAGGAGCAAGTGTCTTTTAATTTCATGGCTGCAGTCACCACATGCAGAGATTTTGGAGCCAAGAAAATAAAGTCTGTCACTGTTTCTATTGTTTCCCCATCTATTGGCCGTGAAGTGATGGGACCAGACGCCATGCCATGATCTTAGTTTTTTGAATGTTGAGTTTTAAGCCAGCTTTTTCACTCTCCTCTTTCACTTTCATCAAGAGGCTGTTTAGTTCCTCTTCGCTTTTTGCCATAAGGGTGGTGTCATCTCCATATCTGAGATTATTGGTATTTTTCCCGGCAATCTTGTTTCCAGCTGGTGCCTCATCTAGTCCGGCAGCTTCATCTAGTCCGGCAAGGTATTTGTTACAAGGTATTTTAACCTTATAACAAATGCCTATTAGTTTGTAATTGTAGCTTTAATGAGTATAATGCTGCACTGTAGACTACTGTCTCAGGATGTAGTCTTCTCAGTGTGCTAAACACAATTGCCAGTGAAAAGTTGTAAACAGCATTTCTACTTTTTAAATACTTTTTATTATAGAGTATTTAATTCATCCAAAAAGATATAAAGAATAATTTAACAAATAACCATATACTACTAATCTAACTGTTTAAAAACTATAGGATATTCTGTTTGGTCAAAATTCTCCTGTGAATCCATCCTCATTTTCTTAGTAGTTGATAACATATATATATCTGTAAGTAATATACACACTGTTTTGTTTTGTGTGTATTTTAACTTACATAAATCGTACATGATATGTACTCTTTTGCTGCTGCTGCTGCTAAGTCACTTCAGTCGTGTCTGACTCTGTGCGACCCCAGAGACGGCAGCCCACCAGGCTCCCCCGTCCCTGGCATTCTCCAGGCAAGAACACTGGAGTGGGTTGCCATTTCCTTCTCCAATGCATGAAAGTGAAAAGTGAAAGTGAAGTCACTCAGTCGTGTCTGACTCCCAGCGACCCCACGGACTGCAGCCCACCAGGCTCCCGTCCACGGGACCCTCCAGGCAAGAGTACTGGAGTGGGTTGCCATTGCCTTCTCCCTAAACATGCAAGATACTCATCTCATCCTAGTAACTGGTTATGAATATATCACACTGGTATATGAACATGCCATAGTTTATCTATTGCCCTTCCTGAGGAGATTTTTATTGTGGTTTTTTTGTTTTGTTTTCTAATAACAAACAGTACTGCTGAAATTGTTCTTGTGTGTGTCTCTGCACGTGAACAAGAATTTCTCTAGGGTGGGATGACTGATTCCTGGGATAAGCATGTCTTCTACTTTCTTACATAAAGCGTATTGCTTTCTCGAGTGTTTTAGTTTACCACTTTATACTAGAACAATAGTAAGTGTTGCTGTTGTTGCACATCCTTTTAACATTTAGTATTTCTCATAAGGCTTGAAATTCTTATTAATTTGATGGGTATAGAGTGGGATCTCATTGTGGTTTTAATTTTATAACATTGCTAATAAGGTAGAGTATCTTTTTGAGTGTTATTTGGCTATATTTTGTTTTAATTAATTTATTTTTTATTGAAGAATAATCACTTTACACAGTTTTGCTGTTTTCTGTCAAACCTCGACGTGAATCAGCTATATGTATACATACATCCCCTCCCTTTTGAAACTCCCTCCCATCCCATCCCCATCCCACCCCCTCTAGGTTGATACAGAGCCCCTGTTTGAGTTTCCTGTAAAGTAGGTTTTTTAATCCATTATTTTGTGGTTTGTGTTTTTCTGTTTTATGTAAGTTTTCCTATCTGAAAGTCATAAAGTTGTATTTTAAAAGTCTTAAAGTTTTGCTTTTTCACATTTCGTCTTCAGTCCACATGGAGTTGATTTTTGCATTTGATAAGAAGCATTCAAATTATCAGTGTAAATAATCACTTATTCTCAAACTTTTTTGAATAGGCCATCCTTTGTCTACTAATTTGCCCTCTTGCCCCTGTCATTTATTAAGGGTCTGTTAAGTGGGGATCTGTGTTTAGGCTTTTTATTCTGTTCCATTGAGATACTTCACTGATAAACCATCTTATTTTAATAGCTTTTGTAATATGTTTTGATATCTGAAATGTCAAGGCCCTCCAGTTTCCTTTACAAAAGTTTCTTAACTATTCTTGAACTTTTGCTTCTATATAAATTTTTAAAATTAATTTGTCAGTTTGAATAAATCTGTATGGGAATTCGGTTGGGATTGTACTGAAATTATTTGGAGCAGCATTGACATCTTTACAATAAAAAGATCTTCCTGTCCATGAATATAGAATATCAGCATACAGTTTATGTTTTTCAATAAAGTATAACGAGTCATAAGATACTAGACATGCTATGTTACAACTATCCCTAATTTTTTGTATTTTGTGTCTGTTCATTTGATATTTTAATTCTTAAAATTATATTTTACTGATATACAAGAATAAAACATTTTGAATAAGAACATTTTGGGTATTGAGTTTTTTAAAAATTGTGGTAAAATATGCCTGACATAAAATTGACCATTTTAACCGTCCTTAGATATACAGTTTAGTGGTATTAATTATATTCACATAGTTTTGCCACCATCATTACCATCCATGCCAGAACTTTATCTTCCCAAACTGAAACTTTATAGGCCTTAAATAGTAACTCTATATTCCTCCAGCCCGTTTCCTGGTATCCACCATTATATTTCTGTCTCTATGAATTTGACTATTCTAGTTAGCTCATATACATGGACTCAAGACAATACCTTTTGTGTCTGGCTTATTTCACTTAGCATTATGTCCTCAAGGCCATGTTTTAGCATGTGTCAGAATATCATTCCTTATTAAAGTTGAATAATACTCCACTGTATTTTGGAATTGTCTGTTCCATTTTCTGTTGATGGACACTTGAGTTGTCTTTACCTTTGGCTGTTGTAAATTATGGTGCTATGAACATTGGTGTACAGATATCTGTTCAAGTTCCTGCTTTCAGTTCTTTTAGATATAGTCTCAGAGGTGGAATTGATAAGTCATGGTAATTCTATGTTTAACTTTTTGGGAAACTATCTTGCTGTTTTCCACAGTGCTGAACTACTTTACATCTTCACCAGCTATGCACAAAAGTTCTAGTTTCTCTATATCCTTAGAACATACTGTATTTCCTTTTTTTTTTTTTCATATAAAAGTCATCCTAATGGATTTGAAGTGATATCTCACTGATGGTTTTGATTTTCATTTCCCTGATTAGTGATGTTGTGCATCATTTCCTGCTCTTATTGGCCATCTATATATCTTCTTTGGAGAAATGTTTATTCAATCGGGTTGACTGTTTTTTGTTCCTGAGTAGTAGGAGTTCTTTATATATTCTGAATATTGATCTCTTATCAGTTATTTGATTTGTATATATGTTCCCCCTTCTTTGGGTAGTGTTTTCACATTGTGTTCTTTGGTAGATGAAAGTTTTAACTGTGATGAAGTCCAGTTTATCTGTTTTTTCCTCATTGCCTGTATTTTTGGTGTCATAATTAAGAAATCATTACGAAAGCTAGTCATGAAACTTTCTCATATGTTTTCTCATAAAAGTTTTGTTTTTATTCTTCTTTAGAACTTTGATCTGGGTATTACATGCTTTTCCTCTGTTCATTGGAATTATCATATGGTTTTTCCTTCTTGCTGTGATAAATCGTATTAGATTTTATATTGTCAAATCAAGTTTAAATTCTTCTGGATGTGATATATTCATCTTTTTTACACATTACTATATTTAGTTTGCTAATATTTGATTTAGGCTTTTATCTACTCAGTGTGATACTGGCCTATACTTTTCCTTTGTCTGTTATCTTTGTTGGATTGTGTTATTAATTGAGTGGATTGAGGATTATTCTTTCTTTTTAAAAAAATCTCAGTTTGTGGTAGATTGTGGGGTTATTTTTTCCTTTTTTTTTTTTAAATCTCAGAGTTTGTGTATCATTGGGGTTCCCTATCCTTGAATGTGTGATGAAACTCATCTCTCTGGGCCTAGTGTTTCTTTGTAAGAAAATTTTATAGTACTAATTCACTTAATGGATATAAGACTGTTCAGTTGTGTTTTTTTCTGCATCAACTTTTGTAAGCTGTGTTTTCTAGGAAGCTTAATGGCTAATTTTAATAGTCGTTTTAGGAAACTAATTTCATTCATAAATTTATTTTTTTCCTTCTGATTTCTTGAGTTGCACGATTTGCTTTCTTTTTTTTGTTAGTCTTTTTATCTAAGTATGTCAATAGATTTCTCTCAAAGTACTCACTCAACTAGTTGTATTTCAAAATATATATTTTTTTAATTATTTTATATTTTGATCGCACTGGGTCTTCATTGCTGCACACAGGCTTTCTCTAGTTTTGGAGAGCAAAGGTTCCTCTAGTTGCAGTGCACAGGCTTCTCATTGCAGGGCGTGGGTTCCTCCTTACGGGGACTTCTCCTGTGGAGCACAGGCTCTAGAGCACTTGGGTTCTAGTGGTTGTGGCATGGGCTCAGCAGTTGAGGCACATGGAGTCCACAGCATGTGGACTCTTCCCAGACCAGGAATCAGACCCATGTCCCCTGCTTTGGCAGGTGGATCCTTATCTACTTTACCACCAGAGAAGTCCCAAAAGATCTTTTATGTAGAATTTTTGTAATTTGTTATTGTTGTTACTCACTCGCAGAGTCGTGTCTGACTCTGCCACCCCATGGACTGAAGCACTCCAGGCTTTCCTGTCATTCACTATCTCCTGGAGTTTGCTCAAACTCATATCCATTAAGTCAGTGATGCTATCTAGCCATCTCATCCTCTGCTGCACCTTTCTCTTTTTACCTCTAATTTTTCCCAGCTTCAGGGTCTTTTCTAATGAGTCTATTCTTTGCATCAGGTCGCCAAAATATTCTGTTCTAAATGTTTTCTAATTTTATCATATATTTGGTCTGTGAGGTGTTTAGTAAGTAGTTTTTGTAAATATTTTTCTGTGCCTCAGAAAAATGTTTTCTATGATTATTTGGAAATTTTATACATTTGTATGATGTAATCAAGTTTTGTCAGTTCTATCTATGCATTAATGAAATAGATGTTAAACTCCTCTATTGTAATGGTGACTGTCACTTTTTCCATGCAGTTCTGTCACATTCAGTTCTTTTGTGTGTATTTTGAAGTCTTATTACATGGGGATCCTCATTTTCCTAATTTTTCGTTTACTTAAGATCTATTTTATCTGATATTAAAACACCTATGCCTGCTTCACATAGGTATTTTTTTAGTGTGACTTTCTTTTAATTGAAAATTGGTTGATTTACATTTGTTGTTACTTGTGATATATTTGGATTATTTTCTACCCTCTTGTTCTGTGCTATTTGTCCCATTTTTCCATGCTTCCTTGGTTTTCGTTTGTTTTTTTAACATTTTTGTCTTTTGGATGGGTTGAGCTTGCCTTTTCCTTCCCCAGATCACACTTCCAACTCTGCATCTTTCCCTCTACTGATTTGGAAGTTTATATATACTGTTTTATGTTTTCAGTGTTTACCCTTGAAAATCTAATGCACATCATAGCTTAAAATTTAAAATTAATTAGAATTTTTGTCTTTCTTGTGAATAATTTAAGAACCTTATAACGTTTATCTTCAGCATCACTACCAACCATACTCTCTACACATGCACTCATTAATATATTCAGCTTATGTGATTTCGTCTTGTATTTTCATTGTCCTTTAATCTCACAATTAGGCATTGTTGTTTTCTATATTCAGTAATTGTTTTGATTTACCAGCATATTTAGCTACTTCTTTGCTCCTGATTCCTTATTGCATCTGATCTCTCTCCTTTGAAATAATTTTCTTTTTTCTTAAGATATATCCTTTGGAAATTTCTGTTAATGTCTTTATTTTGCCCTTGTCCTTAAAAGACAGTTCTAGACAGTTAATTTGTCAGAGCTCTTGGGAGATATTTTTTCTTTGTCATCTGTTTCCATGACTGCTAATTAAGAAGTCAGATGTCAGCTTACTTGTCATTCTTTTGTAGGAAATCTTTTTTTCTCTGGTGGTGCTAATGGTTAAAAATTCACCTGCCAGTGCAAGAGACACAAGAGATGAGGGTTTGATCCCTGAGTTGGGAAGTTCCCCTGAAGTACCAAATGGCAACCTGCTCCAGTGTTTATGCCTGCAAAATTCCATTGATAGAGGAACTTGGCAGGCTGCAGTCCATGGAGTCGCAAGAGTCTGACACAGCTTAGTGGCTAAACAGCAGCAGCATCTTTTTTCTCTATTTTTAATACCTTTTTTGTGTGTGTCCTGGAGTTTTACCATTTATCTGTCTTATTTGCAAATCATTGTACTTTTTGAATCAGAGAATTAGTGATTTTTTTTTCCTTTATTAGTTTTTAAAAATTTTTCATCTATTATGTGTTTGAATATTGCTTTCCTTCATTCTCTGTATTCTGTAACTCCCCTTTAGCTCTGTGTCCTTAATCTGTCCTTCTAATTTCATCTTTTTATTTATTAATGTAATTTCTTCAGATTTTCCTTCTACAACACTGTTTTTCTGTTTAGCTATTGCCTAATATGTTTAACCCATCCATTAAACTTTCACTTTCAGTATTTTTCAGTTCATAGAAGTCCTAGTTCTTTAAGTAGTGTGTTGTTCTGTATTTGTGGGGGGGTTTTGCTTTATTTCTTGAGACATTTTAAACCTATTGCAACATCTGAATGAAGAACCGGGGTAGTTCTCTTGATTGTTGTTCATGATGCTTGGCTTCCTCATGTGTTTTGTGATATTTATTATATAAACTCTTTCTCGTTAGGACTTGAGGTCCTAAGAAGCCTGGGAAGAGAATTTGGTCCTCCAGATAAAGTTTATGATTAAACCTGCCAGGAGCCTAGGAATTTCCCAACTTAGGACACCCCTAAGTTACTTATTAGCTAGATGTTTTTGGACCATCAGGCCCTAACCTACTCTGAGGACCAGCCTATGATGACAGATTCCCAAGAGAGATGTGTTGACAACCACCCCCCCCCACCCCCTAAAAGCCAAAATCGTGTACTACTCATCTCTTTTTGCAGGGTGAACATGGTGGTGGTTGATTGGTTTTTGATGGACATTTTTACTGAAGGCATCTTCCTTTAGGGTTTCTGAGTGGAAGCATATATTCTTCCCCACCTCTAATTAGTGTGGGATAAAAGGCTTGACTCCTGTCCCTCTACATGACATCCTTAAATCCTAAGGGTGTTGGTCACTGTGAAAATAGATGGTAATTGTTACCTTTAGTGATTACTTAATGCTCTGGATTCATACTTCCACTTCATTTTTAGCATTTGAGAATTTACCTTGCTTTTTTGCAAACTCAGCTTTGCATTTATAATGATACCTTTAATACTTCATCCTCTATTTTTAGGTGTTTTATGGTGAGAGGGTTCTGCATGTCTAGCTGGCCATATTTTTATTTATTTATTTTTGACATATTTTTAGAGAATTTCAATTTTCCTCTTTTTTTCAGTTTAAAACAATATTTAATAATCCACACTGTTCATGTTGTTCTGAAAAATGATTTTTGTCAGACCATTTCCTTATGCTTTAGTAGTGTATCATATCAGATCATCCTAATTTTTTAGGATGTTTTAGTACAAAAAGACCACCTATTGACTGGAAGCAGTTTTATGTGCTATCCTTCAACAAGGGTGGTTGTTGGAGTAAGGCAATTAGTTTCTCAAATCTTCCTTTCTGAAGCAGCTAGTAGTGTACTGACTTTGAAAGGATTTGGTGATAGTAAATCTCAGTGAATCCCCAAGTACCTTTGAAAGAATGTAATTAAGTGTTTACTTCATGTTGAAAAAGCTATGAAAAAGTGTCTGTTGGGCTTCCAAATGACATCTGTTTGAAAAGAGGGTTCTATTAGTAAATGAACTGCTATAAAATGTGTTATTTTATTCTGAACCTTTAATAACTTCAGGGTTTTACTTATAATTTAGAAGAACATAGTATTTCTAGTTTGTTTTTATAGTATGTACTGATGTGTTCAGTCATGGCCAACTCTGCGACCCCATGGACTGTAGCCCACCAGGCTCCTCTGTCTGTGGAATTTTCCAGGCAAGAATACTGAAGTGGGTTGCCATTTCCTTCTCCAGTTTTTACTGTAGTATTCTAAAATTCCCGCTGGTTTCTTTGTTCTTACACCTCACCAATTACACAGAAACATCAAAGTTGTTTTTTTCCTCCGAGATGTGATTGTGAGCATTTTTAATGCAAAAAAAAATTTGTTTTTACATTTTATATTATACATTTAAAACTGCTTTCTAAATGTTTTATAGTATCATGTCACCTTTATTTCCATCTAGGCTTATTCATCCTCATGTGTGCTCAGTCATGTCTGACTCTTTGTGACCCTTTAGACTGTGGCCTACCAGGCTCCTCTTTCCTGGCATTTTTCAGGCAAGAATACTGGAGTGAGTAGCCATTTCCTCCTCCAGGGGAACTTCCTGACCCAGAATTAAACCCTAGTCTCCTGCGTCTCCTGCATTGCAGGCAGATTCTTTACCTGCTGAGCCATTGGGAATACATCCCTCTAAATTATAGATACACTGTTATCCTTTATTCCTTACAGTATCAAACTGAAGGTCAGAGAATCTCCTGACATACTGATTAGTAAATGCTCTAGACAGAACAGCTTCTTCAGAGTCTCAGAGCAATTTAAATATTTGCATTAAGTAGAAATTAAAGTGTGTATATACATACTTTATTTTATATATATATATATGCACACTTTATATATACTTTTCTCCAATAAGCATGACTTTTCACTTTTCAACTAATGACTGTATGAATGTGTATATACAGTAATTAGTTTAAAAGTGTAAAGAGTCATTTATATATGTACACACACACACACACACACACACACAGTAATTAAAATGAAGAGAGTTCTGCCTGTTGGAGATGAGGATAGAAATAAGAAGATGGCTTCCCTGGTGGCTCAGCAGTAAAGAATCCGCCTGCTGTGCAGGAGATGTGGGTTCAATACCTAGGTCAGGAAGATCCCCTGTAGAAGGAAATGGCAACCCACTTCAGTGTTTTTGCCTGGGAAATCCCATGGACAGAGGATCCTGGCTGGCTACAGTCCATGGAGTCAGAAAAGAGTGGGACACGACTTAGCAACTAGAACAACTATAACATAATGTTACGGACCCTGCAGTCAGACAAACTTTGGTTTATATCTCATTTCTGCCAGCTAATAACTGTGTGACCTTAGAGAAATTATATAACCTGTTTAGACCTGACATTCTTCTTGAAGGATGGGTGTAGATACAGCAATAGAACTAGCCTTATATTATCATAAGCATTAATTACATGCACGAAAAGCACTTAAGTACAGTGCCTATGTTCCTGGTGGCTCTGATGGTAAAGAATCTCCCTGGAATGTGGGAGACCCAGGTTCAATTTCTTGGGTCGGGAAAATCCCCAGAAGGAAATGGCAACTCACTCCAGTGTTCTTGTCTGGAGAATCCCATGGACAGAGAAGCCTGGCAGGCTGTAGTACATGGGGTCACAAAGAGTCAGACATAGCTGAGCAACTAACTCTATGTAAATAGAAAAGAATCTTTGACTAGCCTTCAGGCTGTTGGAATCCCAGGAAGCAGGGCTTGGAAAATGCTGAAAGTTGCTCAGTTGTGTTTGACTCTTTGTGACCCCATGGACTGTCCATGGAATTCTCCAGGCCAGAATACTGGAATGGGTGGCCTTTCCCTCCTCCAGATCTTCCCACCCAGGGACTGAATTCAGGTCTCCTGCATCACAGGCAGAGTCTTTACCAGCGGAGCCACAAGGGAAGCCCCTTGAGGAGTTATTGGAGCTTCATAATTTTTGAGTTACTGCTACTGCTAAGTCACTTCAGTCGTGTGCGACCCCATAGACAGCAGCCCACCAGGCTCGCCTGTCCCTGGGATTCTCCAGGCAAGAACACTGGAGTGGGTTGCCATGTCCTTCTCCAGTGCATGAAAGTGAAAAGTGAAAGTGAAGTCACTCAGTCCTGTCTGACTCTTAGCGACCCCATGGACTGGAGCCCACCAGGTTCCTCCATCCATGGGATTTTCCAGGCACGAGTACTGGAGTAGGGTGCCATTGCCAGTTCGAGTTACTGGAGCCTCACAATTTTCTAGTATACTAGGAATACTAGAATACTAACATGATTGCTCTTATCCGAGGATGGTGATACTCATTGCTGTCTTGGGAACCCAGAGGATGGGGTAGGTCATATTCTTTCTTCATTGTATACTTATAAAGCCTTAGTTTTGTAAGTGTGGTCACAGTTCTTAGGCTCCCTGTTACCTTTATATCCTTACTAGGAGATAAACTTTATAAAGTAAATTACCTGTTAGAAAACGTTTCTTTTTCTTTTCCAGTTGAAGTTGCCAAGTCTGAAGTTGGGCTCTGTAGTGACTCTACTCATGTGGAGCCCCGTAATGATTCTACTCATATTTCTCTGCAAGAACACCAGTCTTCCATCAGTCATTGCCTCCCTGATGTTTCTACAATTACCGAAGAAGGTTTATTTAGCCAAAAGAGTTTCCTAGTTTTGGGGTTTAGTAATGAAAATGAATCTAATATTGCAATCATCATAAGAGAAAATGCTGGAAAAATTGTGTCCCTTCAGAGCAGAGTTGTTGCTGATTATGCTGTGGTTCCTCTGCTGGGATGTGAAGTACAGGCAACTGTGGGAGAAGTTGTAACAAACACATGGCTGGTAAGAAAACACCGCATCAGTTCAAATGTAGTATTGAAGGGTGTCTGAAGCTATATATCTTTGGCACTTTAGTTTTGGTAGACTGGTATTTGGGTTTGGGCACTGTCTGGATTTTGTTTTTAGCAAAGGAAATTATCAATAATAAAATACACAAGCTTCTTAGTCCTAATCCTGGTAGAATAGAGGGGCTACATCAGCAGCATTCTTTCCTAGGAAAGTGACTCCAGGTCTTCTCATATTTAGGTTTTCCCTGTTTTCCTACTACCAAAGCATGACATGCACTTATGTATTATTGCATCTTGTTGGCTTATCAATGATAATTTCAACCACTGACTTTTTCAACTTTCCAAGACTTAAGAGGAAAAATGATAACTACATTGGAAGAAATTAAATTTAAAGCAATATTTAGGAAATTCAATGATAAATCTGATTTTAATATCCTATATAATGACTGATACATTTTAATATTATAATTTTAAATGTATTGTGAATGAGCATATACACATTTATATTAATAAAATTGCTTTTCACTGTAACTGAACCAGTGTTAACCACTAATTGCTTATTTCAGGTTGATGATGATGTTTTTCTTGTTTTTAAAAGGTAATGTGTATAGACTACCAGACTTTAATTGATCCAAAGTCAAATCCTCTCTTCACACCAGTTCCAGTTATGGCAGGAATGACTCCTTTAGAGGGTTGTGTTCTTTCATTCAGCCAATGTGTAGGAGCTGAAAAAGATTCATTGACATTCTTAGCAAATCACCTTGGAGCCAGGTATGTAGTATTTTTAGTACTTGCCCTCTTGGTGTATATATTATTTGTTTTTACTTACTGAAAAGCATACAAATTAGCATTTCACTGGATTTCTTATAATATTTATGAGGAGTATGTTGCATATCTGATGTGGTGGCTCAAAGTGGAAGGGAGAGAATGATGTTAGACAAGTACTTAGCAAGTATTAAGACTACAGGCATTAATGCTTACTACCAAGAAAAGGAATATTTAAAGATACTGCTTGTCTCAGTGTTATTTCCTTCTGTGTGCCATATTCTTTTTTAGTATACATTGTTTCTCTGCAATGCAGTGTTAAGCAGAAATAATGAATACTTTAGGAGAAAGAAAATGAATTTAAAAGTTTTTTAAATTAGCCCAACCCCTAAGTGAACTTTAATGGTGGCTGTTTAAAAAAAAAGTAGAAAACTGTTACATAAATAATTGTAAATGGACTAACTTTCACATTAAAGGAAAAGTTCTTTTAGATTATATCATGAAACAGCACTTAAAATACTTTAAAACAAGAGCCACACCTAAACCAAAGTGATTCAGAACATTTGGGGAAAAAAGTAAAGATGGGCAAAGATATGTGAAAAGAGAGGGGTACAATTTTATTATCAGACAAGTTTGAATTCAAATTGAAAGGCATTAAACGGGGAAAAAGCATGTTGTAAATAAAGAATGCTATTTACACTGAAGGTTTTTAATTTCTAAAAAAATTAGAAATGAATAGTAGAAATGGAAAATGAAGACTGTATCAACTGGACATTTTAGAACTTTTTAATAACTCTTGGTTCAAAGAGGAATTCAAAACCATTTATAAGCCTAGATATCATTGTCAACCTAATAGTAACAAGCAACACCAGTACCCACATTGTGACCTTAAAATACCATTTCCCACTAAAAGAAAGTAAAGCTTAGAGAAATGATCAGTTCTACGTCTGGGGCAGAAAAGATACCAGTGAGTCTGGAACCTTTTGTCAGAATGGAGAACAAATATATTATTGAAGACTACTACGAAGGGTTGTGTCAAAAGGACCACCACTGGCCGAAGACAGGAAAAGTGTCAATAGCAGCAGTGGCTCCAGACATCATCAAATAATATTTCAATCATGATTTCCTAATGGCACCAAAAAACTAAGTTAATTGGCCATGTTTGAAGGATGCTAGGAAACCAACTCATTATTTTTGAAAGCTGGTAAATGAGGAGAAAGGATCTGGTATTTATTCTGCCTTCCTGTACAGTCTGTATCAGACTGTATCCATAATAATAGATAAGACAAAGTTTCCCTTTATAGAGGTATTCCAACAAATGAGTGAAGAAGAAATGGTAAAATTTTGACTCCTAATAAATGGAAGAATCTAGATATTGAAAACCAACATTCACAAAATAAAGAGAAAACTAGACATATGCCTCCTTATGAAGAATATACAACCATCTTGAAACAATCTTATCAAAATAATGAAACCTCATGATCCAGTATCTTCAACAGATATAAAGGGGGCATGGAAAGAAGAGGGAACCTGGAAGCCAAAAGACATAAAAAATGAAATGTAGTGTTTAAGGGTGGGAAGTGATAAAGTAAGGAAGTTCAGCTCAGTTCAGTTGCTCAGTCATGTCCGACTCTTTGCAACCCCATGAACCGCAGCATACCAGGCCTCCCTGTCCATCACCAACTCCCAGAGTCCACCCAAAACCATGTCCATTGAGTTGGTGATGCCATCCAACCATCTCATCCTCTGTCATCCCCTTCTCCTCCTGCCAGCAGTCTTTCCCAGCATCAGGGTCTTTCAAGTGAGTCAGCTCTTTGCATGAGGTGGCCAAAATATTGGAGTTTTAGCTCCAAGATCAGTCCTTCCAGTGAACACCCAGGACTGATCTCCTTTAGGATGGACTGATTGGATCTCCTTGCAGTCCAAGGGACTCTCAAGAGTCTTCTCCTGCACCACAGTTCAAAAGCATCAATTCTTCGGTGCTCTGCTTTATAGTCCAACTCTCACATCCATACATGACCACTGGAAAAACCATAACCTTGACTAGATAGACCTTTATATCTACTACTGTGGGCAGAAATTCCTTAGGAAAAATGGCGTAGCCATCATAGTCAACAAAAGAGTCCAAAATGCAGTACTTGGATGCAATCTCAAAAACGACAGAATGATCTCTGTTCGTTTCCAAGGCAAACGATTCAATATCACGGTAATCCAAGTCTGTGCCCCAACCAGTAGCCCTGAAGAAGCTGAAGTTGAACAGTTTTATGAAGACCTATAAGACCTTCTAGTACTAACACCCCAAAAAGGTGTCCTTTTCATTATAGGGACTGGAATGCAAAAGTAGGAAGTAAAGAAACACCTGGAGTAACAGGCAAATTTGGCTTTGGAGTACAGAATGAAGCAGGGCAAAGGCTAATAGAGTTCCGCCAAGAGAATGCACTGGTCATAGCAAACACCCTCTTCCAACAACACAAGAGAAGACTCTACACATGGACATCACCAGATGGTCAACACCGAAATGAGATTGATTATATTCTTTGCAGCCAAAGATGGAGAAGCTCTATATAGTCAGCAAAAACAAGACTGGGAGCTGACTGTGGCTCGGATCATGAACTCCTTATTGCCAAATTCAGACTGAAATTAAAGAAAGTGGAAAAAACCACTAGACCATGTATGACCTAAATCAAATCCCTTATGACTATACATTGGAAGTGAGGAATAGATTTAAGGGACTAGATCTGATAGAGTACCTGATGAACTATGGACAGAGGTTTATGACATTGTAAAGTAAGGAAGTGATAACTATAAATATCCAAACAGTGGCTGCTATTAACATGGGAGGGGAGGGGTGGTAGTAACAGAAGAGGCATATTGGAGAGGTTCTGGAGTGACTGGTAAGAGTCTGTCTTCTGACGTGGGTGGGGAAAATAAGGGTTTTCATTTTATAATTCACTAAATCTTATATTTCCTCTTTTGCTGTGTTCTATACTTTGGTTATACTAAACAATAAACTTTTGGAAAAAACAAATTGTAGAAAAGAACAGTAAGAAAATATGGCAGTAGACTAAAGCAGTGCTCATAGAAAAATTCAGCAAACTGATTACATAAAATACTAATATACAGAAGTCACTGACCTTCATATGTGCAGCTAGTTAGAAGAGCTAATGAAAACAGAGGTCTCTTACTAAATCTGTAGTAAGAGATAAATAGGTAGCAACTGATATGTAATCTTAAAAAGAAAGAAAATGAATGAACAAAATAAAACCAAAATAGACTCATAGATACAGAGAATAAATTAGTGGTCACCAGAAGGGAGGAAATGGCAACCCACTCCAGTGTTCTTGTCTGGAGAATCCCAGGGATGGGGGAGCCTGGTGGGCTGCCGTCGATGGGGTCTCACAGAGTCGGACACGACTGAAACGACTTAGCAGCAGCAGCAGAAGGGAAGGGAATAAGAGGCTGGGCAAAATTAGTGAAGGGGATTAAGAGGTACAAAATTCCAGTTATAAAATTTAAAAGTCACAGGGATGTAATTAGATTTGGTATTGATCTTTTGTAATCTATTTAAATGTTGAGTCACTATATCATACACCTTAAACTAATATTGTATGTCAACTATATTTTGATTTAAGAAAAAAGTTGAAAGTGAAACTTGGAAGAGCTACGGAAACTTGTAAAATGCTATTGAGGGAAACAGGACTTGAAGAATATAAAAGATGTACCTGTTCTTGGACAGGAAGACTATAAACATTATAAAGGAATTGTTTAGAGAGGGCAGTAAGCAGACTAATTCTTAAATTCATAAGAAAATATTAGCAAGCAGGAAAGTCATAAAAATTCTGAAATAGAATTGTTATTTAAATATATTTTGTAAACCTCACTAGATAATAGTATGTCTGTAAGTAGCAGAAAGTTAAGTGAACAGACAGAAAGCATAGAAATAGACCTAAATACAAACGAATTTAGTATATGATAAAGGTGATGTTTCAGCTTATTGAGGAAGAGATAATTCAATAAAATTGGAGCAACATCTCATACCAAAATAAGTACCAAATTAATTGATCAGTGGGTTAAATGTGAAAAATGAATCCTTGAAAGTACTAGGGAAAATGTGGGATACTTGACAAAATCTTAGAAGTGAGGAACTAGACCTGAAACCCAGAAGTCCTGAAAGACATTTCTGTTTGTATCTCAAACGGTGGTGTTCTCTTTAATATTCTGTGATCTTGAGGAAGACGCTTAATTTCTCTGCATCTTTTCCCAGGTTGTATCTTTATGATAACTTGTAAAATATTGGTATTTCACAAATACTGAGAGGATCCAATGATATACTTGAAAATGCTTAGAGAAGTTGGGGTGTAGGGCTAGAAGTTGTGTTATTCATACTCATCCTTTGCTCCCCTAGTTGTTCCGTGTCTTTTACTGGGAGGAAAGACAAGGTGGGTAGGTGGGTGATGACCAATTAAATAGATGATCTTTCTGGTTATTTCTTGTAAGTCTGGTTTAATTTGCTTATTTTTAAATAATTAATTTTTAAAAGTTTAATTTTAACAATACATTTTTATCCTAGAGTAGGTATTGTAAGAGGATTAGCTTAATTTAAGAAATACAACCAACTTTTAATGTATTTTCTTTACTTAGAACTCTGACAACACCATTGTATTAGAAATGTCATTCTTTGCCAACTATTATGCATATGACCATTTGCTTTTTTTTAAAATGTAACTTTCAGTGTTCAAGAATACTTCGTTCGCAAGTCCAATGCAAAGAAAGGCATGTTTGCCAGTACACATCTTGTTTTGAAAGAGCCAGGTGGTTCTAAATATGAAGCTGCCAAGAAGTGGAATTTACCAGCAGTCACCATAGCTTGGCTGTTAGAGTCTGCTAGATTGGGAAAGAGAGCAAATGAAAACCATTTCCTGATTGAAAATTCATCTAAAGAAGGTTAATATTTTTGTTTGTCATTTTATATATATTTTTACAGTTTGGTTTCTGGGATTGTTGTTCAGTTGCTAAGTCGTGTCTGACTGTTTGTGACCCCACAGTTTCTGGTATATGAATGTGCTAAAACTTGTTTTTCAGACAGTTCATTAAGATTTCTCCCTTTAACATGAGCCACTGTTGGGCACCCATTATTGGGGAGAGGGGTGAGCAATATAAGTACGTTCATAGCAGAAATGTTTAATTTATAATTGTACTATCAAGTGTAGGCACAATCTGAAAGCTAGAAGGTACAAACAGTATGGGAGTGTTCGAGGGTCTCAGTGTTTGAATCTAAAGATGTGAGCTTGGATCCCATTTACTGTTCCTTCTGTGAGTAAAGTGCTGTCTATTCCTATTTTAGTTTTTCCTGTCTATGCATTTTATTCTATTCCAGTCTGTTCCTGGACTTCTGCATGTTATCTCTTGCCCGCCTTGTGCTTGCTTGTTCCTCCTTGTCTTTCAGCTCCCAGCTTGGATATCACTTTCCCTGGAAAAACCTTCCTTAATTTATAAGTATGGCCTTGTCTTGCCATAACACCATGCCTCTTTTGTAGCTCTTATCCCAGTGTTACCATTCCAGTTTACTTTCCTGTTTCCCTGCTCAGCCATAAGCTCTGAAAAGGCAAGGAGTACATGCATCTTGTAAATTATATATTTTCATTGTCTAGATTGGACCTGGCATGGAGCAGCCATCTAGTAAGTGTTCTTGATAAATGTTGAAAAATGGTAGGAGGCAGAATGGGAGGACACAGTAGCCTCTCTTATATAACATGAGGGCATCCCAGGTCACACTTTAGGGAACCTTGGGAACACCTCTCAAAGCTATTACTTATTACTTTTCTCTAGATAAACTGGGAATTTTACAACTGAGGCAAAGTAATGTTTAGGTCATATTAAAATCTCATTAAGAACTTTTCAAAAATTTGACTGTAGTTGTTAACTCTGAGTACATATAATTGGGATTTTCTTTTTACTCTGCCATTGACCAAGATGATATTAACTTCTTGTTCAATCACTAAGTCATGTCTGACTCTTTGTGACCCCATGGACCCAGCACACCAGGCCTCCCTGACCTTCACTGTCTGCCAGAGTTTGCTTAAGCTTATATCCATTGAGTCAATGATGCTACCTAACCATCTCATCCTCTGCCACCCTCTTCTTTTGTCTTCTGTCTTTCCAGTGAGTCAGCTCTTCACATCAGGTGGCCAAAGTATTGGAGCTTCAGCTTCAGCATTAGTCCTTCCAATGAATATTTAGGGTTGATTTCCTTTAGGATTGACTGGTTTGATCTTCAAGGGACTCTCAAATGTCTTCTCCAGTATCGCATTCTTTGGCATTTGCTTATATAATTTTGGGCAAATTATGAGGTTTATTGAGAATATTTTAAGTTATAACAAGATGAAACAGGAAATCTAATTTCATTCATTATTTCAGTTGATTTGCTTGTCTAACTCAACATATATTTTAATGTCTGGTTTATTTCTTTGAAAGTAAGTTTATAGCTTTGTGGTGTGAAGTGTACTTAAGAATTCACATGAAAACTAATAGGAAGATAAAAACATCACTTCTTGTATGCCTCTTTAGAGACAAGAAAATGACATCAGTGGCTCATATTTGTTTCTTTTCATTTTAAATCTCTAGAACAAAGTTTGGAAACTGAAACAACAAATGAGGTGAATCTAAATCCAGATACTCCAGAGCATCCTGTAACACATCTGGAAACTCAGAGAAAAACAGCCGTTACACCTTTAGATATGAACCGCTTTCAGAGTAAAGCTTTCCGCACGGTGATGTCACAGCACTCCGGACAGGCTTCAGTCTCCCCTTCCCCAGGACAGTCACTTCAGAAGGAGCCCTCATTACACCTGGATACGCCGTCAAAGTTTCTGTCCAAGGACAAACTGTTCAAGCCTTCCTTTGATGTGAAGGTGAGGCTTATAGAAAATGGTTCTGGAGATAACAGTTTTATAGTTCATAAAGTTAAAGCACCAAGTTCTCCATCACTTAGTTTGTAGTAGTAACTTCAGAAATATTGGCAAATAGATTCGTGATAATGAGTCCCTATGTATACCCAGCGTTGAGGTAACAGCTAGAGATATATATGGTGTGAAATCAGGACATCTGGGTTCAAGTTCTGTGTCTGTTGTGAATGGTATGATTCGCAGATTGTTCAATATATTTGAGCATCAGTTCTATCTTTTGTACAAATAGGATAATATCACTGAAAACTTACACACTTACTGTAAGAATCAAGTGAAATTGTGTGATAAATAGTTTCATAAACTGTACAATTACATAGACACATTGGACTTAGGTTTTGATTCTAGGAATACACCCAGTGCACTTTCTGAAAATGTTATCTCTTTACCTTTCAGTCATTTGCACTAAAAAGATGAGTTAAGTGTGCATCTTTCTTTGATCTTCTGAGCATTGGAATATGGCTCCCTGTCTAAAAAATGCATTCACAAATGAAGGTTTAATTCAGCCTTCTCAGATAGTTTTCTTTCATTCCCCAAAGATAATTTTCTTCACTATTCCTTTAGTAGTTCTTGGCCTTTCAAATAGCTGTGCGAACCATGATTTTTTTTATCCATGAACCTTTGCAAAATTATTGTGTGGTTTTACTCATAGTATGTTTTGGAGCAGACTTAAAGTTTGCAAGTTGTTCATCTTCAGAAAATAAACATAAATTGACCTGGGACAGTTTTCTCCAAGCTAAATCTTTGATCAGATTTCTTCTGAAGTAATATTTTTACTGTAACACTACTTATGCTGTGAAAAGTAGAGGGAAAGCACTGGTTTGGGAATTGTGAGATCTAAAATCAGGCCTCTGCTTTGCCTCTTACTGCCTTTTAAGGCAAGTCAACTTCTTTGTGTTTCATTATCCCCATCTGTAAAATTATGGAGCATATCTAGATGATTTCTAAGGTCTCAAAGCTAGTAATATTCTTTGAATAGTAAATGGAATAATAATAGGCAAGATAGTAGAAATATTTCTGTTTGTTGAGACCATTCTTCTACTTTACAGTGAAAAACTGATGGTTCTGAAATAGTCTCAGTGAAGGTATAAAGCACATTTAAAGGTTTTATTGTTCAGTCATAATGTGTTTAGCAGTGTCTCTCTCTTGTGATATATAAAATAGTACTTCACCTTGTACTCAGTGGTCTTTAAATTAATGTAACAGATGGGCAAAAAAGAAAAATCTGATTATCTACTCTGCTCTCTAGTACGTGGTGAAACACTGATGCTTTGCTCATGAGAATATATCAGTGTTGGTGCATGCATTTTGCTTACATGGTTTCCTTTACCTGTGCAAATTGTGTGTGTTCAAGGTTAATATTCATCACTTGAGCACTGGCTAAATACTTTCTGCTGTGTATATGGAATACTATTCAGATGGGAAAGAGAATGAGCACAAGTCCTGAACAGCAGTGACTAGGGCTCACGTGGGAATTGGGGTGGCTTGGGAATAGGCATATATTTTGTACCTTTGAAGATTTTTCATAATCCTCAGCTCAATATGACTTTTTAATCCTCCTTATTGTTCATGTCTAGTTTATATCCATCCTTGCTTACTTGTTTCCTTCTGTGTTTTTTGCTTGTTTACTTGTTTGTTTTTTATTTTGTTTTTTTTGTATCATTTTAACCAATTTCAACTGTGAAGTGAAGTCGCTCAGTCGTATCCAACTCTTTGCGACCCCATGGACTGTAGCCTACCAGGCTCCTCTGTCCGTGGGATTTTCCAAGCAAGAATACTGGAGTGGGTTGCCATTTCCTTCTCCAGGAGATCTTCCTGACCCAGGGATCGAGCCCAGGTCTCCTGCATTGTAGGCAGATGCTTTACCGTCTGAGCCATTTCAACTGTAAGATCAGACAAATGTGGTAAAATACTACTGAAAATGTATTAAGCTGCTTGGTCTCTTTGAACCAGTTTGTTGGACAGTATGGAACTGTTTTCTTCATTATCTATATAGATACAGATAATACTTCATTCTTTTTATTGTTGTTTGGAGGAAAGCTGGAGTAGGTTAAAGCTATAATCCAGTTAATACTGAGGATTATTCCCCTTCTCTCTTTACCTCTTTTTTCCCCTTTCCTTTTTCTGTTTACCTCTGTCTGCCCTCTTCTTTCTCTCCTTTTCTCTTCCTTTTCCTCACTTCCCTCCTCCTCCTCCTCCATATACACAGGATGCTCTCGCAGCCTTGGAAACTCCAGGAGGTCCCAGCCAGCAGAAAAGGAAACTGAGTACACCACTCTCAGAAGTCATCGTCAAAAACCTGAAACTTGCTTTGGCAAATAGCTCTCGAAATGCTGTTGCTCTTTCTGCCAGCCCTCAACTGAAGGATGCCCATTCAGAAAAGGTGGAATTATATCTCTTATTAAAAGGAAGTTTTAGATTAAAAAAAAACATTTGAAATAATAATGATTGATCTGTTTCTTTTATTTTCCGTGGGCAGGAAGATGCTCCGAAGCCACTTGAGAATGTTGTGGTGTGTGTTAGTAAGAAACTCAGTAAGAAGCAGAGTGAACTAAATGGGATTGCGGCCTCTCTAGGTGCAGACTACAGGTAGTTGGCACGCATTTTTTTTGGTGGTGATATGAACTCAATTTATAGGGAAACCTAAAGCTGTTGTGAGCATCTATTTAAAAAAAAAAAAAAGCATTATTTTGCCTTTTATTAATAGTTTATCATAATATCTACAAAATCCAATTTTGATTTAATTTACCTCATCCTTTTAAGATACCCTCTCCCATATCAATTCACTCTTACATGTATGTTTTTAGGGCATATTTAACAAATATATGAGAACATACTTTGTGACACTATTTCTAAAAATCTGGGATCCGTGAATGAGTACAGTCTAGAAAAAAAATCCTTGTCTTCAAGGAGTTTTTTAATACATTTAGGTCGGAGATTTTAAGCATGTTTCTTAGTGATTTTCAAATTAGAGCCCTTCTGTGAGTACTGCTAAGTGCTGCAGCACTCCTGAATTAAAATGGTCTTTTTGAGGATGTTTAATGCCTATCGTTTTTACTTTGGAGGCATAGATAACCACTCTCAACCTGACAGCCCATCTAGAGACAGGTCCCTAGCACAAATGGCATCAGTGTCAGGGATTGAGAGACCCTTGCCTATTCCAGCCAGTGCTGAGTTGATCATATTCCTTCATTGTCTGTGGTACTCGCTTTCTTGATCACTTGTTTTCAGCAGTTCATAGTTAGCATAATGATTGGTTTACAATTAACAAACAGTTTGAGGAATATGATTAGCTTTATCTTTCCCTTTTGGTAAGTCATTTCAGTTATCTTTTTGATAGAGAAATTAAATCAGGAGAATGGAAAAATAAAATATATTTGTGTGATTATAGGCACCTTAGTGTTTCATTCATCTATTGTAGAAGAGTAAAGCTTTCTTACTTATAACTATTATTTGTATTGTCTATATATTGTTCTTACCTGGTTGCTGAGTGCTCAATATGAGGCAAGTATTATCTCATACCATTCTCACAGTAGCCCTAAGAGCCCTAAAAATTGAATGTGTCCATGGGGATTCTGTTTAGATGTAGACTTATGTAAGATTTAAAAAACGCATATAGGAATTGTGTTTTTATAAGATTTAAAATGCCAGTCCTGGGAATTCCTGGTGGGTCCACAGGTTAGGATTCTGCACTTCCACTGCTGGGGGGCCAGGTTCTATCCCTGGTCAGGGAACTAAGATCCCACAAGCCACACCAGACAGCCAAAATAAATAAAATGCCCCAGTCTTCTCAATATAAAAAAAAAATACATTGCTGAAATCCCTAAATAGAATTTAATACTCAGTGGCATTACTTTGGAATTTGCATTAGGTATATTCCTGAAGTAAATTTCTGAGACTTGATAATTAATGAGAGGAAAGAACTCTTATTATGCAGAGGTTACAGTATGTATGTGTTCATTGGGTAATTGGCTCTCAAGTGCTGCTGTTCCAGATGTTCCCTTCCATACGCACCAAAGAGATCAGTGATACTGTCTCCCACCTGCTGACAGTTAAAATCTAGACCAGATCTTCCTGACACATCAGATATAGCACTCCCTTTTTATTACAGATATTTATACAACATTCCTTCTACTAAAATGGATTTCATAAATCTAACTTTTATAATTAAAGTCAGTAGAAGGTACATAGTAATAGAATATACATTAAATATGTAAATGGCTTTGTCTGATAACACAGAGGGGAATGGAGTATTTATATTTTTGCATACATAGAGCACTTCAAATGTGATAGCTGGAAGACTGAAATAGATATGGAGACTCAGATACCATAAACAGGATTTCTGTTGGTAATATGACTACCATGAGTTGTTCACATTTAGCAAACTAGGTTAAGGAAATATTAAATGGGAAGAAATCGGGAGCACAGTGTAATAGCTAAGAGTGCATTTTGAAGTCAAAATTGGCTCTACCTCTTATTCACTGAGTATGTTACTTAATCATGTCCTTCAGTTTGCTTATCTATTAAATGGATAAAATAATACAGTGTTCTAGAATTGTTGTGAGAAATGGATGGATAATGCTGTGTAGAGTACACAATATTATGGGCACAGAGTGAATGTACAGTGACTAGTGGCTGCCAGCAGCTGGAGGATAGGTTGGATACTTAACTGGAAAATATCTTTATCGTTATATCACCCGTATGAAGTGATATTATAGAAGATGTTTTAAAGAATATCTTTCTGCGTCTCTCTCTGCATTTATATATTGAGAGATATGCGTATAAAATTTAACAGTGAAAGTGGAGTCTATCATTTAGTGTTTTTGCTTACTCTGGTTCCTGAAAGGTTTTGGGTATTCTGTTTATAGAGAACAATGATAAACTAATGTCGTTATCTCTCTCAGGTATTCAGGCTTTTGTGGGTTTGATTGTTTTAGGTGGAGTTTTGATGAGACAGTGACTCATTTCATCTATCAAGGACGACCAAATGACACTAATCGGGAGTATAAATCTGTAAAAGAAAGAGGAGTACACATTGTTTCAGAGCACTGGCTTTTAGAGGTAAGCATACTCCCCTCGCCTTTCTGTTAAATGAAAACATAAACAGTACTTCAAGGCACAAATCCATTTCTCTGTACATAAACAAGTTTGATAACCTTATTTAATTGCACATTTCCTTTCTTTGGCATCAGAAACTTAAGGTCTTTAATCCTTAAATGCTTAGTAAATCTTTAATGGGTATTCTTTCAGATTGTCTCTGATTCTTTTTGCTAGTTAAAAATGACATGAAAGAAAAGTTTGTAATGCTTTGAGGAGAATTAATTTAGCATGCCAATACAGTTTCTTTTCTTTCTTCTTCTTCAATTTTCCTTCTGGGTATTCCCTGAAATGTGATTGATACTTTGGCAAAAGCATAGAAATAGAATTAGATTTCATACTTTAGTGGGCAGGACATTTAAAAGTGAGGACAAATTGTTACTTGTATAATGGAATTTTAAAGTCAACTACTTTTCAAAACTTTAATTTTGTGAACTTTTGCCATCTTAGAATTCCTTAACATCTTTTAGTTACTAAAATTTTTTTAGTCCTGTTTTAAAGCACACCATTGTATTACAGTGTGCCCAGGAGTATAAACATCTTCCCGAATCTCTTTATCCACATACTTATAATCCCAAAATGAGCTTGGACATCAGTGCAGTGCAAGATGGCCGACTCTGTAATAACCGACTACTTTCAGCTGGCTCTGCAATGAGGGATGATGAGGTAAACGATACAGATGATACATTTACCCCCTCTTTAAGCTGAATGTACAGTCATATATTGCTGTGAAGCCTTATACAGGGCTTGGTTTGAGAAACTGTAATTTTTCTCCTTCAATAGCCAGATCATATGCCTCTAGAAGAAAATGATATAGACAATATGACCACCAGTAATAAAGAACTAACAACATCAAATGGAAATGGGAGGAATGACTCTAAAGGAGGTAAAATATTTTAAATTACAAACAAAATTTATAAATGTGTATCTTTCATACTGAGGGCTTCCTTTGCATCAGATGAACAAATAAAGTTATCTTCTATGTTACTAAATAGAAGTAAAGCATATATTAATATTTGAGGATTGAATTGAGATTCCATGCCAATCATTAATTAATAGCCAAGCTTTGAGTGATAAAGTGTGAAACCTGTAAAATGTGTGAAACTAGGTATTCTACAGTTAGTGTGACACAGCTGTATTCAATAAACATAGGTAGAGATGGTAATTTTTCAAAAATTGGTCCTTTGATTCGAAAAGTTTCATTATATGCACAATGTATTTTAACATAAATTCACATGGTATTTAAAGGTTTTAAAGGTACAGAAGGAGGTGTAAAGAGTTTCTCTTTATCTTTCTGATGTTATTTGTTTATTTTTGGTTGTGCTGGGTCTTCGTTGCCATGGGCAGGCTTTCTCTAGTTGCGGTGCACAGGCTTTATTGTAGTGGCTTATCTTGTTGTGAAACACAGATTCTAGGCACAGGAGCTCAGTAGCTGTGGAGTAGCTACTTAGTAGCTCGAAGGCCCTAGAGTGCTCAGGCTCCGGTAGTTGAGGCAGGCACGTGAGGCTCTAGAGTACGGGTGTAGTAGTTACAACACATGTGCTTGCTCTGCAGCACGGGGGAACTTCCCAGACCAGGCATCCCACCCGTGTTCCCTGCATTGGAGGGGAACTCCTATCCACTGTACCACCAGAGAAGTCCTCTGATGTTATTGTCTTATGATTTCTTCCAGAGCTGTTTTATGAGTGTACAATTATAAACATGTTTTCTCCTTCCCTCATTTAAAAAAATATATAAATATTAAACTACTATATATATTGTTTTATACTTTGATATTGATATTGTTATTTAACAGTTCAACTTGTGGAGTGTCATATTAGGACATAAGGAGCTTCTTCAGTCTTTTTCCCTTTTTTGGCAACTGTATAGTATTCATAGTATGAATGGCTCACTTTGTTTAGCCAGTTCCTTGTTGATGGGCATGTTGGTTATTTCTCTTGTCTTGCTATTATAAAGAGTGGTGCAGCCATGAGTAACGTTAAAGCTCTAGGTGTCCTCTCTTTAATGGATTTAATGGATCAGTATTTTCTATTTTCTTTACCCTACCAGAGCATTCCCTATGATTTACCTGTTTAGTTAGTCCCACTCTGTTCATTCCAAAAATGTTTATTTAGTACCTACTTCAATATTTAGTCTATAAAGAAACCAAAGATAAACATGTTGTGGTCTGTGTTTTCAGGGACCATAAGGGAAAATCATAAATGACTGTAATGTATGTCAGGGTGTGGTACAGAGCGTGAGAGGATCAGAAACTGGCAGGGTATCTGCAGAGGGATGATGACCACGCGTCTCAGCACAGTGTCTGCAGAGGGCTTCCTGATTATTTCCTATTCTGTCTCCATAGTAAGGGCTGCCTTTATGTCTTGGTTCTGCAGTATTCATAGTCTTAGTACAGTACTGTAGCCTATAGTAAATATTCAGCAGATGTCAAGTCAATAAATCTGTGTTCAACTAAATCTAGACAAAATAGTTAATATGAATAAGGTGTGCTAAAGAGAAACTTACCTTGATTGGTATATTTTTGTTTGTTTCAAGCTCTGACACAGACTTTGGAGATGAGAGAGAACTTTCAAAAGCAGCTTCAGGAGATAATGTCTGCAACTTCAATAGTGAAACCCCAAGGGCAGAGGACTTCCCTCTCAAGAAGTGGTTGTAACAGTACCTCTTCAACTCCTGACAGCACCCGCTCTGCCCGCAGTGGACGAAGTAGAGTCCTAGAGGCACTGAGGTCTGTCCCTGTCACTGATGGCAGAATAGCTTTTCCTTCCTCCCTTCCTTGTTAACTTATCCTTCTTTCATTTCATGCAACTCCAGAATTCTTATTTGGGAATAGGAAGCAGAGGTGTGTTCCATACCAAGGAACTGCTTCCACTGAGGCATGATTAATACATTTTATTACCTCCCCTGAGAAAGACATGATTTAAGATCCAGTTTGCCTTGTTTGAAATGGATTGAATGGTAGTCCTCTCTGTTCTGTGGATTAGACTTAAATAATATTGCTATTAGACAGTAAGTGCATGTGTATGTGTATATACATATATAAATTTAGGCAGTTTTCTTATTGGATTATATGTTATTTTGTATTCTCTTTATAACTCTTATCTTCTAGGGAAGGTGATTACAGATCTTAGTGTGATGTGATTTAAGTTCAATAGAAATAACTTCATCTTTTCCTTAATAGAAAAATACGATGAAGGTTAATGGACTTATATCTTGAATTGATTAATTGAAATATGCATTTATCTATATTAACTGTATGTTTCATGAGGCTGTTTCTTTAGCTGAGTACGGAGCAAAAATGATTTTCTATTTAATACACCTCAGGTCATATTTTACATTTTAGAGAGCCTAAATCTTGTGCCAAAGTCAGTAAGTAAATATATTCTGAGAGTAAAAGGCCATCTTCCTTGTATTTGAGGCAAATGAACACTTTAGGAGTGCCATCAGCTTTAGCAAATTATTTTTATTAATAATTCTTTATGTATATACATTGAAATATTCAGTATACACATTGAAGGCAGGTATTGGAATTCTTTTTACTTTTCAGTGAAATTGGTACACCATAAAGAGGAACTAAAAAGCCTCTTGATGAAAGTGAAAGAGGAGAGTGGAAAAGTTGGCTTAAAGCTCAATATTCAGAAAACTAAGATCATGGCATCTGGTCCCATCACTTCATGGAAAATAGATGGGGAAACAGTGGAAACAGTGTCAGACTTTATTTTGGGGGGCTCCAAAATCACTGCAGATGGTGACTGCAGCCATGAAATTAAAAGACGCTTACTCCTTGGAAGGAAAGTTACGACCAACCTAGATAGTATATTGAAAAGCAGAGACATTACTTTGCCAACAAAGGTCCATCTAGTCAAGGCTATGGTTTTTCCAGTGGTCATGTATGGATGTGAGAGTTGGACTGTGAAGAAGGCTGAACGCCGAAGAATTGATGCTTTTGAACTGTGGTGTTGGAGAAGACTCTTGAGAATCCCTTGAACTGCAAGGAGATCCAATCAATCCATTCTAAAGGAGATCAGTCCTGGTGTTCACTGAAAGGACTGATGCTGAAGTTGAAACTCATACTTTGGCCACCTCATGCGAAGAGTTGACTCATTGGAAAAGACTCTGATGCTAGGAGGGATCAGGGGCAGGAGGAGAAGGGAATGGCAGAGGATGAGATGGTTGGATGGCATCACTGACTCGATGGACATGAGTTTGAGTGAACTCTGGGAGTTGGTGATGGACAGGGAAGCCTGGCATGCTGTAATTCACGGGGTTGCAAAGAGTCAGACACGACGGAGGGACTGGACTGAACTGAACTGAAAACATGTTTCACTCTAGTTCTCTATAAAGCTGGCTTACCTTAGACTCTGAGAGGTTTGGTTGTTAGTAACCAAAAAACCTTCCTTAAAAGCAGCCTATAGATACTAAGTACACTTCCTACGTAATTATAGTTATTGTTTAATTACAGTTATTGTTTCCAGTGATTAAAAATACAACCTGTGAATGGTCAGCAAAATAACCAGGTTTCTAAACATGTTTCCCTAAGCCTATATAATTGAGAAAAGTCCCTTTTCTAAATGCTGTAATCATTTTGGAATTTTTTAAAATTTCCTACAGTAAACTTACCCTCTGAAGTTGAGATTCAATGTGCTTTATTTTCTAGGTAAAACATAAGTTCTGGGAAAAAAAATTTTTAAATAAAAATTTCCCTAAGTTCAATTATTGAATAAGTATTTTCAAGTTGCTTACTGGGTGCTAGATGGTGGACATTTAAAGGTGAACCACCAATTTGCAGTCTAACTTAACAGAAGTTATGAGGACGGATTTTGTTATGGCTATCTGTTATTAAAATTGTGACTTCTGTTCCTTAGGCAGTCTCGTCAAACAGTACCTGATGTCAACACAGAGCCCTCCCAAAATGAACAGATCATTTGGGATGACCCTACAGCCAGGGAGGAGAGAGCAAGACTTGCCAGCAATTTGCAGTGGCCTAGTTGTCCCACACAATACTCTGAGCTTCAGGTTGATGTTAAAAAACTGGAGGATTCTCCTTTCCAGGAGCCTTTACATGATTCAGAAATTGCTGAACAGGGTAATGAGAAAGAAATCTATTTAATTGTTTGTATTAAGTACATGTTGACTTCTTGAAAATAAATAGATAAGCACTTCGTGGTTCTCTGAATTGTACATGCCAACAAAAACTTAATAGATATATTTGGGCTTAAACTTGGAAGTCAGATAAATAATTATAAATTGATGTAATTTATCATACTCTGGTTGGAAGAATTCCATGGACAGAGGAGCCTGGCAGGCTACAGTCCATGGGGTTGCAGAGAGTCAGACACGACTGAAGTGACTTAGCCACATAGGCATCATAAATTGAAATATGTATTTTGATTAAATTTGGAAGTTAAGGATTAGGCATTTTTTCCCCCAGACATTTTTCCAGTTCTTTTTGCATTTGTGTAGTTAATGCTTGATTTTTCTCTCAATCATCTTGTTCATTTAAGTCTTAACTCCACCTAGCATTTACCTACATTTCTTTAGAGCTGTATGAGTTTCTTTCTGAATTCCCTATATTTTTCTTCCTTGGACTTTACCTTGAAAACAAAATGCTTCCTGTTTCTCATCATTGGTCATCTTTCCCCCCCTCTTTCTCTTTCTGATCACATGAGTATTTCTCTATACTAGATGTATAGATTTATCTCTGCTTCTGATTTTCTCATAGAATTGCTCTCATTTTTAAAATCTGATTTACATTTTACTGATGAAGGTGTGGTATTTAAAGAGAGAAGCACACAGATAACACCATTTGCCATTTTAATTGCATTCATTTATAAGCTCTAGAAATAGGCTACTTCTTTTGCATGTACATTTTACATTCTAGAATTTCTGTTTAATTTCATCTTGGTTAAGACAGATGAGAATATTTCCCAGACTTTCTTCTTAGTCATATTTGGATAACATCACACTGTAGCATTTTATTGCCCTCAGCTGTCTGTGATCCTGGGAACGTATGTGTGACCGGAGCCCCAAAACACCCGATCTCTGAAGAACTGGAAGCTCCAGTGAAAGACAGCCACCTGATCCCTACGCCTCAAGCCCCCAGTATTGCCTTCCCCCTAGCCAACCCACCTGTGGCTCCACACCCTAGAGAAAAGGTTTGTTTATCCTTAGTATGGTGATAAAACTTTTGGATATTGCTGTTACGCTACATTCAGAATTTTTTGATATCAATATCAAGGTTTTGTCATATGTTGAAAACTTTATTTCTTTGTACTTTATTATAATCATTTCTGCATTTGATGACTCAGAAAACTAAGTAAAATGTTACTGTAAAAGAACCATAGACTTGAGAGCTGTTTTGATGTTAATTTTTTTCTAAAATAAACTTTTCCATTCCAGATTATAACAATAGAGGAGACTCATGAAGACTTAAAAAAACAGTACATATTTCAGTTGTCATCTCTGAATCCTCAAGAACGTATTGATTATTGTCATCTGATTGAAAAACTAGGTACAAGTATCTTACTTATGTCGAAAATGTAACCTTATTTGGAAGTCAAATGTAGCTAACTATTGATTACCATTTTTAAGCTGTAGAAATTGAGATTAGAAAGATGAATAACTTGTCTCAGGCCATACAGCCTGTCAGCAGTAGAACTTAAGTCATAGGATTTAAAGATTTAAAGTGAATCCCATCATTCAGGTGTAAGAATCTTATCCTACTTTGAATGTTCATTGTTGAAACTCTGGACAAAATCAAAGGAATTATATAGTTAAAAACTACATTTTCATGAAGTTGAAGGTACACTGATATCCAGACAGGAGCTCCTCCTGCTGTGATGTTCTTATTCTACTGGTTGTCAAGCTCTTCCTGACCATTCTGGAAGCAGCATACTAGAAAGGTAAACTTCCTAACAACTACTTTAAAAAGTAAAATGAAGCAGGTGAAATTAATTTTACCTATGTATTTTATTTATATGTGTACTTTATTTATATTTATTTATTAGTATATGCAAAATATATTTAAAATATTTTATTCAACATGTAATTAGTATAAAATATCAGTGAGATAATTTGCCTGTTTTCTTACTAAGTTTGAAATCTGGGATATATTTTACATGTACAGCACATCTCAACATCTCAATAGGGAGTAGCTGTGCTTCAGGTGTTCAATAGCCCCATGTGACTAGGAGCTACTGTATTGGACAAAGCAGCCTTATAGAACTTAATATGACAACTTGACCTAGAGAAACATTAAGAAATAATGATTGTTTTTAATAGTGGCCCTGAATCATCAAGAAAAGATTAAAGGTCCTTTAGTGCTCTCCTTTTAAGTTTGTGGGACAAACTTAAAACTCCTTTTAAGTTTTTTTTTTTTTTTAAGATTTCTTTCAGATACAGTTGTGTACTTAAGAAGCTGTATGTTTTGGAAACTTCACTCATGTGGAACATTTGTTTCCCAGTCATACAATAAATTAGATGGAGATAAGTCAGAATTGCTAAGCGTTACCTAGAGCTACCAAATGGAGCACTTTCAAGTGTGTGTCTTCCGTAGAGTGTTCCATCTCTGTAAACTATGCAGCTAGCAGAGACTTGTCTAGAAGAGAGCAGAGGCAGATGAGGGCAGATTGCTGAACTGGGAGTCTGTGACTAGAGGGTTTTTGATACTAGACTGCAGAGAGTCCCATCATTGTATAAACGAAGCAGCCGTGGCCAACTGATGTACATAAATAAGTTCGCCTGTTGTCTGGGTTATAATAAATTCATTACGTAGAATTAGATATTGATACTAATAATGGAATTTTTACCTTATTGTTCTTTAGTCACTGTGATCCTGGGTTAGTTACTCTATACCTGTGTCCTCATATGTAAATTGTACATAATAGAATATTCATAGAATAGTGATGATTAAATGCGTCAATACTTTAAACTCCCTGACTTGTATAGTAAGTGCTCAAAAGTATTGCCGCTCTTAATTATTAAAGTCATCTGTAAAGCATGAGTAGAGTTCCATTGTTTTGTTAAAAATCTCAAGAAGTCCTTGGTACCACACTGCCTAACCTCTAAAATAGAAATAAAAGCATGCTTTACATATGCTTTCATTTACTTAGGCCTTCTTTCCTCAAAGTCAGACTTCTTTCTTACATATCTGAGAAGAGGGATCAGCTCTCACCATCTCCTTCATCTCTATTTACCTAGTGTGTGTTTTCCTCCTGAGCTTCTGTGTTGGTCTACTGACCTTATTTCCACTAAAAGCAGGACAAAAATTTTTTTTTCTGTATTTAGTCTATAGATGCCCGTTTTTGGCCTCCCTCTCCCTGGTGACACATATTCAGTGCTTGAAAACTGCTAAGGTAGTTGAAAGAGACTTAAGAGATGTGAACCTAAGAGAGGCTTAAGAGAGCAACCACTTGCAGTTTGTTGCTCTTGTTTGTATTCATTTTCTTTTTTTTATCTTAATTGTAACCAATTTCAGAGAAGCAGGAAATTTTGAGTAAACATTTTATAAAAATACGCATGTAAAGTAATTGTCCGGGGTTTTGTTTATTTAATGCAGTTCATTTATAAATAACTTCTCTGCATTCCTGGGCTCGATTCCTGGGTCGGGAAGATCCCCTGGAGAAGGAAATGGCAGTCCACTTCAGTACTCTTGCCTAGAAAATCCCAGGGGCAGAGGAGCCTGGCGGGCTCCAGTCCGTGGGGTTGCAAGAGTCGACGACTTAGCGACTACACCACCACCACTGCATAGTTGAGGTACATTTTCCCTCAGAAAAGGTTACGAATCAATAAAGTATCGATTTTTCTCTAATTAAGGTGGATCAGTGATTGAGAAGCAGTGCTTTGATCCCAGCTGTACACACATTGTTGTGGGGCATCCACTTCGCAATGAGAAGTATTTAGCCTCCGTGGCAGCGGGAAAGTGGGTACTCCATCGCTCCTACCTTGAAGCTTGCAGGACTGCTGGGCGCTTCATGTCGGTGTGTATGCAAATTAACGTGAAGGGTCATTTTTCTTTAAAATTAAATGTCTTAATAATTGATTCCAGCACATAAAATATTAAGCTAGTTATTTGAAATATTTTGGTTTGTAACTGACCATCGCAATAATATCTATCATGTAGTTTTTGAAGTTTTCAATCAAGATAACCTCAGGGATCTCTCTTGTATAGACTAGTAATCAAACTGTTAATATATACCTCCTCCGAGACCATGTCCTTCTGTGACTTTCATCTTATAGTAGGTAAAGCCCAGTAATCTAAATATTACCAGTTGCTAAGATGAAGCTAGATGTACATGACTTTCATATGAAGGCAAATTAATCTACATTTCCTCCATGCTCATAAATTGATGCTTGTTTAGTACTCTCTGTATTTAAAGGAACAAAATGTGTAGCTTGTAGCTCTTACTAGATTGGGGACTCTTTGAGGACGAATTGTAGAAATTCAAAAGTTTGTTGAACTAATTCTCTAGGAAGAAGACTATGAGTGGGGAAGTAGTTCCATACTTGATGTTTTGACTGGAATCAATGTACAGCAACGAAAACTAGCACTTGCAGCAATGAGATGGAGGAAAAAAATCCAGCAAAGACAAGAATCAGGCATTACTGAGGTATTAATATATATAATTATGTGGGTAGTATAAATGGCATTTGATGTCATGACTAGTCCAGATTTTAATTTTTAATAGATAACCTGTATTACAAAGTAAGAATAGTTCTATTTGTCTTTTATTCTTTGATTGATATACTTAATTTGGGCATTCTAAATTGAGCTTAGTGTGATTCCTAATTCTTCTAATTGTGATCAACAGTAATATATATTTAGTGTTGATGGCGCTCTTAAAAATCATTTATATGTGTAAAATGTGACCCATACTATATTTCTTCCAAAGAATCTTTTCAGCCTCTAGCTTCAGGAGTTTTCAACTTGGGGTCCACAGATTATCAAATCATATATCAAAGGAGTTTATAGATCAGATTCAGAAAGGCTGTACACTTGATGGGAAAAATACATCTTTATTTTTACAAACCTCTAATTGAAAGTTTGCATTTCCTTCATTATATAAGTCTAGGCAACAAATCACAACACTGTTAACAGTGCTGTGACGTTCCCCACAGAAATCAGGTATTTTTTTTAATGTATTTTTTTATTTGGCTTTGTTGAGTCTTACTTGCAGCGTACAGGATCTTCACTGCCTCACATGGGGTCTTTCCTCGTGGCGCACGAGGTCTCTAGTAATGGCTTTCAGGCTCAGTCGTTGCAGCGTGGGTTTAGTTGTTTTGCAGCATGTGGGATCTCCAGCAGGGATCAGACTTGCATCCCCTGCATTATAAGGCAGGTTCTTAACCACTGAACCACCAGGGAAGTCCCAAAAATGAGATATTTTTGCTTGCATTATGTTTGCAACTTGAAATATTGTTTATGTTCATCACAACTTTAAAATTATAATACATATAGACCTCCTCGACTTGCAGTGGTTTGACTTTATGATGCTACAAAAGTGATACACATTCAGTGAAAAGCATATTTCAAATTTTGAATGTTGGTCTTTTTCCAGGCTAGCATTATACAATGCAGTACTCTCTGGTGATGCTGGGCTATAGCAGCAAGCACTGCGCCCAGTGAGCCACATGATCGTGGGGGCAGTAAACAACTGATACAGCCATTCTGTTTTTCTGTATAGTATTCAGTGAATTACATGAGATATTCAACTACTTTATTATAAAATTGACTCTGTGTTAGCTGATTTTGCCCAACTAAAGACTTCTGTGTTATGAGCATGTTTAATGTAGACTAGTAAGCTATGGTTAGATAGTATTACTGACTCAAAGGACATGAATTTGAGCAAACTCTCAAATTAGTTAGTGGACCTAGTGGAGACCAGATGCGCCTGGCGTGCTGCAGTCCTTGTGGTTGCAGTCAAAGACACAGCTTAGCAACTCAACAGCAGCAGCAGTGAGACTTCCCTGGTGGTCCTGTGGCTAAGGCTTCGTGCTCCCAGTGCATGCGGCCCAGGTTCAATCCATGATCAGAGAACTAGATCCCACATGATGCAACTAAAAGTCCCACGTGCTGCAACTAAGACCCGGTGCAGCCAAATAAATAAAGTTTTAAAAAACAGTAGTAATCTATGATGGTTAGTACATTAGGTGTATTTAAATGCATTTTTTACTAAATGGTGTCTTCAACCCTCTGATGGGTTTAAGGTAGAAGCACATCTATTATGTCACAAATTTTTTAATATTTTTATAATTTTCAATAAAATGGTTTCATTTGTAATACTTTGTTTTATTTTGAACATTTATAAAACATTCATATGGTATGGAAATTACATTTCAATAAAGGTGTTATTTTTTTTTTAATTATTTGGAAAACAGATCATAGGTTTTACTAGACTGCCAGATGGGTCCATGCCTCACAAAAAGGTTAACAATACAAATTATGTCATCTTTTATGTTATATTCTGAGTTCTCTGCTATCTCCAAGTCCCTGTTAGCCTTGATTCCCTTTATTTTAGAGTAATTCCACAAGCTTCTGTTAACTGTTAATTCTGTACTTAAATTTCCAATTTGTAGTCATTTTCAAGGGAAATAGTAGTGAGGCTTCATCTAATCTAAGAAACCGTGTTTTAGATTCTACAATTAGATTAGTTGTAAGGAAGAAAAATACTACCAAAAAACTAGGCAAATGTCAAGTCACTTTGTTTTACTGTTACCTAATTATTAAATCATTTTTTTATTCTTTAATTATTTATTGATGGCCAACTGTATGCCAGACACCATGATATTGTCAAATTATTTTCCAAATAATTTCTACACTGATTATTCTTTATTTGCAGGGGGCATTTAGCGGGTGGAAAGTTATTTTACATGTTGATCAGTCCCGAGAATCAGGATTCAAACGCCTACTTCAGTCAGGAGGAGCAAAGGTTTGTATTGAGTCAACTTAACTGGATTTTTTACAATTATTTCTAACCAAGGTTGCTGTGATCAGTTTTTGATTTTCTGTACTTTATGAGATGGTAATCCTTAGGTGTAGCTTATACAGTTGAACTACCTTGGAACACTGATAGATTGTGGTGCTTTTTGTTTTTTCCTTAGGTGCTGCCTGGTTATTCTGTATCTTTATTTAAAGAAGCTACACATCTCTTTTCTGACTTTAATAAACAGAAACCAGATGACTCAGGAGTTAATATAGCAGAAGCTGCTGCCCAGAATGTATACTGCTTGAAAACAGAATACATTGCTGATTTTCTTATGCAGGTTTGTAAAATCCTGTCCTTGACAACCTCTCTACCAGAAACATGCTTATATGCATATAGATTTAACTATACAGTAAAACCCTTGGTTGTTATTCATAGAATGTTAATCTCCCATTAGTCTCCTTGATTCAACCCTTTCAGTTTCCATCTATTTTTTTAAAATAATGAACACATGTAAACATTTGACCTGGAAGGTAAATACGAAATAGGTTTAAAAATCTGGAGACCTATAAAAACCTTAAAAGTGCCCTCTAAAATGTTGGACTCTAAAGAACGCAGAAATTGATTCTGCGAATCCAAGGAGAGACATTTACCCAAGGGTCCTTTCTAAATTTTCTTGACCTTTTTGCTTTGTTGTTGTTTAGTTGCTAAGTCATGTCCAACTCTTTGTGACCCCATGAACTGCAGCACACCAGACTTCCCTGTCCTTCACCATCTCCTGGAGTTTGCTCAGACTCATGTCTATTGAGTGAGTGATGACATCCAATCATCTCACCCTCTGTAACCCACTTTTTCTTCTCTCAGTCTTTCCCAGCATCAGGGTCTTTTTCCGGTGAGTCACCTCTTCCTGTCAGGTGGCCAAAGTATTTGGAGCTTCAGCATTAGTCCTTCCAATGAATATTCAGGGTTGATTTCCTTTAGGATTGATTGGTGTGATCTCCTTGCTGTCCATGGGACTTGCAGGAGCCTTCTCCAGCACCACTCTCCTCTTTTACCCTCACCAAGAGGCTCTTTAGTTCGTCTTCACCATTCTGTTTGAGGGATATATCAAGAGGTTCTTTAGTTCTTCTACTCCCATTAGAGTGCTACCTTTTGCATATCTGAGGTTATTGATATTTCTCCTTGCAATCTTGATTGCAGCTTGTGATTCATCCAGCTGGGCATTTCACGTGATGCACTCTGCATAAAAGTTAAATAAGCAAGGTGACAGTATAGAGCTTTGATGTACTCCTTTCCCAATTTTGAAATAATCTGTTGTTCATGTCCAGTTCTAATTGTTGCTTCTTTACCTACGTAGAGGTTTCTCAGGAGGCAGGTAAGGTAGTCTGATATTCCCATCTGTTTTAAGAATTTTCCACAGTTTGTTATGATCTACACAGTCAAAGGCTTTAGCATAGTCAATGAAGATGTTTTTCTGGGATTCTCTAGCTTTTTCTATGATCTAATGGATGTTGGCAGTTTGATCTCTGGTTCCTCTGCCTTTTCTAAATCCAGCTTGTACATCTGGAAATTCTTGGTTCACATACTGTTGAAGCCTAGCTTGAAGGATTTTTGAGCATCACTTTGCTAGCATGTGAAATGAGCACAACTGTGTGGTAGTTTGAACATTCTTTGACTTCGCCCTTCTTTGGGATTGGAATGAAAACTGACCTTTTCCAGTCCTGTGGCCACTGCTGAGTTTTCCAAATTTGTTGACATACTGAGTGCAGCACTTTTAACAGCATCATCTTTTAGGATTTGAAATAGCTCAGCTGGAATTCCATCACCTCCACTAGCTTTGTTCATAGTATTGCTTCCTAAGGCCCACTTGACTTTGCACTCCAGGATGTCTGGCTCTAGGTAAAGGACCACATCATCATGGTTATCCGAGTCATCTTTTTTTGTATAGTTCTTCTGTGTATTCTTGCTACCTCTTAATCTCTTATGCTTTGGTACATTGTAAATACCTGTGTTAGATAGTAAGGGAAATCATGCACTTGCTACATGGAAGGCTCACTATATTCCTGTTCAGAATTGGCCTTTGTTGGCTATTTGAATGGGCAAAGAAAAATCTTGACACCAGAGTACCTAAAATGCCATCAGGAATCAGTGAGATATGACACATCATAAATGTCTTACCACAAAGGATTTCAAATAGAAGGAAGTCAAAACTCAACCTGGTTTGTAATTGTTGCTGCTTGCGTTTGGAAGTTGGTCAGGAATTAATAGAAGGAATGCTTGAAACAGATATAAAACCTGTTATAAAGCAGTGAAGTGTATTGACTAGGAATTAGTAAATCAGTGCTTGTTCTCCTTGAACATCTAAATAAATACATATATATATATAAAACAGGTATACATGCTTTATTATTTTTAAATGACAAATTTCTTGAGGTAAAAGAACACCATGTATACAAGAGATCGTGAAGATTTATTCTAAGAGCCATCTCTGATGAATTCATGATTCATTAGAATGCTGTGTAAAGAAGGATTCTGAGTTTGTATCATTAGCAGTGTCGTTGTTATCCTTGCTCAAATTAGAATCTTCTCAGTGGTAGCATTTCTTTCATTAGAGAATGAGAGCTTTATGATCCATTTAATTTCCCTTTTAGTTGCTAGAAACTCCGGGGAATTTTTTTTTTAATATAATTTTCTCCTTTCCCTTTATTACTTGATTTTTTCTTTTATTTTGTGGACTGTTCAGTTCAGTCGCTCAGTCGTGTCTGACCATTTGCGACCCCATGAATCGCAGCATGCCATGCCTCCCTGTCCATCACCAACTCCCGGAGTTCACTCAAACTCGTGTCAATCGAGTCGGTGATGCCATCCAGCCATCTCATCCTCTGTCGTCCACTTCTCCTGCCCCCAATCCCTCCCAGCATCAGGGTCTTTTCCAATGAGTCAATTCTTCGCATGAGGTAGCCAAAGTATTGGAGTTTCAGCTTTAACATCAGTCCTTACAATGAACACCCAGGGCTGATCTCCCTTAGAATGGACTGGTTGGATTTCTTTGCAGTCCAAGGGACTCTCAAGAGTCTTCTCCAACACCACAGTTCAAAAACATCAATTCTTTGGCGTTCAGCTTTCTTCACAGTCCAACTCTCACATCCATACGTGACCACTGGAAAAACCATAGCCTTGACTAGACGGACCTTTGTTGGCAAAGTAATGTCTCTGCTTTTGAATATGCTATCTAGGTTGGTCATAACTTTCCTTCCAAGGAGTAAGCGTCTTTTAATTTCTTGGCTGCAGTCACCATCTGCAGTGATTTTGGAGCCCCAAAAAATAAAGTCTGACACTGTTTGCACTGTTTCCCAATCTATTTCCCATGAAGTGATGGGACCAGATGCTATGATCTTTGTCTTCTGAATGTTGAGCTTTAAGCCAACTTTTTCACTCTCCACTTTCACTTTCATCAAGAGGCTTTTTAGTTCCTCTTTACTTTCTGCCATAAGGGTGGTGTCATCTGCATATCTGAGGTTATTGATATTTCTCCCGGCAATCTTGATTCCAGCTTGTGCTTCTTCCAGCCCAGCGTTTCTCATGATGTACTCTGCATAGAAGTTAAATAAGCAGGGTGACAATATACAGCCTTGATGTACTCCTTTTCCTATTTGGAACCAGTCTGTTGTTCCATGTCCAGTTCTAACTGTTGCTTCCTGACCTGCATATAGGTTTCTCAAGAGGCAGGTCAGGTGGTCTGGTATTCCCATCTCTTGAAGAATTTTCCACGGTTTGTTGTGATCCACACAGTCAAAGGCTTTGGCATAGTCAATAAAGCAGAAATAGATGTTTTCTGGAACTCTCTTGCTTTTTCCATGATCCAGCGGATGTTGGCAATTTGATATCTGGTTCTTCTGCCTTTTCTGAAACCAGCTTGAACATCTGGAAGTTCACGGTTCATGTATTGCTGAAGTCTGGCTTGGAGAATTTTTGAGCATTACTTTACTAGTGTGTGAGATGAGTGCAGTTGTGGACTCTTACTATACTGTAATTTGGGGTTTTTTTTAATTAGTTTATTTTAATTGGAGGCTAATTACAATATTGTGATGGTTTTTGCCTTACATTGACATGAATCATCCACGGGTGTATATGTGTCCCCCTATCCTGAACCCCGCCTCCCACCTCTCTCCCCATCCCATCTCTCTGGGTTGTGCCAGAGCACCAGCTTTGAGTGCCCTGCTTCATGCATTGAACTTGCACTGGTCATCTGTTTCACATATGGTAGTATACATGTTTCAGTGCTATTCTATCAAATCATCCTACCCTTGCCTTTCCCACAGGATCCAAAATTCTGTTCTTTACATCTGTGTGTCCAGTTCCATTCTTCTTTATTAGGATTGCTTTGGCTGTTCAAGATTTTTTGTGTTTCCATATAAACTGAGATTATTTGTTCTAGTTCTATGAAAAATACCATTGGTAGCTTGATAGGGATTGCATTGAATCTATAGATTGCTTTGGGTAGTATACTCATTTTCACTATATTGATTCTTCTGATCCATGAATATGGTGTATTTCTCCATCTATTTGTGTCATCTTTGATTTCTTTGATCAGTGTTTTATAGTTTTCTTTGTAGTGTCCTGCTTTGTCTCTTATCACGGTCTTTATTTCAAAGTCTATTTTGTCTGGTATGAGTATTGCTACTTCTGCTTTCTTTTGGTCTCCATTTGCATGAAATATCTTTTTCCAGCCCTTCACTTTCAGTCTGTATGTGTCCGTTGGTTTCAGGTGGGTCTCTTGTAGACAGCATATGTAGTGTCTTGTTTTTATATCCATTTGGCCAGTCTTTGTCTTTTGATTGGGGCATTTAGCCTATTTACATTTAAGGTAATTATTGAGAACTATGATCCCATTACCATTTACTTGTTGTTTTACATTAGATTTTATAAACCTTTTCTATGCTTCCTGTCTAGAAAGATCCTTTAGCATTTATTGAAGAGCTGGTTTGGTGGTACTCAATTCTCTCAGCTTTTGCTTGTCTCTAAAGCTTTTGATTTCTCCTTCATATCTGAATGAGATCTTTGCTGGGTAGAGTAATTTTGTTTGTAGGTTTTTCTCTTTTATCACTTTAAGTGTGTCCTGCCATTCCCTTCTGGGCTGAAGAGTTTCTATTGAAATATCAGCTGTTATCTTTATGGGGATCCCCTTGTGTATTGTATGTTGCTTTTCCCTTGCTGCTTTTAATATTTACTCTTGTGTCTAATCTTTGTTAGTTTGATTAATATGTATCTTGGGGGTTTTTGCCTTAAGTTTATCCTTTTTGGGACTCTGTGGGTTTCTTGAACTTGGGTGGCTATTTCCTTCCCCATTTTAGGGAAGTTTTCGACTATTATCTCCTCAGGTATTTTTTCATGCCCTTTGTTTTTGTCTTCTTCTGTGATACCTATGATTCGAATGTTGGGGCATTTAACATTGCCCCAGCAGTCTTTGAGGTTGTCCTCATTTCTTTTCATTCTTTTTTCCTCTCTGCTTCATTTATTTCCACCGTTCTATCTTCCACCTCACTTATCCTCTCTTCTGCCTCAGTTATTCTACTGTTGGTTCCCTCCAGAGTGCTTTTGATCCTCAGTTATTGCATTATTCATTATTGATTGACTTTTCTTTATTTTTTCTAGGTCCTTGTTAAACATTTCTTGCATCTTCTCAATCCTTGTCTCTAGTCTGTTTATCTGTAACTCCATTTTGTCTTCAAGATTTTGGATCATATTTACTATCATTATTCTGAATTCTTTTTCAGATAGACTCCCTATCTCCTCTTTGGTTTGGTGGGTATTTATCATATTCCTTCACCTGCTGAATGTTTCTCTGCCTTTTCATTTTGTTTATATTGCTGTGTTTGGGGTGCCATGTCTGTAGGCTGTAAGTTCATGGTTCCTCTTTATTGTGGAGTCTACTTCCTGTGGGTGGAGTTGGACTAGTGGCTTGTCAAGGTTTCTTGATTGGGGGAGCTTGTTTCTGTGTTCTGGTGGGTGGAGCTGGATTTCTCTCTGTAGTGCAGTGAAGTGTCCAGTAGTGAGTTTTGGGGGGTCCATGGGTTTGACATGGCTTTGGGCAGCCTGTGTTTTAATGCTCAGGGTTGTGTTCCTGTTTTGCTGGAGAATTAGTGTGGTATGTCTTGCACTGGAACTTACTGACTCTTGGGTGGAGCTTGGTTTCAGTGTAAGTATTGAATCTTTTGGGTGAGCTCTTGTCTATTAATGTTGCCAGAGTCAGGAGTTCTCTGATGTTCTCAAGTTTTGGAGTTAAGCCTCCTGCCTCTGGCTTTCAGTCCTTCTCTTACAGTAGCCTCAAGACTTCTCCATCAATACAGCACATATGATAAAACATCTAGGTTAATGGTGAAACAATTCTCCACAGCCAGGAACACCCAGAGAGATTCATAGAATTACATAGAGAAGAGAAGAGGGAGGAGGAAGATAGAGGTGACCAAGAGAAAAGGGGGAGTCAAAGGGGAGAGAGCGATCAAGCCACTAATCAATTCTCTAAGTGCTCTGCACAGCCCAGAACACCCAGTGAGATTCACAGAGGTAAGTAGAGAAGAGAAGAGGAAGGTAGGAGATAGAGGTGATCTGGACGAGAAAAGGGAGAGTCAAAAGGGGAGGGAGCAGTCAAGCCAGTAATCAAATCCCTAACTGAAAATGAATACTGAAGATAGATTCTTAAAGGTACAAAATTGATAATACCAAAAAGCAAGATTAGAAATCTAGAATAGACTCAAAAATACAATATAAAATACAAAAACAAAATCCATCACAATATTTATATATATGTGAAATTTACTTTAAAAAATAGGGTCCTTTTTTTTGCTAGGTAATACTAGGTTATGAAAATCAAAGGAGTAATAAAGAACTTAAACTTTCTTTAAAAAATTAAAAAGTCATAATAGTAAAAATATATCTAGGAATTTCTCTGGAGCTGTTGTGGGCAGTGTGACGTTAGTTGAGTGTCAGTCTGTTTTTCCAGCTTGTACTTGTTTTGAAGGTCTATAGGTCCCCCTCCAGTGCACAGTCAGTATTAACCACAGGGTTTTAATGCGTTGCACCTGTCTCTTCCACAGTGGTTCCTTTTTCTGTTTATTTTTACTTCCTCTGTTTGCAAATCTCTTCAGTGTCTAATTTCTGCCCTGACACAAGGGGGTGAAGGTGGCTACTTATTTAGGCTCACTTGTTCTGTGTTTTGGGAAGGGAGGGACACTGCAAACAAATACCACTGGCATGTTTGGGGAGTGTTCACAGTGTGTGGACCACCCTGGGTTTACCACAGCCCGGGGCAGCATGTGTTTCCCAGGTCTACACTGCTCAGACTCCAGGGTGCTCTTCAAGGACACTGTCCCAAGTGGGCCCTACATTTCATGCAGTCCCCAAGTCTAAGCTGCTCAGGTTCTCGGGAGCTTTGCAGGGGCACAGACCCAGATGGGTTGTGCATTCTGTGCCTCCCAGGTCCGAGCACCTCAGGCAACCCAGTGCTTGATGAGCACACTGTCCCAGAAGCACCATGCATCTTAATCACCTCCCTGGTCCTGGCCTGTTGGTTTCCCAGGTATGCTGCGAGAGCACCATCACAGGTATGCTGTGTGTCTCTGGGGAGCTAATCTCAGGCTGTGACACTCCTGGCAGATGTCAACCATCCGGAACCCAGAAGACGTAGCTAGCAACTGGGAGTCTGCTCACAGTTTGGTAGAAGATGCAGTCTCCAGAGCTGAGATTGCAGCAGCCCCTTGCCTTCCGGCTCTGGCTCTGTCTGTCGCACACCTGCCTCTCTGCCTCTTGGGAGAGAGAGCCCTATATTGCAGCTGGCTCGCACTCCTTTGGTATTCACTCATCTTTGTTCTGTGAGTGCATCAGGGGTGACTGTGCTGTGTTAGAGCCTTTCTCAGGAAAGTTTTTTTTTTTTTTTTTTCTGTCTCTCTGGTGACCCCATGTTGCAGTCTCATGTTAGCTCTCTCTGATTGTCATCAGGGCATTCAGGCCCATTCCTTACCCTAAGGACCGATGATGCTGCCACTCCTCCCTGCCCAGCCCCCACTCTCCGGTGGTAGACGCAAGCATCTGGGCTACTGTGATGCTGGCAGTTGTGGTTAGGTGTGTATTCTGTGGGGTTCTTTTTTTTTTCTCCCAGTTATGTTGCCCTCTGAGATTACAAAACTCCCCACAGACCCACCTGTGAGAGGGTTTCCTACTGTGTGGAAACTTTTCCTCCTTCACACTCTCTCCCCAAGACAGGTCTCCATCCCTAAATCTTTTGTCTCTGTTTCTGTGTTTTATATTTTGTCCAACCTCCTTTCGAAGAGAATGGGCTGCCTTTCTCGGTGTCTGGTGTACTCCACCAGCGTTCAGAAGTTGTTTTGTGGAAGTTGCTCAACATTCAGATGATCTTTTGATGAATTTGTGACAGAGAAAGAGGTCTCCCTGTCCTATTCCTCCCCATCTTGGGACCGCCTCCCCCTAAATATATTTTTTAGAAATCTATTTGTTGAGATATGAGGTTTTAAAATTCTACTAATTGAATAAGGGGCAGGGATTAGGGGAATGTAGAGGAAAAGGCAACCCACTCCAGTACTCTTGCCTAGAAAATCCCATGGACTGAGGAGCCTGGTGTCCATGGGGTCGCAAAGAGTTGGACACGACTGAGCGACTTCACTTTCAGAGAGGCTCCTGTACTTCATCCTTCCAGAAGTTACTGATTGTTTCAGGGATATGGCTGCCATCTAAGATAGGACCCAACATAGATGAATTGCTTAATTTGTACTGTGTCAAGTGTTTGTATGTGTACTATATAATTTGTTGGTATTTTTTCTTACATGTGAAAGAGTGTATAGAAAGTATTTCCTGGTTAAAGAATAGCAGAATGTCATCCAGGCACCCAGGATAAAATATAGATTGCTAGTCTCATACGACCTCCAGGTGCTCCTCTCTGGTTGTTTGTATCCTTGCCTTTGTCAGGGTTGATACGTGTGTCAGGTTCTAGATATCTGGAAAAATGCATTGGGGGAGTAAACTGCCCTGTATTTCTGCATCTGAGCTCATCATTGCCTCTCTGTAGGTCTCAGGAGTAGGTCAAAGCAGAAGACATTTATAGAGTGAGGCAGCAGGCTAAGGATGGGAGAGCAGCAGCTTCATGTCAAGTTCATGGCCAAGAGAAACCAAGCAGAGGTAGGACCCTGAGATAGGCTTACCCCAGTGTTCTGACGTCGGGTTAGAAACTAGGTGCTGTGGCTGCAGGGAACTTCGTGATAACAGACTTCAACATGTCTTCAGTTGCATTGCTTCAGTTTGGATGGTCAGCCTGTATTTGCTTCTGTACAGTGCCATCATCCCAGGAGCTCCATTCACTGCCCTTAGTCTCTTCTAGTAACTTTTGTCTCCTTGCTTCTAGTATTGCTATTGAGTAGTCTGAAGCCATCTGATTTATAATCCTTTATATGTAACTATAATCTAATAGGAAGTTCTTCTTCTTTTTTTTTTTTCACGTTTTCTTATGTCTGAATAGTTTCTGTTTCCACTAGGCTGTGTTTTCACAGCTGGGTTTTCATCTTCCATGTTAGAGGAATTTATCAGATATCTAGTAATTCTTGGTTTTCTATACATGATTAAGACAAGGGGGTAAAACGCTGTTCAGAAGTATTGAGCACATTTGCATCTTGTCCATTTTGAGCTGAGTGAGATGGTTTGGGTGGACTAATTATTGGACCTCCTCTCCTAGATTCATAACAATGATTCATTTTATGTATATATTGCAAAGTGATCCCCACAGTAAGTCCACGTACAACCACATGCAGTTACAAATTTTTTTTATATTGTGTGTTGAGAACCTCCAAGATCGACTCTCAACGAGTTTCAAATATACCATGCTGCTGACTGAAGTCAGACACTTCAGTCGTGTCTGACTCTGTGTGACCCCATGGATGCCAGCCTACCAGGCTCCCCCATCCCTTGGATTCTCCAAGCAAGAACACTGGAGTGGGTTGCCATTTCCTTCCCCAATGCATGAAAGTGAAAACTGAAAGTGAAGTCGCTCAGTCGTGTCTGACTCTTAGCGACCCCATGGACTGCAGCCCACCAGACTTTTCTGTCCATGGGATTTTCCAGGCAAGAGTACTGGAGTGGGGTGCCATTGCCTTCTCCGAAATATACCATACAGTACTATTAATTATAACCACCATGCCGTGAATTATATCCCCATGACTTATATATATCAAATTTGTATCTCCTGACCACCCTCATCCTTTTTGCTCACCCACCCCTCAACCCCCTGCCTCTTTCAAGCAACCATCAATCTGTTCTATCTGCTGAGTTCTGAGGGTTTTGTTTTTTAGATTCCATTTATTAAAAAAACCATATAGTATTTGTATGTCTCTGTTTGACTCTTTTTGCTTAGCATAGTGCCCTCAAGGTCCATCCATGTTTCCACAGTTGGCAGGGCTTCCTCTTTAATGGCTGCCAGTATTCCATTTAGTCTGTGTGTGTGTGTGTGTATATGTTTATACCAGTTTTCTTTATCTATTCATTCATTTCTGGATACTCATATCTTGGCTACTGTAAATAATGCTTCAGTGAACACAGCAGTGTAAAGATATTTTCAAGTTAGTGTTTTTATTTCCTTTGGATAAATACCCAGAAGTGGAATTTTTGGGCCATATAGTAGTTCTGTCTTTGATTTCTTGTGGAACCTCCATACTGTTTTCCATAGTGGCGGTAGCATTTACATTCCTACCAGTGGTGCACAGAGGTTCCCTTTTCTCTGCACTCTTGCCAACATGTGTTGTTTCTTGTCTTTTCTATGTAAAAGTTATTCTCTCAAGTGTGAGATGTTATCTCATTGTGGTTTTGATTTGCATTTCTCTGTTGATTAGTCATGTTGAGCACTTTTTCACGTACCTGTTGGCCTTCTTTATGTATGTCTTCTTTGGGAAAATGTCTGTCAGATCCTCTGCCTATTTTTTAATGGATTTTTTTCCCCCCACTGTTGAGTTTTATGAGTGTTTTGTATACTTTGGATATTAACTCCTTATCAGATACATAATTTGCACATTTTTTCTCCCATTTGACAAGTTGCCTTTTCATTTTGTTGATGGTTTCCTTCATTGTGCAGAAGCTTCTTGTTTGATAATCTCACTTGTTTATTTTTGCTTTTGTTGTCTTTGCTTTTTGTGTCAAGTAAAAAAACCAAAACCACTGTCTAGAAGCTTGCCACCTGTTTTTTTCCTAGGAGTTTTATGGTTTCAGGTCTTAGTTCAAGTTTTTAATCCATTTTGAGTTTAGTTTTTTGTGTGATGTAAGATATTGAGTTTCATTCTTTTGCATGTGGTGATTTAGTTTTCCCAACACTGTTTATTGAAAAGACTGTCTTTTCCCTGTTGTATATTCTTGGCATCTTTGTTGTAAATTACTTGACCATGTATGCATATGATTATTTCTGGGTCTCTAGTCTATTCCATTGATCTGTTTTTAGGCCCATACAGTGTTGTTCAGTCGCTCAGTTGTGTCCAAGTCTTTGCGACCCCATGTACTACAGCACACCAGGCTTCCCTGTCCTTCACCATCTCCCAGAGCTTGCTGAAACCCATGTCCATTGAGTCAGTGGTGCCATCCAACCATCTTGTCCTCTGTCATCCCCTTCTCCTCCTACCTTCAGTCTTTCCCAGCATCAGTGTCTTTTTCAGTGAGTCAGCTCTTCACATCAGATGGCCAAAGTATTGGAGCTACCAATACTTTGGTCCTTCCAATGAATATTCAGGATTGATTTCCTTTAGGATTAACTGATTGGATCTCCTTGCAGTCCAAGGGACTCTCAAGAGTCTTCTCCAACACCACAGTTCAAAAGCATCAATTCTTTGATGCTCAGCTTTCTTTATGGTCCAGCTCTCACATCCATGTATGACTACTAGAAAAACCATAGCTTTGACTAGACAGACTTTTGTTGGCAAAGTAATGTCTCTACTTTTTAATATGCTGTGTAGGTTTGTCATAGCTTTTCTTCCAAGAAGCAAGTGTCTTTTAATTTCATGGCTGCAATCACCATCTGCAGTGATTTTGAGCCTCCCAAAATAAAGTCTGTCACTGTTTCCATTACCCATCTATTTGCCATGAAGTGATGAGACCAGATATCGTGATCTTAGTTTTCTAAATTTTGAGTTTTAAGCCAGTTTTTCATTCTCTTTCACTTTCATCAAGAAGCTCTTAAGTTCCTCTTTGCTTTCTGCCATAAGGGTGGTGTCATCTGCATACCTGAGGTTATTGATGTTTCTCCCTGCAATCTTGATTCCAACTTGTGCTTCATCCAGCCCTACATTTCACATGATGTACTATTTTGATAACTGTAGCTTTGTAATATAGTTTGAAATCAGGGCACATGATGCTCCAGCTTTGTTGTTCTTTCTCTAGATAGCTTTATCTGAGGTCTTTTGTGTTTCCATACAAATTTTAGGATTGTTTGTTCTATTTCTCTGGAAAATGCCATGGAATTTTGATAGGGATTGCATTGAATCTGTAGATTGCTTTGGGTATCAAGGACATTTTAACAACATTAATTTTTCTAATCCATGGGCACAGATTGTCTTCATTTCATCAGTCTTACTGTTTACAAATGTAAGTTGAATTTATTGCCCAGTGTTTTATTCTTTTTGTTGCAATTATAAATGGGATTATTTCTTCTTAATTTTTCTTTTTTTAAAGTTTAAATTATCTTTGTTGTTAAATGAATTTCTTGAAAGGGAACCCTCTTGTACTATTGTTGGGAATGTAAATTGATACAGCCACTATGGAGGATAGTGTGGAAATTCCTTTAAAAACTAGGAATAAAACTACCATATGACCCAACAATCCCACTACTGGGTATATACCTTGACAAAACCATAATTGAAAAAGACACATGTACCCCCAGTATTCGTTGCAGCACTATTTATGTGTGTATATATATATGTATGTATATATGTATATACCTATGTGTGTATATAATGGAATATTACTTAACCATGAAAAGGAGCACATTTGATCCAGTTGCTAAGGTGGATGAACCTAGAGCCTATTAGAGTGAAGTCAGAGAAAAATATTATATATTAACACATATATATGGAACCTAGAAATATGGTACTGATGAACCTGTTTGCAGGGCAGCAATGGAGACACAGAGAACAGACTTGTGAACACAGAGAAGGGGTGGGAAGGAGAAGGTGGGACGCATGGAGAGAGTAGCATGGAAACATACACACAGCCATAAGTAAAATAGATAGCCAATGGGAATTTGCTGCATGACTCAGGGAACTCAAACTGCGGCTCTGTGTGTGACAACCTAGAGGGGTGGGATGGGGTGGGAGGGAGGTTTAAAGGCAGGGGACATATGTATACCTATGGCTGATACATGTTGGTGTATGGCAGAAACCAATACAATATTGTAAAGCAATTATCCTCCAATTAAATACTTTAAAAAATTGAGCAGAGGGGAATAGCTTTCTTATAAACAGGATATAGTTGGGACTTGGTTTTTATTCTCTAGTTTAGTCCACAGTGTAATTACCAATACTGGATTTTCTTTTTTGCCATCTGTCTTTTGGTTTGTCTCTCAGTTCTTTGTTCCTCAGTTCTTGTCTTTTTTGGTATTTTTTTAGAACTCCATTTTATTCATTGTCCTTTTCTTGTCTGCACTGGCTCTTCATTGCTGTGTGAGCTTTCTGTAGTTGCAGTGAGTGGGGTCTACTCTCTATTTGTGATGTATGGGTTTCTCATGGCTGTGGCTTCTCTTGCTGAGGAGCAGGGGCTCTGGGCACATGGACTCCATAGTTGCAGCACATGGGCTTAGTTGCTCCATGGCATGTGGGATCTTCTGGACCAGGGATTAAACCTGTGTCCCCTGCATTGGCAGGTGGACTCAACCACTGGACCACCAGGCAAGTCCAGCGTCCATTCTTTTTAAAGCAACAACTTCTCTGCTTTTTTTGGACACGTGGAAGTGTTTTGCTCTACTGATTACAATGCATTTAATTTTTCATAATCTTTCTAGAGTTACTATTGTACCACTTTGCATAAAATTTAGTAATCTTGGAACCATATAGATTAAATTGCTTCCCTTGTTCTTCAAACCAGGAGTCAGTAAACTATAGCCCACAGTCCAGTCTATTGCCTATTTTATAAATAAAACTTATAAAGTTGAAACCCAGCTGTGTTCATTCATTGACATATTCTATTTGGCTGCTTTTGCACTACAACTGCATACATAGTTGAGTAGTTGCAGCAAAGATTTGCAACTACTAAAATGTTTAATGTGTGACCCATCTATCTGTTATAACTCCACAGTTTTGTGTAATACTTTAAGTTTTGCCTTAAACAGTCTTATTTATTTTAAGGAAATCAGAAGGGAAGCCTTTTATATTTACCCTAATATATATCATCTTAAATGTTATTTCTTTCTAAAGAGCTAAGTTTTTGTGTGGTTCATTTTCCTTCAGCCTGAAGAACTTTCTTTAGTTTGTAATACAAATATGATGGGGACCAATTCTAGTTTTCTTTTTTGAAAATGTCTGTTTTACCTTTATTCTTGAAGATTTTTGATAGGATATAGAATTGGGGGTTGAGTTGTTTTCTTCTTCTAGTACTTTAAAGACTTCATTCTCTCCTGGCCACTTTTATTTCTGATAAGAAGTTAATGGTAATTTGAATTGTTCTTTATGCAATGTGTCATTTTTCCCTCGCTTCCAAGCTATCTCTTATGCCTGGCAACCACTAATCTTTTTTTTTAAGAGGACACTAAAAAAAGAATTATTTCGCTGTGTGAGGTCTTAGTTGCAGCACATGAGATCTTCATTGCTTCACGCCAGATCCTTTGTTGTAGCACATGAACATCCTGATCGTGGCACACAGTCTCCAGTGTGTGGGCTCAGTAGTTGCAGTGCATGGGCTTGGTTACTCTACAGCATGTGGAACCTAGTTCCCCAACCAGGGATCAAACCTGTGTCCCCTGTGTTACAAGGTAGATTCTTAACTGCTGGACCACCAGCAAGTCCCAATTAGTAATCTTTTGTCCATTTCTATAATTTAATGATTTTTTAAAATCTTAAATAAATGAAATTACTAATAGTGTGTGAACTTTGGCAGTTGGCTTTTTTCACTCAGTAAAATTCTTTTGAGATTCATCCAAATTGTTGTTAGTATACACTTTTATTCCATTTTATTACTGAGTGATACAGATATACTACAGTTAATCTTTAACCCGTTGAAGGCCATCTGGGTTATTTCTGGCTTGGAGGTGCTAGGAATGTTTGTATAGTTTGTATGTGAATATAAGATTACACTGCACTGGGATAAGTGCCCAAGTGTATGTTTCCAGCGTGGGCATATTTTACATTCCCACCGTCAATGTCTGAGTGATCCAGTTTCTTTGCATCCTCATCTACATTTAATATCATTTCAGTTGGCATATAATCTCTCATGGTTTTAGCTTGTGGCATTTCCTTAATGGCTAATCAAAGTGAACATCTCTTTGTGTGCTTTTTTACCATGTTTATAATCCTCTTTATTGAAATGTCTCCTCATGTCTTTTTGCCTATTTTGTAATTGAATTGGTTTTACCTGTGAGAGTTTTTTGTAGCAGATACTCGTCTTTTGTTGGATATGTGTTTGCACATATTTTCTCCGTCTCGGTTTATCTCTAGACTTTTATACTTTTTTTTTTTTTTTTGGCTGTGCCACACAGCTTGCAGGATCTTAGTTCCCCGACCAGGGGCTGAACCCGGGCCCCGAGCAGTGGAAGCACTGAGTCCTAACCGCTGAACCAACAGGGATTTCCTACCTTTATCTCTTAACAGGATTTTTTGCAAAACAGAAGTTTAAAAGTTTTTACAGTTTTTATACTTTCTATGACCCATTTTCCATAAAACATGTGAAAGTCTCTAAGTTGTGTCCGACTCTTTGTGACCCCATGGACTGTAGCCCACCAGGCTCCTCTGTCCATGGGATTCTCCAGGTAGGAATACTGCAGTGGGTAGCCATTCCCTTCTCCAGAGATCTTCCTGATCCAGGGATTGAACCCAGTGCTCCTGCACTGCAGGCAGATTCTTCACCGTCTGAGCCACCAGGGAATCCTGGTTGTGAGGTTTAGGACAAAATCGTCAGGGGGTTGGCTAGGGGATTTTCTGCCTCAGAATATCCAGTTGCTTTAGAACCATTTGTTAAAGAACAAATGGTTAATCCTCCATTTAGTTGCATTTGTACCTTTTTTTAAATTTAGATGTGGGTTTTGTGTCAGTCAGAATAGATTCCATCAGTCTATGTGTCTTTCCCTCTGCAAGGTTTGTTTTTTTTTTGCAAGACTCAATTAGTCCTAATACTCAGTAATGATTCCTTTCTCTTTATTGCTCTTTTTCAAAATTGCTGTTGCTATTCTAGTGCTTGTACTTTTTTTTTTGCTTGTATCTTTATATGTAAAATTTTAAATAAGCCTGTTTGTCTATAAAAACACCTTGCTATGGTTTTAATAGGAATTACACTAAACCTACAGGTGAGTGGAAGTGTTTGACATCTCCAGTCTGTTAAGTCTTTCAGCCCTTAAAGACAGTAGGCAGTTTGCTTGGCTGACATTACACAGTAAGTTGCAGCTCAGATCTCAGTTGGGTTCTGGGGCCTTACCTTGAGTCTCTGACAGACATGATTTAGCGGTCAAGTAAGAATTTGGTCAATGTTTATAATACAGAGTTGGAGCTCCCCTCAGATCTTCTGGAATTTCCCACCTCATTTTCTAGTGCTATGGTGCCATTCTGTCCTGTGGCTCTTCAAAATTTTCTGTTTTAGCCAGTCAACATGACATAGACAGGGGCATCTCCCCTGACTAAAAGCTGTAAAAAATGAAAAAGAGGATTCGCCCTTTTCATTCCTTTCTTTCCAGAGGTCAGCCCCCCCTCCCCCCATTTGGTATTTGCCTGATTGTTTCTTCTACAGTGTCTTAGAGTAGTTGCTTTTCGTATATTCTGGTTGGAAGTTATACTTGTTAAACTTTGGAGGAGTTGGATTGAAAGGCATTTACCCAGTGTGGTGGTGATTCCTTGTGTTCTCCAGTCTACCATGTTGCCAGGAATAAACTGCACTTATAATAGCTGTTTTCTTTTATGTTGCAATATGGCTGTGTGGAAGAAAAATGCAAAGGATTTTGGAGTCAAGTGGAGAGGTACATGAATTTGGCTTTGCCACCTGCTAGTTATATAACACTGTGTCATTTAACCTTTTTTATCTGTAAAATGGAGAATAAAAAACCTATCTCACATGTTTATTGAAAAAATTTTTTAAGGTTTTCAGAAACTTGCATCTCACTTAAATGATAGCTATTAATTGTATTTTATGTTTTCTCTATTCTGTTTTTTAATCTATATTTAATCCATTAAGATCTGAGCTAGCCCACCTCTGCCTGAGCTGTAAACTCATTTTTCCAATAAAAGGTGAAATTTTGTTACATGGGATCTGTTCATTAAGGGTGACAAATGCTAAGTAGCTATCTTGGAAGACTGATGTTTAAGTTTTTTGATTATAAAGCAGAGTAAAGGAATCTATTACCTTATTAACAGTTTGAAATCTGAAAAAAAAAAATTAACAATGTTGGGTTTTTCCCCTTTTATAGGAATCCCCTCCTCAAGTAGAAAATTACTGTCTACCAGAAGCTGCTTCATTTCTTCAGAATAAAAAGGAACCTGGGCCTGGATTCTCACAAAAGAGGAAAGCTCCTGCAGAAAAAAATAAAATCAAACGACCCAGAGTACAGTAATTATATTTACTCAGTTACCAAACATTAAATGTTTTTTAAATTAATAACTTGATGACTGTGATGGATTTGTAATTTAAAGACAAGAACCTGGAGAATTCAGCTTCAGTATAGTGATGAAGCTTGAAGTTAGTTTTCAACACCTGAAATTTTAATCACTGAAATATTAACTGATCCTAATAGAAAGTTACCTGAAATAACAAAATGCAGCTCCTCAGCTAGCTTGTCGTTAAACCATATTGATGTGTGTGATGTGGGTTTTTATTTATTTGCTTGTAAGTATCCAAGTCTGTAGTTTAGTGGAAGTTTGAGCAAGGTGTTAGATTTTGCCTTAAAATGTCTGCTTTAATTCGTAACAAGAAAGTTATCAATTGGGATTCATTCATATTTTCCCTGATTTTTAGCTTCTTACCATTTTATCTCTTCTTAACAGGAGCCTGAGCACAAGGTTTAATGAGGAACTGAGGCTTTAAACTTAAGTGCGTGTGTATATATGTATATGCATGTTTGTACAAATCTCCATGATGTTTGCCAAGTTTGGGGGCCAAAACTTGGAAGATAAAGACAATAAAGAATAAAAGTAGTGACTCAAAGTAGTTGTTCAAATAGATAATTAAAAAAAAAAAATTCTGGTAACCATTCTCGTTGAAGCAAATAAAAGATTTGTAAAACAGCTTAAAAATAAATCTAGTTATGTTTCTGATGTTGTTTATGTATAATTATTAGGGCTTCCCTGGTGGCTCAGTTGGTAAAGAATCTGCCTGCAATGCAGGAGACCTGGGTTAGATCCCCAGATTGGGAAGATCCCATGGAGAAGGGAACGGCTACCCACTCCAGTATTCTGGCCTGGAGAATTCCATGGACTGTATGTATAGTCAATGGGATCGCAAAAGAGTTGGACATAACTGAACGACTTGCACATAACACATGTAGAAATTTGCTCTGGTGGGTTAAAAAAAGGAAGAACTATAGAACTGCATTAGCCTCTATTAATCTAAACCTAAACACCAGATACTACATTCATGGCCACAGTTCTCTAAATGTAAGACTACCTCACTTTGTTTAAGGGATTGTAATTTTGATGTAAATTGTTCAGTTCCTAGTAATAATCTTTGAAAGGCAAACTCAAATGTTGATGAATTAAAATCCTTAATCTGAACACCATACCCCTGAAGTTTTCATCAGATTTTTCTCTAAATGAAGTAGGGGTTATCACTGCCCTTCAGTCTTTTTAGCTTTGAGCTAATGCACGCCTTCAATTCAGTTCAGTTCAGTTCAGTCGCTCAGTCGTGTCTGACTCTTTGCAACCCCATGAATCGCAGCACGCCAGGCCTTCCTGTCCATCACGAACTCCCAGAGTTCACTCAGACTCACGTCCATCGAGTCAGTGATGCCATCCAGCCATCTCATCCTCTGTCGTCCCCTTCTCCTCCTGCCCCCAGTCCTTCCCAGCATCAGAGTCTTTTCCAATGAGTCAACTTTTCGCATGAGGTGGCCAGAGTACTGGAGTTTCAGGTTTAGCATCATTTCTTTCAAAGAAATCCTTAGGACAACACAAATTCTTACACCAGCAAACAGGTAGCATTGTCATATAAACTGTACTCCTGCCCTCCTCCAAACAAAAAACCCATAGACCTGGTTTTATTAGCACCATTTTGTGTTAGCTGTCCTTTCATTGGCAGTTTGAGGTATGATTCTCTCTGAATTTAACTACTTAAAAATTCTTTGAAATAGGTACTCTTTTCTTGATGAGCACACTGTTTCCAGAACAAATATTATTCTACTATTTCTCTATCTCAGAATAAATGAACTAATGTAGCATTGTCTTTTCTGCCATGATTATGAACTATTTTCTCTGTTCAGGCCTTAATGTACAATTTTAAGGCTCCAGATCTCAGCTTCTCTTGACTCTCCAGAATCTGTCTACACCCTGCATAACACATTTTCAGTCAGGTTTTGACTCTTAGCACTGTAAATGTCTTATACCAGCGAAGTCTTCTTACATGCAGATAATTCTAAGCATAGGTAGATATCTCATTTAAAAAGGAAGAAAAAAACTTTACTTGATTATTCTGACTTTCTCCTTAGAATTACTGTAGTATTTTAATCTATGACATTTAAATGAGCATTTCTTATATTTCCCTGTGACTCTTCATGTGCATTACTCTGGCCTCATCACGATTCACTGATTCAACAAATATGACTCCTCAGCATGTAAGGTAGTTTGTGGACTTCAGGAGCAAACCGCTTAGCATACATGCTCCCTCAGAGTTAAGAGGTATGGCCCTCAGTGCAGACACTACACTCAGTTATCCTCGGATTTAGTATTTATATTTCAGGTTGAATTTTATCTTCCTCAGCCCACTAAAGAAAATTTCACAGATTGACACAACCCGATATGTGACTGTACTTGGAGATTGGCCTTTAAGGAAATAATTAAGGTTAAATGAAGTCCTATGAGCGGGCTTTAAGGAGAGACCAGGAGTTCATGGGCACAGAGGAAAGGCCACATGGGGACACGGGCAGCTGTCTGCAAGTCAGGAGAAGATGCTTTACCAGAAGCTCCCTCTGGCAGCATCTTGACCTTAAACGTCTAGCCTCCAGAACTGTGAGAAGTTTGTTGTTTAAGCTCTAGTCCATACCTGTTCATTTTGAGACAGGAGGAGAAGGGACAGGACAAAACCTCTGGACAGTGAAGGAGGCCACAGCTATTTATTAGCCTGCTGAAAAGGCTGGAACTGGCTGAAACCAAGATGACTTCAAGAATAATCTGGTCATTGACATTTAGCTTATACTTTCATTGTAATAAAATCACTCAGATGGGAAAAGTGGGCAGTGGCCCAATTTCTGGAAAAATCCCATCCTTCCCTGAAATAGCGAGAGTATTCCTCCCAGCCATTAGCCTATGAAATTACTCAGCCCATAAAAAGCAACAACCCCATGGCATGAGTCCAGTCTCACTTTCTGAAGAGGTTCTGCCAGTGGAGTGTGCATCCCTCAAACTCACTTCCACTTTTTTGGGGGGGCTCATTTGTGAAGTCTTTGCTGCATGAAGCAAAAGATCCCTTCTTAGCACTCTGTCCCAGGACTTGATGTTTCCCTCTCCTGCAGCAACTTAACAGATAAACCTTTAACTCGGAGGTACTTCCATAAGTGTTGCTTTATAGTAGAGGTTGGCAAGCTTTCTCTGTAGAAGGTGGAAAATGAACTTTTAAGCAATGTGGGCTGGTCTTTGTGGCATTTTTCCTCCAACCCTCTAAAATATAAAAACTATCCTGAACTCAAGGCCATATGGAAATAGGCAGTTGGCCATAGTGTGACCCCCACTCTAGCCTCAAAAATACTTCTAAATCTGTATTTATTGACCTGTTTTACTGGCATGTCCCCAGCACCTCAAACAATGGATGGAATAAGCAGATAAAAAATAAATATTTTTAAATCAATTCATGTTTCTTGGGGGAAAAAAGTCTGTCAACAAGCAAGGCACACAGCTCTCTGTTTTTCTCCCACTCAAAAAGTAGTATCCTTTTGGCATTTCATGCTTATTTAGCATTTGGGATTCTGTAATTGAAACCTGACAAAGATCCCACAAAAACCTGACAAAGATCCCACAAAAACCTGACAAAGATCCCACAAAAACCTGGCAAAGATCCCACAAAAACCTGACAAAGATCCCACAAAAACCTGACAAAGATCCCACAAAAACCTGACAAAGATCCCACAAAAAAAGAAAACTACAGGCCAATATCACTGATGAACATAGATGCAAAAATCCTTAACAAAATTCTAGCAATTAGAATCCAACAACACATTAAAAAGATCATACACCATGACCAAGTGGGCTTTATCCCAGGGATGCAAGGATCCTTCAATATCTGCAAATCAATCAATGTAATACACCACATTAACAAATTGAAAAACAAAAACCATATGATTATCTCAATAGATGCAGAGAAAGCCTTTGACAAAATTCAACACCCATTTATGATAAAAACTCTCCAGAAAGCAGGAATAGAAGGAACATACCTCAACATAATAAAAGCTATATATGACAAACCCACAGCAAACATTATCCTCAATGGTGAAAAATTGAAAGCATTTCCTCTAAAGTCAGGAACAAGACAAGGGTGCCCACTTTCACCATTACTATTCAACATAGTTTTGGAAGTTTTGGCCACAGCAATCAGAGCAGAAAAAGAAATGAATCCAAATTGGAAAAGAAGAAGTAAAACTCTCACTATTTGCAGACGACATGATCCTCTACATAGAAAACCCTAAAGACTCCACCAGAAAATTACTAGAACTAATCAATGATTATAGTAAAGTTGCAGGATATAAAATCAACACACAGAAATCCCTTGCATTCCTATACACTAATAATGAGAAAACAGAAAGAGAAATTAAGGAAACAATTCCATTCACCATTGCAACGAAAAGAATAAAATACTTAGGAATATATCTACCTAAAGAAACTAAAGACCTATATATAGAAAACTATAAAACACTGGTGAAAGAAATCAAAGAGGACACTAATAGATGGAGAAATATACCATGTTCATGGATTGGAAGAATCAATATAGTGAAAATGAGTATACTACCCAAAGCAATTAAAAAAAAAAAAAAAAAGAATTGAGTGTTTTAAATTTGTGAGGTATTTATGGGAAGAAAAGCCAGGATACAGATATGTTTTTCAAGGCATAAAGGAAAAGCAGTAGACTGTTTTGCTTTTAATATAATAGCAATATTTCTAAAGCAATAGAAACTGATAAAGGAAAGAGAATCAGGCAGTTATCCTACGAGTATAACTGCATTTCAGGATAACCTGACAGTTGAGAAAAGGCCCTATAGAATAATTCCAGGCAGAAAGTGCAGAAGAAATGATAGAAGGCAAGCCACTTTATAGTTTCTAATGAAATCATAGATCTAAGCAAAGAGGGACTTTTATAATGATGGGTCAAGCTGATAATACCTGAACTCACTGGTCACAAAAAGAGTCAGACATGCCTCCTGATGTGATGTAGCAGGAAATAGAAAACATCTGTAATCTTTCCCTCAGCCCCATGACTTGGATTTGATCAAGCTTCCAGATCTTAATAAAATCAGTCAACATTGAGTAAGGAGAGATCTGGGCTTCCTTTATGGCTCAGCTGGTAAAGAATCCACCTGTAATGTGGGGGACCTGGGTTCAATCCCTGGGTTGGGGAGATTCCCTGGAGAAGGGAAAGAGTACCCACTCCAGTATTATGACCTGGAGAATTCCATGGACTACAGTGTTCTTTGGAAGGAATGATGCTAAAGCTGAAACTCCAGTACTTTGGCCACCTCATGCGAAGAGTTGACTCATTGGAAAAGACTCTGATGCTGGGAGGGATTGGGGGCGGGAGGAAAGGGGGATGACAGAGGATGAGATGGCTGGATGGCAATACCAACTCGATGGATGTGAGTTTGAGTGAACTCCGGGAGGTGGTGATGGACAGGGAGGCCTGGCGTGCTGCAGTACATGGGGTTGCAGAGAGTCAGACACGACTGAGCCACTGAACTGAACAGTCCATGGGGTCACAAAGAGTCAGACACAACTGAGCGACTGTCAAGGAGCGACCCAGTTCAAAATGATGATGTTCGTGGATCCTATGTCCCATGGACACACTGCATCCTATATACAGAACAATTTCCTCTGAAAGAGCCACAAAAAGTGGTTGCTACATATCAGGCAAATGAGAAAACCACATCAAAGCAGGTAGGGGGAAGCTGAGACACAGTCTCACCATAAACCCCACCCCCAGCATGGCACCCACAATCAGAAGCAGACTGGCACACCTGAGCTTCTCCCTGGGGAACAAAGGCTTTGAACTCCACATCTGACATCCCACATTTTAAGACCTATACCTGAGAGGCAAGCTTCTGAAGTATCTAGCTTTGACAGTCAGTGGAGCTTGTTTCCTCAAGACCCACAAGGCTACAGTTATCTGGGAATGCAGTGCAGAGGCAGACCGAAAAGGGCCAGTCTTTCTGTAAAAGAGGCCCAACTGCTTATTGTAAAGCTTTGAGGTTTGTATTATAAGTGGAATATAACTTAAAAATTGCGGGAGAAGGCAATGGTACCCCACTCTGCCGGGGTCCAGCCCCGGTGGATCCAGGGAATTCAAAACGGGGACGGCGTCGGCGAGGATCAGGAAACAACTGCTTAATTAAATGTTAATTAAGGGTATAAAGAGTAATAGAATAAGGATAGCTGAGTGAGAAAATTCAGTGGAGAAAAGAGGCTGAATAATTCAGCCAGAAGGTGAGAGAAAGAACAACATGGGGAGACCAAGTTTCGGTGAACAAGGCCCGCACTTTATTTTCCAAGGTAGTTTTTATACCTTAAGTTATGCATAGAGGATAATGGGGGAAGAGGTAGAGTCATGCCTTAAGCCAGGCTTTCTTCCTGCAAACTTATCATATGCAAAAGTTTAGGTGATTTGCATCATCTTCTGGCCCGGAGGCCTGTTAACATTTTAAGACCCTTTCTTCAGAAAACTTACTTTTCTCTAAAGGTGATTAGTCAAGCGCCACCCTCCAAAAGCATTAGATAAAGTTGCATTCCTACAGAGCAAAGGTGTGGTGGGCTATAACAAGAAAAAGAATTAAGGTCCCAGGTTACAAACATTAAAACTACTACTTACACCAATTATATTAATCAGTACACTGCCAGGGACACAGCAGGTAAGGGATATGGAAACTTAGCAGCAAACATTGGCCCAACAAGTGAAAAACCCTTCACCAATACAATTTCTAATCAATCTTTTAACTGCTCAAAGGAATCTGTATTCAGACAGTTTAGAACATCTCATGCCTCTCACAGTTGGGAGGCTCTGAGCAATCACATGCGGCCGGAAAAACCTATTCAGGCAGGCTAGAGGATTTTCAAAGGAGTTTGTAGGTTGACACACTGTAACATCCAGGAATTATTAACTGGAGCTGTAAGCTAACTCTTTTTTCAGAGAGGTAGTAGGGGACAGCCCCCCGTAAAGTCAGAGGTGTAGCTGAAAGCACAAAGCAGAAAGTAGGCAGACTCTGGTTTTGGGGGCAGATGCTCGAGAATTTCCAGGGGGACTCCTGAGGCTCAATCCCACCTTTTCGTATGCCGAGCCTCCTTCCTCATGACCTTTGCCATGGGCGGAGTTCCTCACCCTGGCTCCTGGCAGTGATAAGACTTCAGTTGAGCTATTCCAGATCCTGAAAGATTATGCTGTGAAAGTGTTGCACTCAATATGCAATATGCAATGTGCACTCAATATGCAATATGCCGGCTCCCGGCTGCACTCCAGTACTCTTGCCTGAAAAATCCCATGGATGGAGGAGCCTGGTGGGCTGCAGTCCATGGGGTCGCTAAGAATTGGACACGATTGAGCGACTTCACTTTCACTTTTCACATTCATGCATTGGAGAAGGAAATGGCAACCCACTCCAGTATTCTTGCCTGGAGAATCCCAGGGACGGGGGAGCCTGGTGGGCTGCCGTCTATGGGGTCGCACAGAGTCAGACACGACTGAAGCGACGCAACAGCAGCAGCAGCAGCAGCAGCAGCAGGAGTCCAGAAATAGATTGTGGCATTAAGAAACAAAAAGCATCGAGAGAGGGGATATATGTGTACTTAGAGCTGATTCACTTTGTTGTATAGCAGAAACACAACACTGTAAGGCAGTTATCCTCCAATTAAAAAAAACAAACACTGTGCTAGGCCAAGAAAATGCATCATTCTTGCAGCCCTCCAGCTTGGAAACTGAGGTTTATCACCTTTGCTGCAAGACTTTGTTAGGTAGGTAGAATAGGGAAAAGGAGTCCAAAATGGTGGTGGCTAAAAGACAAGGAAGGTCAAAGGGAGGTCCAAGGACCAGAGTGAAGACTTCACGCAGAACAAACAGCACTCTTGGCTAAGCCCAATTTGCATAGGGCAGGCCCAGGTGGAGGAAAAAAACATATAAAAGGAGGAGCCAAAGCGCTCTCTCATGGACTCTCTCTCCCGCATGCGCGGGAGCACTCTCTCTCTCTCTCTGTTACTCCCTCCCCACGCACTCCACTCTCTTCTTTTCGAGTCTTGGATTCTCCTGCTATCTTATAAATAAAATGGAGCTGTAACACTGATTTGCCTAAGAGCTGTAACACGGTTTGTCCAAGACCCAAGAGCTGTGATGCGCCGAGGGCTTTAATGTCCGTTGCTCCAAATCTTTGTTGTGACAAGACAAAGAACCGAGGAACATACACTCACGTGACAACTTGAACTGTCGAAGAAAACAGTAGAAGCAACTTCGTCTCTGTCTGGTCAGGGTTAATTCTGAACCTCCTAATTTCTTAAGGCTTTTGTGAAAGCTATTATTCTTTATGTGATTTAACAGTCACATGTTTGTTTTTTTTTTTACTATGTGCTTATTCATTTTTTCTGTCTTCATATATCACAGTAGAATAAACCTGAGTTGCATGAAACAGTAAAAAAAAAAAAATTGTGAACCACTGTTGTACACTTGTGTATCAACTGTACCTCAATAAAACAAGCAAAAGCTTTGGCCTGAGGGGCAGGCATTCGACACAGATGTTGCAGGGAGGGGCGGCCCGAAAGGGGGCTCTTGTGTAACATTCAGAAATGAATTGTCAGAGGAGACATACACGCTGACAAAACAAGAGACTTTATTGCGAAGGGCCTCCTGAGTGGAGAACGGTAAGGTAAGGGGACCTGGGAGAACTGCTCTGCCACGTGGCTTGCAATCTTGGGTTTTATAGTGATGGGATTAGTTTCTGGGTTGTTTCTGGCCATTCTGACTCAGGGTATTCCTAGTGGCACGCGCATCGCTCAGCCAAGATGGAGGGCATTGAGAAGGAGTCTGGAAAGTGATAGGATACGTGGCATCTCCTTTGACCTTTCCCAAATTCTTCCAGTTGGAGGTGGCTTGTTACTTCTGTGTTCCTTACCAGGATCTCCTGTCATAAAATAACTCATGCAAAGGGTTACAATGGTGCCTGGCCAGGGTGGGCAGTTTCAAACAGTGTGTTTCCCCTAACACAAAGAGGTGACAACTGAAACACTCTGCAAAAGACCGAGGCCACCACACCTGCCTTTTGTACACTCTCTGCCTTGCTCCAGATCTCTGGTACCTCCCAGAAAGGAGCCTATACATTTGCCTGGTGCCCTGATTTTGGGAGGAGCCACCCCCACACAGAACACCTCTTCATCACCTGGTTCTAGTAGCTAGTGGGGCTTAGTCCTGCAGGTCCCGTAGGACAAATGGACAAGAGTTCTTAAACAGCTATCACTCCCAGGGCACAGCAGGGAGGCAATAGACTGAAAAACCCATTCTTTCTGTAAAAGAGGATTGGTACTTATTTTCATTGCTACCGCCTGGGGGCAGGCTTCCAATTAAACACACATTGAGAGGCCTCATGAAATACTTATCTGAAGTCTACAGAGGCTGGTTGGAGCCATCTTCAACCTCTCCCTCTGCCTCTCTCCTAGTATATCCTAGGAAGGAATTTGTGCTCATGCCTGGCACCCACGTTTTTGTGGCTGCTCCCAGGGGACACCCCTTGGTCACCTGGTTCCAGTGGTCAACAGGGCTAACACTCACAGGTCCCACACTATAACAAATGGAGAGTTTTTTTTTAACCAGCCATCATCCCCAGGGCACGTAAGGAGGACTGAAACACACCCAGTCTTTCTGTGAAATAATTCTATTAGCATGTCTTCATAGCTTTGGCCTGAGGGGCAGGCTTCTAATTAAACACACACCAAAGGTTTGACTACAATCTTCTCCAGAGACTTCAGGGGGTGAACACCATCTTCACACTCTCCCTTCTGCCCTACCCTAGGTTACTGGTACCTCTGAAAGAGCTGTGTACACGTCTGATGCCCTGACTTTTGTGGCTACCACCTAGAGGACACATACTGTGATAGCCTAGTTCTGGGCGTCAGCAGGACTTGTGTTCACAGGTTCAGTGGGATGGTAGCAAACAGTTTTGAAAAGGCTATCACCCCAGGGCTCAATCAATGCAGAGAAGCAGACAGAACTGCTCTTTTTCCAGTATTCCCCTGGAGAAGGTATATTTGCATACTTAAAAAGCTGCTTCCCAAGAGTCTGACTTCCAGTCAGCCTGAATCTTGGGTGCTGACTGAGATCCTCCTCTTTGGAACACTGAGAGGTCTTGGCACACCCTCAAGTACTGGGAGCCACTATGAACAAATTAGTCTACTTGAACAATCACAGAAGTTTGAAGGACAACCACGAGCTACAGCAGGGTTGAATAAGTTTCATCTCCAACACAAGCACACCTCTTCAACACTAGAAAAAATGGTTGCTTTATCTAACGTACAGAAACCAATAAAGAGAGGCAAGAAAAAAAGAAACAAAGGAATATGTTCCAAACAAAAGAATAAACTAAAATTTCATAAGACGACCATAATGAAACAGATGAGTGATTTTGCTGATAAAGAGTTCAAAATAACAGTCATAAAGATGTTCCCCAAGCTCATGAGAATTGTGAATGAGCAAAGTGAGAATTTCAACAGAAAAAAAAAAATGTAAATATTAAACTGAAGTCATAGAGCTGAAGAATGCAATAACTAAACTTTTGAAAAATACAATAGAGGGTTTCAACATCAGACTAGATGAAACAAACAAGAAAAAGATCAATGAACTTGAAGACAGTTCAGTGAAATCCATTGAATTAGAGCAGCAAAAAGAAAAAAGATGAAGAGTAAAGATAGTTCAAAGGACTTACAGAACAATATAAAGTAGACCAACATTCACATTATATGATTCCCAGAAGGATAGACAGAGAGTTGCTGAAAATTTTCCTAACCCTGGAAAAGGAAAAAGATATTCCATATAAGATGAACTCAAAGAGACATTATAATTAGGGTATCAAAAGTTAAAGACAACAAAAGAGTCTTAAAAACAGCAAGAGATAAAACAACTTGCTATGTACAAAGGAACCCCCACAAAGATCATTAGCCGATATTTCAGTGGAAACTTCCCAGGCCAGAAGAGAGACTGGCATGATATATTTAAAGTGCTGAAAGAAAAAAATACTGTACTGGCAAAGTTGTCCTTCAGAATTGAAGGACAGATAGAGAGCTTTCCAGACAAGGAAAAGATAAAGAAATTCATCAACACTAGACCAGACTTACAAGAAATGTTAAAGGAACTTCTTTAAGCTGGGGGAGGGGGACATTAATTAGTAACAAGAAACATGGAAGTATAAATCTGTTACAGATAAATATATAGAGATAAATCATAGTAAAATTCAGAATAATGTAAAGTTGGTGGGTTAATCACTTTATAAAGGTACTATGAAGGTTAAGACAAAAGTAGTAAAAATAATTATAACTACAATAATTTGTTAATAGATACATAAGATTAAAAGATGTAAACTGTGACATCAAAAACACAAAACATGGTGAGGGGAGTAAAAATGTAGTCTTAGAATGAGACCAAAATTGTTATCAACTTAAAATAGACTGTATAAATAAAAATATAAGTTGTTTTATGTAAGCTCATGGTAACCACCATAGATACACAAAGAGAATCAAAGCATACCACTATGGAAAACCATCAAATCAATAAAGTAAGAGAGTGCAAGATGAACAAAGCTGAAATGGAACCAAATGAAAGCTGGAGTGGCTATACTTATAGTAGACAAAATAGACTTTAAGTCAGAGACAAGGAAACTCAATATACAATGATAAAAGGGTCAACCCAACAAGAGAATATAATATTTTTAAGAACTAATGCACCCAACATAGAAACACCTAAGTGTATAAAGCAAACAACACACATAAAGAAGTAGACAGCAATATAATAGTAAGGGATTTTAATATTCCACTTTAATCCATGAATAGATCCTCCAGACAGAAAATAAATACAGAAACATGGACCTTAAATGACACATTGGATCAAATGAAGTTAAAAGACATATATAAAACATTCTACTCAAAAGTAACAGAATACACATTCTTCTCAAGTGTTCCTAAAACATTCTCCAGCATGGATTATAAGTTAAGCCACACACACACAAAAAATCAATAAATTGAAGACCAAAATCATACCAAGCATCTTTTCTGACCACTATGATATGAAACCAGAAGTCAATTACAAGAATAAAACTAGAAAATCAACAGATATATGGATATTAAACTACATGCTACTGAACAACAAATAGGTCAAAGAAGACATCAAAAGGGAAATAAAAAAATACTTTGAGACAACTGAAAATGGAAATGAAACATATCAACTCTATGTGATGCAGCAAAAGCAGTTCTAAGAGAGAAGTTCACAGTGATAAATGCCTGCGGCTTCCCTGGTGGCCCAGTGGCTTAGATTCCATATTCCCAATGCAGGGTGCCCACTTTCGATCCCTGGTTGGGGAACTAGATTCCACATGTTGCAACTAAAGATCTTGTGTGCCTCAACTAAAAGATCACTCATGTAGCAACATGTGATCAACATAGGATCGTGTAGATCCCAACAGAATGCCACAACTAAGAACTGGTGCATGGAGAAGGAAATGGCAACCCACTCCAGTATTCTTGCCTGGACAGAGGAGCCTGGCGGGCTGCAGTTCATGGGGTTACATGACAGCATGTGTGCATGAGGGTGGAGGGTGACGGGTTGGTAGCAACAAACTGGTAGAACTAAAAAAATAAAATAAAATGTGGTGCAGCCAAAATAAATAAATATTAAAATAAAAGAAGAACTCCTCAATAGTGATAGATGCCTTATTAAGAAATAAGAAAGGTCTCAAACAACCTAACCTCAGACCTCAAGGAACTACAAAAGAAGAACAAACTAGTCTAAATTTATAGAAAGAAGAAAATAACAAAGATCAAAGCAGAAATGAAGGAGAGACTAAAAGACAATAGAAAAGATCAATGAAACTAAGAGCTGAGGTTTTTCTAAATATTTTATTTTTGTATAGTCTAATTAATCTTTTATTTATTTATCTGTGGATGCTCTGGGTCTTCATGGCCGTGAGTCAGGCTACTCCTTAGATGTGGTGTGCAGGCTTTTCATTACCGCAGCTTCTCTTGTTGCGGGGCAGGGGACCTAGGGCATACAAGCCTCAGTAGTTGTGGCTCACGGGGTATAGGCTCAGTAGTTGTGCTGCACAGGCTTAGTTGCCCCGTGGGATCTTCCCAGAACAGGGATCGAACCCATGTCCCTGCATTGGCAGGTGGATTCTTAACCACTGGACCACCAGGAAAGTCCCTAAGAGCTGTTTTGTTTTGTTTTGTTTTTATTAATTTACTTATTTTTGGCTGCTCTAGGTCTTCATGCAGGCTTTCCCTATGGGGAAAAGCTTTCCAATGGGGGATACTCTTCGTTGCAGTTCATAGGTTTCTCACTGTGGTGGCTTTTCTTATTGTCAAGTATGGGCTCTAGAGCCCTGGCTCAATAGTTGTGACACACAGGGTTAGTTCCTCTGCAGCATGTGGAATCTTCCCAGACCAGGGATAGAACCCATATCCCCTGCATTGGCAGGCAGACTCTTAACCACTTGACCACCAGGGAAGCCCAAAGATTCATTGATTGATTTTGATTGATTGACCTACTAAGAGCCGATTTTTGAAAAATGAATTATCAACTATAAACTACAGAAAACAAATCTTATCTAGCAACACCAAGAAAATAAAAGAGGACTCAAATAAAGTTAGAAATGAAAGCAGAGACATTACAATAATACCACAGAGATAAAGAATCATGAGATTCTACTATGAATACTTAAATATCAACAAATTGGACAATCTATAAAAAAATGAATAAAAGTATAGAAATATACAGACTATGAAGAATAAGTCATGAAAAAAATTTGATTACACTGATTAAGGAGATTGAATCAGTAATCCAAAACTTCTCAACAAACAAAACTCCAGGGTCAGATGTTTGTACCGGTAAATTCTGGTAACTTCCAGTTAACATTTAAAGAATAGCAACCCTTCTCAAACTCTTTCAAAAAAATAGAAGAGGAGAGAAGACTTCCAAACCAATTTTATAAAGCCAGCATTTACCCTGATATGAAAACCAAAGATAGAAGAAAAGAATATTACAGGCCAACAATGAACATAAATTCAAAAATCCTCAACAGAATATCAGCAAACTGAATTCAGCAATACACACAGAAATTATGACTAAGTAGGATTTATTCCAGAGATGCAAGGGATAGAGGTGGTTCAATATCCACAAATCAATCAATGTGATATATTAACAAAATGAAGAATAAAAATCATGTTCACCTCAATAGATGCAGAAAAGGCTTTTCACAAAATTCAAATGTTAAAGTTTAAATTTAGCATCCAGTGGATTTAAAATTTAATGTGCATTTAAAAGATTCTCAGAAAAGTATGTAGAGAGAGAATGTGCTCCAACATAATAAAAGCCATTCATGAGAAGCCAACAGTCAACATCATACTCAGCAGTCAATAGCTAGAAGCTTTTTCTCTAAGATTAGGAATAAGACAAAGATACTCACTCATGTCACTTTTATTCATCATATTATTGTGATATTGGAAGCCTTAACCAGAGCAATTAAGCAAAAGAAAGAAAGAAAAGGCACCAAAATTGAAAAGGAAGTAGTGAATCTGTAACTGTTTGCAGATGACCTGGTGTTAGAATAAGAAAATCCTAAGGACTCCACCAAAAAACTATTGGCACTAAATAATGAATTCAGTAAAGATGCAGGACACAAAATCAATATGCAAAAATAAGCTGTGTTTCTATATGCTAAAAAGGAACTGTCAGAAAGAGAAATTAAGAAAATGACCTAAGACCTATATGCTGAGAACTGTAATGGATTGATAAAGGAAACTGAAGATGATCTGATCCAAAGAAATAGAAAGATGTCCCATGCTCTTGGATTGAAGAAATTAATATTGTTAAAATAACTACCCAAAAGCAATCTATAGATTTAATAAAATCCCTATGAAATTATCCATGACACTTTTCAGAGAACTAGAACAAGTAATCCTAAAATTTATATGAAACCACAAAAGATTGTTATTTTTCCTCAGCTTTGCTTTGGTAATTCTTAAAATATAGCTCTTCCAGACTTTGGACAATATTACAAAGCTACAGTAATTAAAACAGCATGGCACTGGGACAAAACAGACATATAAATCAATGGAAGAGAATAGAGAGCTCAGAAATAAACCCACACACCTATGGTCAATTAATCTATGAAAATGGAGGCAAGAATTACAATGGAGAAAATCTCTTCAGCAAGTTGTGCTAGGAAAGCTTTTAGACTGCCTTATGGCAAATCTATGAAATTAGAACACTCCCTTCATACCAATATATCAAAAAAAAAAAAAATTCAAGAAGGTTGAAAGACCTAAATATAAGACATGACACAATAAAACTCCTAGAAAAGAACATAAACAAAACATCTTCTGACATAAATCATAAAATATGTTCTTAGATTAGTCTCCCAAAGATGAAATAAACAAATGAGACATAATCAAACTTATTCGCTTTTGCATGGCAAAGTAAACCAGAAACAAAATGAAAAGACAATCTATAGAATGGGAGAAAATATTTGCAAATGATGTAACAGACAATAGATCAATTTCCAAAATATATAAACAGCTCATACAACTCAATATAAAAAAGAAAACCAAATAACTCAATCAAAAGAAGGGCAGAAGGCCTAGATTTTTCTCCAAAGGAGGCATACAGATAGCCAACAGGCACATGAAAAGATACTCAACATCACAAATTATTGGAGAAATGCAAATCAAAACCACAGTGAGATATCATCTTGCATTGGTCAGAATGCCTACCATCAAAAAAATTTATAAATAATAAATGCTGGAGACTGTGTAGAGAAATAGGAACTCTCCTATACTGTTGGTGGAATGTAAATTGGTGCAACCACATGAGAAACAGTATGGTGGTTCCTTAAATATCTAGAAATAGATCAAGCAGTCCCACTCCAGAAAAGACAAAAACTCTAATTCAAAAAGATACATGTGGGACTTCGCTGGTGGTCCAGGAGTTAAGATTCTGTGCTTCCAATGTAGGGGGCATGGGTTCAACCACTGGACAGGAAACTAAGATCCTACATGCCACACAGGGCAGCCAAAAAAAAAAAAAAAATACATGCATCCCAATTATCATAGCAGCACTATTTACACTAGCCAAGATATGGAAGCAACAAAAATATCCATGAACAGATGAATGGATAAAGAAGATATTACTCAGTCATAAAAAAGAATGAAGTAATGTCAATTGCAGTGACCAGCCAATTTGGATGGACCTAGAGATGGTCATATTAAGTAAAGTAAGCCAGACAAAGACAAATATCATGATATTGCTTATATGTGGAATCTTAAAAAAATATACAAATGAATATATATAAAACAGTCCTAAAATATGTATAGAATTACAAAAAATCTGAATAGCCAAAGCAACTTGAAAAAGAATAACAGTTGGAAGCATCATTTTTCCTAATTTCAAACTATATTACAAATATATAATAATCAATATAGCATGGTATGGACATTAAACCAGACACACATATCAATGGAACAGAGTAAGCCTACACATGCGTGGTCAGTTAACTTGCAACACAGCTGTTAAGGATATACAATGGGGTAAAGATAATCTCTTCAGTAAATGGTGATGGGAAAACTGGCAACCACATGCAAAACAATGAAACTGGACCACTATCTTATTCCATACACAAAAGTAAAACTCAAATGGATCAAAGACTTGAACATAAGACCTGAAACCATAAAACTCCTGGAAGAAAACACAGCAGTGATCTCCTTGACATAGGTATTGGTGATGATTTTTTTAGATTTGACAGCAAAACCAAAATAAACAAGTGGGACTAAATGCTTCTGCACAGAAAAGAAAACCATCAACAAAATGAGAAGGTAACCCATCAAATGGGAGAAAATTTTTGCAAACTATGTACCTGATAAAAGGCTAATATCCAAATTATAGAAGAATTCATACAATTCAATAGCAAACATCCAAACTGATTAAAAACGTGGGTAGAAGGTCTGAATAGACATTTGTCCAAAGAAGACATACAGATGGCCAACAGGTACATGAAAAGGTGCTTGGTATCACTTATCAGGGAAATGCAAATCAAAACTAAACGATATCACTCACACCTTTAGAATGGCTATCATCAAAAAGGCAGAAATAAGAAGAGTTGGTGAAGATACGGAGAAAAGGGGACACTTGTCCCACTGAGGGTAATATAAATTGGTGTAGTGACCATGGAAAACAATATGTAGCTTCCTTAAAAAATTAAAAATAGAACTACCATGTAATCCAACAATTCCAATTCTGGGTATCATCTAAAGAAAATGAAAACACTAACCCCAAAAAACTGACCCCCATGTTCATTGCAGCATTATTTACAATAACCAAGATAAGGAAGCAACCTTAGGTGTCCTTTGATGGATGAATGAATTTTAAAAATTGGTAAATACATACAATGGAATATTATTCAACCATAAAAACAAGGAAATCTTGTCATTTGTGACCTTGGGGGTATAATGCTAAGTAAAATAAGTCAGATGGATAAAGACAACTGCCATACGATTTCACTTATACATGGGCTCTAAAACAAAACAAAACTCATAAAGAGAACAGATTGATGGTTGCCAGAAGCTGGGGTCAAGGGTGTGAAATGGGTGAGTGAAGGTGTTCAGAGGTATAAATAAGTAACTCCTGGGGAATGTAATGTACAACACGGTGACTATTGTTAATAACATCGTATTGAATGTTTGAAAATTGCTGAGGGTAGATCTTAAAATTTCTCATTACAAGAAAAAAATTTTGTAACTATGTATGGTGATGGATGTTAACTAGACTCATTGTGGGGACCATTCTGAAATATATACAAATATCAAATCATTATGTTGTATACCTGAAACTAATATGTTACATATTAATTTTACCTCAAAAAAACAAAAAATATAGGCTACCACTGAGTCCAAGTTTCAGTCAACCAACCAAGTAATATGTTAGAGCTCTCAGTGCTAACACTTTAGGTCTAGAATCTCTGGTTAGTGAACCCATATGAATGGATTCAGCTCAATCTAGTAGTATATCCTCTTCTCCTTGCTCTGAAAGTCACCCCATTATGTCTGACTCTTTGTGACCCCATGGACTTTACAGTCCATGGAATTCTCCAGGCCAGAGTACTGGAGTGGGTAGCCTTTCCATTCTCCACAGGATCGTCCCAACCCAGGGATCAAACCCCCAGGTCTCCTGCTTTGCAGGAGGATTCTTTACCAACTGAGCTATCAGGGAAGCCTGCCGTTACTGCTGCTAAGTCACTCCAGTCGTGTCCGACTCTGTGTGACCCCAGAGACGTCAGCCCACGAGGCTCCCCGTCCCTGAGATTCTCCAGGAAAGAACACTGGAGTGGATTGCCATTTCCTTCTCCAATGCAGGAAAGTGAAAAGTGAAAGTGAAGTCACTCAGTCGTGTCCAACTCTTAGCGACCCCATGGACTGCGGCCCACCAGGCTCCTTCGTCCATGGGATTTTCCAGGCAAGAGTACTGGAGTGGGTTGCCAGTGCCTTCTCCAATCAGGGAAGCCTAATGCTCTTCAAATACATTCCCACATGTATATTTCAGAATTATGCTAATATATGTTAGGGAAATCTTAATATTTTTTCCCTTTTTGGGTTACTTACTACGTGGGTGGTGGTGGTGGTTTAGTCGCTAAGTCGTGTCCAACTCTTGTGAGCCCATGGACTGTATGTAGCCTGTCAGGTTCCTCTGTCTGTGGGATTCTCCAGGCAAGAATACTGGAGTGGGTTGCCATTTCCTTCTTCAGAGGATCTTTCTGACTCAGGAGTCAAACCTGGGTCTCCTGTACTGCAGGCAGATTCTTTTACTGTGTGGGTAGTGGCGTCAAAGAAGTTCTTGAGAATGGGCATGTCTTTGCATGAGAATTTGACTCAAATGAAGAATCTCCAGATTTGCCAAAAAAAAAAAAAGCCATCTCGGTTAACACAGGAAAATAAAATTATGTCCACTGACAAAGAAGGTTCAGTTTAGTCTGAGTCTGGGCAGAAGTTGCCATTCCAAGTTTCCCCATCTCTCCCAGTCAGTGTCCTAATCACATAAGCAAGTTAATGATTTTGTGAATTCAACAGATGTTATAATTCTGCACCCTGCACAGTGAAGTTTTGTTTGATTTTCAGCAACATCAAGCCCCCTGGCTCCATGAAATAATTCTCTTAGGATTGCCATGGATGCTCTTTGTTCCTTGGACTGTGACTTGAGCTGAGAGTTTAAGGGCTCGAGCTTGTCATTTCTTCTTGTAAGCACTCCAGTGCAACCCCACACTAGCCCTTGCAGACATCATTACTGCCGTTAAAGTCAAATGCAGCCCAAGTCCCAGGGGCTCACGAAACACTTCAGCGGACACTTCATCCCAAGCAGAGGTAGTAGCTGAACTGCTATGCATGTCATGGATTATAACTATCTCACTGCCTAGTGGCAAGGAGCTCAATTTTGCTTGAGTTCAAAGGTACCACCAAACCAATCCCCAAATCAGATCTTTGAAGGTTTTTCTCCTGAGACCATTCCTGGTACCATTTCATCCACCAGGAAACAAATGAAACCAGTAATTTAGACGGGAAAAATCTAAAGAATTATTACCTAGTAAAAGTGGTTAACATTTAAGAAGGATAAAAGAGTATGCTAAGACATACATCAGTAGCAACTATAGAAAGCAGCCACAAGCCCTAGAGTTGAGGAAGAGTGAACAAGAAAGGAACTTATAGGCCAATGGTACAAGACCGAAAGTCCAGAGATAAACCCATGCACCTATGGGAACCTTATCTTTGACAAAGGAGGCAAGAATATACAATGGAGAAAATATAGTCTCCAATAAGTGGCGCTGGGAAAACTGTACAGCTACATGTAAAAGATGAAGTAAGAATGCTTCCTAACATCATACACAAAGATAAACTCAAAATAGATTAAAGACCTAAATGTAAGACCAGAAACTATAAAACTCTTAGAAGAAAACAGAGGTAGGACATCTATGACATAAATCACAGCAAGATCCCCTATGACCCACCTCATGGAATAATGGAAATAAAAACAAAAACAAACAAGTGGGACCTAATTAAACTTAAAAGCTTTTGCATAGCAAAGGAAACTATAAACAAGGTGAAAAGAAAACCTTCACAATAGGAAAAAATAATAGCAAATGAAACTGACAATGGATTAATTTCCAAAATGTACAAGCCACTCATGCAGCTCCATACCAGAAAAACAAACAACCCAATTAAAAAGTGGGCAAAAGACCTAAATAGACATTTTTCTAAAGAAGACATACAGATGGCTAACAAACATGAAAAGATGTTCAACATCTCCCATTATTAGACAAATGCAAATCAAAACTATAACAAGGTATCTCCTTGCCCTGGTCAGAATGATTATCATCAAAAAATCTACAAACCATAAAAGCTGGAGAGGGTGTGGAGAAAAGGGAACCATCTTATATTGTTGGTGGGAATGTAAATTAATACAGCCACTATGGAACACAGTGTGGAGATTCCTTAAAAAACTAGGAATAAAGCTACCATGCATGCGTGTCTGCTCAGTCGTTTCAATCTTGTCCGACTCTGCAACCCCATGGACTGTAGCTAGCCAGGATCCTCTGTCCATGGGATTCTCTAGGCAAGAATACTGGAGTGGGTTTCCATGCCCTCGGGATCTTCTGGACCCAGGGATCAAACCAGTGTCTCCTGTGTCTCTTTCATTGCAGGTGGATTCCTTACTGTTGAGCCACCAGGGAAGCTCAAAACGACCATGTAACCCAACAATCCCACTACTGGGTATATACCCTGAGAAAACTATAATTGAAAAAGACACATGTACCCCAATGTTCATTGCAGCACTATTTACAATAGTTAGGATATGAAAGCAACTTAGATGTCCATTGACAGATGAATGCATAAAAAATTGTGGTGCACATATACAATGGAATATTACTCAGCCACAGAAAGGAACACATTTGAGTCAGTGCTAATGAAGTGGATGAACCTAGAGCCTATTGTACAGAGTGAAGTAAGTCAGAAAGAAAAAAACAAATATCATATATTAATGCATATATATGAAATCTAAAAAAATAGTACTGATGAATGTAGTTGCCGGGCAGCAATGGAGACACAGCCATAGAGAACAGAGTTGTGGACGTGAAGAGGGGGTAAGAAGAGGAGGGTGGGATGATGAGAGAGTAACATGGAAACATGTACACTACCACATGTACAACAGATAGCAGAGGAGAATTTACTGCATGACTCAGGTAACTCAAACTGGGCTCTGTGACAACCTAGAGGGGTGGGATGGGGTGGGAGGGAGCTTCAAGATGGAGGGGACATATGTATACCCATGGCTGATTCCTGTGGATGTTTGGCAGAAACACAATACTGTAAAGCAATGATCCTTCAACTAACAATAAATAAACTAAAAAGAAAGGAACTTAGAAACTTAAAGGCAGGGTCCCTCTCAAGGCTGAGGTTCAAACCTGGGAGGGGAGAGTAAGGCTGCACTGCAACAGCCAACCTGCTAGTGTCAAAAAAAACCTGCTGGTGGATATGGGCTGAAGTAACAACTGGAGGGTGTAAGCCACGGCTGAACCATGAGGGCTACATGACAATCTGCCCAGAGGACAGGAAGAAAGGCATAGTCCTGTTGCTAACTCTACCGTTTTCCTCCAGCTCCCTCTGTTGGCGAAGCAGAGCTGTGTACAGGATTCAGATTTCATTGAATCACAATGCAAGGCGAAGGAGGGCAGCTTTGGAAACTAAAGTCTATCAATTAATAACAGGCACACCACTTATTCATAGGAGTTGTAGGAAAGTAATCTGCTAAATTCAGAATGTGGGCAATTCTACAAGCCAAATAACCAGAATTGTAAGAATACAATGGGAAAATCATGGGAGCTTAAAGACTAAATGCAATAGTCATTCTCGTCTGGTTTCAAACAAACCAACTGAAAAGCATCAGGAGAAATCAGAGTAACACCAGCAGGACACTTGATATTAAGAAAATGTTAGTTGTTTAGGTGTGATAATGGTGTTGTGATTAGGAATCTTTATCACTCGGTGAAATATTTACAGATGAAATAGATCTGGGATTAGCTTTAAATGAATCCAGGAAATGGGGAACATGTTCCCAGGTGAAATAAGAGTGACCCACAGACTGATCATTGTTGAAGCTAGGTCATAGCCTCAAGGACATTTATTATACTATTCTCTATTCTAATGTATTTGGAATTTTCATCATAAAATATCCTAAAAAATAAAATCCCACATTCAGAAAAAGATTTAAAGATAATACAACTCATCTCAGTGTCAGGAACTCTATATTCTGCTGCTTTGAGAGGGAGACAGTTAAGAAGCCAACCTCAAAGGCATCCATGCCGGCTTTGGGATGGGAATACAGCAAAGGCATTTCCAAACCCAGTTTGAAGAAACATTAGATTCCTGCTTTATTTCTTTAGCCTTAAATCTAACAAGAGGAGTGGAAGCAAAGCCTCATGGTTAAGAACACACCAGAGTCAAAACAGCTGGGGTGGAATCCTGGCTCCTTCATCACCTGCTCTGTGATTCAGGCAAGCTTATCTAAGCTTTCAGAAGCTATTTTCCCATCTTTAAGGGATTGCCAGGAATTAAATGAGTAACATTTGTTACATGTTTTGCACAGTGCCTGCCCCAAGGTTAAACACTTTATGAGTAATTTTTTAAAATTCTAAAAAAATGATTTGCTATTTGATACTCTTGCTAGACTGGAGCTAAGGTTAAAAAAATATATGAAAGGAAGATGGGAGGGTCAGAGAAGGACATAGGAACATAACAGAAGCTGCAACCTGCCTTTAACCCCATTACACTAACATGGTGCTACTGAGGTAGGGAGTCCCTGACATCCAAGTTTAATTCAGGCTCTAATTAAAGCCATACATTTGAACTGTAAAATCAGAGAAACCCAGGAAGACAACTGCAATAGTTTCATCAATTTAAAACCAAAGACAAGCCTAAGAGGCTTCCTCTCTGTGCCCATATGCTATTCAAAAGGATGCTTCAGTGCAACCCAGATGACCCCTAGAAGGTGACTGAAGTCAACCACCAGCCCAAAGTGTGGTCAGTAAAGAGCCTGAATTTCCAGTGCTGAGTAGGCAAATTGATAGTGCAGTTGCTGAAGCCTGTCTCTGGTAAAGTTAATCCTGTTCATTTCATAGTCACCTGGGAGAACTACAGAATTGCAAAGCAACCCTTAAAACCCAGAGGTGTTCTTACTAGCAACATAACGGAAGGGCAAATTTAAAGTATCCAGGAGTGATGTAAGGCAAGTTAAGATTTACAGTGAGTAACTTCTGGAATGGTCAGATTTATTGTCAAGACACAAGAGAGACAAAGTTAGTGTATGAGAAGGAAAACAAAGGAACTATAGTAATTATATTGGTGGTGAGGTAGTTTTCTTGGAAATGAGAGGATATATTTAACAGGTTTTATACTGATAATTACTGAATGATAAAAATGTGTATGTAAAAATTTAAAAAAACTGTATTTCAGCTGCCCACACTGTTTCAGTACCCATTCCCCACCCTCACCCCTCATTTCACACTGTCTGATAATGCAAAGATGCTTGCTCCTTGGAAGGAAAGCTGCGATGAACCTAGACAGCATATTAAAAAGCAGAGACATCACTTTCCCAACAAAAGTCCATATACTCAAAGCTATGGTTTTTCCAGTAGTCATGTATGGATGTGAGAGTTGGACCATAAAGAAGGCTGAGTGCCAAAGAACTGATGCTTTCGAATTGTGGTGAACCTTGAGAGTCCCTTGGGCAGCAAGAAGATCAAGCCAGTCGATCCTAAAGGAAATCAACCCTGAATATTCATTAGAAAGACTGATGCTGAAGCTCCAATACTTTGGCCACCTGATGCAAAGAGCTGGCTCATTGGAAAAGACCCTGATGCTGGAAAAGATTGAAGGCAAAAGGAGAAAGAGGTTGGTAGAGGATGAGATGGTTGGTTGGCATCACCGACTCAGTGGACATGAATCTGAGCAAACTCTGGGAGATAGTGAAGGACAGGGAAGTCTGGTGCTGCAGTCCGTCGGGTTGCAAAGAGCTGGACACAACTTAGCGGCTGAGCAACAACAATAATACATTTAGAAATATGATAATCCTTTTTGGACTAAAAATACAATCAAAAGGATTTCCTACATAACTGGCCGTGTGTTTTCGCACTCCATCACAGAGAGACCGATTCTCTCTTTGACATACTTTGTGGTTCCCATATTTTGCCACATATTAGAATTAACTGGAGAAAAGAAAAAATCCCTATGTGCCATTCATAGCCCATACCAATTAAATCAGAATACCTGGGGTAGGGGTGGGAATCGGGCATCAGTATTTTTAAAAAAGATCTCCAGGTTCTTCCAAAATGAAGCAGTTCCAGAACCGTGGATATAACCCATAGAATTGCCTCACTTCTTTGGAAGAAAATCAGCTACAGTCTTTTTAGGGATGATATACTGTCTAAACTTTGGAGTTGAAAATCAAGGACACAAAGTCTCTGTCCTGAGGTAATGTTTTGAGTTTCCATACACTCACATTCAAAATAATTGATAGTTTATTTTGTATGTTTGTCTGCCTACATTAAAAAAAGAGATTTTAAAAATAAAAGTTTGAGTTTTCTGGAGGGGGGGGAAAGGTAAAGTTATACAACAGAAGTTAAGAGATGGTATAGAAAATTATTGTCTGATAGCTTGTCGTAACGAAGTAAGAAAAGGTAAAATATCCTGGTTTAGGTTTTGAAACTTGAGAGTTTGGGGTCTGTAGGGAAAGAGCAAATAAGCCAAGATGGCACGGTCAGGCTCTCTCACCCCACAGCCTCTCACTCTTGCCCCATGATTTGTAAGTTGTAAATAATGATTATGTAATGGCTGGGATCACTTAGAGCACTGCATCTGTGTGTCACGAGGTACTTGCTTGGCCATGAGCTACTTTTGTTCTGTAAGCATATATAAGCTCCACCTGGAAAGTCCTTGCGGGTTATGTTATGTGATGGCTGCTGCATCAGCCAGGAGGGAATAAATGTGTCTGCAGTTCCTATGGCTCCTTGAGTGTTCTTCCAGCTTCCCTGCTCATACCTTGCCTACCATGGGTTCAGCAAACAGTGTGCACAGTGAGATACAGTGAGACAGTTGGTGTAGTCAGCAGGATCAGTAGACAGGGTCAAAAGCTACTCATGTTTAGAGAAAATCAAAAGACCATGTTTCCTGAAATGGCACTGCAAAAATGTAGAACATCACATTAAATATTTGCAATAAATTTTAAAAATCATTCCCTTAGCTGAATCTGCTTGCTACCTGTTTTAGGGAGAAAGTGGCTGCCTTCTTAGTGGTGCTCACCTGATACTAAAGCTGTCTACTCAGCCTGTTACCAATTAAGAAAGACTATGGATGCTGCTTCATTCATACTTAACACATTGTCTTCCACCATATTTGGAGACAAAGGATCTTATCCTTAAACTTAAAAAAAAAATTTACTAGAATACATGTTGCTTTACAATGTTGTGTTAGTTTCTACTGTATAGCAAAATGAATCAATAATATGTATGTGTGTGTATATATATATACACCCTCTTTTTTGGATTTCGTTCCCTTTCAGGTTACCACAGAGCACTGAGTAGAATTCCCCGGGCTATACAGTAGGTTCTCATTAGTTATCTATTTTATACATACTATTAATAGTGTGTATTTGTCAGTTCCAATCTTCCAAATTCATGCCACCCCCTGCTTTCCCTTTGGTATCCATCAATTTGTTCTCTATATCTGTGTCTCTATTTCTACTTTGTAAATTTGTTGTTGTTTCATTCAGTTGCTAAGTTATGTCTGACTCTTGGCGATCCCATGGACTGCAGTATGCCAGGCTTCCCTGTCCTTCCTTATCTCCTGGAATTTTCTCAGTCTCATGTCCATTATGTTGGTGATGCCATCCAAGCACCTTACCCTCTGTCACCACCTTTTCCTTCTGCCCTTGATCTTTCCCAGTATCAGGGTCTTTTCAATGAGTCAGCTCTTTGCATCAGGTGGTCAAAGTATTGGAGCTTCAGCTTCAGCATCAGTCCTTCCAATGAATATTCAGGGTTGATTTCCTTTAGGATTGACTGGTTTGATCACCATGCTGTCCAGGGGACTCTCAAGAGTCTTCTCCAGCCCCCACAATTTAAAGGCATCAATTCTTTGGTGCTCAGCCTTCTTTATGGTCCAACTCTCACATCCATACAGGACTACTGGAAAAACCATAGCTTTGAGTATATGGACCTATGTCAGCAAAGTCTCTGCTTTTAAATATGCTGTTTAGATTTGTCATAGCTTTCCTTTCAAGGAAAGAGCATCTTTCACTTTCCTGGCTGCAGTCAACATCTGCAGTGATTTTGGACCCCAAGAAAGTAAAATCTGCCACTGTTTCCACTTTTTCCCCTTCTATTTTCCATGAAGTGATGGGACCAGATGCCATGATCTTAGTGTTTTGAACGTTGAGTTTTAAGCCAGTTTTTTCACTTTCCTCTTTTACTCTCATCAAAGAGGCTTTTAGTTCCTCTTTGCTTTCTGCCATTAGAATAGTATCATCTGCATATCTGAGATTGTTAATATTTCTCCTGGTAATCTGGATTCCAGATTGTGATTCATCCAGCCTGGCATTTCACATAATGTACTCTGCATATAAGTTGAATAAGCAGAGCCTCGATGTACTCCTTTCCCAATTTTGAACCAGTCTGTTGTTCCATGCAAGGTTCTGACTGCTGCTTCTTGACCCATATATGGGTTTCTCAGGAGACAGGTGAAACGGTCTGGTATTCTCATGTCTTTAGGAATTTTCCACAGTTTGTTGTGATCTACACAGTCAAGGCTTTAGTGTAGTCAATGAAGCAAAAGTAGATGTTTTTCTGGAATTGCCTTGCTTTCTCTATGATCCAACAGATGTTGGCAATTTGATTTCTGGTTCCTCTACCTTTTCTAAACCCAGTTTGTACACCTGAAAGTTCTTGGTTCACTTACTGCTGAACCTAGCTTGAAGGATTTGAGCATTACTTTGCTAGCATGTGAAATGAGCACAATTGTATGATAGTTTGAGCATGCTTTGGCATTGCCCTTCTTTGGGATTGGAATGAAAACTGACCTTTTCCAGTCCTGTGGCCATTGCCAAGTTTTCCAAATTTGCTGTCATTCTGAGTGCAGCAGTTTCACAGCATCATCTTTTAGGATTTTAAATAGCTCAGTTGGAATTCCATCACCCCCACTAGCTTTGTTTGTAGTAACGCTCCCTAAAGCCCACTTGACTTTACACTCCAGGATGTCTGTCTCTGTGCTGTGCTGTGCTTAGTCACTCAATCACGTCCAACTCTTTTTGACCCCATGGATTGTAGCCCACCAGTCTTCTCTGTCCATGGGGATTCTCCAGGCAAGAATACTGGAGTAGGTTGCCATTCCCTCCTCCAGGGGATCTTCCCAACCCAACGATCAACTGGGTGAAGATCAAACCATCATGGTTATCCAGATCATTAAGGCCTTTTTTGTGTAGTTCTGTGTATTCTTGCCACCTCTTCTTAATTTCTTCTGCTTCTGTTAGGTCCTTACCTTCTCTGTTTTTTACTGTGCCCATCTTTGTATAAAATATTCCTTTGATACCTCCAATTTTCTTGAAGAGATCTCTAGTCTTTCCCACTCTATTGTTTCCCTCTTTCTTTGCACTGTTCACTTAAGAAGGCTTTCTTATCTTTTCTTGCTGTTCTCTGGAACTCTGCATTCAGTCGGGTATATCTTTCCCTTTTTCCCTTGGCTTTTGCCTGTCTTCTTTTCTCAGATATTTGTAAAGCCTCCTCAGACAACCACTTTGCCTTCTTGCATTTCTTTTTCTTTGGGATGGTTTTGTTCACCACCTCTTGTACACTGTTACAAACCTCTGTTCATAGTTCTTTAGGCATTCTGCTACCAGATCTACTCCCTTGAATATCTATCACCTTCACAGAATAATCATAGGGATTTGATTTGGGTGAAACCTGAATGGCCTAGTGGTTTTCCCTACTTTTTTCAATTTAAGCCTGACTTTTGCAATAAGGAGCTCATGATCTGAGCTCCAGGTCTTGTTTTTGCTGACTATATAGAGTTTCTCCATCTTCAGCTGCATAGACTATAATCAATCTGATTTTGGTACTGACCATGTGGTGATATCCATGTGTAGAGTCATCTCCTGTGCTGTTGTTGGATGAGGGTGTTTGCTATGGTCAGTGACCAGTGTGTTCTCTTGACAAACTCTGTTAGCTTTTGCCCTACTTAATTTTTTTATTTTTTTAAATATAAATGTATTTATTTTAATTGGAAGCTAATTACTTTACAATATCGTATTGGTTTTGCCATACATCAACATGAATCCGCCACAGGTGTACACGTGTTCCCCATCCTGAAACCCCCTCCCACCTCCCTCCCCGTGCCCTACTTTATTTTGTACTCCAAGGCCAAACTTTCTTGTTACACCAGGTATCTTTTAATTTCCTATTTTTGCATTTCAATCCTCTATGATGAAAAGGACTTCTTTTTTGTATTAGTTCTGGAAGATCTTGTAGGTCTTCATAGAACCAGTCAACTTCAGCTTCATCAGCATTAGTGGTTAGGGCATAGACTTGGATTACTGTGATGTTGAATGGTTTGCCTCAGAAATGAACCAAGATTATTTTGTCATTTTTGAGACTGTACCCAAGCATTTCAGACTGTTTCGTCGACCATGAGGTCTACTCCATTTCTTCTAAGGTCTTCTTGCCCACAGTAGTAGATATGATAGTCATCTGAATTAAATTCACCTATTCCCATCCATTGTAGTTCACTGATACCTAAGATGTTGAGATGGCTGATACCAATTTTTTCAAATTCTGCCTAGTACACAATATTTGTTTTTCTTTTTCTGACCTACTTCATTCTGTGTGAAGGTCTATCCACATCTCTACAAATGACCCAATTTTGTTTCTTTTTATGGCTGAGTAATATTCCCATCTTCTTTATCCATTGCTCCTGTTAATGGACATTTAAGTTGTTTCTTGCTGTCTGCTCTGATTGGATCCCTGCAGAGTGCAGTTGGGGGACGGTGTTCAGTGGAGAGGATACTCATGGGTGAAATGAGAATTGATAACTTGAGTTCTACCCACCTTCTATTACTATACCCAGCTATTGTCTAAAATGCTAGTTCTCACTTGGGCTATAATTTTTTAAAAGGTTTAAAATACCTTAATGATTTCCTTGATGTGGACATAATCCCTTCTCATTTATTTTTAGATAATAAAAATGCTGTTTAGAGTGATTATTTGTGTTCTTTGATTAATATAATCATAATATGCATTACCTTTATATCAAGCTTGAGAAGCAATTCATGGGAATTCCCTTGTTGTCCAGTGGTATGACTTGGTGCTTCCACTGCTACAAGTTGCACAGTGCAGCCAAAAACCAAACAAATGAAAGAAGCAATTCAGGACTTCCCTAGTGGCGCAGTGGATAAGAATCCGCCTGCCAGTGCAGGGGACATGGGCTCAGTCTCTGGTCAGGGAAGATTTCACATGCTGCAGGACAGGCAACCCTGTGCACCACAGCTACTGAGCCTATGCTCTAGAGCCCATGAACTAAAACTACTGAGCCCGCGAGCCTAGAGCCTGTGCTCTGCAATAGGAGAAGCCACCACAATGAGAAGTCCATTCACCACAACAGATTAGCCCCTACTCACCACAACTAGAGGAAGCCTGTGCAAAACAATGAAGACCTAGCTCAAAAAAAAAAAAAAAAAAAAAAATTCACAACTTGCCTGCATTTTTCAGGCCCCATTATGCCTTGTCACAGTAGCTGGGTGATAAAAACTGTCATACAGTTTCAGGACTCTAGTTATTGGAGTATCTGTGTATATGATTCTCTATGTCCTGGATTCTCCTTCCTAGCTCTGATTATCCTATTAAATTCTATCTCCACTGTGTAATACAGATTCTGACCTCAATCTTTTCCTGTCTACCGCCCTCCACCTAATCTCTCCCCAATTTCTATTCCACACTCCCAAACTCCTGACATCCTTTCCCATGTGTTTTTATTCCAGTTTCACATTCTAGTGGAGGGTGGTATTAAGAAAGATGGGGGGAAAATGTTTGCAAATCATGTATCTGATTAGGTCCTAGTATCCAGAATATATAGAGAACTCTTCTGTCTCAACAGTAAAAAGAGAAAAGGCTCAATTTAAAAATTAGTGAAGGATTTGAATGGATGAATTTTTCCAGAGACATAAAAATGCCCAATAAGCACATGAACAGATGTTCAACATCATTAATCATTACAGAAATGTGAATCAATACCAAGAGATACCACTTCATCCCAATTAGGATGACTAGAACTAAAAGTCAGGTAATGAGTAATTATAAAGAGAAATCAAAATCCTCAGACACTACACAGCTATTTTGGAAAAGATTTTGATAGTTACTCAGAAAGTTAACACATGACCCAGCAATTTCACTCCTAGATCCTAACCCTAACCCAAGAGAATTGAAAAACATGTTGATACAAAAACTTGTACTTGAAAGTTCATAGAAGCATTATTCATAACAAGGACAAAGTGGAAATGACCAAATGCTTATCAAATAATGAATGGGTAAGTGAAAATATGGCACATCAACATAGTTTAATACTGTCTAGCAATCAAAAGTAATGAAGTACTGATACATGCTACAACTGGATGAATCTCAAGAACATGCCAAATGAAAGAAGACAGTCAAAAAAGACCATATATTGTATAGCCCTGCTTATATGAAATGTCCAGAATAGAGAAATCTATAAAGGAAAAATAATAGTTGCTACCTAAGGTTGGGGATTTGAAGGGAAGTGGGAAAGTACTGGGATTTCTTCTGGAGATGATGAAAACATTCCAGAATTAGACGTAGTGATAGTTGCCCTCCTGGTGCTAATAAGCCAGTGTCCTCATGGTATAATGAGCTCTCCCACCTTTAATGGCTGCTACCCACATTTAATGTTAAAAATTTACTATTTAGACAAACTTAGAGAAGGGAAGAGTGATAGGAAGTATGTTTTTGTGTGTGCTCTATTTTTGAATAGGACTACTGAGAATAATCTTAATCTAGTACAAAGAATGACCAAATAATAAATCATTAACAGCAATGGTGGGTGGCAGCCATTCTGGAGAGCTCCTTTTATCACGAGGACACTGGTGATGGCAAGTGCTATTTTGAAATCCTCCCTCTGGGTTATTAGCACTGGCTTATTACCACATTCACCAGCCTGTCAGTACCAGTCCTGGCCCTCCGCCTAAGCTGAGTAGCTGTCTGCCTTGGAACACAGCTTTACCCACCAGGAAGCCAGTAGCAGCTGTGAGCCCCCCTGAGGCCCCCAGGGTCCTGGGACCTGGACTGTCATAACAGATAATTGAGGAGTTGGTCACACTAGTGGGCTAGCACTAGCCTCAGGACACTCGAAGTCCCTAAGCCCACCATGTCAAGGCCATGGCCTCAACCACCAGCAGGCTGATACCAGCTTCAGAACCTCAGGCCCTTATAGCTAGAGACCCAGGACCCAGCTCTGCCCTTTAGTGGGTCAGCACTAGCCCCAGACTTGTCTCACTCACCAGAGGGTGGATGTCAGTTCTAAAACACCTGGGGTCCCTCAGCTAGCAGCCTGGAGTCTGGCCCTGCCTATGGTGGGCCAGCACTAGTCCTGGAACCTGGCCCCATACACTTGAGTCTAAGACAAGCTCTAGGACACCAGGACCTGTAAGCAACCATCCCAGGACCCAGATTTCTCACTAACAGGCTGGCACCAGCCCTGGAAGCTCCCTTGAAGCCAGCTGCCCATGAATTAGCCCAGTGGCTGGTGGTCTCTGCACTAGATAGGGCCTGGTAACCAACTGGACCAGGGGCTAGTCATGACTACCAGCATGCCCACCCACAACAGAAGGGCCTAGAACTTCACAAAGAGTGAAGAGCATATAGTGAAGAGCACCCCTAGAGCATATAGGTCTGGTGACCAGAGGAGAAAGCACTGCTGTGACATAGGACATTCTATAGAAGGCCACTTCTCCAAAATCAGGGAATAGCTGATCTGCCTAATACATAGAAATTAAAACAGCAAATTAGGCAAAAAAGAGGAAACAGAGGAATATGTTCCAAATAAGGAAAAAGATAAAATCCCAGAGGAAGAGCTAAATGGAGTGGAGATAAATAATCTACCCAGTAAAGAGTTCAAGGTAAATATCATAAAGATACTCAATGAACTCAGAAGAATGTATGAACACAGTGAGAAATTTAACAAAGAGTTAGAAAATATAAAAAGTAGACTCAGAGTTGAAGAATACAACTGAAAAAAAAAAAATACACTAGATTGGAATCAACAGATTAGATGATACAGAGGAATGGATCTGCAAACTGGAAGTCAGAGTAGGGCAAATCACCAAGCTGAACAGAAAAAAGAAAAAAAAAGTGAAGATAGACTTTTAAGAGATCTTCAAGACAACATCAAATGTATTAACATTTGCATGATAGAGGTGTACTAGGAGAATAAAGAGGCAAAGAACATATTTGAAGACAAGGGTTCAGCACCACTAAACTGGTTCTACAAGAAATATTAAGGGACTTCTTTAAGTGAAAAAGAAAAGACCACAACTAGAAATGTGAAAGTTACTAAAGAAAACTCTCATTGGTGAAGGTAAATATACAGTCAAGGTACTAGATCAATCACTTATGAAGCTACTAGAAGGGTAATATGACAAAAGTAGTACAATCACCTATGCCCACAAGTATAGTTAAGGGATACATAAAACAAAAAGATGCAAAATATGTTGTCAAAAGCACTAAATATGGGAGAGTAAAAATGCAGGGCTGTTAAAATGTGTTCAAACTTAAGTTACCAACTTAAAATAATCATATATATATGTGTGTGTGTATATATATATATATAGGCTGCTGTATATTAATATAAACCTCATAGAAACCACAAACCAAAATCTACAATAGATACACACACAAGAGAGGAAACCAAAAAGAACACTAAAGAGAGTTATCAAATCACAAGGGAAGAGAACAAAAAAAGGAACCAAAAAGAACTATAAAAACAACCAGAAAATAATTAATAAAATGGCAATAAGTACAGACTTATCAATAATTACTTTAAATGTAAATGGACTAAAGAGCCTCTTGATGAAAGTGAAAGAGGAGAGTGGAAAAGTTGGCTTAAAGCTCAACATTCAGAAAACTAAGATCATGGCATCCGGTCCCATCATTTCATGGCACATAGATGGGGAAACAGTGGCTGACTTTATTTTTCTGGGCTCCAAAATCACTGCAGATGGTGATTGCAGCAATGAAATTAAAAGACGCTTACTGCTTGGAAAGAAAGTTATGACCAACCTAGACAGCACATTCAAAAGCAGAGACATTACTTTGCCAGCTAAGGTCCATCTAGTCAAGGCTATGGTTTTTCCAGTGGTCATGTATGGATGTGAGAGTTGGACTATAAAGAAAGCTTGCACTGAAGAATTGATGCTTTTGAACTGTGGTGTTGGAGAAGACTCTTGAGAGTCCCTTGGACTGCAAGGAGATCCAACCAGTCCATGCTAAAGGAGATCAGTCCTGGGTGTTCATTGGAAGGACTGAAGTTGAAGCTGAAACTCTAATACTTTGGCCACCTGATGCGAAAAGCTGACTCATTTGAAAAGACCCTGATGCTGGGAAAGATTGAAAGCAGGAGGAGAAGGGGACAATGGAAGATGAGATGGTTGGATGGCATCACCAACTCAATGGACATGGGTTTGGGTAAACTCCGGGAGTTGTTGATGAACAGGGAGGCCTGGCGTGCTGTGGTTCATGGGGTCACAAAGAGTCAGACACGACTGAGTGACTGAACTGAAATGGAGTAAAAGACAGTAGCTGAATGGATACAAAAACAAGACCCATTTATGTGCTGCCTATAAGAGACTCACTTTAGGTCTAAAGACACACATAGACTGAAAGTGAGGGGATGGGGAAAGGTATTCCATATAAATGGAAATGAATAGAAAGCCAGGGCAGAAATACTTATATCAGACAAAATAGACTTTAAAACAAAGACTGAAACAAGAGACAAAAATAAGGACATTACATAAGGATCAAGAGACCAATCCAAGAAGATATAACAATTGTAAATCCAAGAAGATATAATAATTGAAAATATACATAAACCCAACATAGGAGTACCACAATAAATACAACAAATGTTAATAGATATAAAGGGAGAAATTGACAGTAACACATAGTAAGGGACTTAAACTCTTTCCTCTCCACACATAAATGGACAGATTATCAGGTAGAAAACGAATAAACACTGGTCTTAAATGATACATCAGGCCAGATGGACTTAACAGATGTGTATTTTTCAACCATAATGCCATGAGACTAGAAATTACAAGAAAAAACTGCCAAAAAAATAAACACATGGAGGCTAAACAATAAGCTACTAAAACAACCAATAGATCACTAAAAAAAAAGTCAAAGAGGATATAAATACATGGAGACAAATGAAAACATAATGAATCCAAAATCTATGGGACACAGCAAAAGCTGTTCTAAGAGGAAAGTTTGTAGTAACACAAGCCTCAGAAAACAAGAAAAATCTCAAATAAACAACCTTACACCTAAAGTAAGTAGAAAAAGAAAAAGAAAACCCAAAGTAGAAGGGAAGAAATAAAAAAGATCAGAGCAGAAATAAATGAAAAAGATATTAAAAATACAATAGAAAAAAATCAATAAAACCAAGAGCTGTCTCTTTGAAAAGATAAATAAAATTCATAAACGTTTATCCAGATTCATCAAGGAAAAGAGAGGGCCTCAATAAATGGATTCTAAATTTTCTATTTCAGAAATGAAAATAGAAAAGTTACAACTGCCACAGAAACACAAGATCATGAGAATACTGTGAACATTTATGTCAATAAACTGGAAAACTTAGAAGAAATTCCTAGAAATGTACAATCTCCCAAAACTGAATCAGAAAGGAATAGAAAACATGAACATACTAATTAACAGGAATGGAAGTTGAGTCAGTATTTTTAAAAATTTCCAACAAAAGTCCACAGACTTACAGGTGAATTCTGCCAAACAGTTAAGGAGTTAACATCTACACTTCTCAAACTCCAGAAGGTGCAGAGGGAGGAACACTTTCAAACTCATTTGACAAGGCCAACAACACCCTGATATCAAAACCAAAGATATAAAAACAAGAAAATTACAGGCCAATATCATTGATAAATACAGATGTAAAAATACCCAACAAAATATTAGCAAACCAAACTCAACAATACATTAAAAGGACCATACACCATGATTGAGATTTGTCCCAGAGATGCAAGGATGGTTCATTATTCCCAAATCAATTAATGTGATACACCATATTAACAAAATGAAGAGGGAACATCTTTGGTGGTCCAGTGGCTAAGACTCTATGCTCCCAGTGCACAGGGACTGGGTCAATCCTTGGTCAGGGAACTAGATCCCACATGCCACAACTAAGAGCTCATATGCCCCACCTAAAAGATCCTGCATACTGCAACAAAGATTGAAGATCTTGCATGCTGCAACTGAGACCTGCCATAACCAAATGAAATACTAAAAAAAAAAAAAAAAAATCAGGAAGAAAAATCATAATCATCTTAATAGATTCAGAAAAGCTTTTGACAAGATTCAAAATCCATTTATGATTTAAAAATTCTCAACAAAGTTGGTATACAGGGAAACACCTCAATATAATAAAAGTCATATATGACAAGCTCACAGCTAACATATGGTAAAAAGCTAAAAGCATTTCCTGTAAGATCAGGAACAAAACAAGGACGCCCACTCTCACTTCTCTTAAAATTTAATTGGAGGATAATTACTTTACAATATTGTGATGGTTTTTGCTGTACAACAACATGAATTGGCCACAGGTATACATGTGTCCGCCCCCCCACCCCCCCGCCATCCTGAAACCCCTTCACACCTCTGTCCCCAATCTATCCCTTTGGGTTGACCCAGAGCACTGGCTTTTGGTGCCCTGCTTCATGCATCAAACTTGCACTGGTCATCTATTTTACATATGGTAATGTACAATTTCAATGCTATTCTCTCAAATTATCCCACCCTCACCTTCTCCCACTGAGTCCGAAAGTCTATTCTTTACATCTGTCTCCTTTGCTGCCCTGCATGTAGGATCGTCAGTACCATCTTTCTAAATTCCATATACGTGTGTTAATATATAGTACTTGTCTTTCTCTTTCTGACTTACTTCCCTCTGTATAATAGGCTCCAGGTTCATCCACCTCATTAGGACTGACTTAAATGTGTTCCTTTTTATAGCTGAATGATATTCTATTGAACTGTGGTGTTGGAGAAGACTCTTGAGAGTCCCTTGAACTGCAAGGAGATCCAACCAGTCCATTCTGAAGGAGATAAGCCCTGGAAGGAATGATGCTAAAGCTGAAACTCCAGTACTTTGGACACATGCGAAGAGTTGACTCATTGGGAAAGACTCTGATGCTGGGAGGGATTGGGACCAGGAGGAAAAGGGGACAACAGAGGATGAGATGGCTGGATGGTATCACTGACTCAATGGACGTGAGTCTCAGTGAACTCTGGGAGTTGGTGATGGACAGGGAGGCCTGGCGTGCTGCGATTCATGGGGTCGCAAAGAGTTGGACACGACTGAGCGACTGATCTGATCTGATCTGATCTGATACGTACCACAACTTTCTTAATCTGCCGATGGACATCTAGGTTGCTTTCATGTCCTAGCTATTGTAAATAGTGCTGCAGTGAACATTGGGATATGCCGGGAGCCGGTGAGGCATTCCACTCGTGACAAAGGTCATGAGGAAGGAGGCTCGGCATACGCAAAGGCGGGATCGAGCCTCAGGAGTCCCCCTGGATATTCTCGAGCATCTACCCCCCAAAAACCAGAGTCTGCCTACTTTATTGCTTTGTGCTCTCACCTCTGACTTTACTGGGGGCTGTCCCCCACCACCATCTCGCTCTCTCTGTCAAAGATTTAACTTACAGCTCCAATTAATAAAGTTCCTGGGCAACTAAGAGTGTTTAAATCCAAACCCCTCAGATGGCTCTCTAACTCGCCTGACAAATTTACCCGGACTCCTACAGCTATGCATACAATTGTTTACAGTCTCCCAGCCTCGAAAGGCACGGGAAGCTTAAGATATTCAAATAGCTTAGAGCCTCTCAGAGAGTTAGAAACTGTCAGAATAAAACTAGTAAAAGATTTCATTGATGAGCCAATGCTTGTTGCCAAGTTATCACATCCCCTGAATTGTATCCTTGAATATGTATTAATTAATAGTTGGTATGTAGAAAAAATGAGTAGTGGCCTTGGTGTTAGTAACTTTAGACCCTTAAGGTAATAAATTCTTTCCTTTGTTGTAAACCCATTACACATCCGCCCTATAGGAATGCAATTTTATCTTCAGAAGATGGCGCCAAACCTTAAAATAATTACTCTTAGAGAAAATAAGTCTTTGTTGATAAGTCTTTGTCAAGAGTCATAAAATGTTAATAAGCCTTCTGGCCAGAAGATGATGTAAATCACCTAAACCATTTGTATACGATAAATTTGCAGGAAAGAAACCTGGTTTTTGATAAGGATCAAAGACTGCTGACTTTGCATCCCCTATTATCCTTTATGTGTAACTTAGGGTATAAAAACCCCTGTTGAAAAAAAAGCTACGGGCCTTGCTCACCAAAGCTTGGTCTCCCCATGTCATTCTTCCCCTCAATTTCCAGCTGAGTCTCCATCTGGAGCGCGGATATCCTCTGCGACCATTTATTTGCCTGGGCTTCTAAGACCCACTCGAGAAGGTGTCTAAGGTGGGGCACCTTCCACTATTCAAAAGGGCGCCTGCGGCCTCCGTGGTCAGAGCTAACCTGGTGTCATGGGTTATATTGATTTTCCGCGTAAACCAAGCTACTCAGCTTCTTTTCTCCACTGAATTTTCCTACTGAGCTATCCTCATTCTATTACTCTTTATATCTTTGATAAATAAAAAAATAAATAGGTCGCCGAAGCCGTCTCTCCTTCGAATACCCTGGATCAGCCGGGGCTGGACCCCGGCAGGGATACATGTGTCTCAATTCTGTTTTCCTAGGGGTGTATGCCCAGCAGTGGGATTGCTGGGTCATGTGGCAATTCTACTCCCAGTTTTTTAAGGAATCTCCACACTGTTCTCATAGTGGCTGTTGTGGTTTGCACTCCCAACAACAGTGTAAGAGGGTTCCCTTTCCTCCACACCCTCTCCAGCATTTATTTTTTGTAGACTTTCTGATGATGGTCATTCTGACTGGTGTGAGATGATACCTTATGGTGGTTTTGATTTGCATTTCTCTAATGAGTGATGTTGAGCATATTTTCATTTGTTTATTAGCCATCTGTATGTCTATTTTGGAGAAATGTCTGTTTAGGTCTTTGGCCCACTTTTTGATTGGGTTGTTCATTTTTCTGGTATTGAGCTGCATAAGCTGCTTGTATATTTTGGAGATTAATTGTCAGTTGTTTCCTTTGCTATTATTTTCTCCCATTCTGAGAGCTGTCATTTAGCCTTGCTTATAGTTTCCTTTGGCAACCTGGCTTCCCTGGTGGCTCAGAGGTTAAAGCGTCTGCCTCTAATACGGGAGACCTTGGTTTGATCCCTGGGTCAGGAAGATTCCCTAGAGAAGGAAATGGCAACCCACTCCAGTATTCTTGCCTGGAGAATCCCATGGACGGAGGAGCCTGGTGGGCTACAGTCCATGGGGTAAACTTAATTAGGTCCCATTTATTTTTTGTTTTTATTTCCATTACTCAATGAGGTTAGTCATACAGGATCTTGCTGTGATTTATTTCGAAGAGAGTTCTGCTTATGTTTTCCTCTAAGAATTTTATAGTTTCTGGTCTTACATTTAGGTCTTTAATCCATTTTGAGTTTACTTTTGTTGTATGGTGTTAGAAAGTATTCTAGTTTCATTCCTTTACATGTAATTGACCAGTTTTCCCATACATATACAATGAAGACTATCTTTTCTCCATTGTATATTTTTGCCTCCTTGTCAAAAATAACGTGTCCACAGGTGAGTGGATTTATCTCTGGACTTTCTATTTTGTTCCATTGATCTGTATTTCTATCTTTGTGCCAGTACCATACTGTCTTGATGACTGTAGCTTTGCAGTATAGTCTGAAATCAGACAGGTTGATTCCTCCAGTTCCATTCTTCCTTCTCAAGACTGCTTTGGCTATTCATGGTCTTTTGTGTTCCCATACAAATTGTGAAATTATTTATTCTACTTCTATGAAAAAGAACATTGGTAGCTTGATAGGGATTGCATTGAATCTATAGATTGCTTTGGGAAGTATACTCATTTTCACTATATTGATTCTTCCAATCCAAGAACATGGTATGTTTCTCCATCTATTTGTGTCATCTTTGATTTCTTTCATTAGTGTTTTACGCTTTTCTGTATACAAGTCTTTTGTTTCTTTAAGTAAATTCATTCCTAGGTATTTTATTCTTTTCGTTGCAGTGATGAAGGGGATTGCTTCTTTAATTTTGCTTTCTGATTTTTCATTATTAGTGTATAGGAATGAAAGGGATTTGTGTATCCTGCAACTTTACCATGTTTATTGATTAGCTATAGTAATTTTCTGGTGGCATATTTAGGGTTTTCTATGTAGAGGATCATGTCATCTTCAAACACTGAGAGTTTTACTTCTCTTCCAATCTGGATTCCTTTTTCTTCTCTGATTGCTGCGGCCAGGACTTCCAAATCTATGTTGAATAGTAGTATCACTCTCACCACTTCTATTCAACATAGTATTGTAAGTCCTAGTAACAGCAATCAGATGAGAAAAATAAAACAAATTAAAATTTCAAAGGATGAAGTAATGCTGCCACTGTTTGCAAATGACATAATCCTAATATATATAAGATCCTAAGTGAAAATGTTAGTCGCTCAGTTGTGCCCAACTCTTTGTTTCTCTTTCATGGGATTTTCCAGCCAAGAAGACTGGTTTGCCACTTCCTTCTCCAGGGGATCTTTCTGACCCAGGGACTGAACCCCAGTCTCCTGTACTACAGGCAGATTCTTTACCAACTGAGCTACCAGGGAAGCCCAATAAAATCCTAAAGATGCCACCAAAAAACTATTAGAATTTACCAATGAATTCAGTAAAGTTGCAGGGTACAAAATTAATATACAGAAAATCTATTGCATTTCTATATACTAATAACTATCAGAAAGAAAAATTCTGTTTACAGTCTCATCAAAAGTAATACAAGGAATAAATCTAACTAAGGTGAAAGGCCTGTACTCACTGATGAATGAAACCGATGACACTAACAAATGGAAAGATGTATGGTGCTCATGAATTGAAGAATTTTGTTAAAATGACCATATTCTACAGATTCAATGCAATCACTATCAAAATACCAATAATGTTTTCCACGATGATGCTTATTGTTACCCTGTTTATTTAACTTATATGCAGAGTATATCTTGTGAAATGCTGGGCTGGATGAGTTACAGCTGGAATCTAGATTGCCAGGAGAAATAACAACCACAGATATATGTGGATGATACCACTCTAATGGCAGGAAGTGAAGAGGAACTTAAGAGCATTTTGTTGAGGGTGAAGGAGAGTGATAAAGCTGGCTTAAAATTCAATATTAAACTAAGATCATGGGATCCAGTCCATCAGTTCATGACAATAGAAGGAGAAAAGGTGGAAGTAATGACAATTTCCTCTTCTTACACTCTAAAATCACTGCCAAAGGTGACTGCAGCAGCCATGAAATTACAAGATTGCTTCTTGGCAGGAAAGCTCTAACAAACCTAGACAGTGTGTTAAAAAGCAAAGACATCACTTTGCTGACAAAGGGCCATATAGTCAAGGCTATGGTCTTTCCAGTAGTGATGTATGGATGTGACAGCTGGACCATAAAGAAGGCAGAACGTTGAAGAATTGATGCTTTTGAACTGTGGTGTTGGAGAAGACTCTTGAGAGTCCTTTGGACAGCACGATTAAAACCGGTCAATCTTAAAGGAAATCAACCCTGAATACTCAATAGAAGGGCTGATGCTGAAGCTCCAATTCTTTGGCCACTTGATGCAAACAGCTGACTCACTGGAAAAGACCTTGATGCTGGCAAAAATTGAAGGCAGAATAAGAGGGGAGAGAGGGTGAGATGATTGGATGGCATCACCAATTCAATGGATGTGAACTTGGGCAAACTCTGGGAGATGGTGAGGGAAAGGGAAGCCTAGTGTACTGCAGTCCATGGGGCTGTGAAGAGTTGGTCATGATTTGGCAACTAAACAACATTCTTCATAGGACTAGAATAATTCTAAAATTTCCATAAACACCAAATAGGCAAAACAATCTTGAGAAAGAACAAAGCTGGAGGTAACATGATCCCTGATTTCAAAGTATACTACAAAGTTATAGTAATCAAAATGGCATGATACTGGCATAAAAACATGCATAAATCAATGGAAAAGAACAGAGAGCCCAGAAACAAACCCAATGTATATCATCAATTAATCTATGATAAGGGACATACAACAGAAAAAAGACAGCCTCTTCAATGAAAGATTTGGGAAACTGAACAGCTACCTGGAAAACTGGACTACTTACTCACACCGTACATAAAAACAAACTCAAAATGGATTAAAGATTTAAATGTAAGACCTAAAACCATAAAACTTCTAAAAGAAAAAACACAGGGATCATGCTCTTTACTCTTTCTGTTGTTCACTTGCAAAGCTGTGTCCAACTCTTTGCGACCCCATGGGCTGCAGCATGCCAGGCTTCCCTGTCTTCCACTGTCTCCTGGAGTTTGTCCATTGAGTCAGTGATGCCATTCAACCATCTCATGCTCTATCACCCCTTTCTCCTCCTGCCTTCAATCTTGCTCAGCATCAGAGTCTTTTCCAATGGAAAATTCTCTTCCAGTTTCTTCACAATAGGTAGCTGAAGTATTGGAGCTTCAGCTTCAGTTCTAATGAATATTCAGGGCTGATTTCCTTTAGGATTGACTGGTTTTATCTCCTTGCAGTCCAAGGGACTTAAGTCTTCTGCAGCACAATTCGAAAGCATCAATTCTTCAGCACTCAACCTCCCTTATGGCCAACTCTCACATTCACACACGACTACTAGAGAAACCATAACTGACTATATGGATCTTTGTCAGCAAAGTGATGTCCCTGCTTTCTAATACACTGTCTAGGTTTGTCATAGCTTTTCTTTCAAGAAGCAAGTGTCTTTTTAGGGCTGCAGTCACCATCTGCTGTGATTTTGGAGCCCAAGAAAATAAAATCTGCTGTTGCCTCCCCTTTTTCTCCATCTATGTTTGATGTCTCCTCAGGCAAAAGAAACAAAAAAAACAGGACTACATCAACCTAAAAAGCTTTTATTCATTTGCATAGTGAAGGAAACTACCAACAAAATGAAATGGCCACCTACTGAGTGGGAGAAGGTATTTGCAAAGGATATACCCGGTAAGTGTTAATGTCCAAATTTTTAAAAAAATTAAATTGGAAGCTGATTACTTTACAATATTGTAGTGGTTTTTGCCATACAATGACATGAATCAGCTATGTTAATGTCCAAATTTAACTCATACAAGGACTTTCCTGGTGGTCCAGTGGTTAAGACTTCATGCTTCCACTGTAGGGAGCGAGGTTTTGGTTCCTGATTGGGGAACTAAGATCCCACATGCTGTGCAGCAGGACCAAAAAAAAAAAAAAAAATTCAAATGGACAGAAGACCTGAGAAGACATTTTGCCACTGAAGTCATACAGATAGCCAGACACATCAAAGGATGTTCAACATCAGTATTAATCAGGGAAATGTAAACCAAAGCCACAATATCACCTCACATCTGTCAAAATGGCCATTATCATAAAGACAACAAATAAAGTGCTCTCAAGGATGTGGAGAAAAGGGAACCCTCATTCTATTTGTGGGAATGTAAATTTGTACAGCCCCTATGCAAAACTGTAAGGATATTTCTCAAAAAATTAAAAAAAAACTGCTGTACAATCCAGTAATAACCACTCCTGGGTGTTTATCCAAGAAAAGCAAAATCTCTAAATTGAAGACATGTTCACCTCTATGTTCAATGCAGCATTATTTACAATAGCCAAGTTACTGTAACAGGAAGCAACCTGTGTCCATCAACAGACACATGAAGAAAATGTGTTACATACATACAGTAATTGTTTAGTCACTAAGTTGTGTCTGACTCTTTGTGACCCCATGGACTGCAGCCTACCATGCTCCTCTGTCCATGGAATTTCCCAGGCAAGAATACTGGAGTGGGTTGCCATTTCCTTCCCCCGAGTCTGCCTGCCAGATCCATGCGTTGAACCCGTTTCCTGTCTCCTGCATTGGCAGGTGGAGTCTTTATCACTGAGCAACCTGAGAAGCCCATATACTCAACCATAAAAAAGAATGAAAATTTGCCATTAGCAATGTGGATGAACTTGGAGGGCATTACGCTTAGTGAAATAAGTCAGACAAGTTATGATTCCACTTATAGGTGGAATTAAAAAAAAATGTATCAGAACTTTGAGCATGTGGTTTCCAGAGGGAAAAAATGTATCAGAACTTTGAGCACGTGGTTGCCAGAGATGGGCATATGGGGATGGATGCAATGGATGAGGAACATTAACAGGTACATACTTCAGTTACTAAACAAATAAGTTGTAGGCATGAAAAAAAAACACATACTTACATTCCAAAATGAATAGTTCAAATACTTGCATTTGACTTTTGGTATTTCAACAATTACTTAAAATATACTTTCTCTATTGTTTAGAAATTTAGGCACTAAATGTGTTACGCTGTGCTTAGCCACTCAGTCATGTCCAACTCTATGACCCCATGGAGTGTGGCCCACCACACTCCTCTGTCCAAGTGGGATTCCCCAGGTAAGAATACTTAAGTGGGTTTCAATGGCCTTCTCCAGAGGATCTTCCCAACCCAGGGATCGAACCCAGTTCTCCAACCCATGTCTCCAACATTGCAGTCAGATTTATTGTCTGAGCCATCAGAGAAACCCAAGAATACTCGAGTGGGTAGCCTATCCCTTCTCCCGGGGAACTTTCCAACCCAGGAATTGAAGCAGGGTCTCCTGCATTGCAGGTAGATCCTTTACCATCTGAGCTACCAGGGAAGCCTGGTAGGGACTATAATTCAGACTAAATTCTGAAATTTCTCATTTGAGAAATTTGTAAGCTTCTCAGAGGATAAGGCCTCAAATCTTTAGTTTACATAGTAGATACAATAGTGTAGATTCCCCTGCCATGGTCCAAGACAACAAAACTTAATAGAGCAATGAAGACAAGTGTGCATCTGTTTTTATCTTTGGAAAAGAATATTCGTCACAGCTTCACAATTTCATTCCAGGTCTGGTTTTTTAACATTAAAAACAAACATTTCTCAAATGGGAAGGTCACTCAGGATGAGATTATCATCCCCCCAGAGCAAAGCAGGAATATCATCAATCCTCCATTTGCAAAGATAGAGGATAAGTTACCAGTTGAGCAAAAACCAGACTCCAAAATCCATATATTTACTTTTTATTGAATTTGTTAATGACACATAGTTTTTGCACTGCCAAACCATGCCTGAGAATTCAAAGAAAGAAATGGTACAATGGACAGCCTCATCCACCCATCATACAGCATATTAAAACTTGATTCATGTGCACTTTGATAATTCCACATCTTTTAAAAAGTTGTAACAACGGTTGGGATTTTTAAGTCTCCTTGCAGGTCTTTAGATTTCTATGCCATTAAATAACTTTTCCCATATATTCATCTCAGTTCCTCAATAACATAACCCCCAAAAAAATTTTGCTGGAAAAAAATGCACTTTTCAGGGGATTTATGTGGCTCAAGGTCCAAGAGATTATTTGTTAAAAGATTTTTGTTTCCCATATGATGTCTTCAGATTAACCAAGAATCCTTTGTTTTTCAATCATCCAACCTCTCCTTGGCTGGCTCAGCTACTCACCCAAGCACATCAGAACATAGGCATCCTGCCTGCCACCTCAAGTAACTCCAACATTATTGCCCAGATACACTTTGCAGGTCCCATCAGGTGATTCTGTTCGCTTCCCAGGAGTGGGATTCCTGCATTGACACTTTTATCAAGACTCAACCCCTAGAGGAAAATGCTCCCACAACAGGATAGTTTTACTCACCCATTTGCTTCACTCTTGCTAGTAGCAAGTCTGCAACTCCTACATTTGGCAAAGGGATTTTATTATAGAGAAACCCAGACTCTGCATTAAGTGGTCACATGCCACTTTGAAATATATCTACCAAAGATACAAAACTAGTAAATCACCAGACTGTCTCATTAGATGGAAAGACTTTTCAGTAATCCTGGGTAGCATCCTGGTGTCCCTTTTCAGGACTAAAAATTACTGGATAGTTTAAGCTGTAATTATTAAAAACAGAAGTGCTACATCACCTGTCTTTCGCCCCTGACTCTCCAAATGATCAACTTAAAGACATACCAGAAGGTTGATACCAAAGCTAGGCTGGGACAATCACTGCATCTACAGAATACCTAACACCTTAAATGTTTGGGCACAAGTGCATCTGGAATTCGTGTCAAAGATCATGCAAGATCTGTGAAACTTAAGTGTGTTTCAGGTTGAGGTTCTGCTCTTACTGCTTTGAATTTGTAAGGACAGGACAGTGACTCCCTTGGCCTGAGCAGAAACTAAACAGTCTTTCCACCAGTTTACTATACAATTTAGACCTGATTAGAGGAGGCTTTAGCAGCACCTGAAGTAGAGCCCCCTGCATTTACTGCCCTTTACATTAAAGGCCATTTGGTTCCACTCTAGGGATTGGCAAATTCATGAGACATTTCACAATTCCAATGCATACTTCAGGTTACTGAGCTAAGCAATATGCTCTGTAAAAGAACTATTCCAAGTGATATGAAAAAAAAAAAAAAAGCCTTAATATGGAACACAGAAAAAGCATTACCCAAATAAAAAAATTACTAAAAGAAATAAGATTCTTCCCTCCTACCCCTTTCCCCACTTGGTGACCAAAGTTTGGATGAATTTAATTTGTGGTTACCTCAGAATACAACTCAAAGTTTTAAATTATAAATCAGAGCCCTACAGATTTTCCAAGCACATCAGTTCTTTTGAGAGCGGCATGTTCTAGTAAGTCTAATCCAGCCACAGTCCACCTCAGAGTATTCCTTATAGATGGGGCACAGGACAGGTTAATTAAGGTCACTTAAATCTTCATCTTTTACAGCAGATCAGAACCCAGATGGCTGACTTTCTGCAGGATTTCTGATAGGAATCCAGTAGAGCTGGTTTCAAGTTTCACATCGATACTTAATAGCTGTAACCTTCTTATCCAGAAGTTGTGATCCACATGAAGTCCACAATGAGTGCAGCAAATCTGAGGTAGTCAACCCTTACGAAGGCTCAGTATCTGAACATAAAAAGATTTTGATATGACCACTGGCTACAGGTTTTGATTTTTTTTTTTTTTTTGTACTCGCACAGTAATTATGAAAGAACACTGCTGAATCTAGTTCGAACATTAATATAACTATGAACCCCCCCTAAATCCAATACACATAAAGAGCAGTTGTAACACTTAAACTTCCATAGTGCAACATGGTCAGTCATGTATACCAAGTGGTCTGCATCGGCTGTAGATCCAGCAGAGATCAGATGACGGATGGCTGTCCGTGGCGGTTAGCTGTGGTTTAGTTACCTTAGAAGGGTTAGCAAACACCATTCCTTAATTGTACTGTGTGTGGCTGCTTTTCTGATTCTCAAGCACAGCATACTGGTTGTCTAGCTGAAGTTTAAGGGCCTGGTTTTTTGAAAACTCATCCCTACCTCTAGTTTTGTGTCTTACTACTTCAAAGCTCTTCTCCATTTCTTTATCCCTAAGGGAAAAGAAATGTAATCAGTAAATATTTCTTCTTCACTAGGCTGTTCTGAAAATATTCGTTCTTGAATTAAAATAAAAAAGCCACCCCTTGGAAAAATCTTGAGGGAAGGGATAGGAGGGGGAAACTGGCATGTAAAATCCTTATCAAAACCATTTTTAAGGCTTCAATTGAACAGAAAATATAGAATACTGTACTGAAGCGCTACGGTCATATTTTCTGTGGTTGCAATTCTACCAAATACTATTAACTGAAATCCTATTCTGGGACCAACTTCAAGACAACTGCAAAGTTAAAAAGCTGTCTAATGACATGGTGAATCCTTCTAAGACTCACTTCTACTCTTAGGAAAAAAAAGACAATACATCTCTTTTTTTATATGTAAGTAAGGGCTTCTCATTCAAGTAAATTTCTACTCATTATTCAAAGACCTCTCTGCACTTCTACTTTATGGGAATGGATCAGATAAAGATGTGTGTGGTGAATCAGTGCCTCGTGTGTAGGACAGAGCAAGTCAGAGGTTTAAATTCAAGTCAGTTGTGCCCTCAAAGAGGCAAAAAGACTAGGATTTAATTTAAAAGCCACCCCCCACAAATTCCATACTATGTCATTTACACTTCTTATTTACGTAAAGAAAAAAATCATGTCCCTATATAAGATGTGGATGTGCCATATGTGGTCATTTAACTCCAGGTAGCATTCATTTTAAGTACTTGCTGAAATAAAATTATTTTTAGTATTAGGTATATAAATGTCAGCATTTTTCATCTATTCACATTAACTGGGAATACAATAAAATATTGCTGATTTCTCTAGTCTATAATATAAGGAACGTTGAAGCAGCAATAATGTACCCAATACTTATTAAGAATTCTAACTAGGTAAGACTTGTCATGGCTACAGAATGACATAACCCAGGGAAAAGAGGAACTTGCAGAAGATGTCTGTCTTTGGTACTCTTTCCCCTCAGCCCTTCCAGGGTTCTTCCTCTCCTCCCCAATTCCTGGGCATATGAGACCTACCTTAATTCTTAATTACCTCTCAGCTGCAGCCTGGGCTTTACTGCAACCCTCAAGGTGGGTTTTCAAATACCAAACACCCCATTTTCTGGCCAAGGCAAAAGGTTTCAAAACAAAATATTGAGCATACTTACTTCCGGCTTTCTACATGCTTGGCAGTGGACTGCAGGGATGGGAACTGCGTATCACTATAGATTTCTGGTGGTCCTTGTGGTGCTTTCCTTGTTGTGGTCAACCTAGCTCCAGGAGGCCTATACACGCCACTAGTCATTGTCGGTTCTGGGGTTTCTGTAACTGACATTTCACAACAGTTTAGAGAAACCACTCAAGTGCCTAGCATTTTAACAAGCTACTCCTGAATTCTTGATCATTTAACAATTATGGAAACAAAACAAAACAAAAAAAAATATTTATTTGCATTAAAGTTGTCTGAACAACAGAAAGAAAGAAAATTATCTGAGATATTCCCCTTCTGAGAACTCATTCTTCAGACTGAGTAAAATGGGAAAAGGAAAAAAAAAGATGGGTAGTCAGCTGTCAAAAACTGAAAAACAAACAAAAAAACCAAAAACCTTAAACATGTCTGGCAAGCTATAGGATCACTATAGGATTATTGTAAGACTTAAGCTGCCTACGGCCTTAACTTCCAAGTTCCTTTATCGAGGATATGAACGTGTTTAGATCAGACACAAATCTCTCTCTCCTAGCAACGGAAAGAAGACCCTACTCACTCACTACAAATATGCACTTAGTTGAAAGCTGACTGCCTATTAAAATTATAGACAACACATCTTTATGAAAATGAAATATTAAGATTACCAACTACTGGAGCAGGAGGTGCTTGTACCGGAGCAGTTTTATTCCAAGGGCCTGAAGACTTTTCTACACCACCACCACCACCTCCACCTTCTTCCCAATTATCACTTGGATCTTCTCTCTTTTCAACTTCATCTTCTTCCTTTTCACTATCGGAAAATAAATACGTGAATTCAATTACAGAAACAAGTTTTTTGTTTGGGTCCTGGGGGACAGGCCTCATGAGGGATATGGAAAAAAATTAAGCACCTGAGCAGTCCAATTTTCAGGTGGAAAATCTGTCAGTCCAAATCCTTAGTTCTATCAATACTGATCTGTGATTCTGGAGAAGGCACTTAACCCTCTTTCAGCCCAAATGCCAAGTTTTTTTTTTTTTTAAAGGGAAAGGAAGAAATAGGGGATTTTATTTTATGCATTGGGGCCTCAACTTAACTTCAAGTGAACGAATTCATCACTGGAAAAAAGTTCATAAAACCACTGACAGTCTCCATTTCCCTTTTTGCAAACTTCATACACTCAAGAACATCTAGAAATATTTAACATACTGACACATCAACTTATAACAACCTACTTTGATTACTTATAGGAGTCCCTACTGAGGGAGGGAAGAAAGGTCAATCTAACCTGACATGTAGAGAAAAATAATCAAAAGTATAATTACTAGATTTTTTTCTGGAACCCAAGTGTACAAACAGCCATTTATAGTAAGCATATTTTCAGATTAATTCAGATCAAATGAATTGTTTTTAAAAGTTGTCTAATTTCATTTGCTAATCCTTTAGTACATGTAACAAAATACTCTCAAAACTAATTCACATTCCAACAGAGGAAAACAAGTTAGTGTTTAGCATCAGTCTCTACTATCCAGACATAGGGAATACACAGAACTGGTTCCTAATAACAGAGATGTGTCACCCATTTAAAGTAGAGAATAAAAGAACTCAGTCGTTGCTTACTAGTGATTATAAATGCAAAATACATTCTCAGTGGTGACATACCATTCTAAGATTCTATTTAATGCCTCTTTTTATCTATTCTTGAAGTGTATAATCTCTCCAAGGTATCTTTGATGATGTCCCCTTGTGTTCGATTACTTATTACTGTGTCATGTACACCTGAATGTGCTAAATTAACAAGTACATATATCTTGTCTTTCTATTCCACTGGCTTGACAGCACAAAGATAACTGCCAAGTCAAACTTCCCTTGCCCCTGCAGATGATGCATCTGGCACAGACACCTTTTCCCTGGATTATTTCCCATGACACTAGTGGTGTTTCCTAGGTCTTCAGCTTATCAATCTGTACCATCAATCTAACTATCCTTTCCTCTATTAAAAAAACATACTGTCCTTGGCCTTCCACTCTTTGAGATATTTTCTCTTTTTGATAGCTGATCCATAATGATGGTCATAACAATGTGTACATGACTCCTACCTTGACTGTGACCTTGGGAACATTAGGGCTTCTCTTGGTTTTTGCAAAATGACATCTAAGGGTGTTAGCCTTCTATGTCTATTAAAATAAGTTCTGGCTATATGACAAATTTCTTGAATTGCTAATAGTCTCCTTTAATGACACTGAGACAATGGTACCATGCAACACTGCCCACCAACCAGAGGTAACTGCAGAGTTTAGAGGCCTAGGGTGGCAACAGGAAGGGGAAAGTGGAATGAACTTACCTTCAATCTGCATTTACAACAGCAAGGTTTTATTTAAGACTACGGTTTGAGAGGAAAAAAGGGTAGAGAGTATGGCTAAGCCAGCCTTCAATTTTCCTTGCTGATAACGTAGTAGAATTCCATGCAGTCATTTAAAATAATGTGTTAGGTTTATACTAATATGGAAATAATAATCATTTCATATAAACAAGGTACTAAAACAAAATCTATGTACCTAATATAAATAGAAAGACATCTAGAATGATTGTTTAGCTAAATGTTAAAAAGTGGGTACTAGAATGCATGACTTTATTTTCTTCATGCAGTTAGGAGCAGATTCTAAGGCCAAACTGCCTGTTCAATACATGCAGACTCTGCGATTTACCAGCCAGAAAGAGTAAGTACAGCACCTAACTTCTGCATGCCTCAGTCTCCTCATGTGTAAAATGGGGATAACAATCCCATTATGAAGACTGATTGACATAAAGCACTCAGAACAGTGCTTGGCACACAGTAAGTAAGTGCTGTCAGCCCTTGCTATTACATGCTTTTTTAATATTTGAGTTTTCATAAAAGCATCACATTTCTTTAACAGGAAAAAAATATAGCATTTGGAAAAAGCAAAAATGCAACAAGAAAATGTTCTTTTAAATCGGATACCAAGCAGTATGACCTTCTTCCTAAAGCTTTTAAGCAGAATGAATAGTTAAGAGTATGAATGTCATAATTTATCTAGAAGTCTAACAGTGGTACTCAAATGTCAAAACTGTCCCAAAAGAAGTTTTTTTTAAGAATAGTTAAGAGTATGAATGTCATAATTTATCTAGAAGTCTAACAGTGGTACTCAAATGTCAAAACTGTCCCAAAAGAAGTTTTTTTTAAGTTACCCACTTCTGAACCCACACCTATGTAAATTACACTATAATGTAATTTGGGCTATGAATAAAAGCACAGGTGTTATTCACTTAGCTATAATGACTAAGTAGTAATGTCCTAGCGACCCAATCTATGCCAGATGGGGAGATAAGAGGCCCATAAAGATTTAAGTGACTTCATGACACTTTTACACTCTAATATCCCCCCAAACTATGACAGCTTTCATTTGGTCAATTACATTTTGAAATGGTTTTTCAGCAATGCACTGAATCACAATTGTTCACATATATATAACTTTAAAATAGCTATTTCCTTAAATTATTTTAATATTTGGTGATTAATAATTTAAACTCCAAAATTATCAGCTTGTAATAAACTGAAAGCCAAAAAAAATGTTAACACTGATTATCCCTTGAATATTTCTTTATGCTGCTTTACTTTTCAAATGTTCTAAAACCCAAAAACATTGTTTTCCTAATCTGCAAAAAAAAAAAAAAGAAAAATTCCAATATAGTATGATAGAATGCTGAAAGTCTTCATCAATTTTTTCTCTCAGAGACAAGTGACAGAAATGAATTTTTTTAAAAAACCCATAAATCCTAAATACCTCCAGAGTATAAACTACACTAGAAAATAAGTGATCTATTTTAATTAGAGGGATTTTATACTGATAACAGGCACAAGACAATTTAGTATTTTGGTTTCATAAGATTCTGAAATATTAGCTAAACTAAACACTGGAAATTATCTAGTTGAGATACTTCATTCAACAGAGGGAAATAAGGCCCAGAGATGCTAAGAGCCTTGCTGAAATGCTACAGTACCAACAGCAGGACAGAATAATTTAAATATCGTATTACTCTTTCATACGTAGGTATTTCAGAAAATGTCAAACCTCCAAATGCCAAAGAACAAAAAACATGTTACAAAGAATTATTTCCACAGAAGACAACTAGGCTAGAATTTAACGTTTAACCCAATATATAGCATCTCATCAGCTAAATTTGATGCTTTGAAAACTACAATGCCACTATAAATTCATTATCCCAACTCAAAAGTATACTGTCTTAAATATGCTTTAGTCTATACGGCACTATTGGTGGGGTACGAGGAATGATAATGCTAGAAAAAGGAGTATTTACTTAGTATCTCTATACTATGCCAGGCAGTGTTATAACCACTTTACAAAGCTAAACCTCAAAATAACAAAGATGAGGAGAAGACCCATCGTACATATGCTGCTGTTGCTGCTAAGTCGCTTCAGTCGTGTCCGACTGTGTGCGACCCCATAGATGGCAGCCCACCAGGCTCCCCTGTCCCTGGGCTTCTCCAGGCAAGAACACTGGAGTGGGTTGCCATTTCCTTCTCCAATGCATGAAAGTGCAAGTGAAGTCCCTCAGTTGTGTCTGACCCTCAGCGACCGCATGGACTTCAGCCTTCCAGGCTCCTCCGTCCATGGGATTTTCCAAGCAAGAATACTGGAGTGGGGTGATTGTACATATGAGGAAACTTATATTCAGATACTTAAAGGATCTTCCCCAGGGCTACAAGGTAGTAAAGTCAAGTCAGTGGGACTCCAGAGCCCATATTCTTTCAGGCTGCCTCTCACTTCATTTTATTCTCTTTATAGCTTTAAAATATGATACAAAAATTTTCTATATTTTCAGATTTGAGAAGCTCACTTTTCTGAAATAAGACTGATCAGGATCACCCATGTTACAGCAGTATATTTATAAAAAACATAATACTCTTACTACCATATCTCAAGGGACATTACAGAATTTAAGCATCCTATCTCCCCTCTCCCAACACTAAAGCAGCTAACACAAAATCCAGACTTGACTGCACTTTTGCCAGTAATAATGGGCAGCTCCACTGGTTTTATGCAACCACTCCCATGACAGTAAACTGGGGAGACAGAAACCGCCTGACGAGTCATGCCTGGCAGCTTAAAATGTCACTGTACCCATCCAAGGTCTCTTTCTTGGCCCCTTCATGGCAGACCTAAGCGTCTCTCTCCTGGGCTCCATCCACAGCCTCTACAAATCACTGAAACGACCCACAGGGGTTCAGCTGAGCATGAGTAGTTTTTTTTGTTGTTGTTGTTAAACAACTCCAAGACCTAACAATCAATGCTCGGAGGTCAAATATTTTCTACAATGAATCCAGATTGGATGCTGAAGTAATTTCCTCTCTTCAAAGGACAACTTAACTAGTTCTACCTAATCGGTTTAAGTCTAGCTGTCCAAAGATTTCTAGACAACCACTGGGCTCATGTTAGTGAAACATGACAAATGCTCACCATTTAGTAGCAAGTAGTAAATGAAATCTTTCTCCCTCAAATCCATTTTAAAGATGGGAAAGGCCTGTAGGTCCTATTATCAACCAATAATCTAAGCTTAAGCACCAGGCTCTTTCTTTTATCATCTCAATGGCTTCTCTCTCAGAACCTGTCGGTAAACAATGATGCAATCCTGAATAAGATTTATTAACTTAGACACAAAACTTGACACGTGACCTCCTACTACTCCTGGTACTTAAATCTTGAGCTAGTTGGTAAATGTGAGCTAGAATGTTAACACAGTATGTTTGTCACTGTTGAAAACTTCCCCTCTTTCAACTGCACTTAACTTCAACACAGGTTGAGCATGCAAACTTACTACAATGACTAGTGCCGAGAACTTTTAAGACTGTATGCAGCTAACTAAAGAGAAAGCAAATGTGGCAAAAAATGATTGGTAGATCTCAGCCAAAAGTATAAGGGTACTTATTCTACTATTCTTGCAACTTTTCTGTGGTTTGTAATTTTTCAACACAAAAAGTTAGGAGGTAAAACATTAAGACTACAGACAGAGAATTTCAAGATATTTTAAGTCAATTTCTAAAGTTTCATTTTCTCTTGTCCCATATTGAAAGGCTGCCTCTCTCATGGATAGAAAAGATGACAAATTAAAGGCATATCCACCCCACTCCAATATCTGAGAAGAGAGATATTTCATTTCTCTCTCCTTCCAAGGGCTTCAGCTCAAAAGGTAAGATCAAGACATAGACAACAATCATTCAAGAACTTCAGCAACTGTGAGGATTTTTGTTTGTATGATTATACTATTGCCAACCTGAAATGGCATGTTGTCCTATTAAGTTCATAGTGAAATGACTCACTAGCATGCATGTGTGCTCAGTCACATTCAACTCTTTGTGACCCCATGGATTGTAGCCTGTCAGGCTCTTCAGGCAAGAATACTGGAATGGGTCCTTCTCCAGGGAATCTTCCTGATAGAAACTGACCCAACATCTCCTGTGTTGGCAGGCAGATTCTTAACCACTGAACAATCTGGAAAACCCACTGACTCACCAGCCTAGGGCTTTAGTCATAATGTGTCTCCACGACTCCTTCAAATATTGGAATTATAAAGCAGATGCTTCATGGCTAAACAGCAAAATTCCCAAGAGTAAATCACTCTACCCACTAAATAGAGAAGTTGATTAACATGAACCAAGCGGATATATTATGAACATCTTATTCAAAATCCTCACAACAAATCTGAGCAGTCATCTCAATTCTGCAGATGAGAACATTCACAAGTAAAGTAACTCGCCCCAGGTCACACATAAGCAGCAGGGCTACAATGCAGGCCTAGGTCTGTCTTTCCCTAAGTCCATGTTTTTGCTATATTATCAACTACATCCTATCTGTTCGAGTAACCTACTTTCCATTCTATTGAACCAATGTGTCTTTCCCTGGAGATTTCCACTCCTACTGGAATGGGTTGCTATTTCCTTCTCCAGGTGATCTTCCCCACCCAGGGACTGAATCCGCATCTCCTGCATGGGCAGGAGGATTCTTTACTACTGAGCCATCTGAGAAGCCCCAAATCCAGTCTAAAGTTAAAACTTTCAGTCATTATTATGAAACCTCTGAGAGCTTCTCACTCTCAAGCCTTTCCTGGAAACTTACATTCCCTTCTATTGATTTATGAAGGCAACAGAGATAGACCCCAGACTCCATAATAACTAAGGAGCCACAAAACAGCTTCCTTCAGGAAGAAGGTATGTTTTTCAATGTTAGCAGGTAAGAGAAAGACCTCTGCATGGCCACTAAGTGGCCATGACTAGATGCTAAAAATGTAAAATGCAGTATAAAAGCTGCTTTATTTTGGGTCAAGCAAACCTTAATGTTCACACTAGCTGAGATTTAATTACGCCTCTGGCAAAAGTGAAGAATAAAAGTGTTTTAAGTAATGTTCCACCACCTCAGGAGTAGCTAAAAATGAAGAAAAATAACCCTGAATGGATATGGGATATACAGTCAATGACAAAAATAGATGGTAGTTTAAATATCCTGTATAACAAAATCAACTTCTAGCATTCAATGAACTTGAAACCTCTTCCCTCAGAAAGCGCTGCTCTTGCTCAGTAATCGAGTCTTTGAGAACATACAGTACATGGGCTGGCAATCAGGAAAGGCAGAGCAAGAGCCTACTCTACCACAGAACACAGGAACCCAACACACAGGCGGTTCCACTATCACAAGTAACTATTAACAACTCCACATCCCTCCTCCCGATTTTTAAAAGCCAAGCCCCAGGAGAAAGAAAATGTATTATTTTCTAAACTATACCTCTTCAAAAACATCTAACACATGAAGGAAGCCAAGAAGTGGTTGGGAATAAACCTCCAGTCTTATCACCTCTACTTCACACCACCAGGAAGGTTTATTTCAAATGTAGAGAAACTATTCCCTAACTTTCCCACTATCAATCAGGTTTCACTTTGCAACAACGTGAAAGCACCTAGGACATGAATGCCTAGCTTTGATAAGTAAGTATTCAACAAATGTCATAAACATTAGCCCTGCTTTTTTAAGTTATTTAACATTATAAACATTACCATCTAGTGAGTCCTTCATTGGAAGGACTGATGCTGAAACTCCAATACCGTGGCCACCTGATGTGAAGAATTGACTCACTGAAAAAGACCCTGATACTGGGAAAGATTAAAGGCAGGAGGAGAAGGGGACAACAGAGGATGTGATGTCTGGATGGCATCACTGACCTGATGGACATGAGTTTGAGCAAGCTCCAGGAGTTGGTGATGGACAGGGAAGCCTGCAGTCCATGGGGTCGCAAAGTCGGACACGACTGAGCGACTGAATTTAACTGAGTGAGGTCAAAGAACAGTATTCTGTTAAGGAAAAGTTATTTCCTCCACTGTGCCAGGTGGTCACGAGTAAATATAAATCACAAACTTCAATCTGGAAGGCAGTGCATCAGGATCACTTCTTTTTTTGGCTACACCGCATGGTATGCAGGACTAGTTCCCCAACCAGTAGAAGAACTTGGGCCCCTAACAGTGACAGCACTGAGGTAATTCCCTAGGATCACTTATTTCTTGAAACTGGGAATAAACAGTTTCTAATCTAAGCCAATGGATTTTCTACTTCATGAAACTTTCAAAAACATGACATTTATTTACATGAATCTAAAGTTCATGTGACTACCATAGACTGGATTTGATAAAACATGTTAATTTCAAATCTTCTAAATCAACCAATGTAATTTTCAGGAATTACTGTTTTCTTAAAAAAAAAAAAAAAAAACTTTACGCTTAGACTATGATTCCATTTCTATAAATTTCTAGGGGAAATTAATCTATAGTGTTAGGACAGTGGTTATTTTGGGGGCAAAAACAATGACTACAAGAGGTTAGGAGGGGTGCTTTCTTCTCTACCAGTAATGTTTTCTTTCTTGACTTCGGTGCTGATTACACAAGTTGAATAGGTAAAATCTGTATTTCCCTGTAACTATGCTTCAATTACAACCACCCATGTTATCTTTTGGGACAAAAGCTAAGTTCAACCCACCAATATTAAAAGCAAAAATTTTGAAAGCACAAAATCCATTTTAGCTGTCTCAAAAAGGACTAACCAAGATTTGAAGTAGGCAAGCTCTCACAGGATTTTAGAACTGGCAGCTAATTTGACTGGCATGTAAAAGGGCTGCCATCACAGAGGAGGAACAGACACAATCCATTAGTCGTAATAAGCATACCTAAAGCACAAGAGTACTGTGATGCTGTTTTGGGACAAAAACCCCCCAAACATACAGTATTTATCCTGTGGGTGACATAAACGTTATCTGTAACCAAACCATACCTTATTTGCATTGCTTGAACTCTTAGGCCGCTGTAATCAACCTCTTTTTGCTCAAATTCTTTCCACTCATCTTCCTCCTGTAAAACAAGTACCCGGTAGTCAATTAAAGCTATTTTAAAAACATAACTAAAACAACTATCAGACTATTGAAAAGGGATCAAGTGGCTGGAATCTAAAGTGTGGACTCGTTTTCTGGCCAAAGCCCTTGCTCAATCCCAAGGCCACTAGCTTGAGGACAAACGTGACTAAACTTTGTTACTTCCACCCAGTTCCTTCACGAGACTTGTTACTTTAAAAGCAACCAGGAAACGTCGGATTAAGTCAATAGTAAGCCCACAACTAAACGTCTACCTCAATCTTGTATGAGACTTTTCTTTTACAGGTTTCCAGACCAAGTAGAGCCAATTAGATCTGCCACAAATGTGACTGTTAGAAAATTCAGCTCACACTACTGGGCTGAAATCAGAACGCTAAATTACTCAGAGTAGACGTCACCCGATAGATGCACTTCCGACCCGGGCCGAGTCCCCGGGAGGCTGCCGCCGCCTGCCTGCGTGCTGGCCCGAGCCAGGCGACGAGGGTCGGGAGCTGGGCCGCTGTGGTCCGGCGGGGAACGCAAGGCGTCCCGCCGTGGGAAGCCCGCGTCACGTGGCAGCCTCCGCGCCCGTCAGCCCGCCGGCCGGCCCCGGCCGCTTCCCCAGGCAGGCAGGCGGGGGCGGGCACATGGGCGCAAGCGCGCGGCCCGGGCCCTAACTCCCCGGCCCCTCACCTTTGTCACAACCTTGGTGGCGGCCCCAGGGCCAGTGGCCCCCACGCCCGCGGTCCCGCTATCGCCCGGCCGGGTCCCCGCGCCCGCCCCACCGCCCGCCGCGCCCGTGGCTCCGCTGCTCCCGCCAGCGCCTCCCGCCGCGCTCGCTGCGCTCGCCGCCCGGTTGCTCCGCTCCTTCTTCTTCTTTTTATCTCTCTTGGCGAAGAAGTTGTCTAGGCTCCGCTCCTCCGTCTCAGCCATGGCCGCGGCCTCCTTGGCCCGGATGGGTGGGGCCGGCGGCGGGCCAGGCCCGCCGAGGCTCCGAACTCGGGGTCGAGGCCGGCTCGGCGCTCAAGCTCCCGGGCGCGGCGACGCCTCAGTCCCGCGGGGTCGCTGAGGCGTGTGCAGCGGGGCGACCGGCCCCCCCCCGCCTGCTGGCGGACGGTGGTACGGTCCTCCTAGGGGCTCGCGTGCCGCTGCCGCCGCCCGAGCCCGCCCGGGCTGCAGCTGCTGCTGCGATCGCAGTGCAGGATCCCGCCCGCTCCACAGCTGGAGGGAAAAAGGAACGCGCGGGCCAGAGGCTCCGGCGAGAGTGCTGGGTTAGCGGCGGCGCGTGCAGAAGGAAGACGCGAGCACGCAGGCCGGGAGAGGAGGGGATAGGGGGTGGGGAGGGGAGGGAAGGGGAGGAGGGAGGGCGGGCCACCAGAAAAGAGAGGCAGCGCCCGCGCCTGCGTACTTAGCTCCGCCCGCCTCTGTGGGAGCGTGGAGGGAAGGGCGGTGAGAGGAGACGGAGGCGGAGCTGGCAAGGGAGCCAATCAGGTGCCAGGACGAAGTGCTTAGGCGACAATCCCTGCCTCAGACGGGGCGGGGCTGTGGCTTGGGGGCGGGGAGAGGGTGTATGCTAAATAAGTGACGTATATGATGGCTCTTGCCTCCTGATTGGTCGAGGGTTTAGCCTTGAGGGCGGGCATTTAGAGGGCTTGTTGGTGACTTGGCTAAAGAGGTCCGGTCGAAGGGGTGGGTAGGTCCGTTCTAGGCGCATGCGTAGGGTACACGTGTGTCTGCTAGTCCGCTGCAAACTGTGGCCTTGTAGTGGTTTGAACTTTAGTGAGACTGAGAGGCCCTGTGCTAAGCTAGCTATATAAAGAATGTATCGTCTGCTCCGCTGGCCTCTGTATTTTCACCCTCTCTGGTCTGGCAACTGTTCATTTTATTCGTAGGTGATGATTATTATGAAAATGAGGTGCTTTCGGCTTGAAGTTTAGTTCTTATTTACTAAAAGGTCTACGTAAACCAGTAGGTAGTCAAAAGGAGATTGGTTTTATCTGAATTCTACTTTCTGTGAGATAGCTAGAAATAGTGTCAAGCTAAATCTGACCCTCAAGCGCCTGATCTGTAAAGTGGAGATGTTAGCTCTTGCAAGACACGTGGGGAAAGATTACCTCTTAGCTGCCAGCGCAGTACTTAATACTCATTGTGCGTGCTAAGTCGCTTCAGTCGTGTCTGACTCTTTGCGACTGCATGGAATGTAGCTGCCAGGCTCCTCTGTCATTGTAATTCTCCAGGAAAGAATACTGGAGTGGGTTGCCATTTCCTTCTCCAGGGATTGAACCCGTGTCTCTATGTCTCCTGCATTGGCAGGCAGTTTCTGATACACATTAGATGCTATAAATAATTTTACATGTAAATAATACCCCCTACCCTGATGAGATGATGGCTATAATCTATCATTTTTGTCCCTGATAAGAGGAAAGGAATGGCATATATAGAAGAAGGGAGCAAATGTGCCCAGACTGTACGTGGTTGTACCATTTAAGTACCTTCTGGGCGTTGAGAATGAAATGAATCCTCCCATATGAAAAAGGCAGTCTAATAAAAGGTATTAAGCTTTCCACTTCCTTCTAAAGACAGAGAACTGTCACAACCACTGAGGAAATGACTCAGTTATGTTAGTAGCCTTGTAGGGTAGATAGAGCACAGCCAATTCATGGAGGTACTTGTCTTTTCCTTTACAGTTTTTCTGTTAAAGTCTGTCTCCCCTACACCCCCTTCACCTCTACTATTAAAGTACTAAATCCAGAATATGTCAAAGAAGCAAATCAAGGAGCTGGTCTTGGCCAATCGCAAGCTTATGTTTAATTCCCCATACTGACTCCAACTACCTGGGGTGGATCTCTAGGTAACTTCCTTCTGTGACACCAGGCATCTTCTTGTGATGCAAGCCAAGTTCAGTATTGCCTCTCCCCTACCTTCCTTGACATCTCTGATCAAATTTTTCTTCCCTTCTCTCCCTCCCTTCTTTCCCTCCTTGCTCCCAATCCCTTCCTTCCTTTTATTCTTTCTTTCCTCACCTGTGAAACGCCTTTTTGTTACATTTAAGGCAACGTGGTTTATTCTAGGCAGAGTAACTTGTCATTCCTGCCTTCAACTCCCTTATAATCTACAAGAAAAGACCTAGATATGAATAATTGAAATTTAGCCCTCTCTTTCTTATATCTCCATCAATGGATCAGTGTGTCTTGAAGGAATTAATGATGGGAAAAAGCAGAGAAGGAACAGCAGCTGCAGCAAAATTCCCCACTACATCTTCCAGTGATTGAGGGCATGTTCTTCAAACTTGATCACATATAAAAGACTCAGGTCAGGCCAATAGAGAGACTAGGGTCTTTGTGGTTGTGTCATTATCTACAGTTGATTCTCTCCTCCAGGAATCTAGTCTCCCTCTCATTAAATCCCCTGACCTGAAACTCACAGCATATATTCATACCAGATTTTCCTGTTAAATCTCCCGTGCTCTTACACAGAGCCTTGAAACCTACCATCACCGCACCCCTTATCTTTACCCCAACCCTCATCATGAAGCACCATCCAGTGCTCTCTTGATGTTTGGACCTTCACCATCTTTAAAGTAAAACAGACCTTCATTTGTACTTGGTGGGTGGAGAGTTGAATAGTGGTGAGAACTTGGACCATTACCAGTTATTTCAGCACATCTTCTAAGGAGCCTAATGCTGTCTGAATGTGAAAATTTCTGAGTCCTCTGAAGTGGTACAATCCAAAGGACATCATCTGTCTCCCCCGACAAGGCCAGCTGAGCTTCAATATTCCATGAGCTCAAGAGCTGGCACAGGGAAGCTGGGCCCAGCCCCATTGTCCATGGGTTCTTTTTTGCTGAGCTATTCATTCCAAGTTCCATTCTGCTACCTAGGCTAGAAGTTCCACACATGCTCAGCTCAAAGGAATGCAGCTCGTGCTAGCCAAAGACTTCCCAGGAAATGAGAAGCAGCTTTTCATTTGTGACTTCCTCTCTCAGAAATCTGAGGGACTGAGCTACTTCCTGGGCTATTCCATTAATGACCTTTTCCAGTTGAGGAATAACTACTTTCAGATCACTTCCTCTGGGAAAAAACTTCTGCTGATTTCTACAGGCAGTCTGGTTCCTGACCTTTAAAGACCCAGAGACCTTTTGTTTGGTATGGATATTTGATGCCTTCCAGATATTTCCATGATTTGTTTGTTGTTTAACCATTCATCCATTCATTAACTCATTCATTTATGTAAAACATTTATTTCATGAGCACCTACTGTATGCCAGGCCTGATATTAGCAGTTAAGTATAAGTCAGATGTAGGCCTTTCCCTCACAGAGCTTACTGTATGATAAACTGGTAGTCAGTATACACAAGTATACATACAATTATAACACATTGAAAATATAATGGGGCAGGGTTGGAGCATAGCCGTTAGCGACTTGATTAGAGAGCCATTCCACCAACAGTCAACCTCACAGTGGTCCTTGTGGCAGAGAGAGCAGGATGGCTGCTTTCTCTCTGACCTCAAGAACAAAGGATCTGCTACTAAGAAGTTTACAACAGCTAATTATGCCCCTCTGTCACTTTTTCTATGAAAGAGATTTGCTGAAAACTTTCAGGAGTTTGGAGTTTTTAAGGCGTGAGCCATCCATCTCCCTTCATTCCCCCACAATAAACCTTTGTTCCCAATACTGACGACGTTTTGGTGTTGTTTTGCCTCACTATGTGTTAGGCACATGCACTCTTGTTCGGCAACAAAACACTTGAAGGTAAGAATAGGGTTGGGCATACAGCCTACATCACATAGACATTTGACTGAAGTTTGTAAAATGTGGCCACTAATCCCTAGTTTTCCACATTAACGGGATTGCACAAACCTTGGACTATCTCAGTGTTCCTTAACATTGTTCTTTTTTGGCTTTAGAACATATAGTCAGTCATGGGTAGCAAAGAATTTGACCTTCTTCAACCTCAAGGCCCTTGTTAGGTCATCCTTGACTTTAAGGTTCTAGCTGGAAGATGAATGGACAGCAAGAGTAAAGAGGTCCCAGATACCAGTGGCCACCCAGAAGAGCCTGTTTCCAGAAAGAGGTAAAGGGCTGCCATGCATGACCCTTCCCCTTCCATTCCCCTACCCCCATCTACCACAAGGCTTGCAAAAGAGAGTTGGACTTAGTAAGCCCACCCCTAGTGGATCCCGTCTCCTATTTGATGAAACACATGAAGTTGCCGCTATCTGACTGTTTTTTACCTGACAAAATAGCAGTTTCATATGGTTCAGCCTAATATATCTGAGAATAAACAAAAAAAATTCTGTAAATGATTAAAGAGCTTGGGAACAACCAACCCAGTCATCAAGGTGACTGATTTCAGGAGAAGGACTGAAATGTGATGATAATTGAATACTCAGCAATCTTATTGTATTCTGTGGAGAATACATGAAACAAAGATAAAGAATGAGGCTGGCAAACAGAAAGAGGAAGGAAAAAGAAGTAGGATAGAGCCAGGAGGCTAGAAGTTGGCATTTACTACCTATAACTGTCCAGGAAAGAGCAACATGAAATTGGAGCTCACACAGTGCCCTGCTGCGAGGTGGAGATGATTGCCAAGGACCCCTGCCTTGGATGAAATCCTTCCTTACCTCACAAACCAGCCTGCTGATGACTGATTTGGCTCCCTGGGATTGTTGATATCGGAAAAAGGGTGGTCTGGTTGAGGGAGGAGCCATCCAGTTATTGAAGGACTAATACCAGCTGTTAATGAATACATGGGTATCTGGTTATATACTTCAGCCTCCTATGAGTTGGATTGCTGGGAGTTAGTCTTCTTTAGGCAGACATATCTCAGACTTGACTGTGAAACAGGTTCAGCTTTATGGTAAACTCATTAAGGTAAAACTATCCTGGGTGGCCTCTTTGGGAGCTAGTCAGATGACTCTAGCACAAAGCAAAACCTTCTGACCCAAATCATCTTGATCACAGAGTGCAAGGGATATAATTATATTGGCAAGGTACCATTACCCTATCCCTGACCCTAGCTCTAGTCCTAATCCTACTTCATGACCTAACAGGGAGATGGGAAATTGTCTGGCATTGTATGCTTCTGAATCCGAGCCAGCCCAGTCCTGGTTACCAGGTCAGTAGGTCAATAGTATTGTCTTCCTACTTGGGCTAACAAGCAGAAAAGAGTGAGGGTGTAGGGAGCATAGAGAGAGCTTCCCATGCTGAAGGCAAGTCTTTTACATTCTCCCAAGCACCATGCTCTTTACTTCACAGTCAAGAGTCTATTTTCTAGACCTTGATTCAAATAAGAACTCTGCCTCTTCCTAGCAAGTCACTTATCATCTCTGCATCTCAGGTTTTGTGTTTTTTTAATCTTACTTTACAAATAAGGATGAGAAACACACCTGCCTTGCTGAGCTGTGAGGACTCAGGGTAAGGATGGACTTGAAGACCACCTGGCTCAGTGTCTGACATTCATCTCAGTTAATATTATTTTTATTAGTTTTTTGGCTGGGCTGGGTCTTCATTGCTGTGTGCAGGTTTTCTCTAGTTGTCGTGTGAGGGCTTCTCATTGCTGTGACTTCTGTTGCAGAGCAGGCGCTCTAGAGCACAGGCTCAGTCTTTGCATCACGCAGGTTTACTTGCCCCACGGCATGTGGAATCTTCCTGGACCAGGGATCAAACCTTTGTTCCCTGCATTGGCGGGTGGAGTCTTAACCAGTGGACTACCAGCAAAGTCCAAATTATTATTATTATTAATAGCACTTATGTACTAAGGCATAAAATATCATTTATAGTTACATAAGGGGTTTTAGTGACTGTTCCTTTATCTGTTCTTTCTGACCCTGCTGCTCATAATTGGGTGCTCAGCACCTGCTGAGTGGCACTAGCCCCATAGTAAACAATCACTAAACATTTGTTGACAATTAAAAAGATAATTTAAAAAAACAGTGAGAAAACTAAAGTTTCATGATGTGTATTTGTAGTTACTAAATATGAAATCACTTAGTACTTTTGTAACAGGAAGGAAAGGAGCAGCCCACAACTTTTGAAACAATGACATAGCCCAGGGACACAATGTAAACCCATTAAGATCAAATGGGACCAAGATGGCAGACAAGACTAGACCTTGATCCTCAATCAGCAAGTGAAATGACACACCCAGAGGTGCCATGACAGTTCCAAGGCACTGCTAAAAGGCCAAGGAGTGGGTGGTGGCCCAAATCCTGGAAATCTCTGCCCCTTCCCCCAAATAGTTGAAATAATCCTCCCACTCAATAACATATGAAATTACCCAGCTTATATAAAAACTAACCATGGCATATTTTGCGGTCGCACTCACCCTCTGAGATGGTGCACACACTGTGGAGTGTTTTTCTCTCTGAATGAATAAATCCACTTCTTACCTATCACTTTGTCTCTCACTGAATTCTTTATGTGATGAGACATCAAGAACCTGAGCTTCATTAGGTCCTGAAGCCAGGGACTGTGGGTTTTGGCTGGGTTTGAATCCCAGCCACGTGAGTACAAGTCCCAAGCAGGATTTTAGCTGGATTTGAGTCCCAGCCAGGTGGGTTCAAGTCCCAGTCTGTAAAGGTTTCACTTTGGCCTCTTCTCTCCAGTCTCCTGGTTATATAGTTCTTGCTCATGTTAAACTATCTGTGACTTTGAAATGGAGCAAAATAGCCACCACAAGTGCCCATCTGCTTAGAGCTCCTGTGGTGCCCCCTGAGGACCTCAGTACTACCCACCATCCACTCAGTCTTCTGAGCTGGCAAGGCACCCTCCCTCTCCGCCCAAATGAAACTGAACTTGCTGAGTAAGTCAGCAAGAAGTTAAACTCTCCCCTCTCTGGGGGTTGAGGGAGGGGCCTGGCTTAGCCTCAGGTAATCATTGATTAGCCTCCAGTCAAAGGGTTACACAGAGGAAGTGAAGTGAAGTGAAGTGAAGTCGCTCAGGCGTGTCCGACTCTGCGACCCCATGGACAGTAGCCTGGCAGGCTCCGCCGTCCATGGGATTTTCCAGGCAAGAATACTGGAGCGGGCTGCCATTTCCTTCTCCAGGAGATCTTCCCAACCCAGAGATTGAACCCAGGTCTCCTGCATTGCAGACAGACACTTTACTGTCTGAGCCACCAAGGAAGCCCAACACAGAGGAAGAAAGCATTTTGATAGCACTGGCCCAACCTCCTGAGTGGAGTTCATCCCAGATAGTATGATTCTGAGGTCTGCACCCCACCCTGCTCCATCCCCAGGCCAATCCTCCGGGAGACCTCTCCACGCAGTGGGATGTCTGGCCTGAGGTATGCCAGAAGGGTAGAAACTAGAAAAGTTTTGTGAGGCTTCTGGGAGCTTTCACCCTTGTCACTGGCTAATCTCCTCCTGTGGGTCTTGGCCCTGGAAGAACAAAAAGCGTGTCATGTAAACAATTGTAAAATTATATAAATCAATAAGATACAATTAAAGGTTATGTATTAAAGCTGCTGCCAAACACAGCTAAGTGAAGAATAACTGCTTGTATGTACTTAATGAAGTGGCAAAATTAGTAAAGGTTCTTAGTGATGCTATATGCCCTTCCATCTCCCCTGTCCCCACATCCATGACAAAGAAGCTTCGATCCCAACCTATCCCTGCCCTGCTCCATGAAACTGCAACAAATCTGCAACGGTTCCTGCTTATCACCACATCCCAACTTAATTCCCAGGCCCCTGGGTCCTCACATTTCCCAGGATGTTATGTTTCCCAGGAGGTGTGGAAAATGTGTAGCCTGAATATCTCCCTTTACCTTTGAATGTGACATTTGGATGAAAATGACCTGAAATCTGGTCTTGCCTGACCAGCCTCAGTGGAAGCAGATTCCGTGTGCTTGATAACCTTCTAAGGTTCCCTGGGGACTTCCTGTGTTCAGTTCTAGTTCACTGCAGGCACTGTCCCCAGAGTCCCCTGCCCAAGCTTGTTCTTTCCTGCCCTTCATTTAGGGTCCTCTCCTGGACCCTTGCCCTGTCTCCACTCATGTGACTCACAGCCCTTCTGAAGACTTGGTAGACACTGGAATGGTTTTGAAAGTATGGTTTAGTGTTTTATAAGCTTATTTTTACACACCTAATTTCCTCATCTAAAGGCTTAAATAGAAAGAAAGCAAAAGGAAAAATACAGGTAGGAAAGTAAGGCAGGCGGAGATGAGTTTAATACAAAAAATGCAAATGCTCTGCAAAGTTGCTTTTGGAGGTAGGGACAGGGTGAGTTCAGAATGTGCACTCTAGAATTTTTCCCAGATGATGTAATAGGAAATTTCTATCTTATGCACTGATGCTGAAGATGATTTTGAGGCCAAGGCTGGATTGTTGCCCCAGATCCTCACAATCTTGTGAATCTGAGCAGTAAAAATGGAACAGGAGGGAAGGTGGCAGGGCAAAACCTTTGAAGGAATGACATAGCTTGAGGACACAATCAGATCAGATCAGTCGCTTAGTCGTGTCCGACTCTTTGCAACCCCATGAATCGCAGCACGCCAGGCCTCCCTGTCCAACACCAACTCCCGGAGTTCACTGAGACTCACGTCCATCGAGTCAGTGATGCCATCCAGCCATCTCATTCTCTGTCGTCCCCTTCTCCTCTTGCCCCCAATCCCTCCCAGCATCAGAGTCTTTTCCAATGAGTCAACTCTTCGCATGAGGTGGCCAAAGTACTGGAGTTTCAGCTTTAGCATCATTCCTTCCAAAGAAATCCCAGGGCTGATCTCCTTCAGAATGGATTTGTTGGATCTCCTTGCAGTCCAAGGGACTCTGAAGAGTCTTCTCCAACACCACAGTTCAAAAGCATCAATTCATCAGCACTCAGCCTTCTTCACAGTCCAACTCTCACATCCATACATGACCACAGGAAAAACCATAGCCTTGACTAGACGGACCTTTGTTGGCAAAGTAATATCTCTGCTTTTGAATATGCTATCTAATTTGGTCATAACTTTCCTTCCAAGGAGTAAGCGTCTTTTAATTTCATGGCTGCAGTCACCATCTGCAGTGATTTTGGAGCCCCCCAAAATAAAGTCTGACACTGTTTCCCCATCTATTTCCCATGAAGTGATGGGACCGGATGCCGTGATCTTCGTTTTCTGAATGTTGAGCTTTAAGCCAACTTTTTCACTCTCCTCTTTCGCCTTCATCAAGAGGCTTTTTAGTTCCTCTTCACTTTCTGCCCTAAGGGTGGTGTCATCTGCATATCTGAGGTTATTGATATTTCTCCTGGCAATCTTGATTCCAGCTTGTGTTTCTTCCAGTCCAGCATTTCTCGTGATGTACTCTGCATATAAGTTAAATAAACAGGGTGACAATATACAGCCTTGACGAACTCCTTTTCCTATTTGGAACCAGTCTGTTGTTCCATGTCCAGTTCTAACTGTTGCTTAATGGGTCCAAGATGGCGGACAGGTCAACTTCCACTACCTTGAACCTCAATATTTGCTCACTGTAACACATCACCAAGCTAAGTGACACACCCACAAGCACCATCAAAGATCAAAAAATGGGCAGTGTCCCAAATTCTGGAAATCTCTGCCCCTTCCTCCAAATAGTTGGAATAACCCTCCCACTCATTAGCTTGTGAAATTACCCAGCCCATAAAAGCTAACCACACCACGTTTTGAGGCCATAGTAGCCCTCTGTGGTGGCCCATGTTCTCGTTTATGGAGTGTGTTTCTCTCTAAATAAATCCACTTCTTACCTATCATTTTGTCTCTCACTAAATTCTTTCTGCTATAAGACATTAAGAACTTGAGCTTCATTAGGTCCAGAAACCTGGTGTGTATTCTCAGCTGGAAGACAGTGGGTTTTGGCTGGGTTCAAATCCCAAGCTGAGGTGAATGGTTTCACAAGCAGTGGTATATCCTTGCCTTTAGAAAGAATCTTGCCACTGCATAGCTTTCCTGTCTCCCTCATGTCCTGAATTTCCCCTCTTTGGATCTTTTCATCAGTTATTGGCTCTTCTGAGAAGACTCTGCCCTCTCCTGTCTACCTGTGGAAGTCAATCTGTGTTTTAGAGCCCTCATCACTTCTCCACCTCCCCAGATGCCCAGGTGGGATTAAACTCTGCCTTTCCCAAGTTGCCTAAGTCTTTGCATCTCTCGTAAAGCACCCATCCCAGCCTGTGCTAGTCACCTGGTATTGGAACAGCAGGGGCCAGGGGATTTTCTTTCCAGGACTACATCTGAGGTGATGCTTTCTAAGTATAGAATCAGTCAGAATCTTCAAGTTGAAGAACCAGCTCCAGGGACTTGATGACCTCCAGCTCAAACAGTCCCTGAAGATGGAGTAGTCCTGGTCCCTTTGTAGGAAGGAGGGGATTAACAATCTCTGGGTTACTAAGGCCTCATGGACTCAGAGGTGAAGTTGCTCAGTCGTGCGTGACACTTTGCGACCCCATGGACTGTAGCCTACCAGGCTCCTCTGTTGGTGGACTTTTCCAGGCAAGGATACTGGAGTGGGTTGCCATTTTCTTCTCCAGGGGATCTTCCTGACCCAGGGATCGAACCCAGGTCTCCCGCATTTAGGTAGATGCTTTACCCTCTGAGTCACCAGGAAAGCCCGTGAACTCAGGGCCTTCCTCAATGTCCCAGTTCTGCTGGGCCAGCTGTGGCTTCCTAGAAGCCTCTGATTCCACAGGCTGGCCTGGCCTATGGGGCCCTCCCTCTGTGACCAAGTAGTCAGCCAGTTAGAGCTCTAGGGCCTGGCTAACCTGGTCCAAGAGAGAACTACTTTCTGATCACTCCTTTCCTTTTCTGCTTCACATCCAACCCATCCAGCTGCCCTTGGGCAGAGCCCTAAGGTCAGGCTAGAGTAGTCACACTCCATCCAATTAATCACTAAACCCTGCCCTCCAAACCAGAGTTTTTTTTTCCCTGGATCAAAAAATAAGATCAGTTTATCATTCCTCTGTTTAAAACCATTCAATGATTACTCATTGCTCTCAGGATTTCTCAGGCTAAAATTCTTAACAGGATTTGAAAACCTTTCACCTGGCCCTTTCAAAATAAGAGGATTTATAATCTTTTCAAAAACAACAAGAATCCTGACACAATCTTAATTACTCCAGCTGTCAAAACTGTTTAAGATTGATGAGGTCTGCATTAAGCTGTTAGAAGGTGATTAACTCATTTGTCCTGAATGGGTGTGAATTCCAAGGAAATTGTTTTTCCACCCTCTTCTCTGTTCTGCCTGCGATGCTATCCTTAGATGACTGCTGGTGACAAGGTTCATTAAGGCAGTCAGGGTGGAAAGGACTGTGGAGGGGATTGAAGCGGGGATTGAAGTCTTGTAGACGAGATTCCTTTGTTGTTGTTCAGTCGCTAAGTTGCTAAGTTGTGTCTGACTCTGTGACCCTGTGGGCTGCTGCACGCCAGGCTTCCTTGTCCTTCACTGTCTCTGGGAGTTTGTTCAGATTCACGTCCATTGAGTTGGTGATGTATTTTACCATCTCATCTTCTGCCGTCCACTTCTCCTTTTGCCTTCCATCTTTCCCAACATCAGGGTCTTTTCTAATGAGTCAGCTCTTTGTATCAGGTGGCCAAAGTACTGGAGTTTCAGCTCAGCATCAGTCCTTCCAATGAATATTCAGGATTGATTTCCTTTAGGATAGACTGGTTTGGTCTCCTTGCAGTCCAAGGGACTCTCAGGAGTCTTCTCCAGCACCACAGTTTGAAAGCATCAACTTTTTGGAGCTCAGCTTTTTTTATTGTCCAGCTCTTACATCCACACATGACTACTGGAAAAACCATAGTTTTGACTATATAGACATTCGTTAGCAAAGTTATGTTTCTGCTTTTTAATATGCTGTCTGTGTTTGCCATTGCTTTTCTTCCAAAGAGCAAGCACCTTTTAATTTCATGGCTGGAGTCACCATCTGAAGTGATTTTGGAGTCCCAAAATATAAAGTCTCTCACTGTTTCCATTGTTTCCCCATGAAGTGATGGGACCGGACGCTGTGATCTTAGTTTTTTTTTAATGTTCAGTTAAGCCAGTTTTTTCACTCTCCTCTTTTACCTTCATCAAGAGGCTCTTTAGTTCTTCCCTTTCTGCCAAAAGTGTGGTGTCATCACCATATCTGAGCACCATATCTGATTCTCTGGGCAATCTTGATTACAGCTTGTGCTCCATCCAGCCCAGCATTTCACATGTTGTACTCTGCATAAAAGTTATATAAGCAGGGTGACAATATACAGCCGTGATGTACTTCTTTCCCAATTTTGAACCAGTCCATTGTTACATGTCTGGTTCTAACTATTGCTTCTTGACCTGCATACAGATTTCTCAAGAGACAGGTCAGGTGGTCTGGTATTCCCATCTCTTGAAGAATTTTCCACAGTATGTTATGATCTACATAGTCAAAGGCTTTAGCATAGTCAATGAAGATGTTTTTCTGGGATTCTCTAGCTTTTTCTATGATCCAACAGATGTTGGAAATTTGATCTCTGGTCCCTCTGCCTTTTTAAGTCCAGCCTGTACATCTGTAAATTCTCAGTTCACATACTGTTGAAACCTATCTTGAAGGATTTTGAGCATTACTTTGCTAGCATGTGAGATGAGTGCAATTGTATGGTAGTTTGACTATTCTTTGGCATTGCCTTTCTTTGGGATTGGAATGAAAACTGATCTTTTCCAGTCCTGTGGTCACTGCTGAGTTTTCCAAATTTGCTGGCATATTGAGTGCAGCACTTTCACAGTATCATATTTTAGGATTTAAAATAGCTCAGCTGAAATTCCATCACCTCCACCAGCTTTGTTCATAGTGATGCTTCCTAAGGCCCACTTCACTTTGCACTCCAGGATGTCTGGCTCTAGGTGAGTGATCACACCCTTGTGGTTATCTGGGTTATGAAGATCTTTTTTTATAGTTGTTCTGTGTATTCTTGCCACCTCTCCTTAATATCTTCTGCTTCTGTTAGGTCCATACTGTTTCTATCCTTTATTGTTCCTATATTTGTATGAAATATTCCCTTGAAGAGATCTCTAGTCTTTCCCATTCTATTGTTTCCCTCTATTTCTTTTCATTGTTCACTTAAAAAGGCATTCTTATCTCTCCTTGCTATTCTTTGAAACTCTGCATAAAGATGGGTATATTCTTCCTTTGCCTTTAGCTTCTCTTCTTTTTTCAGCTATTTATAAGGCCTCCTCAGACATCCTTCTTGACTTTTTGCATTTCTTTTTCTTGGTTATAGTTTTGATCACCGCCTCCTATGCAATGTTATTAACCTCCATCTATAGTTCTACAGGCTCTCTGAAATAGCTGAGGGGAGGTCAAGTGTATGGTGACAGATGGTAACCAGATTTTGGGGATAATCATTTTGTAATGAACACAACCATCAAATCATAAGAAGAGTAGTGAAGTCAATGTTTAAATCCATATCTCCTTAGCTCTGATACTTTCCTTTATTCCTCTCTGATCCAGCATAGCTGGGTGTCAGGCACTTCTGCATTCACCATCTCACTGAATCCTCACAATACACCAGGAGGTGAACACTTGTGGTTAGAACATGATTGATGAGGGGACTGAAACGCAGAGAGGAAAAATGAGTGGACCAAGGTCACCCAGCCAATAAATCACTTCTTTTTTTCTAGCTCTAGCTCTACTACTTGTAATATTTCTTTCACTCTGTTATCTGTCACCCCAATGCAGACATAATAAAGTAGAACATTTTCTTCTACAAAGGTTTGCCGATAATCTTGGGATCAAAGGTAATCAGTCAAAAGATTGAATACGAGTTATGAAATCAATGTCTAAAGACTGATTACGAGTTCAGTCAGTGGCCTACCTCAGTTCTACAGCAGACAAAGCATTCTGTTTCCATAAGGGTCAGCTCCTGCCAAGTTCAGAAAGCTCAGCCCAGGTCTGTTGTTAATTCTGAATTCTTCAGATGGAAGAACTCTTACACACACACACAAGAATGCTTACATGAGGCTTCATTCCTGGGACAAAACAACGAACCATTGAAAGAGGATGGGGGCCCTCTCTCACCCTCTGAGATGGCACACGTTCTGTCTGTAGAGTGTGTTTGTCTCTAACCAAATCCACTTCTTACCTAAAAAAAGGAAGAAAGAAAGAGGACAGGGGAACTTTCCTGGTTGTCCAGTGGTTTTAAGAATCTACCTTCCAGAATCTACCTGTCCAGTGGTTAAGTGCAAGGGAGGCAGGTTTGATACTTGGCTGGGAACATAGGATTCCACATGCCTCAGGGCAACTAAGCCCACGTACCATAACTAAAGAGAAGCCCAAGTTCCACAACAAAAGACCTGATGCAGCCAAAATAAATAAATTAATTAATTAATGGAAAAAACCCAAACTTTAAAAAAAAAGGAAGAAAGAGGATGGGTTATATAAGGCTGAAAATTGAGAAGTCCTGAAAGGTGGGAACCAGCTGCCAGGCCCAATCCAAAGTTCCCTAGCAAACCAGCCCTAGTGTAGAGAGGATTCTAAAAGGCCAAAAACAAAAACACATTCATTAAAAACACCGGAGATGAATTCTTTCAAAGCAGCTTAGTCCTCTGGTGGGGCCTTCCCCTGTCTTTCCTCTGCCCACTCTGCCCCTACAAATATTCAAAGAGAGCAGACACCCACTGGCCTCATCTGGCCCACAGATGAGTTTTCTTTAACCTGCACACAGTTTTTAAATAGCTGTAAACATCAAAAGTGAGAAGTTTTACCTAAGAATCTAGACTTTTTCTTTTCTTTTGGAAAATCAGAAGTTTTTCATATGAAGCCAAGTGGCTTCATATCTCTGAATGATAACTATGACAAAGTTGAGCAGTGGCTGCCTCCAAGGTATTTTTATACCCAGACCACTTGACTCACTTATCTTCGATGCCTGACCCCTGTGGGCATCTGTTTTTCACTCAGGCCAGGTGAGACTTCCCATCTGCATATCAAGTGAAACAGATCTCCCTCACCCTAATATTCAAAAATCCTTCACAACACAGCTTATTCTGACTTACCCATGTGACTAGACTTCATTCTGAATTTATCTACTTCCTGTATAAACAGGTCCCTTACCTTCCCACATTCACATTTTTGCTGGTGCTTTTTCATTTCCTTTAAGATGCCTTCCATCCCAACCAAATCTGGGAACTCTCCTGCACCCTCAAAAGTCCATGTGAGGGCCTTTTTGGAATCTCCCAAACAGAAATAACCTTTCTTTCATTAGAGGCTCCAAAGTGCCGTGTTATTTTGCAGTATAGTCATACCTTATGTATTCTTCTTTACAGATGTTGGGATTTTTACAAATTGAAGGTTTGCAGCAACCCTGTGTTGTCAGATGATGGTTAGCATTTTTTAACAGTAAAGACATAAAAGCTATTGCATACTTAACAGATTACAGTATAGTGTAAACATAACTTTTATATGCACTGGAAAACCAAAAAAAAAAAAAAAAAAAAGGCTTGATTCACTGGCCTGTGATATTTGCTTTACTGTGGTGCTCTGGACTGAACTGGCAATATCACCCAGGTCTGCCTGTACTTGCTCTGGACTTTTACAACTTCACATATTTACATATTATAAGTTCTTTTCCTGTGATTACTTCTGTCCTGGCCAGTAGTCCAACTGAGCCGAGCCAAGGCCTTACCTGTGAATAAGGAAGCTGTCTTAACCCTCCTGACCAGCCAAGTCACCGGATAAATACCACAGACTGGCTTCATTTAATGCCATATGGAGCAGTACAACTTCCTGACTGAGATTTGCCCGAATTCCTGACTTTTGTGACAGTTGTGTGATAGGATAATAAGCTTATTGTTTTAAGCCACTGCTTTGTCACATAGCAACAGATAACCAAACTGGTTCTGAAAATTTTAAAAGTCTTTAATCTTGTTAATTATTTTCAAGCCTTTTTACAAAATTAAAATAAACACACATACAACTTAAAGAAGGAGAAGGGAACTAATTTATTGAGTTCTTAATTTGATTCAGTTCAGTTCAGTTCAGTCACTCAGTCGTCTGACTCTTTACTGCCTGACAAGTTATACGTGTTACATTATCTAACACTCAAGACAATCTAACTTGTGCTATTATCTACATTTCTGAGAAGAAGGAACCAAAGCTGAGAGGGAGTGTGCTTTGCCAGCTCAGAAGACTGAATGGATGGTGGGTAGTACTGAGGTCCTGGAGGGGCACCACAGGAGCTCTAAGCAGATGGACACTTGTGGTGGCTATTTTGCTCCCTCCATTTCGAAGTCACAGTTTAGCATGAGCAAGAACTGTATAACCAGGAGACTGAAGAGAAGAGGCCAAAGTGCAAGTGATTTCATATTTAGTAACTACAAATACACATCATGAAGCTTTAATTTTTTCACTGTTTTTTAAATTATCATTTTAATTGTCAACAAATGTTAATTGAACGCAGGAGGAGGAGGAGACAACAGAAGATGAGATGGTTGAATGGCATCACCAACTCAATGGACATGAGTTTGAACAAACTCTGGGAGATGGTGAAGGACCAGGAAGCCTGGCGTGCTGCAGTCCATGGGGTTGCAAATAGTCGGACAGGCTGAGGGACTGAAAAACACCACCACCACTTATTTTCCTCCTGTCCCCAACCACCTTCCCCTCTGGTAACCACTAATTTGTTCTCTGTGTCTATGAGTCTATTATTGTCTTGTTTTGTTTAGATTCCACATATGAGTGAAATTATAAGGTTTTTGTTTTTCACCTTCCATCTTATTTCACTTGATTCTACAACTAAAATAACAGCTACTATGAATTCAGTAATTACTATGTACCAGGCTCTGTGCATCTTTTAAATTGCTTGCAACAACCCTAAATGGATAGAGGTATAGTTGTTATTATCTCCATTTTACAAAGGAGGAAACTAAGGCACAGAAAATTTAAGTAACTTACCCAAGACCTCCCAGCTAAGTGGTGAAGCCAAGCTATCTAATTCCAGAGCCTGTACTTCTAGCTGTGTAAGTTAAGACAAGCCCTGTAACCTTTCTGATCTTCAGTTTCTGATCTATAAAATTGGGAAATCTTTGTGAGGATTAGAAATAATGTATATAAAATGACTATCATGGCAAGTGCCTAGCATTTTATGGATATTAACTGTTTCCTTAATGGCTTAGTGTTAGGGGTTGGATTGTGTCCTCCTGAAGATGTTGAAGTCCTAGTACCTGGTGCCTATGAATGTGACCTGATTTGGAAATAAGGTCTTTGCAGATGATGAAGTTAAGATGAGGTCATTAGGATGAGAAATCTGGACACAGAGAGAGACACAAAGTGAGGGTGCCATCTGAACATCAAGGTAAAGATCGGGGTGATGTATCGACAAGACAGGCAACACCAAAGACTGAAAACAAACCGCCAGCATCTAGGGGAGAGGCTTGGAACAGATTCCATCAGAGCGCTCAGAAGGAACCAGCCCTGCTGACACCTTAATTTGGACACCCAGCCCCCAGGACCATGAGAGACTACGCTTCTGCTGCTTTCAGCCACTCAGCTTGCGGCCCTTTGCTATGGCAGCCCTGGGGAACTAATAGCTCAGCACATGGTACTTGTACCTTTGATACTCGGCAAGGCGTCTCTGAGTCTCTGGGTGTACACAGCAACCTGTTGCTAGCATCCTAGGTGCTCTGCACATGTGCAGCCCTGCAGCCCAGCTGTACATGGAGCCAGTCTAATACATTAGAAGGTTGGACCAAGGTCAACTTTCGAGATCTCACGTGTCTTTTGTGCTCCGCTGGATCAAGTGCCCACTACTCTTATGCTGCCTTGGGTAGAGCAGAATGTCTTCAGTAAACTCATTCAGAAGAAGGTGCTGGTGGATAATTTGTCCTCTCAAATGAATTAATCACACCTGAGAGGTGAACTCTCCGATAACCTTGGTGCCTGGTTGGAAGAGATTTTAGGTTAAGACCCCTCAGGCTCCCCCAGAATATCTGCATGCCCTACAGTCCAGGCACCATGTGCACTGCTCTCTGCATACAGATATCCATGTTCAGAGATCAAGGGATACTTTCCAGCACAGAAGGTGATTTAAGCAGCCTAGGTAAATGCCTCAGACCTTCAGGGAAATCAGGACAGCCTCAGAGAGCATTTAGAAATGGAGAGGCAGGAGGGCTTTGTGAGCCCAAGAGATTCATTGTTAAGGCTTGGAAAATAATTAGAGGTGGAATGAGCTCAAGCTGCAGCAACCAGGGACCCTGTGGGACACTGTTTTTCAGGAACTCTAGAAGCAGCATTCCCTCAGGTTCATTTTCAGGAAAGAAAAAGATCTCCAAACAAAAAGACCATCATAGCTGTTTAAAATAGGTGGAGATCATGATCTGTTAGTGTTCCCTGATTAGGGGGCAACAGACCACCTGCATATTGCTGTTTAACAAACTACTCCACATTGAGCAGCTTAAAATAACAATATTTATTGTCTCACATAATTTCTAAGGGTCGCCTTACCTGGGTGGCTCTGGATCAGGGTCTTTCATGAGGTTGCAGTTGGGCAGTTGGCTGGGGCTGCAGTCTTCCCAAGCCTTGACTGGGCCTGGGGGATTTGCTTTCCAAATGGCTCCCTCATGTGGCTGTTTGTAAGAGGGCTTATTTTTTGTTCACTGTTGTCCTGAAGTCTCACTACCTTACCACACAGCTGGTCACATAGGATGACCAATCATCTTGGTTTGCCCAGGACTAAGGGGGTTCTCAGGATGTGAGACATTCATTCTAAAACCAGGAAAGTCCTGGGCAACCTGGGGACAAGTTGGTCTCTCACAAGGGCTGCTCAAAATATGAAGAGAGTGGCCAAGATAGAGCTATGAAGCATTTTATCATCTAATCTTACAAGTAACATACTGTGCATCACTTCTGGTCTAGTCTACTGGTCAGACAGACCAGCCTTGGTACCGTGTGCAAAGCTACTATACAAGGTATAAATATTAGGAGGTAGGGATCAATGGAGCCATCTTAGAGGCTGGCTACCACATTTCCCCAAAACTCAGTGGTTTAAAGCAACCACCCTGTTAGTATCTTTCATGAGTCTGTGGGTTAACAGGGCTCAGATGGATGGTTCTTCTGTACCCCACGATGTCTGCTGGATCTGCAGCCACTAGGGCTCAAGTGAGCTGGAATCTCAAATGACATATTTCCATGGCTGGCAGTTGGTGCTGGCTGTTGGCTAGGAGCTAATCTAAGGCTGCCTATGGGACAGTCTTGGTTCTTCTCCATGTGACCTTTCCATATAGCTTTGACTGGATTCTGAGAGGGAACATCCCAAGAATAGGCATGTAAGCAGAAGGAAACAGAAGCTACCAAATCTCCTAAGATGTGAAATCAGAAGCCCTTGAACATCTTACATTGCATTCCATTGGCCAAAGACGTCACAGGGAGAGCCTAGATATAAGGAAAGGGGAAATAAACCATACTTCTTGATATGAGGAATAGCATATGTTTGTAGTAAGGGGAGGGATTATTAGTAGCTACTACACAGCCTAATAGGAGAAGGCAATGGCACCCCACTCCAGTACTCTTGCCTGGAAAATCCCATGGATGGAGGAGCCTGGTAGGCTGCAGTCCATGGGGTCGCTAAGAGTCGGACACGACTGAGCGATTGACTTTCACTTTTCACTTTCATGCATTGGAGAAGGAAATGGCAACCCACTCCAGTGTTCTTGCCTGGAGAATCCCACGGATGGGGGAGCCTGGTGGGCTGCCATCTATGGGGTCGCACGGAGTTGGACACGACTGAAGTGACTTAGCAGTAGCACACAGCCTAATGGGGCTACCACTACCCAAAGACTGTGCTTCAGGGTTTCTCATTAGTGAATGTGCAAAAGCTCCAGAGGTGGTGAAATATTCCAGGCACTCTTAAATTTCTGAATCTATAATCCTGGCTTTATTTTTTTTTAATCTTTTTAATTAAAAATTTATACATGTAATTGTAATGAAGTTCATACAGAAAAAATAGGTAATCAATACTTAAGAGACCATGTAATTTTGGTACATAGCTTCTTAGAATTTACACTATGCAAAAATAATTTTATTTTACAAAACTGTAACCATTTTGAACCTACTATTTTTAAATCTGCCATTTTCTCCTAAAACTACATTGTGAGTCTCTTTCTGTGATGGTTAATATAGAGCTACCTCAGTTTAAGGGTCACATAGTATTTCATTGTATACCTACCAGCCAAGACTGTTGATAACAACAACAGAGATACACTGTGGTTAGGTTATTTGGCAAAAAAGGACATTTTTTGAAAAGTATTGGATAGCCCATGGAATCTATGCTATGTCAGTTTAGAGTCCCATTAGCTATTTTTGTGTAATAATCTGTAAGACTTAGTAGAATAAAACATTCACCATTTTAATATACTCATAAATTCTGTGGGTCAGGAATTCTACAGGGCACAGTAGGGATGATGCACAATGTCTGGGATCTTGGCTGGGAAAATTCACACTAAGAGTGAGATGAAAGGCTGGAGTGGGGGTGGAGTGGTAGAATCATCTGAAGGCTATGTCATGCACATGTTTGGAGACTGGGCTGCCATGAATTGAACTCTGGGCTGGCAGGGATTCTGGATCAGAGTGCCTATACAAGCTGTCTCTATATGACTTGGGCTTCCTCACAGTGTGGTGGCCTCTGGGTAGTCTGACTTCTTACAAGGTGGTTCAATGCTCTAGGAGCTGGTGTTCTAGCAAGCAGGGAGGAAGCTGCACCGTCTTTTGTGACCTAACCCTGGAAATCACTTTCACCAAAGTCTATTGATTGAAGTGGTCACAAGCCTGCTCAAATTCAAAAGAGGAGACATAGTCTCTACTTCTCAATGGGAGGAGTAGAAAAGAATTTGTGGCTATGTTCTAAAATCACCATAATTAGGATAATCTAAGTTACCATAACAAAGAAAATTCAACTTACAGTGACTTAATGAATATGGAAATTTATTTCTCTGGCACATAACAGTTACAAGGTGAGTAGCCTAAGTCATTGAGGCAGCTCTGCTCCACCAGACACCACTATGCCCCTGGAATCTAGGCTCCACTGCCAACACAGCAGTCTTGAAAACCGCTAACTGTCCTTGTGTCTTTGTGGGCAAAACCTTAGGCAGGAGCCCACACACCGGCCACTCAGCTCACATGCTTGTATCTTGTCTTCCAGGGAGCAAGGAGTGGGCATATTTGCCTTCTTTATGCTTCTGTAGTGGAAAGCAGGGGTGCTTCTTTCTTATCTTTAAATTTCTTCTTTAAATGAAGAAGGATCAGATACTAGATACCCTAAAAACAAACAAATATCCAGTAGAATATGGATGTATCATATCCCAGCTCTTACTGATAGACATTTCGGTTGATAAGTTTCTGTTGATAAGATGTTATTTACACTGTTTCGAGGAACATTCAAATATCTTTGAATATTTGTAAGATATTTTTTTCCCTTTAAAATACATTTCAGGACTTCTTTGGTCGTCCAGTTGTTAAGAATCCACCTTGCAATTCAGAGGACGTGGATTTAATCACTAGTCTGGGAATATCCCACGTGACATGGAGCAACTAAGCTCATGCTCTACAACTACTGAGCCTACTCCCTAGAGCCTGTGCTCTGCAACAAGAGAAGCCACTGAGATGAGAAGCCTGTGCACTGCAACGAAGAGTAGCCCCTGCTTGTCACCGCTAGAGAAAGCCCACTTACAGCAATGAAGACCCAGCACAGCCAAAAAAAGCAACAAACAAAGGAAACACTGTTACTGCCTTGATCCTTATCATGCCTTTATCCAGACTGACTATATAACCTCTCCCTATTTATGGGGTGCCAGTGGGTAGGGGGGGAAGTGAATAGTTCTTATGGAGCTAGCCTGCTGTGTTTCCCTTTGTCTGCCGCTGCTGCTGCTGCTAAATCGCTTCAGTCGTGTCTGACTCTGTGTGACCCCATAGACGGCAGCCCACCAGGCTCCCCCATCCCTGGAATTCTCCAGGCAAGAACACTGGAATGGTTTGCCATTTCCTTCTCCAATGCTTGAAAGTGAAAAGTGAAAGTGAAGTCACTCAGTCGTGTCCGACTCTTTGCAACCTCATGCACTGCAGCCTACCAGGCTCCTCCGTCCATGAGATTTGCCTGGCAAACTAATAAAGCCACCCTTTCCTTCTCTGTGTGTGTCGGGGGGGGGGGACGGAAATACATTTTCCAAGGAGTCATGTCATAGTTTCTGATGTCTAGTCCGTAGTTTCTGCATCTAGTCCTACAGAAACCCACCAAAGCCCCTCCTTTTCTTCAAGTCAGGGGTGGCAGCCCAGCAATTTGTATGAGCCAGGGAGAAAGTCTGGAGAGATTCGTCGTGTACTATCAAGGATGCTCCAGGATTAAGTGTTGGGGTGGCCATGATCATAACCTGCTCTTGTTTATGGACACTGTGTGAAGGGCTTTACTCATACTGTCTCACTTAGTCTTTGCCTTAATCTGATGGGGAAGATTCATCTTCATTTGATAAATTATCTTTATCAAATTATCTTTGACAAATTATCTTCATTTGATAGATGGAGAAGCTTAGGTTCCAAGAGATTAGGTAATTTATCTAAGGCCTTGGAGTCAAATCAGTGCTTGGAACACTTGCTTGTAGGAAATTCCCTCCCTAACCTAGCTGCCATACTGTGGGAAGCCCAAGCCACATGAAGAGGCTATGTGCTGACATTTCAGCCAACAGCCTCAGCTGAGCTCCCAGCTGTCAGCCAGCATCAGCTCCCAGCCATGTGAGTGAGCCAGCTTGGATTCTTCTCACTCTTCAGCCCACTTGACACCCCAGGTGGCTATAGCCCCAACCAACACCACAGTAGTAGAACTGCTAAGTTGAGCTCAGCGACTCCAAAGACTGGAGAGAACTAATAATGAAATAGTTTTTGTGTCAAGTCACTGAGTTTTGGCAAGATTTTTTATGTAAGAGTGACTAACCAAAACAGGTGGGGAGCTACTCATTCTTGGATGAATCCCAGAAGAGTCTGAAGAGGGGGTTACTGCTCTGGGGGTATCACTAGAGTAGGGGGGGTCTTTGATGATTCTTACAAGTTCAGTGTACTAGGCTGCATCTGCATATGACAGTTTTGCTCGCTCCCTGCCCCAGATGGGGAAAACTTCATTGAGTCACAAGTCTGGGAAGAGAAACTGTGTATAAATAAGTTGACAGAAATCTGGGCAAGATTCCCAAAGTAAATAATGTTGATTCTCAACACAAAGAAGACATTGCTTAATGCTACAAAAACTCACATAAACAGTCATTGCTTTATGACTGATTTGCTATATTTTCAAATTTTAAAAAAGTAACCATAATAAGCATCATTTTAAAAAGCAGCACTTGGAAATGCTGGGACATTGTGTGCAGTTCCTGAGGTCACAAGAGTATCCTTATCTTTTGGAGCTTCCCAGTCCTGTAGGCTGGAGGTTGTGCCAGTTTGACCTTTGGAAAGCCCCAGTTGGCACTCAGATCCCAAAGCAAAATCCAACGTTTCTTTTCAAAGAGAAGAGAAGCTCACAAAAGTTCAATAAGATGGTGGCCTTTACCAATTTAGGTGTTTAGTCTCTTAACCCTCACTTCTCAGTCCCTTCCAGTTCAGTGGTTCTCAAATCTGGGGGCATAAAAATCATCTGGGAAGTACGTAAAAGATGTATAAAAAAATACAGGATTCTTCCCTGAAGATTCCCATTCTCTAAGTCTGGGGTGGGATCCCAGAATTTTTATTTTAAAGAGAACCAGCTGGGACTTATTTGGCAGTCTAGTGGTTAAGACTCCTTGCTTCCAATGCATGGGGTTAAAGCCCTGGTTGGGGAGTTAAGATTCCACATGCCATTGTGCATGGCCCAAAAGAAGAAGAACTGGCTAATTCTTCCATTGGTGGGCCCCATACCCCGAGCTGAAGAGGACTGTCGTCTCAGGCCTTTCCTGAAAGCGTAGAATAGAGATGGGGAGAGTCCTCGATAACCCGACCTCCAGAGACCAGGATGGACCTTGGAAGGAGATCAAGATGGGATATTCAGATTCTGAGCCAGGAAGGATATAACAAACTCTGTAGCAAATGGTTTTCAAATTGTGTTTCTTCAACCCTAAGGGGTTCCTCAGATGTGCTATCACCTCCAACCCCAGCAGTTTCTCTTTGATCTGTTTTATCATAGTAGGTTTCCAAGAAAGATTGTGTTAGAAGAAAAGATTTTACTGCTAAATCCCCTCCCTGCTTAAGGATATAGTTTGGTGAGGGTGAGGAGCAAACAGAACCCTCAAACCTTGGTGGTAAGAATGAAAAATGATGCAGCCACTGTGGAAAAGCTTGGTGGTTCTGTAATAAATTATATGGAGATTACCATATGTCTTGGTTTGCTCAGGCTGTTGTAAAAAAATAACCATAGATGAGGTGAATTAAACAACAGACATTTATTTCTCACAGTTCTATTATAAACGTTTGGCTCTTTACAACAGTCCAAAGGTGGAAACAACCCAAATTTCATCATAACTGACAAATGATGAATGAGTAAAAATAGTATATCTCTACAATGAAATACTACTTAACTATACAAAAGAATGAAGTGTTGATACATGAATGAACCTTGAAAACATCATGCTAAGTGAAAGAAGTCAGTCACAAAAGGACAAATAATTGCATGATTCCATTTATATGAAATATTCAGAATAGGCAAATCCATAGAGACAGAGACGGAAAGCAGATTAGCGGTTGCCAGAGATTAGGGGGATGGGGTAATGGGGAGTGACTGCTTAATGAGTGCAGGATTTCTTTTGGGGATGATGAAAATGTCCTGGAACTTGATAGTGGTGATGGTCACACAACATTGTAAATATGCTAAATGTCAATAATGACAAGCTTTATGTTATGAGAATTTCACAAAATACAGCAATGAAAAAAAAAACAAAACCCAATCAACAGACCTAGAACAATCATCTCACTATTATTACTATTATTTTTACTGATAAGGTAGCTGAGGTCAGAAAGGGGAAATGGCTTGGTGAGGTCACCCAGCCTGTTAGAGGTACAGCCAAGTCTAGTGACCCCCAGCCTGCCATAGCAGGCTGCCTCTCTTCTTCAACATCCTTGGGCCCTTACCCCCAACCCCTACCAAAAATGCTAAGATTCAGGGACATGCAATGTCCTGAGCCATGCATCACATCATAGTTTTTGCAGCCAGGCCCCCTGCTTCCCAGGCAGAGGTCCACTTTACCCCCAGTAGAGCTGGGCCAGCCTTTCTTCTGCTGTCACCAGTGCCTATTGCCTTCAAGTGTGTTGATGAAAGACAAACCCACTTCTAACTTCATACTTGAGTAAATCTTCCTAAGGGGCTCGCTAAGCTGCATTCTTCGGACAGGGTTGATAAGGGCTGGGTGCATCAGATTCCTTACATTACAGACATTGCTTAGCTTCCCAAACTCCAGCTGGGCAGAGAGTCTGGAGGAACTGTTGATGCTCCCAGGGTTGGGTTGGATTTATTCCAGCCATACGCATTTGTGTGGTTGGCTCTTCTCTCTGGCTGTTGGACCATATGCGTCTATCCCACAGTACGTGCTTAATAAAGATTCATTGTAGGCTTCCCTGGTGGCTCAGTGGTAAAGAATCTGCCTGCCAACGCAGGAGACACTGGTTGATCCCTGGTCTGGGAAGATTCCGCATGCTGTGGAGCAACTAGGCTCCTGCATCGCAACTACTGAGCCCGTGCTCAAGCCAAGGAGTTGCAACTACTGAAGCCCATGTGCCCTAGAGCCCATGTTCCATGACAAGAAAAGCTGCTGCAATGAGAAGCCTGAGCACTGCAACTGCAGAGTAACTTGCCACAACTAGAGAAAAGCCCACACAGCAGTGAAGACCATCATAGCCAAAAATCAATCAATGAATAAAATTGTTAAAAAAAAAATTCAGTGGCACAGTAGTCCCTGTCTTGTGGTCATCCTGGGACTGTCTTCATTCTAGTTAAGAGAGTTCAGGAAAAGGCCTCACTTTCCTTAGTGCCATTGAGAGTAAAGGACTCAGGGTAAGTTGTACATGGAGTGAGAATCGTTTATCTGGTAGCCACCTGTCCTGACTCTTTGTGACCCCATGGATGCAAAATTCAAGTCCATGGAATTCTCCAGGCCTGCAATGCAGTCATGTCCAACTCTTTATGATTCCACGGACTGTAGCTTGCCAGGCTCCTCTGTCCTTGGAATTCTCCAAGCAAGAATACTGGAGTGCATAGCCATTCCCTTCTCCAGGGAATCTTCCCAACCCAGGAATCGAACTCAGGTCTCCTGCATTGCAGGCAGATTCTTTACCAGCTGAGCCACCTGGAAAGCCCAGGGTAGCCATCTGAGATGGAATTATTCACCATTCTGGGAGGTGGGGGCAACAGAAGGGTATAACTCATTTGCATTTGCAGACTGTGAACTTTAGAGGTCAGGTCTTCTGGAACAATTCCTTCAGCTTCTTACTTAGGGTTTCAAAAAATTGCTAAGGGTTTTATTCTGTCTCCTCAGATCCTGACCATTCCTTACATTTCTTAGTTACAGTCTCCAGACAAATCATGGAGTTTTAAAAAAAGTGCAGAAACATACAAAAGGGCAATTGCAGGACCCAAGAAAATTGACTCTTTGGCAATTTTCTAATCTCAGCTGAGAACCCTGGCTGAGAAGGGAAACCTAGTTCTGCTCATTTGTGTTCAGTATCTGCTTCAGTGTGGGAATGGGGAGGGCGAACTCCCTCAATCCTCACATGGTGACTCGTTTTGCTCAGCCTCTGACGATTATCTAACTCCTTGAACTTGAGCTTGGAAATTGACTTCAGGCAGCAGGGATGGATGGAAACATTAAGGAAGACAGCAGCGTAGCAGTGGCCACAGTTTCTATGTTGCCATTTGGGATAAATCAGTAAAGATGAGAATTGCTACAGGGCAGACAGAGGTTTTGGGGGTGAGTATTTACAATTCAGCCTTGGTGGTTGTATGTGGTTTCCCTGCTGTGTGGACAGATGCCTTATGTCTGGATGCAGACTTTCATTTTACAGGACAGAGAGGTTTAGAAATGCTCTATTCCTGTTTGGAGATTTTAGTGTATGACTCTGTTCAATGATCCAAGGTGTCTTGCAGAAGAGAAATCTGCCTTGGCGTTGTTCAATCCACTCTTTCCCAGTTATTTGACTTCAGAATTCTTCCTCCTCCTCCCATTATAGCACTCATTTATACCCCGTGAAAGCAAAATTTCCAAGAAATGATGGGAAATGCCTCCTTATGTCCTGTGGAGTTGGTTCTGGCCACTGATGCCCTACAGTGAGCAGCAATGGGGATATTCGGTCAGGACACAGGACAGGGGACCGTGTTATAATAATCCAGGAAGTAGCAATACATGTTGTACCTGTCAGGCTCCTTCCTACACTGAGATGTTTTGATTCTCTGCACACTGACCAGGAAACCACTATTTGCTGAGCATCATGCCCTGGGAGCTTTTTGTATGTCATCTGTGTAATCTTCCCTCAAGTCTGTTGTTTCTGTTCTATAATGAGGAAATTGGGACTCCAAGAGGTTGTGTAAGGAGGTCACCCAGTTGAGTGTGTGGCAGAGTGAAGATCTGGGCTGAGGATGACGGGCCAACACTGGTACCCCCTCCTTAGACACCGATGGTGGGAAAGGAAACTGGGGCAGCCGTAGTTCAGCAGTTCGTCCATCAGTTAAAGAGAATTGCCAAATGTCTTGGGCTGCTATGACAAATACCATGGACTGGAGGCCTTAAACAGCAGGCATCTGGTTCTCACAATTCTGGAGCTGGTGGGTCCCACGTCAGGGTTAGTGTCTGGTGAAGACTGGCGGGTGGCTGCCTCTTGCGGTCGCTCCCCTGTGTCTCGCCACTTCACTCACAAGCTGCATTTTCATGTTGCTCTTTCCAGAGAGTCTGGTTCCCATGAGGAGCTGTTTTGCTGGTCATGTGACCTTGGGCCTCTGGGCCTCAGTTTCCTCATCTGTAAAATAGGATAATACTCTCATTTTCTTTCTTCTGAACTTTTCCACATTTTCGTATTCCTTCCCTCCTCTCCTCTTTCCTTCTCCCTTAATTTTTCCTCCCTCAATTTGTTTTTCCACATTGTCATAAACCTTAATCTCTAGCATTAATTTTCCCCTGGAAGATCCTTGAAACTCCCCTGTTGGATCCTCCCTAAAGTGGCTTGAGAGGCACCGATGGTTTTTCAGTAACAGAGACCAGACAAGAAGGCGACTGCTGAGGAATTCCATGTCAGTCAGGCGCTCTGTGCTCTGCATCTAGAATAGGGCAGTTTCCAAGGTGACTGAGCCTGGTGTGTGAGGATAAGGTGATAAGGTGAGGGCCTGGAGTTATGAGCTGCCAAACTCATAAACCATGCGGGCTTCCTCTGAGCCACTCGCCAAGCAATTTAACAACCGACTTGCTTCAAAGTGTTCCAAACTATTTAATGATCAGTGCATCTATAAATAGGGTCGTAAAAACAATCTGGATAGATATTAATGTATGGGTTCAGTCCTGGAGTAACTAAACCTTGAGTTGTTTTGACCTCAGAGAGCCATCAAAGTCTGCTGCAAGGAACAATTCTGCAGTTGTCTTGTGGCAGATGTTTTGTTCCTGCTCAATGTGTCCTTGTGTGTATAATTTGTTAACATGATAATAGTGTGCTGCTTGGCACTCGCAGTTTACTAAGTGCCTTCACACACATGTTCTCATTTGATCCTGGCAAGCCAGGCATTATTATGAGGCTCAGGGGAGATAAGTGACTCACCTCAGAACATCCAGATTGTGGGGTGAATGGGGCTGGGGTAGCGGGGCTGGGGATAGTGGTGGTGGTAGCAGAGTCCAGATTTCAGATAAGGACTATGTGGCTTCCAAATTTATCTTCCTATCTTATTCCATCAAATCCTATTTCCTGGTTTAAAAGACTGGATACAATCAGTGACTCTTCTGTTCTCAAAGGGGCCAGCACCCAAGTCTCTCCTTTGATTGCTTTATATTAAAAATAGGCTGGCCAGATTTAGTAAATAAAAATACAAAACACCTCATTAAATTAAAAATTCAGATTAAATAATGAATAATTTTTTGGTGTAAGTATGTCCCATGATACCTGGAAACTCTAACTTAAAGTACTTGCTATTGTCAGGTAAGATAATTCTTACCTGTTCCTCTTTTTGGAGGGCAGAATAGAATGTGATGATTGGAGCTCGAATGATTTATGATTAAGGGCTCTCCATAATCAGGACTTGCAACACCCTGACTGCACCTATCTGATTAAAAAAACAAAAATAAAAAAATAAGGTACTTGCTATTAAATATTTTTTCTTTTAAAAAATAACATGAGTTACAGAAAATTTTGAAAAATCAGATAAACAAAAGAAAAGTGAAAGTGAAAGTCATTTAGTCGTGTCCGACTCTTTGCGACCCCACGGACTGACTATACAGTCCATAGAATTCTCCAGGTCAGAATACTGGAGTGGGTAGTCTTTCCCTTCTCCAAGGGATCTTCCCAACCCAGGGACTGAATCCAGGTCTCCTGCATTGCAGGCAGATTCCTTACCAGCTGAGACACAAGGAAAGCCCATAAGCAAAAGAAAGAAAATATAAATTAGTCCTAATTTTGCTGCTGCTGCTAAGTCGCTTCAGTCGCGTCAGACTCTGTGCAACCCGAGACGGCAGCCCACCAGGCTCCCCCGTCCCTGGGATTCTCCAGGCAAGAACACTGGAGTGGGTTGCCATTTCCTTCTCCAATGCATGAAAGTGAAAAGGGAAAGTGAAGTCGCTCAGTCGTGTCCGACTCTTAGCGACCCCACGGACTGCAGTGCAGCCTACCAGGCTCATCCTTTCATGGGATTTTCCAGACAAGAGTACTGGAGTGGGGTGCCATTGCCTTCTCTGAGTCCTAATTTTACCATCATATAATATTAATATTTAAATATTAGCTGTTAATACTTTGTTATATTTATTGTGACCTCTTTTCCATTATGCATATGTTTATATGCATAATTCCTTTTTTTAAAATAGAAAAATGAATTTACTAATTATATATTACTTAGTTCAGTTCAGTCTCTCAGTTGCTTTGTGATCCCATGGACTGCAGCATGCCAGGATTCCCTGTCAATCACCAATTCCTGGAGCTTGCTCAAGTCGGTGATGTCATCCAACGATCTTATCTTCTGTCCTCCTCTTTTCCTCCTGCCTTCAGTCTTTCCCAGCATTGGGGTCTTTTCTAGTGAGTCAGTTCTTTGCATCAGGTGGACAAAGTATGGAAGTTTCAGCTTCAGCATCAGTCCTTCCGATGAATATTCAGGACTAATTTCCTTTAGGATTGCCTGGTTGGATCTCCTTGCAGTCCAAGGGACTCTCAAGAGTCTTCTCCAACACCACAGTTCAAAAGCATCGATTTTTCGGCACTCAGCTTTTTTTATAGTCCAACTCTCACATCCACGCATGACTACTGGAAAACCATAGCTTTGACTATATGGACCTTTGTTGGCAAAGGAATGTCTCTGCTTTTTAATATGCTGTCTAGGTTAGTCATAGCTTTTCTTCCAAGGAGCAAGCATTTTTTAATTTCATGGCTGCAGTCACCATCTGCAGTGATTTTGGAATCCAAAAAAATAAAGTTTGTCACTGTTTGCACTGTTTCCCCATCTGTTTGCCACGAAGTGTTGGGACCAGATGCCATGATATTAGTTTTTTGAATGTTGAGTTTTAAGCCAACTGTTTCACTTTTCTCTTTCACTTTCATCGAGAGGCTCCTGAGTTCTTCACTTTCTGCCATAAGGTTGATGTCATCTGTGTATCTGAGGTTATTGATATTTCTCCTGGCAATCTTGATTCCAGATTGTATAACTTAAGGTCTGCATTTTTTTCACTCAGTAATATATCTTGGATATCTTTATATGCCTTGATAAATTCTGTAATATTCAAATGATTGCAAGGCCATTGATGGCATAACACATTGCCTTTAGTGAATCCTCTATAGGCAAACACTTAGGTTGTGTCTAATGTTTTATTACTACAGACTTATCATGAATAAACTTCATTGGGTCTTCTGGACATCCTTGGGGTAAATTTCTGACAGTAAAATTTCTTGGTCAAAGGATATGCAAACTTTAAAGGCTTTTTTATAGGTTGTCAAGTTGTCCTCCAGAAAAATTGTACCAGTTTATGTTCTTACAAATAGTGTCTGAAAATGCCATTTCCTTGCATATTGGCAATGTTGGAAATTATCAATAAAAACAAAAAGAAAAAATAACCCATTTGATTCTGAGCCTATCCTGACTCTATAATCATATTCAACACTCTGCCCTCAAGTATGTAATCTTACTTCTTTCTACTGAACCTTAAATTCTCAAAGAAGGGAGTAGATTAGATCAGGGATAGAAATCACTACCTCCACCCCATCACATGCTGAATTTCCATCCAAGTAATAACAGGCCCAATCCTGTTTGGCTTTTGAGATTAGAAGAGGGCACATTCAACCTGCTGAATTTCCACAGTGCTCAGAATCTTACTCACCTCAGCCTTACAGGTGACCATTACTAATGTAAAGAACTTGCTCATTAGGGCAAATTTCCCTTGATGTAGGAATTCAGTTAATAAATGGAGACAGAATGGTAGAATTATAATGTCATCAATCATCAGTATTTGTTTATTTCAGGTATCAGTTCAGTCTCTCAGTCGTATCCGACACTTGTGACCCCATGAAACGCAGCACGCCAGGCCTCCTTGTCCATCACCAACTCCCAGAGTTTACTCAAACTCATGTCCATTGAGTCGGTGATGCCATCCAACCATCTCATCCTCTGTCATCCCCTTCTCCTCCTGCTCTCAATCTTTCCAAGCATTAAGGTCTTTTCAAATGAGTCAGCTCTTCGCATCAGGTGGCCAAAGTATTGGAGTTTCAGCTTCAACATCAGTCCTTCCAGTGAACACCCAGGACTGATCTCCTTTAGGATGGACTGGTTGGATCTCCTTGCAGTCCAAGGGACTCTCAAGAGTCTTCTCCAACACCACAGTTCAAAAGCATCATTTAACTTAATCAAATCTCTAAAGACCCATCTCCAAATAGTCACATGCTGAGGTATTGGGTTAGAGCTTCAACAAATGAATCTTGGGAGGGGACACATTTTACCCCATAATATTATAGAATACTGATAGCTAAACACATTAGAACCAAGTGAAATATCTAATGATATGATAATGATGAAACTGATCCAACAAATATATACTGAGTGCTTGCAGGGCCAGGTACTACTCTGTTTGCTGAGTTCTGTCCACAGTCTAGTGGGAGCAGGAGGTTAACAGACAAATTATAAGAGATGTAGCCAAGCATGATACCCATGTGCACAGACTCTGGATGTAAACTTCCTTGCTCCCCCACTTATTAGCTGTATGACTGTGGGTAAGCTGTTTAACTTCTCTGTACCTCAGTTTCCTCATCTGTAAACAGGTCTGTTTTGAGAATTAAATATTTATAAAGTACTTAGAATTGTAGCTGGAACATAGCACTACAAGTGATAAATAAATAAATTTGTGAACATTCACATGAGTCTGGCATTGAAAATGAGGTCTCTAGTAGACTGCGATCTTGGTTCCAATTTCACCTCCCTCCTTGTATCCAGGGCCTTTGCCATGTGACTGCAATTCCTCCATAGGTGATGGAATCTGTTTCTTTGCCCTTTCACTTCAAGCTGGCCCATGTGACTGGTTCTGGCCAATTGAATGTTAACAGATGTGAAATTAGTAGAGATTTGAAGTGTGCCAGTGGGGTGTGTCCCCTTGTGTTTCTCTCATCAGTATGAGAATATGCTGGAACTAATCGACTGATCCTAGTGGCAGGATGGAGACATATGGACTAGAGTCACCCCAACTGACCAGAAAACATTTAAATGAGAACCAGTTCTAACTGTGTGTGTACTGAGAATTCGAGGCTACTTGTTACCTAGCAGTAACTAATAGGATGCTGATTGAGATTATTTCATCAGGAAATGCTCCCAATAAATTACATGATGGCAAAAATTGATTACAAAACAATTCTTACAGTAAGATCCTATTTTTTAATTTTAAATAAATTTGTTTATGTGTTTTTGTGTATCCCTGAAAAAAGTGTAGACCAAAATGTTAGCCAGTGGTTTTCACTGATGGGTGGCAATTTTTATTTTGTATGTATTTTTTTCTATGCTTCAAGTAAGCTAAATGACCATGTTTGGATTTTGTGTTTAGATGGGTGGAGAGATGAATGGTGGTTGGGTGGATAGACGCAGCCCTCCCTCGTGCCTGTTCTCCCAGATTGGTCTGAACTCTTCTATGGTGATCAAACACCCACTGCAGTAGGGCTGGAGGCCACACAGAATGTCTGTGATTATAGCAGTTTGGAAAATGATTTGTAAGATAGCCTTTCAAGGTGAGACATCTTGTTAAGATTCTTCCAGGCCCCCTGAGAGATTCCTGTAGGGCTTGGAACATCATGTTTAAATGCATTTGGACATATGCCAGGTCAGGATGAATTAGAGGTTAACATTTAGTTTAAGAACAAGACAAAAGAAGGCCTGAAAAACAAGCTTGAAATATCTGTTCTACTTGCTGCAGTTACTTCATTTTAGGTTTTCCTTGGTCTCCCCAGAGTGATCAGCCCTGATAGATGGCACCTGGGCATATGGGCCTTGCCCTCTCCAGCCAGAGCAGGACACACTGTAGCCTTCACTCCGTCTCACTCTGGATTCAGAATCCACAGTGGCACCACAGTGGATTCTAAGCCTTGGTAGGAGAGACTTTTGTAGTTTTTTTTTTTTTTTTTTTTCTGATTTTTTAAAATCGATTTTGTTGAAATAAAATCCATCCATTTAAAACGAACAGTCTGGACTTCCCGGTGGTACAGTGGATAGGAATCTGCCTTGCCAATGCAAGGGGCATGGATTTGATCCCCGATCCGGAAAGATCCCACACGTCTTGGAGCAACTGAGCCTGTGCACCACAACTACTGAGCCTGAGCTCTAGAGCCTGAGAGCTGCAAATACTGAGCCCATGTGCCTGAAGCCCACGCTCCACAGCAAGAGGAAGCCCTGCAATAAGGAGCCCATGCACCGCAACTACAGAGTAGCCCCCGCCTGCCACAACTAGGGAAAGCCCAAGTGCAGCAACAAAGACCCAGCACAGCCAGATAAATAGACAAGATTTTTAAAAATAAATGAAATATACAGTTTAATGGGTTTTGACAAATGTACACCCTCTTGTAATCAAGATACAGAATCTCACCGTCACCGTCTCAGGTTCCTGCCGTCCCTTTGTAGTCAATCCCAACTTGCATTCCCGACTTCAGGCAACCACTGATGAGCTTCCTGACTGTACATTAGGTTTGCCACTTCTAGAATGTGACAGAAATGAAGTCATACGGCATGCACACTTTTGTGTCTGGCTTTCTTTGCTCAGTATAATGTTTCTGAGATTCATCTAAGATGAGTGACACCTTAGCTTTTTTCTAATTGTTTCTAAAGAGTATCCAGTTTATGGATGAACCACAATTGCTTTATTCATTCAGCTTTTGATGGACATTTGGGTGGTTTCTAGTTTGGGACTATTATAAATAAAACTTTTCTTTCCTTTTTTGAATTTCAACTATACTTATCCAGTAGCTGCTATGGGACTCGCTACAAAATGAACAATTTTCCCTGAAGCTTGCTTTTGCACTAAGAAAAATTATCTGTGATCAAAAAACTTGATAGTTCATTATTTCATTCCACCAAGCACTCATTTAATGAGCCATTTATCCAGTAAACATTCGCTTACCACCTACTTTTATTACTAGTAATAATTTAGTAATATGCTAGCTGCTAAGTCACTTCAGTTGTGTCCGACTCTATGCGACCCCATAGACGGTAGCCTACCAGGCTCCCCCGTCCCTGGGATTCTCCAGGCAAGAACACTAGAGTGGGTTGCCTTTTCCTTCTCCAGTGCATGAAAGTGAAAAGTGAAAGTGAAGTCGCTCAGTTGTGTCCGACCCTCAGCGACCCCATGGACTGCAGCCTTCCAGGCTCCTCCATCCATGGGATTTTCCAGGCAAGAGTACTGGAGTGGGGTGCCATTGCCTTCTCCATAGTAATATATTGAGTGCTTAATAAAGTACACCATGCCTCAAATACAGGGAGTATCACATTCTTTTCTCACAACCGTCCTATAGGGTAGCTGTGACTGGTCTCTCAGCTTAAGGTGCTTCTTAAATGAAATAAAGTTGCCTTTTTTAAACAAAAGAATTTTCTGTGCATCTTAGGCTTTTCATTTATTTATTGGCCTGCCCTCCTCTCTCTCTCACTCCACTTGGGTTTTGTGAGGTTTTACGACATCTCTTCTTTAATCAGGACCAAATGACCTGTGACGTTGCGCATGCCTTTATGTTTATTGGCCAACACCAAAAGGAAGATATTATACTCTGACATCCCTGGTGTCATACATAGATTGATATTCACTCCAGGCACACATGGAACACTTCATTTTTCAGAGACATGATTGAGCCAAGGTGCTACATAAGTCAAATAAATAAATATAGCTCTGGAAAGCCAAGGGCAGTTCTGTCCTCTGTGACACGTGGAAATACAGTTAACTTTCTGAGTTCTACTGAATGCTAACATGCAGCAGGAACTTTGGAAAAAGGAGAAAAAAGATGAGACAGAGAAAGACTCTCCTAACTCTTGACAAGTTTAATTAGTATGAGAGCCAAGAATAAGCCGAAAGAATAGTTTTCAAGAAAGCATAAACAATGGGAGAAAATGAGTATATCTTGAGCTTCTACCATCTGCCAAAGAATGTGCTAATCCATGTGCTCCAACGTGGCAGGTCCTCATGATCCCCTAGGAGACTTATGAAAACATAGATTACTGGGCCTCATCCCCAGGATTTCTGATTCTGTAGGTCTGGAGTTGAGTTCAAGAATTTACAACTCTAACAAGTTTCTAAGTGCTATTCATGCTGCTGGTCCAGGGACCACAGCCTGAGATCCACTCAGAGTTGATAATATGTGCTAGACCCATGTATTATCACATTTAAACACCCCAAGAGCACTATGAAGTAGGTCTCATTGTCCCCAATTTGTACGTGAGGAAAGTAGAGTTCAGAGAGAAGTTCCACAATTGTACCCTGAGTCCATAGCTACTGAGCAGCACAGCCATACTTTGAAGTCACAGTTATCTTACTCTAAAACCTATGGTTTTCCCACAATTTCAAACATCCCTCAGACTCTTCCTGGAAAAGCAGACCTAGAATATTATCTGAGCTGCTCAATGTTGCCAGAATCTCCAGTGTTTGAGAATAAACAGGCACCATGGCATTATTTAAGATCACATGCTCCCAAAATAATAGAATGGTTTGGAAAGGATCCAGAATGTAGGAGTCAATGACCCTGATGAACACTATGTGCTTCTTTGAAGCAACTCAGTATGCAAAACACTTCAAGGTGACCTATCACTCTTGCTTCCTCCTTTCATAAAGACAGAACCTGGTTACAAATCAGATTTTCACCTGTCTCCCTTCTGCTTCCCATAAGCCTCCTGCTGCATTAATTCAGCATAAGGAATAATTCTATAAAATGTGTAAAAGCAAATACTTCAAACATAAGTAGATTTTCTCATATGAACAAAGAAATTGTCTTCCTTGTTGAATTTTTGTCCTCTAAAAGACTTTAAGTCAGGGACTTCCCTTGAAGTCCAGTGGTTAGGACTCCATGCTTCCAATGCAGGGGGCACGGGTTTGACCCCTGGCCAGGGAACTAAGATTCCAGGTGCTACAAGATACAGCCAAAAAAAAAAAAAAACTTTATTTCAGACACAAATTATCAATTTAAGAAATGAGAGATGACATCACTAAAGAGTCTACAAAGATTAAAAAGATGATAAGAGATGCTTATGGAAAACTTTTATGCCAATAAATTTGACAACTTAGATGATATGGATGAATTCCTTGATAGATGGAAATGACCAAAGATTATGAAAGAGCAAATAGATAACCTGAATATCATGTCTGTTAATGAAATTGAATTTATAGTTTAAAACATTTCCACAAAGAAAACTCCAAGTTCATATGGCTGTACAAGTAAATTCTACCAGACATGTAAGGGAAAAGTAATATAAATTCTATACAAATTATTTTAGAACCCCACACCCTGAATTGAAAATGCAGATGCCAAGCCACTGAACCACCAGGGAAGTCTCCCGTGGAGCTTTTATAAGACCGAGGATTCCATTTCGTCTGGCATTACCAAAATTGCATTTTTTCTCCCCTTAATATTAAGTGCAGTCTTTGGTCTGGAAGTAAAGTCTTTGAATTTCAGGATAATTTTAACTTAATAGTTAATTGGTAAATAACCTCTCCTCTTCAATTTCCTGGGTTTCCTTGGTGACTCAGACAGTAAAAAATCTGTCTGCAATGCAGGAGACCCAGGTTCAATCTCTGGGGTGGGGGGACTAATATACTACATGCCTCGTGGCACAGACAAAATTTTTTTAAAAAAACTCCAGGAAGTAAACAAGATTTATGTGTGTCCCTGCTTTGCAGATAAAAACATCGGTCAAGGAAACAGGGTGGGGGAAGTTTGACCTACACATCTCCCCTCTGGTGGTAGGGAAGGCAGAGACAGGAGGACACACAAAATAAGCTATCTCACAATTTCCCTATGGATAAGATTAGAAACAAGTCAAAGTTACTAGAGAATGAAAAAGATGGTTCTTAGAGAAGGAATCCAGAAGAAATGGCAATCCACCTCATGGGAAGATTTTTTTTGGGGTGGGGAGGGTGCTTCACCACATGGCTTACGGGATCTTAGTTATCCAATCAGGGATTGAACCCAGGCCCCCTGCAGAGGAAACACAGAGTCCTAACCACTGGACTGCCAGGGAATTCCCTAAACTTTTTATTTTAGAGAATTTCAAACTTACCTAAAAGAAAGTGAAAGTGAAGACGCTCAGTCATGTCTGACTCTTTGCGATCCCATGGACTACTGTAGCCTACCAGGCTCCTCAGTTCATGGAATTTTCCAGGCAAGAGTACTGGAGTGGGTTGCCATTTCCTTCTCCAGGGTATCTTCCTGACCCAGGGATCGAACCCATGTCTCCCACGTTGCAGGCAGATGCTTTACCATCTGAGCCACCAGGGAAGCCCCAACCTACCTAAAGGATATAGAATATAATCAAGTCCCATAACATTTACCCAGCCCCAAACAACAACCATCAACAAGTCCATGCCTCCAGACCTCCATCCATTTCCTCTGTCACATACAGTTAGCCCCCCTTGTCTGTGGGGGTTGCAAGACACCCAGTGGATGTATGAAATAGTATTGAACCCTAGATGTATGATTTTTTTCCTATACATGTTTGCCTAAAATACAATTATAAATTATGCACAATAAGAGATTAACAACAGTAACCAACAATAAAATAGAACAACTTTAACAATATACTGGAGTGAAAGTTATATGAATGTGGTCTCTGTAAAATGAGGATTACTTGAGCATGAGAACTGGGTTACCATGACAGTCAACATGATAACCTAGACGGCTACTAAATGACTAATGGGCAGATATGCTGGACAAAGGGATGATTATGTCCCAGGCAGGATGGAGTGGGATCTCGTGGGATTTCACCATACTACCTTGAATAGTGTGCAAGGGGCTTCCCTGGTGGCTCAGTCGTAAAGAACCCACCTGCCAATGTGGGAGACAGGGGTTCAACCCCTAATCCAGGAAGATCCCACATGCCAAGGAGCAATCAAGTCTGGACACCACAGCTACTGAGACTCTGCTCCAGAGCCCAGGAGACACAACTACCAAGCCCACACGCTACAATGACTGAAGCCCTCATATCCTAAAGCCCGTGCTCTAAAACAAAAGAAGCCCCACAACGAGAAGCCCGCACACCACAGCTAGACAGTAGCCTCTGCTTACCACAACTAGAGAAAAGCCCTCGCAGCAGCAAAGACCCAGCACAGCCACAAATAAATAATAAATAATTCGATAATTTTCTTAAAAAGAATGGTGTGCAACTTAACATTTCTGAATTGTTAATTTCTAAATTTTTCCATTTAATACTTTTGAACCAGAGTTGACCATGGGTAACTGAAACAGGGCAGAAAACAAAACTGCTGCTAAAGTGGGGGAGGGGAGGGGTACTGTATTATTTTAAAGCAAATCCCACCCATAATATCACTTTACCCATAAATACTTCAGTGTGTTGTTGTTTAGTCATTAAGTTGTGCCCAACTCTTTGGTGACCCCCACGTACTATAGCCCTCCAGATTCCTCTGTCCATGGGATTTCCTAGGCAAGAATACTGGAGTGGGTAGCCGTTCCCTTTTCCAGGGGATCTTCTAAACCCAGGGATTGAACTTATGTCTCCTATTGGCAGGTGGATTCTTCACCACTGCCCAAATATTTCAATATGTATCTCTAAAACACAGCCTCACAATCTCAGCATCATTACTGTTGTGAGCCAAATGACTCTTTGCTGTGAGCAGCTATCTGGTGCATTATAAGATGTTTAGCCACATCCCTGGGTTCTACTCACTAGATCCTGGTAACACCTTCCCTCCAGTTATGACAACCAAAAATGTCTCAAGATTGCCAAATATCCTGGGAAGCAAAATCTCAAAACTGAGAACCACTACTCTAAAAGATGAAGGCTCTTGTTTAAAACATAGATGATACTATTATCACGTGTTTTAAAATTAGTAGTTATTTCTTACTTTAACCAAATATCCATTCCATGTTTACATTTCTAATTGTCTCATGAATGGTGTATTCTTTCCAATAGTTTTTTTTTTTTTTTTTTAATAAGGATTCAAGTATACTCCATACATTCTGATTGGTGGATATGTCTTTTAGGTATCTTTTACACTGTTTCCCCTGCATCCTTTTTTTTTATCCACTTTTTTCTTTTTTTTAAAGAAAAGAAGCCATATGACCTATAGAGTTGCCCTTAGTCTGAATTTTACTGATTACTTGTTCATAGTAGTTTAACATTTCCTCTGCACTTGAAATAAACAGACACTGATACACTGATACAAAAAAGATCTTCACGACCCAGATAATCACGGTGGTGTGATCACTCACCTAGAGCCAGACATCCTGGAATGTGAAGTCAAGTGGGCCTTAGGAAGCATCACTGTGAACAAAGCTAGTAGAGGTGATGGAATTTCAGTTGAGCTATTTCAAATCCTGAAAGATGATGCTTTGAAAGTGCTGCACTGAATATGCCAGCAAATTTGGAAAACTCAGCAGTGGCCACAGGACTGGAAAAGGTCAGTTTTCATTCCAATCCCAAAGAAAGGCAATGCCAAAGAATGCTCAAACTACCACACAATTGCACTCATCTCACACGCTAGTAAAGTTATGCTCAAAATTCTCCAAGCCAAACTTCAGCAATACATGAACTGTGAACTTCCAGATGTTCAAGCTGGTTTTAGAAAAGGCAGAGGAACCAGAGATCAAATTGCCAACATCTGATGGATCATCAAAAAAGCAAGAGAGTTCCAGAAAAACATCTATTTCTGCTTTATTGACTATGCTAAAGCCTTTGACTGTGTGGATCACAATAAACTGTGGAAAATTCTGAAAGAGATGGGAATACCAGACCATTCACCTGCCTCTTGAGACACCTGTATGCAGGTCAGGAAGCAACAGTTAGAACTGGACATGGAACAACAGACTGGTTCCAAATAGGAAAAGGAGTACATCAAGGCTGTATATTGTCACCCTGCTTATTTAATTTATATGCAGAATATCATGAGAGACGCTGGGCTGGAAGAAGCACAAGCTGGAATCAAGATTGCCGGGAGAAATATCAGTAACCTCAGATATGCAGATGACACCACCCTTATGGCAGAAAGTGAAGAAGAACTAAAGGGCCTCTTGATGAAAGTTAAACAGGAAAGTGAAAAAGTTGGCTTAAAGCTCAACATTCAGAAAATGAAGATCATGGCATCTGGTCCCATCACTTCATGGCAAATAGGTAGGGAAACAGTGGAAACAGTGGCTGACTTTATTTTGGGGGGGCTCCAAAATCACTGCAGGTGGTGATTGCAGCCATGAAATTAAAATATGCTTACACAATGGAGTATTACTCAGCCATTAAAAAGAATACATTTGAATCAGTTCTAATGAGGTGGATGAAACTGGAGCCTATTATACAGAGTGAAGTAAGCCAGAAGGAAAAACATAAATACAGTATACTAACGCACATATATGGAATTTAGAAAGATGGTAACAATAACCCGGTGTACGAGACAGCAAAAGAGACACTGATGTATAGAACAGTCTTATGGACTCTGTGGGAGAGGGAGAGGGTGGGAAGATTTGGGAGAATGGCAATGAAACATGTAAAATATCATGTAGGAAACGAGTTGCCAGTCCAGGTTCGATGCATGATGCTGGATGCTTGGGGCTGGTGCACTGGGACGCCCAGAGGGATGGTATGGGGAGGGAGGAGGGAGGAGGGTTCGGGATGGGGAACACATGTATACCTGTGGCGGATTCATTTTGATATTTGGCAAAACTAATACAATTATGTAAAGTTTAAAAATAAAATAAAATTGGAAGAATAAAAAGAATAAAAAAAAAATATGCTTACTCCTTGGAATGAAAGTTATGACCAACACAGACAGCATACTAAAAAGCAGAGACATTCCTCTGTCAACAAATGTTTGTCTAGTCAAGGCTATGGTTTTTCCAGTGGTCATATATGTATGTGAGAGTTGGGCTACAAAGAAAGCTGAGTGCTGAAGAATTGATGCTTTTGAACTGTGGTGTTGGAGAAGACTCTTGAGAGTCCCTTGGACTGCAAGGAGATCCAACCAGTCCATCCTAAAGGAGATCAATCCTGGGTGTTCACTGGAAGGACTGATGTTGAAGCTGAAACTCCAATACTTTGGCCACCTGATGCGAAGAGCTGACTCATTTGAAAAGACCTTAATGCTTGGAAAGATTGAGAGCAGGAGGAGAAGGGGATGACAGAGGATGAGATGGTTGGATGGCATCACCGACTCAATGGACATGAGTTTGAGTAAACTCTGGGAGTTGGTGATGGACAAGGAGGCCTGGCGTGCTGCGTTTCATGGGGTCACAAGTGTCGGATACGACTGAGAGACTGAACTGATACCTGAAATAAACAAATACTGATGATTGATGACATTATAATTCTACCATTCTGTCTCCATTTATTAACTGAATTCCTACATCAAGGGAAATTTGCCCTAATGAGCAAGTTCTTTACATTAGTAATGGTCACCTGTAAGGCTGAGGTGAGTAAGATTCTGAGCACTGTGGAAATTCAGCAGGTTGAATGTGCCCTCTTCTAATCTCAAAAGCCAAACAGGATTGGGCCTGTTATTACTTGGATGGAAATTCATTTGTTCCTAGTCTTGCAGGATACTTAGTATTGGTCACATGGAAGCTGCTGCTGCTGCTGCTAAGTCACTTCAGTTATGTCCGACTCTGTGTGACCCCATAGACGGCAGCCTACCAGGCTCCCCTGTCCCTGGTATTCTCTAGGCAAGAACACTGGAGTGGGTTGCCATTTCCTTCTCCAATGCATGAAAGTGAAAAGTTAAAGGGAAGTCACTCAGTCACGTCCACTCTTCACGACTCCATGGACTACAGCCCACCAGGCTCCTCCATCCATGGGATTTTCCAGGCAAGAATACTGGAGTGGGGTGCCATCGCCTTCTCCGCACATGGAAGCTAGTTTGAAGCAAACAGGATAAATATTATGGATCACACAGTTCTCTGAGACCCATAGAAATCAGAATCTGCATGGCGTTGAACAGGTACTCTCCTGACTCCAAGAGCCAAGGTACAGATCTTATCTGACTCTCCAAAACTTGCTCCGTCTCTCTCTCTCTGCACATCTGCTTTGTGTCTTCCCTTCAATGGACTAGGCATCTAGACTTCTCTGCTCATCCACAGCCTCCGAGCTGGGCCATCTTTCAGTCAAGTAACCAACAAAAATGGACTTTCTTATTTTAGGCCCAATTTACATTTTTGGGAGAAAATTGACCAATTCTTTTTTGGTTCAGTCAGCTATGGTCAGGGAGGGGCCAGTTCACTGGTGACAAAATGGATGCCAAGTCCCCTTCCTGAAGCGGGTGAGGCATTCTCAGGAAGGGGTGAGATGATTCACGTTGACAGCGTACAAAGCCTTTTTCATATGGTGCAAAAGTGAGGAATCCATTAATGATTCTAATTTAAAAATCATTCAAGAAAACTGGCAGTATGTGTTATGAAGAGGAGCAAGCACCCCAGGTCAAATTCTGAAACCAATCAGAATAACTCAACACAAAGAACTACATAGTAAAGCTTGGATAACGAATACCAAAGGATTAAGTAATAGAATCTTGTGAGATTTCCATAGTCACTGTAACCAAGAAGGAGGAAGTGTAATTAAATTCAGGGGGTCAGGATCTTGAAAGCTGGAAGTAGGAAAGAACAGGAAAGAGAGAAAATGAAATTTCCTCAGGTGGGGATCTATAGCATGGAGTTCCTTACTTCACAGGCTGCTGTGAGGACAAAATGAGCTTGTGCACAGAAAGCATTTAGCCCAATGCTTGGCACAATTTTACTTATAATTAGGAACATAAAGGAAAGGCAGTGCACTACACTATTCTTGCGTGGAGAATATCATGGACAGAGGAGCCTGTGGGCTATGTCCCTAGGGTCACAAAGAGTTGGACTTAGCAGCTAAACCAACACCAAGAAAGGATACAGGGCACGATGGGGCTTCTCCTTGGTTAGCTGGCAAGTCAGTAAAGGAATCTCCAAGCCCAACCCCAGGAAAGCAATACCACCCATAAAGATGTGAGAATGGGTTCCAATCTCTTTGGGCATGAAGACTCTTTCTAACATCAAAATATCTAAGCCAGGACCTTTAGTGTTCTGAAAATTCTGAAATTTGTGTGCTGAAAGGAATATTTTATGTCATTAGATAGAGACATCTCAATTTACTGTTGTGGATACTGAAGGTCAAAAAAGTGAAGGCTGTCGTCACTATCACGCTGAAAGCTAGACATCAAAATTGACAGAAACTACGCCCCCTACCTGCCTTCCACTAGGATTCTTGTGTCCTCAACTGACTTTTCTCCTCCTGCCTCACCACCCACACCCTGAGAGCTTGGGTTTTATAGCTTCTTGGTCTAAGCTTCTTTAATCTGAGGTTGTGCCAACACTCATTCATTCCTTCATGTAGGCCTTTATTCATCCATCAGTGGTCAACTGCTATTTGGTACCCAGGTCCTGTCTGGACACTGAGTATACAGCTAGTGAACAGAGGGTCCTAGTAAATGAAAATTCTTCAGTATCAAGAGGAGTTCCCAGAACTTCCCTGGTGGTCCAGTGGTTAAGAATCTGCCTGCCAATGCAGGGGACACAGTTCAATCCCTGGTCTGGGAAGATTTCACATGCAGCAAGGAAACTAAGCCCATGAACCATTATTACTGAACCTAGGAGCCTTAACTACTGAACCTGCATGCCCCCAGAGCCCGTGCTCCACAACGAGAGAGTAGTCCTTGCTCACCACAACTAGAGAAAGCCTGTGCTCAGCAATGAAGACCCAGTACAGCCAAAAATAAGTAAATAATATATAACTTAAAAAAGAGGAGTCCCCAAATGTAGAAGGACAGGAGTGTCAGCCCCTCAGGGTCACTTGAGAATTTCTAGTTAATATCAGTAGTATTAACATCTTTGTTTGGGAGTTCAGAAGTCTTAAGGCTTCAGAATGATTTAAAATTTGCCTAGTAGCTTCTTGATATGGCCTGATCATTTTTTATCTAGTTTAGTAACCACTATTTATCTACCTAGCCAGCTTTGTAATTCACATTTTCCCCTAGCACACAGTTAAGGAAACTGGTGAAACACTCATGTTGGATGTGACCAAGATCCCTGTTCAGGCACGCACAGACCCAGGAGAGTGAGCTGTCTCATTTTACTCCTGAGTTCATGAGTTTTGGAAAGCACGTGCCCTGTCTTAAGAATGGAATGCAGAGAGTTAAGACTTATTCAAGACAAAACCATGCAAAATCAAAGTTCTCATCACATTCTTTCTAGGAAGCAGATATTTTAAAATGTTCAACCACTGGCATTGTGTTTCTAAAATAACACGTTTCCTTTTCATGTTATTTCAGTTGTTAAAGAGACAGATGAAACTGATAGTTACTTGGCTGAAAATATTTGTGTTGGGTGATGTCCCTATCCTGTCTCTACACCCAAGACATTCATTCTACAAGTATTTATTGATGATATTAGAGTACAGGGTTCAAGCTGTGAGTCACAACATACTGATGGGTCATGAATGGTGTTGGGCTGCTGTTGGCATTTTTAAAAATGAAATAGAACCAAATAAAACAGGAAATGTCAGCAAGAATTATGTGCAGTGAGGGTAAATATTGTTACATGCATCTTTTGATTCCTCTCTGGGTCAATGTATGTGTGTGTATAAATGTTGAGTGAATACTACACTGTACTTTTAAACTTATTTCTTATTGTGAGTCATCATCAAAAATGTTGGAAAACATTGATAGAACAGTTAAAAAAAGCACAGACTCTGGAGTTAGAATGAATTAAAATCCTGGCTCCATCACTTTTCTAGACGTATGATTATTGGGCAATTACTTAAACTCTCTGTGAAATGGGAATTATGACAGATCCGTTAAGCCTAGGAGGACCTGGGCACAAGCACGAGGTCCATGATATTTTTGCTATTGGTGTTTAGTCACTAAGTCATGTCTGACTCTTTTGCGACTCCATGGACTGTAGCCCACCAGGCTCCTCTGTCCATGGAATTTTCCAGGCAAGGATACTAGAGTAGGTTACCATTTCCTTCTACAGGGGATCTTCCTGGCCCAGGGGATCAAACTCACATTTGCTTGGCACCTGGGAAGCCACACATGATATTTTTTGGAGCCTACTAAAATGTTTGATTTCTTTTAAAACCAGAAGAAAAAAAAATAAACCTTTAGGGCTGAAGACGATATTTTACATTTTTTTCTCAGGTAATAAAAAGACAAATTTTTAAGAGTCCACCAAAGTCTACTTTGTGGGAGGGGCCCTCAAAAGCAAAAATTCCTGGGCCAATGAGAATCATAACACACCTTGAATAGGTAAGGTGACCAATTCACCCCAGTTTTAAACAGAAAGTCCTGCATCCCATGAACCCCCTCAGCCGTAAGCAAACAGGACTCTCAGCTACCATGCTGATAGACTTGTTGTAAAGCTGAAATTAGATGGTTATTGACAAAGCTTGGCAGATTGCCTAGTACATCAGCACTCAGTAAATGCCTTACCAAGGGTCAGGCACTATGCTGGCCTTGAAGAATTGTAAGGTGAATCAGACAAGGCTAGCCCTTGAGAAGCAGTAGAATATTACAGTGGGTGAGAGTGAATGTGGAGCCAAATGGCAACTGTTCCAATCCCAACTCTGCTACTTCTTAGCTTTATGATTTAGAGCTAAGTACTTAGACTTTCTGTGCCTCAGATTCTTATCTGTACAGTGGATAAGATCGTAATTGTATCTACTTCACTGGAAAGTAGTAAATATTAAATGAGTTGGTGCTTAAAAAATACTTGGAACAGTGTTTTGGAGAAGGAAATGACAACCCTTCAGTCTTCTTGCCTGAAGATCCCATGGACAGAGGAACCTGAAGGGTTACTGTTCATGGGGTTACAAAGAGTCGGACTCCACTGAGAGGCTAAGTACAAGCACAGAGTTTAGTATATGACAAGCACTTTGCAAATCTCAGCTATTTAAGCGTGAATCAACTAGCAGCTGGGGTTGCTGTAACAGATACCATAGACTTGATGACTTTACCAACAGAAATTCATTTTCTCATAGTTCTGAAGACTGAATGTTCAAGGTCAACATTTGGCAGGGTTTAGTTTCTGGTGAGAGCTCTTTTCCTGGCTGACAAATGGCTACCTTCTTCTGTGTCCTACATGGGAGAGAGAGAGAGAGTGAGACACAGTGAAAGAGGGCCCTTGTATTTCGTCTTGGCACCCTGATAACCAGAAATGAGTAATGGGCCCACACTTATGTCCCTCACTGGTGGAGAAATAATATAGGATAGCCATACTGCTGCTGCTGCTGCTAAGTCGCTTCAGTTGTGTCTGACTCTGTGCGACTCCATGACGGCAGCCCACCAGGCTCCCCCATCCCTGGGATTCTCCAGGCAAGAACACTGGAGTGGATTGCCATACTAGTTTAGCTTAATTACGTTTCCTCCAAATAGGGCTGGTCTTCCGTCAGCAAGGCGGAAGAGGAGCATGGCTGTCGAGTAGGCTTCTGACAGCGTCTGCCCTGGGCTTTCACAGGCCACCTGAGAAGCCAGACAAAACAATAACAGCTAATGGTATGCAGCTGTGGCCCTAATGGTGCAAAGATGCGGGGGTGGGGGGTGCTTCAGGCATGTGACAGGTGAGTGGGGTCTTGCAGGCCTGAGAAGGATTTCTTCAGCTGAAGACGTGGGCAGAGGAGAAGAAATAGCACAGGGAAGGGTGTGGAAGCATCAGGAGCACAGGGTGGTCAGGAATGGGCTGGAAGGGACACTTTAGGAGGCAGGAGTGGGTGCTCAGATTAGAAGAGAGGCAGGAGAAGTGGGTGATCCCAGATCATGGAGGCATTGAATGGTGGGCTCGAGAGGCTGGACTTGATCCTGAGAGTGGTCGGAACCCTTTGGATGTTTGAAGCCAGGAAGCGGCTGATGAGCTGAACTATTTTTCAAGGGAAAGCCTATGTTTCTCAGTCTTGCATGTACGCTTCCCAGGGCATACGTGGTGGTGTGGTTGGGGCTTTTGAAGCTACAGAATGAATGAGTGCATCTCCTCACATGTAAGTGACTGGATTGAGAAGAAAAAATAAACTTATTCCCAGTAAGCAACTTAGAATTTTATTTTGATACTGAAATGAGCAAAGTAAGACACAGGATTTTCAAGAATAATGAAGATAAAAGAGAAGACTTTAAAGAAATTATGAGTTTGTGGTGGACTTCTTTGGGCTATAATCCTAGTCCTCCAAAGCCTATATTTAGTGTCATCTGAGTCCCTTGGACTGCATGGAGATCCAACCAGTCCATTCTGAAGGAGATCAGCCCTGGGATTTCTTTGGAAGGAATGATGCTGAAGCTGAAACTCCAGTACTTTGGCCATCTCATGCGAAGAGTTGACTCATTGGAAAAGACTCTGATGCTGGGAGGGATTGGGGGCAAGAGGAGAAGGGGATGACAGAGGATGAGATGGCTGGATGGCATCACTGACTCGATGGATGTGAGTCTGAGTGAACTCCAGGAGTTGGTAATGGACAGGGAGGCCTGGCGTGCTGAGATTCATGGGGTTGCAAAGAGTCAGACGCGACTGAGCGACTGATCTGATCTGATCTGATCTGATAATCAGGTTGGAGAAGGCAATGGCACCCCACTCCAGTACTCTTGCCTGGAAAATCCCATGGGTGTAGGAGCCTGGTAGGCTGCAGTCCATGGAGTCGATAAGAGTCGGACACGACTGAGCGACTTCACTTTCAGTTTTCACCTTCATGCATTGGAGACGGAAATGGCAACCCACTCCAGTGTTCTTGCCTGGAGAATCCCAGGGACGGGGGAGCCTGGTGGGCTGCCGTCTATGGGGTCGCACAGAGTCGGACATGACTGAAGCGACTTAGCAGCAGCAGCAGCAACATAATCAGGTGATTGGTGGTGGAACAGTTGCAGAGCCCTGGAGCCAGTACGGAGGGCAGCAGGAAACTATCTTAACCCTGCTGGCAATATGTTCTTTATCTGCCCAAGATCTCTCTGAAGGAATGTTTCCCTGGAAAGTATCCTTTTCAGACAAGTTCACAGACAGTATCAGGAGCTTTGTAACTCAGTGTGAATTTATCTAAGCATACTCTACTGGATAGTTCTATTGTCAAACCTGTTAAATGGGAACTATGTTTCCACAATCCCTTTCCTGTTTGGTTTCAGGTTAGAGTTGCCCGAAAGAGGAACTTGCACCAAACTGGGGAGGTGAGAGAGAAGCAGCAGCCATTACTCTCTGGATGTCATTATGGTTAGATGCAATGCCATACGAAGAGGTGCCAGTGCATTCAGGCTAGCCCTAGTCCTCCTGTGCTCTGAAACCAGCTCTTCTATTCAAGTGGTGTCCCTGATGACCAACAGCAAGCCCATCACCAGATGCTGTGGGCCCACAGCCCACACAGCTTCTCTATCAGTTTCCGCATTGCACTCCACTGGGATGTGCTTCTCTGATTGATAGGCTGGCAACTCTCTCATCTCACTCTTCCTTTCTGACTTCCTCTTCCATGCTCCTCTTATGATTGCATAAGGTTTAATTCCAAATTCTTTATCCCAGAGCTCACTTCAGTTCTGCTTCCCTGATTGGACCCGATTGATATACATAATTTCCTTTTGATGTTTCACTCAGGCCTGAGGACAGAGCGGTTTTAATGGAAAATAAAGTGAGGAGGTAATCTCTAGCAGGGACTAACTGCATAGTGCAGGGAACTAAACACTGTTCTATATTTGGTAACAACTTACAAGGGAAAAGAGTCTGAAAAAAATATGTATGTATATATAACTGAATGACTTTCCTCTACACCTGAAACTAACACAAATTTGTAAATCAACTATACTCAGTCAGTTCAGTCACTCAGTCGTGTCCGACTCTTTGCAACCCCATGAATCGCAGCATGCCAGGCCTCCCTGTCCATCACCAACTCCTGGAGTTCACTCAGACTGATGTCCATCGAGTCAGTGATGCCATTCAGCCATCTCATCCTCTGTCGTCCTCTTCTCCTCCTGCCCCCAATTCCTCCCAGCATCAGAGTCTTTTCCAATGAGTCAGCTCTTCGCATGAGGTGGCCAAAGTACTGGAGTTTCAGCTTTAGCATCATTCCTTCCAAAGAACACCCAGGGTTGATCTCCTTCAGAATGGTCTGGTTGGATCTCTTTGCAGTCCAAGGGACTCTCAAGAGTCTTCTCCAGCACCACAGTTCAAAAGCATCAATTCTTCGGCGCTCAGCCCTCTTCACAGTCCAACTCTCACATCCATACATGATCACAGGAAAAACCCTAGCCTTGACTAGACGGACCTTTGTTGGCAAAGTAATGTCTCTGCTTTTGAATATGCTATCTAGGTTGGTCATAACTTTCCTTCCAAGGAGTAAGCGTCTTTTAATTTCATGGCTGCAGTCACCATCTGCAGTGATTTTGGAGCCCCCCAAAATTAAGTCTGACACTGTTTCCACTGTTTCCCCATCTATTTCCACTGTTTCCCCATCTATTTCCCAAGAAGTGATGGGACCAGATGCCATGATCTTCATTATCTGAATGTTGAGCTTTAAGCCAACTTTTTCACTCTCCACTTTCACTTTCATCAAGAGGCTTTTTAGTCCTCTTCCCTTTCTGCCATAAGGGTGGTGTCATCTGCATATCTAAGGGTTATGGATATTTCCCCCAGCAATCTTGATTCCAGCTTGTGCTTCTTCCAGCCCAGCGTTTCTCATGATGTACTCTGCATAGAAGTTAAATAAGCAGGGTGACAATATACAGCCAATAAAATAAACTAATTAAAAAAGAGACAGGAGGTAATCTTTAAGCTGTGACAATATTTGAGAGATGAGCCTGGACAGGACATGGCAGTGGGAGGTTGTAAGCCCAGAAAGCAGTGAGGCGCCCCCCTCCCCGGCAGGCCCCCAAGCCGTGGGCAAGGGATAGAGGGCTGTGCAGAGGGGAGAGAGCAACAGTGAAGGATGGTTCCCACTTCCTGCTTTCAGCACGACCTGCCACTGCCAGTAGCTTGCTCATTCTCTTCTGGCTTTCAGAATGGTTGTTTAACAGATGACTCTTTCATGCCCGAGAGAGAAACAGAATTAAAAAAAATATATACAAAGGCAAGAGCAGTGGAAAATAGAACACTGAGTAAGAAGAAAGTCACACAAGGGATTCATTAGTCTGGACAGGACTTTGAAGAATTCCTTTTGTGTCACTGACTTTATAAAACTACATCCTTCTTTATTGTCCTTATATCTGGGATCATAGATAACATAAGTAGATCTCTCTTTATATTTTGAGAATGTTGTCTATCCCATTGTTCATGATTCTATACATAAAGATCCATGTAAAAATTGTCCTTTAAAAGTGCAAAAGTGGGAAAAATCTGGAGTCTTGCCATTCATTTATAAGGCAAAAAGAAGTATGATATTTTTATTTTTCTTCTTGTCCTGGTTGCCAGGAAACTCAGATATACATTTTATGATTGTAGGAAAGAGTGCTCTTTAGTCTAAGTTCTATCTTTCTGTACTTAGTTCCCTTTAGTGTCAGTCCTTGAAAAGTTTCTTTGTGAATGCTTAAGGCAATTTTGTGTTTGTTGAATTTGCCAAAGTTCCTTCCTCTTGCCTTCTTTTTTTTTTTTTCTTGTTTTGGAGACAACCTAGAGAGGGCATATTTCATTTCTGGTAACTTGGCACCATTCCTTCCTATTCCACCCAAGAGACAAATGTAATTCTTGACTGGGAGGAACACAAAGAAGGTGAAAGCTGTATTTCCAGTTTGGATAGAAATGAAATTGTACTCGCGCGTGGATCGTATCTATGTATATGGTGATTTTTGTCATGAGATGCAACCAAGATACGGAACACCTTCAGGTCCTCATCTGTGTGGAAAAAATCTTAGTGGTTTTCTCCTAAATAGTCAGTGAGGAGTTTTAAGACTCATATGATGCACAGGTTACCATGGAGCCCTTGGGTTCCTTCTCTTGGTTCTTCAGCTTACTCATTTTTAGGTAATGGTCCAGTTACTAAAAAGCAAAAATCATATAAATTGTTGTCAAGTAGAAACATGTACAGGTGACTTTATTCTTTTCCAACATTTTGAAACTGTAGTTATATGATTTGTAATTAAAATTAAATTTATAAAGAAAAGTTTGTTATGACAACAAAGTGAATTCCCTTTTGTAAGGTTGAAGTCCATAAATTTAATCACAACAATCCTATCCTCAGGCTACAGAAAAGTAGATTAAAATCAACATGGGTAATTTAATCTGAAGCCCTGAAGGGAATTCAATCTGGTTTCAGAGAATAAGAAAACAATAAATGTCAAGGAAAATTCAATCTCACTTCATTAGAGAAATGAAGGATCTGTGTAGCAAAGACCAGGTTAACCATCAGTAAAATGGCAAAAAATGATGTAGTTGATACATAAACGTATCATAGCAAACTCAAATACACAGACAGACTCTGTGTACACATGCAAGCACACCCACACAACATAAGTACCTTTAAAGCAAGAACTTTTTCTGTTTTGTGGTATTCCCGGAGACCAAAACACGGTCTTACACTAGTAGGTACCCAAATCTATGTCAAATAAATTATTCAAATATAAATAACATAGAAAGATACCAGCATGCACCCTTAGACAGGGGCATATTCTCCATAAGTGTTTTGCACTAAGAGAACATATAGATTCTTAATTTAATATAATAATATCTACGAGAGAATAAGCTAAGACCAGCAGAATGGGTTGAAGAGGATATTGCAGAACTAAATAAAAGTTAGGACTATTTGATATATAACAAATAAACCTGATATATTAATAGCTGGACATGAGTTTGAGTGAACTCTGGGAGTTGGTGATGGACAGGGAGGCCTGGCATGCTGTGATTCATGGGGTCACAAAGAGCTGGGCACGACTGAGCGACTCACTGAACTGAACTGATGAATAGATATAGCTGAAAGTCAAATTTTGGTGGAGAGTCTTGAGATAATCAGAATGAACGTGGAGAAAAGGGAAAAAAATAAAAAATTAGACAGGAGATGATAGACATGAAGAGGGCAAAGGTGACTCTTTGATGGCTTTGAGGTAGAGACTCTCACAAATGGAATAGAACATGTATTCAGAGATTTAATATAAAAAATTTTACCTTAAAAATGAAAGAAGAATAAAATTTTTAGGCATATAGGGCATATCACATGTAAAAAGTGATTAAAAATGATGGTAATCAGAGCAGATCTGCAGTCTGATTTAAGACCTTGAAAAATGAAGACAAATTATTCAAGTGTCCAGGAAGAAGCAGTGAGAGGTAGACTGGCCTCAGACTTTTCCACAACAGTCCAAGCCAAAGACTCTGAAGTCAAGTCTGCCAAGTTCTGAGGGAAACAAAATGTGACCTGGGAACACTGTACATAGTCAATTCTTATCCAAATGTAACAGAACCAGTGAGACATGCTCAAACATGAAGGAAGAAGTCCAGTACCCATCAGCCACCAACACTTAGAAAATTCACTAAAGATAAATTTATTTAAACAAGAGAGGAAACATAATAAAGAATCTAAGAATGAAAAAGCTGTGGTTAAAGTACTCATAGCTAAATATGGACAAAGGCTGACAACAAAAGGATTTACATTTTCAGAAAAAAATGTGAACACAGCAAATCTTGATTAAATAAAAATGATGTGAGCAAAAAAAAAAAAATGATACTAAGAGAGCAAGAGAAGGAAAAAGAGAAAAGGTGTAGCTGTGCTAACAAGTGCGTGTTTTCTAGTGTAACAAACTGATACTATATAAAAACTGAAATGCATTGTATTTATTTATTTTTGGCCACACTGTGCAGCATATGGGATCTTTGTTCCCCTACCAAGGATCAAACATGTGCCCCCTGCACTGAGAGCACTGATTTAAACACTGGACTGCCAGTTCAGTTCAGTTAAGTCACTCAGTCGTGTCCAACTCTTTGTGACCTCATGGACTGCACCACGGCAAGTCACCCTATCCATTACCAACTCCTGGAGCTCACTCAACCTCATGTTTATTGAGTCGGTGATGCCATCCAAGCATCTCATCCTCTGTCATCCCCTTCTCCTCCCACCTTCAATCTTTCCCAACATCAGGGTCTTTTCCAGTGAGTCAGTTCTTTGCATCAGGTGGCCAAAGTGTTGGAGTTTCAGCTTCAGCATCAGTCCTTCCAATGAATATTCAGCACTGATTTCCTTCAGGATGAATTGGTTGGATCTCCTTGCTCTACAAGGGACTCTCAAGAGTCTTCTCCAACACCACAGTTCAAAAGCATTGATTCTTTAGCACTCAGCTTTCTTTATAGTCCAACTCTCACATCCACACATGACTACTGGAAAGCCATAGCTTTAACTAGATGGACCTTTCTTGGAAAACTAATGTCTCTGCTTTTTAATATGCTGTCTAGGTTGGTCATAGCTTTTCTTCCAAGGAGCAAGCATCTTTTAATTTCATGGCTGCAGTCAACATCTGCAGTGATTTTGGAGCCCCCAAAATATAAAGTCTGTCACTGTTTCCACTGTTTCCCCATCTATTTGCCATGAAGGGGTGGGACCTGATGCCATGAGCTTAGTTTTCTGAATGTTGAGCTTTAAGCCAACTTTTTCACTCTCCTCTTTCACTTTCATCAAGAAGCTATTCAGTTCCTTTTCACTTTCTGCCATAAGTGTGGTATCACCTGCATATCTGAAGTTATTAGTGTTTCTCCTGGCAATCTTGATTCCAGCTTGTGCTTCATCTAGTCCAGCATTTCTCATGATGTACTCTGCATATAAGTTAAATAAGCAGAGTGACAATATACAGCCTTGGCGTACTCCTTTCCTGATTTGGAATCAGTCTGTTGTTCCGTGTCCAGTTCTAACTGTTGCCTCTTGACCTGCATACGTATTTCTCAGGAGGCAGGTCAGGTGGTTTGATATTCCTGTCTCTTGAAAATTTTCCACAGTCTATTGTGATCTATACAGTCAAAGGTTTGGCATAGTCAATAAAACAGCAGTAGATGTTTTTCTGGAATTCTCTTGCCTTTTCAATGATCCAATGGATGGTGGCAAATTGATCTCTGGTTCCTCTGCTTTTTCTAAATCCAGCTTGAACATCTGGAAGTTCACAGTTCATGTACTGTTGAAACCTGGCTTGGAGAATTTTGAACATTACTTTGATAGCCTGTGAGATGAGTGCAATTGGCACTGCCTTTCTTTGGGATTGGAATGAAAACTGACCTTTTTCAGTCCTGTGGCCACTGCTGAGTTTTCCAAATTTGCTGGCATATTCAGTGCAGCACTTTCACAGCATCATCTTTTAGGATTTGAAATAGCTCAACTGGAATTCCATCACCTCCACCAGCTTTGTTTGTAATGATGCTTTCTAAGGCCCACTTGACTTCGCATTCCAGGATGTTTGGTTCTAGGTGAGTGATCACAACACGTCGTGTTTATCTGGGTCATGAAGATCCTTTTTGTATAGTTCTTCTGTGTATTCTTGCCATCTCTTCTTAATATCTTCTGCTTCTGTTAAGTCCATACCGTTTCTGTCCTTTATTGTGCCCATCTTTGCATGAAAAGCTCCCTAGGTATCTCTAATTTTCTTGAAGAGATCTCTAGTCTTTCCCATTCTATTGCTTTCCTCTATTTCTTTGCATTGATCACTAAGGAAGGCTTTCTTATCTCTCCTTGCTATTCTTTGGACCTCTGCATTCAAATGGGTATATCTTTTCTTTTCTCCTTTGCCTTTAGCTTTTTTGCCTTCTTTTCTCAGCTATTTGCCTTCTTTTCTCAGCTATTTGTAAGGCCTCCTCAGACAATCATTTTGCCTTTTTGCATTTCTTTTTCTTGGGGATGGTCTTGATCACTGCCTCCTTTACAATGTTATCAATCTCTGTCCATAGTTTCTTCAGGCACTCTGTCTATCAGATATAATCCCTTGAATCTATTTGTCACTTCCACTGTATAATCATAAGGGATTTGGTTTAGGTCATACCTGAATGATGTAGTGGTTTTCCCTACTTTCTTCAATTTAAGTCTGAATTTTGCAATAAGGAGTTCATGATCTGAGCCACAGTCAGCTCCTGGTCTTGTTTTCTTCTGACTGTATAGAGCTTCTCCATCTTTGGTTGCAAAGAATATAATCAATCTGATTTCAGTATTGACCATCTGGTGATGTCCATGTGTTAGAATCTTCTCTTGTGTTGTTGGAAGAGGGTGTTTGCTATGACCAGCGTGTTATGGTGGGAAAACTCTATTAGCCTTTGCCCTGCTTCATGCTGTGCTCCAAGGCCAAACTTGCCTGTTACTACAGATATTTCTTGACTTCCTAATTGTCAGGGAAGTCGCCAAAACATGTATTTTAAAGTAATACATAATATTGTAACCAAATGAGTTGAAAACTTATGTCTATACAAAACTTGCACATGGAAGTCTAGAGCAGCTTCATTCACAGCCCTAAATTGAAAGCAACCAAGATTCTTTCAATGGATGAGTGGATACACAAATTGGTGTTCCATATTTCATTTGTACAGTGGAATAGTATTCAGTATTCAGTAATAAAAAGAAATGATCTATCAAACCATGAAAAGACATGCAGAAACGTTAAATTTATAGTGCCAAGTGAAAGAAAGCAATCTGAAAATGTTACACGCTATATGATTCCAACTATAGAACATTCTGGAAAAAGCAAAAACAGTAAAAAGATCAGTAGTTGGCAGGGGTTCCTGGAGGGGGAAAGGATGAATGGGTAGAGCACAGAGGGTCTTTAGGCGGTGACACTATTCTCTATGGTACTGTTATGGTGGATACATGTCATTATACATTTGTCAAAACCCAAAGAATGTACAACACAAAGAGCAAGTCATAATGTAAATTATGGACTTCAGTTAATAGTGAGGCATTAATAAGAAGGGCAATGCCGAAGTATGTTCAAACTACCACACAATTGCACTCATCTCATGCGCTTGCAAAGTAATGCTCAATATTCTCCAAGCCAAGCTTCAATAGTACATGAATTGTGAACTTTTAGATGTTCAAGCTGGATTTAGAAAAGCAGAGGGACCAGAGATCAAACTGCCACCATTCACTGGATCATTGAAAAAGCAAGAGAATTCCAGAAAAACATCTACTGCTGCTTTATTGATTATGCCAAAGCCTTTAACTGTGTAGATCACAACAAACTGTGGAAAATTCTTCTAGAGATGGGAATACCAGACCACATTACCTGCCTCCTGAGAAATCTGTATGCAGGTCAAGAAGCAACAGTTAGAACTGGATGTGTAACAATAGACTGATTCCAAATCAGGAAAGGAGGATGTCAGGCTGTATATTGTCACCCTGCTTACTTATATGCAGAGTGAAAGTGAAGTCGCTCAGTGTGTCCGACTCTTTGTGGCCCCATGGACTGTAGCCTATCAGGCTCCTCTGTCCATGGGATTTTCCAGGCAAAGTGCTGGAGTGGATTGCCATTTCCTTCTCCAGGGGATCTTCCCGACCCAGGAATTGAACCCAGGTCTCCCACATTGCAGGCAGACACTTTACCATCTGAGCCACCAGGGAAGCCCTGGTGCAGAGTACATTATGCAAAATGCTGGGCTGGTTGAAGCACAAGCTGGAATCAAGATTGCCAGGAGAAATATCAGTAACCTCAGATATGCAGATGACACCACACTTATGGCACAAAGTGAAGAGGAACAGAATAGCCTCTTGATGAAAGTAAAAGAGGAGAGTGGAAAAGCTGGCTTGAAGCTCAACATTCAGAAAACTAAAATCATGGCCTCTGGTCCCATCACTTCATGGCAAATAGATAGGGAAACAATGGAAACCATGATAGACTTTATTTTGGGGGGCTCCAAAATCACTGCAGATGGTAACTACAGCCATGAAATTAAAAGATGCTTGCTCCTTGGAAGAAAAGCTATGACCAGCCTAGACAGCATATTAAAAAGCAGACATTACTTTTCCAACAAAGGTCCATCTAGTCAAACTATGGTTTTCCAGTAGTCATGTGTGGATGTGAGAGTTGGACTATAAAGAAAGCTGAGTGCTAAAGAATCAATGCTTTTGAACTGTGGTGTTGGAGAAGACTCTTGAGAGTCCCTTGGACAGCAAGGAGGTGCAACCAGTCCATCCTGAAGGAAATCAGTGATGAATATTCATTGGAAGGACTGATGCTGAAGCTGAAACTCCAATACTTTGGCCACCTGGTGTGAAGAAGTGACTCATTGGAAAAAACCCTGATGCTGGGGAAGATTGAAGGCAGGAGGAGAGGAGGACAACAGAGGATGAGATAGTTGGATGGCATCAACGACTCGATGGACATGAATTTGAGCAATCTCTGGGAGTTGGTGATGGACAGGGTGGACTGGCATGCTACAGTCCATGGGATCATCAAGAGTCGGACAGGACTGAGTGACTGACCAGAATATTGGCTCACCAGTTGTACAAATATATCACACTAATGCAAGTTGTTAATAATACAGGGGGGCTTCCCTGATATCTCAGTAGGTAAAGAATTCGCCTGCAATGCAGGAGACCCTGGTTCAATTCCTGGGTCAGGAAGATCTGCTGGAGAAGAGATAGGATACACAATCCAGCATTCTTGGGCTTCCCTTATGGCTCAGCTAGTAAAGAGTCCACCTGCAATGTGGGAGACCTGGGTTTGACCCAACCAGAGTTTAATTAAACCAGTGTTAATGCATCATTATTAGCTGAAGTCCATAATTTACATTATGACTTGCTCTTTGTGTTGTACATTCCTTTGGTTGACAGATGTATAATGGCATGTATCCACCATAAAAGTACCATAGAGAATAGTGTCACCACCCTGAAGACCCTCTGTGCTCTACCCATTCATCCTTTCCCTCTCCTGGAACCCCTGGCAACCACTGATCTTTTTACTGTCTCTCTAGAGAAAACTCTGTGGGAGAGACAGTATACAGGAACTCTCTGTACAATCTGCTTAGTTTTTCTGTAAATCTAAAACCACTGTAAAAAATAAAGCCTACTAATTAGAAATTTTTACAAAATTTTATAAATTTTAAATAAAAAATCCAAAATGTAAAGCTTTTGTCTCAATGTTTGCCAGTCAAAATTTTCAAGTTATTAATATATTACAATAGATAAGTATACAAGTAATTAATAGATAAGTATATAAGAAATTAAAACTTTAAAATAATAATTTTTTAAAGTTTATAGCATTTATACTTCTGAAGTTAATATAGCTTAAAGCTGTATTAATAATTTGGGATGGTTTATTGATCTAAAATGATAATATTGTGGAATCTGAGTGAAGGGTACATGGGAATTCTTTGAAATTTATTCTTTTGACTCCTGTATGCCTGCAATTATGTCAAAATAAAAACTAAAAAAAAAAAAATCCTCCAACGTCAGACCTTGCAGCCTTATGTGTTACTGCATTTAGTTCATAGCCAAATAACTATTTGTGTGCTGCTTCTGAAAATCTAGCTTGGCCCGTCTTTCCTTGTGGTGGCTGGTGTGTAAAGTACAATATGTATCTCACTTTCGAAGGTCTGTACCGACAACTCTAGACCACTGGATCCTTAGAGGCTCCACCCATGTTCTCAGGGATTATCTCCCCCATCTGGCTTACAGAGGGACCTACATGCTGGCTCCTTGGGCCCACCAAGTCTAGTTAGCATGATGAAAACCTGTAGTGGATGATCTTGGTATTCTTTGGTCCTTCTAGAATACATTATGACCATGTACAGGGGAGAAGACATGGCCTGAAGCAAGACAGGAAAGGTATTTCATTGTTCCTGCCAGAGGGACAGGATAGGATGGGGAGAAAAGCATTTGCTGGGTCAATAGTGACACACCAGGTGCCAGGGCTGTGTGGATTTGCTCCAGGGAAAATACCACTCCTGCAATCATGCTGGAGAAGGCAATGGTACCCCACTCCAGTACTCTTGCCTGGAAAATCCCATGGACGGAGGAGCCTGGTAGGCTGCAGTCCATGGGGTCGCTAGGAGTCGGACATGACTGAGAGACTTCACTTTCACTTTTCACTTTCATGCATTGGAGAAGGAAATGGCAACCCATTCCAGTGTTCTTGCCTGGAGAATCCCAGGGACGGCGGATCCTGATGGGCTGCCGTCTCTGGGGTCGCGCGGAGTCGGACATGACTGAAGCTACTTAGCAGCAGCAGCAGCAATCATGCTGTGAGTCACCTCACCATTTGCTTCCTCTCTGATCCTTCTCCATGACCCACCTGACTGTGTGCTGACCACACAGCTGGGTTAGTTGCGGATAAGGAGGGAACCACTACCCTGCATCTTCAAGTCTTTGGTGGTAGCATTAAGCTCTCATGGGGAAAGAGAAAAGCATTATGAGAAGGATGGCACACTGAAGGAGCTTGACAAATGGTAGCCATCATCATCATTGTTGTCATACTGTCATTGTTATTGTTCAAGGCAAAGCAGGGCCAACGTTCAGATTACCACTTTCCTTTATAAGGACCATATTTCACTGGTTCTAAGGAGCACATTGTTTTATACTTTAAAGTCTCTAAAATCAAGATATGATAACAGTTGATGATGTGTTACTGCTATTCAGTTGGATTAAAACTGAGTGCCTTCACAGAGGCTTTCTGTTTGCTTCTGCCAGTCCCTTGTGGGCAGAAGTAGGTGTACCCAAAACCAATGAAACTAAAACTTCAAGGGCCCTCTCTTGTGTGGTTCTTGCAAGACCCTGCAAGGGGCCTGAGTCGCAGTTTCACATGATGATCTGGTTTCGTAAAATGTTTAAGAATAAGATATTTCATATTCATTTTCTTAAAGATGGCCCAAATTGCATAAGCTTCAGGCTCTGGCTGGAGCTTCTCTTGTGTCATTCTGCTTGTCTTTTTTCTTGCTATGTCTATTTTGTATATTTCTCATTTACCCCTAAACCATGGCCTTTAATGTCTCACCTTTATCTGGGGGTCTTGTAGCAGACTTCCATTGGGAGTGGCTTTATTTCTTAGTGTTAAATTCAATAATGATGTGGTTTATAATCAATGATGCCTTAAGTTCCATGAACATAGTATGTAACAGGACACCCAGGCTGGGGCCAGCTGAGATCCAGGAGGCCGGCTGTGAAGTTGGACAGCACTGTTCCCTAGAGGTTCCTTTTGTGGTCTGGGGACATTAGCTTCCCCTCCCTCAACTACAACTGACAGTTCAGGAGTTTCTTAAAACTCAAGAAATATCTGGGGACATTGAAACAAGTGCCTGGTCACATATCCTGGTTTGTGTGGGGCTGAGGAAAGGATATGAATTCAGCCCAGATGTGGGGTTCAAATCTGTCTGAGGAGCTGAAACGGTTGGAGGTGAGTCTGGATGTAACTAGACTGAGGGAGAGGCTATGGGACCTCTATGAGGGAGTGAGAACTCGCAGAATGGCTCAGCTGAGCAAGTAGGGGCCAGATATGAGCCTCTTTTGATTTATTACCCCGTCCAGGGCCTGTGCAGTAAGGAGGAGAGGGATGTGGCATAAAACGAAAGACCCGTGTCACAGGAGGCCAAGCACTCTGCTATGGAACTCCTTCCAAAAGAGCTGGCTGTAGGGGAGAAGCCAGTAGTGGAGTAGTGAATCAGTATAGTGGAGTAGAAGGATTACTTGGAGGAAGCCTGTGAAACTGTTGGAATGACAGTCACTCACTTTATACTCACTTACTACACTCAGGGATACCCCCCTGCCAGGCACTTCAGACGTATTTGGTAAAATTAAGCAGGACTTCTCACAAATAAGCTTGCAAATATGACCTTAGTTGTTTTCAAAAGGTAGTTAAGCCCATGGTACATCCCATACACCTCTACTCAACTTTAATCTGCACTCTCCAATATGGTAGCCACTAGTCATGTGTGTCTATTGAGCTCTTGAAATATGGATAGTGTGGGTGTGGAACTGAATTTGAAATATTATTTAATTTTAATTAAAAAATGGAAGCTATATAGAATATTTGTCCTGTAAAACTTACAAGAAAATTTTGAAACATGTTTCATTTTTTATATTTATAGATTTAGAATTGATTTTCAATTTGTGGAATACCTCCTTAAATGTAATATTAATAATTAGATGTAATAGTGAGTGGATTTACTTAACTTGATTAGGTGTGATTTTGAAGTTGACATGCTTTTGCTTCAAATTTATATGAATTCTTCTGAAAAAGGTGAATATAAATGGTCACTATATTTGTAAACATCAAAGGAAAACAATTTTTTTGGCCTTCAATTTGGTTACTGGAAAACTTCTAAGAATGTTTGGAATAACTTGGATTTGTGAGTCTACTAACAGACTGGGAGCTGACTGTGGTTCAGATCATGACCTCTTTATTGCCAAATTCAGACTTGAATTGAAGAAAGTAGGGAAAACCACTAGACCATTAAGGTATGACCTAAATCAAATTCCTTATGATTATACAGTGGAAGTGAGAAATAGATTTAAGGGACTAGATTTTATAGATAGAGTGCCTGATGAACTATGGATGGAGGTTCGTGACATTGTACAGGAGACAGGGATCAAGACCATCCCCGTGGAAAAGAAATGCAAAAAAGCAAAATGGCTGTCTGGGGAGGCCTTGCAAATAGCTGAGAAAAGAAGAGAAGTGAAAAGCAAAGGAGAAAAGGAAAGATATAAGCATCTGAATGCAGAGTTCCAAAGAACAGCAAGAAGAGATAAGAAAGCCTTCTTCAGCAATCAATGCAAAGAAATAGAGGAAACAAGAGAATGGGAAAGACTAGAGATCTCTTCAAGAAAATTAGAGATACCTAGTGAACTTTTCATGCAAAGATGGGCTTGATAAAGGACAGAAATGGTATGGACCTAACAGAAGCAGAAGATATTAAGAAGAGATGGCAAGAATACACAGAAGAACTGTATAAAAAAAATCTTCATGACCCAGATAATCACGATGGTGTGATCACTCACCTAGAGCCAGACATCCTGGAATGTGAAGTCAAGTGGGCCTTAGGAAGCATCACTATGAACAAAGCTAGTGGAGGTAATGGAATTCCAGTTGAGCTATTCCAAATCCTGAAAGATGATGCTGTGAAAGTGCTGCACTGAATATGCCAGCAAATTTGGAAAATTCAGCAGTGGCCACAGGACTGGAAAAGGTCAGTTTTCATTCCAATCCCAAGGAAAGGCAATGCCAAAGAATGCTCAAACTACTGCACACTTGCACTCATCTCACACACCTAGTAAAGTAATGCTCAAAATTCTCCAAGCCAGGCTTCAGCAGTGCGTGAACTGTGAACTTCCAGATGTTCAAGCTGGTTTTAGAAAAGGCAGAGGAACCAGAGATCAAACTGCCAACATCCGCTGGATCATGGAAAAAGCAAGAGATTTCCAGGAAAACATCTATTTCTGCTTTATTGACTATGCCAAAGCCTTTGACCGTGTGGATCACAATAAACTGTGGAAAATTCCGAAAGAGATGGGAATACCAGACCACCTGACCTGCCTCTTGAAAAACCTGTATACAGGTCAGGAAGCAACAGTTAGAACTGGATATGGAACAACAGACTGGTTCCAAATAGGAAAAGGAGTATGTCAAGGCTGTATACGGTCACCCTGCTTATTTAATTTATATGCAGAGTACATCATGAGAGACGCTGGTCTGGAAGAAGCACAAGCTGGAATCAAGATTGCCAGGAGAAATATCAATAACCCTCAGATATGCAGATGACACCACCCTTATGGCAGAAAGGGAAGAGCAACTAAAAAGTCTCTTGATGAAAGTGAAAGAGGAGAGTGAAAAAGTTGGCTTTAAGCTCAACATTCAGAAAACGAAGATCATGGCATCTGGTCCCATCACTTCATGGGAAATGGATGGGGAAACAGTGGAAACAGTGGCTGACTTTATTTTTTGGGGCTCCAAAATCACTGCAGATGGTGACTGCAGCCATGAAATTAAAAGACGCTTACTCCTTGGAAGGCAAGTTATGACCAACCTAGATAGCATATTAAAAAGCAGAGATATTACTTTGCCAACAAAGTTCCGTCTAGTCAAGGCTATGGTTTTTCCAGTGGTCATGTATGGATGTGAGAGTTGGACTGTGAAGAAGGCTGAGCGCCGAAGAATTGATGCTTTTGAACTGTGGTGTTGGAGAAGACTCTTGAGAGTCCCTTGGACTGCAAGGAGATCCAACCAGTCCTTTCTGAAGGAGATCAGTCCTGGGTGTTCTTTGGAAGGAGTGATGCTAAAGCTGAAACTCCAGTACTTTGGCCACCTCATGCAAAGAGTTGACTCATTGAAAAAGACTCTGATGCTGGGAGGGATTGGGGGCATGAGGAGAAGGGGCGACAGAGGATGAGATGGCTGGATGGCATTACTGACTTGATGGACATGAGTTTGAGTGAACTCTGGAAGTTGGTGATGGACAAGAAGGCCTGGTGTGCTGCAGTTCATGGGGTCGCAAAGAGTCGGACACGACTGAGTGACTGAACTGAACTGAAACCACCAGGGAAGTTATCAACATGGTTTTTTTGTCCAATCCTAGTATTGCACTGAAAGCTTGACTCTCTGTGATGTGAATTACCTTTCCCTTTCAAGAGGAGCTGGAGAAAATGGAATATTTTCTCTTATGCTTGACAGGAACAAGTGGGTTTTCTGTTGACTCTGCAACACAGCACATCTATGGTGGGATCTACTCCGGTTCCTGCTCAACCTATTGTTCAAAATAACCAGTCTATATGATCTAATTAAGCCAGTCGCTTCAGCAGAGAAAATAGTTCGCTTTATTTCATTACTCAATGAGCAGATTAATTTCTTGAACATGACTGGAACTGCTGTGCTGCTGTGTCAGGAGACTGAGTTTTCAATCAAGACTGGGCAAGGACATGGCCTGGATCACCTTTTCCCCTTCTCCTGTGTTGCAATATCCAAGCTAGAAATGCTGGACAAACCTTCATATATCATTTAAGGTCAGATACTATGTGGGGAATATGAAGTATGGAGTGTTTTTGCCTGGTATGATTAGGGCTGCCAGATAATTTTTTGGTAGAAGTATGTCTCATTCAATATGTGGGACATATCATACGTCTATTAAAAATTATTCATTATTTGTATGAAATTCAGATTTACCTAGGCATCCTATATTTTTATTTGCTAAGTCCAGTAACTCCAGATAAGATGCTAGAATGGCCCCAAAGAGGCACCACTTTCTTTCACCATTTCTCAAACAAAAAGATGATGTGTTTAAGAAAGGATATCTGTAGCACAATAGTATCAGAAACAAATAGTTAGGAATGAGTTTAGCCAGGGAGGGGAAAGATCTCTATACTGAAAACCATAAGACATTGATGAAAGAAATCAAACAAGACACAAATAAATGGAAAGGTATTCTGTGTTCGTGGATTGGAAGAATTAATATTGTTAAAATGTCTATTCTACTCAAAGCCATCTAGAAATTTAATGCAGTTTCTATCAAGATTCCAATGGTATTTTTAACAGAAGTAGGAAAAACAGTTCTAAAACTTACATGGGCCCACAAAAGACCATGAATTGCAAAAACAATCCTGAGAAAGAAGAACAAAGAGAGAAGCATAACACTTCCTGATTCCAAGCTATATTATAAAATTATAGTAATTAAATTGTATCATATTGGCATAAATGAGTTACACAGATCAATGGAACAGAACTGAGAGCCTGGAAATAAACTCAGGCATATATGATCAACTAATATTTGACAAGGGAGCCAAGAATATTCAGTGAAGAAAACACAGTCTCTTCAATAACTGAGAAAATTGGATATCACATAAAGAATGAAACTTGACCCCTTATCTTATACTACTCACAAAAATGAACTCAAAATGGATTAAAGACCTAAATGTAAGATGAGAATTCATACAACTCCTTGAAGAAAACATAGGAAAAAAGCACTGGGACCACCCAGAGGGATGGTGTGGAGAGGGAGGAGGGAGGAGGGTTCAGGATGGGGAACACATGTATACTAATTAAATAATTTTCTATTAAAGAAAAAAAAAAAAAAAGCTCTTTGACATGGGTCTTGACAAACGATTTTTTGGATATGACACCTAAAGCACAAGCAACAAAATAAAAAGTAAACAAATTAGATGACATCAAACTAACAAGATTCTGCCCAGCAAAAACAAACAAAAACCAACAAAAGACAACCTATGGATCGGGAAAACATACTTGCACACTATACATCTACTAAGGGGTTAATATCCAAATTATAATGAAGAAAACTGACCTTTTCCAGTCCTGGGGTCACGGCTGAGTTTTCCAAATTTGCTGGCATATTGAGTGCAGCACTTTCACAGCATCATCTTTTAGGATTTGAAATAGCTCAACTGAAATTCCATCATCTCCATTAGCTTTGTTCGGAGTGATGCTTCCTAAGGCCCACTTGACTTCGCATTCCAGGATGCCTGGCTCTAGGCAGGTGATCATACCATCATGGTTATCTCGAGTCATGAAGATATTTTTTTCTAGCCACAGAACTGGAAAAGTTCAGTTTTCGTTCCAATCCCAAAGAAAGGCAATGCCAAAGAATGTTTAAACTATCACACAATTGCACTCATCTCACACATTAGCAAAGTAATGCTCAAAATTCTCCGAGTCAGTCTTCAACAGTACGTGAACTGAGAACTTCCAGATGTTCAAGCAAGATTTAGAAAAGGCAGAGGAACCAGAAATCAAATTGGCAACATCCGTTGGATCATTGAAAAAGCAAGAGAGTTCCAGATAAACCTCTACTTCTGTTTTACTGACTCTACCAAAGTCTTTGTGTGGATCACAATAAACTGTGGAAAATTCTTCAAGAGATGGGAATACCAGACCACCTGATCTGCCTCCTGAGAAATCTGTATGCAGGTCAGGAAGCAACAGTTAGAACTGGACATGGAACAACAGACTGGTTCCAAATCAGGAAAGGAGGACATCAAGGCTATATATTGTCACCCAGCTTATTTAATTTATATGCAGAGTACATCATGCAAAATGCCAGGCTGGATGAAGCACAAGCTCGAATCAAGATTGCCAGAAGAAATATCAATAATCTCAGATATGCAGATGACACCACCCTTATGGCAGAAAGTGAAGAAGAACTAAAGAGCTTCTTGATGAAAGTGAAAGGGGAGAGTGAAAATTGGCTTAAAACTCAAAATTCAGAAAATGAAGATCATGGCATCCGGTCCCATCTCTTCATGGCAAATAGATGGGGAAACAGTGGAAACAGTGACAGACTTTATTTTTGGGGGTTCCAGAATCACTGCAGATGCTGACTGCAGCTATGAAATTAAAAGATGTTTGCTCCTTGGAAGAAAAGTTATTACCAACCTAGACAGCATATTAAAAAGCAGAGACATTACTTTGCCAACAAAGATTGGTCTAGTCAAAGCTATGGTTTTTCCAGTAGTCATGTATGGATGTTAGAGTTGGACTATAAAGAAAGCTGAGCGCCGAAGAATTGATGCTTTTGAACTGTGGTGCTGGAGAAGACTCTTGAGAGTCCCTTGGACTGCAAGGAGATCCAACCAGTCCATCCTAAAGGAAATCAGTCCTGAATATTCATTGGAAGGACTTATGCTAAAGCCGAAACTCCAATACTTTGGCCACCTGATGCAAAGAACTGACTCTTTTGAAAAGACCCTGATGCTGGGAAAGATTGAAGGCAGGAGGAGAAGGGGGCAACAAGGATGAGATGATTGGATGGCATCAGCAATTGGATGGACATGAGTTTGAGTGAATTCCTGGAGTTGGTGATGGACAGGGAGGCTTGGCATGCTATAGTCCATGGAGTCGTCAAATGACTGAGTGACTGAGCTGAACTGATGTAAGATAATGTATGTTAACTTATTGTGGTAATCATTCACAATATATCAAATCATTATGCTATATGCTTTAAACTTACATGGTGTTGCACATCAGTTTTATCTCAAAAAATCTGGAAAAAATATTTGTGTGCTATATGGAGATAATCAGAGACCAGCATGGTGTTTGATGATTCCTGCTGAATCATCTTACTGAGACCAACAGAGGTCAGATCTGAGAGTCTGTGTTCACGTTTCCTGTAACTGAACTATGTTGAAGGGGTCATGCAAATTGTAATGTGCTGCTCTGCCTACTTTTCTTTGTTTCCCCTTTTATGTGCCCATATGAAGTCCTCAATGAGATTGTAAACCCAACAGGGCAGAAACTGTGTCTTCTTTTTACTGGGATCCCCAAAGTCCAAGAAAATGTCTGGGTACCTGCAGATGCTTGGAAGTGTGATACATGACAATGAAAGGGAGACTTACCTTGGTCTGAAATCCAATGGGTATTCTAACAATCTCAGAGGGAGTTTTGTGCCTCAGGCGCCAGGCCAGAGGTCAGTGGAGTAGCCTGGTCTGGAAAAAGAGCTCGTCTGTGCTTTCAGAGGAGTCTGTCGAAAGCCCTTCTTTGCCCCAGAACAAGTGCTCCATCCTTGAGGCCAACACAAGCAACAGCCTCCCTGCCACCTGTCAGTGAACTGCTGCCAGACTGTAATTGTACCGGATGCTGTGAGAGGAAGCCTGAATTAAATGAGGCTTCAGCAGGGCCAACAGTGCCTTTTCTTACCTGTTAATGAAGCCTCATTAGAGACAGCAAGAAACCGTGCTGAGAGCTGGAAGCACCAGTCTGCTGGGCTCTCCTTGCCAAAGGATGATTAACTTAATGATTTACGGCAGCTGCTCTTTGAGGTTACAGAGCCGAGGAGACTGAGTGTGTGCGGCCGGCACAGTGTGCTGTCTGGTGGAAGCTCAGGAGGGTGTACAAATCCATTCTCCCCTAGCTTCCAGGTTCTGGGGAATGCATAGCCATTCAGATCCAGAAGTATCTCATTCTGATGGCTGGCCTTCTGAGGCTCTCCAGCTGTGTTTAAGTTAGGGATTTAGATCGTGGCTGGGGAACAAAAATTCACCATAATAAGTAAAAAAGAAAAGAAGCAGACCCCAGTGAACGGGCATTCTACAAAGTTGGCTGCACATTCTTCTGGGGAGGCCCTGGTACCCATAGCTTCAGTCACGGGCACCCCTGGGTGTGCAGCTATGGAGGGGATTGGTGCTTTCTGAAATGCAGCCGTAGGTGGTGTCTTGACTATTTCTATGCTTCAGACAACAAAGGGAATCATGCAAAGGTGCCATGCAAACTAAATAGCTGTCCTGCCCACCTGACTTATTAATACAATTCCTTTGATTCTGGAAGCCACAAGCGAAACCAGTTGGAGCGATTTCAACCAGGCGATCCCCATGTCTTGCCTCACTTCTCTTTCTAATTTTCTTAAAAGTAAATAAGATTCCATTTGTTTATGTTGACCTTGGCTATTTGGAAGCCCAGGAACTGAAGGAGGGGGTCTTCGAATGTGCCCATATTGGACACACTGCCCTGTCTGGATTAGCTGCTTATGTGAGGACAGACACTCAGCTTGGATCATTTTTAAATTTTGGTCTGTAATTCTGTGTGACAGGTGTGTTGATAGGAGCTTGGGGGAGGAATTAAGAAATGAAGTCTGGGCTGGGTGTGTGTGGTTTTGGAGGCACTGAAAGCCTGTGGTAGGACACAGGTGGTGGTTTCAGTTTTAATCAGAAGGCAGGGGCCTCTCGAATGGGTAGGCGGCAGATTCATGAACTATATTTGGCTGGCCTGGGCCCTGAGAGGGCTGGGGAAGGACCCTGGAAGAATGTTCTGAGGCTGCAAGTGTAGGCAGCCACAATCACAACCTAATTCATCTCCCACAGATTTAAACTGAAGTTCCCTTTAAACTGATTGAGAGAGGTGCTCTGCCAACAGCAGTGAAATGTGGGTGTCTGCGCATAACTATTCATGCAGAGCACACTAAAGACACCTGAATGCTCTGTGATCACGCTACATGCTGACCCCTCTAGCAAGAACATTGTTTTTTTTCCCCAATGGTGGCAATCTGGTATGCTGAGCACAACTCTCACCCCAGAAGCACATTTATGTTGATAAACCCATGAGCAGCTGACCCTTGAATAATGAGGAAGATGGCATCATGCTCCAGGACCCTTCCAGAAGCCTTTTAAGAATGGCCCCATAAGGGAAGGCCAGGTAGGTAAAGTGATATCCATCTCTATCTGATAGTGGGTTGAACAAGGTGGGCAGACTGGAAGCCACACACAAAGCATTTATTTGAGAGGGGCAAGGGAGATTGCTCGAGCTGTAGACTACTTGAATTAAGGCAGCAGGACCCTCTCCACTTCCAGGAAGCTTTTCAGCTCAAGCTGAACCAACCAGGAAATCCAGCTTGGGGTGGGGAGTGGGAAGGGTGAGGGGAGATGAGGGTTGGGGGTGTAAGGGAGTAGGGATGGGAATTCCTCAGGGAACTTCATTGGTCACTTGGTGAGGAAGCCAGCATTTTCTTCATGAAAAGAGGGTATTTCTCCATTAGCTGAAAGAAAAAAAAAAACAAAAAAAACCCAAAACACATTTGAGTGAGAAAAGCCATGGATGATGAAAATTAGTAAAGACATCACAATAGGATTACAGGAAAGGTAGATGTTTCACAGAAAGAATTTGGCCTTTGGAACAAGACAGTTTGAGTTTCAACTCCTACCTCCACGGTTATTAGCTGTATGACCTTGGGTAAATGACTTAAGATCTCTTTGATTTTGTTTCCTGTCTGTAAAATGGGGATAATGATGTGGTTCTGGCAGAGTTTTGAGGGGAAAATGAAGATAGCATAGAGCTTGAGACTGCTGGCACATAGCAGGCACTCACTGAATGGCGTTCTTGAAGTAAATTTAACCAGTCTTGTTACTTTTGTGTTTCTGTTATTCATACACACCTGAAAAAATTAGTGTTGTTACAAACGTCTAGCTTTTATAACCAACAGAAATCAATCCAATAAAAAGGCAGCTGGAAACAGGAGCTGGATGCCACGGTTTTCGTTTGAAAGGAGTGAGCATTAGGTTGCTTCCTGGCCTTCTCACCTTCTAAGAAGGGGATGGCGCAGAGCACAGTGAGTCCGGACGCCTGGGATCCAGTCCAGCTCTGCCTCCCCGTGGGACCATGGGAAAATCTTTTTCTGCTCTGGACTTCTTATTCTCTCTGGAATCATGAGCCGTTGTACTACATAATCAACAAGTCGTCTCTTAGCCCTGCTATTCTATTTCTAATTCAATGTGTGCCATAGACTGGACCTTGGAGGGCACGGAGATACAGAATTATGATGAAAGAAAGGCTTGAATTTCCTTAAAGAATTGGCAAGGAAGCTGAGCCCCAAGCCTCACGCCTATGCTTCAGGGTGTCCTTACCCATTAAAAAAGTACTGCTATGTGTATATATATGTGCATGGTGATATGTATATATACCACATACACACATGTATGTTCATTGACGTACACATGTCATTCCCAACCTCTCACCTCTGTCCACTATGGAGGCTGGAAAAGCTAAATAGTTGCTTTCCCAGCTTCCCTTGCAGGTCGGTCTAATCATGTGAGCAGACTCTGGTTAATAAGATAAAAGAGAAAGTCGACTGGAGGCCTTCTCAAAACATTTTCCCTTCACTGAAAAAAGGAGTGAGTCATGCAGGGAAAATCCTTTCTTCTGTCCCCTCTTCCCTCCCTCTTCTTGCCATGCATGAAGTTATGCTCTCTGGAGCTGTGATAGGCATTTGGCAACCACGGGTGACAAAGATGAAGACAGGAATGGTAAATCAGAGGGATGAAATGAGCTGGGGACCTGACTGACATCACGAGCAGCCTAGCCTCTCTCATTTCTGAAACTTTCAGGTGAACATGGTTTATGCCCTTGCTGCTCAAAGTGTGGTCTGTGGACCAGCAGTACAGGCATCGCCTGAGAGTTCTGTCAGAAATGCAGAGTCTCAGGTCCTGTCTCAGACTTATAGAAGCAGAATTTGCATTTTTAAAAAGATGCCCAGGCTTGGCATGTTTCAGGAGTGTTGATTTATAGCTTCAGTAATAAGGACTTACTACATGCAATGGCACCCCACTCCAGTACTCTTGCCTGGAAACTCCCATGGATGGAGAAGCCTGGTGGGCTGCAGTCCATGGGGTTGCTACAAGTCAGACGCGGCTGAGTGACTTCACTTTCACTTTTCACTTTCATGCATTGGAGAAGGAAATGGCAACCCACTCCAGTGTTCTTGCTTGGAGAATTCCAGGGATGGGGGAGCCTGGTGGGCTGCTATCTATGGGGTCGCACAGAGTTGGACATGACTGAAGCGACTTAGCAGCAGCAGCAGCAACATACAGCAGAAAGCATTGCTAACAGCTACCATGTAGTATGAGGTAAGTGTGAACCATATAGGTGTGTCTATAGGTGTGTGTCCATATGTCTGTATACATGAATATATACTGACATCCACACATATATGTATACACATGTAAGTATATACTATATATTCACCTATATATTGTTGTTGTTTAGTTGCTAAGTCGTGTCTGACTCTTTGCAAACCCATGGACTGTAGCCCCAGGCTCCTCTGTCCATGGGATTTTCCAGGCAAGAATTCTGGAGTTGGTTGCCATTTCCTCCTCCAGGAGATCTTCCCCACCCAGGGATCCAACGCTTGTCTCCTCCTTGGCAGGTGAATTCTTTACCACTGAGCCACCAGGGAAGACAAATACTATGTACATATGAATGGAAAAGTCCTGGGAGGTCAGTCAGGCTGTGGGAGTTGAGGGGGTGTGTTGGGCGGTGGTTTCTCCTTTTTACATTAATTACTTTTATAGTATTTGAGAAAATGTGTAATGGAAACCTATGAGTACCTACCCCTCTCCTAACAAAGCTAGCAGAGACGCACCTGCTCTCCTCGCGGTCCAGCAGCGCGTGGTAGGACGCCACGTCCCGCTGCAGCTGGCATTTGTGCGACAGCAGGTGCTCCCGGGCCTGCAGCTGCTGCTCCGCCTCCGCGCGCATCTCCCTGAGCTCCGCCTCCAGCCTGCTGACCACCGCTCCCAGGTTCTGCAGCTCGATGTCATGCCAGTGCTTGGCATCGTGCAAGGTGTTCTCCAGGCCTCGCTTCTACAAGAGAGGGAACGCGGGCCAAGCCTGAGGCCGAGGGACAGGCCCTGGGAAGAGGGAGGTGGGCAGAGCAGTGGGAGGGGCTGGCCTCGGCCTGGTCTGTCCGTTTCTCCCATGACTATTACCTTGACCGACTGAGGTGGCTCAGTGGGGAAGTAATGAATCCTCCTGGGGAGGCCAGAGTCTTGTTTAGTCTAATTCACTGATCCTTCCTATGGGGGTGGGGGTGGAGGTGGAGAGGGAGACGAGGAAGAAAAAGAGGGGAGGAGACCAGAAGGGAGGGCCTATGAGACAGAATGATGAGAGAAAATGAGAGGGAGATGAGTGAGAGAAGGAGAGAGATAAAAGGAGACAGAAATACACACACACACACACACAGGAGGCAGTCTGCAGGTGTTTCTTCAAAGAAATTTTGCAGTCTTCTCCCTGAACTGCCTCCAAGCCTTTTTGCTCCTGACTGCTCCCCCCCTGGGCCCCTTCCTTCCTCTGTGAACCCCTACTCACCGTCCTGCTGGGATGCTGTCTCCTGCACGCTTCCCACATTCCACAGTCAGAAATAACGTCTCTGGTCCCTATACCCTCGGCATGTCTTTCCTCAGTGTCTCGGTAGCACTCTGTGCTAGTTCCTCTTCCCCAGCTGCCCCTTCGCCCTACCCTTAGCCCGTCTCTCTCTGAGCTGAGCCACACCGGTTGGTCTCTACCAGACTCACGATTTGGTCATCTCTGTGGCTGACTCCTGTGTTGATGTGTCCAGCACAGACGTCTCCCCACCCATGCAGACTTGCTACTGAGGTTCTTCCTAGACATATACACAGGTTGTGGGCACCTCAAATCAAGGTGTTCAAAGTGAAGCCATTGGCTTCCTTCCAAACCTGCTGGCCCCTTCTCTCCTGTGCTCCAGCTGGTGAACTCAACAGGAGCTAGAAGCCAGGGAAAGATATGCCCCTGATCCTGCTTCCTCCCAAATTCAGTTATCAGAGTCCTGCCTCTTCTATATTCTGAAACATTTTCCCATTTGTGCCCCCTGTGCTCCAGCCACCAATACCCTGGATGACTGCTTATCGCCTCTCATCTGGAGGAAACTCTGTGGCCTCCCAGCTCATTTCCTCTGACTGTAGTTCCTCCTCCTCTGCACCACAGCACCCCCCTCCCCCCACCCTACCCTGCTGCTAACAGCAGCCACCGTGTGCTGTCTAAAGCCCAAATCTGCTTGTATCCCCCTCCTCCTCACCTGGCTGACTCCTATTCACCCCATGTCCAAGATCAGGGGTCACCTTTCTTAGGAAACCTCTTGTGCCTGCCACCACCAGGCTGGATTAGGGTGTCCCTTCTCTGGGTTTCACAGCTTCCCAAGCACACACATGCCCTTGAAGTGGGCTGAGCTTCTTAGGGCATGTCTCCTCTAGCAGATGCTGAGCTCCTTGAGAGAAGGAACCTGGTTTCTATAACCCCAGAGATAAGACAGGACCTGATACAGAGCAGGGGTGTGTGTGTGTGTGTGTGTGTGTGTTGCCTAAATGACAGCACTTGTATTATGGTTAAACTTACTGCCCTGTCTCCCCACTAGACTGAAACTTTCTTCTCATCTTCCCATATACCAAGCCCTGCAAACTGTAGGGCTTTACTGACCAGTAAACACCTTTAAAAAATGGTATGCATCTTTAACAGTTTTAAGTACTTCTAATTATGTAGTTCTATAATTTAGAATCTGGCCTTTTATATGACACATAAAAAACAAATATCCTTCTAAATTGGACTGAGTCTTGTTGAAACAAGTTTCTGTACTCTCTTTTGACCATTGTGACTGAAATGGAAGACTCTTGCTCAAGATGTCATCTTGAATCATGACTACTGTCAAGCAGAGGCCATCATATTATCTTATTTAAATCTTCCTAACTTTACAGGATATGAGAATGTTGAGTCAGACTCCCATCCTAGGTATGTCTACAGGTGGCAAAATGTGATTAGTAGAAATAAACGTAGATCAGTGTCTGCTCTGGTTATTATTTGCTGGTAAGATCTGGGATGCTAACTCTACCTACTACACTTGGCATTCAGTATCAGATGATCCTTTGCAGGCCTCAAACCTCTCACGTGCTGTGAGATGGGAAAGCCATATGACTACAGTTAGACAGTTGAGAGTTAAACTTGACACAGGAAAGGCCAGGACTGTTCCTGGCCCACTCACCAGAGCTCGTAAGGATTCCGTCTCAGCCTGCAGGCTCTGGATTTGGCAGGAAGTGTTGTGCAACTCCACCCTGAGGGCTGCAGCCAGCTTCTCTTCCTGGGTCTGGGCCCTGCGAGCCAGTTCTGCCTGTTGCTGTGGAGAGTCAGAAGTGAGAAGAGGAGCCATGGCCTGAACCCGTCGTTTCCTCTCACCCTCTTGGAAACAGCCATTTGATTTAAAAATCACTTTTTTTTTTTTTAAATAGGTGCCCACATGAACTTGTTGGAGAAGGCAATGGCACCCCACTCCAGCACTCTTGCCTGGACGGAGGAGCCTGGTAGGCTGCAGTCCATGGGGTTTCGAAGAGTTGGACATGACTGAACGACTTCCCTTTCACTTTTCACTTTCATGCTTTGGAGAAGGAAATGGCAACCCACTCCAGTGTTCTTGCCTGGAGAATCCCAGGGACGGGGGAGCCTGGTGGGCTGCCGTCTCTGGGGTCACACAGAGTCGGACACGACTGAAGCGACTTAGCAGTGGCAGCAGCACATGAACCTGTATTCCAACACTTAAGTAATTTGAACATATAATGCATGCAAATAGAATAAAATACAAAAGATCTTCTAAAGGATATATAGTATAAAGTCACCTTTTCTTCCTGTGCCCTAATTACTTCATTCTGTTTCTAGTTTCTTTTATCTCCTACCAGAGCTATTTCATTCATTTATCAGATCAGATCAGTCGCTCAGTCGTGTCCGACTCTTTGCAATCCCATGAATCGCAGCACGCCAGGCCTCCCTGTCCATCACCAACTCCTGGAGTTCACTCAGACTCACGTCCATCGAGTCAGTGATGCCATCCAGCCATCTCATCCTGTGTCATCCCCTTCTCCTTCTGCCCCCAATCCCTCCCAGCATCAGAGTCTTTTCCAATGAGTCAACTCTTTGCATGAGGTGGCCAAAGTACTGGAGTTTCAGCTTCAGCATCATTCCTTCCAAAGAAATCCCAGGGCTGATCTCCTTCAGAATGGACTGGTTGGATCTCCTTGCAGTCCAAGGGACTCTCAAGAGTCTTTCCAACACCACAGTTCAAAAGCATCAATTAACAGATGCGTATGAACATCCCTCCTTGCTTCGGTACTTAATACATTTTTAGAAACTATTCTATAGCAGTACATGTAGATCAATTACATTCTTTTTAAGTGTTGCATGATATTACCTTGCTTGGAGGTACTGTGATTATTTGGAAGTTTCCCAATGATTGACACTTACCTTGTTTCCAGTCTTGGCCTGTTATGAACAATGACGCAATCCCTCAATTTCCATACATGGGGGGATCTCTGAGGGGTAAATTGCTGTAGTGAAACTGCTGAGTCAAAAACATAGGCATTTCAGACTTCTCTGGTGGCTCAGTGATTAACAATCCGCCTGCCAGTGCAGGGGACACAGGTTCAGTTCCTGGTCTGGGAAGATTCCACATGCTGGGGAGCAGCCAAGCCTATGTACCGTAACTACTGGAGCCCTTGTGCTCTAGGGCCTGCGAGTCACAACTGCTGAGTCCACATGCTGCAACTGCTGAGGTCTGTGTGCCTAGAGCCCATGCTTAGCAACAAGAGATGCCACTGCAAAGATAAGGTCATGCATCGCAGCAAAGAGTAGCCGCAACTTGCCACAATTAGAGAAAGCCTGTGTGCAGCAATGAAGATCCAGTGCAACCCCCCAAAATTAATTAATTAATAATAAAAAACCCAGTGCTAAGCGGTCATCAGGAAGGATTATAGAAAAAAAAGTAGGCGTTGTAACCATGATAAACTTTGGAAATTTGAACTCCCTCCAGCGTTGCAATTGTCCCACATCTTCCTCCAACAAGGGGTGAACCAGCTCGACCTGAAAGCTGCTGTTTTCCTGTAAAGATCCATCTGACCACCACTGTGAATACAAGGGGAAGATCTGTGCTTCTCCCCAGAGCAAGATGGACATATTCTGATTCCTCCTACATTCACGAGAGCGGGTCACTGCTACTCCTCTTTGCTGGAGAAAAGGGAAAACACCAGAGTTCTCCCTCGTGTTTCTTCAGTGCAGCCCGATGAAAGGTCTCCAAGTCAATGATGTAGGAGAAAATAAACTGCTTTCTCTCCTAGGTTACTGGCTTTCTGAGTTTCCCATCTTTACCACATATGAATACTTATTTATAGAATTACGCCCAAATAGTCCACCTAATTGACTGGCTAAAAAAATCCCAAATCAAAAGCCTCACATCTCAGTATCAGTTCTGCCAATTCTTGCTGTTTGAGGTCTATTAAGAGCTCAACTAAAATGTCCATTAAATGCCAGGGAGCAGCTGAAGGACAGCAGAACTCATGGGCTCAGCTCTGACTGGTTGGCCCATGGCTGTGTGTCTCTGGCCCATTATTCAGCCTCTCTGAGTTCCAGTCTGTACCCTTAGATGATGTTGAGTGGGGAATGATAATCATATGATGACTGCCTCCTGGGGTCACTGTGAGGCTCCCATCAGTTATGCATGTGGAGGCTTTAGGAACCTTAAAAGTGTGCAAATATTGGCTCTGTATATTTTCTATATGTAACAAGGAATAGTAGCTAACAAATGAGTTTGCAAAACTCACTATAGTTGAATACTCCTAATGATAACTAATGGGCTTCCCAGGTGGCTCAGTGGTAAAGAATCTACCTGCCAATGCAGAAGACACAAGAGATGTGGGTTCGATCCTTAGATTGGGAAGCTTCCCTGGAGGAGGAAATGGCAATTCAATGCAGTATACTTGCCCGGAAAATTCCATGTACAGAGGAGCCTTGTGGGCTACAGTCCATGGGGTCACAAAGAGTCAGACATGACTGAGCTATACAGTAGTTTTAAATCAGCCCAGGTGAGAGTACTTACACCATGGAAACTGGCAAACACTACAAATCAGGGACTGAATTATTGTTTTGTTGATTGTGCAGACTTAAGAAAGGGATGCAGAAAGTGTTAATAATGCAGATTAAACTTAAAAGTGGGTCATGTCTATAGCTATTGCATTGATAATGTCACAAAAGTTAGAGGGGTTATTCCTCAAGTATTTGAAAATTACTATGTGATTCACAAAGAAGTCACTCATAGCACTGATGAATGAACTCATTAAAGTCAACGAAAATATCAACCAAAATTCACAGCAGAGTTGTCCTCATTCCTATGATGTGAGTGACTTTTTGTTTAATTTGATATTAATAATCAAGCACTTCTCTGATTTTGTGACACTACAGTTGATGACAGAATTATTAAAATGGCTGGCAGATTTTGTAAGAAATAGCAAGTCACACTGAAGCTATAGGTTCTAATGGAAAAACAAAGTGTTTTATCTTAAATTTTGCTATTTCTAAAATAACATAAGAAAATATCAACAGAAACTTTTATGTTACCTCTAAGTAGTATAGGCAGAGTACATCATGGGAAACGCTGGACTGGAAGAAGCACAAGCTGGAATCAAGATTGCCAGGAGAAATATCAATAACCTCAGATATGCAGACGACACCACCCTTATGGCAGAAAGTGAAGAGCAACTAAAAAGTCTCTTGATGAAAGTGAAAGAGGAGAGTGAAAAAGTTGGCTTAAAGCTCAACATTGAGAAAATGAAGATCATGTCATCTGGTCCCATCACTTCATGGGAAATAGATGGGGAAACAGTGGAAACAGTGGCTGACTTTATTTTTTGGGGCTCCAAAATCACTGCAGATGGTGACTGCAGCCATGAAATTAAAAGACGCTTACTCCTTGGAAGGAAAGTTATGACCAACCTAGACAGCATATTGAAAAGCAGAGACATTCTTTGCCAACAAAGGTCCGTCTAGTCAAGGCTATGGTTTTTCCAGTGGTCATGTATGGATGTGAGAGTTGGACTGTGAAGAAAGCTGAGTGTCCAAGAATTGATGCTTTTGAACTGTGGTGTTGGAGAAGACTCTTGAGAGTCCTTTGGACTGCAAGGAGATCCAACCAGTCCATCCTAAAGGAAATCAGTCCTGGGTGTTCATTGGAAGGACTGATGTTGAAGCTGAAACTCCAATACTTTGGCCACCTCATGCAAAGAGTTGACTCATTGGAAAAGACCCTGATGCTGGGAGGGATTGGGGGCAGGAGGAGAAGAGGATGACAGAGGATGAGATGGCTGGATGGCATCACCAACTCGATGGATATGAGTTTGGGTAAACTCTGGGAGTTGGTGATGGACAGGGAGGCCTGGAGTGCTGCGATTCATGGGGTTGCAAAGAGTTGGACACGACTGAGCGACTGAACTGAACTGAAGTAGTAATATGAATATGATTGGCACATAAATACATGTGTTTACATTTCCCTGCAGAGAGAATGTCACCAGCACAGCATGAGTTAGAGCTGGGCACGAGGGGAAGTCCAGTCCCATGGAGGCACACTTCAGTTCCTTGGTGGGCAGGCCTGGGGTAAAGCTGCTGGCCAAGGAATGAACTGTCCCTCTACTGCATTCAGATAATGTAGTCTGTGGTTCAGTGGTACACACTGGTCTCCGGAGAGATGAATCTCCATGTCTCAGTTTTATTAGCAAAATGCTGTACCCAAATATTTTCCAAGTATTCTTAGACAACGAGCATGGTTTGTTGCATATATGAATACTTATTCAAACTGTTTTTATTTGAATCAATTCACTTTTTCTTTGTAAATAAATGTCTTTAAAAATGTGATCTGCAGTTAAGTTCTCAAATATTAACGTGTGGCCGCATCATCTGGGAGACCTTGTGAAAATGCAGATTCTGAGTCAAGAGATCCTGAGTGGGGCCCAGGAATGTGCATTTAAAACTTCCATGTGACGCCTGGTCCATGGAAGCAAAGTTCTAGGTTGTTACAAAAACTGATAAAACTGTGTTACTTGCCAAAGATAAAAGATAACTGAAAAGTCAATAAAATGAAAACAAGCCACTGTATTGTATTTTAACACATGCTGCTTGTCAAGCTGCTGAATCTCAAAGTTGGCTTTCTCTTTGTTGAAAGGTGGAGTTAATAAATATAAGAGAAGTGTTAGTGACGTCCCATCATTAAATGGAAACTTTCTTGCGCCATTTTTTAAATTAAGGTGGAAAGAAAAAGAAACTAATTTGATCCCTATGGGTGTAAATATTGTTTTATATGACATCTCCAACATTTTCAAGAGGAGAAGGCAGTGACAGAGGATGAGATGGTTGGATGGCATCACTGACTCAAAGGACATGAGTTTGAACAAACCCCAGGAAACAGTGAAGGACAGGGAAGCCTGCTGTGCTGCACTCCATGGGGTCACAAAGAGTTGGACACGACTTGGTGACTGGACAATAATGACAACCTTCTTAAATCAGCTTGCCACAAATGATACTTGCCCTTCATATGGAGACAGTCAATTGTTTTAACTCACCTAAAAGTATAACATGTTCTTCTCCAGTGGCTTTTAGATTTATATTGACCCAACACCTCCAGATTTCTCCTCATACACCAAACAGCAGCTATGTGTTTTTAGCCCCTGAGCATGGAAAGGGAGGACCTTGATCTGCGGTTCAGTGCCATTGCTGGGATGTGTGCTGAGATTCAAATATGTTGGTCCCTAGGCTTGCAGATCAGCTTGAAACCTTGGCTCCACTGTGCAGGAGCTGGGCTACTCAGGTTTGCACTCCAGTAATATTTCTGGGGCAGGAGAGCATATTGGCATTTTGAAATATGGTAAACATTTTCAAATTAATTTTTACAAATTGGCATGGTGTTGCACATGAAGGATGGATGTGAGAGAAAAAGAGCAGCAGACTCTCAAGGAAGTCAGAATGAAGAATTGGATGGTAAAGAGCCATCCAATTGGAGGGGAAAAGAGCCATCTCCACACCCCACCCACTTTGCTGATTAGCGCAGCCATTCCTCCAAACACCCTGGGCACTTGGAAAGGTGACATGGAAGTGGTGATTGTGTGGTGTGAGGGGAGAGTGAGAGTTTAAGAGGAGGCAGAGTATGGAGAGCAGTGACGTGGGTCCAAGCTGAGCACTGAACATGAGTCCAAGCTGAGCACTCAGGGGTGGACATGTGCAGTCTGCCTTTCCCTGAGCAGTTGCTGCATGGGCTCCAGAGTCTCACAAGCTCTCTGGGTTTTGCAGCTGGGGAACAGCTTTACCAGAGCATCGCTCTGCCAACGTCCTTGCTCACGTCCTTGCTCTTAAGCCTCTCAGATCTCGCAGGATTACACTGACCTCATTATGGTCACATTCATGGAGAAAGGGAAAGCAATGGGTTCCTTGGAGAAGCAGGGGTTTCTGATCTTGCTTCACAGAGGAATCTTACGCCTGTTGGGCTACACTCCATGGGGCTCTCAAAGAGTCGGACATGACTGAGCAACAAACACTTTCATTTTCACATCCACATAGAAGGCACAGAATTGTGGTCTGGAAAGATCCTGACAGAAGCCTGGCATAACCTTTTGGTTCCTCAAGACAAAGCCCTCCCAGCCTCACACATGACGTCACTTGTGCTCATCCTTAGGAAAGAGGATGAATCAAGGTCTCCCTGCTCCCCAGCTCCCCACCCACTCCACGTGATCTGTCTGGGTCAGCCTAGCAGTGAAGACTGTTGATTCTATAGTTAGAACACATGGTTTGAATCCTAGCTCTGCCATGTCCTAACTTTGTGATCTTGGGTAATTTATCTAACCTGTCTGTGCCTTAGTTTCCTTCTCTATATGATGGTTGAAATCACAGTAGCTATCTCAGGTTAGGAAGATGAACTAAGAACAGGCCTGTCAAGTGCTCTGGACACTGTTTGGCACTTGGTAAACCCTTAATAAGCTCCTGCTTTCCTGGCTCGGTTCACTCTGTCCTGCGAAAGAGTGGTCTTTCTGTCCGCTGCCTCCCACCTGCTCCCCACCTAACCTCACACTAGGGTGTGGCACCTTGTGTGCAGGAACAACTTCGTACTCACCCCTCAACTTCCATCCCAGGCACCTAAACTGGTTTTTACCCCTAGAACATACCCAACGACCTTTATTTAAGGTCAACAAAGTATCCCAGGCACAGGTTTGGGACTACAGTAGAGGAACATCTACCATGGAATTAAATCAAATCTCCTTTTCATTAGGAGGACTAGCTGTCATTATTATGATTATAAGGTACTTCATAGTCACAAGTGTCATATAAATGCTATTTAGCTGAGGAAAGCTTTTGCCAGGCAGCTACCCCAGCCAGATGTAGGATTTAGTAGGGAGAAGGCTGGATGCCACCCAGGAGGATTTGGGTTCGCCTTAGTGGGAATTAAAAAGAAGTTCTTGTCTCCCTCAGTGAAACATCAACACTGGCAGAAGAGCTGGCCTGGCCTGGCTGAGCCAAGTCTCTTCTTGAATTTACACGAGAGCTGTTTGGCTGCTGAAGGTGCTTTCTTTAGGGTATAGGAGCAATTCACAGCCTCAGTTGAAGCTGCCAAAGGAAACCCATGGGAGCACGTGGTCTGGCAGACCCCTGCCTTCTTGGTAGTGTGCAAGTGTGCCCGCTGATGAAAGAAGCAGAAGAAGCTCAGGAAGGAGGAGTATTCTGAGGATAAAAATAGATTTTTCTTCCTAAAGTAATTATTGAAAAAGTTGAAATGACAGCATTTTTGCTGTGGTTCATGGAGATCACCCCATTTCTAAGAAGGCTCACCTCTGCTCTGCCCCTGCCAGGAGACCAAATGTTGAATACAAGCCACCCTACCTTAATGTCTCAGAGACTTGTGTTGTCTTGTTTTTCAGATCTCTTGGTTTAGAAGTAAGATTCCTATGCTTTTCTTGGGAAAGAGCTACTGTTAAGAAATATCCAAGACAGATTTGAGATCAGCAGAATCAGGTGCCAGGAATGACCAAGAATTGAAGCCAAGGACTTTGTGTCCACAGCACCAAGCTCAGGGCCTGGAGCCTGGTTTGTCCTTGACAGGCTGCGTCTGAATGAGTGAGCGAGTGAAGATTTCTTGGTAGAAGGTGTGAGGACAAGGTTGCAATGGTGAGTGATCCCCTGATAGCCAACTGGGTGTTGACCAGTCGTGGGGTTGAAAACCCAATATAGGAGGTGAGGACCTGGGTGCGCCCTTACAACACCTGTGATTATGCTGGGTAGTCAGATAAAGAAGAGGGTGTGACAGCCTCTTCATATTTCCTACTCTTGACTCTCCACACCTGCCCCCAGCTGCACCAGCTGGGTCACACCACCGCAGCACACAGCTACAGGAACCAAATTCTGGCCCTTGGCTCCTATACTAACACTTCCTTACAGGCTAATAACAACTTTTGAAAGCTAGCTGGAACCACCATAAAGTAAGTAAAAAGACCAGTGACAGGGAGGTCCCTGGTGGTCCAGTGGTTAGGACTCTGTGCTTTCACTGCCAAGGCTTGGTTTATTCCCTGGTCAGGAAATTAGGATCCCGCAAGCCATGCAGTGTGGCTAAAAAAAAAAAAAAAAAAAAGAAGTGACAAGCTAGGAAGATATCATGGAGAATTAATTATTTCTCTAACGTACAAACAGCCACTACAAACCAGTAATAGAGTCCAAGACCTAATAAAAATGGGCAAAAGATACGATCTGATAGAATACACAAAAGCAAATATGGATGAAATTCAGCCATGATGTTCCACCCTCCTCATAATACGACAAAGGCAAAATAAAAATATACTGAAAAACCATTTTTACCTATAATATTGGCAAAGATCACAAAGAGATCACAGTGTGAGAACTCAGTCTCAATGAGGATGCAGGGAATATATATTCTCAAACATTTCTAATGAGAATTGTTACAACCTTTACGGAAGGTAATTTGGCAATGTTTATCAAAATTACTGATTGGACATAATTTTTGCTCCAGCAATTCCATGTCTATAAATTTATCCAACAGATACATTTTTATATTGGGAAAGGGGGGACATACACAGTTAGTGACTAATCATTTATAATATTATAGGAAAGATTGGAAGCCACCATTCATCAACAGGGTACAGGTTAAATAAACCCTAGGATACACATTAGCTGGAACAAAGGTTGGCAACTTTTCTGTAAAGAGCCAGATAGTAAATGTTTTAGGCTTGGCAGACCATATGGTCTCTGTTGCAACTACTCAACTCTGCTGGTACAATGCAAATACAGCTGTAGACAATATGTAAATGATGAGCATGGCTACATTCCAATAAAACTTTATTTGTGGAAAAACAGGCAGCAGGTCAGATATTGCTTGTGGGCCAGATTTAGCTTTGTTGCCCTCTGGAGTACAATATTGTGCAGCTAAGAAGCAGTATGTTCCAAATAATACTATTTGTGTAAGAAGAGAGAAAATATGTACATATTTTCTTGTATATGCACAAAAAATGTCTCTGAAAGGGGACATAGGAAAAGAGTAACATTTATTGACCCAACAACAAAGCCTGGGTGCCTGGGACATGGGTGAGGTGACACTTTTCACTGTTTGTTATTTTGTACATCTTGAATTTTGAACCAAGTGAAGGTACTAGATATTAAAATGAATAAATAAAATAAGAAATAAAAGTAAGCTGGGGCTCTTTTCAAAGCTGACTCTGTGGTGTTTTTATGAGGTTTAGAAATGCTACATGATTCCTCTTCAGTGCTTGCTGTGAGGACTTATTTCACGGAAGAGCCATTGAGATTATAGCCAACTCATCAGCACACAGGGACCCCCAGATTACAGATACTCTCGGAGTCTGCTTTCCCAAAGGAACTCCCCCAGTTGACTATCATGGCAGGACCATATGGAGCTTCTAATTTCCCATCTTACAGTTGAGTGCCAGAAATGCATTTAATCCAAGTTCATATACCCTAGAAAAAATTGACTCTTCCAGGTAAAAGCAAGTAAAGAAAAGGCACAGACACAGCAGCCTGTATAAAATATATACCCCACAGGGCAAGCTACTGTTTGTGAATATAGATGACATGGTGACATGTTATCCAAAGCTTCTAGTTGCTCACGGGTAGATCTAGATCCATGCTGTCCAGTATGGTAGCCAACTAGCCAACACATAGTGATTATGTAAGAAGTTATAAAAAATAAATCAAGAGTTCAGGTTCTCAGTCGTATCAGGCACATTTCTGGTGCTCAATAACCACGACTGAGCTGCCTCACTGGACTGCTGCACAGGTCACAGAACAGCCCCTCCCCCCACCTGCCCACGGACACTTTCATCAGAGGGCACCACTCCAGTCAGTCTCAGTGTCTTCTCCAGCTCTAAGTTAGCAACAACCAGAAACCTCACAATTCATCTCCATCTGTTCAGCTTTCTTCATTCTTAACCGTCTCCACAATCTGTCATCCTGACTATTCGAGGCATGATGGTTACAGCACAAAGTTTCTGACCACAAATGCCTTAAACTGATCTGAGGCAAGTGTGGCCTATTGTCAGGGCAGGAGGCATGGGAGCAATCTATTTGTTGGGGAACCCCTGCCCCTGAGAGATTCATCAGAGCGCCACCCCCTGCCCAACATTAAACAAGCCTTTGATTATTGTGCACATCACCCACCTGCAGTGAACAAGGACAGAGATGCAACTTCTAGGAACTGGGGGGAGGGCCTCCAATTCCATCAAGGGGAAACTGAAGTGGTTAAGGCCAACCTTTCAATCCCTAAGCAGCCTGATTCAGAAACTTTGGGAGCCCTTAGTCTGCAGAGTGGCCCCATTTCTAGGAGAACCGCACACTGGTAAGGAAAAGATCAGGTGGAAGAAACATGGGATTATATATATCATGATGGACTGACACTGACATAAAAGGCTATGGATGGGTGTGTGCTAAATCTCTTCAGTTGTGTCCGACTCTTTGTGATACTATGGACTGTAGCCTGCCAGGTTCCTCTGTCCATGGGATTCTCCAGGCAAGAATACTGGAGTGGATTGCCATGCTCTCCTCCAGAAGACCTTCCTGACCCAGGGACCGAACCCCCGTCTCCTGCACTGCAGGTAGATTCTTTATCACTGAGCCACAGGGAAAGCCCACAAAAGACTGTAACAGGCATTTAGGATTACATTCCTGAAAGTGTCTTTTTGGCTACCCAGAACATCATTCTGCTGTTGATGATATGATGCTTGAATTTTTGCACCTGTGAAAGAAAAACTTAGTAGAAACAGCCTGGTTGCAGGGAAACTAGAAGCTCCCAGCTCTTTCTCCTCCTTTTCTCCCTTTCTACTTGCTTTCCTTTCTTCCTTCCTGGTTGCAGAAAACACATCTGTGAAGTGGGAATAACAATAGTTCCTACTTTTGAGGCTGTTTGAATGAACAGAAAGGATGTCAGAGGTCTAGCCAGCACAAATGGCCTCACATGGTTATCGGTTTAATTTTTGAATTCTATTAATAGTCTTCTAACAATGATGGACAGATGACTTCAATGCACCCGTAAGTTCTGCAAAAGTTTTAGGAAGAAGAGCACTGTAAGATCTTAACCTAGCCAAGGTATTTGCACTTAGGACTCTCTGTTTTGTTTGTTACTCTACAGAGTGGAAATATCTCAGCACATGAATCTAGGAAACAGGCAAATAATAGCGACTCTACTGGATTTCCCAAGGTGGTCTTTTAAGGTGGTAGTTGCAGACTGAGTCGGAGAAGGCAATGGCACCCCACTCTAGTACTGTTGCCTGGAAAATCCCATGGATGGAGGAGCCTGGTGGGCTGCAGTCCATGGGGTCGCTACGAGTTGGACATGATTGAGTGACTTCATTTTCACTTTTCACTTTCATGCATTGGAGAAGGAAATGGCAACCCACTCCAATGTTCTTGCCTGGAGAATCTCAGGGATGGAGGAGCCTGCTGGGCTGCCGTCTATGGGGTTGCATAGAGTTGGACACGACTGAAGCAACTTAGCAGCAGCAGCAGCAGTTGGGTAATGTGTTCCATGGCTAACCAGGTGGTCTGGAGGGTGGTATGGCGTGCTGTTGGAGGTTCTCAAAGTATACCCAGATATCCTGAGTTGGGTAACCACATCAAACAGAAAAGAAAGGGCCAGACTTTAAAACACTCTAGAAATTCTCTGGACCAACCTGATGCCCCAGTCACTGAATCCTGCAACTTGAGAAACTCCAAAAACTGGACCAAGGTGGGAATGTAAATTGATACATCCACTATGGTAGACAGGATGGAGATTTACTAAAAAACTAGGAATAAAACTACCTTATGACCCAGAAATGCCACCACTGGGCATATATCCTGAGAAACCATAATTGAAAAAGACACATGTACCCCAATGTTCATTTGCAGCACTATTTACAATAGCCAGGACATGGAAGCAACCTAGATGTCCATCAACAGATGAATGGAAAAAGAAGCTGTGGTACATAAATGCAGTGGAATATTACTCAGCCATAGAAAGGAACACATTTGAGTCAGTTCCAATGAGGTGGATAAACCTAGAGCCTATTAAACAGAGTGAAACAAGTCACAAAGAGAAAAACAAATATGGTATATTAACGCATATATATGGAATCTAGAAAGATGGTACCGATGAGCCTATTTGCAGGGCAGCATCTCCATTGCTTATGACAGACTTATGACGTGGGGCTGGGGGGTGGGTAGGAAGGGGAGAGTGGGGATGAATGGAGGGTGTAGCATGGAAACAAATACACTAACATATGTAAAACAGATAGCCAGTGGGAATTTGCTGTATGACTCAAAGAACTGAAACTGGGGCTCTGTGATAATCTAGAGGGGGTGGGAAGTGGGAGGGAAGCTCAAGAGGGAGGGACATATGAATACCTATGGCTGATCCATGTTGATGTATGGCAGAAACCAACACAATATTGTAATTATTCTTCAATTAAAAGTAAATAAAAAAAAACTGGGCCGCTGAGGTTCCCAACATCTATAACACCATGACTAGAGAGAACCTATCGGGAACTTCTTTACAAGCTTTTACCGATTAAGAGTTGGCAGGAAAGTGTAGCAGATGCTACACCACCCTCCAGACTACCTGGTTAGCCACGGAACAAGGTAGACAGCGTCCACCTTGACTCCTAGGTGACCCGTTAGTTCTCCCCAGCTTCCTTCCCACTGCCAGATTCTGCAGCTGGGAGCTCTCTCTGAAGACTCTGAAAGGTCACTCAGCTAGCAGATATCAGATGACTGTCAGGAGAGGGTATTACTACCCCAGCTTCCTGATCTCTCTTATATTCTTTACTGTCCCCCAGATCCACCGTGGGGATGCTCCAGTCTCTCACAGTGGGAGCTGGCTGGATAGTGTGTTCATTGGTTCACTTCTCTGCTTCCTGCAACTTCCAAAGAAACTACCTACACTTCAACATTTGTCTCAGGATCAGTTTCTGGGGGAATGTAAATGAAGACAAATTAATCATGTCAATTAATTTTTAGCCTCTCCAGACTGAGAGGTAATTAAACACATGTCTATATTCTCTCTGCAAAAGGTTTTGAAAGCAGTGTGTGCTAAGCTATTTCACATTTATGCTTTGCTGCCAAGAAACAGACGAGAGATGTTCCGGCTGGACAAAAGTCAGCCCCCGAGGGCATGATGGCAACTGACAAAACTATTTATTGGAGGACTTTTGGCTGTCAGTTCTGATTGCTGTGGCTGATTAGAAGAATTCACTCATTCTGCAAATATTTTCTGAGCTCCGCCTCTCTGCAAGAGGCTCACTGGAAGCATTGGCCAAACTGAAACAAATACTGTCTGTATTCTCTGAGATGGAGCTTTCAGATTACTCTATTTAAAATTAAAACAACAACAACTCTAATGGATCTGTTTAGAATTAACGTTTGAATGACTGTTGGGCTGATGATGATTCTCAAGAGGGTAAGGGAAGAATAATAACTAACAAATTTTTTCTTTTTCATGCGATGCACAATTTATTTCTGTTAATTACAGAGCCCCTCCACCCTTTCCCGGAGAGATCATCACTATGGTGTGGTAAGGACCCTGGGGGTGTTAGGACAGAAGCAAGTTTGCAGACTGCTGGGTCAGTATGATTTAGCTTTGGGAACAGGGCCAAAGAGAAGTGACAGCCCAGCGCAGAGAAAGGGTCCCTGGACCCAGAGTCAGGAGAGCTTCAGTGGTGTTACATCCAGCTGTGTGACCTCAGGACATCAACTACCCTCTGTGGGTCTTAATTTCCTCACCTCTAAAATGAGGGTATGGGACAGATGGTCTCCAGGGTCATTCATTGTAAATATTCATGAGTCCCCTAAGAAACAATGGACCCAAACCAAATCTATGTTTTGGTTTCACTTTCTCTCTGTGCTGTTTCACTTCTCGCGGTTGTGGAGGCTGTATTTCAATGGAGTTACTAGGCACTATTTGCTGTGGAAATTGTTTGTAGTGACCCGGCCCAAAGAATTGAAAGAAGAGGTGTTGGAAAGGGGTAGAGGGTAGAGAATTGGGGAGTGGAAGACACTTTCTGGACTGGAGAATTTGGGAGGATCCATATTTGCGAAGACCCTGTGGGGAAGTTTCCTGTTGATATGTGGGGGCAGGGGTTGAGGAGGGCTGAGAAAAGAAAGAACAGAAAAGGCCTTGCTCATTTCCTTTTGGTCGATTTGATCAACCCATGGTCCCCAACCTTGGCTATGTGTTAGAACCATCAGTGAGCTTAAAAGCCAGGAAGTCCCTCTCCTCCCTCTGATTCAATTGGTCTCTGGCCTGGGTATTTTTGAAAGTGCCCTGAAATAATTTTGCTGTGCAGTCAGGATTGAGACCCACTCAATGGTCACCAAGACTTCAGAGCAACCCTCTTGACTTCTTTCAAATTCTAATTTTTCTCACTTCCTTTCTGCTTCCCTTCCTCTTCTGCTCTTTCATCCTCCGGCTCAGAATTCTAGAGTCATGAATTGGTGGGAGATGCAGAAGGGGAGAGCACACCCTGGGCTCTCTATTTTCTGGTTAAGTCCTTCCTTATTTCTGAGGTCTAAGAAAAGATGCTTTCCCTCCACAAATATAAATCATACTATTTAAGAAAAGTTTGAGAAATATGAAAAAACAAGAAAGAAAACACACCGCAACGTGAAATGGGTCCCTCGCTTAAAGACAACCACCGCTAACACTAATACCTTTACATTACAGGGTTTTTTCTTTCTGATTGTTTTTAAAAAGGGAGACCTTTTCTTTATAGTTTAATTAAGGTATAATTGTGCTTAAGTCACTCAGTCATGTCCAACTCTTTGCAACCCCATGGACTGTAGCCCACCTTGCTCCTCTGTCCACAGGGATTTGCCAGGCAGGAATACTGGAGTGGGTTGTCATGCCCTCCTCCATGGGATCTTCCCAATCCAGGGATTGAACTCAGGTGTCCCACATTGCAGGAGGATTCTTTAGCATCTGAGCCACCAGGGAAGCCCAGGAATATTGGAGTGGGTAGCCTATCCCTTCTCCAGGGGATCTTCCCGACCCAGGAATTGAACCAGGGTCTCCTGCATTGCAGGTAGATTCTTTACCAGTTGAACTACCAAGGAAGGCCTAAATTATATAATTATAAAGGTATAATTGAAGTATAATAAACTTCCTTCTGACTTTTTCTTGAGGCTTAGCTTCTTTGTTTGAATGCTTTACCCACTGTGTATAGCAGGGGTCAGCGATTACAGTCCAAAGGCCAAATCAGGCCCACTCACTTCCTGTTTCTGAAAATAAAGTGTTATTGGAACACAGCCATGCTCACTGGTGCTTTGTCCACAGCAGTTTTCACACCAGTGGCAGAGCTGAGTACTGCAACAGAGGACCTCTGGCCCAGGAAGCCTCAGTATTTACTATCTTGTTCTAGAGCAAGTTTGCTGGCCCTTGGTACGTACCAGTCTCTACTCTCCTTATTACCCCCGTTTTACCTTATTGCCTGAGCAGTCCCCATACTTCTGTCAATGCTTCATAAATCTAATTTCTAATAATTGCCTGATATTCTATTGCATGCTCAGCTTGTGGCTTACTCTTTCTCCTGTTGTTAAACATTTATCTGTTTTTCCTCCCTTTTCACCCTTGTAATAATAAATGCTTTTTTTCACCCTTGTAATAATAAATGCTTCATTGGGTATATATGGATGTAAACTTTATCTATATTTTCAATTATATCTTTAATGGAGTCTAGATTATTCAATTGGTAGGTATGGGCATTTTAAGACTCTCAATACATACCATCAAATCCCTTCCTCAAAGACGTCAGACTGGTTTGTGCTTCCCAAGAACTCAGGGGAGCACCCACATGCTTGCCAACATTGAGTATTAACATTTTAAACATTTTCTGCATTTAGACAGGTGAACAAAAAACTATTGCTGTAAATTGCGTGTCTTTTTCTGTCTAGTGAGATTGAAATGGTTGCTTTTCTTCTGTCACATGTTGGCTGCTATTCATCTTTGCTTGGCCTCCTTCTGCAGAGGGCAGAGTGAGGGTGCTGATCTTGCCTCTCACCTTAGCTTGGAGCAAGGCTCCTGCCTGCAGCCGGTTCTTTTCAACATCTCTTTCCCAGTGAATTCTGATCGTCTCAAGGATGTCATCCAGCCCAGTGCCAATGGGAACGTTCAGTTGTTCCAGCTCAGACCCTGCCAGCTGTTTGTACAGCATTTTCACATCCTGAAAATGACAACATACACCTCAGTGAGTTCAAGAGGAGAAAGAAAAGACATGACGTTCTAGCGGCCAAAGCCCAGCTCCATAAGTGAAACTTGGCTTCTCAGTCTGCTGCTGCCAATCATGGGGCTTCACAGAGAAAGGCAGCTTGGGCACCATATTCTCTTTTCCCTAGGATGCGTTTCTTAAGTTGGTCTTCACAATCCCAGACCCACCCAAAGCAAAACTCAAAATAAATCACAACACAGAGTAAGCAACAAAAGCAAGATGAAACTTATGAATTTCATCAAGTCAGAGTAGGCGGAAAGAAAGTTAAAGATAGCTGTGAGGTTTTTAAAAAGGGGTACCTTTTAAAAAGGGTGACAAATATGGAACTAAGAACAGGAGGAAGTGGTTAGCTCAAGGTTGGACAAAAGAAGTAACTTCCCAATGTGAACATGGTAAAGTGGGTTTTCACTTTTTCAACTGCAAGCATTTTAGATCTTGGACCAGTGACAGGTGCAATGTAGTTTAGAATCAGCACAGTTCTGCAGGACACTGGACCACATCACCGTTGGGGGGCCCCTTTGGTCTTGTCACTCCGATCTGACCTAATTTTATTATAAAGTGTGACTAAGCCACAGCCTGGATCTACTCTCAGAGTTATTTCGTTTGTTCTGTCCAGTGTTGAATGAAGGTCCAAGCTAGAAACCTTGGGAGATGCTCCATTTAATTCAATGCACATTCCATCATACACTGCTGCCTGGACCTGCTGCCTCCCCATTTTTGTACCTGCCTGGTCCCTGAAGCAATTGGAGTTTGAGACCCCAGATAACCTCACCCACTATAAGAATCTGATCATATTTAATTGGTGTTTTACCCACAGCCCAGAGCAATTGACACAGAAAGGCTGTTGTCACTTATGTTGTGAAGCTCAGCCAGGCAGGTGCGGGCTTCTGGACCTGCAGACAGCCCAGTCCCCACCTACCTCTTCATAGCTCCTGGACAGAAAGCCGAGTTCTTCTTTCAGGCTTTCTATTTGACTCTCCAGATCCATTTTTGATGAATTCGCTTCATCAATGACTTTATACAGAGAGTTAATTTCCTCTTCTGCTGCCTTCCTAAATGGCTGCTCATTTTCGTACCTGTAGGTAAAAGAACCCAATCAGCAAGACTGGATAACCTCAAAGCAAAACAAGCAGATTATAAATGTGACCAACAGGCTAATTATGGGATAGTCAAGAAATGAATATTAAAATTCAGTGTTTCAGTGGGTTTGAAAGAAAGAAAAGAAAGTGAAGTCACTCAGTCGTGTCTGACTCTTTGCAACCCCATGGTCTGTAGCCTACCATACTCCTCCGTCCACAGGATTTTCCAGACAAGAGTACTGGAGTGGGTTATCATTTCCTGCACCTCCGTGGGTTTGAGGACACTGTTAATGCAATTGTTACATATTGATTTATTAAAATGAAAATGATTGCAGCCAACTGCTGAAAACAGGGCACCTGGGCTAACAAAGTATGAGCCTCATGGAGCACTGGAAGCAAGGAGCTCTAGAGAAAGCTTCTCCAAGAGACCATATCCAGGTAAGGGGACCAGTACTGTCATCATTGTTCTAATTTGTCATCCTTTTAACCTGAGGATGCTTTAACAAACACTACTGAGAATCTGCTAATTACCAGGCTATGTGTTAATAATCTCAAAATGAAGAACGTGTTCCTCTCTCCAAAGAGCTCAGGTAAAATTTCAGGACTGTGGCTGCAAACCCAGATGTCTTCAGAGGCCAAGAGGGGGATATAGACAAGTGATGAGGGCCAGGTCCGGGCCAAACTGAGAGGTGGGGATTGACGCGCCTAGGAACATACATGCTTCAGCAACAGGGGCCCTGGTGCCCATCCCCTCCCCAGCACTGCAGCATCAGAAGGGGTGTGCCTTTCTCTTCTATAGCAACTGGAGACCTGGATTTATATGTGAACTATGCAATAACACAGGGCTTGCCTGGCAGCTCAGATGGTAAAGAATCTGCCTGCAGGAGACACAGGTTTGATAACTGGGTCAGGAAGATCCACTGGAGGAGGGCATGGCTACCCACTCCAGTATTCTTGCCTGGAAAATTTCATGGATAAAGGAGCTTGGTGGGCTACAGTCCATGGGGTCAAAAAGAGTCAGACACTACTGAGTGACTAACACAGACACACATACATGCACAGACACGTGTGAAACCATCACCTCTGAGTCACTTCAATCACTGGTTTGCACAGGCCTTTTTTCCTAACAACTATCCAACATTTTTTCCAATTTCTTCCAGTGTCGCTCCTCTCTTCCACCACCATCCACTCAGTCACATTTCACATGTTACCTTCATCTATCCACAGAAGGGAGATGTCTCATACCTCTCATTCCAGAAAGCATCTTAAGGTCTTAGAATTTTAAGGAACTTTAGCATTTGACTATTGCAGTGGAAGAAAAGTTATGACCAACCTAGACCGCATATTGAAAAGCAGAGACATTACTTTGCCAATAAAGGTCTGTCTAGTCAAGGCTATGGTTTTTCCAGTGGTCATGTATGGATGTGAGAGTTGGACTGTGAAGAAGGCTGAGCGCTGAAGAATTGATGCTTTTGAACTGTGGTGTTGGAAAGACTCTTGAGAGTCCCTTGGACTTCAAGGAGATCCAACCAGTCCATTCTGAAGGAGATCAGCCTTGGGATTTCTTTGGAAGGAATGATGCTAAAGCTGAAACTCCAGCCACCTCATGCGAAGAGTTGACTCATTGGAAAAGACTCTGATGCTGGGAGGGATTGGGGGCAGGAGGAGAAGGGGACGACAGAGGATGAGATGGCTGGATGGCATCACTGACTCGATGGACGTGAGTCTGGGTGAACTCCTTGAGTTGGTGATGGACAGGGAGGCCTGGCATGCTGCGATTCATGGGGTTGCAAAGAGTCGGACACGACTGAGCGACTGAACTAAACTGAACTGAACTGATTGCAGGTGACAATCCCCTGATGGTGTTATTGATAGGTGATCATGCAGGCTCAGCTTCAAAACTTCCAGCAATGGGACCTCATTGCCCAAGGCCACCAGGCCATTTTTGAATGATTCTAACTATTGCAAATTGCCTCCTTCAAGAGCTTTAGTTTCCATTCCTGTAAGAGTCTGAGTTCCATCCTCTGCAACACCTGAAGTCAGTCTAAATCCTTCACTGGCTGCCCCCAAATCCTTCACTGGCTGTCCCCAAATATTTGGAGATATTCCCTTACTCACTCTCTCATCCCGTCTCCATCCCCTCGACCCCTCCAAGACCTTTCTTCTTCAGGTTAAACATTCCCCTCCCTTCCTCCATTCTTCACGTAAATCAGTTTTCATATCCATCATTATTGAGGGCAGGGTCTATGACCCTTTCCGTTTTGTTTTCCCAGCACCAGGTTTAAGATATATTTGTGGAATGATTAGAAATACTCACTGGTCTACATCCTTCTTAAAATGTGATACAGAGAACAAAATGTAAAACTCCAGATATTGCCTGATCAGTTCACAGTCCTGTGGGAATGTCTGCCCCTTTGTTTAAACCCTTTAATTCTATTCATCACAAACCCTAAGATTTGCATTGTGAGTTTTTGTTTGTGTTTGTTTGTTTCAGTTTGACCAGCTGTATTTGCTGGACTAATCAAGGAGAACCCCTGAACATTTTTCATAAGAACTGCTTGAAACCCAGTTTTCCTGTCTTCTCTAAGTGTACCTATTATTTGAATCCCAAAATAGGAGTTCATGCTTATCCTCTTACAGTTTCATTGGCCTATTATTCCAATGTGTTGGGAGCAGAATCATGATTCTGTCAGTCTACTCTTCACCACCCCCACTGGCTTTGGATCGTGGGTCATTTGGTCACATCTGCTTTCAAGCACCTTGCAGTTAAAAACAGTAAATGAGGAGACTGAGGACAGAGCCCTGTGACATACCACCAGAGACTTCCCTGAGAGCTGGACCTGTGTCTTTGGATCAGCACTCAAGGGTGGTTTCTGAAGCATTATTTCTGTGTTCTATATGTGGGATCACATTTTCTACCCAAATGTATTCTTTTCTGAAGGATTGTATTCTTATTGACATTTAGTCCCTTTGGAGACAAATCCTGCCCCTCCAGCTGAAATGGAAAGCCACTCATATAATGGGGATTGTTCCCTTTTGACCCAGGTTGGAAGACTCCTTCACTGCCTCTGCAGTCCTGTTTTGCTCACCTGTCCAGGGAGCCTGGTCCCTTCCAGCACATGATCCATTCAGCATTACTGGATGTTTTGGTTCCCTAAGGACCATTTTTTGGGAAGTCCTCTGAGGATTTGAAATATCTCCATGACATCCCCCAAGGCTGCTGTTAAACTTTTAGCCTTTTTTTTTTTTCTTACCACCCTTCTTTGAGTGGTGCTTCAGTTAGAACCCCTGGGTGCTCATGGCACCCAGAACCGTCTTGCCTTGACCTGCAGGCCTCCCTGACATGACGGTGTCCATGGCATCTCATCACTTCTGCTTGACTGCTCTACCATCAACTCAACTCAGCTTCCTCAAAACCAAACTCATTATCAATGCCTGAATTTTAGACAAGCTTTCCCTCCCCAATTTCCCATTTCATTCAAAGAATCACCAGTGTTCTAAATTACTCAAGTTCAAAGCCTGGGATTTACCTTTAACCTTCTCTCTTCAGGTTGTCTAAGTAGATAATTTTCAAATCCAGCCAGTTAGTTCTTCAACCTAGCCCTCAAGTCTGCCCACTACTACCATCCCAGGCCAGCCCTAAACTACACTTGCCTTCTAGTGTCTTCCCAGACTCACAGTATTTCCTGCAGAGTGACTGCACTTAACCACACTGAGTCATCTCTCTGCTCTGATGTCTTGTCACATCCTCTGGCTCCTCAATAATCTGATAAACTGACTTTCCAACCACTGTCCCAATCCAGACCCTTAACTCCCATTGTTTCCTACTCATTTGCCTGCCTCTTCTCTCTACCACTACAAAGCTTCCTTTAAAGCTCAAGTCTGGTCATGATGGGCCACTGCTCAGACCCCTTCTGAGGGTCTCCTCTGCTCTCAGATAATGTCTGAGCCCTTTGGAATGGCTGACGTGGTCCTCCAGGATCATTTGCTCTACATGCCCCAGTCTCCCAAGCTTCTTGGAATTGCAATAACACACCATGTCTTCTCATGTCCTCCCAACTTGCCACATGCTGCTTATTCTGCCTGGGAAGTCATGCGTCCTTTATTTGCCTGGTCAACTTCTACATAAGTTCAGGATCCAGATCAGGTATCACCTCTTTTGCCAACACTCCCTCATTTGGGCTCATCTCAGTGGTGGCGTCTATGCTCGGTGAGACCACTGTCTGCTCACTCCTCTGTCTTTGACATTAAACTGTGGGCTCATTGAGGTCAGGAACCATGCCCGATTCACTTCACTCCCAGCATCTGGCAAGGGGCCTGGGATAAGCAGACATTCAAACACATGTTGAACTCATTTATTCACTCATTCAACAAATGTTTGTTGAGCATCTGTCTCATGTTCTCTATTTTAGGAGCTGGTGATACAATGGGGTACAAAATAGATCAAATCTCTGCTTTCAGTGAGTTTACATTCTATTCTGTTGAATGGCAGGACAAAGGTATGTATGAATGTATGAATTAATGCCAAAAGGAATAAATGAATGAAAGACATTTCAGTCAGATCCTGTTTCATCACACTTAATTAAATTCCACCTTAAATTTAGTGTGAATGGTTTGCTATTTACTGGTGTTCGTCTTTAATTGTGCACTGAGCTGTCATGACTGGATGATGGATCTGCTTCCTTGTGTACCTGTAACATTGGCTACTGTGCTGGGTAAACGGCAACCCTGGCTGATTGAGAGTCTCTTTGACTCCAGAGTGCCACTAATGGAGGCCTTTTAGCAGGTAGAATAGCTTGGTGTCAGAGAAAGGAAAAGACTAGGGATCTGAGGAGATGGTGGGGATTCCCTTTTTCATCACAGTTCAGTTCAGTCCAGTCCCTCAGTCATGTCCAACTCTTTTCGACCCCATGGACTGCAGCATGCCAGGCTTCCCTGTCCATCACCAACCCCCAGAGCTTGCTCAAACTCATGTCCATCAAGTTGGTGATGCCATCCAACCATCTCATCCTCTGTCATCCCCTTCTCCTTCTGCCTTCAATCTTTCCCACCATCAGGGTCTTTTCCAAGGAGTCAGTTCTTCACATCAGATGGTCAAAGTATTGGAGTTTCATCACAATACCCTTCTCATTCCTTAAGATAAGAATGACTGTGGGATCACGGTCTTCCCTACAGACTCCCAACTATATGCCTTTCTTCTTCATCTTTGCCAGTTTAGGGAATAACAAGCCCATGACTCACCCATTTGCTCAACTCCCAGGACACCTTCCTCACAAAATAGTCTCAAAATCACTGTGCTCATCCATAAAAGGGCATCTTCATTTTGCTTTTCCATTAGGCCAGTGTTTTGCAAAACTCACTCTCCTTCAGGATTTTGCCCTAAATGTTTATCTCCTTTATCATTATTTACTTTTTATTGTTCCTCAAATTTGTCTACTTAAAGAGCAAACATTAAATCAACAAACTTTAAAAGCTCTTTATATTAAATAAATTTTAAATTGATACTATAAATGGTAGTACTATAGTGGAAAGACAGTTTCATGGGCCATAAACAGAAGGTAACATAAAGATCAATGAGCACTAAAAACAAAATGTTAATCTTCATACCACTTAAAATGATCTTCATCAGCCACATTTTAGGAAATACTGTATTAGACTCCAAAGAGGTGGTTCTCAAGGCTGGATGGACATCAAGAAAGGCTGGGGAACTTTAAAGATACAGAGGCCTGGCCCCATCCCTGGGACTCTGTTTAATTAGCCTGTGGGGCTTGTGTACTGGCACTTTCAAGTGTCCAGGTAATTCTCATATGCAGCTGGAATTGAGAAGCATAGATCCAAACCAGTAGTTCTCACAGTGTGTTCCCAGGACCAGAGTATCAGCATCATTGGGACCTTGTTAGAAATGTGAATTTTAGGTACCACCTACTGAATCAGAAATTCTGAGTGTGGGCACAGCCATCTGTGTGTTCTATCAGCCTCTCAGGTGATTCTAATGTACAATGAGTTTTGAGAACCCTGCTCTAAACCAAGTGACACTCGTGAAATCTCTGAGGTCTTAGACCTATTTGTGTCTACAAGGAGCGCTTGAGCAGGGTGGTCTTGGCTCTGGATTCTCCCAGGACCACTGTTATCCCACCCAGCCTTCTGTGACACTGAGGTGCCTGCTGCAGACACATTACCCAAGTGGCCCAGGAGTCCTGGGTGTGGAGGGACAGTCCCCTCTGCTGCAGAATGTTACCTCTCCTTAAAGTCGTCCGCGCCCGCCTGGATATTCTCTGTCTGGAGCATGAGCCGTGCATTTTCCAGGACCGCCTCGCCCACCTAGAACGACCACACACCAAAGGACAAGGTCACTGTCACGTCTTCCCACTTCCCACTGGGCCCTCATGCTGGGCACAGAGGCTTTGGGGCACTGCGAGAACTTTTCTCACGCCAAGTATTTTTAGAATTCAAGTGTCCCTCTTTAAGAGAGGAGGAGATAGACACTAAAGTATAAAATCTGGATGTATTTTAAGGGCTTTTAGGGTTGGATTTTGGAGCAAAAAGATTACTTAAGGCAGACTTGTCCATAGCCTCTTTCACAACGATGAGCTTTTGGCTCTCCAAAGAAATTTCTGGCTCCTTAAACAAAGTTTCACTGGTTCAGCCTAGTGTCTCTTAACATTTTCTGGTCATGGACGTCTTGAGAAGCTGATAAACTCTCCAGACCAGTGCTGTCCAACAGAATTTTCTGTGATGATGGAACTGTCGTATACTGCGCGGGCCAACAAGTGGCCCCACGTGGCTATGGAACACTCAAAATGTGGTAAAGGCAACTGCAGAGGGGGAGCATTCAATTTTATTTAAAGTTAACTATTTACATTTAAATTTATGCTGGACAGCACTAGAATTCTGTCCACTCTGAAAACATACATGTGAACATAAACACTGCACATACAGTTCAGAGGTTTCATGGAGAAGAATGGTTTTCCACACTTGGACCATAACACCTCTCAAGATCCCCATAGGTGGGAATTAGGGGGGATGGTCCTCTTTTTAACCTGAGAAGCTTCTTTTAAAAAACATATATATTTTTTACATATTGACTTCTATATAATCTTCAGTTTGGGCTGGGGGACAAACTAACTGGTATTTTATTTTTTTAATATAAATTTATTTATTTTAATTAGAGGCTAATTACTTTACAATATTGTATTGGTTTTGCCATACATCAACATGAATCCGCTACGGGTGTACACATGTTAAGAAGGAGGCAAGAGGCTCTCTTGGTGACTCAGTGGTAAAGAATCTGCCTGCCAGTTCAGGAGACACAGGTTTGATTCCTAAGTCAGGAAGATCCACATGTCCCGGAGCAATTAAGCCCATGTGCCACAATTACTGAGCCCATGCTCTACAGCAAGGGAGCTGCAATTACTGAAATCTGTATGCCCTAGAGCCCCGTGCTCTGAAACAAGAACGCCCTCACAATGAGAAGCCTGTACACTGCAACAGAGAAGCCCCTGCTTGCCACAACTAGAGAAAAGCTCACACAGCAATGAAGACCCAGCACAGCCAAAAATAAAAATAAATAATAAAATTTTTTAAAAATGGAAGCAAACCTGAGAAAACTTTCTGGAGTGATGAAGATGTTCCAGGGACTTCTCTGATGGCCCAGCGGTAAAGAACCCACCTGCCAATGCAGGGGACGTGAGTTTGATCCCTGATCCGGGAAGACTCCGCACGTTACGGAACAACTAAGCCCGTGCACCACGACTGCTGAGCCTGCACTTTGCAGAGCCCACATGTCACAACTCCTGAGCCCGTGTGCTGCAAATACCAAAGCCAGGGTGCCTAGAGCCTGTGCTCCACAAGAGGAGCCACTACAGCGAGAAGCCCTTGCACTGCAGTGAGCAGTAGCCCCCACTCGCCACACCTAGAGAAAGCCTGCGCAAAGCAACAAAGACCCAGCGTAGCCAAAAATAAGTAAATAAAATGTAAAGAAACCAGAAGTCCCATATCTGGATCTGATGATTACACAGATATATAGTAAGTAAAGGGACTTCCCTGGTGGCTCAGATGGTAAAGAACCTGCCTGCAATGCAGGAGACCTGAGTTTGATCCTAGGGTTGGGAAGATACCCTGGAGAAGGGAATGGCTACCCATTCCAGTATTCTTAACTAGAATACTAGTGTTCTTGACTTCATGGAGTCATGAAGAGTTGTGTCTGAACACAACTGAGTGATTAACACACATAATAGGTAAAGATTTGTTAAGTTGTACCTAACAGATTTGTGTATTTTATTATATGTAAGTTATGTTTTCGGCTTCCCTGGTGGCTTAGATAGTAAAGAATCTGCCTGCAATGCAGGAGACGTGGGTTCAATCCCTGGGTTGGGAAGATCCCCTGGAGGAGGGCATGACAACCCATTCCAGTATTCTTGCCTGGAGAATCCCATGGACAGAGGAGCCTGGAGGGATACAGTCCATGGGGTCACAAAGAGTTGGACATGGCTGAGCGACTAAGCACAGCACAAGTTATCTTTAATAAAAATATGTAAAATTGAAAAAATAAAATGATGCAAACGACTGTTTTAAGCTCTTATCAGTCCTTTGCTCTTAAAAATTAATGAGTTGCAATTAATGAGTTCTTTGCTGACTTGGTGGAGGACTTCCAGCACCAGAGGTCAGAGACTAGAGTGAGATGAGAAAGAATGGGGAGAAGGAGACCCCAGGTTCCTTCTCCCCTGTGTGTGTCAGGGTGGGGCTGGAGCAGCGAGAAGATGAGGTTGCTGTTGGGAAAATCAATGGAGTGGACAAACCACACAGGACGGCCCTACTGGATCAGAAGAGCACCATTCTTTCCACCTGGAGCTGGGACTTGGTCCACACTGTGTTTCCTGTTTCCCCAGCAAAGTCTCATCTCATCGTGCTGAAGTGGCCCTCTCCAGGTCAGCCCCTTGTTCATTGCTGTGTCCCTAAGCTCTGGCTTGTGGTGGCCATTCCATCAACATCTGGAGAAGCACCAGGGTTGGTCAGGAAGGGGTGAGGGGAAAGCATGGGTAAAGGTTTTATTGTGGTTTTCATGGGAAGAAATGGGCATGGCAAGGTAAGCAGCTGGGACTGGCTGGTTTAAATAATTTCAGTGGTCTCTATGCTATAGTGGTGGTCCCCAGTTTTCTGGTACCTAGCCCTGGGTGGTCGGAGCAGAGGAATATTGCCTCCTGGAAGGTGCGAGCCAGCAATGGGAATCAGGTTGGGGTACTGACTCAGAAAGGGCTGATTTGCATCTCAAAGGCATTGTCCCAGGTAAGTGGTTACTATCTCTAGGATTTGCTAGCCCCGTGAAAGCGCAGTCTGTGCCCGTTAATGAGGCCCCAGATGTCAGAGCATCAAGAATACAGACAATAAGAAGACATAATTATGTTGTTGAATATAGTTCATTCAAGGGCTCTGGCTAAGTGAGGCCTCTGAGCACTATCTCTGGCAGCTCTGACCCAGCCCTCTCTTCGTCCTCTTCACACACTGCCACTCCCACATCAGGAGCCCCTTTCCTTGTCTCTGGGTGCTCAGTGATGCCACCTTGCAGATGATGAATTTGAAGCTCAGGGCACTCACTCTGCTCATTTTCTCACAATTGTACCCCTGGCAAATATTACACCCTGGTATGGGACCTCGAGACATAGAAGGTGTCCAGATTGTGGGCTCAGAAGCCCTGATACAGAGAAGATGGCTTCAGAAGTGCTCTAAACTATATGGCCATGTGGGGCCGATGTGGGCAGAACAGGCTGTAGCTTGTACCATCTGGAAGACCACCTTTAAGACAAGGAATAAAGCAATGACTACTGCAGGATTTCCCTGGTGGTCCGGTGGTTAAGCATCCACCTGCCAGTGCAAGGGACACTGGTTCGATCCCTGGTCTGGGAAAATCCTACATGCTGTAGGGAAACTGGGCCTGTGCACCACAACTACTGAAGCCCACATGCTCTAGGGCGGGTGTGCAACTACTGAAGCCCTTGGGCAGCAAGGGAGACCCAGTGCAGCCATAAATAAAGAAGTATATATATATATAAAGACTAAGGTGGGGTGAGCCAGTGAGGGAGCTCCAGGTTTAAACTATTCTCTTGGGTACAGCTCCATTTTGTGTCTGCTTTTAAAACTGGGGACCGAGGGGTTGGACAGAAAAAGTTAAAAACAAAACCCAGCCCTGGGGCATGAGTGGCAGTATGTGTGTACCATGTTCAGAGGCACACAAATCTGGAAAAGCAGAAAGATGCTTGGGGATGCAGTCACCTATGTCTGGTTGTCCAGAATAAACACACTAGTGCTTACATGTGCTGCGTTACGGCTGGGGCGTGGCTTGTGGGAATCAGTGACATCTACCCGGTGGACCGCAGACTCTAAGTAGGACGCTGCCAGGAGCCCCGGCGCAGGAGTCGGTAGAAGGTGCCGCCTGATGGGAGGCAAGGCTGGGACCCTGCCCTTGCTTCTCCTCCTCACCCCGGATGAGGACTGGAGGCGGCCTGGGACCGTTTGGACGCTGCCCAGCAGATAAAGTGGTTCTGTCCGAGGAGGCTGGGCAGCGCTGGGCTCCGGGAAGCTGGGGACCTTCCTGCTTTCACTGTTGTTTAGTAACAACAAGGGGTTTATTCGAGCCTCAGGCAGAGGCTAATTATAGGTCCCAACTTGCCAAAGCACAATTGGCTGGCGGTACTACCCCATGTCCACAGATGGGATCCTAAAATAGACCTCCAGCCAGGGCTGAGCCATGGAAAGCCTTCCTCTGTCCTCCTGTGGTCCCTCAGCCCCGCAGAGGCCACGGCCTCTGGATGTCAGTGGTGGCTCAGCGCCTGCAGCCAGGAAAGGGCCGGGAAGCCGGTCCAGGGCTGGGATTCAGATGAGGTTTAGCACAGGCTGAGGACTGGGATTGTGGCCGAGGCCAAAAGTAAGCACAGAGCCTGCAGTGGAACAGGGACCATCTTTGTCTCTATATCTGGGAAAACCATCTTCTCTGGGGCTGAGGACAGAAAAGGAAGAGGAAGGGAAGTCGGACTTACTGCCCATCCACACGTGTGCTGCCCGCCCCCTGTGCTGGAGCTGGCTTGGACTGGCTTGTACTGGCTTGCCAGGGCAGACTGTTAACTATTTCAGGAGTTTTGTGAGCTGGTTGTTAAACATAGCCATCACGAAAATTTTAATTATGTGAACTTACAATTACATGTGCTGTGTTGTGCTTAGTCACTCAGTCATGTCCAACTCTTTGAAACCCCATGGACTGTAGCCCCCCAGCTTCTCTGCCATGGGGATTCTCCAGGCAAGAATACTGGAGTGGATTGCCATGCCCTCCTCTAGGGGATTTTCCCCACCCAGGGGTTGAATCCAGGTCTCCTGCATTGCAGGCAGATTCTTTACCATCTAGGCCACCAGGGAAGCCCTGCAATTACATAAATTATATTAAAAGCAAAAGTAATAAATACTCAGAATAAAAAAGTAATGAATACTCATCAGTTCCAAATTGTTTTACTATGTTTGACTGTCATCTCTGCTTTTGAGGTTATTTGTTTCTATTATATCTATAGTGATGTGTGGACAGGGAACATTGCTTGCCATTCCAGTAAACAAAGAATGTTGCCTGCCATTCTATTAATAGTTCTACAAAGACCAAGCCATTAGCCACTGCAGCTGCCCCCTACCCCCATGGTGCACCCTAAGAACCTAGGATGGAGGAAAATAGGAAGCATTCTGTGCTTTGGATACTGGCCTTAGATAGTTAAGATGCATATTGAAGGAATAATTTCAATGAGCTCAGACTCTTCATCTCCCTTTATATATAAAAGCACTGAAATCATCAGCTTGAGATGTCAGTTTCTTATGATTAGCAGTAATCTTTTGATGTTTGTTTTCTAGCATAAAGCTCCTATATCCTGCAGCTTACCTTACCTCTTCCAAGCAGTTCCTCAGAGCTATCCGAGAGGCAGTCTTCTGGGCTATAGTCCTCAGTAGGACCCCAAATAAAACTTAAGTCTCAACTCTTAGGTTGTGCATTTTTCTTTAATAGACAGGTGAAACTGTGTACCACTGTCCTGCATGCATCTCTTCCCAGCTCTGCATCTGTGTGGGTAGCTTGATGTCATTGGGTGAGAGTAGCTCCACTAGGGAGACTGGCAAATATTGTACCACAGAACCTTTTATTCATGGAGAGCCAGCTGTTAAACAGATCTCAGCTTACCAACAGTACCCCACCTCCCACTCAGTACTTACATCCACAACTTCACTAAATGCTCATGCCCTCCTCCAATCCCCCCTATACTGATATCAACACACCCATTTTACGGATGAGGATGCTAAGGCATATGTTAATTGCCTTAGCAATTAACCTTAGCAATGCCACAGCTGGAATGTGGCAGAGCCAGAAGGCTAAGCCAGGTTAATGTGACTTGAAAGTGTGCAAATCTTTGTCATCAGTTTTGGAAACCAAAAGACACATCAGAATCAAGAGAGACTGTGTTGTGGAGGACTGTTTTCTGTCTTTGCTGTAACACAGAAGAGTCAGGATTCCCGGTTCCTATTTGGACTCCATCATGAAGACAAAGAGACATCTTCCCTACTGTGTGTGAGAATGCTAACCATCAGCCCAAGCCATCTCCCACTTTAAGTCCCCGAGCTTTCATTTCTGAGCTCTGTAAGCTGGGAAGAGCTGAGGCAGATCTGTGGTCCGACTCTGAAGGATCAGAGGGCTCGTGCAGCTGCATGCTTTGCTGTGAGGCCCTAGACAGCAGAGGTCATTTGTATTTAAGACTGCAAGAGGCATGTGTTAGCTATCTGGATTTATGGCTAGAGTGGATGCAAATTGACCTCACTTCGCCAATCACCTTTTCTTTCTGGGGAGAAGGCAATAAAAATACCACACACTAAGATGTGCAGTCCCTGACTGATGCTGGGAATGCAAACATGCTTATTCATGACCCTGGGGCCACACCCATCCACTTTTCTAGTAGGAGAAAAGTATAACATAAACTGATGTAACAGTTGCTCTCAAGGACAGACTTAAGGGAGGGCAGGCTGGCAGCTTGTCCCCAGGTATGCTGGAGACACCAGCAGGTGACATCCTTTCCTTCTCTCTGTCCCACTGGCCAGAGCTGCCCAGAGCTGCCCCTACCATCAAGGCCATGTAACTTAATACGACTTCTGTTAAAAAGAAACACCGTCATAGCAGCAATAGGACAAATTGCTATGTGAGATTAGCTGGTTTTGAGGGATTAGGACCCATTGGTTTTGCTAGAAGCAAAAACAAAAGTCACCTGCAAAGCCTAAAATGCTGTGGATGAGAGTAGCTGGGGTTGACTAGCAGGGAAATGGCAGTCAGAGGTCCAGGTGGGCAGGGGTGTGTTCTGTGGGGGGTGGTACTGGTGGGAGGGGCTGCCCACTGGCTGTGTGAGTTCAAGCTGCTCCGGGGGTGGCCTGCAGTTGTCTCATCTGACATCCCTGGACCTATCTTCATCTGTGCCTCCACGTGGAGGCTTCCTTAGCGGACTTTTCCCCAGTGGTTCTCAAAGTGTGGTTGGTCCCTCTGGACCAGCAGGATCAGCATCACCTGAAACTTGAGAGAATGCAAATTCTCAGACCCTACCTCCCATGTCTGAGTCAGAATCTCTGGAGTGGGTCCTAATGATCTCTGTTTTAACCAGCTTTCCAGGGGATTACAATGCACGTTGGACTTTAAGAGCCTCTGCTTTGCACAGACCTGCCTCCAGTCCTTCTCAGGCTGCCCCCAAGCTGCTCCTGGCCCTCCTTGCTGTCCTGGCCCACACTGTGGTCTCTACCCAGAACACTTGGTCTTCTACCCCGAACCTGGCCACCTGAGAAATTCTTCCCCACTTTAGCGCTCATCTTGAACATGGCTTTGTCTATGAAGCTGCTTTATTCACTCACTCATTCCTGCCTCCATGTCTCCAGCAGGTGATGATGATTTCCTCTGTGCTGGCTATGAGCTGGTTTTGGGGAATTAGCAGGTATGGTAGGAGACATGGTTAGAAAGGCAGGCAGAGGACAGACCTCAGGGTCAAGGTCTTGGGAAGAGTGGAAAGGAGATGGCCTCTGCTGGGAAGTCACTGGAAGCTTGTGAACAGGCACAGGGGTGACCCCCATGGTAAGTGGACCCCTCTGACTCCTGCAGGAAGGAAGCTGTAGGACACTGGGGGCCATGCTGAGGGCCCAGCTAAAGGGCTTCTGCATTCACCCAGGAGAGGTGATGGCGCTTTGACTAGGGAGGAGGTAGGGATGGAGCAGTTTCAGGGGACATGAGAGAGAGGAATTAAGGACGAACCCTAGGCTTTCAGGTGGAGCTACTGGGGCTTCCCTGGTGGCTCAGACAGTAAAGAATCTGCCTGCAAAGTAGGAGACCCAGGCTCAATTCCTGTGTCAGGAAGATCCCCCTGGGGAAGGGAATGGCTACCCACTCCAGTATTCTTGCCTGGAGAATTCCATGGACAGAGGAGCCTGGCAGGCTACAGTCCATGGGATCATAAAGAGTTGGACACGACTGAGCGACTAACAAAAAACAAACAAACAAAAAAACAAACTGGCCCTTGATGCCTCCCTTCCTTCCTCCTTGGGTTATCCTACATCTAAGTCAATCCCCTTCCCCCCCTCTCTGGTGACCACGTCTGCAACTCTCCACACAGTGTAAATGGTGTGTAGGCAATGAACATGTTGGCCTTTTCTTGACCCCAGCCCCTCCCTCACCAGTTTGGGCCAGTTGCTGGGATAAGTTATCTAAGATTCAGTTTCCTCATCCATTAAATGTGGATAATGCCATGCTCTGCCTCCTGGGGTAGTTGTGAGAATCACGTGAGCTGATGCATGTGAAGCAGGGCAGGTGAGGGATTTGACTATCACTGTGTTTCAAAAAGGGCAAGGATGAGCAGCATTTTCAAAAGGGTTTATTGTTTTGGCTCAAGGGTATAATGAATGCTTTATTCGGAGTTAATGATATTGACATCCCAGCAGACAGAGCTGCAGAAGGGGAGGAAGTGGGTAAGACTGGGCTTTGGGAAATGAGACTCAGCTGGTACACTGGCAGATGTAAGAACCCTGGAAACACTTCTCACATTTGTTTGACTTTCAAGTTTAGAATAAATGCTCACCTGTCTCCTGAGAAACCTGTATGTGGGTCAAGAAGCAACAGTTAGAACCGGACATGGAACAACTGACTAGTTCAAAATTGGGAAAGGAGTATGACGAGGCTGTATATTGTCACTCTGCTTATTTAACTTCTATGCAGAGTAGATCATGTGAAATGTCAGGGTTGGTCACAAGCTGGAATCAAGATTGCTGGGAGAAATATCAACAACCTCGGATATGCAGATAATACCACTCTAAAGGCAGAAAGTGAAGAGGAACTAAAGAGCCCCTTGATGAGGGTGAAAGAGGAGAGTGAAAAAGCTGACTTGTAAGTCAACATTAAAAAACTCAGATCATGGCATCCAGTCCCACCACTTCATGGCAAATAGCTGGGGGAAAAGTGGAAGCAGTTACATATTTTATTTTCTTGGGCTCCAAAATCACTGTGTATAGTGACTGCAGCCATAAAATTAAAAGACCTTGCTCCTTGGAAGGAAAGCTATGACAAACCTAGACAGCGTTATTAAAAAGCAGAGACATCACTTTGCTGACAAAGGTCTACAGAGTCAGAGCTATGGTTTTTGTAGTAGTCATGTATGGATGTGAGTTGGCTGAGAGCCTAAGAATTGATGCTTTCAAATTGTGGTGCTGGAGAAGACTCTTGAGAGTCCCTTAGACAGCAAGGAGATCAAACCAGTTGACACTAAAGGAAACCAACCCTGAATATTCATTGGAAGGAGTGATGCTGAAGCTGAAACTCCAATATTTTGGCCACCTGCTGTGAAGAGCTGACTCGCTGGAAAAGAACCTGATTCCGGGAAAGACTGAAGACAAAAGGAGAAGGGGACGACAGAGGATGAGATGGTTAGATGGCATTACTGACTCAGTGGACATGAATTTGAACAAATTCTGTGAGATAATGGGGGACAGAGGAGCCTGTTGTGCTCCAGTCCATGGGATCATGAGTCAGACAAGACCTAGTGACTGAACAACAGCAACAATGACTTGTTTTCAGCAATAAATGAACAAGAAATCATCATCTGTCCCTACCCGACTCTTACTGCAATTTCATCAAGATGGCGAAGGCCACCATATCTCCAAGCCAAACAGATGCATCTCTGTGCTCATCCTGACCTGCCTATTGCGTTTGTCACAAGACATGCTTTCCTCTCTTGGCTCCCATGAGCCACTCTCCCCCGCTCTTCCTTCTACTTTTTGGCCAGCTTTTGACTTTTTCCTTTGTGAAATCTTTCTCTCTTCTCTGACCTCTAAATGCTAGAGTTTCTCAGGATTGGGTCTTTGGGTTTGTTCTTTATAGTCATAAGTGATCTGATTCATTTGCATGGATTGAAATGTATATGCGACGACTTCTGTATTTTTGTCTCTAGCCCAGAACGTTCCTTTCTATTCCAGGCTTGTGTACCATTCTCCCCTTGACATCTTCTCCACTTAACAAACTTAACTTGACTAAAACGGAATTTCTTTTCCCTCAAATACCGCCCCCCCACTTCTCCATGCCAGTAAACAGTACCAACACCTACCCAAAGACCAGAGTCTTGACATCACATTTTCTCTCATCTGCCACATCTAATCCAACACCAAGGTTAGTCAGCTTTACGCCCACTCCTGCCCCAGTGTACCTCAAATCCATCTGCATCTCACATTTCCACCCGCACCCTGGTGTACATCCCGTCATGCTGTCTGACCCCAAGACACCATCCTCCTAATCCATGTGTCCTCCTCTCCTTGAGTCCGTGCTGCATCCTGCTTCCAGGGAGATTTTCTTCAACCCTTCACATCAGATCATGTTGCTGTGATTAAATAAAAACTCTTCTGCAGTGTTTCTTTTGGTTAGAATAAAACCCAAACTCCTGACAGCAGCCCCCAAGGCCCTGCAGGTGTGACGGTCTTCCCACTGCTCACAGGTTAAAGCCTGCGGGCCATGCGGGCCTCCCTCCCGCCTTGAGGCCTTGGTGGGCAGTGACTCCTCAGCCTGGACCGCTCTCTCCTCTTTGTGTGGGTGGCTCCATTCTCGTGACCTCCTCTCCTAAGGCAGGATCTTCTTCCACTCTTTCTCTCTGCCTTGTTCCCTTTCTTTGAAACACTTATCCCAGCTATATGTGCTTAGTTCCTCAGTCATGTCCGGCTCCTTGTGACCCCATTAACCACAGCCCACTAGGCTCCTCTGTCCATGGGAATTCTCCAGGAGAATACTGAAGTGGGTTGCCATGCCCTCCTCCAGGGGATCTTCCCAACCCAGGGATTGAACCCAAGTCTCCTGCATTGCAGACAGATGCTTTACTGTCTGAGCCACCAGGGAGGCCCATGGATGCTGGAGTGGGTAGCCTGTCCCTTCTCCAGGAGATCTTCCCAACCTCGGAATTGAACTGGGGTCTCCTGCATTGCAGTGAATTCTGTACCACCTGAGCTACCAGAGGAGCCCATCACAGCTTATAATTATTACCAATTTTTGTTTCTTGATTTACTTGCTGCCAGAATATATACTCATTGAGGTCAGGCTTTTCTGCTTTTCTGTTCTGCTGTTGTCCCATCCCCAGCACAGTGTGTGGTACAGGATGAGATGGATACATGGGCCCAGAAATGGTGCTGCTTCTTCAGGGACAACCAGACAGGGGAGCCCCTAAAGGCACAGCCAGTGTTGTACCTACTTCCAACCTGAGAATCACCTTTGGCCCTTCCCCTCACTCCCAAATCAAACATAACAGTTCCCTACATTGACATGCTTCACTCCATTCCCATCCCTTATCCAGCTTGGTTTGAGTCCTAATCATCTCTTTTCTAGTTCAACCTGCTAGTTGTTACCTGTAGATGGAAAATATGAAGCCCACGGAATGAGTTAAGGTAGCACCCGCAGGTGGAGTCAGGGGACATGTCATCAGGTAGTGAAGAAAGTGTCACCTCCCGGACAGCTCATCTCAAGCATAGTCACAGCCACTGGGCATCCAGGGAGAATCAGGGACACTGAAGGCTAATTTCGGTCTTTCTCGGGAAGTTGAGGTTGGGGGAACCCTCCTGAGTCCGTACTGCGTATGAGTTTTGACCTCATCATTACACTGCAGTCCATCTGAGAGAAGAAGTCTTAGTAGGAGAGGTCGGAGGAGTGTGGAGCAAGAGGCTGGTGTGGGTGCTGGTGTTCACAGTGCTGGGCAATCAGGAGGTCCTAGTCCCTAGAGGCTGCCCTCTGTCATGGGAGGACAGAATTCCCTTGTCTTCACCCTCCCTGGAGGCCTCCTTCATTCCACAGCCCCCAACATCCTGCCTCAGTTACCTTGGACTTGCTTTGAACAAAGAGTTTAACCGCCACAGTATGGCAGATGTAATCCTGGCTATACATGTCAGAAGGGTTTCTTTGTCATGAGCTGGCCCTAATTTCTACAGATGCCCTAATAAAATCAGAGTTTTGAGCACAAGCATTTCAAGATATGGTGACTCTGGGAAGCTCTGTTTGGGCAGCCAGCTGGTCTCCCTCTGGGACTTCTCTCTGCGTCTCTCCACTTTCTACATTTGAAACAAATGCTTTCCAACTTCCCATTTCCCTTTCTGCTGGCATGAACTTACTAAGAGCAAATTGGAATTTATTCAGGGGTGTGCTCTTATTTAAACCCTGACAACTTGACCCTGCTCTTCACTCTGGCTTTCTTTCTCCTCTCCCCCGCTGTGGGCTGAACTATTTTCCTGAACAGATGAGGGCCTTTCCAGGTTCCAGCCCTTGACTCAGATTGCTACCTCTGCATGCCATGACCAAACCCGGCCACCCAGCCTCCCAGTGGGGAAACTGAGGCCCAGAGAGTACAGGAACTTGCCTACAGGACTAGGCATCCAAGCTGAATTTAATCCTCACATGTCTGACTCATAGCTCGTTGCCTGTTTTTCTTTTTAAAAAATTTTTTATTATGGAAAATTTCAACTACATAAAATTACATATAAACGTAGAAAGAGACATATCTCCTCACTTCAACAATTAAAATCTCATGGCTAATGAAAAAACCTCCATTTCCACTGACCTCTACTCCTTATCTCAGATTGTTATACACATGTCACTTCATCTGTAATTATTTCAGAAACTCTCTTTTGCACTTCTTGTACTTCAACTTAAAAATTAATAAAGCCATGCAGACATGTCTAGTTTAAAAATTAGACAGTACTAAAAAGAAATGCTTATAAAGGTTTGTAAAGAAAAAGCACTCCCAGGCCCACATTTTTGTAACCTCATGTCCTAGTCCCCAGCTGTTTGTCTGTTCAGAGCTTGCCCCATCTTTCTACAGATTTTTTGATTGCCTACAGCCATAGGCATTATTTATTGACTTCCTGGTGGACATATGAAGATTTACTGCTCTGACACTCCACCTCCCTTTCCCTTTATTTATTGGCTCTCTTGATAACTTTAAATAATAAAGCTGTATGTCTTGCTGTATCATTTATGGACAGTTTCTTTCTCACATTCACTTTTTCTCTTATAATTGCAGATGTTTTATATTCTAAGGTCAAAAGAGAAGATAGGAAACCAGTTTAATTACTAAACGACTCTAATGATGCCTGTGTGAAATACAGATCCTTTTTGCTAAGAATTACGATGGAAGTGCCCCTGATTGTGAGAAGCTGTGGGCAGAGAGCCAAATTGTTGCTTTTTCTCAACCGAGCATCCTCAGGCCTCCAGAATAGTCAGCTGTTTGATCATTTTTCATGGTGCTAACCTCTCCAGGTTATGCCTGCACCACCCACACGCAACCATCTTGCCTCACCACCCACCATGTTTGAATTGTGATTCTAACACTGAGTAGCTTAGTTTTTTCTCCTGTCAAAGGGAGCAGCTTTATCTAGATAGTACCAGGCACACAATAATCCCTTAATAGATGTTTGTTGAATGAATAAGTGATACATGTTTAAAGAGCCAAACATGAAAAAGCAATGAGAAACCAGTTCACAAGCATCAGACTGGCAGACCTTTGGAAGTAGAGGATATGAAGGAGGGGGGCCTCATATTCTGTTTCTGGGAGGGTAAGTTTGTGTGGCCACTCTGGGGAGGCATTTGGCAATGTTGGCTAAAAGCTGATGATAGGCAGAGCCCATGCTGTTTCTAGGTACCAGCCTGGAGCCCAGTAGGAAACCCTTTCTTTTTTGGGGGGTGTTCTGTGGCTGCTTGTGGGATCCTAGTTTCCTGACCAGGGATTGAACCGGGGCTCTCAGCGGGGACAGGGAAGAATCATAACCACTGGGCAACCAGGGAATTCCCAGAGACCTTTTCTCTAGTGGGACAGGGAGGAAATACTTTAGGCTTTGTGGTCTTTGTTGCAAATCCACAACTCTGCCTGGGAGTGTGAAAGCAGCCAATTAGTATACAATTAGCACATGAACAGGTGTGACTGTGCTCCAGTAAGACTTTATTTACAGAATAGATGCTTGGCTGGACTTGGCCTGCCTGTAGTTCGCCCACCTCAGACCTAGAAAGAATCTCTCCAGTGTACATGAAGTTTGTGCCCCTCTTGTTTGTGACAGTCAACCGAAGCAACCTCTTTGGTTTGACAGTGAAGCAACCTCTGTCCATCGACAGAAAAATTCATAACCTATGATGTAAATACAATGAAATGCAACATGCATCAACAAGGACAAATCTCAAAATCAAAATGGAGAGTTAAGAAAGCAAGTTGCTTAAGGAAACAATATATAACAGTTAATTTCTTGTGTCAATTGGACTAGGCCATTTCATGCAAAGATGGGCACAATAAAGGACAGAAACAGCAAGGACCTAAGAGAAGCAGAAGAGATTAAGAAGCGGTGGCAAGAATACACAGAAGAATTGTTCAAAGGTCTTAATGACCTGGATAACCATGGAGAAGGCAATGGCACCCCACTCCAGTACTCTTGCCTGGAAAATCCCATGGATGGAGGAGCCAGGAGGGCTGCAGTCCATGGGGTCGCTAAGAGTCGGGCACAACTGAGTGACTTCACTTTCACTTTTCACTTTCATGCATTGGAGAAGGAAATGGCAACCCACTCCAGTGTTTGTGCCTGGAGAATCCCAGGGACGGGGGAGCCTGGTGGGCTGTCGTCTCTGGGGTCGCACAGAGTCGGACACGACTGAAGTGACTTAGCTGCAGCAGCAGCAGCAGGTGGCAGCAGCAGCAGCAGTCACTTACCTAGAACTAGACATCCTGGAGTGTGAAGTTAAGTGGGCCTTAGGAAGCTTTACTATGAACAAAGCTAGTGGAAGTGATGGAATTCCAGCTGAGCTATTTCAAATCCTAAAAGATGTTGTTAAAATGCTGCACTCAATATGTCAGAAAATTTGGAAAACTCAGCAGTGGTCACAGGACTAGAAAATGTCAGTTTTCATTCCAATTCCAAAGAAGGGCAATGGCAAAGAATGTTCAAACTACTGTACAATTGCGTTCATTTCACATGCTATCAAGGTAATGCTCAAAATCCTTCAAGCTAGGCTTCAGTAGTATGGGAACTGAGAAATTTCAAATGTACAAGCTGGGTTTAGAAAAGAGAACAAATTGCCAACATGCATTGGATCATAGAAAAAGCAAGGGAATTCCAGAAAAACATCTACTTCTGCTTCATTGACTATACTAAAGCCTTTGATTTTGTGGATCACAACAAACTGTGGAAAATTCATAAAGAGATGGGAATATCAGACCACCTTACCTGCTTCCTGATAAACCTGTATGCAGGTCAAGAAGCAACAGTTCTAAGTGGACATGGAAAAATGGACTGGTTCAAATTTGGGAAAGGAGTACATGAAGGCTGTATATTATCACCTTGCTTATTTAATTTGTATGCAAAGTTGAGCTGTGAAATGCTGGGCTGGATGAAGCACAAGCTGGAATCAAGATTGATGGGAGAAATATCAACAACCTCACATATGCAGATGATACCATCCTAATGGCAGAAAGCTAAGAGGAACTAAAGAACCTCTTGATAATGGTGAAAGAGGAGAGTGGAAAAGCTGGCTTAAAACTCAACCTTCAAAAAACTAAGATCTTGGCATCCAGGTTCATCAATTCATGGCAAATAGATGGGGGAAAAATGGAAACAGTGGCAGATTTTATTTTCTTAGGCTCGAAAATCACTGTGGATGGTGACTGCAGCCACGAAATGGCTGATTCATGTCAATGTATGGCAAAAACCACTATAATATTGTAAAGTAATTAGCCTCCAATTAAAATAAATAAGTTAATTTTTTTTAAATGCTTGCTCTTTGGAAGAAAAGCTATGAAAAACCTAGACTGCGTATTAAAAAACAGAGATATTGCTTTGCTGATAAAGGAGCATATAGTCAAAGCTGTGGTTTTTCCATTAGTCATGTATGGTTGTAAAATTTGGACCATAAAAAAGGCTGAGCACTAAAGAATTGATACCGTGGTGCTGGAGAAGACTCTTGAGAGAGTCCCTTGGATAGTGAGGAGATCAAACCAGTCAGTCTTAAAGGAAATCAACCCTGAATACTCTTTGAAAGGACTGATGCGGAAGTTGAAGCTCCAATACTTTGGCCACCTGATGGGACTCATTGGAAAAGACCCTGATGGTAGGAAAGACTGAGGGCAGGAGGAGAAGGGAGCGACAGAGAATGAGATGGTTGGATGGCATCACTGAATCAATAGACATGAGTTTTGTAAACTCTGGGAGACAGTGGAAGACAGGGAAGCCTGGTGTGCTGCAGTCCTTGGGGTCACAAAGAGTTGGACATAGCAACCTAACAACAGCAACAAATGGTGCCAAGATGGCTCAGACGGTAAAGAATATGCTTGCAATGCAGGAGACCCAGGTTCAATCTCTGGGTTGGGAAGATCCCCTGAAGATGGGAATGGCTTCTCACCCCAGTATTCTTTTGTCTGGAAAATTCCATGGACAGAGAAGCCTGGCAGGCTCCAGTCCATGGGGTCACAAAAAGTTGGACATGACTGAGCGACTAATACGGTGCCCAGATATTTGGTCCAACATTACTCTAGATGAGATTAACATTTTAATTGGTGACTTTGAGTAAAGTGAGAGGACCTCATTCAATTAGTTGAAGACCTGAATAGAACAAAGACTGAGGTCCCGAGAGGAAGAAAGGATTCTACCAGCAGATGGCCTCTGGACTTGAACTGGAACAAAAGCTCTTTCCTAGGTGTCTAACCTGGAGAAGGCAATGGCAACCCGCTTCAGTACTCTTGCCTGGAAAATCCCATGGACAGAGGAACCTGGTGGGCTGCAGTCCATGGGGTCGTTAGAGGTCGGACACGACTGAAGCGACTTAGCAGCAGGTGTCTAACCTGTTGACATCTCGATTTTGGACTTCCAGCTTCATTATAGTGTGAGCCAATTCCTTAAAATGTTTCCCTGAAACATCCTGTTGATTCTGTTTCTCTGGAGAACCCTAATGCACAATGTAATACAATTGAATATAAAGTCTAAAATCATGCAGATAATCCTACAAATGATATATATATATATACACACATAGTAAAATTGATAAAAGCATGGTGGGAATGATAAATGCCAAATGTAGAGGAGTGGTAGCCTCTGGAGAGGAGAATGGAATCAGGACAAAGCACAAAGGGGTTTCAGCTGTATCTGAAATCTTTGTGCGTTTTTAAAAAAAAGTCTGTAACAAATAACATTAAGGCGGACAATTTCAGATGCTGGGTATCCATTTTATATATTTGACATATTTTATAAATTAAGAAGAATGAGACAACACCACTCAACAACAAGGGAAAGAAAGTCAGTGCAGTGGCTGGCATGCCCATGCTCCTGAAGTGTAGAGCAAGAGTGGCTGGGACAACTGGGCAGAGGAGGCAGATCAGGGGTGGTGGGAGATGACCAGGTAGAGGGCAGTGGGGACCTCTAGAGCTCCAGAAGAGGCCTCTGGGCAGCAAGGATGAAGACGAGGCAGACTTGGCTTGGGAGAGTGGGGCAGAGCAGTGCGGTCTGTGCGGGCGAGGCTGCCGTAGGTGGCTGCAGAGGCTTGGGTCGGCCACTTGGGTATGGTCGCAGGTGCATGGGCTCTCCGAGGGGCACTTTGTGCTCACCTGGAGGAGGCTCTGCAGAAATATTAATAGTTATCCTCTACTTCCCTTTGACAAGAGTTGTTCCTGAGAGCTTGCCAACATCAGAGGAATTTGTGCTGCTCTGAAATACACTGGGGACTTGTTGAGGCTTAAACTGAATTGCAAGTTCTTCCCTATTTCAGTGTGGCTGCTGGAGCAGATATTGTCGGCGCGGCCACATCCTCTTGGATTGTTTTTTCCACCATTTTCTGTGCCTGTGGGTTTCCTGTGCTTTCGCTTCCCATAGTCTGCACTTGGGACTCTTTTTGGAGCAGGGCCCTCAGGCCAGCAGAGCCCACTGTTCAGTTCCCTGGGCTAGTCCTTTGGGAATGACTGACAAGCATGGGGTGCGGAAGCCCAGCTCCCTCACTTGGGATTAGGACAACTTTGAGTGGAAATTTCCCTCCTGAGTTCCCCTGAAGCTGAGATGATTTGCTTGCTTGTTTCTCCCTCACAGGTTTTCCAGGAACACCTCTATAATATGCCACCTGCTAAGGAGTCCTAGACTTGGGCTCTGCCTCTAGGGCATCCATCTAAGACAAGCGTTCTTCTCATCCCAGAAACTCTCTGGGGTCAGGATACCTCAAGCTGTCTCGTGGGCTGTTGGGCACATAGGCCGTAGAATCAAACTACCCAAGTTGAAAGACTTGTCTCTATCACCTATTAGCTGTGTGACCTTGCAAAAGTTACTTAACTGTTCTGTGCTTCAGTTTACTCATCTTTATTTTATTTTTTAAGTTTTATTTTTTCATTGAAGTATAGCTGATTTATGAAGTGTTGTTTCAGCTGGACAGCACAGTATTTCAGTTGTATATATGTTTATATTCTTTTACATATAGTCTTTTTTATATATATTCTCTTACATACATATTATCTTTCAGATTCTTTTCCCTTATAGGTTATTACAAAATACTGAGTAGAATTCCTTGTGCTATATCATAGTTCTAGTTTGTTATCTATTTTATATATAGTAGTATGTATATGTTAATCACAAATTACTAATTTATCCCTCCCCTCCCTATCCCCTTTGGTAACCATAAATTTGTTTTCTAAGTCTGTGAGTTGCCTTATCTTTATTATTATTATTTTTTAAATTGGAGATACAGTTCACATTTTATTCAGTAATCTGCCATATTATCCTTGAAACCATTAATAACCCCTCAATCACAAAAGAAGCAGGGGGAAAGACCTGGATTTTTGTGCAGAAGTCACTCTCTACCAAAAGCAATTCATAGTCTACCATGTTTCATGGCTGTGGTTTTCCCTGGAGCTTCTTTTCTGAGGGGAGCAGGGAGAGGGATCTGTTTCTCACAAATATTAGTTTAAAACAAATAACATGACATACTGTATCATGGGAAAAAAACAACAAGGCCTAGTTCCTGGTGAAACTGCAACCAGGGCGGCCTTCAGGAAAGGATCCCTGCAGTCTCCTAGAGGTGACAGTCAATAACCCTTCTGCCCCAGCCAGTTAGTAATCGTAAGAGATAGCCAGGTGAATGAGAGAGGTAGTCATTAGCTGGAGGACCATGAGCTAGACTCTCTAGAACAGGAATGGCTGAGTGAGTCAGAACAGGAGGGACACATCTACAGAGGCTGGAGAAAAGTAATTAAGAATAGGAAAGGGTGGAAAGACACAGGTTTCCCACCCTGTAGGAGACCCACAGAAAGATGGGAGCCAAGGGCAGTCCTGTGCTTTTCTCTGAGACAGGTGTACACTGTACCGGTCCTGCAGTTTCCAAATAAAAACTGGAATGCTGCTGAACTAGTGCAAAGTGAAGTCAGAGTAAACACTGTGTGAGGCAATGGGACAGGTGTTAGGGTTGAAAACGAAGCTGTCTAAGTTGCCGTCCTGACCTGAAAGTGGCCGTCAGACCTGCACACCACAGAGCACTGTGTCGGAGGCCCGAGTGAAAGGAGACACCACTTCCGGCTGGGAGGGCAGAAACGGCATTCTCCAATCCTTTCTTCTGGATTCCTAACATGTCCTCTGTGTCACTGCTCAGCCCACCCCATTCCAGGCACTTGTTTGTCTTCCTTATCTTTCTCTGTAATGTGAAATGGAAGCCTGAGAGAAGATCCTGCCTCACAGGTGTCCAATAACTGGGTGGAATTGATGTGCTGTGGAGGCCTCACTCTATTTTGGATCAAGTGGGTAGAAAAAAATTGGAGGAAAGGCGAGCTGATAAGATGGTGGTGGTTAAGGGTAAGGTGTTTTAATCAGAAGGTGTGAGCAAGGGTATCTCAAACTTAGTATGTGGCTTAAAGCAGGTGACGGGGAGAATGTCAGTGCAGCCAAGGACCACAGGAAGGTAGCTGGGAGCGCTTTGCCAAATACGTTAGTCTGCGTAATTAGAAAGCTAAAATCTTTTTCTACTATCTACTTAACTTTAACTAGAGCTGACGAGGGAATCATGAATAACTAGAGGGCCTTAACTTTCTAGAAAGTAGGAACATCAAGTAAACACAGCACCCCTCAAAAAAGATGAGGCTGAATATCAAAGTATAGAGAAAGCTTTTGAATATCTTCTTTTCTCCCCCTAGGAACTTTATATGCTATATTTTCTCTCTCTTTTTAATTAATTAATTTATTTTTAATTTTTTTTAAAACTGAAGTATAGTTGGTTAAAAACATTATATTAGTTTCAAGTGTACAATAAAGTGATTCAGTTTTTTGGGTATCTTAAGTTTGTTTTTGGCATTTTGGTCTAAAAGCAATCAAGTAATAGAGAGATGCCATCCCTAAAAGGAACGTCTGTAGGAACCAGAGCAGTTGGGTCCATGTATTCGTGATGCCTTTAGACTTGCGCAATACAATGGCATACAAGGACACTCCCACGAGAATCATCCAGGCAAGCCAACACCAACCATGCACGAGGGTGTGATGATGCTTCAGCGAGTACTGAGTGAAGGGCCCAGGGGTCCCAGGCTCTGATAAGGAGTACTCTCAGGCCAGAAGACCATCCACGTGTAATAGCCAAAAGAAAGGATGATGACAGTAACCCAGAACAGACGGCTCCTCTGGAAGTAGGCCTCATCTCCTCTCGACTTCCCCATCGCTGCAGAGCACATCATGGGATGCCTGGCAGGCCACTGGCAGTGTGCGGGGAGATAAAGCTGTGAGTTGCCTTATCTTTAAAAGGGGGATTATAAAAGTGTGGGCCACATAGAGTTGTTGTCAGGTCAAATGGCTTGAGAGATGCAAGAACCTCAGAACAAATTCTGGCATATGGTAAGTGAAGTGAAGTCACTCAGTCTGTCCTACTCTTTGCGACCCCATGGACTGTAGCCTACCGGGCTCCTCCGTCCATGGGATTTTCCAGGCAAGAATACTGGAGTGGGTTGCCATTTCCTTCTCTAGGGGAACTTCCTGACCCAGGGATCAAACCCAGGTCTCCCACATTGTAGGCAGACGCTTTACCATCTGAGCCACAAGGGAAGCCATATGGTAAATGCTCAATAAACATTAGCTTTGTTACCCTCCACTAGAACTTAAGGGCAATCAGGAATTAATATGCTTTGCCCCTGAACCTGGGTCTGAACACCCAGGCTAATTTAATGAAGGAGATAAACCCTTCTCTGTTATATGGACATAAAATCTCAATTTATTACGATGGTGTAGGATGGGCAGGTCAGTAGATTGGCAGGGTGGATGTGGCTAATAGTCTATTGAAAGAACTATAGAAGAATCCTCACCCTTCCTTTGCCTGAGATCCCACCTCACCTTCTAACCCCGGGGCTGGTTGAGGAGCAGGAAGGTGGGTTTGGATTCCATGTCCAGGAATGGGATTTGATAGGGAGACAATTAGAGAAGGGCACCAGCAAAAAAGAGAGGACAGAACTCAAAGTATTACATTTGAAATAGGAAATCAAGGTTCCAGTCCTGGCTCTGGCCTTTACCAGGCACGTATTTTTCACCTCGAAGTCTCAGTTTCCCCATCGGTAACAGGAGGTAATTACGCTGGATCTGACTCCACAGAGAGGCTGTGAGGATCTATGGAGACAGCAGAGAACTGCTGTGCACTGATTCCTACAGATGGCGCCAAAGCAAGTGTTAGGAGAGCAGGGCCATTGCACAGCCCAGATTATCTTTGGAAATCCCTTAGGAGGGCTCTATTTGGGGCAACTGACAACCAACACATCCAGGACAGCCAGGGTTTTTCTCCAGATGAGATAGCTGATTTAGAAGAAGAGCTATGCTATCTGGAAAGTTCCTCTCTTGAAACACCGCATCCTGCTCAGCAAGGTAGAACCCTCTCAGCAGGAGCTGCGGTGGGAACTAAGCCTGTGGAAGAGGAAGCAAATTCGTCTCCTGCTCAGTACAGGGCACATCCTCATGGAGGGAGAAGAAGGCCAGCACCAGTTAAAAGGGGTTTGTCTCTCCCTGCACTGATTAAGGTGCAGGACACGTGGGGCCTTAGGGCAGGAAGTGGAGCGCTGAGCTCTGCTGCCTCTCACACTGGAGGCCGAGGCCCTGCAGATTGCTTTGCCTATGGCTTGCAGGAAACCTCAACTCAGACATTTCATGTTGCAGTTTTAGAATGCAAAGGGCTCTTGGAGATCACGCAAGATGAAGAACCAAGGCACAGAGAGGTGTGATGGCTGGTCCCTCTGCTCTTTAGTGACCATAGCAAGGACTCATGGGAGAAACATGGCCTTGATCAGAGAGACAGGACTTCAAACCCTGTCTTTGTCACCTGTGGATGTGTGATGTTCTAAAGGCCCCTGTTTGTAGAATGGGAATAAGGAAACTTTCTCCCCAGAGTACCAAGAGGACTAAACCACGTGCATGTGTAACAGAATGTTAAATTGTCTGAGCCCAGATGGGAAGCTGCTCACTCCTCTTTCAGTGCCTGGAGGTTCACCTGCCCCAGCAGCAAAGGCAAGACCCTGTGACAGGTGTGACAGCCTGGGCTCCACTGAGAGGGGTTTACCAGAGGGCACCTTTGGGGGTGGGGTTGCCGTGGGGGCACCAGCAGAGGAGAGGCCTCTCCCTGCAGCTAGTCCTGCAGAGGGGGAGGGGCGTCTCAGAAGAGCTAAGGGAAACGTCCTCAGGAGAAGAAACCTGGTTTAAACTCCAGCCACACCCAGACATTGTGAAGCCACCTTATAACAGTGTCTCTCAAGGAAGAACCTTTCTGCCTTCCTTTCCTCTCCTTCCTTCCTGCTTACACACTGACTGCATTAGAAACAGCAGCGGGGAGGGCAGGGCAGGGCCGGGGGTTGCCTACCAGGGAGGAGGGAAAACGTGGGTCCATGGGTTGAATAATATATTGACCAGTCATGTTGTTTACTGGATTGAGACAGTGTTTTGGGACTTAAAATAAGCATGGAATTTTTAATTACCTATAAGTGATTAGAAAAATCCTGAGACCATTCATATTTTCAACAAGGGGCAGGAGACAGCATGTACCTCCCACTGAATACATTGAAAGGGACCTTGGAAGAGGTCCCTTTCAAACCAAAGCTGCTTTTGTAAGTAGACCTCAAGAGGCCCTCCTGTTTAACACACAGTTGACACCCATCACACACCCTGCATTATGCTTCGGCACACGGCAGGCTCTCAACAATGTGCGGATTCATTTATTCACTCCTCATCCCTCTTGGCTCTCCAGGTCCTAGAGGCCAAGAATTTTGACCCTTTAATATCCGAACTCCATAGTGCCTGGTGCAGAGTAGACCCATCAATGCCTGATGAATGAACAGAATAAAAGTGAGTTCTGTGCCAGCTCCACAGCAGACACCATGACAAAGGTTACACTGTGGAGCCTGCTGCTGAGGAAGGGGGTGGGGCCAGCACACGCCGTTATTGCTAAGATTCTGTACTTACATGTGACACTAATTATACCCGCAGGCTGAGGAGCTGCAGCCTAATCTCTGACACTGACAGGGCGTTTTCCCCACTCATATTATTCTCCTTCAGTTTCAAAAGAGTTGGGGCCATGATGGCAGGTGTAATTCTGTCTGTCCTTTTGTAGATGAGAAGATGAAGGTGGAGAGACTGGGGACCCAGGCAAAGTCTTTGGTGAGCTGAGAGCAGATGGGACTCAGGACACCTACTGCAAACTCAAGCTCTCATCTAAAACCCAAAGCCACAGAAAATGCAACTGAAAGAGAAAAGGAGGAGGTGGTTTCTCCCACCACAAATGGAAGCAGGAGAGAATAAGAACAGACTTGCTAGATAATAATATGCAAAGTCTTGGGGCAAAGTGCAATTTTATGGTTGATTTATAATCCTCAGGAAATTGGGAGCTGTCGTGAAAATCCTGACATGAACGGACTGACTGAGGGGCGGTATGAAGTGTGTGGCTGGCCTCTCTGGATCAGGGTGGCTCTAGCAATGAAGGGATGATTATAGGCATCCAGAACTTGGCACAAATCAGATTTTGCAGCTGGGTGACTAGGAGTTCAAGCCAGTTCCTAGACGGTCCAGAAGGTGGCGCCACTTGCCAAGATAATCTGGTCAAAGACAGCAGCCTGAGACCCCGCCCGCCCTCCGCCCCCAGCCTCGCCTACAAGGGAGTCCCTAGCCGCTCTAATTTGGCCTAGAGTCTACTGTTGGATTTCTATCACAGAGTGAGATGCTTTTCAGACACCAAGGGTACATCTCAGATTCAATTCAGTTCAGTCGCTCAGTTGTGTCCAACTCTTTGCGACCCCATGAACTGCAGCACGCCAGGCTTCCCTGTCCATCACCAACTCCCAGAGCTCGCTCAAACTCATATCCATCCAGTCGGTGATGCCATCAACCATCTCATCCTCTGTCGCCCCCTTCTCCTTTTGCCTTCAATCTTTCCCAGTATTGCCAAAGGATTGCAGTTTCAGCTTCAGCATTAGTCCTTCCAATGAATATTCAGGACTGATTTCCTTTAGGATGGACTGATTGGATTTCCTTGCAGTCTAAGGGACTCTCAAGAGTCTTCTCCAACACCACGGTTCAAAAGCATCAATTTTTTGGTGCTCAGCTTTCTTTATAGTCCAACTCTCACATCCATACATGACCACTGGAAAAACCATAGCTTTGACTAGACTGACCTTTGTCAGCAAAGTAGTGTCACTGTTTTTTAATGTACTGTCTAGGTTGGTCATAGCTTTTCTTCCAAGAAGCAAGCATCTTTTAATGTCATGGCTGCAGTCACCATCTTCACTGATTTTGGAGCCCAGAAAAATAAAGTCTGTAACTGTTTCCATTGTTTCCCCATCTGTTTGCCATGGAGTGATGGGTCCGGATGCCATGATCTTAGTTTTCTGAATGTTGAGTTTTAAGCCAACTTTTTCACTCTCCTCTTTCACTTTCTTCAAGAGGCTCTTCAGTTCCTCTTCCCTTTCTGCTATAGGGTGGTGTCATCTGCATATCTGAGGTTATTGATATTTCTCCCAGCAATCTTGATTACAGCTTGTGCTTCATCCAGCCCAGCATTTCGCATGATGTACTCTGTATATAAGTTAAATAAGCAGGGTGACAATATACAGCCTTGATGTACTCCTTTCCCAATTTGGAACCAGTCTGTTGTTCCATGTCCAGTTCTAACTGTTGCTTCTTGACCTGCATACAGATTTCTCAAGAGGCAGGTCAGGTGGTCTGGTATTCCCATCTCTTTAAGAATTTTCCACAGTTTGTTGTGATCCACACAGTCAAAGGCTTTGGCATAGTCAATAAAGCAGAAGTACATGTTTTTCCAGAACTCTCTTGCTTTTCCGATGCCCCCACGGATGTTGGCAATTTGATCTCTGCTACCTCTGCCTTTTCTAAATCCAGCTTGAACATCTGGAAGTTCACAGTTCATGTACTGTTGAAGCCTGGCTTGGAGAATTTTGAGCATTATTTTCTAGCGTGTGAGATGAGTGCAATTGTGTGGTAGTTTGTAAATTCTTTGGCATTGCCTTTCTTTGGGATTGGAATGAAAACTGACTTTTTCCAGTCCTGTGGCCACTGCTGAGTTTTCCAAATTTGCTGGCATATTGAATGTAGCGCTTTCACAGCATCATCTTTTAGGATTTGAAGTAGCTCAACTGGAATTCCATCATCTCCACTAGCTTTGTTTGTAGTGATGCTTCCTAAGGCCCGCTTGATTTCACATTCCAGGATGTCTGGCTCTAGGTGAGTGATCACACCAGCGTGGTTATTTTGGTCATGAAGATCTTTTTTGTACAGTTCTGTATTCTTGCCACCTCTTCTTAATATCTTCTGCTTCTGTTAGGTGCATACCGTTTATATCCTTTATTGTGCCCATATTTGCATGAAATGTTCCCTTGGTATCTACAATTTTCTTGAAGAGATCTCTAGTCTTTCCCATTCTAGTGTTTCCCTCTATTTCTTTGCATTGATCACTGAGGAAGTCTTTCTTATCTCTGCATTCAAATGGGTATATCTTTCCTTTTCCCCTTTGCCTTTAGCTTTTCTTCTTTTCTCAGCTATTTGTAAGGCCTCCTCAGACAACCATTTTGCCTTTTTGCATTTCTTTTTCTTGGGGATGGTCTTGATCACTGCCTCCTGTACAATGTCATGAATCTCCATCCATAGTTCTTCATGCACTCTGTCTATCAGACATAATCCCTTGAATCTGTTTGTCACTTGCACTGTGTAATTGTAAGGGATTTGATTTAGGTCATACCTCAATGGCCTAGTGGTTTCCCCTACTTTCTTCAATTTAAGTCTGAATTTGGCAATAAGGAGTTCACGATCTGAGCCACAGTCAGCTCCTGGTCTTGTTTTTTTCTGTATAGAACTTCTCCTTCTTTGGCTGCAAAGAATATAATCAATCTGATTTTGGTATTGACCATCTGGTGATGTCCACATGTAGAGTCTTTTCTTGTGTTGTTGGAAGAGGGTCTTTGCTATGACCAGTGCATTCTTTTGGCAAAACTGTTAACCTTTGACCTGCTTCATTTTGTACTACAAGGACAAATTTGCCTGTTACTCCAGGTATCTCTTGACCTCCTACTTTTGCATTCCAGTCCCTTATAATGAAAAGGACATCTTTCTTGGGTGTTAGTTCTAGAGTAGAAGGATGTGAGCTCACCTTCTCCTGCGAGAACTCCAAAATTACAACTTGCTGCTGAACAACCATTGACAGGAGAATGTTGGATCCCACCAAAAACAGATACCCCATGTCCAATGGCAAAGGAGAAGCCCCAGCATAACAGTAGGAGGGGCAAAAATCACGTTTAGAATCAAGTCCCATACCTGCCAGAGACACTCGGAGGACTCAAACAAAGCCTTGTACATACCAGGAGACCCCATAGAGATTGAGCCAGACCTGCCTTTGAGTGCTTGAGTGTCTCCTGTGGAGGTATGGGTCAGCAGTGGCCTCCGCAGTGGGCAGGGGTTCTGGGTGCAGCAGATCTGGGTGTGGCATAAGCCCTCTTGGAGGAGGTTGCCATTAACCCCACCATAGAGCTGCCAGAACTTACACAAGACTGGGGAAACAGACTCTTGGAGGGCACTAATAAAATCTTGTGTGCACCAGGACCCAGGAAGAGGAGCAGTGACCCCACAAGAGACTGACCCAGACTTGCCTGTGAGTGTCCAGGAATCTCAAAAAGGAGGCGTGGGTCAGTGGTGGCCTGCTGCAGGGTCAGGGGTACTGAGAGTGGTAGCGGGTGCCTGGGACCTTTTGAAGGAGGTCGCTATTATCTTCATTATCTCCAAACACCATGGTTTGGTCTCAGGTCAGACAACAGGGAGGGAACACAGCCCTGCCCATCAACAGAAAATTGGATTAAAGATTTACTGAACAAGGCCCCGCCCATCAGAACAACACCCCCCGCCCCCATCAGGAAGCTTCCATAAGCCTCTTATCCTTATCCATCAGAGGGCAGATAGAATGAAAAGCACAATCACAGAAAACTAATCAAACTGATCACATAGACCACAGTCTTGTCTAACTCAAAGAAACTATGAGCCATGCCAAGTAGGGCCATCCAAGACAGATGGATCATGGTGGAGAGTTCTGACAAAATGTGGTCCACTGGAGAAGGGAATGGCAAACCACTTAAGTATTCTTGCCTTGAGAACCCCATGAACAGTATGATAAGGTAAAAAGATATGACACTGAAGGATGAACACCCTGGATAGGTTCCCAATATGCTACTGCAGAAGAGTGGAGAAATAACTCCAGAAAGAATGAAGAGATGGAGCCAAAGCAAAAACAACGCTCAGTTGTGAATGTAACTACTGATGTAAGTAAAGTCCGATGCTATAAAGAGCAATATTGCATGGAAACCTGGAATGTAAGCTCCATGAATCAAGGTAAATTGTAAGTGGTCAAACAGGAGATGGCAAGAGTGAACATCAACATTTTAGGAATCAGTGAACTAAAATGGACTGGAATGGGTGAATTTAACTCAGATGGCCATTATATCTACTACTTGGGCAAGAATCACTTAGAAGAAATGGAGTAGCCCTCATAGTCAACAAGAGAGTCTGAAATGCAGTTCTTGGGTGCAGTCTCAAAAATGACAGAATGACCTTTGTTCGTTTCCAAGGCAAACCATTCAATATCACAGTAATCCAAGTCTGTGCCCCGACCAGTAATGCTGAAGAAGCTGAAGTTGAATGGTTCTATGAAGACCTAAAGACCTTCTAGAACTGACACCCATAAAAGATATCCCTCTCTGATTGCCCCTGCACAACTGCTAATTCCTTCATCCTGCAGTACTGAAGAGTTGGCTGAGCAGATGGTACTGGGAAGGCCTTACAATCCAAGCAGTTATTATCATTTTAATCACTACACACAGTGACATAAATTACCACTACAGTTAATTGAGCACGTGCCTGGCTAGACACTAAGCTAAATGCTTTCAGTGAATTATTTAATTCCCATGACAATCCTGTAGGGTATATATTATTATCCACATGTTACAGATGAGGATGTGTTGAAATTCAGAGAGGCCAATAAATTTGTTTTCCATCACAAGTCCAGTCAATTGCAAAGTCAAATTTGAATGCAGTTCTTTTTGGACTCTGTAGCTTGTACCGTGAATCACTGTGAGGCACTGTCTCCTTCTGTCCTCCTCCCCTCTCTCCTCCACTCTCTCTGTGCCTGGCATTGTCCCAGGGGTTAGATTCAGGACCTGTTGGACTAAACCTCTGCTCTTGGGGATGAATGACAGCAGTGGGCCATGGGAGCGTGATTCCCATCTGAGAACAGAAAAAAATATTCACTTGTATCCAGGACCACCTTTAGGTCAGGCATGATGCTGGGGGGTGTTCAAGCTGGAAATTCCAGGTGTCTATTGGTTACATTAAATCTGGGTTTTTGTGATCATGGATCAGGTGTGGGCTCTGTGCTCTCTCAGTAAGCCAATTTCTCCCTTCACTGCCAGTTAGCAAGACCTTCAATATATTCTGCCAGGTGTGTGTGGGGGGGGCGGGGCGGGGGGGCGGGTCAGTAAAACTGATTCATCAGTACTGGAGCACAGGCACCACTTGACCCTTGAAAATGAAGCAGGTGGCCAACATATGCTGAACAGTCCTATCCCAGCCGGCCAACTAGCATAGCCACGAAAGATTAGGGAACCAGGCAGATGGGAGGGAAGTTTCTTCTCTTAGGCGTCCTCCATGGCTTGGGGATAATGAGGAACAGTGACAGAAGGTCTAGGGCCAAGGCTTGGGAGATCAGAGAATTTCACCCTCTCATGTTGTAAGTGTGATTTCACTTGGAGTGAAATGGGTTTGCTGCAGGGCACACAGCCTGTTAGCTCTGAAGTGAAGACAGACGTGGGAGTCACCCGTACTTCGTGTCCATGGAATGAAGTAGAATCTGACCTATTACCTGTGTGTCTGCAAGATGTCAGTTTGACCCAATCTCATTTAACAGTTGAGGAAACTGAGGTTCAGAGATGTGGAATAACTTGTCCAAGATCATACAGCAACTTAGTGACATTTACTGTGTTTCTAATATATAAATATAAAAACTCTTCTGGGTTCTCTGTACCATGTGTGTGGTTTCATACACCACACAGATTTGGAATCTGATTTCAAGTGCAAAAGGAAGTGAGGGTGAAATGAATTAGGTGCAGAAATATTGACATTTCTGGAACCTTTAAATGACATTTGAGGAAACAGGATAAAATGTTGGAAATTAAGACTGTAATGTGATATAAACAATAGCTGATGTTATGGGTTGAACTGTGTACCAGCCAAAAGATATGCTGAAGTATCTGTAAATGCAACCTTATTTGTAAATATGAGGTTTTTACAGATGCAATCAAGATGAGGTCATTAGGGTGGACCCTAGGCCAGTGTGACGTGGTGTCCTTATAAGAGGGAATATTGGACACAGAAACACAGGGAAAAGGAAGTTAGAGACTGAAATAATACATCTACAAGCCAAGGAAGGTCAAGGACTGCAGGCCTCCACCAGAAGGTAGAAGATGACTTGAAACAGATCCTCCCTTAGAGACCTTGCTCTTGCTGCTGCTGCTAAGTCGCTTCAGTCGTGTCCGGCTCTGTGAGACCCCATAGACGGCAGCCCACCAGGTTTCCCGTCCCTGGGATTCTCCAGGCAAGAACACTGGAGTGGGTTGCCATTGAGACCTTAGGAGGAACCAACTCCCCTGACACCTAGATTTCCAACTCCAGCCCCAGAAGTGGGAGAGAGTCCCTTTCTGTTGTTTAAGCCACCCTCTCTGTGGTGCTTCCTTATGGCAGCCAGCAAACAAGTATAATGGAAAACCTCTTATTAAGTAGTTACTTTGAGGGTCATGTCTCTCTGTCGATTTAATCAATATTCATTGAGTATCTACTATGTGCTAGGCACTGTCTAGGGTGCCAGAGAAAGATCAGGGAGTAGAGAGGCAGGAAGTCCCTGCCTTCTGGAAGCTTCTAGTTCCCTGCGTTATCTCCCAGAATTCTCACAATTCTGTGAAATAGGGTCATCCCCCTCACCTTGAGATAAGGGCCTCATATTAGGGAAGGACAAAGTCGGGCCTGGTCTCTGTCACTCTGTTCCACTCATTTACAGAGAGGTGCACGACTGATTCCTGGGGGGAGAAGGTGAGACAGGCAGGGGTGTGGGGCCCCAGCATTTCTGAGATCAGAGTCCTGCTTCCCAAACAAACCATGCCTTGGCCCAGCCTGGAGAGCCCTGCGTAGCCACATGTGAGGCAGAGATCTCGACTTGCCAGCTCTGTCTCCAAGTCCCCTCTTCCCCCACTGAGGTCAGGCTGCTCAGGAGGCCCAGTTTGGGCAGAGGATGGAAAACCCTGGGCCTAACAGCAGGCAGCTGCAGTTAAGAGCTGGGCCGTGGTACGGTCACCTGAATACAAACGTTCACAGTGTATCAGCGACCACCAGTGTTGCTCTGCGATCCTGGTGGGGGGCGGACAGAGACAAGGCCTCCGCATGATCGCATCTGAACCAAGAGGCAAGGTCAATGCTCTCCAACCACATAAACTCAATGGGCTCCTTCCAGCCAGTGCTGTGAGGGACTGCTGTTTACTCACAACGGCTCTAGGCCTGCTGCACCCTGTCCTCTGGGTCCAAACTGTAAGCTACCCCATCATCCAAGAGCCCCTGGTTCCTGACAGCATCAGATACAGAACAAGTCCTTACTCTTAACTTCCTCCAAATTGCCCAGTACAAGCCTACACCTCACAACAAGCTCCTTGCAATCCCTCTTCCTGAGATGTCCCAGGTTCCCTCAGAGTGTTTCTCTCCTGCTTCAGCAAGCGATACACCTGACTTTGTCCCCCTATCTATGTACTCTTAGTGGTCAGCCTGGCTGTAACTGGTGCCTGCCTCGCTCTCAGACCCAGATCCTTCGGGGTCAGCACAGGGGGCTCCTCCCACTGGGCGTGGCCTCTCCTCCCAGGAAGAACCCTCAGCACTTCAAGGGGCCCCGTGGACCTAGGTGTGGTGGCAGCCATCACCCCTGCAAGGGAGACTGTGGCTCCACCCCGCAGTCTGTGGAAGCCTCTGATGTAGGAGAGCGTTTTCCAAGGAGCACCCCTCTCTCCTCCCCCATAGGCTCCCACCGGAGCTCCTCAGCTCCATTCAGATAAAGAGGTTCTGCCTTCAGGGCCGACTGCTCAGCACATTTTTCTAAGCATTAAAAAATCACTGAAGAAGAAAAATAGAAATCCCTGGGGGGCCGCACCATTCCCCGACAGCCAAGCTATTAAACTTTCAAGTCCCAGTACTGAGCGGCCTGACAGCTGGAAGGCGCCCAGCCTAATGTGTCCTCGCTAAAGCAGTTCGTTCCAGTTAGAGCAAGCTTGGGTAAGGATCAATCACTGTTTCTGGCAGTTCCTCCCAAATTAGAAGAGGAAGAAAAGCAGAGAAAAAGGAGGCATATCCCAGAGTTTAATCTCCTCTCAGAGAAGGGCTCTCACTGACTATGACTCCATCTTATCAAACAGTAGGCACTCAGGGGATCACTGGCCCGTCTACCCTTCAGGATCTTGGGTCTCTGATTTATTCTTTTTTTGAAAAGTCTTTATTGAATTTGTTACACTATTACTTCTGTCTTATGTTTTGGTTTTTTGGCTGTGAGGCCTGGGGAACTTAGCTCCCCCATGAGGGATCGAACCTTCACCCCATGCATTGGAAGGTGAAGTCTTAACCACTGGACCGCCAGGGAAGTCCCTGGGGTCTTTTAAATGAGTTTAATAGGAGGCTTTTCATAATTTTTGGGGGGCAGCCAACACTGAGTTGGTCCTGACTAGAACACTAACTCACAGAGAAACTGCATCTCTGTGGGCCTCAGTTTCTTTGTCTATAAAGTGGGTGTTAATGGCCTGAATTGCGCCCCCCTCTCCAACGTGCATGTTGAAGTCCCAACGCCTAGCACCTCAGAATGTGACTGCATTTGAAAAGGGCTTTTAAAAAGGAGATTAAGTTAAAATGAGGTGGTGGTAGTCTGATATAAGTGGGTCCTTACAGGAAGAGGAAATTTGGACACAGGTCTCCAGTACTCTTGCCTGGAAAATCCCATGGATGGAGGAGCCTAGTAGGCTGCAGTCCATGGGGTCGCTAAGAGTCAGACACGACTGAGTGACTTCACTTTCACTTTTCACGCATTGGAGAAGGAAATGGCAACCCACTCCAGTGTTCTTGCCTGGAGAATCCCAGGGACGGGGGAGCCTGATAGGCTATAGTCCATGGGGTCCCAAAGAGTCGGACACGACTGAGTGACTTTTTACTTTACTTTACTATAGAGGGAAGACCATGTGAAGACGCAGGGAGAAGACAGCCACCTGTCAGGCAAGGAGTGAGGCTTCAGAGGGAACAATCCTGCAGACACCTTGACCTCGGACTTTCAGCCTGCAGTACTGTTAGAAAACAAGTTTCTGTCGTTTAAGCCACCCAGTGTCACCCAGTCTGTGGTAATTTTCTATGGCGGCCCTGGCAGACTGATCAAGTGGGCATGCCTCCATTTTTCTGGGTGACACAGACACTGTTGAGAGAATCCACTGACAGTGAATAAAGCTCCTGGTAGTATCTGCCGGTGTCACACTGATGAAGGCGCTACGTGAGCGGCGCAGAGTGACGGAGCACAGAGTTCATCTCCATGGGTTTTATCAGAGAGCAGGGTTCTTGGGAGGGAATCGTATAGAACTCCCAGGGCACCTATGCCCGCTCCAGAGGGCAGCTGGTACCTGGGTGAACCACCTGGCAAGTGGGGGTTGCCCAGGGGTGCCCCCTGCAGCGAAGGCCTGGCCTGGCTGGTTCTGGGTGAGCTGCCAGGTACCTATGGGAGCTAAAATCCCATCAGGTGCAATTCACTCTGCAGGCAGTGCTTCTGGGGACAGGCCAGGAACCTGTCTTCCTTGTCTCATTCACACTTCACAGCCACACATGGGCAAAGAGCCTTTCCACCTTTATTAGGAACATAAACCAGCGCTAGTAAGTTAAGAGTCACATCCCTCCCCAAGTAACAATCAATTTGTTTATCAAATAACCTTCCTCCTCAGAGTTAGCTGGGAACAGGCCTTAGCAGTGGGCCCTTACCTGAAGTGGTCAGAGATGATGAAGAAATAACACAATTAAAGGCTGGGGGTGAGGCCTGGAAGTACTTTGCTCAGCCAGGGAGGGCAAGGGAGGGTGGGGTCTGGGTGCCAGGAGAGGGGCCTCTGTCCTTGGTGCTGGGAGACACAGCTCCAGCAGGTGTGGGCGGTGAGGGTTCTTTGCCTCGGGTGAAACTTTGCCCAGCGTCTGCTGAGAAGGGGGCCTTTTAAACTTTACTTCTCTCCCCATGTTTTCCTCATTGGTCCCTAAAATAGATAAATAAAAACTACCAGTTGGTCGGTTTTGTGATGGAGTTTTCCACTCTGTGCACACTGCTTTTTGTTACTTACTGATAATGGCTGACATAACTTCTCATTTCTGCTAAATAATGTATTTGTGACACTCTGCTCTACCATCTCGTTTACAACCAGGTAAATGAGTCTTTATGTGCTTTTTTCCAGCCAGACAACGATAAACTAGATTTTATTTTCCTAAATTGAGTCGTCAACTTTGGTAGATCAGCATAAACCTTTTAGGGGAGTGGGGGTGGGTATGGATTACATTCTGCTGGGTTCAACCATTTTTTCAATAACTCCCTGGAAAGAGGCATCACATTTGTCCTTGGCACTTGCCTGGATTGTTGTAATTTAGTTCTTCTGAAAAGTGTAGGTCGGTGGAGGGTCTCTCCTATTGCTCTTGGGGTTTTGTTTTGAGAGAAGGCTGTTGGGAAAAGTCTTCTTTCCTCACACCTGGTTTGGTACTTCTCTGAGGCTGTCGGGGCTTCACCAGCGCTGGACCTGACTGGAGCTCACCCCAAGTCATTGGTAGCAGTTTTATTTATAACTTTATTTTCTTTTAAGATAGATCATTCAAATGGTGCAAGAGCCCAAAGTAAGCCTGTTCCCACCGTGTCTCCGGTCACCCAGCTCCACACTAGAAGCAGCCATTGCCACCACGTGTGTATCCTTCCAGGGACAGGCTGCACTCCACCTTTCTTCCTCTCCCCCTCCCTCCTGCCCTTCTTTCCTTCTTCCCTTCCCCTCTTTCTTTCTTTTTCCTTCCTTAAGGACCCCTCTCTCTTTCTTCCTCTCTCTCTTTCTTTTGCCTTAAATGCAAATGGTAGCATAGCATAGATAGGTTTTGCAGTCTGCCTTTTGATTTTTAAAAAAAATATATATTTAGTTTCACAGGTGGTTCAGTGGTAAAGAAGCTACCTGCCAAGCAGGAGATGCAGGTTCAATCCCTGGGTTGGGAAGATCCCCTAGAGAAGTAAATGGCAACCCACTCCAGTATTTTTGCTAGGAAAATCCCATGGACAGAGGAGCCTGGCAGGCTACAGTCCATAGAGTGACAAAGAGTCAGACACGACTAAGCTACTGAGCATGCACCATAGTTTCTCACTGGGACATAACAAGCTTCCTTCTTTCTTATAACTGCAGAGGAGTCTGCTGCATTATTTAGCTTTATGGGGCATTTGGGCTGTTTCTAGTGTTTCACTTCAGGGTTCTGATTTGAAACCTTAGACTGCCTGCTCCTGTATTTAGCCCTCACTGCCCAGCCGTTCATGGGCTGCCTTTTGTGTGCTGTGTTGCACCACTCTTGGAATAGAGAGCAGGGCACGACTGGGAGAGCTTGGCACTTGGAGGGGAGACCTGCAAACTGCACGGCACTCTCCACCCCCCACCGCCCTCCAACTAGGGGACCTGACAAAACTCTCGCATGGCTTCCGTCTGCATCCGAGCATGTCTCTAGGCTGACCTCAGCCTACTTATTTTTTTTTTTAAATTTTATTTTATTTTTAAACTTTACATAATTGTATTAGTTTTGCCAAATATCAAAATGAATCCGCCACCGGTATACATATGTTCCCCATCCTGAACCCTCCTCCCTCCTCCCTCCCCATACCATCCCTCTGGGTCGTCCCAGTGCTCTAGCCCCAAGCATCCAGTATCGTGCATCGAACCTGGACTAGCATCTCATTTCATACATGATATTTTACATGTTTCAATGCCGTTCTCCCAAATCATCCCACCCTCTCCCTCTCCCACAGATTCCATAAGACTGTTCCATACATCAGTGTCTCTTTTGCTGTCTCGTACCCAGGGTTATTGTTACCATCTTTCTAAATTCCATATATATGCGTTAGTATACTGTATTGGTGTTTTTCCTTCTGGCTTACTTCACTCTGTATAATGGGCTCCAGTTTCATCCACCTCATTAGAACTGATTCAAATGAATTCTTTTTAATGGCTGAGTAATACTCCATTGTGTATATGTACCACAGCTTTCTTATCCATTCATCTGCTGATGGGCATCTAGGTTGCTTCCATGTCCTGGCTATTATAAACAGTGCTGCGATGAACATTGGGGTACACGTGTCTCTTTCCCTTCTGGTTTCCTCAGTGTGTATGCCCAGCAGTGGGATTGCTGGATCATAAGGCAGTTCTATTTCCAGTTTTTTAAGGAATCTCCACACTGTTCTCCATAGTGGCTGTACTAGTTTGCATTCCCACTCAGCCCACTTAAAATGCCTTCCTGAGGGAGCTCAAGCTCCCCAAAGAGTTTACTCTTCCAGCCTGACAACAGGCCCCTGCTCTACCTTTTCTTAGACAATTACTTTGGGAAACATGGAACTGTAAATCTTTTCTCTATTGTTTTGAGATATGAATCTCCTACAACCCAGAATGTTTCCTCTAGGACCTGGAAGCCGTCTCTGTGAAATGCAAACATTTGGGGACATAGTTCCCCCTCTCCCAGTTCCTGGTATGATGCTAATTTCGGGGGGCTCCTTGCTCCAGTCTGTGCCCATCATAAAGATGTGAGATGTGTGTTTCTCCTCTGGATAAGTGCCAGTTAGCAAACATGGATGGCTGGATCGCCTGGACCACCCTCCTCAGCCTCCTTCAGCATTCTCCTGTAGCACACCAGCATTTAAAAAGCCTCCTACCTTTTGTTTCAGTGGAGTTGAGCTCAGTTCTATTCTGAAGTCTCTCTCTCCTACTGCCGTAGTCTGAATATTAATAAAACCTGTTTTGCTGACTTTTAACAAATGTCCAATACAGACCTTCCCTTTGACAGTTGGGAGGTCAGCTCCAAGTGCAGATTGCCCTGCAGGCGGTCACACCTGGTCCTAACTCCCGGCTTGGTCCACGCTGGGCCCGGGTTGAAGGGTTACCCTCTGGCAGGTTCTTTGGGTCTCACATTTGGTCTCCATTTCTTGGGGGTACCTCTGAGGGCTAGTCAGTACCCCATTCCTCTCTCAACTCCTGCAGTGTCTGTGGTTTGAACCTCTCACGTAAACATAGTTGTTTATGTTACCACCCACTTAATGTCGCTATCTTCTCATTTATTCAGTTCTACAAACAATTGGGTATTAAGTGTGCTCCCAGCAATGTACATATATTATTTCATGTTATACCTACGGGCCAATCATTTTTATTATGAAAATGTCAAACATACATAAAAAGAGAATGGTATAATGGATCCCCGTATACCCATCACCAGTATGATTATAAACACATGGCTTTTTCTTTTCTTCTTTTGTTATACCAATATCCCCTCACATTTCCATCCTGTCCCAGATTATTTTAAACAAATCCTGGATATTATTTCTTCTTCAGATATTTCAGTACAGTATTGCTAAATTATAAACGTGCATTTTAAAAAAAACACATAACTTCTACAAATCTAAAAATACATAGCATCTAAAAAGTAAATACAATTCTTCAATAGCACCAAATATCCAGTTCCTCTTTCTTCACTTGTTTGATATATTTTTTACAGTTTCTTTGAAGAGTGGTCCAAATAAAGTCCATTTCAATGGGCTGATATGTCAATTTAATCTCTTTTAACTTATAGATCCCCCATCTCTCCTTTTTCCCCTGGTAATTTTTGCTTGCTGAAAAAATTGGATGGTTACCCCTGTAGTTTCCTACTGCCTGGATTTGCTGACTTCATCCCCATGGTGTCAGTTAACATGTTCATCTGACCTCTGTATTTCCCGTAGTTTTTTCTTGAGACTTAATCACTTGCAATTTTCTTTTTTGTTGGTTTCTTTCTTTTTTTGGCAAGGCTACTTCATAGGTGGTGTTGCGTGCTCCATCAAAAGGTACAAGTCTGCTGGTCTTTTTTTGTGAGATTAGTAGCTATTTGATACTTGTTATTGCCTAGATACATTATTTGCAAAGTGGTGATATTTGAATGTTGTTTTAAGAACTACTTTTATGATATACAAATAAAATTAATAATTACATTCTTATTTGTTTTTTAACTGTAATACTTCTACAAAATGATGCTTCCTCTCTTCTTTTTTTTTTTTTTTTAAACTGTAACCATGATGTACCTACAGTTCTTATAGGAAAGTCAGGAAAAATGTCTGGCTCATTATCTACCAGTTTTCAAAAAACTGAGTTGGTTCCTCAGCAGACTCCAAGGTGGATTTTGGAGGGGAAGAGTACAATACTGAATGCATAGATTTAAACATTTTTATGTATTTCAATCTACTATAGTTAATATTCTTATTGGTATTTTGCCATCTTTGATTAGTGGGGGTTTATTCAAATTGACTATTATGTCTTTTAATGTGACTCTAGTAGTTCTTTATAGTTTCCTTGGTTTCTCAGACTCATTGCCCCCAAACCTGGGTCTAGCCATTTCTCCAAGGAGCTTCTGTTCTTATAGTGAAAGATGGTGGTTAGAGACCAAAACCAGAGGCTAAAAATGCTCAGTACCACTGGGTTGGCCATAGTTTCTAAGTCTTTTCACTGATCATATTTATATATATATATATATTTATATATATTCACTGATATATATTTATTTTATGTTGACCTACAACCAACAACATGATTACTGAAATAATTTGAAATTCTTTTTGCAGTACTCTTCTGCATCCCCACTAGGGATTACTGTGATTTTAAAAGTCACTTGGAATAGTTCTTCTCTTTGTGATTATACCATAAATTTGAAACATAGTTGGATTCATTTGTTTCTTTTTCTTTTTGATTTTTAGAGCTTTCTCCATAAGATTTAATTTTGTTTTATAATTCTCTAAAATATTTGCATGGTCCCAAAGTCATCTCCACATAACAAGATAAATTAAAACAACTCTAGTGTCTATTTCTTTTCCCTCTACCTGCTTCCTGTAAGTGATCATTTAAAAACATGTTAAAATTTTTTTTTCAATTATAAGGCAATATGTATGCATGTACTCATATCCCTTCCTCTTTCTTAGATAAGTGGTCAATAACATACATATTCTCTCCACCTTGCTTTTTAACCCAACAATATATCCTGGAGATTTTCCATAATAGTTTACAGAGTTATTTCTCATTTCTTTTGTGGATATATAATTCATAGCTTATTCAACTAGTCCCTACTGATAGGTAGTTGGGTTGCTTCCAATTTTTTGCCATTATTCATAGAATTGAAATAAATAGTCTTATGCATACTTCTTGTTCATGTTCTTGCCAGTGTGTCATTGGGAGAGAGTCTTAGAAGTGGGATTGCTGGATCAACTTCAATATACATAAATGCATATACATTTGTATAGATATTGCCAAATTCTTCTTCACAAGTGATTGCAATATTTTCTATTCCCATCAGTATTATATGAACTTCCCTAGAGCTTCACCTGGGCTTCCCAGGTGGGACAGTGGTAAAGAATCCTCATGACAATGTGGGAGACGTAGAGATGTGGGTTCAATCCCTGGGTTGGGAAGATCCCCTGGAGTAGGAAATGGCAACACACTTCAGTATTCTTGCCAGGAAAATCTCATGGGCAGAGGAGACTGGCGGACTATAGTCCATGGGGTCGCAAAGAGTCGGACATGACTGAGCGACTGAGCACAGCAGAGCACAGAGCTTCACCAACAAAACAGACTGACACATTTGTGGAGCTTTGCCAATCTGATAGATATAAATGGTCTCAGGTAGGTTTTCATTTTGTTTTATTTTTTGTATTTTACTATTATGACTGAAATTGAGCATTCTTTTATGTGGTTAAAAAACATTTTAACTTTAGAGAGGAGAGTTCAAGATGGGGGAACACCTGTGCACCCATGGCTGATTCATGTCAATGTATGGCAAAAACCATCAAAATATTGTAAAGTAATTATCCTCTAATTAAAAGAAATTAGTTGATTGTAAATTTTTTTCTTTTAATTTTTTAATGTAAACGGTCTATTCATATCTCTAGCCCACTTAAAAATAAGAGTGTTGCTGACTTTTTTTAATCCTTAAATTTTAAATGCTTTTTGTATAATGGAGATATTAACCCTTTATACTCTAAGTTTCAAATACTTATTTTTTAGTTTGCCATTTATTTTTCAGTTATGCTTATGTTGTTGTTTGAGAATGCAAAATTTAAAAAATTTTGGTAATCAAATTTATCAATATTTTAAAAGATCAGTAAGTTTGCTTTTAGATTTTGAATTATATCAAGAAAAAAATGTCCCCACAGCCAAGTTATAAAGAATTTAGCCTTGCGTGGCTTCCTCTTTTATATTTAAATCTAGAATGAATTTGGAATTGATCCTAAAATATAGTGAGGAATGGGTATGATTTTATTATTTTCCTTATGACTATCCAGTTTCCTGAATACCACTCACTGAAAAGGCTTGGTTGCAAAGGCTGCCTTGATCAATACTAATTTCCATATGCAGTGGGGCTTACTTTTAAATTTTGTCTTATGTTTCAGTGGCCTTTCTATCCTTAGTTTACTTTAATGATTGAGACTTTCTAGTATGTTTTATTATCTGGAAGAGCTTTCTCTTCTTTTTTAGTTTTTCTTCTTGGCTCTTCTTGCCTTTTTCCTCTTACAAATGAAATTTATAATGAACCCATCTAGCTCTAAAAAAGCAATGTTACTATTTTAAAAATTAGAATTGCATTACATTTATAAATCAATAGGGAGAACTGGGATCTTTATGCTTTCAAGTCTTTATATTTCAGTGCATGGTATTTCTTTCCATTTGGGTCTTTCAGGAGAGTTTTATGGTGGTCTCATATAAATTTTGGACATTTCTTGTTAAATTCATGTAAAGGCATTTCATTTTATTTTTTGCTATCATAAGTAAGATTTTTCTCTTTCATTGTATCTTTTTTGTTATTTATAGATATAATGGCATTGACTTTTAATTTTCTAAGTAACCTGGTACTTCACTAAAATTATGTTATTGTTTGTGGTAAAGTTTTCACATGGAACCTTTCGGATACTCCAGGAAGACCACCATTTTCCCTCTTGTATTCAAATTCTTGGTGCTTTCCAATTGTTTTCTGATCGCATTGACTACTACCTCTGCCCAGTGTTACAAAGTAGTAGAGACAGTACTCATCCTTTTCTTTTTAATTTCTGCAGGAAGGCTACCAGTGTTTTATTCTTAGAGACAATTTATCATTGAAGAAAGTGTCCAAGTATCCTCATTATCCAGATGAGGAATCGAGATGTAGAGCCATCAAGGAAGAACTTGTCTTCAGGTCTGTGGGGCCTCAGTCTCCCCGGCTTAATAATCCCCAGTCTTTGCAGGACACCCCTATTATCTAGACTCCTCTGCCTGCTTCCTCAACATGGACCTGACGTTTTAACAGATCTTAAGAGATTTAAGAGTGACTAAACTTAGCGTGTGGGAAGGGCCTAGAGGCCCCAAGTGACAGGACTCAGTCTCTCCCTTATTTTCTTCAGCAATTCTGCTCCCTCTCAGAGACTCTATGTAGCAAAAGAAGAGCCCCCAAGAAATAAAAAACAACTTTTCTTAGAAAGCAGCTTACTGACCACCTATATTACTCAATCAAGAGCCTCAGGCCTCCTTCCCCTCGCCTGTTGCATCCAAGGAATTTTTCCAATCTTACACATCACTCTCCCTCAGAGGAACTCTCAATGTATCTTTCTCTCTTTAGTTACATTTCTAATGATCCTTCAGTGTCCCTTATAGATCTGCTAACAGAGTGATTACCTCACGGGCCTGCTCTCACTTCATTGTATCTATCGAGAAACAGACTGAGTGGTTTGTCTTGGGTAAATGTATTCAAGCTTTTACAGGCTCTAAAACTGCTCAGGTTCTTCCTCTCTCCGCCTTTCAGGGATACCAGGTTGTGAATCACAACAGTGACCCTGTGGCCTTTCATGTATTCATCGGGGAGGGTTCTTCTCATATCTTTTTTTTTTAAACAAAACAAAAAACTGCTAGGACCCCAAGTGCTGTGAGGAGAGAAACCTGGCCTGGATCCAGATTCCCTGTTTCTGGTAGTTTCCCCAAATAGGTAGATCCTCAGAGTATGGACTCCTTCTCTGCAAGGGACAGAAAGAGAGACTGTGAGAGTGGGGGAAATATTAAAATCAGGCCCATTTGAAATTTGAATCCTTTTGCCTTTCAATAGTTTTGACTTCTCCTTGCCTCCAGTTGACAGCCCTCGCCATTGGAGGTATAAGCCGCTGTTTTCTCCCATGGAGACCACTAATTTCAGTGAAGACTTAAGCCTCCACGGTCCCCTTTCCTCCACCTGCAGCCTCTCCACAGCGCTGGCCTCTGCTCACTCCCGGTGCTTTGACTCTGTGGCTGCTCCACCTCTGTTCCTACTCTTCTTTCATGAGCAGCTCTGAGGCAGGGATATTGCCCAATTCCAAGCTTGAGGTTGGCATATTTGAGGATGAAAGGGCCTGATGTTGCCGCCAGAACTTATTATCCGCGTTATTCACTTGGCCTGAAAAGTCAGAGCACTAAGCAAAGCCAGACAGGGAAAGGACCACCTTCCGCCTGAGCGGGTACCCGGGTCCTCCTTGACCTCTTGGCCACATCTGGGAGTTCTTCCATCTCTTTTACTGCTGAGCAGAAGTAGTTGAGAGTTTCTATTCTAACACAGCTGAGTCGCTGACAGAGACGTTTGGACATGAAAAAGAACTTCATATACATTTAACTCTAACCAGGACAGGCTTCATACTTTGTGAGTCCCAGTGCAAAATGAAAGCACAGAGCTCCTTGTGCTTTCCTGCTTTCAGAAAGCAGGAAAAGGGGTGCCTTGAAAGGTATCAGAATTTTCCTTTCTTTCTGTTTTTTCTCTTGACCTGTCCTACTCATTTTTGCTTTTTAATCTTGTAGTCCTTTGAGTACAGGGGCAATCAAGGCACAGATGCAACCCACAGGCACCCGGGGGGGCCATGCCCTGTGATTTGGGGCAGCTGTGAGGCCTGCTACTATGGGGTTACCCTTCCTGCCAGCTACTGGACTGATGTGCTAGGTCCTGGCCAGGGGTGGGGAAGTCCGGCCAGGCATCTCCCTTTCTACAGACTGGCCACCCTAACATGGAGGACAGTGGACCCCTAAGAGTACTGAACCTCAGTACTACTCTGTAGGCACCTGGATCGAGGGTGGGTGAAAGGCTCACCTTTCTCCTGTCAGTTGCCTGTTGAATGCACTGTGGTGCTGCCAGTCTCGGATCTGCCCCCCGAGACACCACCCTGACCCTCCCTGCCCCTGTGACCAGGCCTTTGCTGGGGGTGGGGCAAGGAGGGGAGGTCAGGAGTGGCCTTGAGTTGCCAGGGGTCACAGGACCTGGCTGTCCCAGAGAGACAGGGGAGCCGAGGCTCCAAGTCCCTGACACGCTTCACTGTGCCATTGGACTTCACTTACAAAACACGAATTCAAAGAAACAGCTAGTGAAAGTTTCAATATGGCAGCTGCTGCTGCTGCTAAGTCACTTCAGTTGTGTTCGACTCTGTGTGACCCCACAGACGGGAGCCCACCAGGCTTCCCCATCCCTGGGATTCTCCAGGCAAGAACACTGGAGTGGGTTGCCATTTCCTTCTCCAATGCATGAAAGTGAAAAGTGAAAGTGAAGTCGCTCAGTCGTGTCCAACTCTTAGTGACCCATGGACTGCAGCCTACCAGGCTCCTCTGTCCATGGATTTTGCAGGCAGCTACTGAGACTTAAACCCCAACTTTGGGGCCTATTAGAGTTTGGGCTCTATAGTGTGGCAGTGGGTCTGCCCCCATGAAGCTGGCTCTGACTCTGACCCCAGTTCTTCCAAGGCTGATAAACTTACACAGTGAAGCGGGAGGGAGACGATCTCCCCAGGCTGCTCACTGGACTGCTGTGCTGTGAACTCCTGAGCCCCGTCCTGGGTCACGTCCCATGCTGGGGCTTTGTCCACAGGGACAGCACTCTTTCCCCCTCTCGCCCTCTTCCTTGTTCTTCTGAAAGTACGCCTGTGTCTCCTCGAGGCTGGTGGTGAAAACTCTTGGTGGAGGTGGAGAGGCTGTGGGAGGCTCCGGGGCAGAGGGGCCTTTTCCCAGGGAAGTTCTGGGAGCTCTCTATTAAAACTATCCCCTCTCAATCTTTTTTCTTTTTCCTTCTCAAACAGCTACAGAAGTGTTGGACGTGAAATCATGCTTGGTACTTGCTCTGAACTTCTCCATTGCTCCTAGAGCTGAGCCTGAGAAAGTGTCACTGAAATGGACTTTCCAGCCCAACCTACTCGTGGGTGACAGGGGTCCATGTTGGGTTCTACTGGGGGCCCAGGCTAGGGAGAAGGTGACATTTTTCTCTAGGTGTCCAACCACCATTCAGCCACTTTAGGGGTCAGTTACTGAGAGCTTGACCCCAGGCCTCAAGCACAGTGCGGGTCCTGAGGGGCCAAAGAAGATCAGGGAGGACTTCACAGCAGAGGTGCCATTGAAATAGACTTGAAGGATGAGGAGGAGGTGCACAGAGGGGAGGAAGTGGCTGCAGGTGGAGGAGACTGGGCGGCCAAGGGGAGAGGGTACGGGAGTGTTGTGAAGTGTCAGGAATGCTGGGGACAGGTGTTTGGAGAGACAGGCAGGAAGCTCCAGGCCAAGAAATCCAAATGAGGGCAAAGGAGCCCAGGAGCACTCGGCATGTGTGGCTGCCTCTGAGCCCCCATGAGGAGAAGGAGGCACATTCTGAAACAAATGGACTGTGGAGGTGCGGGGGGCTGATCTCTAGGCCAAAAGAGGGAGAGTGCCTGGGGGGCGGGCCCCTCCTGAGCCCTATGGGGACTGGCGGGTGGGAGTCTAGGGCTCCATAACCTGCACCCAGGGAGGCAGTGGGCCCCACTCCCCGAGGGAAAGGCATCATTTCTCAGTGCCCAGAAGCTGGGCCTGCTGTTTGGGGATAGATAGGGCTTAGGAGGGAGCTATCTCCCGCGGCCCTTGGTGATGAGGACACTGCTTGGGGATCGGGGAGTAAGGGGTCCTTTTAAGGCCCTGAAGGGGGCCATGGTCCCAATAGCAACCCCAGGGCCTGTGGCCCAGCTCCCAGGGTGGCGGGTCCTCTTTGAGGACACCATGCTGCATGCACACAGCCCTTCATAGTCCATGCAGCCCCCCTTCACATCTTATTTCAGTTCATGCTCATAGTGGCCCCTTTCCACTGGTGAGGTGTTCATCCACCTCAAAGACAGGGAAAGGGAGGTGTGGGGTGGATGTGCTCCTCACATGGTTGGTCCATGTGAGGGGCAGAGCCAGGATTTGAAGGGAACAGGTCTCTCTCAGTGTTGACCATCGATCGTGTATGTGGCTCTAGGTATCTGCAGTGCCAGGAATGAAACTGTCTTTCTAGGCTGTTAGCTGCTGATTTTACCAAGTACATGACATTCAGTTAACCCCCTAACAGCTCCACACAGTAGATATAGTGACGCCCAAATTGCAAATGAGGAAACAAGCTCAGAGAAGTTACATAACCGACTCAAAGCCACCTAGCTGGAAGGTAGCAGAGCCAACATCCAAATTCAGGTTCTCCTGACCTGTCCATGTGCCTAAGTGAGCCTAGTATGTGAGGGCCTAGACACACAAATGGCGCAGGACGACATGGCATCCGCCGCGGTGGATGTGTGTGCAGGCTGTCACGAGGCCACAGAGGAGCAGCAGGCCGAGGGCACGCGGTGTGTTCATGGCCTCCTAGGTGGGTGGTGTGGCCGGGACAGAGGTGACTTTGGGAGGGCCCTGTGGACTGAGCTCAGGGTTTCGGATTTAGTCCTGTCGGTGAGGAGAAGCCCAGAGGGTTCGGGCAGGGTTATAATGCAGAATTTGCATTATGGATTGCATGTGTCCAGAAGATCACTCTGGTGACTGGGTGGAGAATACCAGGTGGAGAGAAGGTGTTAGTAAAGCTGAAGGGGGAGGCGGATGGCCCACATGAGTCAGTTTTGCAACAGCAACAGAGGAAAAACTGTGTCTTTCTCAGATATGTAGGATTTTCTTATTTATTTATTTATTTTTTTGGATGAAACAGAGCTAGATATGGCGGGAGGACTGGGCCATGTGAAACAGAAATAATTCCATTTTACAGGTTGTTCTAACTGAATCTTCAAGTCCGTGTTTCATAAAGGAGGAAAAAGGGAACTCTGTATTCATAGCTAGAATCTCAAGTCACTTAAAATGAAAATGTGCCCTATCTGGGGGCTGACTGTCTCGGTGTCCAGCCCACAGCACTCTACCTGTACCACTCTCACTATGCACTTTTCTGGTCTGTAGTCTACCTGCGGGCAGGACCTATGCGACTTATTTATCTATGGACTTGTTGGAATACCCATGGCACTATTATACCCATTTTACAGATAGGGAAACTGAGGCTCAAAGAAGTTGGGCAGCTGCTGAAGCCTCTGAAGCCAGATTAAGTCAGTCTCTGTTGAGTATGGACTAAGTTTTGTCACTGTACTTTTTGACTTAGGAATTGGGACATTTGACTTATGAAAAGTCTGTGTGGCAGCTGAGTGTAAGAAATTATCTGGCAGGAGCTGAAATATTGGAATATTCCAATAAAGAAATATTGGAATATTCCAATAAAGAAATGTTCAGTTCAGTTCAGTTGCTCAGTCATGTCCGACTCTTTGAGACCCCATGAATCACAGCATGCCAGGCCTCCCTGTCCATCACCAACTCCCGGAGTTCACTCAGACTCACGTCCATCAAGTCAGTGATGCCATCCAGCCACCTCATCCTCTGTCGTCCCCTTCTCCTCCTGCCCCCAATCCCTCCCAGCATCAGAGTCTTTTCCAATGAAATAAAGAAATATTGGAATAGGGGCATTCTGGTGGCTTGTAGGACCAGATAATTCCAAAAATTTGGAATTATTACTGTTGGAGAGAACCCTGGAGGAATGGCTGGCCGAGATTTGTCAGCTTCAAGGCCCCAGGCTGCTCTGAGATGGCTCTCCTCCCAACACAGATGGATATGAGCAGAGCAGCAGCTCTGAGGAAGAGCCGAGAGGACAGTGTCGGGTGTCATGTGTACTGTGCTGTCTGCTGGGCACCAGCCGGCGTGGAGAAGCCTCCAGGGGGTGAAGTGGGAGGCAAGAGGGGCAAATGGGAAGCCCCTGAATGTGTCTGCCCAGCATCACCCAGTCACACACGAATGAAGGTCTGTGACGTCCCCCTGGGGGCTGTGTGCTGAGCCCCAGGGTGCAAGGGGTCTGAGCTGGCAGTTCCTGGCTGGGCTAGAGGCTGATTTAGCTCAGAGGGATGCCAAGGCCAGCATTTGTGGGAGGAGGGGAACAGAGAAGCCAGCCACCCACAAAGAGATAGATGAAATGTGCAAAGCTAGCTGCGGGCCCAGTGTCAGAACCACAGGCTGCAAGCAGACGTGACTGATGATCTCAGCGTCCTGCAGAACCACCCTGGAGAGCAGGTCCTGACCAAGCAAGGAGGAAACCTCTGTGCCCTGCCCTGGTCAGTAAGGTAGCCACTGGCCACTTGTGAATGTATAAATTTAAAGGAATGAAAATGAAATAAAAGAAAAATGTCAGTTCCTCATTCTCATTAGCCACGCATCAAGTGCTCAATAGCCAGAGATAACTAGATGGTATGGATATAGTACTTTTCCATCATTGCAGAACTTCTATCCAAATGTAAATTATCTCAGTAATAATTTTAGTATTGATTATATGTTGAAATAACATTTAAAATATAATGAGTTAAATAAAATACACTAATATGAACCTCACATGTTTCTTTTTACTTTTATTACTGTGGGTAGTAAATTTGTCAATTACCTGCATGGCTCAGATTTCTACAGGATAGCCCTGAATTGATGCAAGCAGGAACACGCCTCCATTTAGCCATCGTCTTTAATGCCACAGCCATTTGGTGGTGATGATGGCTTGATGATGGCTGTAAAAACCATTCTGCTTGATGATGGCTGTAAAAACCCTTTCTTAACACAAAGTTACAGAGTCAGCCTAGGCTGAGGGGAGAAATACAAGCTTTGGAGATGGAAAAATTTATGTTCAAATCTCAGCTCTGTTTCCCCATCGGCTGTGTGATTTGGGGCACATAACTTCTTTGTGCCTTGGTTTCTCATCTAAAAATGCAACCAGTGAATGATCCTCTGCACAGTACTGCCTTGAATCCTAGAGGAGACAGTGTCTGCAGAGGGTCTGGCATGGGCCCGGCCCTGAGGGCACCTTAAGAAATGGTGCCCCCTTTTATTCTTTTTATCACTGTCATTAATGTTTTTAGCATGGAAGTGTAAGGAGTTATGGTCAGTCTCTCTGGCCTCAGGCCACTCACTTCCTTGCCCCCTCCACCCCCCACCCCGCCTCAGCACCCTTGCTCTCTTTAATGACCCCCAGAGACGGGGCAGCAGGCAGCCAGTCAGCACCCTCTCTCAGGCACTCACCTGCTGGCAGCTGCTGGCCCATGAGGCCCGGAGGGCACCCCAGTTCTCTGAGCGCGTAGCTTTGCTCTCCAGATGCATGCGCAGCTGTGCCTCCAGCTCCTGGCTGACTTTCTCCAGGGCATGTACCTTGGCCATGTATTCCACCAGGCAACCCCCCAGGTCCTCGACGGCACCGAGGTCCCTCTCCAGGCTGGGAGCGGGTGCCGTGGCCAGGCCTGAGCTCCGCAGGCCTTGCAGGAAGACGCTACTGATGCCCAGGGCCCTGCGGGTCACGCGGGCACCCAGGCCACCTGTGGGCCCACTGGGTGCCATCCCTACATAGACTCTGGGTGTTCGGACAAGACCACTCACGGCAACGGTCCTGGAAGCTGGGAGGCCGTCCAGGGAGGAAGGTGACTGAGCTGCCCTGAAGGATGCCTTGTGCCTCTGCAGAGGCATGCTGGAGCTGGCCCCTGCGGGCGCGTCCACCACCACTCGCCTGGTGCTCATCTCCCCTTCTGCCTCTGCTGTGCCTAGGGGACTTACAGAGCACAGTGGTTTTTGGTTTCCAGCCCCAGCATCCCCGTGACTGGGCCTCTCTGGAAGCTTCCCTGTGCCAGGGCTGCTTTGTCTGCTGTTTTCCATGAGTTTCCACCATTCACCAAGCTGAAAGGGAAATGGTCCGCCCAGGGCTGTGTGCAGAGAGGCGCTCAGGCGTTCTCAGCAGGATCATGTGCCTGACCTCCTAGATTTTTCTGTGGGTGGTGGGGAGGCTGGATCCGTGTAGGCTGTGGGGGTGGCTCATCTGGGCCTGTGTATTTCACTACCTAGGAGGGCAAGGCTGGCACCCAGCAGTCCCATTTCACAGATGAGAAAACTGAAGCTCAAGGCCATTAGATCAGAAGTAGAGAGAGTGGCTGAGCCAGGACTGACTCCAGGTGCTTCAGGGCTAACGTCAGTGCTCTCCAGCTCTACCTGTGCTGCGTGTGTGACTGTGGACATGTGCCCGGAGATGACTGTGAACCAGCCTTGGTGGGAAGCAGCCCCAGGGACTCAAAAGAAACAGACTAAGCCTGTTGCTTCTTTCAGGCTCCCTCAGACCCAGCAGCAGATCAGGTCCCTGCCTGGCGCCTTTCTGCCCCCGAGCATGGTGTTCGTCAGTTGCTTGACCTTGACCACATTGCTTGCCTTCTCTGCACCTTATTCTCCAGGCACTGGCCTGGGCTCTAACTCGCTGATGCACTAGAAAGGGGCTGTGGGCAAATTCGGTTCTTACACGTTGGCCATACGTACTCTGGATGTTCCCTGTGCCTTGGCTTCCCCATCTGCCAGAAAGCTAGTACATATAAAAAGAGGTTTTCTGGTTAAAAATCTTAAAGGGTGCTCCAAGCTGGTATTGGATGCCACCCTCTGGGCTTTAACTTATGCCCTCAGTATCCAGAAAGGCTCTTGCAGTCCCCAGTGTAACAAAATGGACCTGAAATCCACTGCATTTAAGTTTAACCCTAGAGAAAAGAAGTAACCAAAACCCAGATCCTGCAATGTGGGGATGCACCTTGAGGAGAGAAGGGGAGGTGGTGAGCTGAATGTAGCCAGTACTGTGCACATCCCCATGCTTACTACACTGAGTCGTCAATTTGACCTCAGGAAGCAGGATCAAGGTTGACATGCACTACCATTAGGGCTGTGCACTGCACAACTCCAGGAGTATCATCACACGGCCTAGGACCACCTGTTCTCCCTTGCGTGATGACAGTCCTGGGAGCTGCGTGACTTACCTGAAGTTTCCTGTCCAAGAAGTGGCAGACCTGGGATGAGAAGTCTTCTTCTGACTCCAAGTCCAGTGACTTATCTAGAATCCCCCTGTCTCCTAACACCCAGAAAACAGGGTACCTGCCCAAGGTCACACACAGAGAGTTAAAAAAGCTGGTCACTTACTGGAACATTCTATGTGCTCTTTCCTTTTTTCCCCCCCTTCTACTTTTTCTATTTGAAATGACATGGAAAGTACTTTATGAATATCAATGTTGAATTTATGATTATCAGGTTAAGTAACCAATCAGATCAAGTAAAGGCTGACAGTGCCCCTTGTTTATTTAGATGAGGCTTTCTTGCTGTGAACGGAAAGCACCCTTTCTTGGTGTACCTGAAGGCCCATGGCTCCCACTAGTCTGCATTATACTGACATCCTCCTAAAACAGGTGATGCTAATGGGCCCCAGGAGCTGCAGAAATTCCAGGATGGATCATTCAAGAATGAACGGAGGGCGCAAGCCACAAAAATTGTTTGCAATAGTGCCATGTTTAGGCACCGTTACTCTATGAAATGGTGACACTCTGTGGTCAGGTTAACTTCATATTCCTCTGACTGAAGATATTTACAATATGGTCTGGAGTCCAGGGAGGGGCAGATGAGGAGGATGTATCTTGACACCAATATCTTCAAAGACCCACAGACAAATGACTTTTGGGGGAGAAATCCCAAGCATGGCCTAAAGAATTTGTTTTAACAAATGATAAATGGCTATTAGCTCATCACACTGATAAAAATCCAACTTACTGTTAAAATAGATACAGATGGATACATGGCGTTGGTACTTAAGGAAAACTTAAAAGTTATCTAAAAATGAAAAGAATGCAAAATGTATTAGCAACTTAATCCTCTGGCTAATAAAATAAGTTTATTTATATATACATGATAGCTGAATTCTGTGTATAAGGAAAAATAAGTCATACATCCCACATATGTATATATAACATATGTATCTCTGATTACATATGTTATATATAAATTCTACTTTACAAACAGATTTCTTTCTCTATATACACACACACTGATATTTTAAATGCAATCACTGACAGAAATATTATGACAAGTTTGAAAGATCAGACAGCAATGCACTGGGAAATGAGTCTCAGAGCAACATGTAACCTGCTTCCTTGTGGGTTGAAGAGTCTTTGAAGAGAGACAATCACCAAACTCATGTTAAGTACATTCATAAGACATTGAGAACACACAAGTTTAAAGGCCATTTTTTAAAAAGGAAAATGTAGGAAAGGAAAAAGGTATGATAAAAAGACCACAGCAATAACACAAACATATGACTCAACATTCAAGTTCAGGTCCCAATCTGACTATAAGAACATCTATAATCAAAATATACTATCAAACTATCTTTCATTTAGAGAAAGGAAGTGCCAAAGCAGTTATCTTCTCTATTAGCCACTATGTATTAGGGGAAAAAATGGATAAGCAGCCATCTCTGGAAGCCCTTCTCCTGTCTCCGGGGGTCTGAACCTTGTTGGTTTGTGGACCCCGGGGTGGGGGTGGGGCAGCGGGAGACCACCGACGGACGGAGAGACCAGTGAGAGGTGAAGACCCCTGGTGACCCCCAGGCAGGTCTGCAGCGCCCAGCACAGATACAGTGATGTCTTCTGAGAGATCCGCTTTGGCAATCTTGTTATTTTAAGATCCTGGGAGGAAGCTTTAGAAAACTACAGCTCCACACTCCAAGGCTTCTTCCACAAACACGTTCCTCAGGGGTGTGATGTGATGGTCTTTCGAGAAAACAAAGGTGAACCCCCAAACATTGGATCCTTGAGGAAGGGCAGGCATTTCAAAGCTCCAGGGCTGGGATCCACATTCAAACTGTCTCCAGAGAAAGGCACCGTGTCTAATGCATTTGCGGGTGGTGGGAGAATGTGGGGATACACTTGAAGGGGAGCCTCCTGCTGGCGGAGGGGAAAGTAGTTCTGATGTTAGCACAGTGGGGGCTCCCTGAGGGGGCTGTCAGGGGGCGTGGCCCGAGGACACTGCGGTCCTTTCCGCCTCCACACTCCAGCCTTTGTCCACACCTTGGATGGAATTACCCTCGACAGCCATTGGTGCCGTCACAGGGCTCAGGGCTCCCTCTTCCTTGTCCGCCAGCGTCCTTCCAAGTGCCCAGTTCCCGTCACTGAGGTGCGGATAAGGGGACGGAAATGGGGTCCTTCACATTGAATCAAGAGGAAGTAGAGCTGTAGGAAGCCTCACAGGCCTTGCACTTGGCCATTTTAATATCCACTTGTACAGGCCAGTCTCTTCTCTCACCTGCCTGGGGCTGCTGGGACCCCCACGTACAAGGACAGTTATTAAGAGAAGCAATCAATGCAACTGCTTTGCTTAGAAATACCTTTATTTTATAAAGGCCATGGATTGTTCCGCCAAGATTTTTTTTTTTAAACCACACTTATAAAAAAGATGTTGACAATTCTTAGGAAAAAAAAGCTGCTGAAAATGTTTCTCATCAAGTCAGGGTTACACAAAGATTATATTTATAATATATATTTGTATATTGATAAGTTAGAGATGGAAGGTAGGGACCGGTAAAGCGAGGGCTGCTGCTTAGTTAGATCTCCGACACTTGATCATTTCCCACAAACAGCGTTTCTTGGCAGAAGGGGTTAACGAGGACCATCCCGGTGTCTCTGTAGTCGCCATTGGCTGGGGAGCGGGGCTCTGATAGCTGGTCCTGGAGGACAGAGGGAAGAGACAGGGTGAGCTGGGGAGGGGTCATCAGGTGGCCATTCTTACATACCCACTGGAACATTTACTTCCACTTGGGAGTGCTTGGTAAACATAAAAAAAGTTATTGAAATGTAGTTGACATACAAAGTTACATGAATTTCCAGTGGACTGCATAGTGATTTGACATTTACATATATTATGAGATGGTCACCACGATAAGCCCAATAACCTGTGCCCTCAAACAAACTTATTACAATATTATCGACCATATCCCTTACGCTGTACCATTACATCCGTGAGGCTTATTTATTATATAACTGGAGGTTTGTACCTCCTAATCCCCTTTACCTATCTTCTCTTCATCTTAATCACTTGTCATCATCCTCACTGCTGATGCTGGGGTTCAGAGATCTGTCTGCTCTTTTTTCAGATCTTCACAGCAGCTTCCAAAGAAGGGTTCCTGCTTCCTGAATCATCTCCACTCTAGGCTGCAAGAGGTAGCATTGCTGTCCATGCGTGTACAGCTGTCCATGGTGTACAGCTCGCTGCCCTAGTGGGCAAAACCTGGTCCCCTTGGGCCCCAGACTCTCCTTCCACCTTTTCCCCACAGACCTCCAGGAGGCCTCACCACTTTTCTTTCCTGAACACACCCAGCACTTGCTCTCCTCTTTCTTCTCCTGAGACCCACCTACCAGAACCTGCAGAGTTCATTCCACCCTCCCGAGTCCTCCCAGAGCCTGGTCAGAATCCTAAGTCTGCTTCTTATAGCACTGGATGTGCTGAGCTGAATGGATCTGAATTTCTGTGTGACTGCACGATAGGTGACTGAAAAATTCAGTCCATCTACACAGCCCCAGGAGGGGAAAGCCTAGAAACAGACAACCCGCTCAGGTCATCTGAATGACTTCGGCCTCAGCCATGGAGGCAGATGGGGCTATGCAATAGCAGTTCTCAGACTCCAGCCCAGGTGTTGACATAGAGAAAAAAAGCCACAGTTTTTTCCAGTTCCACACAACGGAAGGCTCAGAGCCTGCAGGCTATTGTAGGGCAAAGACTCAGTGGCAGACTTGGGTGTAACTGGTTTAGGCCAGAGAAGGCAATGGCACCCCACTCCAGTACTCTTGCCTGGAAAATCCCATGGGTGGAGGAGCCTGGTAGGCTGCAGTCCATGGGGTCGCTAGAGGTCAGACACGACTGAGCGACTTCACTTGCACTTTTCACTTTCATGCATTGGAGAAGGAAATGGCATCCCACTCCAGTGTTCTTGCCTGGAGAATCCCAGGGATGGGGGAGCCTGGTGGGCTGCCGTCTATGGGGTCGCACAGAGTCGGACACGACTGACGCGACTTAAGAGCAGCAGCAGCAGCAGCTTAGAAATGGCTTCAATTTAAGATGTCATGATCAATACTCTGAAATTTATTTTTAAACAAAACGTGCAGACTTTTTTGTTTTTGTTTTCACTGCACTATATTCCCCTCAAAATGAATAAAAAGCATGCAATTTTTGATAAGTATATATTATTTATGGGTAATAAGGAGAGAAAGGAAGAAAGGCCATTTGTTGTAAAATGTCTTCAGAAGCCAAGAATGTCCTTCGCTCATCTTAGGGGTGGATGTGGGGCCAGCTGTCTAAGAGAGGAGACCAAGGCAGCGTGTCAGCGAGGGGACAGAAATCCTCTTTCTCCACTGGGCTTTGGAGTTAAGCTGATGGGGAGTTTGGAGCCTGAGATGTGCTGTGGTTTTACAGTCCTCACAAGAGTTTAAGGGCAAACCACATGGGGGAAGTTATTCTGTGTTAAAAAAAAAAAGAGAGAAAGTTATGTAGAAAATAACTAAGGCAGGAAGGAAGAAAAAAGGAAGGAGGGGAAGGAAAAAGAGGAGAAAGCATGAAAAAGTTTCCAAATGCTTCTGGGCACCACAATTCTGCCCACACAGTTCTGTTTTGCTGTTTTCATCAGCCCAGCAGGGGAGCAGGGTGCCAGGGAAACTTGCTTAGGCGAAGCACTTGGCAGCCTCCAAAGCTGGCAGCCTGGCAGTGAGCTCATGGCCCTATGACTGCGGTGGCTGTGTGGGTGGGCAGGGCCTCTGTGCCCGGGGGACAGGGCACAACTGCTGTTACTGGGAATACAGCAGGATGAGGGGAGCAGACCGACTGGGAGAGGGTGAGAAACCCACTCTGAAGCCAGCCAAGCTTGGCGCTGCTGCAGACCCCGACCCTAGCAGGGTCTCTGGCCTGTGTCCCATGGTGGCCTGGGGCTGTGGGTGCTGTGCTCACCAGCACTGTCCTCTGGCTTTTGGTTTTCATTTACCAATTTGTAAGCAGTTTATGGTCCAGGGGAACAGAGCCCACACTCAAAGTGGGCCAGCCCTTGGGCCAAGCTACCTGCTTTTTTTTACTCACTGTGACAGTTTTCAGGAACACTTCTGCCACCAAATTGTACCCTGGCCATGCTAAAGATCAATGCCATTGTAAGGCCTGTCCCTCTGTTTGTCCTTCAGCTAATTTTTTTTTTTTCTGAGTGTCCACTGTGTGTCAGGCTTTGGGGTGGATGATGGGTAGATTGTGAGCAAAGTTCACTCATGTGATGACCATTTACTGAGTACCTACCACATGCTCAGCACTGTTCTAGGAGCTGGGCATAGGGTGTGAGGAAGCCTCCTGCCCTGGGGCAGCATGTGTTCCAGTAGGTGAGATGTATACTCAGCAGTCAACAGAGAGAGAAGGGTACAATGCCAGGTGGAGAGAAGTCCTGAAGAAAAACGAAGCAGGGTGGGGACAGAGCACTGTGGATAGGGGGAAGTTGGGGTTCTAACCTGTGTAGAGCAGTCAGGGAAGGCCTCTCTGAGGAGGTGGCACTGCAGCAGAGGCTTGGAGGAAGTGAGAGATGGAGGCAGCTGGGAGAAAAGCATTTCAGACAGGTGCCAGGATGACCTTACTCTAGGCACTGAGACCTGTACTCCTGGGGGGCCTGGCAGAGTGGGGAGGAGGTAGGCGGGGCCAGCCTGAGAAAAAACCAGCTAGGAGGAATCTGGACTTTGTCTAGAGTGTGAGGAGGAGCCCTGTGAGGCTTGGAAGTTGTGACTGACATGAGGTCCTCCCTTGAAAGCCTGGTCTGGTTGCTGTGTGGAGGATAGACTGCAAGCGGGGACTGGGGGCAGACAGCGGCTGGGAGAGCTGTTTGCAGAGCGATGGCAACAATCCTGGGTTCGAGGGATGATGGCAGCCCAGGCGGGTGTCGTTGGGGTAGGGGGTGGTCACAGTGCTGGTAGTGAGACCTGCCCATGTGGAGGAAAAGCCAATGGACTAGGGGCTGTTGACGGATGGGATGTGGGGTGTGTCAGAGGAGAAGGTGGCCAGCAGTGCCATCTAATCATGAGAAACACCAGGGGGCTTCCGGGTGTTGAGGTGGCAGGGAAACGCTGAGAGATCAGTCTCGGGCTGTTCACTATGAGATGCCCGTGAAATGTGTGCATCGGTAGCTGGGCACATGGGTCTGGGGCTCAGGCGAGATGGCCAGGCTAGAGCCGAACTTGGTAGTCATGGTGAGAAATGGGACTTAAAGTCATGGAACTCTTTCACAGAGAAGAGAAGCAGTGGGAGCACTGAGCCTGGGCCCTCCTGTAACTGGAGCTTGGGGAAAGGACAGGGGGCCATGATAGAGATTAAGGAGGAGCTGCTGGCGGTGGGAGGGAACAGGACAGGATGGGGCTGGGATGCCAGTGAAGAAATGGTTTAAGGAGGAGATGATTGAACGTGCCAATACTGCTGGTAGGCGAGTAAAATCAGTGCCTTAGAACTTCCCCTTGGGGTTAGCAGTGTGGGGGCGAGAGACTCAAAATTGTCATGTCAGACCTGTGGCTATGTAATTACAACCCTGGTACGTGCCACAGTGGAAAAAGCACAGGAGCTGAGACCCAATGATAGGAGAGGGTGCCCAGCTCGGTAGTCAGGGGAGGCTTCTCTGAGGAAGTGACTGTTGGACTGCACCCTGAGTGGTGCGTCACTGAGTCACTGAGTGGACAGTGACTGGAGTCACTGAGTGGACAGTGAGGGGGATGCCCAGGAGGGAGAAGGGACATGCTAGGAGACACATCAGGAGAGGGAAGAGCTTATGCACAGCCCTGCAGTGTGATATAACTTGGTGCCATAATGAAATGAAAAGAAATCCAATGTCATCTGAGCTTCGCAGATGAGGGAGAGGGTACGACATGAGGCTGGAGGGTTGGGTGGGGACAGGTTCACCTCACAGGCCCTGAAAAGACTTTGAACTTCGACTTACCAGCAATGGGAAGCTACGGAAGAGTTTTGAGCACAGGTGTGATGTGATCACAGACATGTCTATAAAAGCTCATCTGGATGCTGGGGGGATGGGTCTGCAGGAGGGGAGGGGACTGTTCCACCAGAAGCATGCTCAGCCCCACCCCCACTTTTACTTAGCTGTCCACCACCCTTCTCCCGGGCCATCTCAACTGCATCCCTTACTTATTTCTCACCTATCTTTCTGTCCTCTCATCCATTCAGCCATTCACTAAACCATCCTTCCTTTCCTTCTTATCCATTCACTGATAATGACCATCAGCACAATCTTTCTACAACTGGGTCACAAAAAGCTTAACTTTCATTGACTCTCCGCTGTCCAAGACTAATGCACAAACTCCATCCAACTTCATCCAAGGCTGTGCCTAATCCATCTATCTCTCCTGGCGCACCCTGACCCCTACCCCACCCTTCTGTGAGAGTGGAAAGAGCAGTGGTCTCTGTAGTCAGAACATGGGGTTCAAAGCCCAGCTCCCTTACTGGCCAGGCTGGGGTTTCCTGCACTCATTCACCCTGCCAGCACTTGCTCTGCGAGGCTCTCCTCCATGGGTTTCACAGCCCTCTAACTTTCCCCATATCCCCCTCGTATCCTACTCTCCCCGTATTATCTGAATGATGCCAAGGTCCAGTACCTTAACCACATCTCGGAGCCTGGACCCCTTCAGAGCAAGCTCCCACCTTCACAGTCCCCTGAATGCCTGCCACCAAACTGTCCTCAATGAACAGTTGTTGGCCTCTTCCCAGAAACCCAAAGTCCCAAGAAACGTGCTTCGCCAAGCAGATGCCCATTTGGCGGGGCTGGGGCGGGGCCCCGCAGCTCAGGACCCTGCCGGTTCTTGCCGCCAGGAGGAGGCTGGAGAGGCGAGTGGGTGCTCCTCCCCCAATGGCAGTCCTCCTGGGGGCAGCCCTTGGTTTGGGGCTCGTTACCTCAGAGGTTTCCAGGGACTGGATCTCCCTGGGAAGCTCCACGGCATGCTTGCTGAAGTAGTCCATGGTGATGGCGTTGTTCCAGTAGCTCAGACTGTTCTCGGGATTGGCCGGCTTCTTCTTCCTCCGCAGGCAGCACACGGTCAGCAGGACCGCTGCAGACAGAGTCCCAGTTAGAGAGAGGGAGGGGCGGCGAGCCGGGCCAGCATTGCGGAGGGAGGGAGGCAAGCCTCCAGGTGGGACCGTGACAGTCACACATCCAACCACTTGCCCCGCTCATTGATTCGCTTGTTCATTAGCTCAACAAGTATCTATAAACGTGGAGCACCTGCTTTGTGCCAGGTGCTGGGGACGGGGGAGAGAAGAAAAAGACAGGACCGCCCTGCTCTCATAAGCTTTCCTCCTTGCGTGGTATGGAGGGTTCACGGGGGTTAGACAGTATAGGAAGATAACTGTTCAGGGAAAAGGAAACACGGGGAAGTGAGGGAGACAGCCGAGGGGAGCTGCGGGAGGGGTTCCATCGTGAAAAACTTCCCTGAGCAGTGACCTTATGGCTGAGACTGGCATGTGGGGAAGGAGCTGGCCATGGGTGGAACAGGGGCAGTGTGTCCCAAGTGGAGGGAACAGTACGTCCAAGGGTCCTGAGGTGGGGACGAGCTGCATGTACGTGAGGAAATAGCAGCATGGCTGGAGTGCGGTTGGTGTGGGAGAGAGTGAGGTGGGAGGTGAGGCCCAGGGCCAGGAAGTTTGGATGGAATTTCGGATACCTGTGCATGTTGCAGTGCCAGGGAGTTTGCTCCAAGTAAAGGCCTTGCGCTCTCACTGGGAGGGGTCCCCAGAGCTCAGCTGCAGGAAGTGACACGTATGTGCCAAGCTGCACCTCAAAACTGAGGAGGAGTGTTCCTGAAGTGGGAGTGTGGCATAGAGATGGGCAGAGCCCAAGGAACCTTACAAATGAGCCTTGACTTCCGCAGAGGGCAGAGGCTCAGAGCAAAATCTCTGGGCAGAGGTCTTGGACCCTGAAAAAACTGTTGCTCCGGTCTCATTATCACCATCATCATCAAAAACAAATAGCTGCTAGCAGTCCTATAGCATGTATGTAGGGCTCCAGCACTCTAGAAACATGAATTCATTTAATCCTCCATGTGACTCCATGAGGTCAGTACTATGAGGGTCACTATTTTACAGACAGGAAAATGGAGACTTAGAGAGGTGAAGTGACTTGCCCAAGCGCAAATCCAGATGGCTCCGAAGTCCATGCTGTTAACCATCCATGGTTCTGCCTCACAAAGACAAGACAAATGCTGACACGGAAACCTCGCTGCACAGAGAGGTCTGATCCCGCCTCCACACAGCTCGACGTGCCACCCTGTTTGTTCAGTCTCGGACCCTCGGGGGCACGGGAGGAAGGAGCATGTTTGGAGGCTGCTGCTGAACCACGTGTGAACAGAGTGGCTTGGACATGCTGACAGGGAAGGCTTCCAAGGTCAGAGAGGTGGGGTGGCCTGTCCGGGGTCTTACAGGGGAACAGGAGATGCAGTGCCCCAGGGAGACAGGAGCCATCTTGGGGAGAAGCCAGTCAATGAAGACTGAGCACCTCCTGCCCAGGCTAGCCATCCCCAGAGCCCATGGGGTGGCTGAAACTCTGGATCAGGGGTAGGCATGGTTGCACTCAACATCCTGGTGGTGCCCATCATCTGTGCTGGGGGGTGGAGGGCAGGCTGAGCTGCCCATAGAGGCTGGTACCGTGGTGGCAGTGGCCACCAGGGGGCAGTGGAGGCCCATCTCTGCCCACAGCGGCCAGCAGGCTTGGTGGTTTTGGGGGCCTATGCCTGCCAGGGTATGGGGGAACTGCAAAAGTTGGCATCCACACAGACTGAGACCTCAGTGCCCAGAGCCCAGAGCCTTGCAGGCTGACTGAGGAATTCTGTAGCTCTTTCCTGCTGCTGGCCTTGCTGGCACCTCTACCTGAAAAGGCTTCCAGGCAAGATCAAGAGATTGGGCAAGTTTCCATTCCATCCAATCTGCTTTGATCAAAAAGACTTCTACTTTTCTTACCATTCTTCCAGGTCCTCTCAAAAAAGTTTTAAAAATAGAAAGCCAGTTTCTGAATACTTGAGCTCAAAGACATTTTAGACTGGCTGGTAGAGATTCTTTCAAGCTTTGTGGGTTTCCTCCCTTCCTTCCAAAGAGCCCTTTCTTCAACTGGTTGCAGGAATAAGGGGTGAGGAGGGAGGCTGCAGAGTCAGCCTGAAAATCTGCTAATTTAGGGCACACCTGCCTGTTCTATAGAGGAGAAGACTCTGATGCAGAACCCAGCTTGCCACCGGACACAGCAAGTGGCAAGGCTGGGGCAAGGCCCTGGTCCCTTCTCTTTTCCGGAATTTTTATTCTTCATTGTCACGACTACTTTTCACCCTACTCCTGGGACTGGAATGGGGAAGCAGCCCAGGGGAATTCAAGTTGGGGAAACCTAAGCCATAGGGTGAGGGCTAGGCTGCATGAACCACTCCCTCCCACCCCACCCCACCCCCGCCCGCTAACCTAGGTGTGTGCAGGTTGCAGAATCCAGGTCCTCTGGATCCTGGGCCAGTGCCCTCTGAGCCCATACTGCCCCTGCCCCAGGGACTGGGCCTGGTTAGGACGCATGACCAGGGTCCTGCCCTGTGGGAAGGGCTGGGGGTCGGAAGGGGGAGTTCTGTTCCTCACTTTCTCTTCCTCCTCCCATGTTGTTAGCACTCCCAGCCTGACTACACGTCAATCGGGGAGTTCTTGGTGCCTCTCAAACACCATTTCACTTACACACCAGAAGCCAGCCCGGCTACAGGAAGAGCATGGGCTTAGACTCCAAAAGACCTGAGTTCAAGTCTGACTCGGCTGTGTATTACACTAGGCGTCACTTCCTCATGCTGATCACTATAGACCCGGCAGGGTTGTAAGGATCATGAATGCCAAATGCTGAGAGCACTGCCTGACACACAAGAGGTGCTTCACTAATACGAGTTTCCTTCTTGTTCTCACCTCATCATCCTTAAAGGGAGACCCTGAAGGAAAAATTGGGCTGCGTGCCTGTTGCGTGGTTCAAGGCCAAGGGTTAGGTTAGTACTTCCACTATTTTGGGGTCTGAGCTTTCATCTCAGAAAGAAAAGTTCAATCAAATTTATGGAGTCTCTATTTGATTCCCAGGTGCTCTACCGTCTGATTTAACTCACGATATGGCTGCCTGAGGAAGGTGCTGGCACTCCTCCCATTCACAGAAGAGGCAACTGAAGTCACCTAAACTTCTAAACCACACAACTCTGCACACTCAGGTGCGAGCCGCGCCCCCTCCCATGTCACCGAAAGCTTCAACTGCTCTGTTTCTCCAAAGGGAAAGGCTGTCAAGACCCTCGAGGAGGTCAATAGGATCCCTATTTCCTCTAGTTTTGAAACTGAAATGAGAGTGAAGCAAGTTCTCCCAGCTTCTCCAGCACATCAATAGGGAATCAGCCACAGCTTGTCAGAGGTATGACAAGAAGGAGGAGGGTCGCTGACGTGAAGATGGAGCCTGGGTACTGTGCTGTGTTTCTGGAAGGGATCTCATTTCAGGGCTGGGACCTGCTATACGATGGGAAATGGACACGAAAGCCTACAGGACCCTGAGGGAGGTGCTTTGAAAACGCCTGCTGAGGGTGCTCTCCACGGGCGGCTGGAGGATGTGTGGCAAGTCCTGACAATGAGATGAGTATCATCACCCTCTGACCGTGTCCTCACCGGGCACCTCCGCATGGTAGATGCTGTGATAGGACTTCAGATGCATCTGCTGTCTCCGACAAGGCTTTGGAGCGGCAGCTGCAGCCCTGCGAGTGCCTGAGCAGCTCTCCTGTTGCACGGAGCAGCCAAGGGACCACCCCCGCCTCTGCCCCCTGACTCGCCACCACGGGTGTGCCGAGGCCACCCTTCCCAGGCTGCTCCCAGCCATCACTGATGGAGCAGGTCTGTTCCCGCAGGATAGGAAACTCCTCTAATGGTCTGAGGACTCCCCTCACTCGTGGAAGCTTCCTCAGGACGACTATCCAGCCTTTTCCTTCCCAGCCCTCCACCTCTTTCTTCTTCCTTTATATCAATAATTCAAAGGTGTTTCCCCAATAAATCTCTTTCAGGCCTAATTCTGTTTTGGTATCTGCCTCCTGAAGGCCTTGAATGAACACAGTGGACATTAGTCCTATTTTAGCAGGTGAGAAAACAGTGGCCCAAGGGTTAACCTGTCCAAGTCCCAGGGGCAACTTAGTGGGAGCTGGGTTTACATCCAGGTGTGTCTGGATCCCAAGTCAAGGCTTCTTGTTACAGCAGGGTCCCTCTCAAGCTATTCACACGGGTTTAAAGTTAGGCAAATGACAGAGGGCAGGGAGCTCTGACGTCTCAGTTTGGCCCCTCATTAGGTAGATTAGAAACCGAAAACCCTGGAGGAAAGGATTAGTCGAGCGGTGCCAGCCCATCTGTGGACAATCATTTCCTCACTCTGGAGGTTGGGGGAGGTCAAGGGAGGCCTCAGGGTGTGGAAGGAGGCCGGGCTGGACCGGGTGACGGGCCTGGGGAAAGCAGGTTTGGGGGCTCATGGACTTTCTGGCCTGGTGGATGGAGATGTGCCTGAGGAAGCTCCAGAAGGTTCCTGCCGCAGGTGCTGGTTGGGAAGCACAGGGAAGAGCTGTGAGTGTGGCCAGGACACTCTAGTCCAGCCTCGGGAACATCCCCGGGTAAGCCTGCCTTTTTCAAAGGCTGCCCCACCTCCTTCAGTTGGTTCATAAACCCCAAGGAGACAAACCTGGTCACGCTTACGTCCCGTCCTAATCTATTCTTTTAACTGGAAAGAGTACTTCTGACCCAGGTTTCTTTCTTTCTTTCTTTTTTAAAATATAATAACTACAAAGTCACTGGGGTCTGTGAGTAAAGGTACACAGACACATTCGGATTTGAGTAACATTCACAGAACAACTGGTAATATAGCCACGAGCCACCTGGCATAAGGATGCGTTCTCTCTGCTGCTCCAGTGGCATTTCTGTACATCTGGAAGGAGGCCAGTCTGTCCTGGGTAACGTGCGTGTGAACTGTCACGAATCCTGGGTCAGTGAGAGGTTGCTCTGCTTTGGATGGCTCAGCTTGGATTGATGATGAAAACTATCTGTAACTGGCCTTGTTTCCTGCTTTCGCCCCATGTAACTCCCATCTCTTCCAGGGAGGCTGGATGAAGACAGTCTCAACAATGAATGTGGTATGTGCAGGCCAGGCCAGAGAGACTGACAGAGCCACATAACCGACCTCCTGATGGAAACCCAGATGACAGCCAAGAGCAGGGACCACTTCAGCACCAGACCCAGAGGCTTCCAGGAGGAGGTGGTGGCCTGTGCGTCCTGATGGTGGCAGCAGAGACCATCTCAGGAGCCACCCAGCTCCCAGCGCCTGACCAAATGTGGCCTGGATCCAATCAGTTTCAGTTCTCAGTACATCTGAAACTAAGTGTGGCTGTTTCCAGTGTGGCTCAGGAGACAAAGCATTTCTCAGACCTGGCGCAACATACATCCTTCCAGCTGCTAGAAAGGGCTCATGATCTGAAGCGCAGGTGTGGGTGGTGACAGCTCCTCTTGAGCAGACCTGAGACTTGCTACAATCACCCTCTGCTTCCACCAGAAACAGGGGACTTGCTGGCCTGCCCAGCAGTCCCTGAGAAGCTGGACCAGGGCCCGGACTACTCAGAAAAGCCAGATGAGAAAATCTACGCATGTACTTTGTCACCAATGCAGATTGCCTGAAATATCTGGCAAACCAGCCAAAGAGGAAACTCTTCTTTGAGGGCTGGAGAGTGTGCTTTAGGATAAATGTAGCTGCTGAGAAGGTCTGACTGTGGGGCCCCTAGACCTGGCCAGGCTATGAGCTTTCAAACAGCACAGCATTTTAAAGCTGGACAAGCATCTTCTTTCTCAGTGCCCCTCTCATCAGGACCTTCACAGGGTCAGCGATGGTCCCACAGGACAGGGAGCTGTATGTATGTGGAGGCGGCCAGGCTGGAACCCTGCTGAGTGAGGGCTTGGCCTGAGGATGGTGGAGATGCGAGACAGACACCAAAGGAAGCAGGGGCTGTGGGTCCCAGGGGAAATCTTCCTTTCTGAAGTAATATGCTCTCGCCCAGCGGCTGAAGGCTCCTGTCAGTGCCAGAAGCATTCTCACGGTGCAGTTCCAGGCTTGTCCTCGCTTCTGTCTTGGCTGATGTTATTATGCATGGTTTAGGCAGCCCATGGGTTTTCTGCTTTGCAGTAAAATTTGATCTAATTTCAAACTCATATATAGCAGAAGGGCTGGAGACATCTTTTTAGACCTGCAGCCCCAGGTGGGTGTGGGCTGTGGGAGTGCAGGTAGGGACAGGGCCCTGGCAGCTGGGTGGGGGAAGCTGTGTCACACATTTCTGGGTCCCTCGTGCTTGAAACAGTGCTTGGCACACAGTGAGCACTTGGGAGATGCCGTTGAGGCGAATGGATCGTGTCACCAGGTCTGGGCTGGCTCAGGTGTGATTGGGACCCTGGGCAAGTCACTTTACGTGGTGACATACGCCCTACCTGTATGGTGCATCTGCTTTGTCTTTTTATTTTATTGCTCTAGCTAGTCTGCTTTAAGGATGAATGATTAAAAATAGTAGGAATTCCCTTTGTAAACTACAGCCTCTAGACACATGGAAAGAATGGAAAATTAGAAAGCTGTCTCTAATGTGGTTACTTCTCAAATATGACCATTATTAATAATTTATGGGCTAATAGTGCTACATTTTCTCATTATCATTCTTCTGTTTTAGAAGTGAGCAATCACAGCTTTAAGAATATCTGTGTGCACCCATGAGTGACAATAAATATGCTTAAGGAAAGAATGAAATATGCAACCTGTAAACATTTTCACTTTTCCTGCACTGGTTCCTTGAGCAGACTGGACTTTCCTCAACATGGAAAGTTGGCTTTGCTTATCAACTGGAAGGAGACAGAGAGCTGGGAGAGGCAGCTCCTGGAAAGAATCCAGACTCCAGATTAAAAAGGATTTTGTCAGAATACAATGCCAAGCAGACATCAGGTTAATGTTAAAGGCATACACCTCCTGTGCTGATGTTTGATTGACCCATAACATGAAGACAGGCTGGGAGACCTGGCCGCATAGCCTCCTCTGAAAAAGTTTCTGGGGCTTCATTCCCCTTGAGATCAGGCTGAGCCCATGGTGTGACGTGAGGACCTGATGCCAGAGCAGGTTGCCTGAATGTGACTAAAGTGTCCGAACAGAGGAACTGCCATGCACGCTTCTCTGCCTCGGCCGGGCACGGGCAATGCGGTGCTTCTTCTGGGGCAGGCATGAACTGAGGCCATTGGAGGGGTAGATAGGGGCAGGACCAGGGCCAGGTGGCCCTGTGAAGAGACTCAAAGGGACAGGGACGACAGCTTGGAAAAGAAAAGCTTGCCCTTGAGAGTGGTTTCCTGTATCTCAGGGGTTGGTGGATGGACTTGTTTTGTGTGGTTTCAGAGGGCAGAGGTTAGAACCAAAGAGTGTAACTTACAACGGGAAAATTACAAGGCCCCCAGGAGAGCTGGAAACAGCCACAGGACAAAGGGGCTACGTGGGCAGCACAGGGGTTTCTCACCCCTGAAAGGACTGAGGGGGCACCTGGATGATGTCTGTGTGTGGGGTGGGGCTGGGGGGAGGGCAGGCACAGTAAGGATTCCTGTGAGGCCATCAGAAGAACTCTTAAGAATTGAGATCAGGTGCATGGGGGAGACATGAAGGCAGCCCTTCATTGGGACATGAAGGGTCCCAAGTGATTGCATCAGGTTCTTTGTGGAGACGTCAGGGAGGAAGAGGGCTTCCCCAGTGGCTCAGCCAGTAAAGAATCTGCCTGCAATGCAGGAGACCTGGGTTCAATCCTGGGTTGGGAAGATCCCTGGAGAAAGGAAATGGCTACCCACTCCAGTATTCTTTCTGGAGAATTCCTTGGACAGAGGAGCCGGGTGAGCTACAGTCCAGGGGGTTGCAAAGAGTCAGACACGACTGAGCAACTAACACTTTCACTACACTTTTTTCAGGGAGGAAGAAGCCCCTAGAGTTTTCAATATAGGAGTGATGGTGGGAGTGATGGTGGCAGCAAGGGGGCGCTGGTGGCCCGCTATTGTTGTGGTCTAGGGGAGCCCTTCTCCATGTACCCAGTGGGAGCAAAGGCAATGACAAGGTCCACAAAGCACCACTTCACACCACTCATGGACAAGCAAAATGGGGAGGAGCCACAAAACAGCTAAATTCACATGTAACTTGTAAGCCTCAATTTAGTTATAAGAACTGTTTTTGTCAAGGCTACTAGAACTTCCTGCAAAATAAAAACTTCATCTTTTCTTCTTTCATGAGGGAAGACAGGAGGAGGAGAAGAGAGCAGCAGTAAGGGTGACGGAAGAGAGGTTGGGGGGAAGGCTCCAAGGGCTCTGCCACTTGGAGGCTGTCGGTTTGGAAGCACCAGCTCTCACCTTGCGGGGTGTTGGTGTCACATGGCTAGAGAAGAGAGCAGGCAGGGTAGTGTCATGACATGAGCCCTGGGCTGGAAGATGGGTGCTCTGAGCTCACATTCTAACCCTGACTCTCATGAGCTCTGGGGTCCTGGGGAAACCATGTCCCTTCCCCAGCCTGGTGTTTCTTTCTGCAAAATGCCGAGTTGGACTTGACTCCCAGCTCCTAGGAGTTGTGCCTTTATGATCAGTGGGCATCTGAGCCATGGCCTGATGAGCTAGGGGCCAGGAGTGGGATAACCTGGGATTCTTGTTCTGCTGCCTTCTCTCCTGGGGTTCTGGGAACTCTGCAGACCACTTGGTGGGGACTGCCCAAGTGTGGGGCAAAAGAATTGTGGGGATGGGCACGCTGCCGTGGTGGTGGGTGAGGGGAGAAGGGAGCGTGTGAGGCACTTACAGCAGGAGGAGATGGGCACGCTGATGGCGAGGATCACCCAGGCGATGTCCATCTTGCTCAGGCAGATGGTGGCTCTGTGCTGGGGTTTGTCCCCTTCGGCCACATGGGAAATGTTCCCCGCTGTTCCAGGCTTCCAGGTCCCAGCGGGGACTAAACGGTTGAGGAAATTTCCTGTGGCTGTGGACACCACTGTGGAGAGAGGACTGGGCACCCTGCCCATCATGGTGGGTGTGGGGGTGGCCACAGCTTTCTCCTCGGCTTGGGAAACAGTGCTTTCTGAAGCCCATGTTGGGCGGGCTGGGGCCTGCGGGGCTAAGGATGTTCCCTGAGGAAGCCCCTCGGAAGGGACTGAGACACTGGCATCAAAGGCAGCCTGGATGGGCCCCGTGGTGGCTGCGAAGACCCCAGAGTTGGTAGACGGAGGTCTGCTGGTGCCGGGGGTGACAGTAAGCCAGGAGTCACTGTGGCTGGAGCCGTCCTGCGGGTCACCATGGGGGTGCTGAGAAGGCACTGGAGCACGCTGTTGACTGGCAGGGGTGCCTGAGGCTGCTGTGGCATCTGGCTCCCCTCCTTGGCTGGTGAAGGTGGAACCACCCCCTTGGTCTGCCCTGCTAAGGCTGGGCTTGTCCTCCACAGGCACTAGGGGGGTGGTGGGTGGTACCCACGAGGTCCTGCTGGGCGCTGAGGTTGCAGCCACTGTCTGGGGCTGTGGCGAGGAGGAGTAACCCCAGAGCGGGTTCCTGGGGGTGAAGGTGGAGGGGTCAGGCTCCACAGACCCTGTGAAGTTGCCTTTGTAAATCTGAAAGATTTTCCCCAGCGGCCGCTTCTGCCCCAGATGTGTGGAGCTCTGGTTTCTTCCCCGCTGGCTGTCCTTCCTCCCGGCATGACCACTGGGTGCAGCGGGGATAGGGCGTGGTGAACTGCCGGCTCCCTTTCGGGAAGAGCCAGGGGGCCTGGGGGGCCTGCGTGTGGTAGCTCTGGAGGGGGCTGTGGGGGGACGGCTGGTGGCTTCCCCTGGCTTTGTCAGCAGGATGGTGGGCGCAGTTTCGCCTGGGGAGCGGCCCTCTGAATGGGAGGATGTGGTTGCCACAGCAGCAGGAAGTGGCCCTGTGGACAGGGAGCCTTCAGAATGGGGGGTGGATGCCGTCGCCATGATGGTGGAGATGGTGTTTGTAGGAGGGTGTCCATCTAGATGGGGTGTTGTCGTTGCCATGGGAGCTGTGGCCTGTGAGGAGGGTCCATCAGGATGAGGGGTCGGTGTCACCACAGAGGCAGGGGTGGCCACCATGGAGGAGTGTCTGGTAGAACTGAGGGATGCTGTCACCATGGTGCCTGGGATGGTGCCTGAGGGGGAGACTTGAAGAGATTCCCTGGGAGATGGTTCCTGGGCAGCAAATACCAGTGCTTCAGTCAGCGCCAAGGTCAGGAGGAAGCCTTGAGAGGGAGACAGAGAGCAGAGGTGAAATCCCGGGAGCAGCTCAGCCCTGTGCCTTCCTTACCCATGAACCTGAAGCACCTGGGAACTCCAGGGAAATGGTGGGAGGATCCCTGAGGTCCCTGTGCATCCCACACAGGACCATGGGGACGGGGGTATCTATCAGGTTGGTTCCACCCAGCACCCCTCCCAGAGAGAACCCACCCACAGGGGAACCAGAGACAGCCAAACCAGCCAGGCCTGTCCTTTCCCAAGTGCCTCTGAAATGCCTCTGCCCTCTGCCCAAGGGCAGATGCTCAGACGGGCTGGGGGAGGAAGCCTTGTGGCCTCTGAGTGCCTGCGGACCTTCTGCACCAGGGAGCCGTCCAAAGTGTGACCACAAGGAAGCCAGCAGCTCTGTGTGAGCCGCCCTGAGTCACTGAGCAGGGCTGGGTGGGCAGAGCTGACCAGCACCCACGCCTTTTCAGACTCCTCCATTTATGAACTAGACACAGTGCTTGTTCACGCCCACCCACAAAAGAGTTAAGGAGGGTCTACCCCCTCCTTGACCCTGGAGACACAAAAATGAACAGGGCCTGGGTGAGGTCATGAGGTGAGGGCCTGGGTGACCAACAGGCAGAAGCGGACGGGATTCAGAGGGTGACCAGATCTGTTGCCCATAAAGTACTTAGCACAGAGCCTGCAGGACAAGGTGCGGTGCATAAACACCAGCTGATTGTATGGTTAACTGCTTGTCCTATGTACTCACGAGGCTGAACTCTGGAAGGCCACTGGTGGTGCCTGGCCTTCCAGAGTAGGAGGAGCCCTTCTGAGCATTGACAGAAAACTATGGACTTTGCATGATGGTGAGTGTGTGTGCTTTTTGTTCACTGAGAAAAATGCACAAGGACAAAAATCTATACACGTAAAAACGCTTCTAAAGATGTGTGGATTTTATTAATCACAACAGCATGTGCCCATCTTTAAAAATAATACTTCAGATCAATGGGATATGTAGGATCTATTCGGATTATAAACGTGAAGACTGGCCACCCTGTACTACCCACGGGCTAGGAAGAGCTGCTTCCTACCACCAGGGAGAGCTTGACAGACCTCTACGGTCCGATTCTGACCTGAGACCTCCCCCGTTCACAGGAGCCCCCTGCTCAGTCACACTTATGCCCTTCCTTCAGCGCTGCTAGCCGCCAAGACCAGCCCAGGTAGAGATGAGCCTCTGACTGGTCACCCTCTCGGGGCCTCCCTCCCCCACAGATCCAGCAGGATGAATGGTCAAAGCAGGGGCCCTGGTGGTGATGCTGGGGAACCTGGGGTGGTCAGCAAAGCTGGCAGGGGAAGACAGGGGCTCTGGTGAGTTTCTGGAAACAGAGATGGGGAGGAGACCTCCTGACATGGCTTCAAAGCAAGGTTCAGGGTCACCACTGAGGCCTCCTCCAACTTAGGGGAGGGGATGGGGTTTGGGTCAGTGCTCCCTCACCCTGCACATCTAACTTAGTGGGTGGGGGAGGCTGAGGGACGGCAGATGGAGTAGAGCCTATAGCAGTCACATCTCCAGGACCAACAGTTCTCCCTAAACGACAGAATTTCTCCACACTTTCATTCATAGTTTAGCCCATATACCAACAGTGTTTTCTCCTTATCTGGGTCAATCCTAAAATCTGGCTACTGAGCATCACTCTGGCCCTGTCTCTCATGCTTGACTGAACCCTCGATTTAACCACCTGATGGGGCAGGAAGTTGAGGCTGAAGGCGATTAAATAACGTGTTCAAAGCCCCTCAGTAGAGAAGTATGTGACACCCGGGCATATCCAAAATGCACAGAGTTCCTGGTCACCCAGCACATACGAGGCAGGAGAAAAGGACAGGAAGTTGCAGCTACAGAAGGAACCATGTGCTCAGGGTTGCTGCAGCCCCTCTCTGGCAGTTTAGCACCACAGGGACAACCTATTCCTAGAGCTGGTGGTTGTGACTGCTGAGGTTTTAAGGGACATTCCCTAATAGGCCTCTGTTGGCTCATGAGCACCCTGGTTCAATATGTGCTGAACACATTCCCCTCAAAGCCATATGTGGACACCCTGGCCCTGGCACCTGAGGGTGGAACTGTGTGTTAGGGCCTTTGAAGAGCTGATTGAGGCAAAATGAAGCTTATGGGGTAGGTCCTAACCCAATCTGAAGGGTGTCCTTATAAGAAAAGGAGCCCAGGACGCAGATGCAAAGAAGGCCCACACACAGACAGGCAGTGAGAGGCCAGCTACCTGCAAGCCAAGAAGAAAGGAGTCAGAATACTCCAACCCTGCTGGCACCTAGATCTTGGGGTTCCAGCCTCCAAAACTGTGAGATGATAACTTTCTGTGGTTTAACACACCCCCCTCCCACCCCCGGCCGGTGATACCTTGTGTGGCAGACCCAACAGACTGATATCCGTGTCATACCTTAGAGATTTCTGAAAAACGAGAAGTGGAGACTGGGGCTTGTGTACAGGGAGTTTATTTTGGGAAGTGGCCCTAGGGGACAGCCGTGGGGGCCTGAGATGAGTGAAACAGGGAAAGTCAATCCTAGGGTAGGTTTAAACTGATCAGGGTGCAACTCAAATCTGCTGGGGGTCTCTGAGGAGCTGAGCACCTCTTGCCAGCAGCTCCCCTTCCCACTGCCAGAGCTGCTCACCCACCTCCTCACTCCTCCACGAGGCCCACCTGAGTGAGTCAGCGAGGCTCTGGGGAGGGGCTGTCTGCTCACACCTGTACCCGGCTGGTGGCTGCCACAACAGCTGGAGTTAATTAAATTAAGGGCCCAGAGGATTCCTAGGGTGGAGCACAGATGTGCTCCATACAACCTGAGGCCCATCACCAAGGACAAGGACACTGTTGCCTTCCAGCAGCAGCATCAAGGGCTGCCCAGAGTTTTCAGAGAGGCCCCCAGGGACCCCAGGGACAGGCCAGAGGTAGGAGAGGGGTAGCTCGGCCTCCAGGGGGAACTTCTGCAGCCTCTAGAGGCAGAGGGCTTAATGCACCCTGGTCTTCAAAATACTCAGGGAAAGAAATTCCCTTGACTTTCCCACCATGAACATCCCTGGGGCTAAAATCCTCCCAGGTGGGAAGTATACAACTGACTGGAGTTCTCCTTCCTGCAAGACTTTCAGGGAAGTAAACAGGTGTGCCCTTGCTGCAGCTCTTTCTAGATGCCAGCATCGCCTGAAGGTATTTTCCCTCTAGGAGGACTGTTAGGGCCCTTTTTTCTTCAGATTTGAAAGCTTCGGTACAATGAATGGATACTGCCATCCTGGGTGCACAGGGTTTCCACCTAGAGGATGACATTTAGCTGTCACAGTGAGAAGGGCACTCGAAACAACTTAGTCCAGTCCCCTCATTTCACAGAAGGGGTAACGGAAGGAGTGAAGTGACTTGTCCAAGAACACAGCTGGTCGGGACACAGCCTGGATTACAGCCATCATTTCAAAGCAACTTTTCATTTGTATCATAAAACTGCTAGAGCATCGCAATGCCCAAATGCCTCCTTCAACATCCACAGTCATCCTCACTATGGAAATCGCCTCTCCTCTCTGGCACAAAAGGTTAAGCACTGAATGTAAAGGCTTACACCATCACAATTACTGCTCAAGGCCTTCAACCCAGGGCTCCCCTAACAGATGCAAATTTCCACTTCAGGCCCTTTGTGCTGGCCTGCTCATTCTCCTCCCCACAATCTGGGGCTACTGCCTCTTTGAATATAATTTGCATAGATTTGCATAATAGACTTTGCCGGCTCTAATTCCAAATATGTAGGCGAGACTATAACTAAAATCCTGCTTGATGTGTTTTAAATGTAGAACCAATTTTTAAAGGATGCCAGAATAAGGACAAGTGTAGAAGGTGGGAACCAAAGATTGATGGGTGCTCAGATGTGGCAGGAAGGCCTCCTCCTACCTGCAATTCCAGTGCCCAGTGATCCCAGGACCCAAGGGAAGGAAAGGCCTTCCTCCTTCTGTTTATTTGGTTGGCTGCCGACAGCCCATATTGGGCATGATATTTGCATCTGGTAAAGGCAAGGAGGGAATTGGTGAAGAGAGAAATGACTAATCTGTGCTGAGTGCTTCCTGCCTGCCACGTGCCATTTGAAGGGCTGAGTGTGTTCCTGACACATTTAATCTTCATAACAACCTGATGAGGCAGGTACTATCATTAGCTCCCCATTGCAGCCGACGAAAAGCAGCACAGAGAGGCACAGGAAGCTGCCTCCTTCCACACAGCCTGGGATAGTGAGCTGATTTGAACCTGGCAGCCTGGCCCCAGAGTCCACATGCTCAACCATGTTCCCTCACCATTCTGCTCTGCATATTCAAAAGCAATGGTTCAAAATCTTTTGGGAGTTGATTTTCTATTACTGATTTTTTGACTTTTCTTTCTTCCTACTTGTTTTCTTCTAGCTCCATTTCAGGGCTCTGTGTTAACATTTTTAACAAGTTAGTTAACTTTATTTTGCAATTTAGCTTCTGCATCAGATGTTTCAACAACAACAAAAAAAGAGAATCCATGCTCACCAAGTTTGACCATCATGAAGTCTGTTTTCTACATGGGCAATAACATACATCTTGCCAGGAAACAGGCTCTTCTCATTTCAGTACTATTGTCTTTTAATTGGAAGGGGTGCTAAGGCTCCCTGCTATCTAACTCCTTCACTGACAGATGAGAAGGCTGAGGCCCAGTGAAGTGGAATCCTCACTCTGGGCCACATACTATGATGCACCAGCCCACAGGGCTCTCTTCACATTACTATGGGTCTGGTATTCTAGTGCTCCATCCTCTGGACTTCTTTTAAAAACAAAATCCTTTTGTTTTAAAGATCAAAAAGCTTGTCATTCCTAAGAGCATGGTTTCTGTCCATGCTCAGAAATAAATGCGCATCACTGACTTTAGGGTAAGCTGGGTGACTGCTCTGAAGAGGTACTCATGCCTGTGACCTTGGGCTTCTTTATGAAAGAGACTTTTTTTTTTTCATAAAGACAAAAAGGAGTTTGGGGGTGTGTATCTTTGCTGCTACTCCCTTCTCAGGCAGACACTTTCCAAATGTTTCCTCCTCTCAAGTCCTGCTGGTGACATGCTTCAGGTCACAGAACTTAAAGCACAGAGGGTTCTGCTTAGTTCTGAGAGACACCTGAGGCCATCACCTGGTGGGTTCCAGAAATGTCTGGGGATCACTGATTCAACAGTTGCACTGATCAGATCCATGACTCCACTGAGAATTATTGCTCCGAGTACAATCTCTAGAACACATGTGAGCAAGAAAACCACATGAGATGGGCCTAGGTGACCCAGACACCCCTACGGCCTCCAGCTAACATGAATTCACTTCGTACTGCAACTCTGAAGCTAACAGATCACAGCTTTCTATCAAAAACATGTGTACTCACATGTGAGCACACACACACACAAGCTCCTCTCCTGGTAGCAGGAAATAAGAAGAATGACAAGCGTGAGAACTCCAGTCATCTCCATGGCAATAAACAGTTAAGTCATTCATCCGAAGTCAAAATGGCCATCATGTAGCAGTGTCAGGATTTAAACACAGTTTCTCTGATCCTGGCTGCTCGAAACCCTAGGTACTGAGAAAGTTTTGATCCAGGAAAATGTCCTACGCTTTATGAAGACAGGCAATGATATAACAATAGTAGGAGTGACCACAGCTACAAAACAAACATTTCCCTCCAAGCAGAAACACTCGGCAACCACACCACCTTTCATCTTCAGCTTTTGCTCCTCTGCCTTAGTCACTCAGTTTATTTGGGGACAAGCATTTTCTAACTAGAACTCCTCTTGGGTCTTGAAGCCATTGCTAGAAGCCCCTCCTGTGTGCCTGTAACCACCATTCCTACCACTGATCCAACCCCTATCTCTCTAAATGGAAATGCCCAGTGTCCTGTTTCAAATGCCCACTGTCTGAACTCTAAGCTACCAGAGTGCAGAGACTGTGTCTGCATCAATGATATTTCCCCATATCTAGTCCAGTACCTTCAGTTCAGTTCAGTTCAATCGCTTAGTCGTGTCCAACTCTTTGTGACCCCATGAATCGCATCATGCCAGGCCTCGCTGTCCATCACCAACTCCCGGAGTTCACTCAGACTCATGTCCATTGAGTCAGTGATGCCATCCAGCCATCTCATCCTCTGTCGTCCCCTTCTCCTCCTGCCCCCAATCCCTCCTAGCATCAGAGTCTTTTCCAATGAGTCAGCTCTTCGAATGAGGTGGCCAAAGTACTGGAGTTTCAGCTTCAGCATCATTCCCTCCAAAGAAATCCCAGGGCTGATCCCCTTCAGAATGGACTGGTTGGATCTCCTTGCAGTCCAAGGGACTCTCAAGAGTCTTCTCCAACACTACAGTTCAAAAGCATCAATTCTTCGGTGCTCAGCCTTCTTCACAGTCCAATTCTCACATCCATACATGACCACAGGAAAAACCATAGCCTTGACTAGACGGACCTTTGTTGGCAAATTAATGTCTCTGCTTTTGAATATGCTATCTAAGTTGGTCAATACCTTAGGTACCTTAGCCACAACAAATCTTTGCTGAAGAATGAGAAACTCTCCTAAATATCCAAAATATAAGAACTCATACAACTCAATTAGCAAAAAACTCCAAATAATCCGATAAAAAAAATGCTTGGAGGGTCTGAATAGACATTTTTCCAAAGAAGACATTCAGATGGTCAACAGGTACGTGAAAAGGCACTCAGTATCACTAATCATCAGAGAAACACAAATCAAAATCACAATAAAAAAACAAATGAAATATCTCTTCACACCCGTTAGAATGACTATAATCAAAAGGATAAGAGATAACAAGTGTTTTACGGATGTGGACAAAAGGGAATCTTTGTGCACTGTTGGTGGGAATGTAAACTGGTTAGAGCCCACATGGGAAATAGGATGGAGTTTTCTCAAAATATTAAAATGGAACTAATATATTATCTAGCAATTCCACTTCTGAGTACATATCTGAAGGGAACAAAAATCACTATCTTGAAGAGATATTTGCACGTCCAAGTTCACTCCAGCCTTATGTACAATAGCCAAGACATGGAAACAACCACAGTGTCTACTAATGGATGAATGGATAAAGGAAGTGTAGTATTACACACACACACACACACACACACACACACACACACACACAAGATTACTCAGCCACAAAAAGAAGTAAATGCTGCTATTTGCAACAACATGGATGGACCTTGAGGGCATTATGCTAACCGAAATAAGTCCGACAGAGAAAGACCAGTACCATATGATCTCACTTATGTGTGGAATCTAAAATAAAAATCAGGGCTTTCCTAGTGGCTCAGTGGTAAAGAATCTGCCTGCCAATGCAGGTGACGCAGGTTTGAACCCTGGTCTAGGAAAATCCCACATGCAGCTAAGCCTGTGTGCTACAACTGTTGAGCCTATGCTCTAGAGCCTGGGAACCGTAATTACTGAGCCCATGCTCCGCAACTACTGAGGCCCATGCATGGCAACTAGAGAGTAGCCCCTGCTCACCGCAAACTAGGGAAAAGCCCGTACAGTGATGCAGACCCAGCACAGCCAAAAATAAATAATTAAATAAAATTATAATAAAATAAAAATTAAACTCAAAGAAATACAGAACACGTTGGTGGTTACCACAGGTGGGGAACAGAGAACAGGGGAAATGGGGGAAGGCAGGCAAAATTCCAGTTATAGTAAATAAATTTTGGGTATAATGTATAGCATAGTATCTATAGTTCATAATCCATGGAGAAGGGAATGGTTACCCACTCCAGTATTCTTTCCTGGAAAATCTCACAGACAGAGGAGGCTAGTGGGCTACAGTACTTATTGTACATTTGAAAGTTGTTAAGAGAGTAAATCTTAAGTGTTCAGTACAGTTCAGTCACTCAGCTGTGTCTGACTCTTTTGTGACCCCATGGACTGCAGCATGACAGGCTTCCTGTTCATCACCAACTTTCGGAGCTTTCTCAAACTCATGTCCATTGCGTCGGTGATGCCATCCAACCATCTCATCCTCTGTCGTCCCCTTCTCCTCCTGCCTTCAATCTTTTCCAGCATCAGGGTCTTTCCCAATGAGTCAGTTCTTCACATTAGTTGGCCAAAGTATTAGAGTATCAGTTTCAGCATCAGTCCTTCCAATGAATATTCAGGACTTATTTCTTTTAGGATTGACTGGTTGGATCTCCATGCAGTCCAAGGGACTCTCATGAGTCTTCTCCAACACCACAGTTCAAAAGCATCAATTCTTCGGCACTCAGCTTTCTTTATAGTCCAATTCTCACATCCATACATGACTATGGGAAAAACCATAGCTTTGAGTAAATGGACCTTTGTTGATAAAGTAATGTCTCTGCTTTTTAATATGCTGCCTAGGTTGGTCATAGCTTTTCTTCCAAGGAGCAAGCATCTTTTAATTTCATGGCTTCAGTAACCATCTGCAGTGATTTTGGAGTCCAAAACAATAAAGTCTTTCACTGTTTCCATTGTTTCACCATCTATTTGCCATGAAGTAATGGAACTGGATGCCATGATCTTAGTTTTCTGAATGTTGAGCTTTAAGTCAACTTTTTCACTCTTCTTTTTCATTTTCATCAAGAGGCTCCTTAGTTCTTCGCTTTCTGCCATAAGGGTGGTGTCATCTGTGTATCTGAGGTTATTGATATTTCTCCCAGCAATCTTGATTACAGCTTGTGCTTCATCCAACCTGGCATTTCACATGATGTACTCTGCATATAAGTTAAATAAGCAGGGTGACAATATACAGGCTTAACGTACTCCTTTCCCAATTTGGAACGAGTCTGTTGTTCCATGTCCGGTTCTAACTGCTACTTCTTGACCTGCCTACAGATTTCTCAGGAGGCAGGTCAGGTGGTCTGGTATTCCCATCTCCTTCAGAATATTCCAGTTTGTTGTGATCCACACACTCAAAGGCTTCGTTGTAGTCAATAAAGCGAAAGAAGATTTTTTTCTGGAACTTTCTTGCTTTTTCGATGATCCAACAGATGTTGGCAATTTGATGTCTGGTACCTCTGCCTTTTCTAAATCCAGCTTGAACATCTGGAATTTCTTGGTTCATGTACTGTTGAAGCTTGGCTTGGAGAATTTTGAGCATTTCTTTGCTAGCATGTGAGATGAGTGCAATTGTGTGGTAGTTTGAGCATTCTTTGGCATTGCCTTTCTTTGGGATTGGAATGAAAACTGACCTTTTCCAGTCCTGTTGCCACTGCTGAGTTTTCCAAATTTGCTGGCATATTGAGTGCACTTTCACAGTATCATCTTTTAGGATTTGAAATAGCTCAACTGGAATTCTATGACCTCCACCATAGTGATGTTTCCTAAAGCCCACTTGATTTCACATTCCAGGATGTCTGGCTCTGGATGAGTGATCATGCCATCGTGGTAATCTGGGTCATGAAGATATTTTTTGTTTAGTTCTTCTGTATATTCTTTCCACCTCTTCTTAATATTTTTGGCTTCTGTTAGGTCCATACTGTTTTTGTCCTTTATTGTGCTCATCTTTGCATGACGTGTTCCCTTGGTATCTGTAATTTTCTTGAAGAGATCTGTAGTCTTTCCCATTCTATTGTTTTACTCTATTTCTTTGCATCAATTACTGAGGAAGGCTTTCTATCTCTTCTTGCTATTCTTTGGAACTCTGCATTCAAATGGGTATATCTTTCCTTTTCTCCCTTGCCTTTAGCTTCTCTTCTTTTCACAGCTATTTGTAAGGCCTCCTCAGACAACCATTTTGCCTTTTTGCATTTCTTTTTCTTGAGGATGGTCTTGATCACTGCCTCCTGTACAATGTCACAAACCTCTGTCCTAGTTCTTCAGGCACTCTATCAGATCTAATCCTTTGAATGTGTCTGTCACTTCCACTGTATAATCATAAGAGATTTGATTTAGGTCATACCTGAATGGTCTAGTGGTTTTCCCTACTTTCTTCAATTTAAGTCTGAATTTGGCAATAAGGAGTTCATGATCTGAGCCACAGTCAGCTCCTGGACTTGTTTTTGCTGTCTGTATAGAACTTCTTCATCTTTGGCTGCAAAGAATATAATCAATTGGATTTCAGTATTGACATCTGGTGATGTCCATGTGTAGAGTCTTCTCTTGTGTTGTTGGAAGAGGGTGTTTGCTATAACCAGTGCATTCTCCTGGCAAAACTCTGTTCACTTTGACCTGCTTAATTTTGTACTCCAAGGCCAAATTTGCCTGTTACTCCAGGTAGCTCTTGACTTCCTACTTTTGCATTCCAGTTCCCTATAAGGAAGAGGACATCTTTTTTGGGTGTTAGTTCTAGAAGGTCATGTAGGTCTTCACGAACCATTCAGCTTCAGCTTCTTCAGCACTACTGGTCAGGGCATAGATTTGGATTACTGTGATATTGAATGGTTTGCCTCGGAAACGAACAGAGATCATTCTGTCATTTTTGAGATTTCATCCAAGTATGGCATTTTGGACTCTTTTGTTGACTGTGATGGCTACTCCACTTCTAAGGGATTCTTGCCCAAGTAGTAGATGTAATGGTCATCTGAGTTAAATTTACCTATTCCAGTCCATTCTAGTTCACTGATTCCTAAAATGTCAATGTTCACTCTTTCCCTCTCCTGTTTGACCACTTCCAATTTGCCTTGATTCACAGAGCTAACATTCCAGGTTCCTATGCAATATTGTTCTTTACAGCATTGGACTTTACTTCCACCACATATCACATCCACAACTGGGCACTGTTTTCTCTTTGACTCTGTCTCTTCATTCTTTCTGGAGTTATTTCTCCACTCTTCTCCAGTAGCCTATTGGGCACCTATTGACCTAGAGAGTTCATCTTTCAGTGTCATACCTTTTTGCCTTTTCATACTGTTCATAGGGTTTTCAAAGCTAGAATATTGAAGTGGATTGCCATTCCCTTCTCCAGTGAACCACGTTTTGTCAGAACCCTCTGCTATCACCCGTCCATCTTAGGTGGCCCTACATGGCATGGCTCATAGTTTCACTGAGCTAGACAAGGCTGTGGTCCATGTGATCAGTTTGGTTAGTTTTCTGTGATTGTAGTTTTCATTCTGTCTGCCCTCTGATAGATAAGGATGAGGCTTATGGAAGCTTCCTGATGGGAGAGTCTGACTGATGGGGAAACTGGGTCTTGTTCTGATGGGGGAGGGGGCCCATGTGCAGTAAATCTTTAATCCAGTTTTCTGTTGAGGGGGATTATAGGTCACTTTACATGTGTACATTTTCATAAATGTTACATATGTGCATTTCATAAATATTCTCATCATGTAAAAAAAATTATGCACTTTCACGCACTTTCTCTTTCAAGAGACTAAATCTTAAAAGTTCTCATCATATAAAAATTTGTAACTATGTGGGGTGATTGATGTTAACTAAACTTATTGCAGTAATCATTCCACAATATATTCACATTTTAAATCATTATGATGTAATACAATGTTATATGTCAATTATATTGAAATAAAACTGGGAAAAAAGAAAACTCTTCTAAATCAATCACTAGCCAGCTTTTATTTTCCAAAAATAACCACTGTAACACACCCCAACCAGCTTTCTCTTCCTAAATGTGACTTCAGCACTCCTACTGAAAGGTGAAGTCTGTTCCATTCCCTGGAATCTGGGTGGGTTTGTGACTATGGCTGAAGTGATGCTACATGATTTCTGAGGCCAGGTTATAAGAGATGGTATTGCTTCCTCCGAGTCCTTACTCTTGGGTATTCCTCTCAGAAGTCAGCCACCATGCTGTGAGGAAGCCTGAGCAGTCCATGAAGGAGCCCATCTGGAAAGGGGCTGAGGCCCTGGCCTTCAGTCCCAGCTTGAACTTCTAGATGAAGTCAGCACCGACTGACTACTGCCAGACAGGGCAGTGAGTCATCCTCAACCCTATGTGGGCTACCCCAGCTGAGTCCAGGTAGAGTAGAGACAAGTGATGCCCCCTAACTAGATTTATGAGCAAATGAATGATTAATGTTGAAGTTTTGAGGCAGTTTGTTAGGCAGTAATAATAACTTGAATATTATCTTTGTAGAAGTGAAATTAAAGTTCTTTCATTAAAAAACTCCTGGATTTAAACATCAGGGGTTTTAAGTGCTGGGGCTCAACAAGCTGATCTTGTCGTGGGTCCCTTACTTTTGTCTCCTGCCCAGATGCAAGGAAAGGGAAATAGCTCACTTCTGGGCTCCTTCTTCAGCATCATGATTTCTCTAATCTATAGTTACAATTCCCCCCCCGCCTCCGGAGAAGGGAATGGTTACCCACTCCAGTATTCTTGCCTGGAGAATTCCATGGACAGAGGAGCCTGGCAGGCTACAGTCCATAGTCACAGAGTCAAACACGACTGAGTGACTAATACTTTAACTTAACATCAAAGAAAAGAAGGAACAAATGCATACTAACAGGGGCATGAAGTTCCTGGCATCTAGGTACCTTGTGGACCAGGGCACAGATGGAATGAGGTGGAGGCTAGCATAAGGTGACCACACATTGAAGACATGAGTTCAAAGAGTATATGTATGTATATATGGTGCCTACATATTGAAGACATACATGACCATTTGCTTCAAGGGGCTGTCATTCTGGAAGGGAAGAGAATAATCTGTGACAGGGGAACAAACCTACACATCAAAGATGTTTTCTCAAAGGCCTTCTCCAAACAACAGGAGTCAAAGTTAGAGGAATGAAAAGGTCAGCTCAGTTTCTAATAAAAGAACAGGATCGTTAATATTCAGGAAACATCTCGCTGACATCATGGGAAAGAACACAACCGCATCAGTCCAGACTGCTTTGTACTCTCCTAAACTAAAAGCAAAAGACTCATAAAAATGTTCTATGCTTTACAGTAGAGGACCTGACAGACACTACCTCAGCCAAGTGATCAAGGTCATGGTGATAATATGCACCCTGGATATGAAGACAGCACTTTACCTCTGTAGCTCTCCTTTCCCAAACCTATATCCCAGGTATAATGATAAGAAAAACATCTGAAAATCCCAAATGAGGGACATGCTACAAAATATCTGACCAGTACTCCTCACCAAGGTCATCAAAAATAAGGAAAGTCTGAGAAACTCACAGCCGAATGGAGTCTAAGGAGACACGACAACTAAACGTAATGTGGAATCCTGGCTGGGTTCCTGGAACAGAAGAAGGACACTGGGGGGAAATGAAGGAGATGTGAGTAAAAGTTTGGACTTCAGTTAATAATAATGTATCAATACTGTCTCATTAATTGTGACAGATGTACACCAGTATTGTAAGACACTGATTACAGTGGGAACTGGCTGCAGGCTATATAGAATCTCTCTGTTTTACTCTGCAATTTTTCTGTTAGGTTCAAAACTACTCTGGGACTTCTCTGATGGTGTAGTGGATAAGAATCCATCAGCCAATGCAGGGGACATGGGTTCGATCCCTGGTCCAGGAAGATTCCACATGCCGCAGAGCAACTAGGCCTGTGCGCCATGACTACTAAGCCTGTGCTCTAGAGCCTGTGCTCTGCAACAAGAGAAGCTATTGCAATGAGAAGCCTGAATACTGCAACAAAGAGTAGTCCTGGCTCACCGCAACTAGAGAAAAGCCTGCACATAGCAACGAAGAGACAGTGCAGCCAAAAATAAATAAATAAAAATTATGGGGAAACAACAACAACAACAACAACAAAAACCCAAAACAAAAATCTAGCCTGAGATTTAAAAAAACGTTCCACGGAGGTAAGACAGCAGGGACAATGTGAGAGTGTGTCCTGGAAGGAAAGTTAGCTGAAGGGAGGTTTGCAGGCAACTTTCCCAGAGCCTTGGTGTTAGATCATGTGTCCACAGATGCATTTTGGAGCCCACTTACAGAGGGGAGTAACTATTGTCACATCTATCTATCCCCCCTGCTTCTCACCATTTAAAGTGTTCTCACACAGAGTGTGGAGTTTGGAGGGGAAATGGTCAGGGAGACTAACAGCCTGAACACATAGTTTTTTCTAACCTGTTCAAATTCCAACTGGGGGATCAGTTTATATACATGCTACATGTGTAATATAAATACTCTTGACCAAGGAAGCAGGCTGCATGGAAACCAAAGCTTATGTCTCATTCAGATCAGGTCAGATCAGATCAGTCACTCAGTCGTGTCTGACTCTTTGCGACCCCATGAATTGCAGCACGCCAGGCCTCCCTGTCCATCACCAACTCCCGGAGTTCACTCAGACTCACGTCCATCGAGTCAGTGATGCCATCCAGCCATCTCATCCTCTGGCGTCATTTGCCATTCCCTTCTCCAGTGGACCACATTCTATCAGATCAAATTGCCAACATCCGCTGGATCACTGAAAAAGCAAGAGAGTTCCAGAAAAACATCTATTTCTGCTTTGTTGACTATGCCAAAGCCTTTGACTGTGTGGATCACAATAAACTGTGGGAAATTCTGAAAGAGATGGGCATACCAGACCACCTGACGTCCCTCTTGAGAAACCTGTATGCAGGTCAGGAAGCAACAGTTAGAACTGGAAATGGAACAACAGACTGGTTCCAAATAGGAAAAGCAGTACATCGAGGATGTATATTGTCACCCTGCTTATTTAACTTATATGCAGAGTACATTATGAGAAATGCTGGGCTGGAGGAAGCACAAGATTGCTTCCTGGAATCAAGATTGCCGGGAGAAATATCAGTAACCTCAGATATGCAGATGACACCACCCTTATGGCAGAAAGTGAAGAAGAACTAAAGAGCCTCTTGATGAAAGTGAAAGAGGACACTGAAAAAGTTGGCTTAAAGCTCAAATTCAGAAAACGAAGATCATGGCATCTGGTCCCATCACTTCATAGCAAATAGATGGGGAAACAGTGGAAACAGTGGCTGACTTCATTTTTTTGGGCTCCAAAATCACTGCAGATGGTGACTGCAGCCATGAAATTAAAGGACGCTTACTCCTTGGAAGGAAAGTTATGACCAACCTAGACAACATATTAAAAAGCAGAGACATTACTTTGTCAACAAAGGTTCATCTAGTCAAGGCTATGGTTTTCCCAGTGGTCATGTATGGATGTGAGAATTGGACTATAAAGAAAGCTGAGCGCTGAAGAATTGATGCTTTTGAACTGTGGTGTTGGAGAAGACTCTTGAGAGTCCCTTGGACTGCAAGGAGATCCAATCAGTCCATCCTGAAAGAGACCGGTCCTGGGTGTTCATTGGAAGGACTGGTGCTGAAGCTGAAACTCCAGTACTTTGGCCACCTGGTGCGAAGAGCTGACTCATTTGAAAAGACCCTGATGCTGAGAAAGATTGAGAGCAGGAGGAGAATGGGACGACAGAAGATGAGATGGTTGGATGGTATCACCATCTCGATGGACATGGGTTTGGGTGGGCTCTGGGAGTTGGTGATGGACAGGGAGGCCTGGCCCACTGCAGTTCATGGGGTCACAAAGAGTCAGACATGACTGAGCCACTGACCTAACTAATAGTTATAAAGTCAACATACAAAAAATTAATAAATAATTATTTTATTTATATGAGGTTCAAAACAGACAAAACTAATCTCTAGTGGTAGAAATCAGAACAAATTGTTGTTCTGAGAGGGGAATATTGGCTGAAAAGGAGTATCAAGTTTCTTAGGGTATAGAGAGGTTCTATATCTTGGTTAGAGTAGTGACTAACAGATGTATACTGCACATTTAAAGTGTGAGTGTTCGCTGATTGGATTTTAAAAAAGGACCTCTCAATATGCTCCCTACAAGAGACTTACTTCAGGGCTAAACACACACACAGATTGAAAATGAGAGGACAGGAAACAGTACCACATCCAAATAGAAATGACAAGAAAATGAGGGTAGCAATACTCATGTCAGACCAAGTAGACTTTAAAACAAAGGCTATAACAAACACAAAGAGGGACACTATATAATGATAAAGGGAAGAGGATATTACACTCACTGACACATATGCACCCAAAACAGAAGCACCTAAATATATAAAGCAAATACTAACATTCATAAAGAGAGAAATGAGCAATGATATAATAATAGTAAGGGACTTTAATAAAATCAGTAAGGCACTAATGGCTTTAAATGACATAATAGACCAGGACTCTAAGACAGAATAGACCAGATCATAGGATATTCCATCCAAAAACAGCAGAATACACATTCTTTTCAAGTACACATGGAATGTCCTCCAGAAGAGATTACAGGCTAGACCACAAAACAGGTCTCAACAAATTTAAGAGAATAGAAATTATATCAAGCATTTTTCCCAACTACAATGGTATGAAACCAGAAATCAACTACAGAAAGAAAAATGGGAAAATGAGAAATGTGATAACTAAACAATATACTGCTTGAAAAACCAGTGGGTTGATGAAGAAATCAAAGGGGGAATTAGAAAACTATTTAAGGCAAGTGAAAAATGGAAACACAACACTTCAAAATTAATGGGATGAAGCAAAAGAGTCCCAAGAGAGAAGTTTATAGCAATACAGGCCTTCCTTAGGAAACAAGAAAAGTCTCAAACAACCTAATTTACCACCTAAAAGAATTAGGAAAATGAACAAAGCTCAAAATTGGCCAAAGAAAGAAAATAAAGATCAGAGAGGAAATAAATAAAATACAAATAAAAATATATAGGAAAAGATCAAGGAAACCAAGAACAGTTTTGTTTTGTTTTGTTAAAAAAAAAAAAAATGAAACTGGTAAATTTTAACCAGGCTCACCAAGGAGAAAAGAGGGCTAAAATAAGCAAAATAAGAAATGAAAGAGGAGAAATAATAATTTATGCCACAGAGATACAAAAAAAAACCATAGGAGGGTTCAGGATGGGGAACACATGTATACCTGTGGCGGATTCATTTTGATATTTGGCAAAACTAATACAATTATGTAAAGTTTAAAAATAAAAAAAAAAAAAAAGAAAAATACTATGAACAGTTGTATGCCAACAAATTGGACAACGTAGAAGAAATGGACAGATTTTTAGAAACATACAGCCTGCCAAGATGTAATCAAGAAGAAATAGATAATTTGAACAGACTAATCACAAGTAGTGAAATTGAATTTGTTATTTTTTTTAAAAGTTTCCAGAAAACAAAAGTTCAGGATCAGGTGACTTCATAGGGGAATCTTATGAACCATGTAAAGAAGAACTAATACCTATCTTGCTCAAACTATTTTTAAAAATTGGAGAAGATAGGACACTTTCAGATTCATTCTATGAAGCCACCGTTTCCCTGATACCAAAACCAGACAGATACTACAAGGAAAATACAATTGTAGGCCAATATCTATGATGAATATAAATGCAAAAATTCTCAAAAAAATATTAGCAAACTAAATCCAGCAATATATAAAAAGGATCATATACCATGAGCCAAGTAGAATTTATTCCAAGGGCACAAGGATGTCTCAACATTTGAAAATCAATGTGATATACTACATTAATAAAAGGAAGGATTAAAAATTACATGATCATCTCAATAGTCAGAGAAGAAGCATTTCACAAAATTCAACATCCATTCATGACAAAAAAACCCCTCATCAAAGTGGGTATAGAGGGAACACATCTTAACATAATAAAGACCATTTATGACAAACCCACAGCCAGCATCATACTCAATGGGGAAAAGCTGAAAGCTTTTACTTTTACTTACTTTTATCCAAGAACAAGATAAGGATCTCTACTCTTGCTGCCTATACTTAATGTAATATTGGAAGTCGTAGCCACAGCAATTATATGAGAAACAGAAAAAAAAGGAATCCAAATTGGAAGGGAAGAAGTAAAACTGTCACTGTTTGCAGATGACATGGTACTCTATATAGAAAACCTTAAAGTCTCCACACAAAAAGTATTAGAATAAATGAATTCATCAAGATAGCAAGCTACAAGATTAGAAAAATCCATTACATTTCTCAATCAACTATCAGTAGGGGATTAAAAAAAAAAATCCTGTTTAAAATCACATCAACAGGAATAAAATACCGAGGAATAAACTTAACCAAGGAGGTGAAAGACCTATACTCTGAAAACTATAAAACATTGTTGAAGGAAACGAAGATGATACAAGGAAATGGAAAGATATCCCATACTCTTGGATTGGAAGAATTAATATTGTTAAAATGACTATACTACCCAAGGCAATCTAGAGGTTCAATGCAATCCCTACCAAAATACCCATGACATTTTTCACAGAACTAGAAAATAATCCTAAAATCCATGTGGAACAACAAAAGACCCCAAACTGACAAAGCAGTCTTAAATAAGAAGGAAAAAACTGGAGATATTACCCACCCAGACCTCAGACTATACTGCAAGGCTACAGTAATCAAAATAGCATAGTACTGGCACAAATACACAGACCAATGGAATGGAATAGAGAGCCCAGAAATAACCCCACACACATATGGTCAATTAATCTACAACAGTGGAGGCAAGAATATGCAATGAAGAAAAGACAGTCTTTTCAACAAGTAGTACTGGGAAAACTGGACAGTTAAATGTAAAGCAATGAGATTAGAACTTACTTTATACCATATACAAAAATAAACTCAAAATTGATTAAAGACCTCACGGTGACACCTGAAACCATTAAACTCCTTCCTATGAGAGAACATAGGCAGCATATTCATTGACATAAATCATAGCAATACTTTTGACTGTCTTAAGGCAAAAGAAATAAAAGCAAAAATAAACAAATGGAGCCTAATTAAACTTAAGAATGTTTGCACAGCAAAGGAAACTGTCAGCAAAAACAAAAAGACAACCTACAGAATGGGAATAAATGATATGGCCAACAAGGAATTAATATCCAAAATATGTAAACAGTCATTATTACTCAATATCAAAAGAACAAAAACCCAATCAAAAAACGGACAGAATAGACATTTTTTGAATAAGATATACAGATGGCTACTGCTGCTGCTGCTGCTGCTAAGTCACTTCAGTCGTGTCCGACTCTGTGTGACCCTAGACAGCAGCCCACCAGGCTCCCCCGTCCCTGGGATTCCCAGGCAAGAACACTGGAGTGGGCTGCCATTTCCTTCTCCAATGCATGAAAGTGAAAAGTGAAAGTGAAGTCGCTCAGTCGTGTCCAACTCTTAGCGACCCCATGGACCGCAGCCTACCAGGCTCCTCCACCAATGGGATTTTCCAGGCAAGAGTACTGGAGTGGGTTGCCATTGCCTTCTCCGACAGATGGCTACAGACCCATGAAAAGATGCTCAGCATTGCTAATTGTTGAGAAAAGTAAATCAAAACAACAAGATAGCACCTCACACCTATGAGAATGGCTATTATCAAAAAGTCTACAGATTACAAGCAAGGAGAGGATGTGAAAAAAAGAGAATCTTTGTATGCTGTTGGTGGAAATGTAAATTGGTACAGCCACAGTGGAAAAGTGTATGGAAGGTCTTCAAAACACTATAAATAAAACTGGCATGTGGTCTAACAATTCCACTCCTGGGTATACATCCAAAGAAAACAAAAACATTAATTTGAAAAGATACATGCACACCAATGTTCATAGCAGCATTATTTACAATCGACAAGATATGGAAGCAACCCAAAGGTCCATCAACAGATGAATGGATAAGAAAGGTATGAGAGACAGAGATATATACACATACATACATAAACACACACGTAATGGAACATTACTCAATCATTAAAAAATGGAGTTCTGCCATTTTCAGCAAAGTGGGTCGGCCTAGAGAATATTATGCTTACTGAAGTAAGAAAGACAAATACTATATGATTATCACTTACATGTGAAATCTAAAAAATAATACAAATTAATGTATATGCAAAACAAACTGATTCACATAGGAAACAAACCAGTGGTTACATTGTAAATCAACTATACTTCAGCTTAAAAAATGAAATGTGTGTTATTATATACAAATGGAATCATATAGCCTTTTGTGCCTTCCTTTGGCCAGGGAAATTCCAGGGGAGGGATTCTGCTGTGAGCAACCAACATTCCTTTCTGGGGGAAGACAGCCTCAGTCCTGAAGAGACAGCTGAGTGACACACAACATTTTCTACATGGTTAAATGTAAAAGATGAAATTAAACCAATACAATATTGTAAAGTAATTAACTTCCAATTAAAATAAATAAATTTATATTTAAAAAATAAAAAATAAATTTCAAATATTAAAAAAATTTTTTTAATTTAAAAATGGAAGAAAATATCAAATAGTCCAAAAATGAGATTGAAAAGGATTTTCTTTTTGTGATATTTCCCAAATCAGATAAAAAGAGACGTAGAACATCTATACTGACAGTAGGTTTTATCAAGGTGGGGAGTGTAGGTGGAAAGGGACAGCAGTAAGAAAAGCCACCAGCATCTCCATGGTCCAGGAAGGACCTCTCTTGCCTCAAATGCTGAACATCTGGAGGATAACGTTTCCTTCCAGTGCTACTTTACTCAAATCCCTGACAAATAGCTTGCACATCAGCCTTGGTTTACAGCATTACTTCACATTTGTGTATGGTGGGGAGGGGCTGATTTTGAGTCACCCAGAGGGTCCTGCCTATTTCAAACTCAACATGCTTGTAAGAAAGCATAGTCTCCAGGGGATATTCTCCCACTGGCTCCAACCTCCCCCAGCAACTTGCCCTTCCCTGAGACCTCACCCCACCTTTGCATGCCTGTTACAGAAAGTCAAGGCCATAGAAGCTGCTGAACATCCAGCATGTGGGCTTTTTCTGGACATCCCGTGTTCTCACTTGCTGCTTTATTCTGAACCCATTGGAAGGCTGATCAATGGTTAGAGATTATGACACTTTAGGAAGGAAAAAGAAACCTTCTGAGTTAATATTATGATAATAGCAGCCACAGTGACTGTACCAGACACTGTGAGAAGCCCTCTCATATATTATCTCACCAAACCTTCTTTTTTTTTTAACCAGTTTCATTCACTTTTTTTTCTCATATAAAATTACGTGGTAGCTACCACTGGAGCCTGGGTCCTTGCATGGAGACTGGTGTGGGTCCTTACAAGATGGTCAGTGAATTCCTGATACAGAGACTAGGAGAACACCGTCTCTTTCCAGAGATCAGTTGGAAAAGGCATCAAAAGTGGCCTTAGTGGAGTTGCCCAGGGTGGCGGTGCAGCCCCTGGCAGAGGTGTAACAGTCATCAGTGCCAGCCATCATCAGGAGCGTCTTGGGCACAGGGGCCAAGACGATGCCAGTGCCCCTGAGGGCAGGGATGAGGTACACCAGCACTGAGCCACAGCAGCCAGTCACCTTGCAAGGGACAGTGTGGGGCTTGCTGATCTTGTTTCCCCAGTAGCCCATTGTCACATGGGACAATGGAGAGCTTGGCCAGGATGATGGCCCCTATGACCAGGAGAGCAGTGGCTACCTTCTTAGAGCACTTGACACCCAAACTGACGTGTCTGTTGTGATCCCCAGTGGCAGCAAATGCCTTGAACCTGGTCCGCTAGCCAGCACGGACCTGCTTTTGCACAGACATAGTCTTCAAAACCTCGTCCTTGAGGGATGTCCCCAGGAAAAAGACAATGATCTCAGATTCCTTGATGAGCAAAGAGAAGAGGTAGATCTCCTCCATGAACTTGATCTCCATGTCCTTGACCAGAGGGCCCAGCTTGGTACTGAGGAGCCACTCCTTGTCCTCGGCCTTACCTCCAAGAGTGCCATGGCGTTTACCCCAGCCCCCCAGCCCTGACCCTGGCCCAATGGCCCTGGACACCACTGCCAAAGTCTCTGTGGATGCCACCACAGCCTCCTATTCCAGGGCCTTCAGGGCCTCCGGGCCCTCCCACAGCACCAGGGTCAGCCTTCATTTGGTGTTTTTACAAAGAAGCCTCACCAAACCTTCTTAAGTCTCTATTTTACATATGGAGGAAATGAGGCTTAGAGTGATCAATTGCCCAAGATTACACAACGAAAAACACTTTCCTAAGACACTTGGATGTGAATGAGGATATACCTGATTCCAAAGACCTCATTGTTTCTGTCCCCTCAGTTCCTCTCAGGTTTCATTGAGCAAGATAGGCTATGGAGACAGGGGGCGGGAGACTTAGTGTGCAGCTTTTATTACATCATTGATTCTCAGTCTTGGCTTCACATTAGATTCACCCAGGGAGTGGCTTAAAATCTCATTGGTTCCAGTGAGAAGCTAAGGTTGAGAACCACTTATTAGATGCACCCCCAAAGTATCCTAGAATACAGAGTTGGTGTCATCTTAAAAGCTAGCGTTACCTCCTCCTTATGCTTTAAGGAGATTTCATCATGGATGATCTGGTGACTATTTTGAGCATTTTATTTACAACTTGATATTCATATTGACCTAACAGAAATGGTAACTAAACGTAAATAGAACATAGCAGCTTCAGTAAGCTTAGGAATCCTCATGTAGTGGAAAGTCATCACTCTGAACAGAGTTAGAAAACCTAAGTTCAAGTTATAGTCCTGTCACTTACCACCTATGTGACTTGATCTTGAAATTCCTCCTTAATCTGAAGGAAGCCAACTAGATTTTTGAGCAGCAGAATGACATGCTGGGGTAGGGGTGGGGAGAACCTCTTTCTAAAATACCAGAGGTTGGAGACAAAGATGTTGTTCAAGGGTTATGAGGGTACTGATAATTCTGCCTTTACCACCCACCTTTGTGAAATTAAAGTTAAGGGAAGCAATCTGATGCTGATTTTGGCTCAAAAGTTAGACGAGCCTGTTTTTGTAACAGTTCCTTAAATGGAACCACATACATTGTTAGTCTTAGTTCTTTCAAAATGAAGATGCAAGACCCAAGCCTACCAGGGCAGTGACATAGCAAGAACCTGCGTAACTTCAAGCATCCTAAGGATCCTATCCATCAGGGAACCGAAAGCCAGGACTCCTTTGCCAAGGACTGCTGATCTGCTTCTTCCCTGTTCAGTCTCCTCGTCTCTGACAATAAATACAGACTTTAATTCAGAGTGTGCATGTGAGGTCACCCCAACTCTACTGCCCCCCTGCTCCTAGATTGACAGAGAAGTACTAGATGTGAGATGTCAACTGGGAGAAAGGTGGTGCAGTGGGAAGAAATAATCACCTCTCACATACATGGAGGCAGTTTAAGAGCCAAGAACCTCACTGCTACCCAGTTGCTATGTTCTGGTTCCCTGTCAGAAAAAAAGAATAGTCTTGTGTCCTGCCTACTCTCCATTTTAATCATACAGCCCCCTTTGCAAACTTTCCTTCACAAGCATCAGGCAGGCTCGTGATTTCTGCCAGATCTGGCTCCTCCATATTCTGGAGAAACGCCAGTGTGCTTGTGTCCTTTAAGGTGGCTTAGCAATGAGACCACAGGAGGCAGGGCGAGCAGCTGAGGATTTCACAGGTGACTCTTGCTTCTCCCTGTTGTCTTTGTTTCCACCCTCTTTTCACCTCATTTTAGTCTTCTGTAAAGTGTTGGTCTCAATTTTTATGTTACAAAGCTTGTGTTTGTGCCCATCCCATTGTAAACCACCTTAAATCCGTTCTGAGAGCATGAAAGGCATATGTCAGAAACAGTTTTGTCACTTTGGACCTCCACATCTGTGGCGGGAGACTGGCAGCCACCAGTCAGGTGTGTGCCTGAGTGAGGGTCTGAGCTGTGGACACATCTGGAGGCTGACTGACATGGAGGCACCCAACAAACCTGGTCAGGCATCTGACAGACTCCTACCATGCTAAAGGAGCACAGAGGGTGAGCTGGTACCCAGAACATCATGTCACTCAGCCTCATCTTCAGGGGAGCGTGGCCAGGACACTTGTTTACTACGAGTTGTACAGAATAGAAGTATTAGGGTTTTGATAGTGGATCCTAGCAGCACTTTTGTGAAACAGCATAAGGTGGAGAGAATGGGGGATCAAGGTTAGAGAGACCAGAGTCTGAACCTCAGACAGGGCAGAGACACAAAATCCATCACCAAGAGAAGGTGTGTGCTTTCTTTGCCATGCCAACACATAACCATACCTCCCAAGATCCCTGCACCCCCACCTCGCCAAACAGAGCCTGGCAGGCCCAGCTCAGAAAGGGGCTTAAAGGAGCCAAGCAGCCTCCTTAACTGTAGTTGTAGTTGTCAGATCTTACTTTAAATGTCATATAACCATTTTTTACACAGATATAAATTTCTAATTCGGCTTTTTCGTTTACACATTTCTTTGACATATGTGCTAAGCACATGCTTGGGGAAAAAAAACTAGTTTAATTCTGATTTTCTCCCTTTAAAACAATCAGCATTTCACACTCTAGTGCATAATTCATTAAGTAAACCAAAGTTTTTTTTTTTTTTTTTTTTGAGCTCATGGGAGGGAGGGCAAGTGTGAAGATATACTTTTTGTGGGTCATATCAAGAATTCCATGGTTAGACCTGTTTTGATCCAGGTGACTTTCATGGCACAGATATTCAGCCGAAGTATCTGAATATCCCTGCTTAGCATTTGGAAATGGTTGCAAAAAAGAAAGATGCTACAACATGCTGCTTCAAGGCACTTTGTTTTTTCTTTACCTCCTACGGTAGGAAAGTAGGACTTTGTTTAAGCACACACCTTTCTTTCCTGTCAGTCAGACAGTGATCACAGCCCAAGTGGTGAGTGTCAGCTGAAGTTATTTACCTCATCATCTCTATTTGAGGCATATGCATCATTGGTACTGAGCATCTTTAATTGCTATCTTAAATTCTTCAAAAAGATTTATTGTGGCTCAGCCTCCAAAGGTTGTGTTGTGTGCAGAGGGCATAGAAGCAGAGCATCAGAGCAGAAATTTGATATTTGTGAAACAAGTGTTCATCATTTAAGAATGGTCTCCATTCCATATACCAGAGCAACGGTCAAGTTCTAAATGGGACTAAAGGAAAGATGACCCTTACAAAACAGTTGAAACTGGGTTGTGTTTTGTTGCTGAAATATTTGCAAAAGAGTTGGCAATTATGTAGCACATGATGTAAGTGAAGGGATGCATGATGAAAGTGTCTAGATAAGTCTAAAGGCACTCCCTCAGTAGCATAGAATAAAAATTGTAAATGTAAGAAAGCATTGTGTTATAGTGTAATTGGCAGTATGTTTTCTTTCTTACTGGGACATAAAACAATAGTATGTTGTCTCTTATGTTTGATGAAATGTACTTAAAACAGAAGAGCTTGAATTTCCTTAGGTAAATATTCTATCTATTGCCTGGATAGATAGCACAGTTAGCACAGGATAACTTATAAAATTCACTCCCAGAATCTGACCACAAGCTGATGCAACCTCAGATGGTTTGAGTGTGAACAACAAAGATTTCATGGAATCCTAGAATGAGTAATCTGTAAAGGAGTCTTAGGGATTCTATGGTCTTACAGATGGAGCTGCTGGAGCCCAGAATTCAGAAGCCTCTCTTCAGTCACTGGACACATATTTAATCAGTGGATCATGAGAATGTGAGGCATGGATGCCCTTTTCCCAGTGCTCCCAGTGGACATTTTGGCTTCGAGGGGCATGGACAGGAGAGGGGAGAAATGGGAAGGGATGGAGTTTAAGGTTGGGCAGCTGTTCATTTGTCCCTTATTTAACGATTTGTTTTCTGTGGATGCCTTCTCTACAGTTCCCCTCCTTACATTTCCCTTATCCCTCCACTGTGCCCCTCACCACTGTCCCCCCAACAACCCTGTAATTTTTTCTTTGCTTTTGTCCACTATTCTCCTCCCTTCTCACCCATCTTCTAAGCCTTGAAGTGGCAGATCAGTTGAAGTGGGGGAGGGAATAGGAAGACATATGTGAAGAAAGCAACACAGACAGGAGGCATCGAAGAAACACTTTAAAAATTTAACTGAGGTACTTCCCTGGTAATCCAGTGAGTAAGAATTTACCTGCCAACGCAGGGGACATGAGTTCAATACGTGGTCTGGGAAGATTTCATGTCCTGCAGAGCAACTAAGCCCATGCACCATAACTATTGAGCCCACTCTCTAGAGCCTGTGCTCTGCAACAAGAGAAGGCACTGCAATGAGAAGCCCACGCACAGCAATGGAGAGTAGTCCCTGCTCACCACAGCCAAAGGAAGCCCACATGCAGCAATAAAGACTCAGTTCAGTTCAGTTCAGTCGCTCAGTCGTGTCCAACTCTTTGCGACCCCATGAATCACAGCACGCCAGGTCTCCCTGTCCATCATCAACTCCCGGAGTTCACCCAGACTCACGTCCATTGAGTCTGTGATGCCATACAGCCATCTCATCCTCTGTCATCCTCTTCTCCTCTTGCCCCCAATTCCCCCCAGCATCAGAGTCTTTTCCAATGAGTCAATTCTTCGCATGAGGTGGCCAAAGTACTGGAGTCTCAGCTTTAGCACCATTCCTTCCAAAGAAATCCCAGGGCTGATCTTCAGAATGGACTGGTTGGATCTCCTTGCAGTCCAAGGGACTCTCAAGAGTCTTCTCCAACACCACAGTTCAAAAGCATCAATTCTTCGGCGCTCAGCCTTCTTCACAGTCCAACTCTCACATCCATACATGACCACAGGAAAAACCATAGCCTTGACTAGACGGACCATTGTTGGCAAAGTAATGTCTCTGCTTTTCAATATGCTATCTAGCTTGGTCAGAACTTTCCTTCCAAGGAGTAAGCGTCTTTTAATTTCATGGCTGCAGTCACCATCTGTAGTGATTTTGGAGCCCATAAAAATAAAGTCTGACACTGTTTCCACTGTTTCCCCATCTATTTCACATGAAGTGATGGGACCGGATGCCATGATCTTCGTTTTCTGAATGTTGAGCTTTAAGCCAACTTTTTCACTCTCCACTTTCACCTTCATCAAGAGGCTTTTTAATTCCTCTTCACTTTCTGCCCTAAGGGTGGTGTCATCTGCATATCGGAGGTTATTGATATTTCTCCTGAGTGTGAAATATCAAAAAAGTTATTGATATTTGGCTGTGCTAAAGACTCAGCACAGCCAAAAATAACTAATTAATTACTGTTTTAAAAAAATTAACTGGGGAAATTCCCTAGCGGTCCAGTGGTTAGGATTCCACTTTTTCACTGCTGAGGGCCTGGGTTCAATTGAGGAACCAAGATCCCACAAGTGAGGCAAAAAAAAAAAGAAAGTTAACTGGAAAATTTTCCATCTCAGCTCCTACCCTACTCTAGAGCAGGAGTTGGCAAACTACAGTCTTCTGCCTCTTCTTGTAAATAAAGTTTTATTGAATTACAGCAGCATGCATTCATTTACATCTTGTATGTGTCTGTTTCTACACAGTGATGGCAGAATTGGGTGTCCACATAGCCCAAAATGTTTACTAGTTTGGTGTAGACAACTGCTTCCCCAAGAGTAGTCTGCAGAGGTCTCCTTGTGCAAAATGTTAGAGAGGTATCTCTGGAAAGAAAAAGCTTCTTGGGTCAAATATTTTGGAAACTCTGCTTTTTAATCAGAGGATTTCTTAGATCCTTTAATACGCTAACAGGCACTGTGAATTTCTGAGAGGTAGCTGAAGTATACAGCATTTTCCCAGGTTAATTTGGGAACCCTTTTCTTACAGAGCACCTTATGGGTATAGAGTTCCTCAAAAGACACTATGGAAAATGGTTCTCATTCAGTATCCAAGATATATTATTAATATTAAGTGAGAAAAGCAAGATGTATCCATTACACACCCATCAGTGTAAAGCATGAAGAAGGAAACTGTGGTTAAGTGTTTGCTTGTAAATGTTTCAATCATCTCTTGAAAGATCCATAGTGAATTGGTAGTACCACTCACTTCGAGGTGTGTTGAGGCTGGGAGATAGGCTTTTCACTGTATTGATTATCTGCATTTTGACTTTGGGATCATGCCAATGTACTTCATTATCTAAACAGTCTGTCCATCAACATAATTAAATTTTAAAACAAAAATGTAAAATGATAAAACACTTTGGAAAACAGTTTGCCAATTTTTAACAAAGTTAAATATATACATACTGTATGTCTCGGCAGTTCTTCTCCTAGGTATTTACAGAAGAGAAATGTAAACATATGTGCATGCATACACATACTATAAATAAAATGATGGGAGAGCAGAGACAGGCTTCCATATAAAGATGTGTTGGTTATGTACCTGCAGCCTCCTCCATTGTGACACTGCCCCATGGAGCCCCTTCTTCCCAGCTCTCTCATACCACTTCCCTAGAAAGAAATGTGGCATGAGTTTGGCACATTCACAGTGGTTTCTACCCACACCACGTGCATGGCCTTCTGTGGACTAGCATCCCTCTGTATGACCCCATTGAAGACTAATGGCAGAATTTGGACTTTATCAATTGAAAAGCATCCATTTGGTAAGAGCACAGGAGAAAATAAAGACCACAAATCCAAAGGGCAAAATCATGGAGTCAAGTGTAGAGTCTTTTCCTAATGGAGGAGGATCCCTGCATTTCCCCCCACCACCACCCTGTAATCCTCCACTGGCTCACAGTGCTCTCAGAAAGGACTATATTTACAGGCTGACCCTCTTGTCACGGGCTGGCTCAGGAGTTGCTGCTTCTCTCTTGCAGTCTGTTTCAGGACCTGAGCTGCCCAGTTGGCACCACATCCACAACCCACGGAATAATAACCACACCTTTCTAAGGTTGTGCTTTACAAATGCAAATTAAGTTCACTGCTGGCAGACAGCTCAAATTCCATTTGTTCTTGGCTCACTTTTGCTTAAAAAGGTACAGAGACCAAAAAACCTAGCCAGAGCTGGAGGGCATCATTTGCAGAAAATGCAGCATCTGAAGGAGCCAGGCAGAGCAGGATGGAGTATTGCTGTAGCTCACCTATTTTTATTTCAAATTTACTAACTGCCTGGACCATTTTCTTTGTGGCCTCTGCAACTACATTTTCTCCATTATTATCCTGTGGATGACATAGTCTCCTCCTCCAATAGAACAGGTCACTGATTCCTCTGCATTCCCTTTGGGCAGTACCTTTCAAAATTTGGTGAAATTAGAATCACCTGGAGGTTTTTTAAAACACACACACACACACACACACACACACACACACACACAAACTGCCTAGTCTGTTCCCTGAGTTCCTGATTCAGTAGGTTTGGAATTGGGATCCAAGAGTCTCTATTTCTAGCAAGTTCCCAGGTGATGCTGATGCTCCTGGTGATCCACACTCAGAGTAGCTCTTCTCACGGTACATATACCTCTATCATGGTATCTGTTATATTCTGCTTTCATTGTTCCTTTTGTAGGAAGGACTTAGATCAGTACTGTCTCATAGAAATGTAACCTATGTATATAATTTTAAATTTTATAGTAGCTAGTAATATATTAATAAACATGATACAATTAATTTTAACAATACATTTTATTAATAATCAAATATACCCAAAATATTATCACTTCAACATGTAACCAATACCAAAATAAATATTAATCAGATATTCTATATTTTTTGTACTAAGTAATCAAAATTAGGTATATATTTTATACCTAGAGCACATTTCAGTTTGAACTAAGCACATGTGGAGTGCTCCATGGCCACATGTGGTCAGTGGCTACCACACTGGGTGGGACAGCCTGAGGTCATGCTCACCGTGTACCAGAGAGTGTTGTAAACCCTTTAATTCATTTAATATATATTTAACCTTGTATATTAACTCTAGCCCCTCATGATAACCATAGGGGGTAAACAGTGTTATTAATCTCATTTTACAAGTAAGGAAACTAAGGCCCAGAAAGCTTTAGGTAACTTGCCCAGGACCCTGAGCCAGAAATTGGGGGAAAGGGGGCTGGAGCTTGGCCTCTGGCTTCAGGGTCAGCCACATTTCCACAAGGCCCTCATGCTCAACCACAACTCCCTGCAAATACCACTTCAGTATTCTTGCCTTGAGAACCCCATGAACAGTATGAAAAGGCAAAAAGATAGGACACTGAAAGATGAACTCCCCAGGTCGGTAGGTGCCCAATATGCTACTGGAGATCAGTGGAGAAATAACTCCAGAAAGAATGAAGGGATGGAGCCAAAGCAAAAACAACATCCAGTTGTGGATGGGACTGGTGATAGAAGCAAGGTTCAATGCTGTAAAGAGCAATATTGCATAGGAACCTGGAATGTTAGCTCCATGAATCAAGGCAAATTGGAAGTGGTCAAACAGGAGATGACAAGAGTGAACATCGACATTCTAGGAATCAGCGAACTAAGATGGACTGGAATAGGTGCATTTAACTCAGATGACCACTATGTCTACTACTGTGGACAGGAATCCCTTAGAAGAAATGGAGTAGCCATCATGGTCAACAAAAGAGTCCAAAAGGCCGTACTTGGATGCAATCTCAAAAATGACAGAATGATCTCTGTTCATTTCCAAGGCAAACCATTCAATATCACGGTAATCCAAGTCTATGCCCAACAGGTAACACTGAAGTAGCTGAAGTTGAACAGTTCTATGAAGACCTATAAGACCTTCTAGAACTAACACCCCAAAAAGATGTCCTTTTCATTACAGAGGACTGGAATGCAAAAGTAGGAAATCTATGACAAAGGAGGCAAGAATATACAACGGAGAAAAGACAGTCTTTTCAATAAGGGGTGTTGGGAAAACTGGACAGCTAGCTATGTGTGAAAGAATGAAACTAGAACATTCTCTAAAACCAAAAACAAACTTAAAATGAATTAAAGACCTAAATATAAGACCAGATACTTTAAAACTCCTAGAGGAAAACACAGGCAGAACTCTTGGGCATAAATCACAACAGTATCATTTTTGGATCCATCTCCTAGAGTCATGAAAGTAAAAACAAAAACAAAAGAACAAATTGGACCTAATTACACTTAAAAGCTTTTACACAGTGAAGGAAAGAAACCATCAGCAAAACAGAAGGATAACCTACAGAATGAGATAAAATATTTGCAGATAATGTGACTGATAAGGGATTAATTTCCAAAATAAACAGATAGCCTATACAGCCCAATATAAAAAAACAAAAACAAAAAATGAGCAACCCAATCAAACAGCAGGCTTATGAAAATACACTAAACATCATAATTATTAGAGAAATGCAAATCAAAAATGCAATTATTAGAGAAATGCAAATCAAAACTATAAAGCATACCTAACATTGATTAGTAGAAAGTCAAAGTGTTAGTCACTCAGTATCTGACTCTTTGCCACCCCGTGGACTGTAGCCTGCCAGGCTCTTCTGTCCATGGAATTTTCCAGACAAGAATACTGGAGTGGGTAGCTATTCCCTTCTCCAGGGATCTTCCTGACCCAGGGACTGAACCCAGGGCTCCCACATTGCAGGCAGATTCTTTACCATCTGAGCCACCAGGGCAATCAGAATGGTCATCATCAAAAAAATCTACAAATAAATGCTGGGGAGTGTGTGGAGAAAAGGGAACCCTCCTACACTATTTAGTGTGTGTGTGTGCTAAGTCACTTCAGTCGTGTCCAACTCTGTGTGACCCTATGGACTGTATTCTGCCAGGCTCCTCTGTCCATGGAATTTTCCAGGCAAGAATACTGCAGTGGTTTGCCATGCCCTCCTCCAGGGGATGTTCCCCACCCAGCGATCGAACCCGCATCTCCTGCCTTTCCTGCATTGGCAAGCAGATTCTTTACCACTAGCACCGTCTGGGAAGCCCATACTATTTACACTGGGATGTAAATTGGTGATGCCACTGTGGAGAACAGTATGAAGGTTCTTCAAAAAAACTAAAAACAGAGTTGCCATATGATCCAACATTCTCACTCCTGGGCACATATCTGGAAAAACTCTAATCGGAGAAGATTCATGCACTCCAGTGTCATAGCAGCACTTATTTACAATAGCCAGGACATGGAAGCAACCTAAATATCCATCAACATATGAATGGATAAAGAAAATGTGGTACACATGTACAATTGACTACTACTCAGCCATAAGAAAGAATTAAATAATGCCATCTGCAGCAACGTTGTTGGAACTAAAGATGATCATACTAAGTGAAGTAAGACAGAGAAAGACAAATGTCATATAACGTCATTTACATATAGAATCTTAAAAAAATAATACAAGTCAAACTACGGCACAATAGCACTCATCTCTCACGCTAGTAAAGTAATGCTTAAAATTCTCCAAGCCAGGCTTCAGCAATACATGAACCGTGAACTTCCAGATGTTCAAGCTGGTTTTAGAAAAGGCAGAGGAACCAGAGATCAAACTGCCAACATCCGCTGGATCATCGAAAAAGCAAGAGAGTTCCAGAAAAACATCTATTTCTGCTTTGTTGACTATGCCAAAGCCTTTGACTGTGTGGATCACAATAAACTGTGGGAAATTCTGAAAGAGATGGGAATACCAGACCACCTGACCTGCCTCTTGAGAAACCTGTATGCAGGTCAGGAAGCAACAGTTAGAACTGGACATGGAACAACAGACTGGTTCCAAATAGGAAAAGGAGTACGTCAAGGCTGTATATTGTCACCCTGCTTATTTAACTTATATGCAGAGTACATCATGAGAAACGCTGGGCTGGAGGAAGCACAAGCTGGACTCAAGATTGCCGGGAGAAACATCAATAACCTCAGATATGCAGATGACACCACCTTTATGGCAGAAAGTGAAGAAGAACTAAAGAGCCTCTTGATGAAAGTGAAAGAGGAGAGTGAAAAAGTTGGCTTAAAGCTAAGAAACTAAGATCATGGCATCTGGTCCCATCACTTCATGGCAAAAAGATGGGGAAACAGTGGAAACAGTGTCAGACTTTATTTTTTGGGCTCCAAAATCACTGCAGATGGTGACTGCAGCCATGAAATTAAAAGATGCTTACTCTTTGGAAGGAAAGTTATGACCAACCTAGACAGCATATTAAAAAGCAGAGACATTACTTTGTCAACAAAGGTCCGTCCAGTCAAGGCTATGGTTTTTCCAGTGGTCATGTATGGATGTGAGAGTTGGACTATAAAGAAAGCTGAGTGCTGAAGAATTGAAGCTTTTTAACTGTGGTGTTGGAGAAGACTCTTGAGATTCCCTTGGACTGCAAGGAAATCCAACCAGTCCATCCTAAAGGAGATCAGTCCTGGGTGTTCATTGGAAGGACTGATGCTGAGGCTGAAACTCCAATACTTTGGTCACCTCATGTGAAGAGTTGACTCATTGGAAACGACTGTGATGCTGGGAGGGATTGGGGGCAGGATGAGAAGGGGATGACAGAGGATGAGATGGCTGGATGGCATCACCAAGTTGATGGACAGGAGTTTGGGTAAACTTTGGGAATTGGTGATGGACAGGGAGGCCTGCTGTGCTGTGATTCATGGGGTCGCAAAGTGTTGGACATGACTCAGTGACTGAACTGAACTGAGTATTATAATATACTCAATTTCTTGTATAACCTGTACTGGAAAAGAATCTGAAAAATAGGTAGATTGATAGATGTAGATACTGAATCATTTTGCTGTACCCCTGAATGTGTACATCTGAAACTAAGACAACATTTTAAATCATCTATGCTTTAATCAAAAGACATGAATGTGAACTGAGGTAAAATAAGTGTATGGAAAAATCAAGTAGGGTCAGAGGATGAAGGGTGTGATGTGGGACAGTCAGGAGGAGCCTCCATTGAGTGGAGAGGCCCTGAGGGATAATTTTTGAAATCGCAACATGGAAGTCAGTGTGGCTGAACCAGAGTGGGGGTGGGGCAGGCAATAAATGAGGTCAGAGCAAAGGTCAATGGCATTGTTAATACTTGGGCTTTTGCTCTAAATGAACTGGAAATCCTAGAGAGTTTTGAGCATAGAAATAACATGTAATAACTATTATGTGTTTATCAAGTAATAACTATTACGTGTTTATCATGTAATAACTATTACATGTTTATCATGTTTAACGTCATTTTCTCTGAACAGTATTTCTGCCCCCCACTTTTAAGCCTTCTGGGAAATTCCATTATGTCTCAGTCCACTCCAGACTCTGATTAAATGCTCTTTTTTTCTGAGCCACCCAGGCAGAGTTAGGTCTGAGGACTTCAATCCCAAATCCATTTCCCCTGGGCCAGCAGCCTCATCTCCTCATAGCCCACATTTTACTCTAGCAGTTGCTACAGAAATTAGGCACATAGAAAAGCAAGCAGACAGCACCTGCACGCCACATTTTTCTCATTCTAACCCCACCTTCCCTGCCACAGCCACATGAAAAGATTGTGAGCAGCACACAGCCCTCCTGTTACATGCACACTCCTGCCATGTGAGCAGGATAACATCCCAAGAGGCAGGCACCTTTTGACTAATGAGGGATGGAGCCAGATTTTTCCCTCTCCTGTCCCCTGCAGGGACATAAGATCCTACTTTGCTCCTCCAAGGATTCTTAGTGAGACTGCATCCCAGTTGTCCACAGTGGTGATCAGCTCAGTAACATATGTTCTTTCTCCCTTTCACTTTTTCACTCTTTTCAGTCGCCTACACAAGTTCCCTGAAACGACTCTCCAAAATTTAAGCCATATGTCAGCTTACTTTGGGGAGAAAAAAACAGGGTTAAAACATCCCTCTCCTTTCACCTTACTCTGCTCCTGCTTCTTTCAAAAAATTTCATGTCAGCTTCAGCCTCAAGGAACAGAAGACGAACACCAATAACCCCTTCTCTAGCAAGACCATACCCCACCCACTCCTGCTGGACAGACCCAGCCACTGTCTTGGCTGATCTCAGGTCCACAACTTTTCTCTGGCTACTTTCCTACATCCATAATAATTTTTTCCTTTCAACCATTTTTTCAAAGATCAGTTCAAATCTCAGTGATTTTCCTAACAGCTTGCTTCTCTAAATGGCTAAAGTGGAAGTTGTTGTTCTGCTTGTGAGATCTCATCTGCTGTCTTATAATAACTATTTTTGTGTGTTAAGTGTCCTTTCAACTTGATTATGGGATCCTTCAGGGAAGAAACACCATCTTACATTTTAATCATGGAATTATAAGACTTCATGGTTGGGAAGAATCTCAAAACTCATTCATAGAGGACCAGGATTACGATGCCATATCTGATTCTAACTTCATGACTTTCAGAGACTCACTTCATTTCTTTGGACCTGCAGAATGAGGATGAACTCCAAGCCACTTCAAAAGTCAACCATTTCATGATTTCGTGAAAAGACAAATAGTCATTTTAACAAAGAAGGAACCAACAAACAGCCCAAAGAGAGAAAATGACCTTCTCAGGTTCATAGACTCAATGGCCAAAATGTAATTAGAAGTTCAATCTCTTGATCTCTGGCCTGCTGGGAGCTATTTTGGAAAGCCCTTTGACTCTCCTACAACACCACTATGAACCTCAAGAAAATGCTCAATGAAAACATACAGATTGACTTACTAAGAAACTAAACTCTCCAGAAAGATGCAACTGACCACAATCTTTGAATATTCTTAAACACTTATTACTTATCACAGAATTGTACATTACTTCTCCATTTCAATTTCTAGGCACTGATTCCTTTTATGTCATGCCAAAGGTTAGCTTTCATTTCTCTCTATTAATAAAGTCTTATTCTTAACTTTGGAACTGTCTGACAAGCTCTGCTGTCCCGGACATGTTTTTGATTTTCCACTTGCTCTTATCTTTTTCACAAAGACAAGTTATAGCAGAGGCATATGAATCTCTTTAGACTTCTGTTTCCTTACCTGTAAACAAAAGTTGTGGAAATGAATGTTCTCTAAAGGTTTTTCTGACTCTAAGATTATTTGAGAAGATTGGACTTATCTCAATCTATAGCAGAAGGAAGTAAAATGTGGAAACTGTGACCAAGATCTCTTGTAATAATTAAACAAATAGTTAAAACTGCTAATTTCTGTTTTGTCCTTAAGCAGTTATATTTTTAAGTGACATTTTAAGCATAATTGATACACAGTGTCCTTGGCACAAGGACTAGTTAGAAAACTCAGTAGAATAATGAAGAAAAATTAATATTTTTTGCTGATAGTTCTTTGGAAGATCATTTAAATGAGTACAACTGTTTAGAAACAGAGATGGATGAGGCCCATTCAACTTGATAAATTCCTGTTTTGAGTGGAATTGGTGGAAAGGTGAGGGAGAGATTCGATTTTGTGTTTGGCATGGATAATTAGAGATAATTATTGAAGGACAATAAAAGTTTGTTTACTTTAAAAACAAAGAAACAAGTCAGGAGCCATCAAAAAATAGAATAGAAATCATAAAAGAAAGTGAGAAAAATAAGACCTAAATTTATATGAATAAATGTAACCAAAGTCTCTTATTAGGTGACAGAGATGTTCATCTAAAATAAAATATAGCTGATGTGCTCCATTAACCTAAAACATGACACAAAAGATTGGTAAATACAAGGATAGAGGAAAATCAGCAAAACTCAAGTAGAAATATATTTTATTCAAAGCTCAATTCAGACAAATTCATAACCTTAAAAGTTTTCATCATTTAATGAGGAAGAATGAAGATAAATTATCTGTGAATCCAGCTAAATTTTTTTTTAAAACAACAAAATATAATTAAAGCAAAAAGAGGAAAATAAAAAAGTAAGTAAAATTGTAAATTAGAAAAACAATCATACATATATTCAAACGTAAATTTCTTTTTTTTTTTTTTTTTTATGTTCCAGACAGCAAATTCAGGTACAAAAGCCAATTTCTTGAAAAAATAAAATGTATGCCTCTGACTGGCTTTCCAGGTGATGCTAGTGGTAAAGAACCTGCCTGCCAATGCAGGAGACATAAGAGACACGGGTTCAATCCCTGGATCAGGAAGATCCCTTGGAGGAGGGTACGGCAACCCACTCCAGTATTCTTGCCTGGAGAATCCCATGGACAGAGGAGGCTGCTGGGCTACAGTCCACAGGGTTGTAAGGAGTCAGATACAACTGAAGCAACTTAGCACACACACATGCCTTTGACAAGTATATTAAAACAATAAAAATTTGGTATGAGAAAAATATGTAACAGATGAGGAAATTTTTAAACACGGCTACACTTTGTACTATATGTTTAGTGTGAAAATTTTAACAAAATTTACAAGTTTCTAGAAAAATACAGTAATCAAAATTATATAGCAAAGCAGGTTGAACTGCAAGCATAGGAAGTATTTTTAAACTGTCAAATTTTAAAGTTTTTAAGGTGTGAAAGAATTATCTCCAAAAAAGACTATTTACATTTTATAAATAGTAAAAAAAAAAAAGTTTAATGAATATCTTACATGCTGTATAAAGTTGTCCAGATCACAGAAAACACTTAAAGACTCTCCTTTTATATTACATAGCTCATGAAACCCAGTTACCAAAACCTAACCTGTTACCTTAAAACCACCATCTCAAACTTATAGGCCAATATTAATAATAAATACAGATATAACAATCTGAAACAAAGTTCTATCAAGATCAAATGAAGGTTATTCAAAGAATGCATAGATGAATTGCTCTTGCTGTTGCTGCTAAGTCGGTTCAGTTGTGTCCGACTCTGTGTGACCCCAGAGATGGCAGCCCACCAGGCTCCCCCGTCCCTGGGATTCTCCAGGCAAGAACACTGGAGTGGGTTGCCATTTCCTTCTCCAATGCATGGAAGTGAAAGGTTAAAGTGAAGTTGCTCAGTCGTGTCCAACTCTTAGCAACCCCATGGACTATAGCCTACCAGGCTCCTCTGTCCATGGGATTTTCCAGGCAAGAGTACTGGAGTGGGGTGCCATTGCCTTCTCTGTGAATTGCTCTTAGTATCTATTAATATAGGCCATGAAGTCTTAAGAAGAATAGTTGAATGACAAGCTCAATAGATTACATAAAAAATATTTGACAGTATTGTTGGAAAAGACTCTTGAGAGTCCCTTGGACTGCAAGGAGATCCAACCAGTCCATTCTGAAGGAGATCAGCCCTGGGATTTCTTTGGAAGGAATGATGTTAAGTTGAAACTCCAGTACTTTGGCCACCTCATGCGAAGAGTTGACTCATTGGAAAAGACTCCGATGCTGGGAGGGATTGAGGGCAGGAGGAGAAGGGGACGACAGAGGATGAGATGGCTGGATGGCATCACTGACTCGATGGACGTAAGTCTGAGTGAACTCCGGGAGTTGGTGATGGACAGGAAGGCCTGGCATGCTACAATTCATGGGGTCGCAAAGAGTCGGACATGACTGAGCAACTGAACTGAACTGAACTGAACTGAATATCCACTCCTTAAAAAAAAATCTCATAATTAGATTCAGAAGCATATTTCCTTAACTTAATAGCTGTTATTATATATAGTCATTTCCATTAAAACCAGGATTAAACAAAGATCCCCACTAACATCATGTTAGATTTAGTTAACCTTATTCTGGACATTCAAATCAATAAAATACAATAAAATAAAAGTAAGAATAATAAATGTATAAAAAAGTAATACAAAACTATTATTCATAGAAATATTGTTTTCCTGAAAAATTCTAAACTGTTATAGCAAATAAGAGATATTCGTAAAGGCTATGAACTGGACATGGAACAACAGACTGGTTCCAAATAGGAAAAGGAGTACATGAAGGCTGTATATTGTCACCCTGCTTATTTAAATTATATGCAAAGTACACCATGAGAAACGCTGGGCTGGAGGAAGCACAAGCTGGAATCAAGATTGCTGGGAGAAACATCAATAACCTCAGATATGCAGATGACACCACCCTTATGGCAGAAAGGGAAGAACTAAAGAGCCTCTTGATGAAAGTGAAAGTGGAGAGTGAAAAAGTTGGCTTAAAGCTCAACATTCAGAAAACTAAGATCATGGCATCCGGACCCATCACTTCATAGCAAATAGATGGGGAAACAGTGGAAACAGTGGCTGACTTTATTTTTCTGGGCTCCAAAATCACTGCAGATGGTGACTGCAGTCATGAAATTAAAAGACACTTACTCCTTGGAAGGAAAGTTATGACCAACCTAGATAGCATATTCAAAAGCAGAGACATTACTTTGCCAACAATGGTCCGTCTAGTCAAGGCTATGGTTTTTCCAGTGGTCATGTATGGATGTGAGAGTTGGACTATAAAGAAAGCTGAGCGCTGAAGAATTGATGCTTTTGAACTGTGGTGTTGGAGAAGACTCTTGAGAGTCCCTTGGACTGCAAGGAGATCCAACCAGTCCATTCTGAAGGACATCAGTCCTGGGTGTTCTTTGGAAGGACTGATGCTGAAGCTGAAACTCCAATACTTTGGCCACCTGATGCAAAGAGCTGACTCATTGGAAAAGACCCTGAGGCTGGAAAAGATTGAGGGCAGGAGGAGAAGGGGACAACAGAGGATGAGATGGTTGGATGGCATCATCGACTCGATGGACATGGGTTTGGGTGGGCTCCGGGAGTTGGTGATAGACAGGGAGGCCTGGCATGTTGTGGCTCATGGGGTCTCAAAGAGTCGGACATGACTGAGCGACTGAACTGAACTGAACTCTTCATAGATGAATTGACTGTAAGTGCGCGGGTTTACTTCTGGGTTCTCTGTCCTGTCCCACTGATCTATGTGTCTGTTTTTGTGCCAGTGCCATAGGCTGAAATCAGAGAGCCTGACTTCTCTATTTCTGCTCTTCTTTCTCAAGATCGCTTTAGCTATTCAGGGTCTTTTGTGTTTCCATACAAAGTTAAAATTTTTTTGCTCTAGTTCTGTGAAAAATGCCATTGGTATTTTGATAGGGATTGCACTGAATCTGTAGATTGCCTTGGGTAGGATGGTCATTTTAACAATATTGATTCTTACAGTCCAAGAATATGGTATATTTTTCCAACTGTTTGTGTCATCTTCAATATCTTTCATCACCTTATAGTTTGTGGAATACATGTGTTTTGCCTCCTTAAGTAGATTTATTCCTAGGTATTTTATTCTTTTGGATGTGATGGTAAGTGGCATTGGTTCCTTAATTTCTTTGTCTGATTGTTCATTGTTAGTATATGGAAATGCAACAAATTTCTGTATAATTTTGTTTCCTGCAACTTTACCGAACTCACTGATGAGCTCTAGTAGATTTCTGGTAGCATCTTTAGGTTTTCCTATGTATATAGTACTATGTCATCTGCGAACGGTGACAATTTTACTTCTTCCTTTTCACTTTGGATTCCTTTTATTTATTTTTCTTCTCTGACTGTCATGGCTAAAACTTCTAAGACTATTGAATAAAAGTGAGGAAAGTGGACATCCCTGTCTTGTTCCTGATCTTAGAGGAAATACTTTTAGCTTTTCATCACTGAGTATGATGTTGGCTGTAGGTTTGTCATATATAACCTTTATTATGTTGAGATATGTTCCCTCTTGGCCCACTTTTGGTGTCTTTTTAAAATAATTTATTTCCTGGCACCAACAGATTTGCTCAACTCAGAGTTGCCACAAACCTTAAATTTCTAAAAAATTAAAAAAAAAGAAAAAAAACCCTGAAAAATATGTGAAGCACAATAAAATGAGGTATGCCTGTAAATATACAGGCATACTACAACTCCATTAGAAATTTATGCTAATTAAATTTCATGAAGTAGTTTAAAGGCTATTTGAGTTTTGAACCAATTGTTGATTTTTCTCCATAAATGCAATACTAAAAATAAAATAAATTTATTTTAGTATGCTCCACTGGAATGTAAGTACCACCAATGTAACATATGTGTTTTGGTTTGTTCATTGGCATGTTTCCAACATTTAGAACAGTTCCTGTAAATAGCAAGTACTTGATAAATTAAAGAAAAAATGAGTGACAGGTTGAATGAATGAAGATGCACATGTCTTGCTGATGCTGAGTTTGTTTAAAAAAAGACATGAGGGATCTACCGTTTGTTAAAAGGCCCTAAATCAAAACAAAAACATGGATTGATTATGTCCTACCTAGATGGTGATGGACCTTGCTTGTGATGTAGAAAGATGGGAGTTTTTTGGACCTGGAAAGACCAGTGTGTACACAGTGTCACCAGCGTTTGTGTGTTACTGCTGTGGACTCTTGGGTTAAAAGGAGGCATTTTGGAATATGTTGCAACAACTATATAACCTTCTGCCCCTATATCACCTGGTGTGCCCTCGCATCCTGTGACTTCATATTTGTCCTCTTGGCTAATTAAACCAGGTACGTAAGCTAAACTTAGAGAAAGTCTAGGTAAGTGTGTGTGTGGTGTGTATTTACATGCTTAAATGTGCACAAGCAAATGCTCTTCCAACCAATATGCAACTCAAAAAATCCGGGAAAGAAATGTTGTTGAACCTTAAGGTGACAGCCTCTAAATGTAACTATGGCAGCATGATGTATACATATTTGAGAATGAACAGAATAGCTAGAGGAAGGAGAAGGCCAAATGAAGTTGTATTAGTGATAAAAATCTCAAGAATCAGAAGAGATGTGAAATACGTAGAATTTTTGGACAAATTTCTACTAACTTTTTAATATAGTTTAGCTAGTGAACCTAACAACAGAGTTTACTGAATCTAGACTCTCAGAGTGAGTGAGTGGTAGTTTCTCAGTCATGTCTGACTCTTTGTGACCCCATAGACTAAAGCCTGCCCGGCTCCTCTGTGCATGGAATTCTCCAGGCAAGAGTACTGGAGTGGGTTGCCATTTCCTTCTCCAGGGGATCTTCCCAACTCAAGGATTGAACACAGGTCTCCTGCACTGCAGGTATTAAGAGACATTTCTAAGTATAAAAACAGGTCAACTGAAAAAGTATCAGCAGATACGTGCTTGACTTTATCTTATAATCAATAGACAATATATTAGAATATGTAATGAATCCATATAGCTTTTCCAAAGGAATACCCGAGACAGAAGTAGCCATAAAGTTATAAATGACAATTATCAATCAGATGAAATAATTTAGATGAAGCTTATCTCTCTCGAAGAGATGTGGACTGGGCAAGTGGTCAGGAAGGAAATACAATGTGCTTTTAACTTTGTATGAAAAATAATCTCAGAAAAAGAGTTACAAATAGTAGTTTTGATTTGCATTTCTCTAATAATTAGTGCTGTAGAGCATCGTTTCACGTGCCTCTTGGCCATCCATATGTCTTCTTTGGAGAAGTGTCTATTTAGGTCCTCCTTCCATTTTTTGATTGGGTTATTTCTTTGTTTTTGATATTGAGCTCCATGAGCTGTTTGTATATTTTGGAGACTAATCCTCTGTCTATTGCTTCGTTTGCAAATATTTTCTCCCATTCTGTGAACCATCTTTTTATCTTGCTTATGGTTTCCTTTGCTGTGCAAAACCTTTTAAGTTTAATTAGGTCCCATTTGTTTATTTTTGTTTTTATTTTCATTACTCCAAAAAGATCTTGCTGTGGTTTATGTCAAAGAGTGTCTTTCCTATGTTTTCCTCTAAGAGTTTTACAGTGTCCAGTCTTATAGTAGGTCTTTAATCTATTTTGAGTTTATTTTTGTGTATGGTATTAGGTAGTGTTCTAATTGCATTCTTTTACATGTATTGGGGCATTTGTAGAGCTGTGGATGAACCGAGAGTCTGTCACACAGAGTGAAGTAAGTCAGAAAGAGAAAAACATATATCATATATTAACACATATATATGGAGTCTAGAAAAATGATACAGATGAGCCTATTTCCAGAGCAGGAACAGAAACACAGACATACTGAATGGACATTTGGACACGGGGTGCGGGGCAGGGAAGGGAAAGGTGGGAGGAATTGAGAGATTAGGATTGACATATATAGACTACCATGTGTAAACCAGAAAATTAGTGGGAAACTGCTGTAGAGCACAGGGAGCTCTAGCTCAGTGCTCCATGATGACCTAGAGGGGTGGGATGGGAGCAGGGTGGCAGGGAGACCCAAGAGGGAGGGGATAAATGTATACTTATAGCTGATACATTTTGTTGTACAGTGGAAACTAAAACAACATTGTAAAGCAATTATACTCCAATAAAGAACAGTAGGAAGAGGGTTTATATTCAGCAGAGTCAATGGCCTGATTCTTAAGTGATGGTAAGCTTGTCAGTGATACTTTATGAAAGTGTACATACAGTTAAGCATAACCGTAAACTCTCTGGTGACATTAGTTATTTAAGATTTTTTAAATATTTTGAAGTCATATAAATCCAGCATTTGTAGATATCAGTTGTATGAAACTGAGGCCTGAAAAGTCTAGAAAAATGGAACTAGTAAAGAAATTTGTAAGCTGAGCTTGGTTTACATGGATGGAAGTAAGGGGGTCCTAAGATTAGGTATAAAATTTTTATGCAGCCATGTACATTTTTCTGGGAAAGGGGTGTATAGTAGGGTTGGCAAACATTTTCTATAGAGGTCTAGACAGTAAATGTTTGGACTTTGTGGACCAAATGGTCTCTGCTGCAAACCAGTCAACCGAGCCCATATAGTGTGGAAGTAGCAATAGATGATATATAAAAGAATGGGCATGACGGTCATTCAATAAAACTTCATCTACTCTCATAGGAGGAGGATTGAACTTGGCCCACGAGCCATAGTTTGCTGATCCATGGTATAGTGCAGTGCTAGCCACAAGAACTCTCCATCATAATGAAAATGTCATTATTGGTACTGTCCCATTTTTTTATTTATTGGTACTGTCCAATACGGTAGCCAGTCTGTGTTGTCCAATATGGTAGCCACTAAACATAATATGGCTATTGAACACTTGAAATGCAGCTAGTACTACTTGGGAGTTGAGTTTTTGATTAATTAAAATTTAAATTTAATTGCCACATATTGTCTTACTATACAGGAAGGTACAGGTCTAGAACTTTCATCACAGAATTAGAGGCAATGTAAATAAGCCACAGGCTCCCAGAGAAGAGGACCTCACCCTGCAAAGAGAGGTGTCGTACATGGAGAGAACTCCCTAGGGCTTTGCCATCATGGCTCATGCAGTTATTCAAACCTTACTTTAGACAAGGTCTTGATGGGTTAGTGTCAGGAACCGAGGAGGTGGTCTGGTTTTATGACAAATGCTCTGGCACTCGGAGCACTACAGGGGGTAGACTCTCTTCTCCCAATTTATCTGCCTGAGATAGTTCATAAACATGACACTAATGGTCACCCACTTCCCTACTGGTTCCTTGGTTAGAGGAACATGCTGGTGCAACGTGACCAATTAGCCAAAACGACAGGAAGAAGACTGAATCTAGATGCTTGATAAAGGCTATAATCGAAGGGTTTTAAGGTTAGTTCCTCCTCCTCCCCCATCTTTAGAAAGTCTTGAAACACACCAGAACCTGGCTCTATATTTAATTCTGGGGCCAAAAGCATTTCCCAAACAGGCTGATGACCATGCAGCGGAAGGATCTTGTTCTAGCCCTGCCGCATCTGCCCACCTCTAGGCAGTGTCCAAGTTGCGATGGAGGTCTCTGGTCTCTAGGCCTCACTATTGGTATCTTTTGCCACATATTCCAACTCTTTCATCATTTCCTGTTTGCTGAACGTGGTAACCATCCTCCAGAGCTGGTGGGGATGAGATGTATTGATTCACATTTGGTACCTGGATTCCAAGAAGCTCTCTCTCGTCAGCTTTTGGCATGGCTACAGTGGGAGTCGCACAGAGATGTCTCCAGATATTCAGCATCCCCCTTTGACAGAGTTACTCCTAGTCACTCTCTAACCTAGGTTGGATCTGTGGCATCCTCAAACCTCTAAAACATGAGATGATTCAGGGGAGAAACCATTTTCATCTTATACACTGCCTTCCCAATACAAAAAATGGCTATTTCAGTAGCAAATTGGACACCTCAGCCCCCTCTAAAGATTCTGACTTACCTAGGCAGATCAATTCAAGACCTCAGCCACAAGTTTCAGTATGTATTTGTAAAACAAACTGACTTCTAGTCTGGGCTATCTGTTCTTCAGACTTCCCTACCCTCCATCACCAGAATTCCCCTGACAAGTATTAATAAGATTCCTTCCTCTGATTCTTGAGATTTAATTAGGTTTGTCCCCAGGGAAATGCGTGCATCATGGAACACAGGGGGCCATGCTTCTAGGGAAACCAGAAGAGAAAGAAATGATAATCAATATGGGTCCCTGGGGGGGTTCTGTGGATATGCAGCTTGCAGTCTATAAATGGCACTGATATAGCAGCTAAGGGAAGAGTCCACATGCCTTCTGCTCCCAGGGGTTCTAACAGATGAAGAAAGGCAATATTTTGACTGTTTAATCCACACTGCAGTCTGCACTGGATGTTTTGTTGTTGGTTTTAGGAAAGAGAGTCATTTGTCTGGTTTCTCTGCCTCTATTAGAATGTTCCATCAGAGGAATGTTTCATTAGGATGGTAAATTGCCCCATAAAATATTCAGCACTGGGAGAGACCTATTAAGTCTGGATCAAATCCATAACCAGGAGTTTTTTTATTCCAGCATTATTTTTTTCAGTACTGAGACATTTGATGACAGTCAGTATTCCCAAATAAGGCAACCACCCACAGTGAATGTCAGTATCTTTCTTAGTAAAATGTCTTGGTAGCCTGTAGCCTGATTTCTTTTCCTGTGATTGCTTCCATATCTTTGGACTAAGGGACATGGGTACAACTTTTTACCTTTTATCACAGATAAACATAAATCTACGTAAAAGTAGGCAAAAGAGTATTAGGAAACTTCCATGTGCCAACAAGTATCAACTCCTGGCCAGTCCTGCTTATCTAATCCCCCACTCACTTCCCTCCTTTCTTGCATTGCTATGAGGTAAATTTCTGAACACTGTATAATGATAACTGCTTTTTAGGGATCTCTTTTATTCCCCTTGCCTGATATGTTATGTTGTCTACTTCTTACCTCTAATGTTTTGCTATTTTGAAGTGAATTACAAATATCATACTTTTCAGGGATCCATTTCTTTACCCAGCCTGATATGTTATAAAGTTTTCTGTTTATTACTTTTAATAAACTGAATACATTTAAAAAACAGAAGCAATCTGTCAGCAGAGAAAGCATGATTTAGAATCCAGTCCACAAAGCAAGCTCCATTCTCCAGAATGGGCTGAATGTAGTTGGAAGACACAGTACTGTATTTAATCTTAGCAAAAGCCACAGCAACAACAGCAAAAAAGAAAAACACAAGGTCTACTCTATCTGATGAGATACTTTCCTATAAAACCAGGTGGTTCTATTGCCCAAGGTTTTCACCAATGTCATTCTAGAAAAGAACTTTCCCAAGAAAACTAACTATAAGCCACATATCAATATAACATCTGTCTCTCTGTACTTCTCTCTCTCACACACTCACACTTGGACATGGTTTCCCCTGCCTAACCTTTCCTGACAGAGACTTTAAGCTTAGAAGTCAGCTTCCTTCCCCACCGCACCCTGCCCCTGCCTCCCACCTCCCTGTGGGGTCTCCGGGCTCAGCTGCTATCTAGAGCAACACAGATACACACGTGGCAAGGCAGGGAAGTGGAGCTGGCCAAGAGAGTTTCTCATCAAAAGGCAACTTCAGTTCAGTTCAGTTCAGTTGCTCAGTCGTGTCTGACTCTTTGCGACCCCATGAATAGTAGCATGCCAGGCCTCCCTATCCATCACCAACTCCCAGAGTTTACCCAAAGTCATGTCCATCGAGTCGGTGATGCCATCCAGCCATCTCATCCTCTGCCGTCCCCTTCTCTCCTAGTCAGTCAGTCAGTCAGTCAGTCAGTTCAGTCGCTCAGTCGTGTCCGACTCTCTGAGACCCCATGAATCGCAGCACGCCAGGCCTCCCTGTCCATCACCAACTCCCAGAGTTTACCCAAAGTCATGTCCATCGAGTCGGTGATGCCATCCAGCCATCTCATCCTCTGCCGTCCCCTTCTCCTCCTGCCCCCAATCCCTCCCAGCATCAGGGTCTTTTCCATGAGTCAACTCCTTGCATGAGGTGGCCAAAGTATTGGAGTTTCAGCTTTAGCATCAGTCCTTCCAGTGAACACCCAGGACTGATCTCCTTTAGGATGGACTGGTTGGATCTCTTGTCTTCATGAAAGGAATTGTGTGTACCCAACACTTTTCAGGGCAGGAAAATAGCTGTGTTTATGACATTATTAATGTTCCTTTCTCTCCTTGCCATGGTTGTGATTGTTTCTTTTCAAAGCAAAAGTTCCAGGTACAAAGGATGAAAAGAGAAGGAAACCCAAATTGCATCTCCCCAGCATCAAGTTCCTTTTTATGGGGAACTTTAATCTTCTTTCTGTGGAGGGGATGTAACCACACACTGCCCTATAACCTTCTCCCAGAAAAGGTAATAGGTCACAGCCTGGAAGCATGTTTAATTAGAAAATAACCACTCTCTCTCAGAGGTTTTGAGATTACTGATGCTGTGTGTGTAGTTTTGGGTGGGGTTGAACAGAGGGCCCAGGACCTTCACTTCCTGTGCCTGTGAGCTATGATAAGCATTATTTGAACTTTATCTTTGCTTTAAAAGACAACAATAAATAAAAATGGAGGGTAACCAAGCAAAGGAAAGGGAAAATAAAATCTCCCCCCATGACTTTCCTATGTGGTTAGCACAGCTGCCCAGACTTGAAGCTGCAGAGTGAGGGAGCGATTGGAAGAAGAGCTTCCACCACTTCCAGAATTTTCCTCCTCTTTTTTTCCCTGGAGCTTTTCTGTGAGGCCTTGTGATCCTGTCTACAGACACAAGACCCAGAAAAGCTCTGCCAGTCACTGCCAGGCTGTCACGGGCTCTAGGCATTGATGAACTCACATGTCACCTGCTTAGAGAATATTTATCTTCCTCAGCAAAGAGCCCAATCTCATTTCCCAGATTCCTTCTCTGGTTTTAATTACACAGACCTGGAACATGTTCCAAGACATCAGGCAACAGTGGGGCTGTTAATTTTTTAAAAGGAGATGCTTTCCTGCCCTCGCACAATGTGCTTAGATTGAATAATGTTTTTTTTTTCCACCCACAAAATACTATTAATAGTGTTGTCATATATACTCCAAGATTCTCTCACTTAATAAATTTTCAAACACTTATTTACTACCTAATATACTCCAGACAACAGACTAGATTATGAAAATGGTTAAAACAGTCATGACACTCTTAGGCAGCTCAAGGAAGGTAGGTAGGGGACATATATATAAGTAAATAAACAAATAGCCTCAAAATCTGACAAGGGTTAAAACAGAGGTATGGGTTTAACATAGTGAGACTAGAAAGGGAGGTGTAAACATCATCTATAGCCACCTCCCTTCTTTTTTCCTTCCTCCCATCCCCTGACTATTTTGGGAACCTGTGGCATAGAAGGTGCAGAGTGTCGTTCTGCATTCAGTCCTACGTTACACATGCCTTGCTACTTGGACACTAAAACACACCCTGGCTTCCTCTGTCCACTACTCTGCGAGCGTGGACTGGCTCTGTGTGCTATTGTGAGATAGCCTGACAGCAAGAGGTGAGGAGGGTAGGACAGGATTAGGAAAAACCAACCACTGCTCTCTGCCTGGAAATACTGGTAACACTGTTCTTACTTGCCTGAGTAGAAACCAGAATCCCTCTGCTTCTCACAGGGCCATAGAGGGAAGAAGACACCTGCTGACTCAGGCTGGGCACTGCAGACAGTAAGCACGCAGTAGGAGCGCACATGGTTGTGTTAATTGTAGAAAAAGGAAAAACTGATCAAATTATAGGGACTTTTATTGAGCTCTACCAGATTTTTAACTACAGGTGACGAGCTCAGAGATTTTGGTACCAACATCCCTTTATTCCCTCGTGGTCAGAAGTCATGGCATGATCTTAGTCAGGCACAAATGATTGATCCTCTATTACATACACATCACCTCATGATGTTAGGCTCTCAAATGCAAAATGATAGCAATCCCCATTTAGGGAAGCATACATCTAGCTTCAGTTCTGAATGTGGTTCCAAATCCCTTCTGGACCACTAAATGTTCCTAGATACCAACTAGAGACCAGACAGATGAATGGGACTAAACTGAAAATCCCCCAAAGGTAAAAAATGAGTCTACAAAGGTGGTTTGGGGAAAGAATAGAAAGGAGGAATTTCAACAAATAGTACTGGGACAACCAGTTAAACATTTAGAAAAAAATGATGTATATCTGGACTTCACGCTGTCCACCTGTTACGCCCACCTCCCTCTTGCCTTCCCTTCTTCCTTCACTGAACCTCATTGCTCTTCTTTTCATAACTTTCTTGGCTCTCCTTTTGCCTTTGCTTGTCCTGACAGACTTTAGAATCATTTTGACCTCCACCGCAAACACATCTACAGCAGTAGGCCTGGCCTCTGCTCTTTCCTTTTAGAAGGGTGGGATCCCTGCTCCTGAGCTTCTGAGATGAAGTAGTGTGGTGGGCAGAGATGTGTGTGCTCACCCAGAGCTGACCCTGGGTCAGCTGACCACAATGACCCTGACACCTCTTTGGAGAGGCAGCACCTCTTTAAATGGTTCAAAGGAAGCAACAGCCCTAGGGGCCCTTCTGCAGATGGACATTTGCCAGGAGGACTCCTATCACTAGTTAAGATTCACCGGGCATCCACCTGGGATGCAGGGTTGACTGTGTCTGGAGGGTGGCCCTGGGGAAGTCAGTCCTAACATGCAGCCAGGCCCACGGTGGCCACCTTCCTCAGACAGCCCATTTGGAAAACTAGCACTTCCATGCTTCGGTCTTTTTAATGACCCTGGTCCCATAAATAACCTGAATAACCAAAAAAATCTTAACATGGTCTCAAAATGTGGTTCGTTTCAAAGAAGGCCCAGTGCTCTGACAATATGAATTGGAGTTATTTTTCTTCTTGACTCTTGGCACTAGTTGGAGTCATGCATTATAAAAACAAATCCCTTCCTCTAGGTGACTGGCATTTCCCTTCTGAGCAGGAACACAGAGCACTCACTCAGCAGCTCTGCACAAAGTGGACAAATACACTCTTCCTTCAGGCAGACGTCCTGCACTTGGGTGAACAGCTGAGCCCAGCCAGGTGCTCTTGTGCAGTGACAAGCCTGTGCAGCTGTACCTGGTGACTCTGCTGCTGAGGCGCCCACATTCACAGACACATCTAGTTACACTTGTTCATTCACTGTCAAGAAAGCACCTGAGGGCAGTGGGAAACTAACACTCCCCGAGCACCAACTATGCACTGGGCGTTGATTGTCTTCTGTTAAATCTTCTAGGTGGACTTCATTATTGCTATTTCACAGATAAGGAGATTAAAAGCTTTGCCAATGGCTCTGTGGTAGGTAAGTGATAGATATAGAATTAAAACCCAGGACTTTCTGATGCCAAAGCCATGTTCTTCCCACCTTACTATCTTGGGAACACAGAGAAGCACAAGACGGGCTCCTTCTCTCAGGGGGCATGGTCTAAAGTGGGAGAAAGAAGATCCAGAAAATGTGAGTCACTCCCCTTATAGAGACCACTTCTCCCCCTATTCATTATTTGCTGGGTCTAAGCTGACCAGGAATTTGGGAGCCCATCTTCTTGGGAGGGATCTTCAGGGTTGATATTATTCTATGGTTTAATGCTATTCCATTTGATCACCACAACTCCCCAAGGCTCAGCAAGGTGAAGGGCTTTGCTCTAGGTCTGCAGCTCCTAAAAGTAAGGCCAGACTTCTTTTCATTATACCACATACCCCCTTTTTCCTTGGGTGAGATGACCTATGAGCTGGTTGCAGAAAAGCCATAGCCCCAAGACAGGGTAGTATACCATGGGGAGGAAGTCCAACATTTAGCCAGCTCTGGCAGGTGGTCAGTGCAACCAATCCCACATTCACCATGGCAGGGGTGTTTGGTTTTACTTTTTATTGTGGAAAAATTTAAGCATATACAGAACTAAAGAGAATAGTATAACAAACTGCTACAATGGTGATCAACACATGGTCAGTCTTATTTATGATCCCTCCAATACATCATTCTTTTTAAAAAATTAATTACTTTAATTAGAGAATAATTACTTTACAATATAGTGATGGTTTTTGCCATACATCAACATGAATCGGCCACAGGTATATATGTGTTCTCCTCAATCTGAACCCCCCTCCCCACCCCCACCCCACCCTATCCCTCTGGGTTGTCTCAGAGCTTTGAAACATGGCTTTGAAACATGTATATTACCATTTGTAAAACAGATGACCAGTGCAAGTTCAAATACATTACTCTAAAGTAAACTCAGGCATCATATCATTTCCTCTGGCAATACGTAAGCATGTACCTTTAAATTTACTCATTTAAAAAATTACTCTTTTATCACACCTGAAAAAATAAAAATAATTCTTCAATATTATCAAATACCCTGCTAGTGTTCAAATTCCTGAATGCATGTCATTGATTTTAAATAGTTTATATGGTCAATCCATATAAACTATTTAAAATCAATGACATGCATTCAGGAATTTGAACACTAGCAGGTATTGATAACATTGAAGAATTATTTTTATTTTTTCAGGACGCTCAGGGCTGGTGCACTGGGATGACCTAGAGGGATGGTATGGGGAGGGAAGTGGGACGGGAGTTCAGGATGGGGAACGCGTGTACACCCGTGATGGATTCATGTTGATGTACGGCAAAATCAATACAATATTGTAAAGTAATTAGCCTCCAATTAAAATAAATAAATTTATATACAAAAAACTGCAAAAAAAAAAGTTTAGAGCAATTTCTTAAAAAAAAAAAAGTTTATACGAATAAAGATCTAAATAAGGTCCAAGCTTTGAAACTGGTTGTCTCTTAAGTCACTTTTAATTTATAGGTTTCTTTCCCACTCTTTTCCCTGTATTAATCTGCTGAACAAACCAGATAACTTGTCCTGTATGTGACCCACATTCTGGATTTTGCTGAGTGCATCTACATCTGGGAAAGGTTTTTAAGCGTGAAGAGTGAGGCGCTAGTAAGAACGTGGCCAGGTGGAGTGAAAGGTGACACACTCAGGACTCAGACAGGCATGGGTTTAAATCCTCAAACTGGAATTAACTGTATAAAATCGAGCAAGTTACTTAATCTTTATTTTCCATTTTTTAGCCTATAAAATGGTCTTGAAAAATGACAGGGCCTACTAAGTGGTGAATGTTAAAGAGGCAACTGTACAAGTCTGTAATATCCTCAAAGTGTTAAACAGTTCTCCCCATTTCCCTCCCATCTGCCATCACTGGAGAGGGGGCACCACTGAGGCCAGTAATGGGAGTGCCCCACTAGAGCAGAAGCTCCCTCTGGGTGAGGTGTGGTTTTGTTTTCTTGGCACAAAAGAACATGACTTGGTGAATCACTTTGCAAGGTTGAAATCCAACCTTTTTCTTAATTTCCCTTGTGTTGCATATCAAAGTGCCACCACTGACTACAGCTGTGAGGTGACAATGATCCCAGTCTGGCTGCACCACTCAATCACTGGACAAAAGGAGATCCAGGGAGTAAGGTGCCTGGCTGGAGCCCCCATCTCCACTCTGGAAACCAATCCTTTCCTGAAATCAGGGCCTCTGGCACATTGCTCCCCTTTCCAAGCCGAAGCACCACCCTTCAACACATCTACTCCCCTTTCAGGCCTTAGATTTCTTCACTGCATGTATCCGCATCTAACACACCATATGTTTTGCTTATTTATTCCTGTTTACTAATCTTTCCCTAATAGAGTTGTCAGCATCACAAGGGCAGGAACTTGGGCTGTTTCGTTTGCTGTTGTGTCCCCAACTCCTGGAATGGTGTCTGGCACACAGAAGCCACTCAACTCATACCTGCTAGATTGAACCATGTTGAAAAAAAGCCTTTTCAGTTGCTATTTGGGGGCATCCACACCAAATAACATTTCTAACCAAGAAGACATTAAAGGTTATAAGCAGAGAATTTTCTGGTGGTCCAGTGGTTAGGAATTGGCATTCTCACTACCAGGGGCCCAGGTTCGATCCCTGGTCAGGGAATTAAGATCCTGTAAGCTACGTGGTGTGGCCAATAAATAAACAGGCTTTAAAAAAAGGTTATGAGCAATTACTATTTGTTAATGCTCTTCAGGTTTCTATTCTGCTTATTTTCAAAGTTTGGCTTGGTGTTTATGTTCTTGCTTATAATTTATGTTCTGTTTCTAACCTCTTATTTACTAAGCCATCTGGGCAATCTGTAAATCCATTACTCACAATTTGGAGAAACTAATTTCTTATAAAAATCATATTATTGGTATCTGCCAAGATCTTCAAGATTTGGCAAACATCTTTTTTCCCTTCTCTTTGAGATGATGTTTATTACTTCTTTCTGTTCAGTTCAGTTGCTCAGTCATGTCTGACTCTGTGACCCCGTGGACTGTAGAACGCAGGCTTCCCTGTCCATCACCAACTCCTGGAGCTTGCTCAAACTCATGTTCATTGAGTTGGTGATGCCATTCAACCATCTCATCTTCTGTTGTCCCCTTCTCCTTCTACCTTCAATCTTTCCCAACATCAGGGTCTTTTCTAAGGAGTCAGTTCTCTGCATCAGGTGGCCGAAGTATTGGAGTTTCAGCTTCAGCATCAGTCCTTCCAATGAATATTCAGGACTGATTTCGTTTAGGATTGACTGGTTTGATCTCCTTGTTGTCCAAGGGAACTCTCAAGAGTCTTCTCCAACACTACAGTTCAAAAGTATCAATTCTCCAGTGCTTGGTTTTCTTTTAGTCCAACTCTTACATCCATACATGACTACTGGAAAAACCATAGCTTTGAGTAGATGGACCTTTGTTGGCAAAGTAATGTCTCTGATTTTTAATATACTCTCTAGGTTGGTCAGAGGTTTTCTGCCAAGGAGCAAGTGTCTTTTAATTTCATGGCTGCAGTCATTATCTGCGGTAATTTTGGAGCCCAAGAAAATCAAGTCTGTCACTGTTTCCATTGTTTCCCCATCTATTTGTCATGGAGTGATGGGACCAGATGCCACGATCTTAAGTTTTCTGAATGTTGAGCTTTAAGCCAACTTTTTCACTTTCCTCTTTCACTTTCATCAAGAGGCTCTTCAGTTTCTCTTTGCTTTCTGCCATAAGTGTGGTGTCATCCGCATATCTGAGGTTATTGATATTTCTCCTGGCAATCTTGATTCCAGCTTGCGCTTCTTCCAGCTCAGCATTTCACATGATGTACTCTGCATATAAGTTAAATAAGCAGGATGACAATATACAACCTTGACATACTCCTTTCCCGGTTTGGAACCAGTCTGTTGTTTCATGTCCAGTTCTAAGAGTTGCTTCTTGACCTGCATATAGATTTATCAGGAGGCAGGTATGGTGGGTCTGGTATTCCCATCTCTTTCAGAATTTTCCACAGTTTGTTGTGATCCACACAGTCAAATGCTTTAGCATAACCAATAAAGCTTAAGTAGGTGTTTTTTTGGAACTCTCCTGATTTTTCTATGATCCAAGAGATGTTTGCAATTTGATCTCCACTTCCTTAGCCTTTTCTAAATCCAGCTTGAACATCTGGAATTTCTAGGTTCACATACTGTTAAAGCCTGGTTTGGAGAATTTTGAGCATTTCTTTGTTAGCATGTGAGATGAGTGCAATTGTGTGGCAATTCTTTGGCAATGCCTTTCTTTGGGACTGGAATGAAAACAGACCTTTTCCAGTCATGTGACCACTGCTGAGTTTTCCAGATTTGCTGGCATATTGAGTGCAGCACTTTCACAGCATCATCTTTAGGATTTGAAAGAGCTCAACTGGAATTCCATCACCTCCACTAGCTTTGTTCATAGTGATTCTTCCTAAGGCCCACTTGACTTCTCATTCCAGGATGTCTGGCTCTAGGTGAGTGATCATACCATCATGGTTATCTGGGTCATGAAGATAGTTTTTTGTATAATTCTTCTGTGTATTCTTGCCACCTCTTCTTAATATCTTCTGCTTCTGTCAGGTTCATAATATTTCTGTCCTTTACTGTTCTATCTTTGCATGAAATGTTCCCTTGGTATCTGTAATTTTCTTGAAGAGATCTGTAGTCTTTCCCATTCTATTGCTTTCCTCTACTTCTTTGCATTGATCACTGAGGAAGACTTTCTTATCTCCCCTTGCTATTCATTGGAACTCTGCATTCAAATGGGTATACCTTTCCTTTTCTCCTTTGCCTTTAGCTTCTCTTCTTTTCTCAGCTATTTGTAAGGCCTCCTCAGACAACCATTTTGTGTTTCTTTTTCTTGGGGATGGTCTTGATCACTGCCTCCTGTACAATGTCACAAACTTCCATTCATAGTTCTTCAGGCACTCTGTCTATCAGATCTAATCCCTTGAATATACTTGTCATTTCCACTGTATAATTGTAAGGGATTTGATTTAGATCATACCTGAATGGTCTAGTGGTTTTCCCTACTTTCTTCAATTTAAGTCTGAATTTTGCAATAAGGAGTTCATGATCTGAGCCAGTCAGCTCCCGGTCTTGTTTTTGCTGACTGTATAGAGCTTCTCCATCTTTGGCTGCAAAGAATTACTTCCTTAGCAAAGGTAGTAAAAACCCAAGAATTTTTACTGAGCTTGTCACACATATGGTGTCAAGGGAATAGCATCCTTTTTTAAAGCCATCACAGTAATATGGTAACAGCAACACACACATTTCCTCGGGGGATAGAAATCCCTTTCGATTTGCAGGCCGTCAGATTGAGATGGGCAACAATAGGGCTGTGAAAACAGAGACTGTCAGCCCAGGAACTTGGAGTGCTTTTCAGCTGCTCACAGAAACACAGTTGCAGTTCACTTTTGAATCAGTGCTCACTCTGACAAGCTCAAAAGAGTTTACAAACCACCCCATCAGGCCTCACTGGCATACTCAGTGGTTCTCCTCTCCCCATTGATGTTTACAGATAGATACTGCTGTGGATCCCCTTTCCACACAGAACTTTCTCCCACCCTCAGCTTCATCCTTGGCTACCCAGCTTTTCCTCCTCCAGCTATACCAACTCACTCTTCTGACTCTTTGATTATTTACCTCCCCAAGACCCTGTTTTTTAGCTTCCCCCTTGGTCTTGCATATTATAAACTGAGGGCCAAATCTGCCCACCTTAGTTCTGACTCAGGTACCTGGGGACCTTGCCAGCTGGGCCCTGTTTGGGTAAGAGGAGGAATTTGACAATATGGCTCATTTTCAGTCATTCCTTTGGTACCAATGAGATACAGGGTTTGGTACATCTCTTTACTGACAAAGAAAAGATATTCACCCATGTCTTTATATGCCCTACCTGTTCTTGTAATGGCAAGCTCTCACTTTTTAAGGTTCAGATCTCTTCAACTAAGTACCAGGCAAAGTGCTGTTCAGTTCACAGTTAGCACACAGGATAGAAACAAACCTAGCGACCACACAGCTCCCTAAGTGATGATGCTGAAGACACGGGCTCTGCAGAACAGACCTTTACAGCTGGTGCCCAACGGATACTGATTTTCTTTTAAAGAGAGTGCTTTCTTCAATTTCCATTATAAAATAGATTCTTACAAATTCGGAGGATCCCTAGAGAAGGAAGATCCAAACTGAACACCCACAATCTCACCACCCAGTGGGAATCACTCAACACACTGGTGTATTTCTTCCAGTCTTTTTTTTTTTTTAAAGGATGTGAGGAGTATATTTCCTTTTCTCCTCCTGCCCTATATATGTGTTTACTTTTATCTTTCTTGTCTCCTGTGATTAATGGAATAACTAATGTCATGGGGACCCCAGAATAGCTGATTACTGGAATGTTTGTATAGGCCCCTCCCTACTTTCACGGCTTCACGGCTTCTAGCTGTCCCTGGATCTTAGGTGCAGGAGGATTACTTTAAGAGCAGGTGCTTGCTAAAGCTGTAGAGTGTGTGTATATGCTTTTCTATCTCTCTTAATAACTGGATGATACAAGTGCTCACTCAATTATGTATTCTGCTTTTTCTTTTACTGTTACTGTGTCATGCAAAGATGAAAGTGAGCTTTGCAAACAAGTGCTTCTGTGGTGTCCACTGTCAAAGTTGTGTCAAATTTAATTTTCATTCCCTAAAGATCAGAAGTTATAAAAGCCATATCTCAGATATTTCCATGGTCTTTATTTCTGAGGGAGACCTAACTCTCTATATATGTGACTGTGACTGCTGGGCTTACATGGAACCAACAGGTCGGTGAGATTTCCTGTTGGGGTATCTGGGCGCCTGGCAGGGGCGGGATGGGGTTTGTGTTGCTCATGCCCCCACTTGATCGGCTCCTCACCGCCTCTGTGTCTGGCAGTTGCCATAGATCCAGGCTCTGATGGGCCTGGGGGCTGGGGAAGGGGTCACGCGTTTCTGTGGGGATCCAGACTGGCTCAGGCCTGTTTCATATACTCAGGAGTATGGCCTCTCTTTTAATTTTCAATTATTGTGGGATTGTAGGCAAGTCATTGAACTTCTGGCTCCTACTTCTTCACCTGTTAAAAACAGGAGGGCTTCCCTGGTGGGTCAGTGGTAAAGAATCTGCCTGCCAATGCAGGAAACACAGATTTGATCCCTGATCTGGGAGGATCCCATATTCCGTGGAGCAACGAAGCCTGTGTACCTCAACTACTGAGCCTGCACTCTAGATCCTGTGTGCTCTGCAACAAAAGAAGCCACTGCAAAGAGAAGTCTTGCACTGCAACTAGAGAGCAGCCTCCATTTGCCCCAAAACTAGAGAAAAAGCCCACACAGCAACGAAAACCAGCACAGCCAAAAATAAACAAAAATCACATTACAAAAATAAACACACAGGGTATCAGTCCATGCCTTTGTGTTCTCTAGCAGAATATAAGGATGAGGACTTGTATCATGCATTTCCTGTGAGTTGGGCACCATTCTTAGCACTTGATTAATATTATCTTATTTAGTTCCCACAACCAGCTAAGAGCAAGGAACCACTATTATCTCCATATTACACATGAAGAAATTGAGACCCAACAAGGTGAGACAACTTTAAGAAGATGGTGAGGCCAACATTTACACCAAAGCATTTTGGCTATATTGCCTGAAAGGAGAAACTGCTGAGTGCTTTGAAAGGGCCATGCAAATTAGGTGGTCACTGCCATTGTACTTCTCTCAGAGAGGTGTATCAACAGTAATAAGCTCTTGGGGTTGGGACCGAGTAATTCCAAATCCTAAACTGATGCTACCTGTCCTTGCTCCAGACCTTTAGGCAAAGTCTAATCCACCCACCAACCCCCATGATAGATTCCATGTTACAAAGCTCCAGCCCTAGACCTCTGTGTGAGTAGGTGGAGACATGGCTTTAGTGTGCAGCTTACGGCTCTTAAAGGACCTTGGCTATAATATATGCTAGTCACTCAGATGTGTCCAATTCTTTGTGACCCCATGGACTGTAGCCCGCCAGGCTCCTCTGTCCATGGAATTCTCCAGGCAAGAATACTGGAGTGGGTTGCCATGCCCTTCTCTAGGGGATCTTCCCCACCCAGGGATCAAACCTGGGTCTCCTGCATTGCAGGCAGATTCTTTACCATCTGAGCCACCAAGGAAGCCCGTAATATATAATGGGAGGAAGCTTATATCTTCAGGTGAAAAAGTGACTTTATACATCTTCTACTAGCTGTACAACCATTCTTTCACAATGCATGAATGTTCTTAGGAGCAGTATCAGTTTGAGAATTAGAAATGGCTCTAGAGGTACATCTCTGAAATCACAGCTAGTAAGTTGAAAGTGCTTCTGAAAGCAACTGAACCTCCTATTCAGTTGTGCCTTCAATTAGCATCTACATAATTTAATAACAAAGCTGTCATCCTCTCCTATTAAACAGATGCTGAGATACGGATGAGAGGTGGCACATGCTTTGGATTTGTCATCATCCTTTTTATTTTCCCAAGCTATTAAAAATATTTTTTTCTCCATGTACTACCCTTTCCAATAAAATCTGAGCCATTACTTTTCTTTTGAGTTGTTCATTTTTCTTGATTTAATGGAACAGAAAAAAAAAAGAAAAAAACAGCCTTAAGAATCCCTAAAGGAACACAGCTCCATCCATTTATTCACAAACAGGCATGGCAGCAATCAAATCAGGGAAGTCTTTGGAGATATTAATAGAACAGCAGAAAGGAGTTAATCTTGTATTAGATCACGGTGGATAAGAAAACTGTCATTCATTTGGTAGCATCTTTCTCTAATTCTCATCATCCATGCATTAGGAAAAAGCCTTAAATACACATTAAAAAGGCCTTCTGCCTTTAATGCCATTATCAGTGTTCTCTTCCTTCTCTGAGAAGGACACGCCACTGTCTGAGTGGTGTCCTGACTTGAGAAGCACAACATGAAGGGAATCAGGTGGAAACATCAGACAAGAAAAAAAAAAGATCTACTTTAAATGTATTTTTAAATGATGTAAAAATAATTTTCAAAAGTGTGAATATATATGTATTATCTAATGTTTTTTGAAAGTGTATTTTCAAAACTGTTAGTATTATAAAATGCAAAGAAAGGCTGAGGAGTTTTTCAGATTAAAGAGACGTGACACCTAAATGAACTGTATGATTCTAGCTTGGATCCTATTCAGGAGGAAAACAGGCTATGAAGCACATTCCAATTGGTGAAATTGGAATATAGGTAATTGATGAAGAGATGAAAGCATATCTAGGGAACTCGGTAATTTCACTGTGGTTATGTAAGAGAATGTCATTCTTGGGAAATGCACACTGAAGTCCTTGGGGAAAAGGGCATGATATACGTAACTAAACCTCAAGTGGCCAGGAGATAATTGCATACATACAGAAGAGATCCACAAAGCAAACAGGCAAACTGTTAACATTTAGTGAATATGAATAATGGGTACCTGTGTTTTCTTCATACTATTCCTATAAACTTTTCTTTAAGTTTGAATTTTCTTACAAATAAAAAGCTGTTTTAAAGTCACTAAACTATGCTAAGATGTCAGTTCTCCTGAGACTGATGTATACATTTGATGTATTCTATCAAAATTCTAGTAGGTTCTTAGAAATTAACAAGATGATCCTGATACTTACACGGAAATGTAAAGGGCCTAGAACAGTCAAAACAATTCTGAAAAAGAACAGTGTTGATGGGCTTATACTACTTGATTTCAAAACTTACTGTACAATCACAGTAATTAAGACAATGTGGTATTGGCATGTGGATAGTAATATAAACCAAATGGAACAGAAATGAGTTTAGGAATAAATCCTTATACTTATGGTTACTTGATTTTTGATAAAGGGATCAGGACTATTCAATGGGGATGGCAGAGAATTTTTTCAATGATGCTGACACAATTGGATAGCCACATGCAAAAATAATGAACTTAGATCCTTATACTGTACACAAAAATTAACTCAACGTGGCATGTAAACCAATATGTAAGAATTAAAACTGTAATATTTCTGGAAGAAAATATAGGAGAAAGTCTTTGTTACTTTTGGTTGGGCAGAGTTCTTAAAAATAATACCAAGTTCATCAAAATTTAAAAAATTCCATGCTTCAAAGATACCATTAAGAAAAGAAAGCAAAAGTCACACACAAAAATATAAATGTAAGCTACAGGAGAAAAGATCTGCATAACATATTGGAAAAAGACTTGTATCTAGAATAAAGAACTCTTGCTGCTGCTGCTGCTGCTACTAAGTCGCTTCAGTCGTTTCCGACTCTGTGCGACCCCATAGACGGCAGCCCACCAGGCTCCCCCGTCCCCGGGATTCTCCAGGCAAGAACATTGGAGCGGGTTGCCATTTCCTTCTCCAATGGATGAAAATGAAAAGTGAAACTTAAGTCGCTCAGTCGTGCCCGACTCGTAGCGACCCCATGGACTGCAGCCTACCAGGCTCCTCAGTCCATGGGATTTTCCAGGCAAGAGTACTGGAGTGGGGTGCCATTGCCTTCTCCAATATACAACCGTAAGCAAAGTCAAAACAGTCCAACTAAAATAAAGTACAGTAGATTGGCCCGGTGAACAAAGGAATTCAAAAATTATATTTCGCAGTTAAGAACAAAGCTAACAAAAGCACAAACTGGAAAACAAAACTAAAGCAAGTTGCCAAGTGGAGAATAAAGCAATGAAAACAAAACTAACAATATGTTGAGAGAGAAGGAAAGAACGAATAGAAATGCAAAGTTAAATAGAGGTAGATGAAGAAGATTTATATACAGTAAAGATTAACTGCAAAGGGAAAAGAACAGTGGGAAAAGAAACAAAGGAATAAATATAGAAAAAAAATAATAGGTTTGAAAAATTAACAATAAAAAAAGAGAACCACCCCTCCAAAAAGAAAAAGGAAAACTCCACAGAACTGCAGAAAGCCCAACGTAGAGGCAGACATTTATAACAACAATAAAAATGTGACTGAGGAAAAAAAAGCTCAAGAGTTTAATTAGGTTTCATAGTCCCAATAAAATCAACAGCTACAACAGGGGTGGGGGGGAAAGGTGGGCGGTGGGGGAGATAAAAAAAAAAGGAAAAATCCAAAAGAATCTACAGAACAAGTCATAACAGGAATAATAAATGTTTTTTCTTGAGTCACTGCTGTCAGAGTCCTTTCCCTCGCTGGGAGTCACTGTCCACCTCGTCTCCCTACAATGCCCTCCAACACTGTGCTGATCTCTGGACCTGCTGTGGGGGCAGCTCAGATTCTGATCTGGTCTTACTCCTGTGTGTTCTTACCTCCAATGTCCACAGCTATCAGAACTAGTGCGTTTTCTTTCGTGGGAGCTCTCAGCGCCCTTTTATATATTTCATAGACAGAGTCTGCCTAGTTGATTGTGTGGATTTTCTCTGAAGTGGTGGGAAGGTTTTAGGTCTTCTTCCTTAGCCACCCTGCCCCTGGGTTTCAACTGTGGTTTTATTTCCACCTCTGCATATGGTTCGTCCACCAAGGTTTGCTCCTGAGGCTGCCTTGAAAGACTTGGGTCTGCCCCTGTGAGGGCCAGGTGTGGAGGTGTTGCAGTTGCTTGGGTCACAGGGGTTCTGGCAGCACCAGGTACTCAGGGGAGCTGACGGTTAGGGCAGCAGGAAATATAGTGCTTTAGAAGCGTATGGCAACCAGTATTGGGTAATATGTTCCAGTATTCTTTCCCGGAGAACCCCCCTCCCTCCCTGACAGAGAAGCCTGGCAGTCCACAGTCTACAGGGTTGCAAAGAGTCGGATATGATCGAGGTGACCCTGTGCGCATAGACGCAAGACTTTTTTGCCTGTGACAGCTCTGCGCCAGTGAGAGTTGAGCATAAAGGTGGTGCAGCTGCTTGGCTTGCGGGGACCCTGGCGGTACCAAGTGTGCAGGGACACGGACTGCCTCCACAGTAGGAGTTATGGCCCTATCAGAGTCTTTTTTTGAGCCTCTTGTAGCTGGCGATCAGAAGGCCTCTTTGGCCAGTCTTTCTCTGTAGCTCTGGTCTTACTCCTGTGTGTTCTTACCTCCAATGTCCACAGCTATCAGAACTAGTGCGTTTTCTTTTGTGGGAGCTCTCAGTGCCCTTTTATATATTTCATAGACAGAGTCTGTGTAGTTGATTGTGTGGATTTTCTCTGAAGTGGTGGGAAGGTTTTGGGTCTTCTTCCTTAGCCACCCTGCCCCTGGGTTTCAACTGTGGTTTTATTTCCACCTCTGCATGTAGTAGCTGCCACATGGCTATGTTGGCTTATATAGTAAGACATGGGAAACATAGAGCGCTGAGCCAGGAATAAAGTCAGAAACTACATTAGCAAAAAGAGACTTCAATTTCCTGCTTAGCCAGAAAGGAAATAGCAACCACGTAAACCACGTAACTATATAACCATTTGTCTTTTCAATAGACATTAAAAAAAAAAAAAAAAAAAAAACTATAACAGGGTAATCAACTGAAATTGGATTTCCTTGATATTTCATCATGATAACAGTAAAGTTTTGCAAAGTGAATTGTCACATAATTACATATGATTTAACCTTCATAAATCAACCTTGGGTTAGTAAATTAATGGTATTCACTTTAAGAGTATATTTGGTTTTTTAATGACTAAGGCAGGCTTTCATGTTTCATTAAGACTGCATAATAAATGAATAAATAATGACCAAATTTCTTCACTGCTTCTGATTTTATGAGAAGGATATTAGGAAGTTACTTTCAAAAGTATTCTGACTGATTTTCTATATATTGTGGAATGTTTAAGAAGGTACCCGAAAGAGAGTTGTCTTTGGTAAACTCTGATAAAGTTCATTGTCTATAAGATTTGTCACTATTATGAAACACTTCCTTTGAAAGATCCAAAACTCACCCACTTCCCTGTTGTAGGGCATCTGTTCTCTATGGGGACCCTGACTGACGCTGCTGCTGTTAGGCAAAGTGCGTGGCATGTACATCCTCCAAATACAGTGGTTACCATTGAAATGTATGTAAAAGTGTTTTCTAAATGATAGCTCTAATATGCAAATACTCCAGGCACTGATTATCCTTGAGAAGTTTGCTGCTACTGTTAGCTCTAAAGAACACCTGTTTCTATAACTAGAGCTATATTATAAAATTAGAGATGAGTGTCATAGAAAAAATTCCCATAGAACAGCTTTATCATCAAACAGGCCTCTGGTTCTGAAAATATTTCCTGGACCACTTTAATCTTTATCAGCAGAACTCATCAAGAGACAATTAAAAAACAGGCAGCAGGTAGGAGGTCCACTGTCCTATGTCCTATGTCCCACCTGACTTCAGGCTTGAGGGCCTAGCAAGGAATGAAGTCAGAGCTGTGTGAGGCTGACTGCTGTTCCTCTCATGCTCGAGGGCTGACAGGACACATGGGGGGCAGGCTCAGGGATGCCAGATGCTACAGGATCATGCTGCAGGGCCAACATTACTCAAGGATTAGAGTAAAAACACTGCAATATTAAATGTAGAACAGAAATTTCAGAAGATCCATGAAACTGTATATTTTAAATTTTATATTTTCAAAATGTAAATTGAAATTTTACATTTCAGTTTGGAATATGTCTTCAGTCTACCAAGGGTACAAATTCCCCGGTATGTAAAGTGTGGTAACTGGGTGTGTGTGTACATGTGTATGTGTACGTATGTGGTTTCATTAATGTGTCAGCTTAAGCTTTAGTAAGTGATGAGCAGGAGATACCTGGAGTCACACACTGGAGTGGATAACAACAAAAAGTGGGAAGATCGTGGATTCACTGGATATAAGAGCTGAGACCTTACAGCCCCTTGTGCCCTTTGTACCTCCCTCGCTCAGCCATCTCACAGCTGAGAACACTAAGGCTTATACAGTTGTAGGGATGGTTCATCATGGAGGCAGAGGCAGAGGAGGTGGAAGGACATTCACGGAGTACTTCCGGGGTTGTGCCCCTGTTCTGTGGCAATAAGGGAAGGCAGATAACATAAAGCTAAAACATGGTTTTACCCAGTGTGTGCATTTGTGATGGGCTTTGCACATTGGGAATGTGTGACAGTGAAAGTGTTACTCGCTCAGTCGTGTCCGACTCTTTGCAACCCCATGGACTGTAGTCTGCCAGGCTCCCCTGTCCATGGAAATCTCTAGGCAAGAACACTGGAATGAGTTGCCATTCCCTTCTCCAGGGGATCTTCCCAACCCAGGGATTGAACCTGGGTTTCCCACAATGCAGGCAGATTCTTTACCATCTGAGCCAACAGGGAAGCCCGGGAATGTGTAACCAAATGCAAGGAAAATGGTTAGTCAGTAGAGGCTTGTGGAGACTATGGAACTAAAAATGACTGTGTTAAATGCTTTTCTATTACTTGGCTTTTCCCTTAACCCCATCCAAATCATCACTTCTATCTCCTAAATATGCATTGTTAAGAATTCCCCAAAGTAATTATTAACAAGTGAGTCAGCCGCTGCTTGTAAACCATTTTACAAACACAAAAGGTTCTGCAAATGTTTATTCTCATTACTGAACCCCATTCAACAATGGCATAATATAGAAACTCCTTCTTAGCAATGCTCACAGTGCATAATGCCTCAACCCTGGTTAAAGCTTGTAGGTGAGCTGAGGAAAGCACATTCTCCCCTTTTCTGTGTTGAGATCATCAAAACGACCAGACCTGAGTCCTGCACTGTTCGCAGTTGTTCTTTCAAGTCTGCACCTCAGGGACTACACACCAGTACTGCGGAAAAGGCTTCAGTGCTCGTCTTCAAAGAATGGCTTTTCCCGAGGCACCTGCTTGGCATTAGTAGGTGTGCACATTGTGTTCTTGGGACACAGGGACAGGGAAGGAACAGGAGATGGTTCTCACGCTGCTTTTTAGGGCTCCTTTCTTACTCTGGGAAGGGTGGTGGTTTAGTCCCTAAGTCATGTCTGACTTTTTGTGACCCCATGGACTGTAGCCAGGCTCCTCTGCCCGTGGGATTTCCCAGGCAAGAATACTGGAGTGGGCAGCCATTTCCTTCTCCAGGGTGTCTTCCTGACCCAGGGATTGAACCAACATCTTTTGCATTGCAGACAGATTCTTTACTGCTGAGCCACCAGAAATTCCCTACTCTGGGAATATCAGTCCTGGAAAACACAGATATCTCTTACATCACAAAACAGACAGTAGACCTTTTGCTTATATGTGTATTAAGGCCAGTATTAACTATACTTTTTTATCTTCTATATTCTAATGCTCTGGCATCTGGGCCTTGCAGACCTGCGGGAGGGCTACCCCTCCCAGGGTGCACTGATTCTTAGAGACAGTAAACTAGAAAACACAAGGATTCCCTGGTGATTCAGATGGTAAAGAGTCTGCCTACAATGTGGGAGACCTGGGTTTGATCCCTGGGTTGGGAAGATCCCCTGGAGAATGAAATGGCAACCCACTCCAGTATTCTTGCCTGAAGAATCCCATGGATGGAGGAGACTGGCAGTCTACAGTCTATGGGGTTGCAAAGAATTGGACACAACTGAGCGACTTGACTTGACTTGACTTCACTTCACTTCATGAGGGCCCTGCAGTATGGATACCATCCTTCTGCCCTAATTATGCTACGGCCAGGAAATGAGCAATTTATGGTTTAGATAGCACTGCTGCTGCTGCTAAGTCGCTTTAGTCGTGTCCAACTCTGTGTGACCCCATAGACGGCAGCTCCACCGTCCCCGGGATTCTCCAGGCAAGAACATTGGAGTGGGTTGCCATTTCCTTCCCCAATGCATGAAAGTGAAAAGTGAAGTCGCTCAGTCATGTCTGACTCTTAGCAACCCCATGGACTGCAGCCTACCAGGCTCTTCTGTTCATGAGATTTTCCAAGCTAAAGTACTGGAGTGGGGTGCCATTGCCTTCTCCATAGATAGCACTAAACTTATTTAAATTAGCCAATTCTAAGTCTGTCTACCCTGCTTACCCAGTCTTGCCCTCTCCTTCCCATGAAAACTATAATATAGGTTCTTGCCCATGCTACCCTTTTGCCTCCTGTCTGACCCTGGTGCTTTCTGGGTGACCTTGTGTGGCACACGATGCCTGCTGTTTCTAGGGATTTTTGAGACATGCCTTCATGACAGTGATTTCCGTATCTATATGTCTTACCATACCTGATTGAAACAAACCCTGGGTACACTTTAAAACAGAAACCTTTACCCAATTTTATTCATAGTCAGTAAAAAGGGATGAAGTGAAAGGTGTTCAGTTGTGTCCAATTCTTTGCGACCTCATAGACTATATAGTCCATGGAATTCTCCAGGCCGGAATACTGGAGTAGGTAGCCTTTCCCTTCCTTAGGGGATCTTCCCAACCCAAGGATCAAACTCAGGTCTCCTGTATTGCAGGTGGATTCTTTGCCAGCTGGGCCAGCAAAGAGGGTAGGAATGGTAAATTAGCTCTCTGAACACATCACCAATTTCTCTCTTTGCCTGGGACTCTATTGCTCCAGGAACAGCTGAGGTTGCCAGGCAACACCATCAGGTACTCTGCCTACAGTCCCTGGACATTAAGCACTCTCCTTCAGGACTTATTTACTTTGGTCTTTATGTTCTTAAATGTGGTCAGGATCTACTTCCTCTTCCTTTTTCACACACACACACACACACACACACACACACACACACAATCCTTTATCTTTTAAACAAACACTTTTGAGACTTCCAATGGTGATAAATGATACAGAGAAATATGGAGCAAGAGAGGCAAGGACCTGTCAGGTAAACTATGAATCCTAACTATGCCATGAAAGTACCTCACTTACAACTCTTTGTTGTTGTTGTTCAGTCGCTCAGTTGTGTCTGACTCTTTGCAACCCCATGAACTGCAGCACACCATGCTTTCCCGTCCTTCACCATCTCTGGAGCTTGCTTAAACTCATGTCCATTGAGTCGCTGATGCCATCCAAATGTCTCGTCCTCTGTTGTGCCCTTCTCCTCCTGCCTTCAATTTTTCCCAGCATCAGTGAGTCGGCTCTTCGCATCAGGTAGCCAAAGTATTGGAGCTTCAGCATCAGTCCTTTCAATGAATATTCAAGACTGATTTCTTTTAGGATTGACTGGTTTGATTTCATTGCAGTCCACGGGACTTTCAATAGTCTTCTCTAACACCACAGTTCAAAATCATCAATTCTTTGGCACTCAGACCTCTTTGGCTCACTGTAATTTCCTGAAAACTTAGGGTGAAAAATCAGCTAGTCCTATTTTCTTCCCACTCTGACCTTTCCTTATTCTTAACTCTGGTTTTCAGATTTATCACTTCTATGTGATAGGAAGACCATTTTAATAAAATGTGCTAATGACATAAGACAATCACGTTCATAATTGGGGAGATTTGGGAACAGATGTATGATTGTTATCGTTAGGGTGGCTCAGGAGAAGAGTGTGTGTGTGTGCGTGTGTGTGTGTGTGGTCGAAGATATATATTGGCCTGGAGGAATGGGAACAGTTTCAGTTTTTGTTATTTATAGTAGCATCCCAGGCAGAGAACAGTGGGCCTGTGTCATAAGGGAGAAAAAAGCAAAGAAGTGCTTTTTCACTAAGATCTCTGATGGTTTTGGTCCAACATCATTCAAAAATCTTAAGCATGAGTTGTCTGAGTCTGTGGTGGGTCCACGGAAGGAGGGGAGTGCAATTTCCATGAGCTCCTTCATGCTAAGCCACCACATAAACAAATGTGCTACAGAAAGAACAATCCTGCTTGCTATACAAATGTAGCTTCAAGCAAGTCTCCTTAGCACTCCATTCCAAAAAGACTGCCAACCTCATCTCCAGCTCTACAGAAATTCTGGATATTTGGGCTTCATCTCCAAATTGACTTGTGTTCATGGCTTGTCCAAAAGTCTAGATTAAAAGAGTAAGATGAGACTCACCAACTGGTTGGTTAAATATATTTGCCATTGAAAAGTTACTCTTTTATTTCTCCCATTGAAATAGAGGCAGTTTACTCCTCTTGTTTGAAGAGTGGCTTTCTGGCCTCCAGGTCACCTGGGAGGCAGTGAGCATCAGCAGGCTGCACAGTGTCATTCAACTTCTGCAGGCTTCATTTTGCTAGGCTGCAAGCTTTATAATTTTCCCGGATTGTTCCTAGATGACACTTGCCATGAATCAAGTATTAACAGCCACACAAAAAAGTGTCCTTTTCCCCCCAGTGCAGGTTTCCCCAATGGGAACTTGTGTAGGACTGCCACCTCTGTCAGTTCAAAGCAGGAAGTGGAGCAGGCAGCTCTCCTGGAAACCTAGCCTAAACACATAATCTGAAAGGATGAAAAGTCACGAGCAATAAGATGTTCTTTGCAGTTATTTATAATTCTGAAGAGAAGACAGTTAACTAAAATATCAGCGTTGCACAGTGGTTATGAGCATAGATTAGCATATGCCTGTCTCTGCCACTCACTACTATGTGATCTTGTACAAGTTACCTAGTCTCTCTAAGTTTCGATTTTCTAATCAATAACGTGAGTATGATATTTGTTAGGAGTGTGAATGAATTTATAAACATTTGTCAGTGAAATGAGTTAATATTTACTGTAATATTTATGAGCCTGGTACATACAAAGCATAATGTAAGTATTAGACAAAGTGGTACCTTTTCTAGATGGGGAATTTTATAGCTATTACAAAGATCATTATCAAGATTATTCAGCAGTGAGGAAAGGGGTTATAATAGAAAAGGTCCTACAAAAATCATAAGTACTCTGTATAAAATATGAATATGTTTATCGGTACTATTTTTCTAGATTCCATTTATATGCGTTAACATACGCTATTTGTTTTTCTCTTTTTGACTTGCTTTACTCTGTATAACAGGCTCTAGGTTGCAGGGTGGGAGGGAAGTTCAAGAGGGAGAGGATATATGTATACTTATGGCTGGAAGGAAAGTTATGACCAACCTAGATAGCATATTCAAAAGCAGAGACATTACTTTGCCAACAAAGGTCCGTCTAGTCAAGGCTATGGTTTTTCCTGTGGTCATGTATGGATGTGAGAGTTGGACTGTGATGAAGGCTGAGCACCAAAGAATTGATGCTTTTGAACTGTGGTGTTGGAGAAGACTCTTGAGAGTCCCTTGGACTGCAAGGAGATCCAACCAGTCCATTCTGAAGGAGATCAGCCCTGGGATTTCTTTGGAAGGAATGATGCTGAAGCTGAAACTCCAGTACTTTGGCCACCTCATGCGAAGAGTTGACTCATTGGAAAAGACTCTGATGCTGGGAGGGATTGGGGGCAGGAGGAGAAGGGGACGCCAGAGGATGAGATGGCTGGATGGTATCACTGACTCGATGGACATGAGTCTGAGTGAACTCCGGGAGTTGGTGATGGACAGGGAGGTCTGGAGTGCTGCGATTCATGGGGTTGCAGAGTCAGACATGACTGAGTGACTGAACTGAACTGATGGCTGATTCATGATGTACAGCAGAAACCAATGCAACATTGTAAAGCAATTATCCTCCAATTAAAGGTAACTTTCAAAAATATGAATATGAAAATTCATCAAGGGACTATATAAAATGAAAACAGTTGTACTGAGATTCAGGGGCATCTTCTGTTTTTCAGACATTCTGTGTAGCTTTTGTATTAAGTTTTAAGGAAGTTCACGAGGCAGCAGTGGAAAGGCAACATTATTCCTGGGCCACTGGCTGGAACGAATCACCTCATCCTTCTGGCAGAGCTGGGAGGGTTGTCTGCTCTACCAAGAGTAAATAGAAACCTACTCATAAGAATACCCTCAAAGAGGGAGATAACTGGGGAAAGAGGATGCAGCAGCCAGGAGAGGGAAGAGGGACCAAAGTCAGTGGGCAGGCACTTCCTTGCTTCCTGCTCTCTGATTCGCTAGTGGTGCAGTCCACGTTGGGAGGAGGGAGCTCAGAACATCTCGGCAAGATGGACAAAGACAGCAAAGAGATCAAAGCATTTGAGACTTACAAGGTAGGGGTAGAATACCCTCATTTGTCAGGGAGTTGTCCACAGCCACTGAAATAAACTCCAACAAAAGAAATAAACACCAGCATCAAGCATGCCTCCCTCTCCTCTTCTGACCTGGATATCTTATCAGCCCTTCCTAGGAGGGCAGCTGCTTCCCCAGGATAAAGCAGCTTGGATACAGCAGTCTTGCCCTCTGTGTTTACCCACGTCTCCCTTTCCCCGCTTCTCATAAGACTCTCAAGTATACAAGGAAACCTTAAAGATTGTCTCAGCCAGTGGCTTTCAAGTCTGGCCCATAGTCCACTCCTAGGGAATTAATATATACAGGTCCCAGGCTTTAAGAAGTAGTAGCTCTGAGGCGTGGAGAAGGCAATGGCAACCCACTCCAGTACTTTTTGCCTGGAAAATCCCATGGATGGAGGAGCCTGGTAGGTTGCAGTCGATGGGGTCACTAGAGTTGGACACGACTGAGTGACTTCACTTTCACTTTTCACTTTCATGCATTGGAGAAGGAAATGGCAACCCACTCCAGTGTTCTTTCCTGGAGAATCCCAGGGACGGGGAAGCCTGGTGGGCTGCCGTCTCTGGGGTCGCACAGAGTCGGACACGACTGAAGCAACTTAGCAGCAGCAGCAGCTCTGGGGTGGGGTAAGAATTCTGCATTTTAACTTCCCCTGAGATGAATCAATTCACCTGTGGGAATTATAAGTCTCCTAGTTTATCTTAGTGATAGGAAACAACTGACCCAAACTTTCTCTTTTTCTTCTACCTGTTGGTCATTTACTATTTTCTTTTCTACCTTCACCCTACTTTTCCCTCTCTTTCAAAATCTTTCTTTTCCTGGGTTGGGATTGGCATTTTAACTACAAGAATGAAAACCTCAACTGGGGGAAGGGAGGCTGACAATCTTTTGTTACTAATAAACACACTGGCATTGTTCCAGCATGGCCCCAACATCCTAACATCTGTCTCAGGAAGAGAGAAGTATCCCTGAGCAGTGCACCCATCTGTCCTGGCAATGAGGCAGTGACACAATGAGACGTGCTAAATTAAATGAGTGAGCTCTATGCCTAATGAGTATTATTAGTGCATCTGCATGCATTTAAGGAAAAGCCATTGTTAGCCCTGTGCTGTTCTGACTTCCATCAGAAAGAGGGTGTGAGACTTAGCTCAGACCTGGGCCTTGTGCTATTGTCTTGATCAGATATCTGAGGACCAGACTCCCCAGTAAAGTGGGGACAGTTGACATCACCAGGGATCCATCATCCTCACTGGTTCATACTCTCTATTCTTCCTTCCATCTAATAAGAAAGCTGTCTGCTTAGAGTCTATATCTTTGAATGAGACACACTTTCATTCAAACCTGGCTTCTGGGGGTCCTCCTGACACTTCCCCATGTTTGTTCCTGACTTTTCTGTGCTGGACTGCAGCCTCCCTGTCCACAAGTAGCCCCAACAACCCCTTGTGAGGTGCACTGGCCCTGCCACATTGGTTCAGGCAGGTGCCTCCTCCAGCCTATCCATCTATCCTTGAGGAGTGGGACAGGGATCTGGATAAGCATGAAGTTCAGTGGAAATGTCAGATCATTGCTTTTTGTTAGTGTTTTTGAGCAGCTTAGTAACCTGGTAGTAACAGTTGATGCTCACATGCTACTTGTTGGTTAGCCTGGCTACATGATAATTTGAGTTCTGGAAATATCGGCAGAAATATGATTTCTTTGTGTAACAGATTTTTTGTGCACTTTGTATGTAAATATCCCTGTGAGTTCTAAGTACTTTGCTTCCTGGGTGTAATTCCTGTTTTAACAATGTAATGGTTGTTTTATGTTTAATGAATTCAAAAAAGCAAGGGCTTTGGGGGCAGAGACTCTGAGACTTAAATTCCGACTTCACTGCTTTCATAGCTTTAATGCTTCTTCTATTATTTTGGCTTAGTTTGTTTTTTTCCTGCCTTTAGTATTTAGTAAAATTTTTTTTAAAAAAACTTAAATGTGACCAAGAGAAAACCAATAAAGAGGGGACTTCTGTTAATATTTGAACCAGGGTGTTAAGCTTGGACACATGCTCAGTCATTAGACAGACTAGGAGCAGCTGGAATAGAAATAAGTGTGAATTTTGGAGAAATAGTCAGTTGGCACAGAAGCTCTTTGCAGTCTTAAAGCACTCTGTCTTGTTCTTTCATTTTAGTAGGAGAGGCTGTTCCCCGAAAGACAGCTCCATTACCCTTTGTTGGCTAGAGAATGTTTTCATCCAGAGGGTCTTGATGAGCCGTGTTCTCCCGACTCTATGGTCTTCTCTCTTCAGTGGGCCAGCTGCCATGCTGGTTGGTGTTGCTTATCCAGGAGCATTGCCTCTGGCCTAGAACTCTGTACCCTTCTGTAGCAGAAGAGGTGAAGCAGTTGTAACTGGTGGCCCGGCAGCCAGCAGTGGCCCTAACCTAGCACTCATTACCTCCCTCCCAGCTCTCTCAGTGTTCCTCGGGGATACGAAGAGCCTGGTCTGTATGTAGGGACCTTCTGGATTCCAGACCTGGTTTTGCCAAAGAAAGCTCTCGGGCATGTCATGCACACTTCTGCTCTTCAATGGAAAAGTAAGAGAGTTTTCTAAGCAGTAACAAAACTGACCCTGACATTGAGCTTTATAGTTCACATGCTTCCAGGAGATTTCATTTCATGCTCACAACTTTGCAGGTAGGCAGAGGTGTTAATCATTATTTTCATTTAAAGATAAGGAAACTGTGGGTCACGGGGTTACTTAACGGTCTAAGGCCACATGGCTAGACCATGGCAAGCAGGTATGGGGCCAGAGCTCTGCTTTGCCCACTCCCCCATCTCCTTGGTGAGTTGCTCTAAAAGCCTTCTTTCAGATCTTAAATGCTATGATTCTTAGGGTTCGGGGCAAACTTTGCCTAGCTTCTGCATAAAAAATTTTGGATAACTTACACTAATCTCTAAACTTGTCCTTTTAATGAAACAAACGTGAAAAAAGAAAATTATGACATATTATAATGTTAGGATTACAAGTTTTATCTAAATTCATTATTTTCTCATGATTTGTTGTTATAAAAGTACATAGTGGGGAGTAGCTGAAAAATAGGCTTTAACTTGATAAACCTCAAATGGTTTTGCCCACAGCAACCCTCCTAGCATTGGTAAAATTTTACTTCAGGCAAGGAATGTACATTATTCTGTTGGTGGTTCTGCTCTAACTAGATTGAAATGGCACATACATTCATTTCCTTAAAAATTTTTTTTTCAGGAAACAGTAAGGACATATGGATGCTTGAAATCTCATAAATCTGAAATTATCCCAATTGTGAATCAGCTAATATCATTAGCTGGCCTATCATTATCATGGGCTGGCCTATCATTTCCTGAACTTCACCATCTCAGTAGCAGCCATTTAATAAAAACAATGTGCATTTAGTTTTAATTAGTTTCCATCAATAATGTTAGAAGTTTAAAAAATAATCAAGCAAACAAATAAAAAATACATCTCAATATTGCTACTTGAGAATCAAATTGATTCTATCCTTCTGGAGATGAGAGAATTATCACAAGAGGCAAAGCCCCAATCTCCGGAAATCATCCTTACACCAGTATTTAAAGTAAATTGCCCAGAAATAATCATATTTGAAGGAAGTAGAGAAAATATCTTGAGATCAGTCATCATGAAGTGATGGCTCTGTGACATAATGCTGTATGTTTTTATGGTTTTATAGTTTTCTTTGATTTCTCAATTCTAAATTAGAATTTGTTTTAAAAAGTAAAACAAATAGCAAAAAGGATAGTTGCTTTTTTATTACCACATTCTTCTAGAAGTTCAAAGAATTTTAGAGCCTTGTTGCTATCAGCTCAAAACAGCTCTAGGGTTGAGAGATTTTTACTGGACAATAAAACTTTCTTCTTTCTGTTTAATACTATCACTTTCCTTGTGCCTGAAGATGCCCTGTATTTGTATAAAGAAGAGAAATACAAATGTTCATTATCCAAATAAAAGCAATTCTAGTAAATTAAATTCACTGAATTAAATTCATCACAGGGGGACTAAACACTTCAGAGAGTAGGGAATTAATATCAGACTTGACAAATGCAAGATCTTCTGTATACTAGTCTATCTTTGGCAAAAGGATGGTGGTGTTCCAAGCCGCAGCATCTCCGCTCTGTGTGCTGAAGCAGATTCCCATGATACCAGCTGCTATTGGAAGTAATTCTAAAATTCAAGTTGATAGCTTCTTAGTTCTTCTGTTGAGATGATGGTCTCTGCTTCCAATGTAAATTAGATCAGACTCTGATATAAGAAAAATCTTCAATTATATATTAAAAAAATCCCTCCTATACATAAAATTTGGGCATGTTCAACCCCTTTCATTCCTCAGCTAAAGAGGAAATGGACTTTGCTGTACAAAGGAAGCTAAACCACTATTTAGCCAGCAAAACCACTCAACATCCTTCTCAGGAAGGAACTGAAAATAAAGGATCCTAATTTGTTAGGTGCTGGAAAGTTGGCTCTGGCTAAGTGCAGGAAGTTGGTAAGATGAACCCTTAAGATCCATTCCAACCCAGTAATGTATATTGTGCTAATCTTTGGCTTGAAGTACATCTAATCCAATGCTGGACAGTGTCCAAGCTCATTCATTTAATAGCCAACATTTGTTAAGGGCTTACTATGTGTGAAGACCTGTATTAGCCTTGAGGACAGATACAAAGAAGGTTTCTGCCCTTGAGGAGTGTGATAAAGGCTTTCAGGGAGGGAAGTGCTAACTTCAGTGGGAACCCAAGGGAAGGCATGACTGACTCCAGCTGCGGGGTCAGTGGTGAAGAAAGCTGGGGCCAGATCCTATGATGAATGGCAGACTGTCTACATGGAAACACTATCAGTGAAAGCTAACATTTCCTGAATGGTACCTACTGGTAAATTGATTCTTCTTTGTGTCTTAGAAAAAGCAACCTGCCTTACAAGGTTGAATTATACAAGGTTCTGTTCCCTGTCGTTCTTAGGAAATAGCCCCTCATTTGTAACATACATCCCTTTCCTCAAAACCCATTCACATGAGATCTCCTCTATTATTCCAGGCCACAAAAAGTATATAATGCATGCTAAAATACCAATTTTATAGAAAGGGGAACTGAGACAGGAAAGAACGTTTCATTTGGCCAAGTGATTTGGCTTAAGTTAGACAAGTAAGTAGCTTATGAAACAGAACGGGAAGCCAGGTGTTCTATCTCAAGCCCCGAGCTCTTCACAGAGCTCCATTCCATCAAATTGATAATACTAAATCCAGAATTCTACTATAAGAAAATTGTGGCTAGGGCATCTGTCTGTCTGTTCTGGCAAAGGAAGACAGGATCTTGTACTTGAGAGTATGGGTGAGATGCTTGGGAAAAACTCGATGCAAACTGTCTCTGGGGTTCCCATTCAAACTCTAAACCCTAAAACCATTCAAACTCTCTGCCAACTGCAGAGCACTTTGGGGTGGGCTGTTCCTGCCTGAGCTATTTTACAAACAGCCAAGTTCCAAGTCCCAGCCATGCTGTTTCTCTCTCTTACGATGACGATCAATGCCAGAGCAAAGGACAAGCGAGAGGCAGTCGTGGCAGGGTCAAAGAAAGCTTGAAGCAACCCAGACCCTGGCTCTGGGCCTATGAGGACAGGGCTAGGAACCCACCACTGGAAGCCTGAAACAGCAGAGCTGGAGGGAAGCCTGGCAGTGAGATCTTTATTAAAAGAAATCATGTCAAGAACTCTGATGTTTACAGAAGAGTTTCCTTACCACCTGAACACTTTTTTTGTAGTTTGAAAACCTGCGTTTTCTTTAACTTGCTATGTACACACCTTCACCCATATCTGTACACATGGAATTTTATATCCAAGTGAAAAGAATTCTTTTCCCTTTGTCAATCTGGTAAACTTCCATTTACCCTTCAAGATTCTCATGAAGTGTTTTCTAACAGAATCATCTGAGGCACTTAGACAAACTCGTGGGTCTCTTCTCATATGTACTAAATACAGACTTCTGTTCTTATCGAGCTCCTGGTGGGACCCAGGTGTGCAGTCAGGTCTGGAAACCACAGCAGATCCTGCTCTGTAAAATGGTTTTAACAACAGATGATTTACAGAAGAATTAATTCCAAACTTTCTGGGAAGGGGAGGAGGTGGCAGAGAGAGAAGCTGAAGCTTGTTTACCGTCCAGAGGTGAGCAAGGCCAGGAGGAAAGCGAAGGGCTGCATGCCCTGCTTCTGTGGATGAGGGCTGCGTTAAGGAGACAGAAGCCAGAGGGCGGGCAAGCTGAGGAATACAGGACATCAGGGGCTTAGAATCAATAAATCTGCAATTTTCTCTTGTGCAAGGCTCAGGGAAATCCCACAGCTCCAGGAAGCTTGCACCTGTCCCATAAAGAAATCCAGTGGTGGTAATTTAAATGTTTTTCCTTCTGACAGTTCCATTTACAAGGTTTTTTAAAGAGTGCCAGAATGAAAACAACCCACCTCTTGAATGACTGAAGGTTCTAATTGCTATTAGCATTTTCAGTATTGACTTTACTTGTTACCCACAGTTCAAGAAAAAACATCCTCTCAGGGCCCTCCACTCCCAAATTCATAAACATCTACATACAAGAGCAAAATATTGTTACGTTGTTATTATGTGAGCAGCTGGAGATCCCATTTAAACAGTGGAGATCCCATTTAAAACAGCTGATCCCTGGGTCCAAAAGATCCCCTGGAGGAGGGCATGGCAATCCACTCCAGTATTCTTGCCAGGAAAATCCCATTGACAGAGGAGCCTGGCAGGCTATGGTCCATGGGATCACAAAGAGTCGGACATGACTGAAGTGACTGAGCACGCATGCATGAAATTTTAGCTACTGTTATTTAGCATCTCAAATCACCAGAATGTGATTTCTTTCTTTCTTTTTTTAGGGATCAATTAACAATTGAATTTAGACACTGTTTATTTCATAATTTACTGCTACATTCCATCAGGGTATTTGTTTTCATGTTATGACAGTCCAGCAGCTAAAACATTTATCTTTGAAAAAACTCCTAATGCTTAGTCTTGTAACATATAAATATAATGCACATAAAGATACTACAAAAAACCTCCACCTACCCACAAATTGCTACATGCATCATTTCTGAAATATATAGCATATCTAAAAGTACACCTCTATAATGGCTGTGATGCTTTCAGCTCTAAGAAAACTTAAGCTTGTAAAGAACCAGATAGTAACTATCTCAGGCTCTGTGGGGCCTGGGGTCTTCTTCAGACCACTCAACTCTGTCACAGTAATGTGAAGGCGGCCACAGGCAAAACAAATGAATGTTTTTCTTTATTATTGTTCTAATAAAATGTGAATTTATAGACACAAGTTTGAATATAATATAATTTTCATGTCACAAGATATTTAAAAAAATGTTTTTCAACCATTTAGAAATGTAAAACATTGCAGGCAGTGGGCCAGATCTGAATCACTTGTGGAAAAACGTAAAACCAAACCAAAGCAAGGCACTGCAGCAGTAAAGTGAGGGGTGAATGCTATTAGCCAACCTTTTAGTTATTCATTTCGCAGCATAATTCAAGAAATACAAACTATAATGATGGTAGTATCTAACATATAGCTCTTCCTGTGTTTCAGACACTATTCTAAGTGCTTTAAATATAATAACTCATTTACACTTCAAAGCAATCCTAACATATTATTATTATCACTTCTTTTTACAGAAAATAAAACTGAGGCACAGAGAGGTTAAGTGCATGCCTCATGCTAGAACCTGAGCCTGGGCAGTAGAAGTCCAGAGGCCACACTCTTAACCTCTACGTCATGTTGCTACTGGGAAGAAAAAGGGTAGTGAAGAACATTTAGGACTCTCATACAAAACATAAATTCAGACAGCCCTGCAACTTACTAAAACAATACTAGCATGAAAGACATTTCTTTACACAGTGTTAAATTTATTGTGTAGGGTATTTCAGCTGTTTTAAAAAATGAACTTTTTCAGTTGCTAAGTCATGTCTGACACGTTTGAGACCCCATGGGCTCTAGCCCACCAGGCGCCTCTGTCCATGGGATTTCCCAGGCAAGAATACTGGAGTGGGTTGCCACTTCCTTCTCCAGAGAATGTGATTTCTTATTTGGGTAAAATCTCTGGGCCCTTCTTCATTTTGCATTGTGAGTGAGGTACAGTACAGGCTTTGTGTGATTATCACCTCTGTTTCCTCTTTCTCCAAGTTCAGGTTCTACTGAAAACACTGGTGAGGTAATCCAGAGGTTACAGACCAGTTTCTTTTGTTCTTTCCTGAGTTATTCTATCTGATGTAGGCCAGTTCTCATTAGTTTTCTGTTTGTTGTATAACGTAATTTCAGGGCTTTATTTCTGAATTAGTTTATTCTTTTTGTTAAGAGACAACTGACAGGGACTTCCCTGGTGGTCCTGTGGTTAAGACTCCATGCTTGCAATGCAGGGGGCACAGGTTCGATCCCTGGTTAGGGAATTAAGATCCCACATACTGCACAGTGTGGCCAAAGACAAGAGAGAGAGATAGCCAACAAAGTTAAGTGGCTGATAGTTCTCTTACCTCTTTTAAGACTTTATCAAACTGCCACCTTAGTGAGGCCCTTCCTGTCACCTCCTTCCTGCCCCACAACCTTTTCTATGCTCTTGGCCTGCCTTGTTCCCTTCTTAGCACTGTTAGCAAATCTAACAGAACGCACACTTATTGTTCGGTATTGTGGTTATTGTTTGTCTTCTCATCAGGGAGGCGTTTTGTCTGTTTGTTCACTGTTGTAACCCCCGTGCCTAGCTCCGCACCCGGCAAGTAGGAGGTGTTCTGTAAGTATGGGTGAATAAGTGAATGAACCATCCCTCCCTCCCTCCTTCCTTCCTTCTGAGGATTATTTTTTATCATGGCAACATATACATAAAACTTACCATTTTAACCTGTTTTCGTTTTAAAGTGTGCATTTCAGTGGCATTAAGCTCATTCGCATTGTTGTGAAACCATTGTCATCATCTTACCTCTGGAGCTTTTTCATCTTCTCAAACTGAAACTCTGTGCCCTTAAAACACTAACTCCCCAACAACTGGGCAACAGCTAGTTAACTGTAACTCCAGGCAACAACCATCCTATGTCTCTGTGAACCTGATTAACTCCAGGTACCACATATAAGTGGCATGGTACAATAAGTATTTGTTCTTTTGTGTCTGGCTGATTTCACTTAACATAATGTCTTAGATTTCATTCATGTCATAGCGTGTGACAGAATTTTCTTTCTGAATAATATTCCATTTTATGGATAAATCACGTTTTAAAATTGAGAGATAACTAACATACACATTGTATGAATTAAAGTGTTGAGTTGATACATTTATATATATTGCCTTATGAGTACCACTGCAGCTTTAGCTGATATCTTTACCATATCATTCAACTATCACTTCTTTTTATTGTGGTGAGAATATTTGAAAACCAGGCTCTTAGCAATTCTGAAATATATAATACTGTTTTGTGGACTGCAATCACTATGCTGTACATTAGATCTCCAGCACTCATTAGTCTTCCAGTTTCAAGTTTATCCTTTTTCACATCTCCCCAATCCCTCAGCTCCTGGTAACTATCATATTTTTTTTCTTTTTTAATTGTATTTAATTGGAGGCTAATTACTTTATAACATTGTGGCAGGATTTCCTTCTTTCTTATAGCTGAATCATATTCCAGTGTATACATGCCACATTTTCTTTATCTGCTTGTCTGTTGATGGGCACTTAGGTTGTCTCCATATCTTGGTTATTTTGAATAATGCTGCAATGAACATGGGAACGTAGATTTTTTTTTGATATTCTGTTTTCATTTCCTTTGGCTAGATACCCAAAAGAGGGATTGCTGGATCCTATGGTTGTTGTATTTTTAATTTGAGGAATTTCTGTACTGTTTCCCATATTGGGTGAACCAATTTACATTCCCACCAACCGTCTATTAGGGTTCCCTTTTCTCCACATTCTCCCCAACATTCGCTTTTTTCCCCGTTTTCTTGACGTTGGCATTCTAACAGACAGTGATCTCCATTTTTGGTTTTGATTCTCTGTGACTAGTGATATCGAGCACCTTTTCATGTACTTGTTGGCTATTTGAATATTTCCTTTGGAAAAATGTCTATCCAGTTCTTCTTTTCATTTTAAAAATTCGATTGCTTGTTTTTACTGTTGATGTATTGCTATTGAGGTTGTATGTGTTCTTGTATATTTTGGATATAAGCCCTATATCCACTGTATGTTGTTGTTGCTGTGCTGTGCTCAGTTGTGTCTGACTCTTTGCAACCCTATGGACTATATATAGCCTTCCAGGCTCCACTATCCATGGGATTTTCCTGGCAAGAATACTGGAGTGGGTTGCCATTCCCTCCTCCAGGGGATCTCCCTGACCCAGGGATTGAACCCAGGTCTCCTACATTGCAGGCAGATTCTTTCCCTGAGCCACCATATGGTCTGCAAATATCTTCTCCCATTCAATAGGTTGCCTTTTTATTTTGTTTACTGTTTCTTTTGCTGTGTGGAAGCTTTTTAACTTGATGTAGTCACCTTTGATTTTTGCTTTTCTTGTTTGTGCTTTTGGTGTTGCATCTAAAACATTATTGCCAAGGCCAATGTCAAGGAGCTTTTTCTTTATGGTTTCTTCTAGGAGTCTTTTAACATATGGGTAAAAACTTTGGTCTTATATTTAGCTCTTTAATCCACTTTTTAAAATCCATTTTGAATTAGTTTTTATGAGTGGTATAAGAAAGGTCCAATTTCTTTTTTGTTTTGGTATGTTGTTATCCAGTTTTTCCAACACCATTTGTTGAAAAAACTATCCTTTCCCCATTGAGGGAGTTCTTGACTTCCTTGTTAAATCCTGACTGTATATGTAGAGCTCTTGATTCTGTTTCATTGATCTATGTGTCTTGTTTTTATGTCAGTGATAACTGTTTAAATTACTATAGCTTTGTAGTACAGTTAGAAGTCAGGAAGTGTGATGCTTCTGGCTTTGTTCTTTCTGAGAATTGCTTTGGCTACTTGGAGACTTTTGTGAACCTGTGAACATTTAGATGCTCCATGTTTTTTAGCCCCACGTTTGAGATAGTGTAGGCTAGTGAACAGATTCCCAGAACTTTAGTTCACAGGGCACTTAGTTGGATCAAAAAAATTAAGAAGCATTTATGTCAGAACAACTTAATAGCCATTTGAAAAGAAAAGCACATACATTGAAAGAAAAATATTTTAATTTTATTCTTTAATATTATAATTAGTAATGGGATGTATGCACCTATTAGGGATGGCAAACTTTTCAGAATCAGATGGGACACAAGAACCTTCAGTTCTGGTTCCACATTGATTTTTCATGTGCTACTTGCTTTTTATCACAAGTGCTGAAAAGCCAGCTTCACAAAGATATGCTATCATCAGAGGAAAGCAGGGTGCTCTAATGTGCACACCATGAATTTGAGCTCTTAGTTCAGGTGGTGCCTGACAGGTATGGGGCACTGGGCCACCATATCCACTCCCTCCGCCCTACTGCTGTGCCCTGGGGAACTGTGGTGCAGTTTCAGAACCATGGACAGAGTGCCTGGATGCAAGCAAACACTTGGGCAAGGTTTTCTATCCATAAGAAAGAGCAAATAATAGTATCTACCTCAGAGATTTTGTTTTGCTTTTTATGATGAAGAAATATCAAACCTACATAAAAGCAAACAGAACAAAACATATGCCATCACTAAGACCCCAAACCATTCAATTATGACCAACTCTGCCCCAGCCCTGCCCTGTATACTTCGCTCCTCATAACTGAGACATAAATCCTGAGTTTCATCTGTATTTTAGCACCTCCTAGGTTTCTCATGAGAATTAAGTGAATTAATAACCATGATGTATTCATCAGACTGCTGATCTTCCCAAAGTGTAGGGTATTGTTACCACTGTCATCTCAGCAACAGCAGCTCTACCACATGCAAGCACTCTGCTCCGCTCCTGGGATGTGTCATACTGGTAAAATGTAGTGTGCTTCCTGTGATACTCCTCAATCCCATGATCACAGAGAATAGGGCTGTGGCAAATGCACTAACCACCTTCCACGTAGGATTCAGTAAATGTTTCTCTTCTTGTGCCCACTTTAGAGAATACATGGCATTCAAATGGCATCAGATGCTTTTTATAGACACACAGAGCCACATAGAGTCTGGTTTGATTTCTTGGTTCTGGGTAGAAATCTTCTCTGAGAAGATTAAGTTCTTTTCTACCTCCTTGCACTTCAGATGCAGTGGGGTTTTGCTAAACTAAGCATATCAGAATGCTGCTAATCTAGTATAGCACAATTTTGAAAGAACTAGGAAAAAAATCAGTTTATGGAGAGGTCCCAGCTTCACGTAACTGCCCACACACACATTTGATTGTGAGGGGCACAGCTGCTACTCAATCTAGCTGTTGAGGCACGAGGTATGTAAATGGTTATGAAGACAAGAAACAATTGCTATTTTCTCTGAATGACACTCATAATTCTCCCTTCCCTCCTGGGGCTCAATTAAAATATAATTTAAGTTGTTCCCATCTTGGGGTCTCTGGGCCCATTATTCTGTACCCAGCCTAGTGAGTGAGGGGTGATGACAGGAACGTGAAGCACTCCTCTGACTTCAATGCTGCAGCAGCGAAATTCTCCACTTGGCTCTCCTGGATTTGTTGTGGAACCTAAGTGATTATCTGTGTTCAACAAAGCTGAACAAATTATTGATCTGTTCTGTTTGATTTACAGTCTGTTTGGTTTACTGATCTGAGAGAGGCCCTAACTAAAATTCTTCAGGTTTTACTTAGTGAAAGGCACTCAGTCATGTCTGACTTCTTATGACCCCATGGACTATGCAGTTCATGGAATTCGCCAGGTCAGAATACTGGAGTGGGTAGCCTTTCCCTTCTCCAGGGGATCTTCCCAACCCAGGGATCGAACCCAGGTCTCCCTCATTGCAGGAGGATTCTTTACCAGCTGAGCCACCAGGGAAGCCAAAGAATACTGGAGTGGGTAGTCTATCCCTTCTCCAGCAGATCTTCCCGACCCAGGAATTGAACTGGGGTCTCATGCACTGCAGGCAGATTCTTTACCAACTGAGCTATCAGGGAAGCCCAAAGTCACTCAGTTGTGTCCAACTTTTTGAGACCCCATGGACTATACAGTCCATGGACTTCTCCAGGCCAGAATACTAGAGTGCATAGCCTTTCCCTTCTCCAGGGGATCTTCCCAACTGAGGGATCAAGCCCAGATCTCCCACATTGCAGGTGGATTCTTTACCAGCTGAGCCACCAGGGAAGCCCAGGGAATAGTGGAGTGGTTTTACTGAGGCCAGGGGCAAAATATACAACGAAACCATCTGCAACCGGCATCCACTTCTTTTAGGCACTGAGCATACCTTAGACTGGGAAGCTGTGTTGGAATCTTACCAGCATACCCTCTCCCACAACATTCATTTTATTATAATTTGCCATTGATGCTACATCACAATTTCAATCTAGCTCCCATCAAAGACAACCAGCAATCTCAAACAAAGGAGCAAATAAAGTCATTCTGAAAAACAGGGTGAATTGTCTAGAAGTAACTCTATTAACCTCCATGCAACTTAGGAAGGTAGGAACTCAGTATAATCGTATTTGTCAGTTTTTGTTCAGGGAGTAAATAACATGTGAAGTTTTGTATAATATTCTTTAATACTGCATGGTGCTTCATTCAAACAGTTTTTCCTAAATTGATAAAATAATGGTATGGGGAGGGAGGTGGGAGGGGGGTTCAGGATGCGGAACACGTGTATATCCGTGGCAGATTCATGTTGATATATGGCAAAACCAATACAATTTTGTAAAGTAATTAACCTCCAATTACAATAAATAAATTTATATTAAAAAAATAATTGACAGAGGTCACTCATACCCATAAATATACTCAGCCCTGATTTACTTCTAAAAAGGTTTTATAAACAAGGCTTTGCAAGAATTTTAATCCATTTTCTTTGTCAGTGATCTGCTCATTATCTCCTGAATCTCATTACATAAAACTGTCTGAAGAGGTGAATTTTTAAAAATACCAAGAAACTTCTTGCCAACCACATGCTCAATTCCTGTGTCAGCTAGGCAGGACTTTGAGGGACCTGAGCTTCTTATCCAGCCTCCCTGTCTACTCTGAAAGCAAAGAAGAACAAAGGGTTCAATAATAAATCTGGAAAAATAAAGAATATAAGTAGTAATTAGATGAAAATCTAAGAAAACAGGATCAGAGAAGCAGATAACAGAATCTACATGAAGAATCAATCCTTTTCGTATTTGGTCTGTTTCCTGATTTCCTGATGAAAGCAGCTTTTCCAGTTACTAAGGCCGTGGGCATAGAGCCACAAGACCTGCCTCTGCATTCACTGGTGCCCAGGCACGCTCAGTGGCCAAGGCCAGAGGTTTCAATGCTGCTGTCCTATTGTAGCACTAGGCTGATACAGGTACAACATGTGGATCACATTTTGGAGTCGCTTTCTGGATCGTTAAAAAGTCATGGGTGATACCATCCCGTTGGAAGGTGGAGCTTAATTTCCACCCATTTCCCATTTGGGAAATTTAAATTTGGGTCTGCTTTAGTGGCCTTCTCAGGTGGCTCAGCGGTAATGAATCTACCTGCAATGCAGGAGACATGGGTTTGATCTCTGGGTTGGGGAGATCCCCTGGAGGAGGAAAGGGCAACCCACTCCAGTATTCTTGCCTGAAAAAATACCATGGACCAAAGAGCCAGTAAGGATGGCAGAGTTGGACATGACTGAAGTGACTGAGCATGCACACACACTGCTTTAGTGACTTGCTTGACCAGTAAAATGCAATTTAAGTGACTTCTGTCATCCCCAAGTCTAGGTCATAAGAAACTTTGCAGCTTCCGCTTGGCTGTCTTGAGACAGTCTCTCTGGCGCCCATGAGCTGCCATGCAAGAAAGCCAACTACCCAGAGACTGCTCTGCAGGTGAGGCCAGATGTGGGTGCTCCAGCTGACAGTCAGTGCAGCCATGCTCAGCCTTCCAGCCATCCTTGCTAAGATATAAACTTGTCTTGTAAAGTTGTCTGACAGCCTCCAGGCCAACCTACCCACCAGCCAAATACCATCAAGCTTTCTTAGTCAGTCAATGAACCATGGAGCAGAAGAATCCCCTGGCTGAACCCTGTCCTCCATTTCCTATCAATGTAAACTATTAGGTATATTATAACACAATGGTTGTAGTTTGAAGCTGTCAAGTCTCAGGGTAGTTTGTTACACAGCAGTGGATAACAGGAACACGAGGTACACTGCCTGGCTATACCACAGACTGACTGCCACTTCGAGAGCCACAGCCCAGAACCTGGGGTAGAAAGGCTGATGTGCTGTCGAACCACTAGTGAGCTGGATTAGCCAATCTCATCCTCTGTCATCCCCTTCTCCTGCCTTCAGTTTTTCTCAGCATCAGGGTCTTTTCTAATGAGTCAGCTCTTCACATCAGGTGGCCGAGTATTGGAGATTCAGTTTCAGCACCAGACCTTCCAATGAATATTCAGGGTTGATTTCCTGTATGATTGACTGGTTTGATCTTGCAGTCCAAGGGACTCTCAAGAGTCTTCTCCAACACCATAGTTCAAAAGCATCAATTCTTCAACATGCAGCCTTCTTTATGGTCCAACTCTCACATCCATACATGACTACTGGAAAAATCATAGCTTTTTTTTTATTGCCAAAAGTTCATAATTTTCATTAGGATTTACTCTTGATTTTGTATTCTATGAGTTTAGACAAATGTATAATGAAGTATATCCCTCATTACAGTATTGTGCAGAGTAGTCTCACTGCGTTCAAATTCCTCTCTGCTTTGCCCATTGTTCCTTTCTCTATCTTACCCTCTGGCAAAAAATCATAGCTTTGACTATAGGGACCTTTGTCAGCAAAGTAATGTCTCTCTCTGCTTAAGGAAATGGCAGCCCACTCCAGTATTCTTGCCTGGAGAATTCCATGGACAGAGAAGACTGGCAGATTACAGTCCATGGGATCACAAAGAGTTGGACGCTACTGAGTGACTAACACCTTTTCTAGGTTTGTCCAGCTTTTCTTCCAAGGAGCAAGTGTCTTAATTTCATGGCTGCAGTCACCATCTGCAGTGATTTTGGAGCCCAAGAAAATAAAGTCTGTCACAATAAATTATAATTTACGTGCCTGCCCTATTTGTAGGGGCCTGTGTGGCTCAGTGGAATAGAGTTTTGAACAACTTCCCATCATCCCATTAAGACAACACAGAAGGACCTTATTAAAAGTTTGTGGGGTTCTTCTCTAGAGTAATGTTTGCCTTTAGATTTGATATTTCATATATCCACTCAGCAAATATTTAATGAGAGCCTATTGTACTGTATTCTTTAACAGTTGTGACCAGATGCTTAGGGAATCAATGAATGTAGGAGTGTGTTGTGATTAGATATGCCTTGGAGGGGACACCACTGGTCAAGACAGCTTTGTAAACTTGTGTTTTGATGTATCCCCCCTTTGCCCCCTGCCTCAAGCACAGAGCAATGCCAGTTAGAACATAAAATTAGAAAACTAAAAAGACACAGCTAAACTAAAAAGCAAGATTAACATATTTGGGCCAGAATTGGAACAGAAAGGTAGAACAGTGAAGACTGCTGAAGCCACAGGCTTCAGTGCAGGCAGCGATGGAGTCTAGCTCTGGCAGGAAAAAGGGAATAATGGCATAGGATCTAGGGGTGGGAATCAGGTTCATAGCTTGAGGTTGGGGTTGAGGTAGGGTTTCACTTGTGAAAGTGAAAAATCCAGTCATTTCTAGCTACCACTTGGGGCTGCAGTTTTAGCAGGTGGAAAGTCCAAGGAAGAGGAAGATCAAAGTTATGGTCTGATTGGGAACTGAACCAAGCCACTTACAGGTCTCTCCACATTAAGCAACTCACTCTGGAGCAGGTGCCTCAATACACATTTCTCAAAACATATTTGTTACTTAAGACAGTTCTACCATCATAAAACCCACCTATTCCATTCCTGCATGGTATCAGAAAAACACAAAAATCCTAAATGAAGTAGTACCTTCCACTTGAAAAACAGAGAGAGAAATTATAAAGCAAAGAATGCAAAAGATAAGAACATTTACCAATTAAAATGTTGGTAATTAAATTTACATTCATCAAATTAAAAAATGTTAAAGCTTGGAATAACCTTAGACAGTGATACAGTGATTTGGTAATTAGTGAACTGGAAGACAAAACTGAGGCCTAAAGCCAGGTGGAGCACAAAAGACAAAATGAAATGTTCTTGCAAAAACCAGTAGAAAAAGAGGGTTGCAGGTCATTCTTGGCTTGAATAAGTCAGGGTTTTGGCATTAATCTGGGATGGTCTGAACAGCACAGGCAGCAATTCAGAAAAATAACATGGGAAGAAGGACAAAAACCATTTTTTGAAAGAGGTAAACTCAAAATGTTGGCCAGTTGCTAGGCAACCAACCAAGGGTGTCAGCAGCCACTGGAGCAGAAGGCAAAGGCAATGAGAAGAGGGACGAGTAGGGCCATCACCGAGGGAAGGTGGCCATCTGACTGAAGGGACAAGAAGAACCTGTTGTCACAATAGCCAAGACCTGGAGACAACCTAAATGTGCATCAACAGATGACTGGATGTGGTGCATGTATAGTAATCAATGGAGTACTACTCAGCCATTAAAAAGCAAGAAATAATGCTATTTGCAGCCACATGGATGAACCTAGAGATTATCACACACTAAGTGAAGTAAGTCATAGAAAGACAAATATCATATGATATACTTGTATGTGGAATCTAAAATATGACACAAATGAACATATCTACAAACAGAAACAGACTCACAAATATAGAGAACAGACTTGTGATTGCCAAGACAGGGGTGAGGGGAGGAAGGACCGGGAGTTTGGAATTAGCAGATGCAGTATATACCAGATGTATATGGTATATATAGGATGGAGAAACAACAAGGTCCTACTGTATCACCCAGGGAACTATATTCAACATCCTGTGATAAACTAGAACAGAAAAGAATATAAAAAAGAAATATATATATATATATATATATATGTAACTGACAGAAGCAGAAGATATTAAGAAGAGGTGGCAAGAATACACAGAATAACTATACAAAAAAGATCTTCATGACCCAGATAATCACGATGGTATGATCACTCATCTAGAGCCAGACATCCTGGAATGTGAAGTCAGGTGGGCCTTAGGAAGCATCACTGTGAACAAAGCTAGTGGAGGTGATGGAATTCCAGTTGAGCTATTTCAAATCCTAAACAATGATGCTGTGAAAGTGCTTCAGTCAATATACCAGCAAATTTGGAAAACTCAGCAGTGGCCACAGGACTGGAAAAGGTCAGTCTTCATTCCAATCCCTAAGAAAGGCAATGCCAAAGAATGCTCAAACTACCACACAATTTCACTCATCTCATAATGCTAGTAAAGTAATGTTCAAAATTCTCCAAGCCAGGTTTCAGCAATACGTGAACCATAAAATTTCAGATGTTCAAGCTGGTTTTAGAAAAGGCAGAGGAACCAGAGATCAAATTGCCAACATCCGCTGGATCATTGAAAAATCAAGAGAAACATCTATTTCTGCTTTATTGACTATGCCAAAGCCTTTGACTGTGTGGAACACAATAAACTGGAAAATTTTGAAAGAAATGGGAATCCCAGACCACCTGACCTGCCTTTTGAGAAACCTATCTGCAGGTCAGGAAGCAATAGTTAGAACTGGATATGGAACAACAAACTGGTTCCAAATAGGAAAAGGAGTACGTCAAGGCTGTATATTGTCACCCTGCTTATTTAACTTATATGCAGAGGATATCATGAGAAACGCTGGGCTAGAAGAAGCAAAAGATGGAATTAAGATTGCCGGGAGAAATATCAATAACCTCAAATATGCAGATGACACCACCCTTATGGCAGAAAGTGAAGAAGAACTAAAGAGCCTCTTGATGAAAGTGAAAGTGGAGAGGGGAAATGTTGGCTTAAAGCTCAACATTCAGAAAACGAATATTGTTGCATCTGGTCCCATCACTTCATGGCAAATAGATGGGGAAACAGTGGAAAGAGTGGCTGACTTTATTTTTCTGGGCTCCAAAATCACTACAGATGGTGACTGCAGCCATGAAATTAAAAGACTTTTATTCTTTGGAAGGAAAGTTATGACCAATCTAGACAGCAGAGACATTACTTTGTCAACAAAGGTCCGTATAGTCAAGGCTGTGGCTTTTCCAGTAGCCACGTATGGATGTTGAGAGTTGGACTACGAAGAAAGCTGAGCGCCAAACAATTGATGCTTTTGAACTGTTGTGTTGGAGAAGACTCTTGAGAGTTCCTTGGATTCCAAGGAGATCAAACCAGTCCATCCTAAAGGAAATCAGTCCTGAATATTCATTGGAAGGACTGATGCTGAAGCTGAAACTCCAATACTTTGGCCACCTGATGCAAAGAGCTGACTCATTTGAAAAGACCCTGATGCTGGGAAAGATTGAAGGCAGGAGGAGAAGGGGATGACAGAGGATGAGATGGCTGGATGGCATCACCGACTCAATGGACATGAGTTTGAGTGAACTCTGGGAGTTGGTGATGGACAGGGAGGCCTGGTGTGCTGCAGTTCATGGGGTCACAAAGAGTCGGACACGACTGAATAACTGAACTGAACTTAACTGAGACACCCTGCTGCACACAGAAATTAAATACAGCATTGTAAATCAACTATACTTCAAATCAGTTTTTAAGAGAAAGAAAGAATAACTTGCCTGAGAGTGGCAGGGGGCCAAGCTGGGCTAGCCCCTTGGACAAACAGCCTCTTCTGTGCCTGGACTGATAGGGCTCTGGGAAGGGGTGGGAGCCAGGAGAGCCACGTGTGGCTGGGGGAGTGGGGCGGAGGGTGGAAGAAAGGGCTGACTCCTGAGAGGAGTGATTCTAACCTGCTGACAGAGAGAGGCTGGGGCCCAAGGGACACACGAGCTCTGAAGGGGGCTAGATGCCTCTTCCTCTGGCTGCCTGGGAGCTGAGCACTACACAGGAGACCAGTCTGGGGGAGGAAGAAGTGGCTCTGGGGAGGACAAGGCCCTCCTCCAACCCTGAGTACCAGGCAACCCTACAGCCCCCTGGCCAGGAAGACTCTCTGTCAGAATGCTCTAGAATCTTGCTGCTCAATACAGCAGCCTCCAGGCCCAAGTGGCTAGTCCACATCTGATACCTGGAGACACCACACAGGTCTTTTCTCCCACATTTCTCAATGTGGAGAGGCCACTGCTGAGTTTTCTGGGTACCTGACAGGTACCCGATACATGGCACATAGATTATAATTTTTGAAAACACGGAAAGCAACAGCGGATACCACCACATTTGAGCTTTCTTGACATGCAGTATCTTACTGCCATTGTTATAAACAAAAGTTATCAGCATATGGTACTATAACCGCTGGTGTAAGAAATTAAGCATCATCTGGATTGACTGTATGACAGAACCTGAAAGGCTTTTGGAAAAGTTCCGCAATTTGGGCTTATTTGTCTCATTTTCAAAGAGCAGAGGAAAGTAATGATTATGTGAGTATCTGGTTGTCCAGATTATGAAGAAATATCAATACTACTCTTCTATAATTAAATTGTAAGGAGTTAATTGCAATTAAATGTCACCATGTTTGGAAAAAGCTGTCCCTTCTTGGAATTAGCTCTGAAATAACAGAGCAATCAAAACCTGAAATGCAGATCTTTGCAGATGGTTCTTGTCCAGGTTGGGATACATGGCCTTTCTATTTCCTGCAACCTCTGTTGTGTTCTTTTCCTTCACACTGACAGGTCAAAAAGTTTATTACATCTCCACATAAGGATGCTGGGTTATTAATCTGAGAACAAGTACGTTTTCCCCACATTTTACTTATTTTCTTATATCCAGAGGTAAATACAAACTGAAAAAACAGTTGAAAGTATTAGTCACTCAGTCGTGTCCAACTCTTTGTGACCCCATGGACTGTAGCCCACTAGGCTACATGGAATTCTCCAGGCGGGAATACTGGAGTGGGTAGCCATTCCCTTCTCCAGGGGATCTTCCCAACCCAGAGATCAATCATGTATTGATCACCTCTTTACAAAAATTCCATTTAACATTTTTTTAAAATGTCATAAATCATATGATTCTATGTGTCCAATGTTCAAAATGTAAGTAATGCAGATAAGCAAACATTCCCATTACTCTCCTTCCCTCTTCTATTCTGCTGACTCCAGAAACTGTCATGACCTATTAATGTGTCCTTCCTGAGCAAATTCACCTGTGTACACATGAATACACCTCCCTTGAAATAATTGTTCAAATTGACTTTTCCATAAATACCACATTTTCCCCATTTCTCCAAATCTTTTGAAAAATGTTTGATGTTAATACCAATAAACCTTGCTCCTTTTCACTGCTGTACTCTATTCCCTCAAATAGCATTGCCCTATTTTATTAAACCACTCCTCCCTGGCTCAGAGGATAAAGCATCTGCCTGCAATGCAGGAGACCCGGGTTCGATCCCTGGGTTGGGAAGATCCCCTGGAGAAGGAAATGGCAACCCACTCCAGTATTCTTGCCTGGAGAATCCCACGGACAGAGGAGCCTGGAGGGCTACAGTCCACGGGGTCGCAAAGAGTCGGACATGACTGAGCGACTTCACTTTCTTTCTTTCTTTCCTCCCTCTATGGGAGATTAGGTTTGTCCCACTTTTCACTTTTACAAACACCGCTGCAAAAGAATTTCACCCTTTACTAAAAACCTGAATGGAGATGGGGACAGGAAACACATACTTAACGTCACACCAGTAGAGAAAGAGAAATGAAATAATGATGGGCAAATGGAAATGCACAACAGGACAAGGGTGTGTGGTTTTAATCAGAGCCAGGAGAGCCTTCTTTGACACTATCTGGAGACTTCTTGGCGACCCAATTCATCAGTGAATCTGGAAACTGAAATGTGAAGTCAAAGAAAGTTTTCAAAGTATGCCAGATTCGAATAGTTCATGCAAGGAGGTAAGCAACAACATGACTGTGTTAAGATCCTGAATCTCTGGACTCCAGCAGGGAGCCCTGTGCTGCCTAAAATGGCACTGAAACTGGGGAGAAAACCTTCTAAATCTCCATGGAGTCTCTTCTGATTCTTATTTGCATCATCCTTTTATCTCAAGGAAAATAAGCAAACTGGGTTTGGCAGAGAGATCCATGGCCAGGAAAACTGCACTAAAGCCCAGGGCGAGAGTAGTCTAATAATACTCTTTTCCTTCTGTATAGTTTCTTGGGATAAGCCATTATGTATAAAAGTACTCAGCCTATTATACAGAGTGAAGTTAGTCAGAAAGAAAAACACCAATAGAGAATATTAACGCATACATAGGGAATTTAGAAAGATGGTAACGACGACCTTATACGTGAGACAGCAAAAGAGGCACAGATATAAAGAACAGACTTTTGGACTGTGGTAGAAGGTGAGGGTGGGATGATTTGAGAGAATAGATTGAAACATGTATATTACCATATGTGAAATAGATTGCCTGGTGATCTATTTCTCATGCCAGTTCGATGCATGAGACAGGGTGCTCAGGGCTGGTGCACTGGGATGACCCTGAGGGATGAGATGGGGAGGGAGGTGGTAGAGGGGTTCAGGATGGGGAACACATGTACACCCATGGCTGATTCATGTCAATGTATGGCAAAAACCACTACAATGTTGTAAAGTAATTAGCCTCCAATTAAATGAATTAATTAAAAACATAAAGTACTCAGCCCCCAAATCCTAATTCCACTACTGGAAGGAACTACAGAGACAATCAAATTCATCCTATTTGGTAGAGAATGTAACCAAAGCCCAAGAAGAGAAGGTGACTGGGACCTCATCACGGAGCTGGTTAGTGGCAAAGCCTGGGCCATGAGCAGAGTTATTTTGAACTAGCCTCCTGCTGCTCGTCACAGTATCCCTCCATCACACCCAGTGTGCCTACTGCTCCCGAACTTCTGTCTGGAAGTGCCACCTCTGCTTGTCACTTTCTTAGCCATGTGACACACATTTTTTGTTTGTTTGTCTGTTTAAGCTTCTCTGTCCTTGGTACAGAGCACAGAGAAAGAGGCTCAGTTAGCCGTGGTTGTTTCCAACTACCTATGGTGTCTACAGCAAGGTTCATTCTTATCTGATGCTATGCTTTTTGCATACCTTTGAGGCACAGCTATCTGGCAGAACCCTATCCACACACAAACCTTTCCTAAAGCAGAATTCAATTTCTCCATCAAACCCAAATTTGCAAACTTCAGTGCAATGAAGAGGCTCTGGCTCTCATTTCCTGCCCCCCTCAGTCTGACTTATTTAAATATGTGACTCCTCTGACCCCTCCTCTTCTTTTGTCCTGATAGGTTAAGCCTTACTTACTAATTTCATTCAGGGCTCTATTTCTTTTGATGTGACTCTGGTAGATTACAAAAATGACTGCCATTATTCCCTTCACAGTATCTGCCCCCACCTTGTATGTGACTCTAAAGTTCTTCCCATCAGGAGGTAAAGTTTACTTCCCCATCTCTTTAATCTAGGATGCTGTGTGACTTGCTTTGGCCTACAGAATGAGGTGGGAGTGGCAGTATGCCAGCTCTGAGGGTGGACTTCAATAAGTCTTGTGTATTTCTGTCTGTTCTCTTAGATACCTGCTCAGTATCCATGTGAACAAGCCAGAGCTAGCCTGCAGGAGCAAGTGAGACCATGTGAAGCAGAGATGAACAGTTCCAAATGAGGCTGTCCCAGATCAGCCAGCCTCCCTCAACCCACTTGGCAGCTGAGCACAAAGGCATGAGTGAGTCCGGCCCAAACTAGAACCAACCAGCTGAGGACAGCCTACATAGATAACTGTTAGGATTATAGGCTAAATAAATGATAGTCATTTTAAGCCACTAAGTTTTTTTAGGGGGAAGGGTTGTTGTTATGCAGCAAAAGCCAATTCCTTTATTACTGTCTGCACGAATGTTTAAAATTGTGCCTCTCAGATCAAAGAGACTTTCCCACTTGGTTCTGTACGTACCTCAATGAGTACTTAATAGAAATTTAGAACAAAAATTGTTTTCTTGAAGAGAATAGGGAAATGGTAAAGAATGATGAAAATGTGATTCCCAGTTTCTTCCTACATTCAGCCCACCCCACTCTCTACAGCCTGTGATTAAGGAAATAAATAGAAATCCACAGGATACAGGGCATGTCATTAATCAATACTATGGTAGTAAGACAAACAGCAGAAAATTCTCTCCTTACAAAAGATTTTCTCCTTACCAAAGAATAGACTAGGAAAACTGTCTGGGGACAGAGTGAAAACCCTGTAATTTTTCAAACATCTTGACTGCCGTGACTTTTGCTGTGCCATTTCTTTGCCACTGTCCTGGGTTTCACCTTTGAGCCCATCTCAGTTCCTTCCGAAAGGCAGGAACTTTTGCCTCTGCTCCAGGCTCTTTCGCAGGGAGGGATGGGGAGTACACCACCTGACTCACACCTGACTGCTGTGACTGTGCTGTTTCAAGTCCTTCTTGGGGCTTACATGGGCTTCCTGGTGGCTCAGTAGTAAAGAATCCACTTGCCGATGCAGGAGACATGGGTTTGATCCCCGGGTCAGGAAGATCCCCTGGAGTAGAAAATGGCAACCCCACTCCAGTATTCTTCTCTGGGAAATCCCATGGATAGAGGGGCCTGGTGGGTTACAGTCCATGGGATTGCAAAAGAGTTGGACATGACTTAGCGACTAAACAGCAGAAGCAGTGGGCCCTACATTAACTTTCAGAAGCTCCACTCATGCCACATTTACCATGTTAAAATGTACCCACATCCTACAATTTAATATAATTTGTACAGAACCCTCAGGGTGGAGTTGCACTTGGCTAGCTAATATTATGTATGATATTCCCCTAATTACACATTTTAATGTTTACTTTGTAGTTTTCTTTCTGTATTTTGACTTCTTTCTCCATTGTTGATCTTCAGGCCTGAAACATTTTCATAGTCTCTTGAAGAACTCACAGGTTCTGGGCTCTGTGCATATAGGTGTCTAACAGGAAAGTCACCCTGGCCTAGTCAATCAACCAATAGCTATTTCTTGAGCACCTAATACTTATAAAGCATTTTACTGAGGTCTTCATCAAACTCATTCACTGGGCAGCTATTTGCCATATCCAGCCACTGAGCTAAGTGCTGAGAACCAGGATAGAGGCCCCTCAGTTTCTGCCATCAAGGGTTCTGAGTTAGCCAGGCCTAGGCTCAAAGTAAAGCAGATGAAAAGAACTGTGAACTTAGGATCTACATCTGGGGTCTTTCCTTTACTCCACTGGAAGGGTGAACAGAGTTCATTTGGGTCAGTATCACTGGGAAGTAGAATATTGCTTACTATAGTCAGTGTCAACTACAAATTGGCAATCGTCATTGCCCCTTGCCACCTACCTCTACAAGGATTAAATCAGGTGCTGCTGCAGCTGCTTATCTTCAACACCGCCTGAAAGGACTTCAAACAGCAGAAGTCTGAGGACAGCAGAAATGAGGCACGCCATGCTCAGGGAAAAACTGGCAAGACAGGTCTTCAGATAGTTAAGACATTCTAAGGAGCTGATTTTATGAGCCCAATTCTTGTATCTCCTCATATCTAGAAAAGCACTCAAGTCCTTTGTGGTGACAACTGCTCCTCATGACTAGCAGAAACATTCTGCAAAAATATATGTACTCGACTCTACCTCTTTGGAGCAGCTTCTCAGAGCTATCTGAGGTGCTGTCTCCCAGGCTATAGCCCTCATTTTACCCCATATAAAATCTGACTCACAACTCTCACATGTTGTGCAATTTTTTTTAAAAGTTGATATCAGTAAACAAAGGATGTCACAGTCATTAGCGATTGCAGCTGCCCAGTGGTAAAGCCTGAGGAAACTCACGATGTGAAAACACAGGATACTGGCCCCACTTAGCTGAAGTATGTATCAAAGGAATAACTGCAGTGAGCCCAGACTCTTGCATCTTCCCACACACAGAAAAGCACTAAATTCCTTAAGATATATAGTTTTATTTTATTAACAGTAATCTTTTGTTCTTTTTGCTGCAAAATGCCTATATATCCTAGCTCTCCCCTCAACTCCTTGTAGCAGTTCTCTGAGGGTTGCTTAAGATGCTGCCTCCTGGGTTGAAGTCCTGCCAGATAAAACAACTCTCAGCTTTCAGGCTGTGCAGTTGTTTTCGACACCACCTTCCACCTCTGTCAGCAAAAGGAGACTTGACAGATAGTCCTGATTCCTACCTGCAGCTGACTTTGGGCTAAACCCTTACAGTCCTTCCCTCTGAAAGCCAGGATGGTCTCATGAGGAACATGGCAGTCTCCAGAACAAAGGCCAGACCTGGAAGTAACAGGTCCCTCAGAGCTGACTTCAGGGGTCATGGTTGGGGTGGCACAGAGGACTGGCTTAGCCCTCAGATCAGATCAGTCGCTCAGTCGTGTCCGACTCTTTGCGACCCCATGAACCACAGCACGCCAGGCCTCCCTGTCCATCACCAACTCCCGGAGTTCACCCAGACTCATGTCCACCGAGTCAGTGATGCCATCCAGCCATCTCATCCTCTGTCGTCCCCTTCTCCTCCTGCCCCCAATCCCTCCCAGCATCAGAGTCTTTTCCAATGAGTCAACTCTTCGCATGAGGTGGCCAAAGTACTGGAGTTTCAGCTTTAGCATCATTCCTTCCAAAGAAATCCCAGGGCTGATGTCCTTCAGAATGGACTGGCTGGATCTCCTTGCAGTCCAAGGGACTCTCAAGAGTCTTTTCCAACACCACAGTTCAAAAGCATCAATTCTTCGACACTCACCCTTCTTCACGGTCCAACTCTCACATCCATACATGACCACAGGAAAAACCATAGCCTTGACTAGACTTATCTTTGTTGGCAAAGTAATGTCTCTGCTTTTGAATATGCTATCTAGGTTGGTCATAACTTTCCTTCCAAGGAGTAAGCGTCTTTTAATTTCATGGGGCAGTCACCATCTGCAGTGATTTTGGAGCCCAGAAAAATAAAGTCTGACACTGTTTCCACTGTTTCCTGTCTATTTCCCATGAAGTGGTGGGACCGGATGCCATGATCTTCGTTTTCTGAATGTTGAGCTTTAAGCCAACTTTTTCACTCTCCACTTTCATTTTCATCAAGAGGCTTTTGAGTTCCTCTTCACTTTCTGCCATAAGGGTGGTGTCATCTGCATATCTGAGGTTATTGATATTTCTCCCGGCAATCTTGATTCCAGTTTGTGTTGTCTTCCAGTCCAGCGTTTCTCATGATGTACTCTGCATATAAGTTAAATAAACAGGGTAACAATACACAGCCTTGATGAACTCCTTTTCCTATTTGGAACCAGTCTGTTGTTCCATGTCCAGTTCTAACTGTTGCTTCCTGACCTGCATACAAATTTCTCAAGAGGCAGATCAGGTGGTCTGGTATTCCCATCTCTTTCAGAATTTTCCACAATTTATTGTGATCCACATAGTCAAAGGCTTTGGCATAGTCAATAAAGCAGAAATAGATGTTTTTCTGGAACTCTCTTGCTTTTTCTATGATCCAGTGGATGTTGGCAATTTGATCTCTGGTTCTTCTGCCTTTTCTAAAACCAGCTTGAACATCAGGAAGTTCACTGTTCACCATAGGGCTTAGCCCTGTGTTGAGGCAAAAGCTCTATCAGGGTTCTCAGTGTGCTTTTAATGTTCACCAGAGACTGTGCTGGTTTCCCAGGCCCTTGAATGACACTCTTTATAGCCTCAATAGGCAAAACACTGAAAATCAAGTAGGTCTCATGTTCCAGCAAACAGGGATCCTGTTTTTAAGGTCCTGATTTCAAGATCTCTCAGACCTCTTCAAAGGCACTATTAATACTATAAGAATCAACTCAAGCAAGGGTGATGTTTTAGCTCAGCTTCTCAACTTTCCTGTGCATTTGAGTGCCCTGGGAATGGTGTTAAAATGTAAATTCTGATGCAGTAGGGCTGGGGTGGGGCCCAAGAGTCTGCTTTTTTCTCCCCATGAAATCAATGCTTAATTGCACTTTGAGCAAGGCTCATATAGCCCTCCACAGACTTTATCTCTTTTATTAATTTATCAACTCTGAAGCCTTAGCATCTACATCTCACAGATAACGTCACGGACTCAGAGTGGCTCGCCTGGAACGCCCGCCTCCACCCCCGACCCCCACCCCCCCCCCACTAGTAAACAGCAGAGTGAGTTCTAATCTGTCTTCTGGCCTCTAGCTCAGCATCACTGCTATTCACCCATGGTCCCAGACAGTTCTTTTCACTTTTACCTCCCATGTCTTGTGAGGTCATTTGTCTCAAGGTAAAAGTCCAGAGGTAATTTCATCCTTTCAAACTTCTGAGCTGATAACCTGATCTCACTTCTCATACTGTGTGGCAGCTAGGGAAGGAAAGAGTTCCAAAAGCGGACTAGAAAGGGCTTGCAGTGGTTATGCCTGGAGTGATTACACCTGCAAAGAAACCAGTCATCCTTGGAAGCATTGCCTGGAGCAGTTAAGCCAATAGGATTTCCATCAGGGCTTGCAGTTAGAGGTTTCCAGAGTGGCAGAGCCTGAGCCTCAGGCCCACAGACTTGGCAACAGACTTGTTGCTTTCTGTGCCTGAAAGTAATTAAAAAAAACTGGAGCAAGCCAGCCATGGTCTTTCTGTGGAAACAAAGATATATTTAATTTGGGGAAGGTACCTATTACATGCCAGATGCTGAGCCAGGTACTTTGTAAATGTCACTTCCAATCCTGACAGCAAGGCTGCGAGGTAAGTTGCCACATCCCATTTTTACAGGGTAGGAAACTGAGCCTCGCAAGGTTAAATAGCTAGGGCCCTGCAGCCCACGGACACCAGGGCTGAGTGTGTCTGATGTGCAGGCTCTTACCACCACACCAGACTACCTCTGAAATGGAGAGTCAGTGAAGTTCAAGGGCAAGAGACTGAACCTGCTCTAACTCCAGCGGCTCCTGTCTCAGTGGAGGCCGGGTCCTCACCCTTCCCACGGCTATCTTCTTGGAACATCTGTATCTAGGTTTTGCCAGGCTGCCATCCTTTTCTTGTTTTTTATTGTAAAAAAATTCTTACTAAAAGTTATAAAGACTGGTACAACAAACCTCTGTTTTCCACATAGATTCACCAATAGTGAATATATATATATATATATTCCTGAGTCATTTTTTTCTTGGAGGATAATTACTTTACAATGTTGTGTTTCTTGCCACACAACAGTGTGAATCAGGTATAAGCATACATGTGTCCCCTCCCTCTTGACCCTCCTTCCCATCCCACCACTCTAGGTTGTGACAGAGCAGCGGGTTTGAGCTCCCTGTGTCATAACAGCACATTCTCACTGGCTGTTTATCTTACACATGGTAATATACATGTTTCAACGCTGCTCTCTCAGTTTACCCCACCCTCTCCTTTGCCCACTGTGTCCACAGGTCTGTTCTCCATGCCTGCGTCTCCACTGCTGCCCTGCAAATGGGTTCATCAGTGCCATCTTTCTAGATTCTCTATATATGCATTAATATATAATAATTGTTTTCCTCTTTCTGACTTACTTCACTCTATATAGTAGGCTCTAGGTTCATCCACCTCATTAGAACTGACTCAAATGTGTTCCTTTTTATGGCCGAGTGCTGACTCATTTGAAAAGATGCTGATTCTGGGAAAGATTGAAGGCAGGAGGAGAGGGGGACAACAGAGGATGAGATGGCTGGATGGCATCACTGACTCAATGGACATGGGTTTGAGTGAACTCTGGGAGTTGGTGATGGACATGGAGGCCTGCTGCAGTCCATGGGGTCACAAAGTGTCGGAAATGACTGAGCAACTGAACTGAACTGAACTGAATATTCCACTGTATATATGTACCACTTCTTTATCCATTCATCTGTTGATGGACATCTAGGTTGCATGTCCATAAATAGTGCTGCAATGAACACTGAAGTACATGTCTTCATCAATTATGGTTTCCTCAGGGTATATGCCCAGTAGTGGGATTTTGGGGTCATATGGTAGTTTTATTCCTAGTTTTTTAAGGAATTTCCATACTATTCTCCACAGTCAAAGCCCACTTTTGATGCAACTTCAAGCCTCTCCATCCCTGGACCTGGTGAGCCAGGTGGTTCTTAAGCACTTCCTCTTAGTACCTCTTAATTTCGGAGGCATTTAGAAAGGGAGTTATGCTCTCAACAAAGGCTCATCAGTAGCCACTGTACCCCTCATTTAAAAAACAGAAATTGTTCCTAATTCACCCTCCTTGGCTTTCTTTCTGGAATCCTTAGTGGAGATTAAGAAGCTCCTAAATCAGGGGTTACATATTAAAAAGCAGAGATATTACTTTGCCAACAAAGTTCCGTCTAACCAAGGCTATGGTTTTTCCAGTAGTTATATGTGAATGTGAGAGTTGGACTATAAAGAAAGCTGAATGCCGAAGAATTGATGCTTTTGAACTGTGGTGTTGGAGAAGACTCTTGAGAGTCCCTTGGACTGCAAGATCCAACCAGTCCATTCTGAAGGAGATCAGTCCTGAATATTTGTTGGAAGGACTGATGCTGAAGCTGAAACTCAGCACTCAGCTTTCTTTATAGTCCCACTCTCACATTCACATATGACCACTGGAAAAACCATAGCCTTGATTAGACGGAACTTTGTTGGCAAAATAATGTCTCTGTTTTTTAATATGCTGTCTAGGTTGGTTATAACTTTTTTTCCCAGGAGCAAGTGTCTTTTAACTTTTTAACGTAGTTACTAGAAAATTTAGAACTACTTGTGTGGCTCCTGTTATATTTCTAGTGGAGGCACTGCTTTAGAGAGAATATCTAGGTGTAAAACATTTTTACAGTTGGGAAAACTAGATGAGAAAGTGACTTGGGTAGTATGGGCAATTAGTCGCTGAGTCTGAACTAAACCTTTGGTCTTCTGACTCCTATGTTAATGCTCTTTCCATTTTCCCTTCAAAAGACCTGATTCCAGAATGAAAATTCTCAAAGGATGAGTCTCTCAACAGCCTCTGGGCTCTGTACTTGGTTCTGGAATTCTAAGACCAATTTTAGAGCCTGACTGAGTGTTGGTGGTTCTTGCTGATGGAAGCAGGAAAATCAAACACTGACTTGTAATCAATGGTTTCAGGCATAACAGAATCAGACTTGAAGAAGCAAATGAGAAAGATTTGTAGCTCACTGGTTCCATTTGATGTGCTAGTTGTCAACAGATTCAGAAGAGGAGATCTCAGCCCTGAGTGCCTTGCACCAGAGGCAGTGGAATTTCACTCAGACTCTGATCAGACCTGCCCCTTCATCAGCTCCGCTGGAGATGGTCAGGCTGGAAATCCACACCCAGTAGGGAGGGTGGGAGTGTCTCTTACTCTCTGACAAATGGTACAGGGATCCACTACCTTCAGAAAGTTCACCTTCTAGACAGAAGATGTTCATTAATAAGATGGGCCTGAGTGGATGGTAAGCCTGGTCACAGGGGCAGGGAATCACTTGTTCAGCTGTAGTTAAGACTCCCTGACAGGAGGCAGTGGGAAGGGACTCTTGCCCATCAGCACACAGTTATGCTTGGCTGAACTGAGGGATGCTTTTGAACTGTGAGGAAATCCAACCAGTGCATCCTAAAGAAAATCAGTCCTGAATATTCATTGGAAGGACTGATGCTAAAGCTGAAATTCCAATACTTTGGCCACCTGATGCGAAGAACTGACTTATTTGAAAAGACCCTGATGCTGGGAAAGATTGAAGGCAGGAGAAGGGGATGACAGAGGATGAGATGGTTAGATGGCATCACTGACACAGCAGATGTGAGTTTGAACAAGCTCTGGGAGATGGTGAAGGACAGGGAAGCCTGGCATGCTGCAGTCCACGGGCTTGCAAAGAGTTGGACACAACTGAGTGACTGAACTGAACTGAGGGAAAAACAAATCTCCATGGGGAGCAGAACAAAGCCATCACAAAGTGAGAGCAGATGCAGTTCCCTCGCGCTGTGTCCAGACAGGTTCGGGAGGCTCTCAGGGGCTGCGTTCTTAGGCACTTGCATCAGCAGGGCCTTGCCTCTCCCATCAGTCTAGAAGGAAAGGTTCCTAATCTAGAGAAAGAAGGAAGAAGCCCATGAGAGACATTGCCTTGACAGGATTCTAGGTTGCCCTGATGGATCACCAGAAATCTGAATGACAGTTGGCAGGCTCGTCCCCAGCATCTTGCACCCAGAGCAACCTGAGAAGGGTCCTGCAGCTGGGGAGCTGCCGTCATTTGCAGGTATGGAGCTCCCCACTACGCAGGTAATTTCAGCAGTTTGAAAGCACCATTAGCTGTGTTTGCTCATTTACACAAACTAGCTGGGTGTCTGGGAAGCCCTGGGATAGGGAGAACTTGGTCTAGGTGTCACAGAGGGCTGGGTGGGAATTTTATATAACTGTGAAAAAGTTACCTCATGTCTCTGAGCCAGTTTCTTCATTAGTAAAATGGACAAGAAAATATGTCCCAGAGGGTTCTGTCAGGTGGAGTGAGTCAAAGTTCTTGCAGAGTGACCATTTGCAAGGTCTGTCTGGCTCTACTTTTACACTTGGCCCAAAGTCCTCTCTCACGGGTTGGTAGTGGGCTGGCCATCTTCCCTCTCCTCCTCATCCCCCCAACCCTCCTCTCCAAAACAGCCCCACAGAGGCTTGACAATCCACTGCCTGCTGCAAATGGCAGGAACAAAACACCCTGAAATGCAGCATTTTGCCACCTAACTAATTTAATGAGTCAGAAATTGCCCTCTTGGAAAATTTATAAAATGCAGCATATGATTTACAGCTTGACTAGCATTTAAACCTGTGTTCCTTCTACCTCAGCCAGGACACACAGGATCGCAGGAGCCTGTGACCCACTCCCATCTCTGTTGTGGCCCCCGCACTTGTAATGTGGGGACAGCAAAGGGAAGACAGGTGCTGGAAGCAGATTTGGTGTTTGGTTGGCTCTCACTAGGAAACAATAGCTACAGTTTTCAAGTGAATTTTCCAGGGCTTCTGGTTAGTGGGGGAAAAAAAAAAGTCTAATAGTCTGGATAGCACTATGCCTATTTGATAGGGGAAAAAGACACCTATTATTCATTCCATTAGGCAGATAACCCTTTATCCATAAGAAAATATACACATATTTAATTTCTTCTACCTTTATGTCTCTTTCCAGTTCAGAGTTATTAACCTGGGGTTCAGGGATGGGCTTAAAGGGGCTTATAATCCATTAAAATTAAGTGCAAAGTTCATGTGTATGTGAAAGTTTCCCCGAAGAGGAGATTTCTAATTAGTTCTCAGAGGGGTTAGTGAGCCACTCTCACATACGCACTCAATGATAAGCTGCTGCTCTGTAAATGCTCACAGAGCCAGTCCTCTCTGCTCCTGATGGGCTCTTGCTGCCGTAAGCAAAGTCACTTTAATCCTGTGGTGCTCAGTGTGCTGCTGCCATCTGGGACTGCGTGAGTCCTCACTGGGTAGGACTATTCCACTTACTTCACTATGCTTAGCACGCCTGGCATCTGCACACCGAATGCCAGTATCACTCCTAGTCGTTTTGACAACCAAAGATGGTCACGCGTATTTCCACACCGCCTTAGAGGGCAGGGCCTCCCCTGCTTGAGACAATTAAGCTTATCTTCCCCCACTTCTCTTTCTTCACGAGGAAAATGTGGGAGGTGGGCAAGATGCCCTTCCAGCTCTGTGATTCAGTGACACCTCACATACGTCCCCCCTTCTTTGAGTGTCACGTTTGTTCCTGTTCACCCCACTATGCCAACAGATGTGTGTTGTTGGAGGGACAAGAAAGGTATCCCCAAGAGTGCAGAACCATGGCCTGGCCTAGATGTGGCCCTCCTGGGCAGTCCTGTGGCCTTCCTAGGCTGATGCCCATCGACTATAATCAGGCTGAAGAGACTTGGAGGGTCAGTTCAGCTCTAGAGTTGGATGATTCTATGCAGTAATGAGAGTAGGTTCTATGGGATTCCCTGCACCTCAAGAAAATTGCTAAGAAATCTTTCAGATATTGTAACAAACCCCTTTATGGGAAAAAAAAAAAAAAAAGTGAATAATGCTCCTAGCAGGCAAAGGACCCGGAATGCTCCTTCAATGCCCTAAGTGTTAGACCACACAAATCAAATGTCTAATAAGGAAAAAAAACAAACAGTCCTAGGGGAGGGGATATCCTGGTTGGGCTTATTGATGAGAATCTGGGAATTTGATGACCTTAAGGGAAATTGCAAGGCACCGAGTTCAGACGCTACGTCCTCTCAGAGGCCTGTTTTAGCTCCTGAAGCAGTTAAGAACCCACAACCTAGTGTCAGTGCATTTTTATTATGATACATTAATTTTACCACAGCTGTTGATTATTTGCTCACCTACTCATATCTTTACTGAGCAACCGAGGTCTTTGAAGACAGGCTGCATAGGACTCATCAGAGCCTGACACACAGTAGGGATTCAGATGAATAAAACAGGTGCAGGAATAAGGCTGGGTTGTGCACTTGATGGAAGAAATGATAAAACAAGCTGGGCTAGCTTCCAGTGGGGCTGCTCATGATGGCCTGAGGATGCCACCTTTCAGCTTTGTCTCTTCTCTCTTCCAGGGGAGCCAGAGCAGCGCCTGGTGTTAATCACTCTTTCCCTGCAAATGAGACACTTTCTGAATTCACACACTAGCTAGACAGTCCTGTGAAGCCAAAGGAACCATGCTGTTAATTCCTGCTCTCTCTCTCTCCCCTTCCCCCATCTCTCTAGTGAATATCTGAATGCAGAAACACCTTCTACATTTTCTCTAGAGATTTAATACCATGTAGGAAATTATTTCTGAGTAATCACTTTTGAACTGCTGAATTTGTGTATTCCTACTGAAAACTGACAGCCCTGTAATAAGGAAGTTTATGGGCCTTGTGAGAGAGGTTTTGAACATAGTTGTCACTGGGTAAAAAGTTAATATTTTCTAATGACAAAGTGATGTGGTTGATTCAAATTCCCAGACAATGTTCCCCTGAAGGCTGTGAGCCCTGCCTGTTTCCTGGTCTCTTCCTCTTTCCTGGCTCTTCCCCTTCTACTGTGGAACTCTTGACCCTTTCCCTCAATCAGTGAGCTCAGTCTTTCCTGGTTTCCCCAAGTCTCCTTCTTGGCCTCTTGATGATGGTGAGGGTGGTACAGAGTAGAGGAAGAGGCAAGAAAGCCTGCCCAGATGTTGGGTCCAGAGCTGGACTGAGTGATATCTCAAGTACCTGAAGTGGTAAAGACCAAAGAGCCACCAGAAAGTCAAAGGTCAAAGTCAAAAGTCAAAGAACAGTGCTGGCTTCAAGAGGATGGCTTCCAGGGGGCTTCAGTTCTTCAGTGACTATCACCAGCCCCTCTGACCAAAGAGGGTGGGGGTGGAGGGCATGACTCTTCCTGACAGAGCTGTGTGGTGATTTGGGGAGGCGGGAGAATTGTGTGTGCTTATGTAGGGCCATTCTTCAAGCAGGGAGAAATTGGCTAATATGACCAAAAAATAAATGGCTTCAGCCACATTTGACCACCAAGGTCTTCTTGAGAGCATGTCCAGGACACCTGCCTATGTCTGGACAGCCTTTAGAAAGTTCTTCTTGTGGACTAGGACCAATAGCCTCCACTCTCCAACCCAGCTTCATGAGCCAAAAGTGGCAGGGGTAGTGAAAAGGACACAGGCTTGAGAGGAAGATCTGGGTTCAAGGTTTATATCTGACTCTGCAAACTAGCTGTGTGTTCTTGGGCAAGTCACAAACTCTCAGGGATTGAGTCTCATCTCTAAACAAAGGTGCTACAGGTTTCTAGGTCTTTTAGGATCTTATATTTATTCAAATAATATTTGTCAAGTACCTACTATGTCCTAGGTACTTTCAAGGTGCTTGGGATACAACAGAAAACATGAAACACTAAAATCCCTGTCCTCATGCAGCTCATGTTCTAGTGGAGGGAGCTTGATAATGAAGATAAGTATGTATACTATACTGTCATTTAGAAGGTGATCAATATTGTGGGATGAAATAAAGCCCAGTAGGTTAAGGAGGACCAGGAAAGGTGAAGTCAGGGGCTGGGGGAGAGTGCAAGTAGCAAATTCTCTGATTGATGCTTTTCTGGAATCTCAAAAATGCCTCCTAAGTAAACTTTCTGAGTAGGAACATGATGCCTGTTGAGATGACACAATCAAAGAGAGGAAAATGAGGTTTATCTTTCACAAGATTTCAGAATGATCCAATTGGCAGCTCTTAACTCTACTCTAGTTCATTTCCATGAGGAGAAGGTGGGTCTTATTTTCAACGCTCACTAAGGGTTTAGGTTGGGAGTAAGGATATGGAAGTCCCAAAGCTCAGGACAGGGCGGTACTATTGCAAGCTTCCTCCTCACAACTTGGGATACTTGGAAATGCCACAGGATGAGGTTGCAGGTGATAGGCAGTTAGAGATCTACTAGCAAGGCTCTGTACTCACTGGAAGCCTCAAATTTACTGGTCAGCAGCCTGTCTAATTATCCTAAATGGCAACAGATAACTTCATATCACTGTGAGAAGCCAACTAAAAACTACTGAAAAAATGATCAATAACTCACTGGAAATTCTCCTTCCTCCAAGAATAAAATACTCTTATGATGCCAATGCTTGGTTATAGGTTTTATAGAGGTTTGTTCGTTTGACTGATTGATATATATTCATTTCCTTGCTCCTTCTTTCTTTACAGAAGTGGCTAATATATTTATTTGAGTTCTGAGATCCAGAATGAATTCATTTACAGAATTTTTCTAATTGTAAAGATCTGGGTAGAGGAAGGAAGGCAGAAAGCAAAGACTGGCACGCGACACATGACAGCGGGTGCTTCCTGGCCGGCAGACTCACAGGATGCACTTGCACTCAACAAGTGCAAACCCCACTTGGGGGTGTCAGCCGGTGTCCAGAAGGCAAGTAATGGATTTCCTGGCAGACATCTCCTGTGTGAGGCCCAGTAGTTAACTGGTTCCCAAACTTGATCCCAGAAAAGACAATGCTTGGAAAGGTCATCTGGAAATTAGGACATTTTCCAGAATATGCATTATCTTCCCAAATCCCTGTTTATCATATGATTCCATTCCTCATTGCCTCTACTCTGAAAATGTAGATATCTGTTCTTCAGACTGAGATAAAACAAATATACTGGTTGAAAAATATTGTGAAACTCTACAATACAGCAGTATTCAGTAGGTTTCCTTTGTTGGCACATTTTACATGACTACATTTCATAGAGAAAGAATTGCCTTCTTGTTCTTAGGTCTTATCAAACCATTAACAGCACCATGAAAATCCATAGCTTGCTATGGACTCATTCTGTAGATTCAGGTAAAAATGCTTACAGTGTGCTCTCTAGCTTTGAAGTGGAGCAAATGTGACTTAGGAGCCAATCTTCTGCCCTCTCCTCCCCTTAGCACTCATATTCCTAATTATTTCTACTGCATCCCTTGTAGTCATACTTCTCAAACTTTTAGGTCCATATGACTCAGAGTCTGTTGTGTCCAGGGTGATGTCTAGGATTCGGCGGTTTTACAAGCTCTCAGACGATGCCAGAGCTGCTGAGACTGTGCTCCATGGACCACCTTTTGAGTAGCAGAGTTCTACATCCCATACCACACTGCCTGATCTAGGTGTTATCTTGCTGGACTTTGGTGACAGCTCATTGTCCCTTCCGTTTCACACCTTCTCCACAGTTTCCAAGAGGACTTTCTAAAACACAGATCTGGAGCCAGTCTTCTCTTCTTACCACTTCCTCCAGTGGCTCCATGCTGCCTAGAGATGAAGTGTCAGCCTGTTAATGTTGGCTGCTGGTCTTCATGATTAGGTCCTGCACCTCACAGCTTCTTCTGCCATTTGGTGTCTTAATCTTGATATCCTTGTGTGGCGGCCACCTTCCAAGATCTTCTCAATGATCTCTGTCTCACACCCCCTGGGTAGTCCCCTCCCGTCTAATCAATAGAATTTTGTGTGACTTCTAAGATTAGGTCATAACCTAGAAGTTGTCACACTGAGTGAAGTAAGTCAGGCAGAGAAGGAAAAATAGCATATGACATCCCTTTTATGTGGAATCTAAAAAGAAATGATACAAATGAACTTACCCACAAAATAGAAATAGACTCACAGACTTGGAGAATGAATTTATGGCTGCCCAGGGAATGATGTGGGGAAGGGACAGTTAGGGAGTTTGGGATGGACATGTACACACTGCTACATTTAAAATGGATAACCAATAAGGACCTCCTAAACAGCACATGGAACTCTGCTCAGTTTTATACGGCAGCCTGAATTGGAGGGGAATTTGGGGGAGAATGGATACATGTATATGTATGGCTGAGTCCCTCTGCTCTCCACCTGAAACTATCACAACATTGCTAATTGGCTATAGCAATATAAAATAAAAAGTTAAAAAAAGATTAGATCATAAAAGATATTTAGGCTTTTGTTTTGTTTTCTCTTGGATCATTTACCCTGGGAGAAGCCAGTTGTCATGTCATAGGAACACACGGGCAGGCCTATCAAAAAACCTACATGGTAAGGAACCGAGGCCTCCTGCCAGCAGCCATGAGTGAACCATTTCAGAAGCAGATCCTCCAGCTGCAGTAAAGCCTTCAGATACCTATAACGCCAGCTGATGCCTCGACTACAACCAACCGAGAGACCTTGAGCTAGAACCCTTCAGGCTGAGCCACTTTCAAATTCCTGGCCTATAGGAACGGTGGGATAAGTGTTTGTTGCTTGAAGTCATCAAGTTTTGGGGTTATTTGTTGTGTAGCTATTGACGCTGGCATCTCTTCTGGGAAAACTTTTCATCTGGGTAACTTCTAGCCATCCTTTGAGACCCAGATCTCCAGATGTTTCCTCCAGGAAGCCTTCACTAACCTTGTCCCTCAAGATTTAACCAGATGCCTCTTCCTTGGGCTGCCATGATGCCCTGGGTGTGTCTGTATCCCTATCTTTATTACAATGTCTAGTCATTATCTATATTTCTGACAGTCCCATGAGGCTGTGAACTCCTTCGAGGCAAGGGACAGTACCATTTGGATAACCTGAATGCTAATCAAAGTACCTGGAACATAGTAGGCACTTATATATGTTGGAATGAATGAACAAGTGAATGAATTCAACTGCCCTGGAATCATGACTTTACAGTAACTATATCCCTTTACCCAGGAAGTTCTTTACGCACCTGCCACTACTTATTAGACCTGCCATCTCACAAGGGCCAGCTATGATGTAATCTGTTGACTGCTGAATTTTCAATTTTTTATCACACCACTCATCCACTGAGTTACCTCAGTGGCTCTTAAACAGAACACATCATAATCATCTGTGAGATTTAAAAGAAGATGTGTGCACACACACACACACACACACACACATATACACACACATACATATACAGGTATTTACTTTGCTGACAAAGGTCTGTCTAGTCAAAGCTATGGTTTTTCCAGTAGTCATGTATGGATGTGAGAATTGGACAATAAAGAAAGCTGAGCACCAAAGAACTGATGTTTTTGCACTGTGGTGTTAGAGTAGACTCCTGAGAGTCCCTTGGACTGCAAGAAGATCACACCAGTCAATTGTAAAGGAAATCAGTCCTGAATATTCATTGGAAGGACTGATGCTGAAGCTGAAGCTCCAATACTTTGGCCACCTGATGCAAAGAACTGACTCATTTGAAAAGACCGTGATGCTGGGAAAGATTGAAGGCAAGGGGAGAAGGGGATGACAGAGTGAGTATGAGATGGTTGGATGGCATCACTGACTCGATGGACATGAGTTTGAGTAAGTTCCGGGAGCTGGTGATGGACAAGGAAGCCTGGCATGCTGCAGTCCACAGGTTTGCAGAGTCGGATATGACTGAGCAACTGAAGTGAACTGATATATACATACACACACACACACACACACACACACACAGGCTTCCCTGGTGGCTCAGATGGTAAGAATCTGCCTGCCAATGCAGGAGATCAGGGTTTAATCCCTGGGTCAAGAAGATCCCTTAGAGAAGGCAATGGCAACCCACTCAAGTATTCTTGCCTGGGAAATCCCATGGACAGAGGAACCTGGTAGTCTACAGTCCATGGGGTTGCAAAGAGTCAGACACAACTGAGCAACTAACATATACATGTGTGTGTGTGTGTGTGTGTATATATATATATACACACATATATACACACACACACATATATATATATATATATATAAAAATAAACACACACAAACTTACATACATATTTCAGTCCTGCCCCCAGAAATGCTAACTCACTAGTTGTGCACTCTAGACATGTACATTTTAAAGGTTTCCATAGGTAACTTTTCATCCCTAAATTGATATTCATTGATTTACCAATGTTTATGTCCAAAAAGCATAGGAAGTTTATAAGAACATATGATTACTAAAACAAAATGAGAATAACCAACCCCCCCAAAACTCTTAAATATAGGGAAGTATAATAATAAGAACAAGTGATGGTAAGTCTTAGTAAGGGATAATTTTTATAAGAGAAGATCTAGGCTAGGGAAGCTACTACAAATTTTTCTAGAGCTTCCTTGGAGCCAAGACAAGAAGCGATTTGAATGAATTATGCTGCTTTCAACATTTGAAAGAGATAGCATGTAAGTTTGTCAGTAAATATAGCTTCTGCTCTAGTATGAATTATAAGAGGAACTATCTCATAACTCTTTATATGAGGCACTCAAACACAATGAATGATGTTTTTGATACACACACACACACAAAAAGTGTAGGAAACTTTTACATACAGCTACTTTTCAACAAAAGTCAAAAGCATATTAAATTCTAGGGTGGTAAAGGTATTTCTATGGAGAGTCAAAAAATAAAGTATGTACCTTCATTGCATCTGGTTTGATACAAGAAACTGATAGGACCTGGAGGAGAAAATATCATGAATATTCCGTTCATTTTCAGTGGTCTCAGACTTCTTGCTGGAGCTCAACAGTAGCCATCCCTCCACTCTCCAAGTCCAAATTTGGGATATTCTCCCAATGCAGCTCTGCTGTCAAGGATGGAGGGTGGTGCCAGAATATGTGCAGGTGTGGAATGAATGCTAGCTGCATTGGCTAACAAAGGCTCCTGCCCACAGGGTTCAGAATCACTGCACTGGAGTGCCAGCAAATGATGTAGGGAAGGTACATTTTACCTGTAAGCTCCGTGCAGTGAGCGCAGCACAGCAGTGAAGGACAGAGTGATCACACCTAATTCAAAGCATGTGTTTTGTCTATCAACAGGTTGGGAGCTCAAGGTCACACTTTTTAATGAATTATTTCAAAGCTTCAAGGTAGAATATCAAACCTCAAAGGTACACAGAATGTTCGAGGCAGAAGAAACAGATATCTGGAGGGAATAAGTTAGGAAAAGAGCATGGAATTCAAAGAATCCTGCCTTGCCTGTCTGGCTGTGATGATTCCTAGTGGATCCATGCCAAACTAGTCCATCAGGAATATTTGACCTTTGATTAATGATCAATCAGTCAGTGAGGTATCAAACAGCTATCACCATACTCCTGGCTGTCCTTGCCCAACACCAAGGGCAGTTTTGGGGGTCATGGAAAAGCCCCAGGAGTATAGGTGCAGACTGGGAAAGGGCTGGGGCCCTAAAAGGATACTCTGTGCCATTAATATTTCAGAAAACTCACCAAAGTTGTAGATTTCAGCTATGTTCGCAAGTTCTGATTGACACATGAAGAGACATTCCAGCAGTGCCATCCAACAGAATTTGCTAAAACTGATGGGACTGTTCTATGTCTGCACTCTCCAATATGATGGCCACTAGTTACATATAGCAATTGAGAATTCCAAGTTTTGTTTAATTACAGATAATTTAAATTTCGATCACTCTGGCGTGCTGCAATTCATGGGGTCGCAAAGAGTCAGACACAACTGAGCAACTGATCTGATCTGATCTGATGTGTTTTAAGTGGTTATCCTACTGGACAGCACAATTCTCTAGGATCTGAACCAAACTGCTTCTCCTCTGTAACTGCTAATTGAGGCTTCTGACTTCATCTGCTAGCAAGGGGTTATCCCCAAGTAAAGCTGTATGTTCCATGGGACAGCTGGTTGTGTGCCCTAAGGGCTTTGCCAGCAGCCTCAACCAGATCAAGAGGGCCTCCTAAGCTCAGAGTGTCAAGTTCAAGCCTTGGCATACAGTACTCTTTTAGGAGAACAACTCCTCCATCATTCTGGGTCTCTGGGTGCCATTAGATATCAACTTGTCCAAAGAGCTCTAGGAAATGAGGAGGGAGACAAGAGAGTTAAAGATACTATCTCACATCAGAATAGCAAAAGCAGGAGGAATGTAACTAAACTTTAGTAGGCACTGCAGTCAGCACTTTCCTGTTGTGGTAAATAATGAGACCTGGTTTTCCCAACCTGAATTCCACCTTCCTCCTAGCTGGAGGGGTTGAGGAGCCTAAAACATGTTTCCTTGACTCCTGTGTGTGGCAGTGTTCTCAATGTGCACTGCAGGCTGTGGGGGACCTGGAGGCCCAAGCCAGCAAAAGGTCACTCTCCGCAGGTCAGTTCTGATCAGAATGAGAGGTGGTGAGACATCTGTATTCAGCATTCCTATATCCTGGCCGCAGTGTTCTCAGAGATAAGAGGCAGCTATAGTGGTCACTGAGGTGGTTCCTGACATCTGGATTGCTTCTACAGGGGTGTGTGCTTGGACCTGACCATTCTTGACTTCTATTACTGTCCCAGCTTTCTAACAGTTTAGTAAGCACTTAATCATCTATATGCAACCTCTTTCTACTCAAACTATTAGTGATTACTGCTTCCTGCACTGTTTTCCTGATCAACACCCTTGCATTATCTCATTTAGTCCCCTTAGAAACCCTCTAAGGTGGGTAATTTTACCATTGCTTGTTTTACAGATAATCATCAAGTCCAGTTCTGTTTATGGTAAGTACTTTGTACATTCATGGCCACATCTTTTCCTCTAAACAAATCTAGACCTATATCATGAATTGTTTCAAAAGCCAGGGTGTATTTGTATGTGTGTGTGTGATGAATTTGTACCCAAAGCAGAAAGCAAGTTGTAATGACAACTTGCTGACAGTGATGTTATCTTTGCTAGAAAATAGTGTTGACACCTGTGGACATAATTTCAATCCTAAATTAGCTATGTTCTTGCTGAGAAAGTCATAGTTCTGGGTTCATAGAATGAATCTATAACCATAAACAGAATGAAAACCACAATCACAGAAAACTAACCAAACTGATTACATGGACCACAGCCTTGTCAAACTCAATGAAATTTATGAACCATGCTATGTAGGGCCACCCGGGACAGAAGGGTCATGGTGGAGAGTTCTGACAAAACGTGGTCCACTGGAGAAAGGCATGGCAAACCACTTCAGTATTCTTGCCTTGAGAACCCCATGAACAGAATGACAAGGCAAAAAGATACAGCCACAAACAAGCAGCTACACATGAAGTTCTTGATCAAGAGAAACTGGACAAGAGATGTGAGTGACTGAAGTGACCTAGTGGCACTTGCAGAACAGCCCTGCAGAACAGCCCTACAGGACAGCCTTCTTTGGGGAAATTGATACTGTTATCTGTCTCCTTCTATTAAGTCAGGTATCTGAATTCTACATATTTTCACCTCCAGATCCCCAATATTCAATAACTCACGAATTATTCTCTTTGTCAGATGAACTATTGACCGGTCCATAGACATATCAAATAACTGCTCTGAAATAGTTTCTCTCAAGCTAGAGAGGAAGAAAAAAAAAAACACTCAACACTAGACTGGTTGTGACTTGGGCAAGGGGTCTCCGCCTCACCCTCCAGCAGCGGCTGTGTGAGCTACAAAAAGACAGCACAATAGACTGACCTCGTCAACTTGTCCGAATGCTGCCTGTGAGCTTTGCCTCCACAGTTTGTGGATTATCTGTGTCTTTCTCACACTTCTGATGCTAATTTTGAGCCATTTAATTACGTAAAAGTCCATTCTTCTAGAAGCTGAAATTTATGACAGTTAAAACTCAAGTCAGTGAATTTGACTTCTTTATATCATTAGAGTCTATGAGAAGTATCACACCAAGAGCTTCTTTTCGCCCTTCCGATGAATCAAAGAGTAAAGATGGACTATTCAGGGCATCGGAGAAGGTCAAATTTCAAACATTTAGAATGGTCTATTTTTTATTTTTATTTATTTGCTTTTTATTTTATTTATTTGCTTATTTAACTTATACACAGAGTATATCACGTGAAATGCCAGGCTGGATGAATCACAAGCTGGAATCAAGATTGCCAGGAGAAATATCAACAACCTCAGATATGCAGATGATACCACTCTAATGACAGAAAGTGAAGAGGAACTAAAGAGCCTCTTGATGAGGGTGAAGAAGGAGAGTGAAAAAGCCAGCTTAAAACTCAATATTAAAAAAACTAAGATCATGGCATCTGGGGATGCCATTCAGGGGAAAAAGTGGAAGCAGTTACAGGTTTTATTTTCTCAGGCTCCAAAATCACTATGGACAGTGACGGCAGCCATAAAGTTAAAAGCCACTTACTCCTTGGAAGGAAGGTTATGACAAATATAGACAGCATCTTAAAAAGCAGAGACATCACTTTGCCATCAAAGGTCCGTAAAGTCAAAGCTATGGTTTTTCCAGTAGTCATGTATGGATGTGAGAGTTGGACCATAAAGAAAGTTAAGTACTGAAGAATTGATGCTTTTGAATTGTGGGGCTGGAGAAGACTTTTGAGAGTCCCTTTGACTGCAAAGAGATCAAACCAGTCCATCCTAAAGGAAATCAACCCTGAATATTCATTGGAAGGGCTGTTGTTGAAGCTGAAGCTCCAGTACTTTGGCCACCTGATGTGAAGAGCTGACTCACTGGAAAAGGCTCTGAAGCTGGAAAAGATTGAAGGAAAAGGAGAAGGGGCCAACAGAGGATGTGATGGTTAGATAGTAAAACTGACTCAATGGACATGAATTTGAGCAAATTCTGGGAGACAGTGAAGGACAGGGAAGCCTGGCATGCTGCAATCCATGGGGTCACAAAGAGTTGGACATGTTAGTGACTAAACAACAATGTTTGTTTAGCTTATCCTTTTCACCACAAAAATACTGTATGGAATTGAGTCATTTCAAATTTAAATGAGAGAAATTATTATGCATAAATACTTTGAGGGAGGTAAAATGAGACTGTCAGCTACTCATTAAAACCAGTAAGTCATCAGTTACTACCAGTGAGTACTCTTTGATGTTTATCTTTTAATAACTCAACATTGTGAGCTCATCTCTGAACTTCTTTTAGATCCATGAAGAAATTTCACTGTTTTACTTTTAAGTCAGATTCTCCAAGCACTGAAAAAACCCACTCAACCTGACTGCAATTAGGATAGAATAATAATGTTGTAAACAGTAACATATATAGAATACCCAAAGGACTGATACAGCTTTCAAAGGTAGCAAACGTTTGAGAAATAACTTAGCTCTGAATGACATATATGCTCCCTTCTACTTGGTTATGCACAAAATGGAATTCAGCTAATTTTCACTTCATTACTGCTAATTTACCACTATGGTATTTTGATTATTTTTATCCAAGAAACTACAAGCATTTTCACTTTATTGCTCTCTGGCTTTCCTGTAACCACTGTGCCCTCTACCTCACCTGTGGTATTCCCAACAGGTTAGGATCTTTGCAAGGGAACAAAGCAACTGGCTTGCAAAGTTTTTTAAACTATCACTTATGATCTATGGGAGCAGAGAACTTCCAAAAAACACAGAAGGCTTGCTTAAGTATTTTGAATGGAGGATCATATCCTATCAGCAGGGTATTCAGGACAAACTTTTGTGTTATAGTCATAAACCAAGAGCCCATTCTCAAGAGGTTTAGAAAACAAAGATGCCTAGTAATAAAGGGGTCGTATCTGAAAATTTTGTTAAGATTCTTGGAAAACAATCCTTTTTGTGGGAAAGATGCATGATTACTAGATTACAGGTTCTTTGAAGGTAACCCCACATCTGCTGCTTGCATGATACATTGTGCGTACTTACTAAATATCCAATGAACTGAATGCTCAGAACCCACAAGTACTACAACATTCTTATCTCTAATTATCATCAGTAATCTTGGGGATGGGCTCCCTGCCTTCTCTAGGCCCTCTGTCTGAGTTGGTGGGCTCACAGAAACCTAAAGCCTCGAAAGTAAAAGCTCAGTGCTGTCTCTGTTTCTTTCATTTTTGTTTGAACAATCTTTCTACATTACTATGGTAATGCCTAATATCAGGATGCTCTGTAAATTTTCATTTGGGAAGGAGGAAGAGATCATGAGTGATGTAGTTCATAGAAAAATCTGCCCAGAGGGCAACCTCTTTGCCAATCTGAAAAGCTTGTGCATGTCCCATTTTATAATAAATGCATTTAAATAATACATGACACCATATAAAACAGACACAATATGTTGAAATAGAGATCCATTGGGCCCAGGAAAACTGCATTGAGTATGAGATTATAAGTAACTGAATATTTTAAGACATTTGAAAAAAAATACCAGAGGGGATTCAGTCCATATATAAGATTCATTTCAACACATAAAGGTAATAGCTGTGGAATTCCAGAGATGAGTACACCAGGCTATCCTGAGTGGAGGCTGGATATTAGTCTGGGACCTTATCTGAATGGTGAATACACTGGTTACGGCAGTTAAAAGGGCAGGGGGTAAACTAAAGAAATGAAGACGTCTGTTATTGATATTTGCCCTTTGACATGTGTAACTTCACAGCTGATATGATCAAATCTGGACTCTGAGATGGGGATGAGAAAACGGCCTGTGGTATCTGACACTTGAGCCATGCAAATTTCTCAGTACTACTTTTGGACGCTGCTGACTGTAGCTTATTAAAACCCAAGCTGGGAATGCTCCTGCCTGGCCAAAGTAGGCACTGTAACACCTAAGGATGCCCACCACCACTAATTTTGTTTGAGGACATAGGAAGAAAGCTGCTTTGGCTTCTTGATTTATGACTTCATTAAAATCTTTGTGCTTCAAACCTCCATCAAAGCTTACTGAAATTAACAGCTTCTTAAAACAGAAATACTCAGTGATAAATGAATGCAGCTTGCATCTTATGAGAGGGGAAAATAGAGCACTCTGCTGCTGCTGCTACTAAGTCGCTTCAGTCGTGTCCGACTCTGTGCAACCCCATAGATGGCAGCCCACCAGGCTCCCCCATCCCTGGGATTCTCCAGGCAAGAACACTGGAGTGGGTTGTCATTTCCTTCTCCAAGAGCTCTCTAGGTACCCTTTATATTCCTCCAGGTACAGGGCAATGTTTTCTGCTGTTGTATACTAGTAAGTCTCAAGAATGAGTCAGTGAGAAGATGTAAGTGAGAGCATGAAGAGAACAATCACTGATTCTCAGCCAAGAAGAGCACGGCTGCCAGCAGTCTTTCAGAAATGCATTAAGGAAAAGGTCTAAATTGTTCCTGCTTAGAAAGACTGCAACCAACTCAGAAATCAAAAGGCCGCTATGTCTATTACAGATATTCACTGACTTGGTATTCACAGAGATCTCAATTTAAAGATATAACTTTGAGATGGGCTTTTTGTGAAGATTCTCACACGGACACAGGATTTTGAGCTTCCTCAGATCAGTCACTCAGTTGTGTCTGACTCTTTGTGATCCCATGAATCGCAGCATGCCAGGCCTCCCTGTCCATCACCAACTCCCGGAGTTCACTCAGACTCACGTCCATCGAGTCAGTGATGCCATCCAGCCATCTCATCCTCTGTCATCCCCTTCTCCTCCTGCCCCCAATCCCTCCCAGCATCAGAGTCTTTTCCAATGAGTCAACTCTTCGCATGAGGTGGCCAAAGTACTGGAGTTTCAGCTTTAGCATCATTCCTTCCTAGGCAGCTCTAACTTATTTTTTTATATTCATAGCACTTAGCTACATGTGTGTGTACTCAGTCATTAAGTCTTGTCCAACTCATGCAATCTGATGAACTGTAGCCCACCAGGATCCTCTGTCCATGGGATTTTCCAGGCAAGAATACTGGAATGAATTGCCATTTCCTTCCCCAGGGGATCTTCCTGACCCAGGGATCAAACCTGTATCTCTGGCATCTCCTGCACTGGCAGGCTGATTCTTTTCCAGTGAGCCACCTGGGTCGCCTAGCTATGTCTGCTGCTGCTGCTGCTGCTGCTAAGTCACTCCAGTCATGTCCGACTGTGTGCGACCCCATAGACGGCAGCCCACCAGGCTCCCCCATCCCTGGGATTCTCTAGGCAAGAACACTGGAGTGGGTTGCCATTTCCTTCTCCAGTGCATGAAAGTGAAAAGTGAAAGTGAAGTCGCTCAGCCGTGTCCGACTCTTAGCGACCCCATGGACTGCAGCCTACCAGGCTCCTCCGTCCATGAGATTTTCCAGGCAAGAGTACTGGAGTGGGGTGCCATTGCCTTCTCCAAGCTATGTCTAGCACATATTAAATATTTGATGAATAAGTGAATGTAGCAGCTACCACTTCCAAAGAGAGCCCTGATTCTTCCTTGTGGTTTCTTGCTATCCATTTGTTCAAACTATCCCAGTACCTAGAGATGATGCAGTTACTGCCATCAGAATCAAGTTAACAAAGTCTCACTTATCCCTTTTTGAAATAAATTCAAGTGTGGACAAGTAGCTCAAACACATAGTGGGAGTTTAACCCAAGCTTCTTGCTTTTGTTCATCTGAACACCTTGTCTCATTCCACTGGTCCTCTCACCCGCTGTCCTTCAGACACAGTTGGCCTCTTTCTGTTCCTCAACAATTATGAGCATGTCTCCCCTCAGGGCCTTTGCCCATGTTGTGCTTTACTACCTTGTTCTTTTTTATTCATCTTTGCAGGGCAGGGTGCTTCTTTCCATTCAGATTTCAGTCCAGTGTTAACCTACTCTGAGATGCTTTTCTTGATCACTTAACCAAATGAGATACCTGGGCAAGCACTATCAAAATAACCTTGTTAGATCTCTGCATAGTAGAGGTCTCTTTCAGGTTTTAAACATTTCCTTATTGTTTGGGTTGCCCAACTATATGTTCTAGGGATCTTATTTATCTTATTCACTATCAAGAATGATGCCCAGCACATAGTAGAAGCCTCATAATCTTATTAAAGCAAAAAGCAAGCCTAAAATGGTCACCAGAAAAACATCTATTTATGCTTTATTGACTATGCCAAAGCCTTTGACTGTGTGGGTCACAATAAACTGTGGAAAATTCTGAAAGAGATGGGAATACCAGACTATCTGACTTGCCTCTTGAGAAATCTGCATGCAGGTCAGGAAGCAACAGTCAGAACTGGACATGGAACAACAGACTGGTTCCAAATAGGAAAAGGAGTACGTCAAGGCTGTATACTGTTACCCAGCTTATTTAACTTATATGCAGAGTACATCATGTGAAATACCAGGCTGGGTGAAGAACAAGCTGGAATCAAGATTGCCGGGAGAAATATCAATAACCTCAGATAAGCAGATGACACCACCCTTATGGCAAAAGTAAAGAAGAACTAAAAAGACTCTTGATGAAAGTGAAAGAGGAGAGTGAAAAAGTCGGCTTAAAGCTCAACATTCAGAAAACTAAGATCATGGCATCTGGTCCCATCACTTCATGGCAAATAGATGGGGAAACAGTGGAAACAGTGGCTGACTTTATTTTTGGGGCTCCAAAATCACTGCAGATATGATTGCAGCCATGAAATTAAAAGACACTTACTCCTTGGAAGGAAAGTTATGACCAACCTAGACAGCATATTTAAAAGCAGAGACATTACTTTGTCAACAAAGGTCCGTCTAGTCAAGGCCATGGTTTTTCCTGTGGTCATGTATGGATGTGAGAGTTGGACTGTGAAGAAGGGTGAGCGCCAAAGAATTGATGCTTTTGAACCATGGTGTTAGAGAAGACTCTTGAGAGTCCCAAGGAGACCCAACCAGTCCATCCTAAAGGAGATCAGTCCTGGGTGTTCATTGGAAGGACTGATGTTGAAGCTGAAACTCCAATACTTTGGCCTCCTGATGAGAAGAGCTGACTCATTTGAAAAGACTCATTTGATGCTGGGAAAGATTGAGGGAGGAGAAGAAGGGGACTACAGAGGATGAGATGGTTGGATGGCATCACCAACCCAATGGACATGGGTTTGGGTAAACTCCGGGAGTTGGTGATGGACAGGCAGGCCTGGTGTGCTTCAGCCCATGGGGTCACAAAGAGTCAGACACGACTGAGCGACTGAATTGAACTGAACTGAAAATGGTCACAGGTGAGTAGCTCTGCAAGCAAGAAACTGCTTTACTGAATGCAGGTTCCTCAACCAAGCCAGGTGCTAAGTAAAAACACAACACCTGGCATAAGGTATATCTGAGTTGGTGAGTTGGCATAGTTCTTCCACATCTGATGAGACTTTCACTCACCCCTTAAACCCACAAAACCAATTCTTAGTATCCTTGGCTCTGGGATCTGTCTCCACAAGGCATCCACCTATCTGGACTTTGGTAGATCAGTCCTTTGAATTGTCCAATTGATCAAAGATGCAGTTGCTGAATTCACACAGGACATGCAGAAACTGACGACTAAACCAAAGGAAAACTCAAGGATGATTCTGCATGGGTTTCTAAATACTAAAATAACAAAATAATTATCCTCAAATCATGAATAAGAATCTCTTAACTATTATTTATGAGTGCAAAGTTTTCTTTTCCCAATCTTACATTTAAAATTTTCTGCTACTGCTGCTAAGTCGTGTCCAACTTTGTGCGACCCCATAGATGGCAGGCCACCAGGCTCCTCTGTCCTTGGGATTCTTCAGGCAAGAATACTGGAGTGGGTTGTCATTTCCTTCTCCAATGCATGCATGCATGCTAAGTTGCTTCAGTCGTGTCGAACTCTGTGCGACCCTGTGGACAGCAGCCCACTAGGCTCCTCCATCCACAGGATTCTCCAGGCAAGAATACTGGAGTGGGTTGCCATTTCCTTCTCCATAAATTTTTCTACATTTTGTCAATGAACTTTCAGCCCTTTGAGGCAGAGATCAACTCATTGTTTCCTATGTACCAGCTGTAAGAATAAACCTTCTTTTCTGGAAATCATCCTCTGGGCTATGGAATGGGTTCCCTGGTCATCCATAAGACACGTCTGTGGATGGTGGAACTCCCTGCTCCAGCGGTGCTCGATAAATATGCCCAGATGCCACCAAGAAGCTAGATGTGGTAGATGGCCTGATGGATAGTGGCAGATTTTCCAACACGGAAGCAGAGCCAACAGCGAGTGTGGGAGGCAGAGTGAATGAGACAAGGAATGTGGACACCAGGCTCTGTGTACCCCTTCAGTTCAGTTCAGTTCAGTTCAGTTGCTCAGTCATGTCTGACTCTTTGTGACCCCATGGAGTGCAGCACGCCAGGCTTCCCTGTCCATCACCAACTCCCGGAGCCTGCTCAAACTCATGTCCATAGAGTCGGTGACACCATCCAACCATCTCATCCTCTGTCATCCCCTTCTCTCCTCCTGTCTTCAATCTTTCCGAGTATCAGGGTCTTTTCTACTAAGTCAGTTCTTCACATCAAGTGATCAAACTATTGGGGTTTCAGCTTTAGCATCAGTCTTTCCAGTGAATATTCAGGACTGATTTCCTTTAGGATGGACTGGTTGGATCTTGCAGTCCAAGTGACTCTCAAGAGTCTTCTCCAATACCACATTTCAAAAGCATCAATTCTTTGGCACTCAGCTTTCTTTATGGTCCAACTCTCACATCCATACATGACTACTGGAAAATCCATAACTTTGACTAGATGGACCTTTGTTGGCAAAGTAATGTCTCTGCCTTTTAATATGCTGTCTAGTTTGGTCATAGCTTTTCTTCCAAGCAGCAAGCATCTTTTAATTTCATAGCTGCAGTCATCATCTGCAGTGATTTTGGAGCCCAAGAAAATAAAGTCTGTTACTATTTCCATTGTTTCCCCATCTATTTGCCATGAAGTGATGGGACTGGAGGCCATGATCTTAATTTTTTCAGTATTGAGTTTTAAGACAAGTTTTTCACTCTCCTCTTTCACTTTCATCAAGAAGCTCTTTAGTTCCTCTTTGCCTTCTGCCATAAGGGTGGTGTTATCTGCATATCTGAGGTTACTGATATTTCTCCCAGCAATCTTGAATCCAGCTTGTGTACCCATTACCCTCAGTCATTTCTACATACACTACCTCAATGGACTACTCTAATAAGGGAAGAGAAAAACTAAATTTGGTAAAGAGCAAAGCCAGGACTGGAAAGTTTATGCTCTTCTCCTATATCCTATGGCCTCATGTAGCTCAGATTTCTCATATTTCCAGTACAATTTATTAGGAGTCTGAAGGAAAAAAGAAAGGGAGAGGAATTTAATTCTCACTGGCAGTTCTAGACCTTGCAGGCTGTGGCTGGGAACCTCACCAGGTACCTAAGACTTCTGTCTGAGTGAGAATTACTTTTTCCCTCCCGCTCAAAGTTTCTCATTCAACTTTAAATAACAGTCATCAAGCCCAGAGTCCATAACTAGAGGGCTATGTGAATAATGAATGATTTCTATTTATTTGGCATCTATTAACTACCAGGTACTGTGCATAGAACTGGTGATAAGTAATCTCCCTTAATTCTCACAACTCCAGAATCATGGGTTATATTACTCCTAGACAGATGGAGAGACTGAGGTAGATAGTAAATGACAGAACCTATATTTGAATCTAAGGTTGTCAAAGTTCAAATGGTAAAGTCCTGTTGCTATTTAATTTAGTTCACAACCAGTTCATATCATGGAGAAGGCAATGGCACCCTACTCCAGTACTCTTGCCTGGAAAATCCCATGGGCGGAGGAGCCTATTGGGCTGCCGTCTATGGGGTCGCACAGAGTTGGACACGACTGAAGCGACTTAACAGCAACAACACAACCAGTTCATATCACGGAGAAGGCAATGGCACCCCACTCCAGAACTCTTGCCTGGAAAATCCCATGGGCAGAGGAGCCTGGTAGGCTGCAGTCCATGGGGTCGCTAGGAGTCGGACATGACTGAGCAACTTCATTTTCACTTTTCACTTTCATGCATTGGAGAAGGAAATGGCAACCCACTCCAGTGTTCTTGCCTGGAGAATCCCAGGGATGGGGGAGCCTGGTGGGTTGCCGTCTATGCGGTCGCACAGAGTCAGAAATGACTGAAGTGACTTAGCAGCAGCAGCAGCAGTTCATATCAAACCAAAATAACTGACATCTTGGATACTTAACAATAAAGCATAAACAGCAATATTAAAAGTCAAATTGACTTAGCATAATATTAGAGGTTGGATTTGTTTCTCACCTCCTGTTGTCATGCTAAAACAGGTAGACATGTAGAATAATGATATTGCTAGAAAAATTCCATACAACTCTTTTTAAAATGCAGTTGATACTTCTAACCACCAGCATTTGCAATCTAACAATCAGGCAGGAGAATTCTGAAAACAGCAAACGAGTAACTTAGCATTTCACATTTACCCGTAAATACAAAAATAGCAAAAAAGGTAAAATCTCCTATTATTTCCAGTCATGTCCACAGGTTTGCTGGCACAGAAAGGGCCTGTTTTAATGCTTTCTCAGTTGCACTAACAATCAGCTTATCCTGAAACTGCTCTTCATATGCTAAATTTAGTTCAAGAGAGTTATAGGACACCATCTTTTTATTTTCAAAGGAGATGTCACTCCAAGACAAAAAAGAAACCCTACCCGTCCTCAAGGGAAAAAAGTGTCCCTACACAATGTTTTGCCCTTTGTTCACAGCATGAGAAGATGTTTTCCAATTCCTTGTTCTGTCTGTCTCTCGCACTGCCTCACCCCTGCCCCCTCGACCTACCACTCTGGATGAGGGGTCCTTTCCTCAAACCACTGAGGAAGGGACTGCTGAGGGGCAGGGCTGACGAGGATGGACAATGCAGCAGCGACACTGACCATGCTGGAGAGGGTGAGTGCCTCCTGCGGCTACACCTCTGCCCCCCTGAGCTGCAGGGAATCAGAGGTGGGATGGACAGCTGCCCCAGAAACAAGGATGTGGCACATGTGTGCCTGAGGGGCTCCTCTGGACCCTACCACTAGTGCATCTACTCTTACCAAGAGGGAGCAGGCCCGGCAGCCAGCTGCCCCTGGCCTGGACCCACCACATGGCCTTCCAAACCAGTTTCTGGAGAAACACTGAGTGCGTTTTCCTGCCTTCACAAACTGCCCTCTTATAGCTGGATGGAGAAAAGGGTGGACTCTGAATGGTATTCTCAGCATGGGACTCAGGGCATCTGATTCCTGTCCTACCCTTCCCTCAAGGTCCCTGAAGGAAACGCATAAAACAACTCCTCCTGGAACCTTTCATGCTGGGGAGATCCTTTCCTCTAGTAAAGATTGCCTGGTCTCTGACTTCACAACAGGCAGAGCTCAGGGTTGCGCAGTAAGTAGATCAGTGCCTGGAAGAAAAGTCTTTGCACTTTCCTTCATCATCAGGAGCTGACCAAAGTTTACAACTAAGCAGCCTCTATTCTGCCCAGTTCAGATGTCCAGTCTAGTCCTATGAATGGTTTGCATCCCTTTTCATTCACCCTTTCCTCACTGACAACTCTCAGAGAAGGGAGGGTGGAGAGGTAAATCCATGCTTGTAACTTTAACCTAATTTGCCAATTTATGCTTTAACATACCCCTGAATAGATGACAGGTAGATCCTTGGCCAGAGAAGGCAATGGCACCCCACTCCAGTACTCTTGCCTGGAAAATCCCATGGATGGAGGAGCCTGGTAGGCTGCAGTCCATGGGGTCACGAAAAGTCGGACACGACTGAGTGACTTCACTTTCACTTTTCATTTTCATGCACTGGAGAAGGAAATGGCAACCCACTCCAGTGTTCTTGCCTGGAGAATCCCAGGGGCCGGGGAACCTGGTGGGCTGCAGTCTATGGGGTCTCATAGAGTTGGACACGACTGAAGTGACTTAGCAGCAGCAGATCCTTGGCACTCAAAGGGAGAGATACTATAGTGCTTTAGGTTTTGTTTCAGGAGGGTCAAATTTTTTTTTTTTTTTTTGGTTGCACAACTCAGCATACAGAACTTCCCCAGCCAGGGATCAAACCCATGCCCCCGACAGTGGAAGCAGGTAGTCTTAACCAATGGACCACCAGGGAAGTCTAAGAGGCAGTGATATTATGAGGTCAGGTCTAATTGTTGAAAATTTCTGGACTTGAGCAATGCTTAAATCATACTAAAATGTATTGCTTTTCTAAGGATTATTAATAATACATTTGTAACTACTCAGAGACTGGTTATAAACTTTCAGAGACAGAATGAGAATGTAATCTGTCCACAGCAACAGAGACAAATGACTTTGATAAATTCTTTATGATGGTGCCTCATCTCCTGCACCTCCTGGATTGGTTAAGAGTCTACAGTTAATCCTTCAATAACTCCCACAAGCACCTCATTACTCATCAGACTGTGACATCTTGGGTTGTAAAAGAGGTGCTGTGGTATAACACAGGCATTGTGTGGCAGCCTCAGGTCATGAATATTAAGAGACAGCCTCAAATGAATTGATATCAATAAAGACCTCCTGCCAACCTCCACCCAAGAAATAAACCAGAAGAAGGCACGATCTTGTCCTTGGAGGCATCCAGAAAGCAGGGCTGACAGGTGCAGGCACTGTGCTCTTTTCAGCTTTCATGGTTGCCATCCCTCCCACCAAGCCATGACTTTACAGTCATGTTGATGAGCATAAGGTTGACACAGTAATTTTCCTTTCTCATGTTATCCTTTTCTGACTTTTGCATTAAATGTATAGTAATCTCGATCTACTGACATTTACTATGCTTACTGATATTTGTACTTATTTCTACCTTTTCCTATTCATCCAACTTTTCCATGCCCATTTTTTATGCCCGTTGCCTTTTTCTAATTACAACAGTGTTTTTTTTTTGTTGTTGTCATTGCTGTTGTTCTGCTTGTTTGAACCGTGTGTGTATGCATGCTCAGTCATGTCTGATTCTTTGCAACCCCATGGATCTGTAGCCTAATAGACTCCTCTGTCCAAAGGATTTCCCAGGCAGGAATACTGGAGTAGTTTGCCATTTCCTACTCCAGGGGATCTTCCCAACCCAGGGATCTAACCCACATCTCCTGCATCGCAGATGGATTCTTTACTGCTGAACCACTGGGGATTCCTATTTCTACTCTTGTAGTGGGGTTCTTAAAAGTTTGCCATGCCTATTTACCTCGACAATGTCTAAGTTAACTGATGTATTTTCCCTCCTCTCAGACACGGTAAGGAAGTTAGAACACGTTGATTTTTTTCAACTCCTCCCAACTTAAATGCTACTATTGTCCAGCATATTTTTTAGTTTTGTTTTTGTTTGACCTGAAAAATTAGACATTATACTCTTTATTGGGACTTCCCAGGTGCCACTAGTGGTAAAGACCTTGCCTTCCAATGCAGGAGCTGCAAGAGACATGGGTTCAATCCCTGGATCGGAAAGATCCCCTGGAGGAGGCCAAGGCAAACCACTCCAGTATTCTTGTTTGGAGAATCCCATGGACAGAGGAGCCTGGCGGGCTACAGTCATAGGGTTGCACAGAGTCAGACATGACTGAAGAGACCTAGTGTGCACACATAATGTTTAATACAGAATATTATTTGCCAATTTCTTTTTTTTATTATTATTTATTTATTTGCCAATTTCTTTGGTGACTATTCCTTCTTACATTTAAGACCTTCCTTCTGGGAAAATTTTCTTTTTCCTGAAGCATATCTTTTAGGAATTTTGTAATGAGAGTATCTGTGAAATACTCTATTTTTAAAAAAATCTGAAAATGTTTTTATTTTGCTCTCATGCTTTAAAGATGGTTTCATTGGATCCATAATTCTAATTTGACCGTTATCAACTATCAACATTTTAAAGACATTATTTCACTGCCTCCTGAGTGCCATAGAGGCTATAGAGAAGCCATATTAAGTGCTATTCCTTTATAAGTAACCTTTTCTTCTGCCTGCATATACCCTAAAAAACACACAACTCAAAAAGACACATGTACCCCAGTGTTCACTGCAGCATGAAGATGTAGACATGAAGAATGGACTTGTGGACACAGCAGGGGAAGGAGAGGGTGGGCAAATTGAGAAAGTAGCACTGACATATATACACTATCGTGTAAAACAGATAACTAGCAGGAAGCTGCTTATAACACAGAGCATGCTGCCTGGGGCTCTGTAACCACCTAGAGGGGTGGCATGGGAGGGAGGTTCAAGAGGGAGGGCATATATATGTATAATTATGACTGATTCAAATTTATGCACAGTAGAGACCACCAAAACATCGTAAAGCAATTATCCTCCAATTTTAAAAAAGATTATCTCATTATGGGCAATGTCATTGTTTGTATATTCAGGTTTGGCGTTCCTTTTTACTCTTTTTTCAGACTCACAGTACTCCCAGAATCTGAATGTTCCCATCTTTCTTACATCCTGGAAAATATTCTGAGAATTTAAGTCTTCAAATATTTCTTCCTCTTCATTGTCTCTATTCTTCCTTCCTGAGCTCCCCTCTTATACCTACTAGGCCCTCTCAAACAACCTTCCATGTCTCAATCACTTTCAAATTTTTCACCTTCTTATTTCTCCATAACATATTCCAGGTACTTTCTTAAGCTCTGTGTTCTAGTACATTAACTCTTTTAAAAAGATTAAATCTGCTATTTAATCCATATATGGAGTTTCAAATTCCAATGATTACATATTCTGTAATTCTGTAGGTTCTAGCTTGTTCTTCCTTCAAATCTAACTAGTCACTTTGAATAGTCTATTATCTCATGATTTCCCTTCATTATATTCTTCTCTCATTTGTTCAAATTTTTACCTAATCTGACAGTTTTTAGAAAATGGCTGCAACAATATTTCTACTGCTAAATTCCCCCTTAGAACCCTGAATACCCTCATCAAGAGGTGAAGTCTTTTTCCTTTCCCTCAAGCCTGGCCGGCCTTTGTGATCTCCTTGACAAATAATGCTGTGGAAGTCACACGTCAAGTCTCCGGGCTAGTTGAGAAACGCTGATATGGCTTCTGCCTGGCTCTCTCCACAGATGCTCTGGAAACCAGCCATCACGCTGTGAGGAAGCCCAGGCCAGGACGTGAGGCCACATTTGGATGTCCTGGCTGGCAACTCCAGCCAAGGTCTCAGTCACAGACAGCAGGGACCGCCGGAAATGTGAGTGCAAGAGCATTCCGAGTGCTGCAGCAGCCCGCAGCTGAGGTGCTCCAGCCTTCCAGCCACAGACACTGACAGTGTGGAGTGGACACAAACCACTTCCTCAGGACCCTGAATTCCTGACCCCAAGACTCCACAAGCATAACAAATGGTTGTTTTATGCCACTAAATTCTGTGGTAATTTATTAAACATTGATAGATAATGAGAAGTCTCTTGTTGTTTAGTCGCTAAGTCGTGTCTGACTCTCTGCACCTCATTGACTGTAGCCTGCCTGGCTCCTCTGTCCATGGGATTTCCCAGGCAAGAATACTGGAGTGGGTTGCCATTTCCCTCTCCATGGGACCTTCCCAATCCAGGGATCAAACCCATGTCCCAGCATTGGCAGGTGGATTCTTTACCACTGAGCTACCCTATGAGAATCCTAAATGGTTCACATTCAGTATCTGATAATTCCAACAGCTAAAGTTCTTGGCGGTCTAAAACCAAGCTCTCTCTCCCCCTTCCCCACTCTTTCTGTTCTCTCCTCTCTCTTGCTGACTCCCACTACCACAGCTCGCTTCCTTACGTGTTTGGAAACTGTTCATTGAGAACCTTTGGTTGAAGATGCTTTCAGACCAAGAGAATTCCCATTTGTTCTGGCTGGCTTCCAGAAGGTGCTATCAGTGGAATTACTTTTATTTATATCTCCTTTCAGAGTTACCATAGAATATGTAATATGGTTTCAAAATCCAAACCACAAGAAAGCAGGACTATGTTTAGAAATTCTCAAGAAAGGCTAATGTTATTATTGTTTTTCTCCACTAATAGCTGTAACTGTGACTGATAAGTTTGTTCACTGGCTGCCTTTGTCGCAGGTGGATATTTCCTAGGCACATTCATTCAACCTACAAGTACTCATTAAACATGCTTTATATGTTCCTTTACAGAATATGGTTCACGTTCCTTTACATGACATGTTTAGCACCCACAGTAGTGCTGCAGCCAGGTTTACAGTTTAGTTTTTAAAATTACCTCTCCAATTACCTACTGCCCACACCTACTGGGATTAATCAGAAACTCTATGAGATCAGGCCTATTATCTTTTTCTTTTCTTTAAAACTCACAGTGACTACCAAAGCTCAATATGCACAGGAGATGCTTTTTGTTTTTTCCCTGGCTGTACTGAGCTGTAACTGACATACAAAAATTGTATGTATTTACATTATACACCGTGATGCTTTGATAAAGTGTGAAATAACCACCACAGTCAAGTTAATTAACCCATTCATCACCTCAAACTGTCACCTTTTTTACTTTGTGGTGAGAACATTTAAGATCTATTCTCCTAGCAAATTTCAAATATACAAAACATATTTTTAAAGATGACTACTAGCCAATCAACAGAAGCTTGGTAAATAATGAAAACAGGTGAAATTAAACTGACCACTGGCAAAAGAAATCTTCCTACAGGTAGATTTAAGATTCAAAAAGCCTATCAGAAGGGTGGCATGTGTTTCAGTTTTCTATATATATTAGATCACATCTGAAGAGTTAAATAGCTTAGCTCATGTTTAATCGGCTGTAACACATGGAATGGACTAGGTGAAGAGACTACATATGGCCTTATGTTTCTTCCTTGATGAGCTTCTGCCATGAAGTCTGACTCCAGTGTGGAGATCCCATGACACTGAGATCTTTTTCTTTGTTTTAGGGCAAGAACACCCATCATGTTTAAATTCTAGAATCAGAATATTAAAGAGTAGGAACAATCTTGTAGAACACTTGATGTTCTTTTTTAAATGTTTTTTTTATAGGTGGATAAACTGAGACTCAGGAATGGGGAAACTGACACTCAGGAATAGGTAAACCGAGGCTCACGCAGGACAAGGAAATAACTGACTTCAAGGCTGTATTAGTAGCCGAGCCAGCATTAGAATTCAGCTTTTCTGACTCACAGACCAATGTTTCTGTCATAGAACTACCCCTCTTGATTTATGTGATATTTGTCAGGTCAGACAGAAACCCCTGCAATAGATTGCTCTACATTCTATGTTTCTTTGAACACTCTACACAGACATGGTGCTGGAGACTTCCTAGTTTAAGCATCATTTCACAGATGGATGATCAGAGGCTCAGAGAGGTCTCCCTATCCACTCAAACATCACAGCTCCTTGATCCTTCCATCTTCTGTTTCTCTACCTTTCATCATATTCTCAACTCTCTTCCTCTTGATTTTACTTTCCATTTCTTCACAGAAACATGAAATACCTGCTTATGAAACAAGATTTCCTTATATACTATTTTGAGAAAAAACAGAACTTATGTCAGAAAAAACTAAAAGGAAAGTATCTGCTGGGTCCCAACGTGAACTTTAAGTTAAAGCATCGTAAACTGTGTTTAAAACAGTATTTTTCCTTACTATCCCATTGCTAAAATTTTCTTTCAGCCCTTTACAAGAGAGCCATATAATTCCAGAAGGAAAACATTAACACAGTCTGCATGTGAATGGTGCCCCTACCGCTGTGCACTTCACAGCCTGAATAACCTTAGATAATGGCCCTATTTCCATTCATTTCACATACCCAGACTTTTTCAGCTTTTTTAATACTACCATAACAGGGAGCTGAAATGAATTACATTTTACTTTCCTTTCATCCTTCTCAATCTGTGAACAGCAATATTTACTCCCAAGAGGCTATCAAAACCTGAAATTAATGTGGTTCTGGTCACTCACTCATTTATTTCAAGGGCACTCACATCAACAGATGATGGCAGTGATGGTAACAGTGCTCCATAACAAAAACTGCTATGAAACAATGCTGCAGGAGTTATACAGCAACAGGGGTTAGGACTAATTCTTTCTTCAAAACCATGCTTATGGCCTTTATTTTACTCAATATTACAGGCTGTCAGAAGACTCGAGTGCTTGACAGGTTGTCTCGTTTCATTCGTTAACTTTCCACCTCGAGTTTTAAGTGTAGAGCCAGAAACAGAGGTGCCTAGTTGGCTACCCAAGATTCATGTTTCCCTCCCACAGTGTATAGGTTTCTGGGAAGTGGCTGCATTTTCCAGTCCCCTTGCATCTAGATGGGGCCATATGACTAAATCAAGCTAATGGGATAGGAACAGAAATTCATGTGTATTACCTCTAGTCAGAGAAGGACATGTAGACAATAACTATCTCCCATCTGTGATGGTCTTGGAGGCCAGCAATGAAGATAATGGGATCATGAGATGGAAAAAACTGGGTTCTTGATCAAAGCTTGGAGGAAAGCCACCCAACCAGAAACATCTACTTGGGAACTTAGGGTAAGTGAAAGATAAATCTTCGCTGGGCTAGGTCATTATGATCTTGCAGTTGTTTGTTACAGCAGACAATCTACACTGATCAAAACAATAACTATTGGTTGGTTGGTTGGCTGCATAAAATTCCTTTAAAGAGAAGGGACCCTGTCTTCATTAGGTTACATCCTCTGCAGTGCCGTCATAACAAGTACTTAGTGAATGTCGAAGAAAATTTGTTCTGAGAAAGGATAACTTTCATCTTACTGTCTCAGGGAACATAAGATTTTTAATATTTTGTTTGCCTTTTAATGAGAAAGGAGTATGTCAAGGCTGTATATTATCTCCCTGCTTATTTAACTTAAATACAGTACACTATGCAAAATGCTGGTCTGAATGACGCATAAGCTGGAATCAATTGCTGGGAGAAATATCAATAACCTCAGATATGCAGAAGACACCACCCTCATGGCAGAAAGTGAAGAGGAACTAAAGAGCCTCTTGATGAAAGTGAAAGAGGAGAGTGAAAATGCTGGCTTAAAATTCAACATTCAAAAAACAAAGATCATGGCATCTGGTCTCATCACTTCATGACAAATAGATGGGGAAACAATGGAAACAGGGACAGATTTTATTTTCTTGGGTACCAAAAATCACTGCAGATGGTGACTGCAGTCTTGAAATTAAAAGACACATGCTCCTTGGAAGAAAAGCTATGACCAACCTAGACAGTGTATTAAAAAGCAAAGGCATGACTTTGCTGACAGAGGTCCATCTGGTCAAAGCTCTGGTTTCTCCAGTAGTCATATGGATGTGAGAGCTGGACCATAAAGAAAGCTGAGCACTGAAGAATTGATTTTGAACTGTGGTGTTAGAGAAGATTCTTGAGAGTCCCTTGGACTGCAAGGAGATCAAACCAGTCAATCCTAAAGGAAATCAGTCCTGAATCTTCATTGGAAGGACTGAGCTGAAGTTGAATCTCCAATACTTTGGCCACCTGATGCAAAGAACTGACTCATTGGAAAAGAGCCTCATGTTGGGAAAGATTGAAGGCAGAAGGAGAAGGGGACAACAGAGAATGAGATGGTTGGATGGCATTACCAACTCGATGGACATTAGCTTGAACAAGCTCTGGGAATTGGTGATGGACAGGGAAGCCTAGTGTGCTGCAGTCCATGGGGTCACAAAGAGTTGGACATGACTGAGTAACTGAACTTGCCTTTTAAGGGATACATCCAGGATCTAGCACAGTGCCTGGGTACCTGACTATTAATCTCTTTCAGTGCCTGTTTGAGTCACAGAATGGCTGGCTATGAACTGACTAAGATCCTAGGGAACCTCATTGACCCACCCACCAGATATGCCAGCAGAAGTATACAAGTCAGACTAGACCTCTTATAAAGTAAAACAAACAAACAAAATCCAAGGGATTCTTGTTGCAGTGATACACTATGATTTTAGACAACTGGCTCAATGCCAAAGAATTATGATTTGTGAGATGAGAGAAGAAAGAAGAAAAGCAGGGGACAAATTAGAGTTGAGAGAATAGAGAATTTTCTTAAAGCCACTTCACCCCTATAGGTAGAGATAATAATGATGATCTGATACCCCAAGGAAGCATACTTTTTGAAGTTTAAAGATACACATTAAAAAAAAGCATATAACTATACTATACCATATACAAGAATCAACTCAAAGTAAATTAAAGACTTGAACATAAGACATGAAATCATCAAACTCCTAGAAGAAAACATAGGGAAAAAGATTTTTGACACCAGTCTTGGAAATGACTTTTTAAAATTATTTGGACCAAAAGTGAAGGTAACAAAAGCAAAAATAAACAAGTAGGACTAGATCAAACCAAAAAGCTTCTGCACAGTAAAGAAAACCACAACAAAATGAAAAGGCAGTCTACCATATGGGAGAAAATATTTGCAATTCATATATTATTCAAAATACATAAAGAATTCAAATATTAATAACTCCATAGCAAAAAACAAATGAAACAAGAAACATAAACAACACCAAGCAATCTGAGTAAAACATAGGCAGAGAAAAAAAAAAAAACATAGGGAGAGGAATTGAACAGACATTTTTTCAAAGAACTACAAATGGTCAGGAGGTACATGAAAAGATGTCCAGCAGGTACATGAAAAGATGTTCAACATTACTAATCACCAGGGAAATGCAAATCAAAACCACAGTAAGGTATCACTGACACCAATTAGAATTTGTGAAAGTAAAAGTTGCTTAGCCGTGTCCGACTCTTTGTGACCTCATGGACTGTACAGTTCATGGGATTCTCCAGGCCAGAAAACTGGAGTGGGTAGCCTTTCCCTTCTCCAGGGGATCTTCCCAACCCAGGGATCAAACCCAGGTCCTCCTGCATTGCAGGTGGATTCTTTACCAGCTGAGCCACAAGGGAAGCCCAAGCACACTGGAGCAGGTAGCCTATCCCTCCTCCAGCGGATCCTCCCAACCCAGGAATCGAACCTGGGTCTCCTGCATTACAGGCAGATTCTGTACCAGCTAAGCTACCAGGGAAGCATGGCTATCATCAAAAACACAAGAAAGAACAAGTACTGGCTAGGATATGGGGAAAAGGGAACGCTTGGGCATTGTTGGTGAGGATGTAAGTACTGGTGCAGCCACTGTGGAAAACAGAATGGAGGCTCCTCAGAGAATTAAAAACAGAACTACCATATGACCCAGCAATCCCACTCCTGGGCATATCCAAAGGAAATAAAGCCAGGACCTCAAAGAGAAACCTGCATTGCCATGTTCACTGCAGCATTACTGACAAAGATGAACTGTGAATAGCATTATTCATGATGATACTATGGTGTGTGAACCACAAATTGGCACTTGCTATGGGTGCTTGCCATCTATGACCACGAGGATTAAATCATGTGCTGCAGTAACTGCTCACCTCTAATACTTCCTAAAGGAGTTCAGGAGGGTGGAGAGCAAAAATGAGGCACTCTGTGCTCTGGGAAAACTGGCAGGACAGGTCTTCAGATAGTTTTACTTAGATATTCTCAGGTGCTGATTTTACGAGCTCAGTTCTCATATCTCCTCATATCTAAAACAGCACTAAATCCTTCAGGGTGCTGACTGTTTCCAGTGACTAGCAGAAGCTTCACAAGACCAGCAGAAACTTTCTAAAAAATAAATGTGTTTGATTGCATGTACTCGCCCTTTACCAAAATCACATATATACTGTCCTTCCCCCTTACCTCTTTGGAGCAGTTTCTCAGAGCTATTTGATGTGCTGGCTCCTGGGCTGCAGTCCTCATACTGCCCTAAATAAAACTTAACTTGCAACTCTTACATTGTGCAGTTTTTAAAGTCAACGGGTGGTAATCATTTTGCAATATGTAAGTGTATCAAATTAACAGATTGTACACCTTAAACTTACATAGTTGTATGTCAATTATATCTTAATAAATCTGGGAGAATATATGCAACTACATTTTTCATAAAATAAAAATTTCTTTTATTTTTGAAAAGTTTCCTACTGTACACATATCACTTTGCTATACTGTTCAAAGAATTTAAAAACTGGAAATAGAACTGCCAATCGACCCAGCAATCCCACTGCTGGGCATACACACCGAGAAAACCAGAATTGAAGGAGACATGTGTACCCCAATATTCATCGCAGCACTGTTTACAATAGCTAGGACATGGAAGCAACCTAGATGCCCATCAGCAGACAAATGGATAAGAAAGTTATGGTATATATACACAATGGAGTATTACTCAGCTATTAAAAAGAACATATTTGAATCAGTTCTAATGAGGCAGCTGAAACTGAAGCCTATTATACAGAGTAAACTAAGTCAGAAAGAAAAACACCAATACAGTATATTAACACATACATATGGAATTTAGAAAGATGGTAATTACAACCCTATATACAAGAGAGCAAAAGAGGCAGAGATATAAAGAACAGACTTTTGTCTGTGGGAGAAGGCGAGGGTGGGATGATTTGAGAGAATAGCATTGAAACATGTATATTACCATATATGAAATATATGACCAGTCCAAGTTCAACGCATGAATCAGGGCACTCAAAGCCAGTGCACTGGGACAACTCAGAGGGACGGGGTGGGGAGGGAGGTGGTAAGGGAGTTCGAGATGGGGGACACACGTACACCCATGGCTGATTCATGTCAGTGTATGGCAAAAACCACGACAATGTTGTAAATTAATTTAATCCTCCAATTAAATTAATTCATTAAAAATTTTTTTTTAAATCGTTATTCCTTAATGTGAAGAAAATCAATCACTACAAAATTAATTTAAAATGATGGTGCTTCCTATAACTGTGTTCCTGGTCAGATAAACACACTTCTGAAACGTCATCAGTTGTAGAATAAAGATGATCAGGGTTATTTTAGTGGCATCTAGGTAGCCATGGTAACGATTAAGCATCTATAGTTGATGTCACTATTGTAGGCGTCTCCAAAGAACCTGAAAACTCATCACTAACATCTGGCTGTTTTGTTGATTATGTTTTATTGACATAAATAATTTAGGAAAATGAGCAGATACATAGTGTTTTGACTTTTGGACTCAACAAATGTAATGCACTTTGTTATTCAATCAGCAGTCTGGTGCCCACTTGATTCACTTTAGGCTTTTTATTTTCTTCTTCCATTTCTTAGAGCTTCTTTGGCTTTTGATACACTCACTACCTCAAAACTGTTGAAATTCACCCTAACAGTTCACTTGCGCAGTTAGTAAGTAGACAGGCCTAATAACTAAACAATAGAATTTTGCAAGATATTTGCAAATTAATGAGATTTTCACAGTAGCATTGCTGGGCTTTGGGGAACTTTTACTCTACTATGAAAATTGTATTAAATAGCAAATAAAATATAATGACTTTAAACTGTCCACATCATTACGACTGTAACTGCAGGATTAGGGGTTGCTTAAAAAAATTTCTCCATTCTCTCAATTCTAATTTTCTGTCTCCTATTTTTCTTCTTCTTTCTCATCTCTTTTCCTAGCATGAACTCATTTCCTCATATCTTCATAATAACTCTGGACTCAACTATGACTGCTTTTCTAATTCCTTGTACTCTGCTATCTGCATTTCTTCATTCTTTATTATTTTGGGATTCTAAGCTTCTTCACAATATTTTATCATCTGCCTTCTCCTCACTGGACTGTATCATCCTTCCTCTGGGGAAACAAAAGGCAGAACAGATTATTTCACTGGTCCCGCAACCATAACTTGTATTTTTTCTCTTGAAATATATAAATGTTGAAGGAAAAAGATCTATGTTGGATGGGCTTGGTGGTGACGCACAGTAGCCTCTCAGCAATGAACTAATGAGGATATGAAAGAAGAGCCAAGACCCAACAGGAGGTGGAGCTGGAAAAAGCCAAGCAGCTACAGACAGTGTTGCTGTTGACTACATGGACATGTCATATCTGGCCTTACCCTGGACAGGCCACGAGAGCTCAGCTGTGGAGTTCAGGAACACCCAGAGATCCCAGGCCAAGTTGGTTTCCCTCTCATAGTGCTGGCTGACCAGTCTGTTTGGGCAGGCCCTCAGTGCTGAGAACTTAACGGAAGATAGAATCCAGCTCCCTAGGGGAAGATGCTGACGGGAGCTCAGAGGGTGAGGAGCCTGCAGGTGAGGCCCTCAGGACAGCAGCAGGGCAGCGGCGGCCGATGCTGCTGTAGACTCAGGAGGTGGAGTGGAATGTCAGTTCACATACTTCCTGCTCAGATATTCCCTACTCTGGTTTCCCCCATACAGCCCCTTCAGAGCTCGTCTATAATCAACCACAATGTGAGAGAAACTGTTTAAGGGCTAACATTCCCTGCCCTTAGCTGCTCTGATGTAGCCCAATGCTGCTGCTAAGTCACTTCAGTCATGCCTGACTCTTTGCAACCTTATGGAGCCCACCAGGCTCCTCTGTCCATGGGATTCTCCAGGCAAGAAAACTAGAGTGGGTTGCTATGCCTTCCTCCAGGTGATCTTCCTGACACAAGGATGGAATCCATGTCTACTGCAGCTCCTGCACTGCTGCCTGATTCTTTACCACTGAGCCACGGGGGAAGCCCAGTGCAGCCCAATAGCTTGACACATTTATTTACTTCTTGAGTCCCTTGTCATTCTTCAATGCACAATGGGGCTGTCCCCTTACAGTCTCTTCCTCTTGTCACATCAGCTTGAATGAGGCTTAAGTGCCATGACTAGAATATCAGACTCAACACAAATTGTTAATGTTTCACTTGGCACCACACGGGAGATGTCATGTCACTGTAATGCACTCTTCCTATATGACATTTTCACCTAGATCCTCCCAGGTCCAGCTGGTACCCAGAATAAACAACTGGATGATGAGGAGGAAGACCTGCAGCACCGTGAAATACCTCTCATCCGCTGGCAGCCCCATCAGCAACTACACAAGGAAGGGCACAGTATCCTTTGAGGGCTGGATGAAGACACATCTAATTCAAGAAACAATTAAGTGAATGTATATTGGGAGCCAGATTTCTTTTCCCATCCTTTTTCTCAGTTGTTATAATAATCTAAGACTTCTAAAAATATAGCCATAAGGATGGCACACGCAGAGTTTGCTAACTAAGAAATAATGAGGCTAAGTGAACTCCAGATTCATTGGCTTATAAAAGGAATGGCCCACTGCCTTGATGGGTTACAACACTTATTTTCCCAAATATAATCTAGCCAATATCTGGGAGCCAGTATCTTTACCCTGCTACTGTTTACTTTATTTCTTTAAACAGACTAGGGGCAGAGGATGGATGACAAAAAGACCAACTACCAAATCTGCTAAAACAAAATGAGGCATATTGCACGGGAAAGGCTGGAGTTCATTGACTCAAGTTGAAAAACTCCAAGAAGAAAACACACGATCAGATGGCACAACTGTCCTCAGTGAGTTGTACAGTATTTCTAGTACAATGACTGTGGTTTAGATAAAGTATGAGAGACTGTGGCTAAGATACAGGACTCGGAGCAAGAAAAGACCTGGGTCCAAGTTGTAGGACCTTGTAGGATCTTAACTACAACACTTAGCTTCTTTGGGTTTCCATTTTTTTCTGTGGTAATGTGATAAAAATCATGCCCATCAACAGGGTTGTCAGGATGATGAAAGGCACATCAGATGAGAAAACACTTTGAGAAGCACAAATGGCTGGTTTTCATTAGTCTCCTTTGGTTGTAGTGCTGGTCTCAGGGACTAATCACTGCCTTGCTCCAAGTCTGGAGCCACTAAAACACACAGCAAGGACTCAGAAATTGAATCAAAATGTCATCTTCATTACTATTAAGCTGGACTTAAGAACATGGCTTGACCTGTGGCTTCTTATCATATTCTAAAATGCACTATTTTCTTTTTATCGTCCATACTTGTCTTCTTGATTACACTATAAGCTTCTGGATAGTAGATTATGTCTTATATATCTCTGTATTCACAGAATTTTTCCCAGAACCATACATGCAGCTGGCACTCTGTCTGATCATGATGAACCCATGTTTGTACTCTCGTTCTCTTTTGAAGCCTCTCTCTCCACTAGCCTGGAGCTCATGGAAGGAAGTGTGTACATGTTTCCATTCCTAGTGCCTAGCACAATGCCTGGTCCTTTATGAAAGTGAATTGAAACATAATGAAAATAGGAGGATATCAAATGATCCACCTATAGGTTGTAGAGAGGGGGTTAAAGTAGGGATGTCTAATAAAAATTCCATTCTTGGTAGCTCATTCATTTGTGAAGAGCTCTACCTGCAAATTGTTTATGACTTAAGAATTTCTGTGAGATAGTTTTCCACAAGACAAACTTTAGTCTTTGTCTACTCATCAGGCCCCTTGCCTATCTGGGCATCTGTGTTCTGTGTATTTCAATTAGAGTTACTCTGCTAATACTCTTAGAGGACTTGGTAATTAAGTTAGATCTATGACAGAAGCCTATGACATCTGATGTTTCACATTACAACACTCACACTTGTTCTCCCAAGGGATGCATGCAACATGAAAGTTTCCTTTGGGACTGCTGGTGGAGTCAGCTCATGGCATGAGAGCCAGGCCTCCCAGACAAGTGTAAGAAAGCTGTGAGAAACAGCACGTCTGCCCCTGCATCATTAAGCTCCTCAGGGACCGAGGGAGACACAGTCCCGGCCCGACTACAGCAGAGGTCAGGATGAGATGTACACAGAGGGGCTGCGGATCTCAAAACATGCTTTGTGAGAGGGATGTTCAGGACCTGCAGAGGATCTGAGGAAGAAGCCTTCCTGGACAGAAACTCTCAATGTCTCTGTGGCTCACCCAGTCAGAGCCATGCAAGCAGGTTGCTCCAAAGTCAGGGCCTCTGCTCTGCGTGATGCTCTCTGTGTTTTCTAAGCCCTGAGCCTGATGCCACCACTGCAAGAGAGGCTCCAATGTGAGCTTTGATTCATCACTGGACTATACAGTCTGTGTAGGCAGTGTGAGAATCCCTGATCTTGCCCTTCCTCTAAAACAACTCAAAACCACTTTACTTAAAGGGATTTGCCAACTACTACCTCTTAACATGATGCCCAGAGACGGGTGGGCTAGAGGCACAGTCATCTATCATGGCCAAGGCCCTGGTGTTCTGCCTCAGTGTGTCCTGCCCACGGGCTCTGTACCACGGGGCGGATGGAGGGCAGGAAGGGCAGAGGAACGTCAAAACCAATACTGAGGTGTCAGTAATACATCCCTGTGCAGCCACAGGTGGCACCTAGCACTTGAAATGCTGCTAGTGGCTAAGGAACTGAGTTTTAAAATTTTATTCATTTTTAACTAAACTTAAAAACTGATATCAAATTCAAGTGCTAGAAAAAATTTTATGTGAATCTAATTCTTCACCTATATGTTTTATGAAATCTAGGTGCCAGTCAAGTATTTCTGATAAAAATTCAATGTCCAAATTGAGATGTGGTATAAGTGCAAATTATATATGGGATTTCAAAGAGCTGGTATGAAAGAAAGAAGCAAAATATGTCACTAATAATTTTTAAAATATTGATTACATGTTGAAACAAGAATATTTTAAATATATTATATTAAATAAAATATCACTCTATTACTGAAATTAATTTCACCTATTTCTGCCCATTTTTTCTAATATGGCTATTGGAAAATATTAAATTGGGACTTGCATTCTTTATGTCTATCAGACAGTGATGATCTAGACCATAATTCCACCCCTTTCTATACCCCTTTCTGACAATGTGAACCACCCAAAAAACCTGCCCATTTGTCCTCTGTCTGCTTCATTCTATTTTAATGTTGCTTTTTAAAAAATTTTTCTATTTAAGGATAACTGCTTTACAGAATTTTGCTACTTTCTGTCAAACCTCAACATGAATCAGCCATAGGTATACATACATTCCCTCCCTTTTGAAACTCTCTCCCATCTCCCCCCCATCCCACCCCTCTAGGTTGATACAGAGGCCCTGTTTGAGTTTCCTGAGCCATACGGCAAATTCCTGTGGGCTATCTATTTTAGATATGGTAATGTAAGTTTCCATGTCATTCTTTCCATACATCTCACCCTGTCCTCCCCTCTCCCCATGTCCATAAGTCTATTCTCTATGTCTGATTCTCCTTTGTTGCCCTGTAAATAAATTCTTCAGTACCATTTTTTCTAGATTCCGTATATATGTGTTAGAATACGGTATTTATCTTTCTCTTTCTGACTCACTTCACTCTGTATAATAGGTTCCAGGTTCATCCACCTCATTAGAACTGACTCAAACATGTTCCTTTTTATGGCTGAGTAATATTCCATTTTGTATATATACCACAACTTCTTCATCCATTCTTTTGTTGGGGGATTTCCATGAGCCAGGTGCTGTTCAATGCTGGGAATATAGTATGTTGGCTCACAGCTGACATTCCAAGAGGAGATGAAGGCAGTGCAGAAAAAAGGGCAAAGAAAAATGTCAGACAGCTCTGTGTGCTAGCAGAACTTATACCAAGGTAATGTCATGGACAGAGTCTGGGTGGGGAGGAAGTTGCTGGGCTGAGGTCAGGGGGCCAATCCTGAGCAGCAGGGAGCCAGGCACGCCAGGTTGTTGGAATACTTGAGAAAGGAAGAGAAAAGCAGTGAGACTGGAGCTGAAGGGAAGATGGAGGGTGGAGGGTGGTGGACGGAGAGCCTGCAGGGAGCCCTGCACCTGGCTCTGGGGACCCATGTTTGCGCCTCTGGCCTCAAATCCACTTATCCTTTCAGGATGGAATCAGTTTCTTCATCTGTTAGACAGAGTGGCAATTACTAAAGGATCTTCCATTCAGCTCTGAAACTATCTGACTCTTCCATGTATTCCAGGGAATAAAATCCTGTCATGGAAAATGAAAGAAAGAGGAAGCAAGTGGAAAAATCCTGACCATTAATCACTTTCAAGATTTAGCAACTGCTTATTTGATGCCTCCTCTTTCTCTTCCTCTCCTCTTTTTTTTTTTTTTTTTTAAGAAAATGAAATTTATTTGATATAAAGTCTATTCTCATGTAACATCAGAAGGTAAATCTCTCAATTCCCTGCTGTACACACAAGAATGTTTTTCTCACAAGAACAATTAGGTGTCCTGTATAAAGACTGCCGTCCTTCCTTAATAATTATACTATAAATCCCTCAGAAGTTTATAAATAATTCCTAAGTTTTGGAACTTTTTATTTTTGAAGTACCCATTGATTGGGGAAATCTGGATTCCCAGACTGGCAATGACGTGCTGAAGTTCCACCTATGAGGAAGAACTCCCAAGGAGACCACATCTGTAAGAGTCACATCTTCAGGGAAAGATGAAAACACCTTGCCTCCTCATTTATCATCCCAAGTTAATAATACACAGGAGACACTCACAGGGCCACATCTGGAGGGATTTCAATTACATCTCTAACCACAGACACTTTCATCACCAGTCCTTCTCCAGTCACCTCTGGTACTCAGCTGGGACTCCAGACAGGCTCTCAAAGAAGAAGACTTAGGAAGGGGACTCATAGGGGAAAGGGCAGAGATGTAATAGCTTGGACTTGTAACACAGTGTATGAGAATGAGAACAGGTCCCAGAGATAAAAGAGAGATGAGGTTTCACTTTTAAATCCACAGAAATGGGATAAGTAGGGGAAGGGATGGTAATAATGGTGGAAATAATTATGACTCAACATTTTTGGCTCTGCTCCAAGTACTTAGATGAGACCCCCTGTGTTTAGACAAAGAAGTTGCCCAGCCACTCAGGTTTCTTGCAGGCTGGCACTCCTCCAACCTCCTAGTGGCCTCCAGGCCTGAGCTGGAGTCTTAATAATCACCACCCCTCTTTAAATGCCCTGACTGAGAGCTTCCAACCGTCTCCACCTATCACCTTCCTATGCACCTTCCTCTGCAACCCTGGGTGCTGGGGCATGACCCAGCAGGGACTTGGGGCACAATACTTGGTCCCCCATCCAGGTGACCTTTGGACTCTGGCTTTGGGGGAGAGTGGTTACACTCTCATTTCTTCACCTAACCAAGGAATTTCAAAGTAAACTGTAGCATCCTTTCATCTCAGAGGGTTTCAGGCTCTCTCCCAAGCCATGTTATAATTAGCAGACCCTGCAGCTGCCAGCACAGAGCCTGGGCTCTGCCCTGTGGGAGACAGTTGTCTGAGAGAATATCCCAGGGAAATCTTTAAAGCCCTTATGCTCAGTGTTAACCAGACTCACTCATCACAGTTCAAGGGAATCTAATTCTTGTCTCTTCTCATCAAACACCCAGCACTGCAGTCCCTGGCAAGGTCAGGAGACGCAGCCTGTGCACCAACTACACATGGGCCTGGCAATCTCGGCTAGAGCCGTTCCTGCCTAGAGGCTCAGCCTGTGTGCACCTCCCGTCCCTGAAGCTCATAGCCCTACAGCACTCAGTCTCTGCAAATCTTTCCTAGGAACTTTTACACCAGGTGGGTTGGGTTCACTGTTTTGTTTTTTTAAGCACTTGGTGCTCTCCTGCCCTCACTTTGTGGTAAAACTTCTTCAGAAAGCTGTATAAACTCATAAGCACACTGGTTCCATTTCCTTACACCCTACTCCTCCACCCACACTCACCACGGCCTGAGCACCCATTCGGCACTGTGCTAAGTGCTTGATATACTTGTATTACCAACTCTATGAAGTACAGCAAGATCATTCTCTGATTGGTTGAGATGTGGTCCCTCAAAAGGCCTATATATGTCCTAACCTAGAAACCTGTTGAAAGTGTTAGTCACTTAGTCTTATCTGACTCTCTGCAATCCCATGGACTGCAGTCATCCTGGAAACCTGTTAATGAGACCTTATTTGGAAAAAATAGTTCTGCAGGTGTAATCAAGGATCTTGAGATCATGCTTGATTATCCAGTAGGCCCTAATCCATTGACAAATGTCCTTATAAGAGACACACAGAGGAGAGACACAGGGATAAGAGGGAAGGCCATGTGAAGACAAAGGCAGAACCTAGAGTGATGCAGCCACAAACCAAGGAACATCTTGGAGCCACCAGAATGGAAGAGTCAAGGAAGGATTCTCTCTTGGAGGCTTTGCAGGGAGTGCAGCTCTGTTGACACCCTGAATTCAGACTTCTGGCCCCCATAACTGTGAGAAAAAAAAAGTTCTGCTGTTTTAAGCCACCAAGTTTGTGCTAATGCCATATGGCAGCCATAGGGAGCTTTTTGTAGAGGAAACTGATGAAGATGCATAGACAGGGGATGAGTAACACGACTGGCCACAGCTCACAGGGCACCCTGATACCCTAAGTGACATGCTGGTACGGCCAGGACAAAGGCAAGAAATCTACTTTTGAGGGGCTGTCAGAACACCTGCAACAGATAAATGACTTATGCCTTGCAGGAGAAAGTTTCAGAAACTTCTAAAGGGGAAAATCAAAGAGAACAGAGAACCTGGTGAGCAAGATAACCCAAAGGAAAGGAAGGGAAATGGGTGAACAGGAGGGAGATTAAGAAGGAGAGCTGGCAAAGGCAACGTGGCTTAGGTCTGGGAAGCTTCTTGGATTCTAGCTGGACAACCTCCAGTGTCCCTCACATTTGTAAAGAAAATGATTGAACCATCTAGAAAACTTCCAGGGAAGATTTATTACAAGTCAGTATGAATCTGCAGAGGAAAAATTCCTTTTATTCATTAAAAAAATTCTTCTCCAACCTCTCTCATTTAGAACAATTTTCCAGAATTTTATCAGATCCCGATAAGCCAGAAAACGCCCTGTTAGAATAGCTCCCTTGAGTTTCATGTGCATGAATGAGTGTTCTACTGAATTGGAAGCTGGGTAGGGACATACTGGACTGTCTCTCACATTTCCCTTTTAAAATTTTTAAATGAGATTTACTAAACAATAGCACAATTTAACAACAAAAGAAATGCTTAAGTTATTTAAAGTGAAAAGTGAAAGTTGGTCAGTCATGTCTGACTCTTTGCAACCTTATAGCCTATATAGTCCATGGAATTCTCCATGCCAGAATACTGGAGTGGGTAGCCTTTTCCTTCTCCAGGGGATCTTCCCAACCCAGGGATCAAACCCAGGTCTCCTGAATTGCTTACCACCTGAGCCACAAGGGAGGCCCTAAGTTATTTAAGGACAACAGTCAAAGAACAACCCATGTTTAGAAGGCATTTTACAACTTATGAAATGTTTTTATCCCCTGATCATTTAACTCTCACAGCAATCCTCAAGGGGATATACTCATCATTTGTATCCTATAGTTAAGGAAAATGAGGCAGCTCTGGGCAGGTAAGTGCTCTGTGCAAAATGACAAAACTGCTAAGAGAAGACATGAGAGCACAAAGTACATCCTTCAAATCCAAATTCTATGCTCTCTCCCACTTTATGTTTCAGCAAAAGTACTTTCATATTGAAAATTCATATAGAATTTTGATATAGAAATTGAATGTTCTAGATGGTTCATTAAAATTCATTAAGAGTTAACATTTAAATTTACCTAAGTCAACAGCTCTAGGTGTGAGCATGACTTCCCTCACCTATGCTTCTGCTGTGTGTGTAATGGCTGCTGCTGCTGCCGCTGCCAAGTCGCTTCAGTCGTGGCCGACTCTGTGTGACCCCATAGACGGCAGCCCACCAGGCTCCCTCGTCCCTGGGATTCTCCAGGCAAGAACACTGGAGTGGGTTGCCATTTCCTTCTCCAATGCGTGAAAGTGAAAAGTGAAAGTGAAGTCGCTCAGTCGTGTCCGACTCTTCGCGACCGCATGGACTGCAGCCCACCAGGCTCCTCTGTCCATGGGAGTTTCCAGGCAAGAGTACTGGAGTGGAGTACCATTGCCTTACACTCTAAAGTCATAAAATTGAGTTTCTTTAAAATATTTTGTTCCTCAGTCTTTACCGGCATTGCTTACAATGAGAATGTCTACTAAGGTTTGTTTAATCTGCATAAGAGAATTGTTGATTTAGGCAAATTAAAAAAAAAATCACAGTATAAAATGTAAAAGACATTAAATCAACATGACACCTTTAAAGGCCCAGTATGCACAAGCTTCCTGGGTTAATGTTGGACTCCAAAGTGTTATATCCTCAATTTTTCTGTGTAAATGAATTAACCTTCAAAGAATCAAGGAGATCTGTTCTTCGTAGAAAACATTAGAAAAATTTTTTTCATAATAAAAAAATTTCGGCCTCAATTTCCTGATTTGCAAAAGAATTATACAGCATGAAATGAAGAAATAGTCTTATAAAATCAAGTTCTAAAGTGGGCCTGATGCAGTGAACAGCCAGAGTTGAGGGCCATTTTTCTGTTTTGTCTTTGTTTATAACCTTAGCTGAAGCTCCAATACTTTGGCCACCTGATGCGAAGAGCAGACTCATTGGAAATGACCCTGATGCTGGGAAAGACTGAAGGCAGGAGGAGAAGGGGATGACAGAGGAAGAGGTCGTTGGATGGCATCACCGACTCAATGGTCATGAGTTTGAGTAAACTCCAGGAGATGGTGAAGGACAGGGAGGCCTGGGTGCTGCAGTCCATAGGGTCACAAAGAGTCAGACATGACTGAGAACTGAACAACAACAACATAAGCTCAGCTAATCCATTCCTGGTGACCTTTTTTAAAACAGAGTGAAAACTAATTTCCAGTGTATCCCAAGGAGTAACTGAAACCTCAACTTCTAACAGTTCCTAACCTTACAACACTGTGATTCTTTTGGTTTTCCTCCTCTTCCTTCCTTTCTAACTTTCTTCCTCTTCTTTCCTAACTGACCCTGGTTCTGCTCCAAGATTCACTTCACCACTTCACCCTGCTCAAGTGATGCAGGGAAACTGAAAGCATCTTTGGCTCCAGGAGACAGCACTTCTTTTGTCTAAGACAGTGATTTTCAAAGTGTGGTCCCTGGACCAAAGCTGCTTCAGCATCAGAGAAAATTTAGCAGTGCAAATTACTATCCCCATATATTGAGTCAGAAATTCCAGGGGTGGTGCCCAGCAATCTGTATTTAAATAAGCTTTCCAGGTAATTCTGTTGCATGGTTATCACTGCTCTAAGCCAGTGATTCTCAACCCTGTTGCATTTTAGAATCACTGGATACCCAGGCCCCATACTCTCCACCCTGTCTCCCAAAGATTCTAATTGATCTGGTGTGGGGTCTGGGCAAGGAGATTTACTAAAAGTTCTCCAGGTGATTCTAATGTATATCTAGGTTTGAGAACCAGCAACGAAAGCCAATTGGAGTAATCCAGTCTGAAATACTGAATTGTGGTGCTGATGAAATGGACACCTCCAATTTCCATAATGCTTACTGGAGAACAGATTGTGTCACTACCATTATTATAGCTACTGGTGGTAGCACTTTGCTTTTTTACTTTCATGGCCTCTGGGGTGATAGATCTGCAAGGGGTGGAGGGCAGATGCTCCAACAGCTATTTGGAGGCATGCTTAACTGGCAGATTTGGTACCTAAAGAGGAAAAAATCATTTGGATAATAATTTGTAGCAAACCAGGATTTGAGCCCAAGTAGTCTTAACCTGGGGCTTCCCAAGTGGCGCTAGTGGTAAAGAACTTGCCTGCCAATGCAGAAGACATAAGAGACACCAGTTCAATCCCTGGGTCACGAAGATTTCCTGGAGGAGGGCATGGCAACCCACTCCAGCATTCTTGCCAAAAGAATCCCATGGAGAGAGGAGCCTGGTGGGCTATAGACTGAAGCAATTTAGCAAGCACGCATGCAGTCTTAATCCACAACCTGAGTCCTTAACTGTGGCTGGCACATGTTATCCTCCATGGATGGTATAGTCAGGCACCTCCAGTGAGAAAGGGAAGCACCTTCATTGGTGGGTGGAGGAAGTGAAAACTCTTCATTTCTGAGGCAAGTTCAGTTCAGTTCAGCCGCTCAGTCATATCTGACTCTTTGCGACCCTATGGACTGCAGCACGCCAGGATTCCCTGTCCATCACCACCTCCTGGAGCCTGTTCAAACTCATGTCCATCGAGTTGGTGATGCCATCCAACCATTTCATCCTCTGTCATCCCCTTCTACTCCCCACTTCAATCTTTCCCAGCATCAGGGTCTTTTCCAGGGACTAATGTCTTACCATCAGGTAGTCAAAGTATTGGAGCTTCAGCATCAGTGCTTCCAATGAATATTCTGGGTTGATTTCCTTTAGGATTAACCAGTTAGATCTCCTTGAAATCCAAGGAACTCTCAAGAGTTTTCTCCAACACCACAGTTCAAAAGCATCAATTCTTTGGTGCTCAGCTTTCATTATGGTCCAACTCTCACATCCATACATGACTACTGGAAAAACCATAGCTTTGACTAGACAGACCTTTGTTGGCAAAGTAATGTCTCTGCTTTTTAAAATCCTGCCTAGGTTGGTCATGACTTTTCTTCCAAGGAGCAAGCATCTTTTAATTTCATGGCTGCAGTCACCATCTACAGTGATTTTGGAGCCCCACAAAATAAAGTCTGTCACTGTTGTTTCCCCATCTATTTGCCATGAAGTGATGGGACCAGATGTCATAATCTTTGTTTTTTGAATGTTGAGTTTTAAGCCAATTTTTTCACTCTCTTATTTCACTTTCATCAAGAAGTTCTTTAGTTCCTCTTCATTTTCTGCCATAAGGGTGGTATTGTCTGCATATCTGAGTTTATTGATATTTCTCCCGGCAATCTTGATTCCAGCTTGTGCTTCATCCAGGCTGGTATTTCATATGATGTACTCTACATATAAGTTAAATAAGCAGGGTGACAATATACAGCCTTGACATACTCCTTTCCCAATTTGGAACCAGTCTGTTGTTCCATGTCCAGTTCTAACTGTTGCTTCTTGACCTGCATACAGATTTCTCAGGAGGCAGGTAAGGTGGTCTGGTATTCCCATCTCTTAAAGAATTTTCCACAGTTTGTTGTGATCCATGCAGTCAAAGGCTGTGGTGTAGTTAATAAAGCAGAAGCAGCTATTTTTCTGGAACTCTCTTGCTTTTTCTGTAATCCAGTGTTGACAATTTGATGTCTGGTACCTCTGACTTTTCTAAATCCAGCTTTAACACCAGGAAGTTCTTGATTCATGTACTGTTGAAGCCTGGCTTGGAGAATTTTGAGCATTACTTTGATAGCCTGTGAGATGAGTGCATTTGTCTGGTAGTTTGAACATTTTTTGGCATTGTCTTTCTTTGGGATTAGAATGAAAACTGACCTTTTCCAGTCCTGTGGTCAGTGCTGAGTTTTCCAAATTTGCTGGCATATTGAGTGCAGCACTTTCACAGCATCATCTTTCAGGATTTGAAACAGGTCATCTGAAATTCCATTACCCCCACTAGCTTTGTTCACAGTGATGCTTCCTAAGGCCCACTTGACTTCGCATTCCAGGATGTCTGACTCTAGGTGAGTGATCATACCATCATGGTTATCTGGGTCATTAAGATCTTTTTTGTATAGTTCTTCTGTGTATTGTCATCTCTTCTTAGTATCTTCTGCTTCTGTTAGGTCCATACCATTTCTGTCCTTTATTGTGCCCATCTTTGCATGAAATGTTCCTTTGGTATCTCTAATTTTTGTGAAGAGTTCTCTAGTTTTTCCCATTCTATTGCTTTCCTCTATTTCTTTGCATCGATCACTTAGGAAGGCTTTCTTATCTCTCCTTGCTCTTCCTTGGAACTCTGCATTCAGATGGGTATATCTTTCCTTTTCTCCTTTGCCTTTCACTTCTCTCAGATATTTGTAAGGCATCCTCAGACAACCATTATGCCCTTTTGCATTCTTTTTTTGGGGGATGGTCTTGGTCACTGCCTCCTGTACAATGTCACGAACCTCTGTCCACAGTTTTTCAGGCACTCTATCAGTTCTTACCTCTTGAGTCTATTTTTCACTTCCACTGTATAACTAATGCAATATCTTTATGACTGCCTGTAACATTTAAAAGAGCCTACATTTCTGGGGTTAATACTTGTTTGGACATTAATTCCACATCATTCAGTTATGATTTATACCAGCTCTCCCTCCTTTACGTAAAGGAAAACTTACTCTTACTTCTTAGAAAAACAAACCATGAAGACTGCATATGCTCATCAATGTCAGTTAGGGGTTGCCCACTTACTTGGATCTTTCTCTAGCTTCCAAAGGAAATTCCTTTGCAATATGGGGCTGACCTAGGGTGGGAGCTAGAATACGGGTGGGAGCTAGAATACAGGTGGGTTTGCTGAGACTTGGTCTTAAAGGAGAATTTAGTGGCAGAAACCCAGGGACATGTTGCCCAGTTAGCCACAATCTACTCTAGTAATTCTGTATTTTATCCATACATGCGCTTCTGTATTGTAACGTATAATTGATGGCTTGTGATAGTTTTACAGTTGACTCATTAATTCTTTCTCAGTGGTTCATTAAAGTAATAGTGCATTTTACAGTTAATGACATCCTTGACATTCTAGATTTGCAGAAATGTGGTAATTACATTTCAAGCCCCATTAAGAGTCAAGTTCTAGATTAGACTGGAGATAGGGGAGTGAATGGAGTCCCCACATTGAAGAACTGGAAGCACAAGCAAACAAGCATATGCACACAGAAAGGTGAATACAAGCTGATCCTCCAAAAACACAGGTTTGAACTGCATGGGTCTGCTCATACACAGATTTTTTTTTTCAATAAATACCGTCTTACCCCACTGTAAGTATGCACAGACTGACTGTAAGGAACCCAAACACCTATGGAAGTGGGATCCACAGGGGGGCCTGGAACCAATCCCCCTCAGATACTGATGGGTTACTGTACTTTGTGAGGGATGAAATGTCAGCATACTGTGGATGTCCCTGGGTGGAGTACTGTGTGTGTGCACGTGTGTGTGTGTGCACACACATGCACCCATGTACATGGAGAGAATCAGTGAGAGATGAGGTGGAAGAAGAAGGCAATCTGGGACCAGAGTATTAACCAGTCTTCAGTGCTAACCTAAGAAATTTGGGCTTAATCCCTCAGTGATCCTCAAACATTTTGGTCTCACGACCTCTTTATACTCTTAAAAGAGAACCTTTGTTTATATGGGTTATATCTACTAATATTTACTATGTGCTGTACTGTGCTTAGTTGCTCAGTCATGTCTGACTCTTTGTGACCCCATGGACTGTAGCCCACCAGGCTCCTTTGTTCACAGGGATTCTCCAGGCAAGAATACTGGAGTGGGTTGCCATGTCCTCTTCCAGGGAATCTTGCCAACCCAAGGGTCAAACCCAGGTCTCCTGCATTGCAGTTGGATTCTTTACCATCTGAGCCACCAGGGAAGCCCATGAATACTAGAGTGGGTAGCCTATCCCTTCTCCAGGGGATCTTCCTGACTCAGGAATTCAACTGTAGTCTCCTGCATTGCAGGTGGATTCTTTACCAGCTATTAGAACTGAGAAACAAAAAATATTAACCCATTAAAATAACAATAAACTCACTACATGTTAATATATAACATTTTAAATAAAATACAACCATATTTGCTAAAACAAAAAAATTATGAGAAGGATTCAGTTTAGTTCAGTCACTCAGTCATGTCCGACTCTTTGTGACCCCCTGAACCACAGCACTCCAGGCCTCCCTGTCCATCACCAACTCCCGGAGTTCACCCAAACCCATATCCATTGTGTTGGTGATGCCATCCAACTATCTCATTCTCTGTTGTCCCCTTCTGCTGCCCTCAATCTTTTCCAGCATCAGGGTCTTTTTAAATGAGTCAGCTTTCTGCATCAGGTGGCCAAAGTATTGGAGTTTCAGCTTCAACATCAGTCACTCCAATGAACACCCAGGACTAATCTCCTTTAGGATGGACTGGTTGGATATCCTTGCAGTCCAAGGGACTCTCAAGAGTCTTCTCCAACACTACAGTTCAAAAGCATCAATTCTTCTGTGCTCAGCTTTCTTTATAGTCCAACTCTCACATTCATATATGACTACTGGAAAAACCATAGCCTTGACTAGATGGACCTTTGTTGACAAAGTAATGTCTCTGCTTTTTAGTACGCTGTTTAGGTTTGTACCATTATTTTATATTTTTGTAAATCTCCTTAAGATCTGGCTTATGAAAGACAGCGAGCTGGCTCTCACATCAGCTTCTGCATTTAATCTGTTGCAGTATAGCTGAAGAATATAAAGACAATCTGGCTTCATAAAGATAATATGGTTGGAAAAGGAGAGCCTCACAGACTTCCTGGAAAGGTCTCAGGGGTCCCCAGAGCTTCCTGGACCACACTATGAGAACTGCTGTTCCTGGTAATGCAAAGCCATCGAAAGATCATCAGCAGCGGACAGGCTGCTGTTTGGTGGCAATGTGAAAGTGGATTAGAAGGAGGAGGCCTTAGATAAGGGAAGCAGGAAGGGAGATGATTAAAAGGGCTCAGGTAAGACCATAGGAAGCCCTTCTTTAAGCAGAGACAACGCAGATGCAGAGAAATGGATTCACAAGTTAAGAGTCTGTGGGAACTGATATCCAAATGCATAACTTCAGGTATTCAGTACTGGAAATCCAGAAGGATGGTGACAATAAGGCATAAGCAGATTATTTCTGCTTTTAGTTGGCCAAAGAGGCAAGGGATAAGCCAGAAAGAGAAATAATATGAAAATTCAAGACCACTGACTCAAAGAGATCCAAATAAATGGACAGGCCCTGGCAAACTTACCTGTTTAAACTGCTATACTCAGTATGGTTTAAAACGACACTGAGGATTTCCCTGGTGGTCCAATGGTTAAGAATCCACCTGCCAATGCTGGAGACTTGGATTCAATCCCTGCTCTGGGAAGATTCCAGGGAGAAGGCAATGGCACCCCACTCTAGTACTCTTGCTTGGAAAATCCCATGGATGGAGGAGCCTGGTAGGCTCCAGTCGGGCATGACTGAGTGACTTCACTTTCACTTTTCACTTTCATGCATTGGAGAACAAAATGGCACCCACTCCAGTATTCTTGCCTGGAGAATCCCAGGGACAGAGGAGCCTGGTGGGCTGCCGTCTATGGGGTCGCACAGAGTCGGACACTACTGAAGCGACTTAGCAGGGAAGATTCCACATGCCACAGAGCAACTAAACCTGTGAGCCACAACTCCTGAAGCCCACATGCCCTAGAGCCCATGCTCTGCAACTGGAGAGTAGCCTCTACTCACCACAACTAGAGAAAGCCCTCACACAGCAACAAAGACCCAATGCAGCCAAAAATAAACAAATATTAAAAAAAAAAAACCCACAACACTGACAGCATTTGCTTTAAGAAGGTAAAATTAATTTCTTTATTAATGCAAATATCCCTGAAGGTTATGGAAAAGCTCCCAACTCTCCTTAGCCAATTAAGCATACCTTGGCATTAGTTAATTTAGTCAGATTGTTTTCTTTCTTAATGAGCACAGGAGAGCTTCAGATCACAGATCACATTAGAGCAACTGGCCTAGTAGGTACCATGGTGGGGCTCTGGGTATACTATGGGATAAAAGGGAAAAGAGATGGAGAATGTTAACTCCCTGTGGAAGATATTACTATCTGGATATTTTTAGTTTAAGAAGTGATTAGAGGGACGATTGTTAAGTGATTATTCAGTTCAGTTCAGTAGCTCAGTCGTGTCTGACTCTTTGCAACCCCATGAACCGCAGCACGCCAGGCCTCCCTGTCCATCACCAACTCCTGGAGTTCACCCAAACTCACGTGCATCGAGTCGGTGATGCCATTAAGAAGTAAATAAAATCACTGGGTAGCTGGTTGGCAAAAATCGCTAGTTAGCACTGAAAAAACACAAAAGACGTTTTGCTCATTGTAAAGTATATTTATGGCTTTCTGCCCAGTTCCAGAGATCAGACGAGAGGCAGATCATCCCAACAGAAATGAACTCTGTTCTCAAGCAGCTTCTCATTATGCCTCAAAGAGCCTAGAGAGTTGAGTAATATGGATTTTGGGGTGTGTGTGTCTGTGTGCATAATTTGAGGCTGAGACAGATGCAATCTCCATGGTCCAGGTAGAGGGCAGAAAAGTTGATACTTCTTACTTTCTAAATGCTACAGATTAGGAACCCAAATCTACTACAGGAATTCTCTTTATCTTCCACCATTTGAGTAATAGGGCCCTGTGGACAGTTCTCTGGGTTGAGCAAAGGATTACTTTTTGTATGGTCAGCACAGTTAGTATATTCAGAGGATGCAAGAATAAGCAAGATGTACCAATAGTACAGAGTATGATTTAAGAAATACAGATTCCTGTGTATAGAGCAAATGCTTAACTTACTAAATATCATTACTCCTTAACTCTGAGTTAGTATCCAAATGACTTTGATTTGAACAGATATTGGTATATAAAAACTTACTTTCATAAGCTCAAAAGGATTGTCTTGGTCTTCTTAAAAATGAAGTAAATTTCCAGGACACAGCACCCAGGCAAAGACCAAATCTGTCACTTCAGAACTCAGCGCCTCCCCAGTAATGTCACATTCTTAAATGTTTGTGATGATGCTCCTTACTTTCTATTGTTACTTTTTTAAAAAGAATTGTGACATGACCTGGGAAAGGCAGCCTTGATCATGTCAACTCTCTCTTCTGTAGAATGAGATCAATGATAGTCAATGTTCCACTTGCCATATAAGGTTTGTAAGGATTAAATCCTGTAAACATTTTTGTGAACCAAAAAGTCCCATGCAAATGTTAGTTACAGAGGAGCTCCTAGGGAGGCTGTATCCTTTTCATGCAGACAGGATGGCCCAATAAGGGAAGAGGCATTTATTGTAGGTGTTCTATATGTCATATTACCTCACTGAATACCATCTTATGTAGTGGGTGGTCATATCCCATTTTACATTTGAGGTACATGGAAGTTAAGTCATGGTTATCCAGGTCATTAAGTCATTTTTTGTATAGGTCTTCTGTGTATTCTTGCCACCTCTTCTTAATCTCTTCTGCTTCTGTATGGTTCTTATTGGTTCTGTTCTTTGTCATGCCCATTCTTGCATGAAATGTTCCCTTGATATCTCCAATTTTCTTGAATAGATCTCTAGTCTTTCCCATTCTACTGTTTTCCTCTATTTCTTGGTATTGTTCATTTAAGAAGGCCTTCTTATCTTTCCTTGCTATTCTCTGTACTCTGCATTCAATTGTGTATGTCTTTGCCTTTCTCTCTTGCCTTTTGCTTCTCTTCTTTCCTCAGCCACTTGTAAAGCCTCTTTAGACAACCACTTTGTCTTCTTGCATTTCTTTTTCTCTGGAATGGTTTTGGTCACTGCCTCCTGTACAGTGTTATGAACCTCTGTCCATAGTTCTTGAGGAATTCTATCTACCAGGTCTAATCCCCTGAATTTATTCATCACCTCCACTGTATAATCATGACCGTATAATACCATGCAAACTTTGGGGCATATAATCAGCATAGGTGAATTCAACAAACCTGCTGCCTTCTAAATCAACTATGGTCTTTTTCACTTCTGGTTTCTTTTTACTATAAAAAACTGCCTCGCCTTCTTGAGTGTGTGTGTAATCCTATTTATCTTTCAAATGTTCCCTCTCTCATCAAGGCAGAATTAATCACTCCTTGATGACACTGCTAATTCAATCCATAAAGCCCTTTCTCTAATAAGCAAGCTTATCATTAAAAAAATAAGCAACAAACTTTATAAAATACATGGAGAAAAAACATGAGAGAGTCCCTATAACTCTTGGTGATGCTCCACCAGGCTGAAATCAGGCTGACGTGATCTGTGTTTCAGGGATTAGAATTTAATAGCAAAAATGAGTCAGTTAAAACACCCAGTCAGAATGCTGCCTGTAGATTAAGTGCTTTGCATTGGGGATACAACATAACCTGAACTGCTAAATCCTAAGGGCTGACTGGTGATTTGCGTCTCAATCTCTTTTCATGTTATTTTCTTGGCAAAAGTTAACAAGGAGCACTCAGCCTAGGAAAGCTAGGTCCTCTATTTACCTCAGCAAGAAACAGATAAGCACAATGAATTTCAAGTTTTCCCAATTCAATGGCTTTGGTTTGACCTGGAGTGGGTAATGACTGTTGTCCCAAATGTGTCAATCTGAACATCAAACCCACCAGCTGGTGTTAGATTTTACATTCATTCAGTAACAATCCAGTTCCAAAGATAACACAATCCCTATGTGACAACTGGCACTTTTATGGTACAATCCACAAAACACATGAGCAATGTGCCAAGAAAATCATGATCGAACACTCGCCATTCCACCACCAAACCTAAACAAATTAACCTTCACCACTCATTGTTCAAGAACACATGGAACTATGCAAAACTATTCCAAATAAAGGCTGTACAGTCACTGAATGGTAATAGGTTCTATGTAACTAAATCCTAACAGCCGACCATTCCCTCTTCATGAGGAGTCCAGAGTGGATCATACCAGAACCCCTTTAAATTCTGCCACATAACCAAGAGTATTAATGCTTTTGATACTCATTTTCAAATTGACTGTGCTTAACATGCCAATTTAGAATAATCATATAAAAGTCTACAATAATTACGTACAGTAACTGATGCCTGAGGCAACAGAATGACTTAATGCTTGCTACTCAAGTACCTAGACGAAGCAGAGGGAAATGTACTGTTCTTCCTTCACCAGCCAAACACTGGTCTTCCTCCAGAAGGTGGGTGAGCTTCTGGCACCAGTGAAATAATAACACTGGTCTATTCTAGGCCAGAAGAAAAGTGACATCGACTTACTTAACAGTTGGCAATAGAGGGCCTGTAAACTTCTCTTCATGGTATCATCTGGTCCTGCTTGTCCTCCAGTTTATTCATGATTCTGTCTAGGAAATGGGAGAAGAAAATCATTACATCTGGGAAACAGAATTCAAGTCAATAATCATAAAGAACTCCACTCAATACGACTCTGGTGTTAAAGCCCAAAATAACTTACTTGAAGAGAAAAATTCTTGGAGTGACTTTACCACAATATAGTCTATGTTATAAAACTATCAATTAATCAATTAGCTTTTGAAACTACACATCACTCATATGGGCAACTAGAGGGTGAGAATCAGGCCTTGGGATTTTGAGGACTTCCAAAACATCTTTCCTGCATCTCTAGTTTTGAAACAGGAGAAATAAGGAACTTGTAATCTCATTTCTGCAATCCTGCTCACCAAACAAAACACTCCCCTGAAAGCTTCACCAATTTCAAATTGTATTATATTAAACAACTTTTATATTATTTTCTGATTACAAAAGATACCTCCAGTGTAGAATATCTGAAAAATATAGCTAAACAAAATATAGTTAAGAATGTACAAGAAATTACAAATCACCTATCTCTTCAGCTTTTCCTGTGTGCACTTCTATTGGTCTCTTTTGCTATATATTCTAATTTTTCTCCCTAGCAGTAGAAACATCTTCCTCTGTTGTTATTACACTTTACTACATTTTTTTTTTTTTTTTTGGCCGTATCTCTTGGCTTATGGTGTATTAGTTCCCTGGCCAGGATTTGAACTCAAGGCTCTCGGCAGTGAAAGTGTGGAGTTCTAAGCACTGGACCACCAGCGAATTCGCACTTTACAACTTTATTCTAAATGGCACACAGTATTTTTTTCAAGATAAGGTCCTAGAAACAGAATCACTAGGACACAATCTAAGGCTTTTGAAATACATTGCTGAGATGCCCTTCACCAACACCATATTATGAAAATCTCCATTAGACTACAACCTACTCAATGAAAGAAACTTGTATTTTCCTACCATCATTGCCAAGTAAACAGGCACATATTTCATCTTATTGCTTTCGCATTTTACAGGTTTATTAATCTTTTTAAAGACTGTAAATTCACATTTGGCAAAGATTCTCTAGTTAGGTGCTGAACCTTCTCCCGTAGACCTATCTGTGCACTTCCTTGTAAAACCGAGCAAAGGCAGCTCTTTTGCCCCTTTCCTGTTTGCCCATTTCTCCTCCCTTTTTAACCTTTAAAGAACCTAATGTAGGAATAAGATCATTAGGCAATTTAACTTAACTCCTGACTTATGCTGTCCTGAATGCACACCATGCCTTGCCTAACCTGCGAATTCTTCTCCAGGATAAAAAGAAGAGTGAAGAATTAACTAGTTAAAGAATGGTTAGCTCTCTACCCTGCAATGGCCCCCTAAGGAATCCTGTTGGCAGATCAAGGGGGCAAGGTAATATCTGGAGAGAGAGAGTCAGCCAGTCTGCACTCAGTAGAGATGATGCAGAACCCAGCCTCCTGCCTCGACAATTCTGAGATTCTTTTCCCCATTTTTCCCTTTAAAACTGTCATGGCTGAGCAGAATCCTTGGAGTTGGTCTCTGGACATGAGTCCACCTCCTCCCCAAGGCTGCCAAATTTTCTGATTAAAGCGTCTTTGCTTTCTACTGACACTTGCCTCTGGAATTACTGGCTTTTGAGTGGTGAGCAGCCAAACCTGAATTTGGTAACACTGGTTTTAGCAAGAACCCTGCTAAATTAATTTAACCAGCACCCCAAACCCTCAATATTTGATCAGATTTACTCTACCATCCTACCTTCAGCATAAGCTTGGTTGGTCAATTTAGCCAAACCCCTTACCCTGGTGCTTCCTCTTAGTAATTTTCCACCCACTGACTCCCATTCTGCTCCTTGGCTATCTATGCCCACTTGACCGTGCTTTATTCAGGGTGGAGCCCAGTCTCTCACCCTTACTGTAAAATCCCATTGCAATGGTCCCTGCATCCATTCATATGGTCTTGAATAATGTATGTCTTGCCACCTTTAACAAATGTCACTGAATGTTTTTTAAAGACATTCCTTAACCATTCTCTACTGGCATGCTGTTTTGTTTTGTTTTTTCTTACGATACCCCAAGTAGAAATGATCTATCCTTAAATTTTTTCTCAAGTATAATTAATGTATCATAAAATTCAGCCTTGAAAGTAGACAATTTAGTGGTTACCAGCATATTAAAAGTTGTGCAACCATCACCAATACCTAATTCCAGAACATTTTCATCACTCTAAAAAGAAATTCCCATGTTTATTAGCAGTTATTTCCTAATATCTTCTCTCTCCAGTCCCTGGCAACCACTAATCTACTGCACTATGGGTTTGCCAATTCTGTAACTTTCACACAGAATATATGGCCTTTTGTGCCTGGCTCTTTCAATTAGCATAGTGTTTTTAAGGTTCATTCATGTTGTAAAGCATGCTGTTTTTTTCTTATTTTTTGGTAAGAATTATGCATACACACACACACACAAAACCATGGTTAGAAAGGCCTTCCTTACTTAATTAAGGATTACATAAAAAGTTATAAATAGTTGCCTAGATTTTCTTCTGCTATTTTTTAAATTTCATTTAGATCTGTTTCTGAACTTTGTGTTATGTTTTACTTCTCTGTCTGCTCATTCTCCCATTAAACAATATGTATTGTTTAACTCAAATTCTTAGTAGAACTAGTTCTGCATTACTTTCCCTTTTAGAGACCCAGGTTCGATCCCTGGGTTGACAAGATCTCCTGGAGTAGGAAATGGCAACCCACTCCAGTATTCTTCCCTGAGAATTCCATGGACAGAGGAGCCTGGTGGGCTCCAGTCCACGGGGCTGCGAAGAGTTGGACACAAATGAACACACATGGATGGATGTTGTTCTTTGAGCTTGTTCTCCCCCAAATTAACTTTAAGATAATTTTATTAAATTTCAGAAAAAAAATCATTGGGATTATAATTAAAATTATCTTCTATTTGTTTATTAATCTGGGAGAGACTTGATTTCATCAAAATCCAAGTGTGCTGAGGGAATTAAATTTTTTAAAGATTGTAGCTCTGGAGATCAGAAGAATCCCTTTTAGAGGAAGAGAAGAGCTCTTGTTTTGTGGGGTGGGGTAGGGGGTGGGGGAACAATAGCTCAATGACTTCTTTGGCTAACCCACCCCCAGTGTGATCTAGCTGAGTAAGAGGGAGAGAAAGAGAGAGTTAAATTGCTCTCCATTATAATATAAGAGGGGGCTTCCCTAGTGGTTCAGTTGGTAAAGAATCTGCCTGCAATGCAGGATACCCAGGTTCAATCCCTGGGTTGGGAAGATCCCCTGGAGAAGGAAATGGCAACCCACTCCAGTACTCTTTTCTGGAGAATTCCATGGACAGAGGAGCCAAGCAGACTACATGACTGTGCAACTAACTTTAACTTTTGACTTTGATAACATAAGAGGAGGTTTAAGTTCCCAAAGGCTAGAAAAGAGGGATTAAGTGGTCTAGAAATCAGAGAGGCTGAGGAGATAAACAAGAGATACTGTGAGGCAGAACAGGCAATTCCAAAAGACAGCAGTAGGTAAGACACAAGAATAAAGGATAGAATGAGAAATTCCCCACAAACTTTAATATGTGTAATATTTAATTTTCCACTGCTTTTTGTTTTATGCTATTTGTACTTAGACACCACATCTGTCCTCCTTCTCTATGCCACAACAGTTATCCACCACTAGGACCCTCAAAAACCTCAGAAAGTCTTGCACGAAACAGCCTTGTGTTAGTGATGCTCAGCTGGGCAATGAAAGAGACTATGTCTTAAGACAAGAGTGACTGGAAATGGAGATAGGAGCCACAAGGACCATAAGCAATGATTGGTAGGCATCTTCGGAGTGCTCAGGACCCGGTAAGCATGCAACAAATGTGCTGCGAATAAAGAAATAAATGAATGGATAAATGAATAATCAAGTAATAGGAGAACAGAAATATTTGTAGTTGATGTTGATCAAGAGGAACATAAGTCCCTCAATCATCTCTGGAAATGCTTGGAGATTTTCAAGAAACTGTTAGACTTGTCACAATAGATGGAATAGAGTCATGTCATTCGAATATCAAAGAAACAACTGAGCACATAAATATGGGACACTTGAGTCCTCTGGGTTACCCAGGGCTATTCTAACTACAAGCACCATATGACCTACTATTTACTCAAAACTAATCTTTAGGTCCTTCTGTGGAGTTTTGTTATGTTTTTCTTCATTTAAGTTCTATAGTCTTGTCGAGTTAATCCCTAGGCATTTTACACCTATATGTACTCTTGCCACGGTGATGGAATTTCCATTTCCATTATATTTTCTAAATTGCTTCTACATGGAAATGACTGAGTTTGTATATTTACTTTGTGACCTAACTGAACTCACTTAGAGTTCTAATGATGGTTTCTCAGCGAGTCTCTGGGGTCACTTGCGCTCCTTGGCTGGATAGAGAGGCATGGTGAGATTTCATCAAAAGCCTCTTTTTAACCACATTAATTGTATTAACCATTAACTGTATTAACATTAATTGTATCTAGTCCCTCAGGGAATAATTTAGGAGCTCCAATGATGACAGCTAATCCTAAGAATGTACAGAGTTTTATAGCCAAAAGGCCGAAGAAAAGAAAAATGAGAGGAGGAAGATGAAAACACCTGACCAGACATGCAGAGATAGAGGCACAGGTGGGGACCTGGCTGATCATGAGCTCAGGGGAGATGAGAAGGTGCAAGTAACACGAATCACTCCTTAGCAAGCGCGAGCCTCAGAGAACCCTGCCTCTCCTTTTGGGTTAAATGAAACTGTTCTATCAATTTTATTGACTTGGGAGGGAAATCTCTTTAGAAATGTCCACGTACCCAGGGAAGAAGTAATAAAGAACCAAATGAAAACCTCTTGACATTTGATATGTAAATTGACTTGAAAAGACAAGTTCATAGAGAACAAATGAGAAAGAATACCCAAGAAAATTCTGGAAAAAAAAAATTCCAAGAAGATGGGGCCAGGGAGAGAGGGACTGCCAGGCCTACTAGACATTAAAACATCCTCAAAAGCCTCTATATTTAAAATAATTTGAAACTGGCATATGAATATACCAAATTATACGTGCATATTTATGATACAATAAGAACAGTAATATTAAATCAGCAAGCAAAAAGATGAACTTTTAAATAAACATTTTGAGATAATGGCAGAGCAATATGGATAAAGTTAAAATTGTACTCATTCCAAATATCACATACCAGCATAAACTCCAATAAGGTAGACATTTAACTGTAAAAAAAAAAGTAAAGAATACAAATACTAGAAGGAAATATGAGTAATTCTTCTATTACTTGGGGGTAGAGAAGGTTTGCTAACTCTGAGTCAAAGTTTGAAGCAATAAGGAAAAAGATAAACTTTATTACATAAAAAAATTACTCAGTAAAAACTATAATTAAGTAAAACAAAAGTTAAAAACTATAAAAATGTTCAACTTATAAGAAGGAAAGATTTAAAGTCCCTAAATTTTTCCCCAAATCAATCTTCATGGTGCTTTAGCAGTTGTCTGCATACATGGGCAGAATGGCAAAAATCTGAACCACCCAGCACACCTGCTCCATACTGAGGTTAAGCAAGGCAGTGCTCTGTCTTTGTGTTTCAGCTCTCATACTGTGAACAGTGTCCTTTCAACAGGCAATTTAGTGCCATGCTTTTTAGCATTTTGTGCTTTTTATTGACATCTCTGTTTGAAATGGCCCCCAAGCATAGTGCTGAGGTGTCTAGTGTTCCTAAGTGCAAGAAGACTGTGATGAGCTTTACAGAGAAAACACATGTCTTAGATAAGCTTTGTTCAGGCATGAGTTACAGTGCTATGACTGTGAGTGCAAAGTTAATGAATGAACAGTGCCTATTACACAAGGCATCTTTAGACAGAAACACATATAAAACAAGACTATATATGGATCAGTTGACAAAAATGTGACCAGATCTAATAGGAACCTAACCTTATATTTCCCTTAGGAGCACAGATTCAGTCTTAACTCATTTAGTCATTCAGTATTCATGACAACTTTATAGAATATAACTACTATGAGTAATGAAAACCAATGGTATTTGAGTCCAGCTTTAAAATATTTTGTGGAGCAAAGAATGAATATGATGAGCAATCCATGCCAACAGTAGAGTTTGAATAAAACAGGATAATAATTCACCATCTCTTTGGGACAGAGAAAGATTTGATTAATCTGATGGCTAACACTTGCTCTCTGGGAAAGAGGGGAAAAGGAATAGCAGAATTGACATATCAATTAACATCACAGGCCTGTGAAGTTTGGAATGGAACATTCTCCTCCATTTTACAGGTAGAGACACAGACACCAAGTCATAGTCTTTTTATGAGTAGAAATAATGACTTTGTTCTGCACATGATTTCTGATACTCTAAAATTAGGTAGCTGAAAGTGAAAGTGAAGTGAAAGTGAAGTCACTCAGTCATGTCTGACTCTTTGCGATCCCACGGACTGTAGCCTACCAGGCTCCTCCATTCATGGGGTGTTCTAGGCAAGGATACTGGAGTGGGTTGCCATTTCCTTCTCCAGGAGATCTTCCCGACCCAGGGATTGAACCCAGGTCTCCCTGAAGTTTATATGATATCTAAGATTCATGGCCTTTCTAGACATTATATTTCTCATCACAAAAATTATAATAGAGTGATGATGAAAAAGAAAGACTTTCCTTTTCTAAAAAGTCCTCATGGAATAATCATATCAATTATGGTCACTCCTTGATTTAGCCATTTAACAATTCATCTTATGTCTTCCATGTGCCTAGTAGTGTTTTTGTTTTTTTGTTTTGTCAAGAAATGAGTCTTTATTCAAGATCAAACCTACCAGCTATGAGACCTTGAGCTGGATTCTTGACTTCCCTGATCCTTGCATTTCTTGTAAGGTATAAGAATAGTCCTTGATATGCTTGTGGCAAAGACTGAGACAACCCATGCAAAAGGCAAGATAACAAATCAGGCCAGAGCTCACCAACCATCTTAATTTTGCTTCTCTTAAGCCATAAAACAAAAGCTTTTGGGCTATTCCCCAAAGGGCCTCTTCTGTAAATCCAGTGTCTTATTTAAATTGACTTTAGAGATTACTTATATGGGGATAAGTTGAACTTTAAGATTCTTATTTAGAACTTATACATTTGTCTTCCTTAAAAAGGATCTGAGGAAGTTCACTATCAGATACAACTTGTACAGTAGAAATACTAACAAATCAAAGCACATTAATGGCATCAGAAAGACAGATCCAGAATTACAGGGAGAAAGGGGGCAATTCATTTTACCACAAGGTGCACTGGGGCCATACACCTCCCTTGGAGCTTCTTGAAAATAAAGGCAAAAAGGACAGCTAGTACCATGGCTTTTTTTGTTTTTGGCTGCATAAATAGAAGTACATTCTCTAGTTTGTTCAGAAATACAAACCTCTTCTGCCATTAAAATCTAAGAAAAGATCATTAGACAAATCTCTTGATAAGCATACAAATAGAATATTCTTGCCATGGCTGCTTCTTATGCTGTGTGGGCTCGGTTGCTCAGTTGTGTCTGACTCGTTGTGACCCCATAGACTGTAGCCTGCCAGGCTCCTCTGTCCATGGGACTTCCCAGCCAAGAATACAGGAGTGGGTTGCCATTTCCTACTCCAGGGAATCTTTCTGACCTAGGGATCAAACACTTGTCTCTTGCGTCTCTTGCACTGACAGGCAGGTTCTTTATCACTGTGCCACCTGGGAAGCCAGGCTGCTCCTTATCAATCCACAATAAACACTAACGTCTTTGTGTTAAGTAGGAATTCCAGAATTTTTTGATAAGCAGTAGGAGCACCATGCTTCAGAGAGTGAGGCAGGCCTGCCCCTGAGTAGCTTTGCTACATGAACTTGGGCAAGTTACTTTACTTCTCTGAGACACAGCGTTCTCATCCGTAAATGGGGCTGACACCTAAATCAAAGGATTGCTGAGAGAATTAAGTGAAGTGAAGAACTTACTGTGTACTTGATATATTGTATGTGTCTCATCTTTTCTGTCAAGCTAATAGTGTACAGACACACTGCTTCCGGTCGTGTGCGGATAGAGAACTAGGAAAATAGGGAGAACTGATGTTCAGTAAGTCAGCCCAGGGCCTGAGCTGCTGTGTTACCCCAGGAAGGCAAGTGTGATGGTTTCTCAGGTTCACTTACACCAAAAGTCACAAATGAGTGTATGTGTCCACAGCGTTGGGTCTGGGTCATAATGGTGTTTTCAGAATATGAAGTTCTTTTGATAGAGACAGTTTGCAGTTTAAACACAAGAATATCCTTCACTTCCATAAAGAAATATTCTCTCTCACTTTTCTTGAAACTTATAGCCCTCCTACTCTTTCTTCCAAATTTTCTCATTTTTGCACAAGAACTAGCTCACCCTACTCTGGGATCAACAGTGTGAGCATGATTACAATGACTGTTGCTTTGCCTCAGGTCTGGGAGTTTAGTTTATAGGAAGTAGTGGGGACTATGGTGAACTTGAAAGCAGAAAAAAAATAGTTTTTTTTTTTTTTGTCTCCAGCCAATTGTCAGCAGAAAAATAGCTCTCTATTTCTTTTATCTTAAAGAAACTGAAAATCCTCTCAAAATTTTTTCCCTAAATTTTCAACAGAGGTTAGAAATTTTAGATGAAACGAATCACCAGTCCAGGTTCGATGCATGATACTGGATGCTTGGGGCTGGTGCACTGGGACGACCCAGAGGGATGGTATGGGGAGGGAGGAGGGATGAGGGTTCAGGATGGGGAACACATGTATACCTGTGGCAGATTCATGTTGATATATGGCAAAACCAATACAATATTGTAAAGTTAAAAAAAAAAAAAAAGAACAGAAGAAAAAAAATATTAGCAATGAATTCATATAGGCCAAGGCTGTGGAATTTCTGACTTATAAGGGTTCTCCTGCAGCAGAGCCTGCACAGTGACTGTTGGGGGCTGGGAAGACAGAAAGGACATGCAGCTCTACCTTCTACCCAAGCTCTGTCCTCCAGGAGCCCTGGGGCCCAATAAACTTCAAAGGATGAAACACACCTTCAGTAGAGCTCCTTCCCTCTCCTCCCCTTCATATTTCCTTCTCTGAAAAAGAAAAGAAACTACTGGGAGTTTACAGACCCACTGAGATTTAATTTCAGTAGAATTTAAAACAAAAGGGCAAAAATTATTCATCTGCTAAGGAAAAGCCTACAAAAGGGGATTGATTGATAAGATGTGGATTCTGCTTGGAGGACTGAGAGGTGACTGCCTGAATGTTCTTCAAGACCAACTGGACTTTATTTGCATCTGTTGTGGGTGGGTATTCTGCTCTCCACAGACACTGAAGTCAGCAGAAGGATAAAAATAGGACCAGAAGTTTGAGGCATATTAGAATGACACAGACCTTCTCCTTCTGGCATTAAAGTGTATTGAGACCACTTATCTCATTTGAGGAGACAGAAAGGTGCTTGTGCGAGGTGAAGAATACGTATTACACATCCCTTTTTATAGTTTTGATATTAAAGACTGAATACCAAAGTCAAGGAATTATATGATACTGTAGCAATGCCAAATACTAAAGGAGCATGTTCTATCATTTGCACCAGCTTATGAAAAAGATTATTTCTCATCCACAGTAAACTCAAGCATTTTTCTTTTTATCTTTTGCAGTGTTTGAGAAACATTCTCAGATATTGAATTTGGGGATCTTAAAAATGTGTATTTCTTTTGGGTAGCAGGCATTTGTTCTGAAAGATGCACCACATTTTTATAATGGAAAGAGAGGCAAGGCCTTATGAAACAGGCAAAATTGTCATCTGAATGTTTACATGTGGAAAGACTATTTAAACCCACGATGCACAATTTGAATGGGCAGTATATTTCAGCATGTGAAATTATTCATAATAGCATAGCAATTGCTAAATTTTAATTTTGACTTGTTGGCTGAAAAAAAAAAAAATGTATGATCAAACAGTTGAGAATTATGTTTTATTTGGCAGACTTGCTGAGGACATCAAGCCTGGGAAGCAGCCTCTCAGATAGCTCTGAGTTCAAAGAGATAAGGGAGGAGTCATGATTTTTGCAACAAAGGGGAGATAGCAGGAACATCAAAAGATTACTGTTAATTAAAGAAAACCAGATATCTCAGGTTAAGGAGATTTAGTGCTTCTCCATGAATGGGAAGAGGACTTCCCTGGTGGCTCAGATGGTAAAGTGTCTGCCTACAATGCAGCAGACCCAGGTTCAATCCCTGGGTTGGGAAGATCCTCTGGAGAAGGAAATGGCAACCCACTCCAGTACTCTTGCCTGGAAAATCCTATGGACAGAGGAGTGTGGTAGGCCGCAGTCCATGGGGTCACAAAGAGTCGGACACGACTAAGCGACTTCACTTCACTTCACTTCACTTCACTTCATGAATGGGAAGACACAAGAGTTTCAGCTCATTTAAAACATTCCTTTGATATGCAACTCAGCTATCTGGGGCCAGAATACTTTTCTTTCCCATCCTTTGACCCCTCAGGCATACCACTGGGGCAGCTGCAGTAGCTGAGGGCTTGGTCGCCTGGCAAGCTAACTCATTTGTCTCTATTCTGAAGTGAAGTGAAGTCGCTTAGTCGTGTCCGACTCTTTGCGACCCCATGGACTGCAGCCTAACACGCTCCTCTGTCCATGGGATTTTCCAGGCAGGAGTACTGGAGTGGGTTGCCATTTCCTTCTTCAGAGGATCTTCCCAACCCAGGGATTGAACCTGGGTCTCCCAGATTGTGGGCAGACGCTTTACCATCTGAGCCACCAGGGAAGTCTCTGAGCTCCTTTGGAGCTGTAGTGGCTTGATGGCTGTGTCATCCTTTGTTTACTGATACAGGAGGCAATATTTTTCATTTATAAACCTTTAACCTCAAACTCTCTTCCGCTTCCTTAGCTCCTCCCATCCCACCTCCATCCGCATAAAGCCTTCTTTAATGCTTGAGCTCGTATGAAGACATTTTAATTTGTGGTTTCGTTTAATCTTTGAAAATACATAATTTATATCAAGTGATTCCACAGGATATAGTCTGTTGAATGTGCAGTTTGAATAACAATTATAATGACATGAAAAATTATGTGGGCAAGAGTGGGATGGGTCAATACCAAAAGCTGAAGCCATCACTTGAAGAGTATGGATCAAGGTCACAGGTAAGGCCTGTGCAGACAAGCTCAGTCCACAGGGAAGCCATGGCATCCCAAGCATTTCTGATGAACTTTATACCTCAATTTTTTCCTCAACTTTACACTTTGCTTCAGGAAGCATGAATTAAGTAATACAGTTAATCTCACTTGTGAGGGCCTAAAATGCTAAACAGATCATTTAACTGTGTTGATAATTCTGTCTTGCTTTGATGACCACAAAGGCCAGAATAAATATCCAGAAGAACCAAGACTGCTGTTTCCCAAACAAGCTGATAGTCAGCATCTATTTTAAAATAAATTCCTAGGTGTTTCCCTCAGGAATTCTAATTCCAGGTTCTTAGATGGGACAATTTTAAAAGGTTCTCAAGCTGACTCTCATGATAAGCCAGGGATGGAGACCAAGACTGAATCTAGCTGCTCTAACCCCGACTCTAATAGCACATTAGAACTATGGAGGAACATAAGAGATCAACCAAGCAAACTCCCCAGGGACCGTGAGAAGCTTCCAGGAGAACCAGGGATCCTTGTTGCTGTTCAGTTGCCAAGTCGTGTCCAACTCTTTTCCAACCCCATGGAATGTCGCATGCCAGGCCTCCCTGTCCCTCACCATTTCCTGGACTTTGCCCAAGCTCATGTCCATTGCATCTGTGATGCCATCCAGCCATCTCATCTTTTGTCGCTCTCTTCTCCTTCTGCCTTCTATCTTTCCCAGCATAAGGTCTTTTCCAATGAGTTGGCTGTTCGCATCACGTGGCCACAGTGTTGGAGCTTCAGCTTCAGCATCAGTCCTTCCAATGAGTATTCATTCAGGGTTGATTTCTTTTAAGATTGACTGGTTTGAATTCCTTGCTGTCCAAAGGACTCTCAAGAGTCTTCTCTAGCTCCACAGTTCAAAAGCATCAGTTCTTTGGTGCTCTGCCTTCTTTATGGTCCAGTTCTTATAACTGTAGGTGACTACTGGAAGGACCATAGGCTTGACTATACAGACCTTTGCTGGCAAAGTGATGTCTTTACTTTTTAACATACTGTCTAGTTTTGCCATAGCTTTCCTGCCAAGAAAAAATCGTTTTCTAATTTCATGGCTTCACTCACCATGCACAGTGATTTTAGAGCCCAAGAAGAGGAAATCTGTCACTGCTTCCACCTTTTCCCCTTCTATTTCCCATGAAGTGATAGGGCCAGGTGCAATGAGCTTAGTGTTTTAAGCCAGCTTTTTCATTCTCCTTCATTCTCAAGAAGAGGTTCTTTAGTTCCTCTTCACTTTCTGCCATTAGAGTAGTATCATCTGCATATATGAGGTTATTGATATTTCTCTAGGCAATCTTGATTCCATCTTATAACTCATCCAGCCTGGCATTTCTCATGATGTGCTCTAAGTATAAGTTAAATAAACAGGATGACAATAAATAGCCTTGTTGTACTCCTTTCTCAATCTTAAACCAATCAGTTATTTCATATAAGGCTCTAACTGTTGCTTCTTGACTGGCGCACAGGTTGCCCAGGAGACACGTAAGATGGTTTGGAGTTCCCATCTCTTTAAGATTCTTCCAGTTATGATCCACACATTCAAAGGCTTTAGCACACAGTCAAAAAACTACACTAAATGTTTTTCTGGAATTCCCTTGCTTTCTCTATGATTCAGCAAATGTTGGCATTTTGATCCTGAGTTCTCTGCCTTTTCTAAACCTAGCTTGGACATCTGGAAGTTCTCAGTTCATGTCATGCAGTTTATGGTTTAGTATGCAGGATTTTGAGCATCACTTACAATCATGGGAGATGAATGCAATTGTTTGGTGGCTTGAACATTTTTTAGTTATTGCTCTTCTTGGGAACTGGAATGAGGATTGACCTTTTCCAGTCCTGTGGCCATTGCTGGGCTTTCCAAATTTGCTGAAATATCAAGTGCAGCACTTTAATAGCATCATCTTTTAAAATTTTAAAAAGCTCTGATAGAATTCCATCACCCCCACTAGCTTTGTTCATAGTGATGCTTCCTAAGGCCCACTTGATTTCACATTCCAGGATGTCTGGCTCTAGGTGAGTGATTACACCATCGTGGTTATCTGGGTCATGATGATCTTTTTTGTATAGTTCTTCTGTGTATTCTTGCCACCTCTTCTGTTAGGTCCATACCACTTCTGTCCTTTATTGTGTCCATCTTTGCATGAAATGTTCCCTTGATATCTCTAATTCTCTTGAAGAGATCTCTTCTTTCCCGTTCTACTGTTTTCCTCTATTTCTTTGCATTGGTCACTGAGGAAGGCTTTCTTATCTCTCTGTGCTATTCTTTGAAATTCTGCATTCAAATGGGTATATCTTTCCTTTTCTCCTTTGCCTTTAGCTTCTCTCCTTTTCTCAACTATTTGTAAGGCCTCCTCAGACAACCATTTTGCCCTTTTGTATTTCTTTTTCTTGGGGATGGTCTTGATCACTGCTTCCTGTACAATGTCACAAACCTCTGTCCATAGTTCTTCAGGCACTCTGTCTGTCAGATCTAATTCCTTGAATCTATTTGTCACTTCCACTGTGTAACTGTGAGGGATTTGATTTAGGTCATACCTGAATGGTCTAGGTGGGAGGAGGTGGGAGGAGAAGGGGACGACAGAGGATGAGATGGCTGAATGGCATCACCGACTCAATGGACATAGGTTTGGGTGAACTCCACAAGTTGGTGGTGGACACCCAGGCCTGGCCTGCTGCAGTCCATGGGGTTGCAAAGAGTTGGACATGGCTGAGCGACTGAATTGAACTGAATGAATGGTCTAGTGGTTTCCCCTACTTTCTTCAATTTAAGTCTGAATTTGGCAATAAGAAGTTCATGATCTGAGCCACAGTCAGCTCCTGGTCTTGTTTTTGCTGACTGTATAGAGCTGCTTCATATTTGGCTGCAAAGAATATAATCAGTCTGATTTCGGTATTGACCATCTGGTGATGTCCATGTGTAGAGTCTTCTCTTGTGTTGTTGGAAGACAGTGTTTGCTATGACCAGTGTGTTCTCTTGACAAAACTCTGTTAGCCTTTGCCCTGCTTCATTTTTCACTCCAAGGCCAAATTTGTCTGTTACTCCAGGTATCTCTTGACTTCCTACTTTTGCATTCTAGTCCCTATGATGAAAAGGACATCTTTTTTTGATGTTAGTTCTAGAAGGTCTTGTAAATCTTCATAGAACATTCAATTTCAGGTTCTTCCTCATTACTGGTTGAGGCACAGACTTGGATTACTGTGATATTGAATAGTTTGCCTTGGAAACAAATAGAGATCATTCTTTCGTTTTTGAGATTGCACGCAAGAACTGCATTTCAGACTCTTGTTGACTATGAGGGTTATTCACTTTCTTCTAAGGGATTCTTGCCCACCGTCATAGATATAATGGTCATCTTAATCAAATTCACCTATTCCGATCCATTTTAGTTCTCTGATTGCTAAAACATTGATGTTCACTCTTGCCATCTCCTATTTGGCCACTTTCAATTAACCTTGATTCATGGACCTAGAACTCCAGGTCCTATGCAATATTGTTCTTTATAGCATCGGACCATACTTCCATCACCAATCACATCCACACCTGGGCGTTGTTTTTGCTTTGGCTCTGCCTTTTCAATCTTTCTGGAGTTATTTCTCCACTGATCTCCAGTAGCATATTGGGCACCTACCAACCTGGGCAGTTCATCTTCCAGTGTCATCTCTTTTTGCCTTTTCATACTGTTCATGGGGCTCTCAAGGCAAGAATATTGAAGTGGTTTTCCATTCCCTTCTCCAGTGGACTATGTTTTGTCAGAGATTAAGTCTGACCACATTTTGAGAACCCCACTTTGTAAACCACATGGTTATACTACTGTGGAGTTGATGAAATAATGTGTGCCTACACTCATCATTAATATATGATGAGAGATTAATATATCAAAAATCACTCTACAGCCAGATTTTGCCTTACCAGCTCTATCAGACAAGTTATTTTACTATAGCAAATTATTACAAAGTAGAAAATGTGTTACTCTTCTTGTCTCATCTGTAAACAAGTATCACACCTACACTACAAGGTTGTTTTGAGAATAAAATAATATCCCTATCCTTTCAGAGGAAGGACAAATGATGTCTTCTGGAGAGCACCAGACAAGGTGTTTGGAGATGGAATCTACACTAACTTTCAAGGTGAAGAAGCATTTTGACTAGTAAAGGTGGAAAATCTCAAAGCTGCAGAGAGAGGACAGTGAGGCAGGAGTTTGGATGAGTAAATTAAACAATAGAAGACCTACTACTGGCTGCTTTAAAACTCCTAAACAATGCAGTTTTTGATATAGCGTAACTGTCTCTCCAGCTTCTTAGGTAGGGTTGAGTCAAAGATTCCATCTTCTAGGGGTGCGAAGGAAATACAGAGAAGACAGACTGACAGGGAAGCAGCAGGTAGTGGTCGGGAAGCAGAGAGTCAGAAGCTGGGCCTCCAAGGCTCAGTCTTCCCAGATCTGAACAACAAAATAAGTGCTTACTCCATGAGATAGCTGGCATCTCACTGTCCTGGGAGTCCCAGGACCCAGAACTTCTCCCATCATGTCTGCCCAGGACTAGATGGTCACCACCAGCTGGTGCCAAACATAGGTCCACACCTGGGTAGAGCTGATCATGTAGCTGGATCCTCAGGTCTCTAGGCTAGCTGTGTAGGCGCTCATCATCAACTCCACAGTTTTATAATCATGGGGTTTACAAAGTGGGGTTTTCAAAACGTGGACCTCAGATCACCAGCAGCATCCAAGAAGTTGTTAGAAATACAAATTATCAGGCTCTAACCTAGACTCCTTGAATCAGCAACTCTGGGGAGGGGGTTCAGCAGTTTTTGCTTCAACAAACCCTCCAGGATGCACACATAAGTCTGAGAAGCTCTGCTTTGCATGGATGAGTTTGTGGACGCCTTTATCATGCTATAGCTGAGTTTTACTCTTCAACTCTTGCTTGGACAAATTATTACTCTTCAAAGAAGCAATAGTGAGGAAAGAGGGATTTGGAGCAGAAAGACTCATTTCAAGCATCTCTTTCTTCTGCAACAGACTCTAAGTCATCAGTTCATCAGCGGGGAAGACATTTACAGTTCTTTAGTTCAACCAGAATGTTGGTGTTGGCATTCACAGCTCTTGTTGAGAGCATTTAGCAGTGTCTGAATTCTAATGGCTAAATTAGAAATACCACCCATTTTCATGATTCAACTTATTAGGCTGGTATTATTAATGCTCTGTGAGTAACCCCTGTATAGGGGGTGTGTGTATTAAAACATGGGCTTTGTGGTAGGAAAACCGACAAAATGATTGCCATGTTTGTCTCTGCTGTAGTTATATACCATCAGTAAGAACTAGACCTTTCACTGAATTAAAATTCTAAACACAGGCAGCCAGAATTGATTTAAATGATCAAATCCTAGAACGACTACTTTCAAATAAATCTCTCACTTAGAATCTAAAAAACTTAATAGTGGCAGCCAACACTTAAAGGTAAATCAAATGTGTAAGCCATCTGTGCCGTGCAAATCAGCTCAAATCAGATGTCTAAAATTCAGAGGTCTAAAAGCAGAAGAAAACAGAGAGCTACACCTTAAAGGAATCAGACTGGTGATGAGCCAAGATTAAACAATAAATAAATAAAACAATTAACTCTCTGTTTCCCCAGGCTGTCCTTCTTCAAGCTATTGCTACACACTGACAGTTGGATGCAGGCTTTGTAAGTTGAAGTGTAAGTCCCGGGAAAGCAGAAATTTTGCTTATCTTACCCATTGCTGTATCCTCAGTCTTTAGAAATGGGTCAAGCACAAGGTTGGTATCCAGCATATTGACTAAATGCATGAACGATCCTACAAATGACTGTACTGTACACAAAACTGTGGCACTGTCACAGAATATTCTGTGATGACAGAAGTGTTGTGTAAGTTGTAGTGTCCAATACAGTAGCCACCTGTAGCTGGTGGCTTAAAATGTGGCTCATGTAGCTGGGGACATAAATCTTAAATCTAAGTGGCTACTATATTGGACAGCACAGTTATAGAGGCTACAGACGTGTGGAGGAAAAAACAGAAGAAAAGTATGTAGTGCAGGGAACTTGTTACTTATGAATTCTGACCTGGGAGGTGGTGCAGATAAGGGCAGGTTGGGTAGGGTGGTCGCTGGTTTTCAGATTCTTCCCACTTTCCCTTCAACCACTAAAGGCTGTGGCAGCAGCTGTTGAGGCAAGGAAGGCTGGGTTTCAGATTTAAGGAGGAGAGACTGCATTCCTCTCCCATCAGGGACAAGGTGGTGCTGAACCGATGGGCACCCCAACAGATGAGAGTGACCACTGGATGGCAAATGATACTTAGCGTCTGCAGAAGCAAAGGCAGTGATGAGTTCTGGGTCTTTCTCTTGGCTCAGTTTGCTTTCTGGTTCATGAGTTTATTCATTTGATTATTTTTACTCATTCAAGGATCTTCCAATATCTTCATTAATACACAGGCCCTCTTTTCTCAATATCCTTTGTTAGGGGACACTATACAAAGGTCTGATCCTTTGAGGTTATTGGGCTTGTCACAGAGGAAATCCTGGGAAGAATGGGCTGTCTTACAAAATGAGATGATTAAATAAAAGTCATTTAATCTTACTATTTTAAAAAAGATATGCCCTTTTCTTTTTCTGCCCAAATTAGTAGGCCTTGCTGCTGCTAAGTTGCTTTAGTCGTGTCCGACTCTGTGCGACCCATAGATGGCAGCCCACCAGGCTCCTCCATCCATGGGATTTTCCAGGCAAGAGTACTGGAGTGGGTTGCCATTGCCTTCTCTGTAGTAAGCCTTAGGAAGCACGAATATGAACAAAACTAGTGGAGGTGATGGAATTCCAGCAGAGCTATTTCAAATCCTAAAAGATGATGCTGTTAAAGTACTGCACTCAACATGCCAGCAAATTTGGAAAACAGCGGTGGCCACAGGACTGGAAAAGGTCGGTTTTCATTCTAATCCCAAAGAAGGGCGATGCCAAAGAGTGATCAAACTACCGCACAATTGTACTCATCTCACATGCTAGTAAGGTCATGCTCAAAAGCCTTCAAGCTGGGCTTCAATGGTACATGAACTGAAAACTTCCAGATGTCCAAGCTGGATTTAGAAAAAGCAGAGGAACCAGAGATCAAACTGCCAACACCCACTTGATCGTTAAAAAAAAGCAAAAGAATTCCAGAAAAACATCTACTTCTGCTTCATTGATGATGCTAAAGCCTTTGACTATGTGGAGCACAGTAAACTGTGGAAAATTCTTAAAGAGCTGGGAATACCAGACCAGCTTATCTGTCTCCTGAGAAACCTGTATGTAAGTTAAGAAGCAACAGTTAGAACTGGACATGGAACAATGAACTAATTCAAAACTGGGAATGGAGTACATCAAGGCTGTATATTGTTACCCTGCTCATTTAACTTCTATACAGAGTACATTATGTGAAATGCTGGGCTGAATGAATCACAAGCTAGAGTCAAGATTGCTGAGAGAAATATCCGTAACCTCAGATATGCAGAAGACACCACCCTAATAGCAGAAAGCCAAGAGGAACTAAAGAGCCTCTTGAGGGAAGGAGTAAGAGGAAAGTAAAAAAATCTGTCTTAAAACTCAACATTCAAAAAACTAAGACCACAGCATTCAGTCCCGTCACTTCATGGCAAATAGATGGGGGAAAAACAGAAACAGTGACAGACTTTATATTATTGAGCTCCAAAATCACTGCAGATGGTGACTGCAGCCATGAAATTAAAAGACGCTTGCTCCTTGGAAGAAAAGCCATGCCGAACCTAGACATCGTACTAAAAAGCAGAGATATTACTTTACCAACAAAGGTCCATCTAGTCAAAGCTATGGTTTTTCCAGTCATCATGTACGGATGCAAGGGTTACACCATAAAGAAGGCTGAGCACCAAAGAATTGATGCTTTCGAACTGTGGTGCTGGTGAAGATGCTTGAGAGTCCCTTGGACAGCAAGGAAATCAAACCAGTCAATCCTAAAGGAAATCAGTCCTGAATATTCACTGGAAGGACTGATGCTGAAGCTGAAGTTCTAATACTTTGGCCACCTGATGCAAAGAGCTGACTCACTGGAAAAGATCCTGATGCTGGGAAAGACTGAGACCAGGAGGAGGAGGAGGTGACAGAGGATGAGATGGTTGGATGGCATCACCAACTGAATGATATGAGTTTGAGCAAACTCTGGGGGAAAGTGGAGCACACGACTGACCCCATGGTGTGCTGCAGTCCATGGGGTTGCAAAATGTCAGACATGACTGAGCGACTGAAAAATAAATGTGGTGGGTGCATATTAAGTTGCTTTAGTTCAGTTCAGTCGCTCAGTCGTGTCTGACTCTTTGTGACCCCATGGACAGCAGCACTCCATGGGGTAAAATGTGTTCAACACTTTGTGGTCCTATGGACTGTAGCTTTCTCCATGGGATTTTCCAAGAATACTAGAATGGGTTACTATTTCCTCCTCCAGGGATCTTCCTGACCCAGGGATCAAAGCTATAGCTCTTATGTCTCCTTCACTGGCAGGTGGGTTTTTTACCACTAGTGCCAACTGGGAAGTCCATTTATGTGGTATAAGGCCACAAATAAGGCTTATGTGCATTAATATGTCTGCCTTGACATCTGGTAAAGCCGGGAAGGCCTTGAATGGCCTGCTTCTTCGCTTCCCTCTTTGCTCCAGTCATCAAATTCTCCTAGCCAAGCAACTCTCCTTATCAAAAGAACCAGGCACAGGTCCTACTTAACCCTGAGTAGGAGGTTTCAGTTCCCTCCAAGCAAGTGGAATTTTTCAGACAAGCCAATCTCATCCTCCACATGAATCAGAGGCTCCTCAGCCTCTTGATATTACAAAGCCTGCTTCCCACAGCCTTTGGTTTTTCATGCTGTTTCTGAGGACAGGTCCCACGTGCCCTGCATGGCACTCCTGTCCTCAGCCTCCAGCTATGAGTCCATGTGACTAATCAGCTGCTGTTGATCTCATCTGTCCCGTGTTGTATGTTTGGCCATCCCCAAGCCACTAGTGCAGGATCCCTCCTTCATAAGTGAAGAGAACAGAAGTGATTAAAACCAGTTTTGTAAACTCCTCATACATAATTCATCAGTTGCTGCTGGGCCAGACATCATTCACTGATATTCAGGACAAACTTCACCCTTCTGACCGCTCCTTTTTACCTCATGGGCATGAAGCCTGGAAACTGCATTTCTCAGAGGCCCTTGCCATCAGGTTTCCCATTAGATCCCACCAATTAGAAGCACTTGCGTGACATTATAAAGGTAAAGAGAAGCTACCTCCCCAGTAGCAGCTGTGGGAGAGTGGTAGACAAGAGATGGAAGGCATTGCCAGAGGCTTCTGAGTGTCTCCCAGAGAACCACCTCTATGGGGACTACCCTCCTAGGACTGTTTTATGTGAAATTTCCTGATATTGTTGTAGCAGATGCCTCTGCACCATGGTTCATATCCTCTTGGCTTTACCTCTGATTTCAGCCATGGTTGCACAGTTCCACACAAGCTTTAACTCGCTTCATGCTAGCAGCATCCTGCCTCAAGTACAGGATACACATATCCATTTTCTGTTCCTCCAACATTTCAGAAGTCACAAGAGATAGCTGGCTCACATACACATGGGCAGCTCATAAATATAGGAAGTCAGTATCTCTGGGGGCAATTCTTGGGATCCAGTGGATAAATCCCCCTGCCTTCTAATCTTTGGAGAGACAATTCTGGATGGTATCCTGTATCTCAGTAGGTTCTGACAGAATCAAGCTCCTACCCATCATAATGCAACCTCCACAACACACCCCTACCTAGGTTGGCTATTCTTCTTTCCCTTACTCTCCAACTGCTGATCCCTGGGCTCATTTCTCAAGTAAACTATCTGGTCACAGTCCTTTTCTCAGGCTCTGCTTTGTGAGGAATCCAAGCTAAGATAGGGGTCTTCCTGACATTCATTCCTCTGGCCGTCCAAAGATTGTATAGCTTCTAATTCCCTGTAATGAAACATTTCCTAGTCCTCCTATCTAGACCAGCTTTTGTTTTCATGACCTAACTATAATTAATATAGTTACATAATATTCTATCACATTTGACCATTTTACTTATCCATTGATCTGAAAATGGATATTAAGTGTGCCTCTATTATTTTACTTAGTATCTTCAGTACATTGATTACTATGGAAAACATTGTTAGTTGTTTACCAACAGCCATTCTCTCCATTTCCCTTACTAAGAAAACCCAATTTGGGTTAACCTGACAATGTACCAAACCTAAACCTGGGAAATTATCCCAATCTCCCTACAGCTAGAGGAGACATAGTTCTAGCTAATGAGAAATAAACAGAAGTCCATCAGAGATTTCTAGGAAAGATTTACCTGTCCTCTTGTCCTTTTTCTATTCTTACCTGGAACAATGACATGAGAGTAACTTGCATCCTACAACCACATGGGACAGCGAGGAGAAATGCCATTTAAGAAGCCTGTGATCCAATCATATTAAAACTGAGAGGGGGCCTGTAGGGCTGTGCTGTGCTTAGTTGCTCAGCTGTGTGGACTCTTCATGACCCCATGGGCTGTAGTCCGCCAGGGTTCTCTGTCCATGAGGATTCTCCAGGCAAACATACTGGAGTGGGTTGCCATGCTCTCTTCCAGGGGATCTTTGGTCTCCCACATTGCAGGCAGATTCTTTACCATCTGAGACACCAGAGAAGGCAAAGAATACAGGAGTAGGTATCCCTTCTCCAGGGTATCTTCCTGACCCAGGAATACGAACCGGGGTCTCCTGCATTGTAGACAGATTCTTTACCAGCTGAGCTACCAGGCACAGAGGCCCTTCTTTTTCCCATTTCTTATAGGTACCCTCCAAGACCTTCCCTGAGTTCCAAGGGGAAGATTCAACACGTTCTAATCAAGGGAAGAGCAGCCAAGAAACTCCCTGAGGCAAAATCAAAGGGAGCAGAGAAGCTCATCAAGATTAGGAGACTGAGCACCTGAGATGTGACTGAAGTGAAGTGAAGTCGCTCAGTGTCCGATTCTTTGCGACCCTATGGACTGTAGCCTACCAGGCTCCTCTATCCATGGGATTTTCCAGGCAAGAGTACTGGAGTGGGTTGCCATTTCCTTCTCCAGAGGATCTTCCCAACCCAGGGATCAAACTCGGGTCTCCCGCATTGTAGGCAGACTTACCATTTGAGCCACCAGGGGAAGAGATGAGATTAAGGGAGTACAAATCTTGCACACACCATAATTCTGTCAGAGACCCCCACCCTTGAATCATTGTTATAAACCCCCTCATCAAATCCTCTGGGGTTAAGACACATAGTTTTTTGAAGCAGGAACCCTCTGTGTCCCCCTTTGCCTGGCAAAGCAATAAAGCTATCCTTTTCTACTTGACCCAAACCTCTGTCTCCAAGATTTGACTCACTACCAGTGTACAGAGAAGCTGAGCTTTTGGCAACAGGATCATGGAGATGCCCCAGCAGCTCTGAGTGTTGGTCTTCTTACTTCTTATTACATGAAAAAAAAAAAAAAAAAAAAAAGAAATGACTATTTTGTTAAGCTGTCATAATGGTTTCTCTAACACTGCTGAGTACAATCCCATACCTGGTATACTGTATTCATATTTCTATGAATTATTTCCTTTAACTAGACAACCAGAAGGAAATTCCCAGGTCAAAAAAATGTATTAAACATACATAAATTTATAATTCATGCTGTTAAATTATTTTACAAAAGGAATATATCAAAATACATGGCTACTCTTAAAATTTGAAGCTGTATATTCTGGAAAAGTACACTGTTTTGTAACTATCTTGCTAATTCATTTCCACTTTGATTAGCAGTCTAATATACTGGTGGGGATTCCTGGTGGCTCAGACAGTAAAGCATCTGCCCGCAATGCAGGGGGACCCGGGTTCAATCCCTGGGTCAGGAAAATCCCCGGGAGAAGGAAATGGCAACCCACTCCAGTGTTCTTGCCTAGAAAATTCCATGGATGGAGGAGCCTGGTGGGCTACAGTCCATGGGGTCACAAAGAGTCGGACACGACTGAGCAACTTCTCTTCACTTCTTCATACTACTGGTAGGTTTCAGGCTCATAGGCTACATGGTGAGAAAAAGCTGTGGGAGCCCTAGTCAAAACAACCCAGCATGCTGCTGTTGCTAAGTCGCTTCACTCGTGTCCGACTCTGTGTGACCCCACAGACAGCAGCCCACCAGGCTCCCCCATCCCCGGGATTCTCCAGGCAAGAACACTGGAGTGGGTTGCCATTTCCTTCTCCAATGCATGAAAGTGAAAAGTGAAAGAGAAGCCGCTCAGTCATGTCTGACTCTTTGCGACCCCATGGACTGCAGCCTACCAGGCTCCTCCATCCATGGGATTTTCCAGGCAAGAGTACTGGAGTGGGGTGCCATTGCCTTCTCCATGTTTCCCATTAAAAAAAGCAGCACATACAATGTTGTCTCTACAGTGATTTCATTACAGGCTGACTGTTGAAACAGCCAATGTGACTTTCTTTGAAAAGAATTTTCCCCAAATGCTCCAAAGTGACTCCAGTGGTCAAGGAAGACATAGAGGTGAAAAGAGGCAAAACAATGAGAGGATGACAAGAAAACCAGTGCAGTAATAGCTTACCAATAGCTAAGAGATCTGCTTCCATGGGCAAAAGGTAGAGGAAAAGGTGGAAAGTCCCCACACTGCTTTAATTGAAAAGAGAGCTGTTAGATACCAAGAGACAAAGGTGGAGCATTTCTAGCTGATTGTTGTTGTTGTTTAGCCACTAAGTTTTGTCCGACTCTTTTGTGAACCCATGGACTGTAGCTCCCTGGGTTACCCTGTCCACGGATTTCCCAGGTAATGATACTGGAGTGTGCTGCCATTTCCTTGACCCAGGGATCAAACTTGCATCTCTTGTATTGGCAGGCAGATTATTTATCACTGAGCCACCTGGGAAGCCCTTCTAGCTGATTGCTCCAGAGTTATTGTGGCTCAAAAGGAATACTAGCTTGAAAAGAGAAATTAAAAAAAAAAAATTGTAAAGAGAAGACCAGGCTACACTGGTGTGTCCTCCATGGCTTGCCATGCACTATGCTCTAGGTTCAAAGCTCAGCCTCATCTTATATCTGAGCCATTTCCCCCACTTATCCGCAGATCTAAGAATAAAGACCCTTGGCGAGGTCAGTAATCACAACACTGCTTTATGGCAGACTCTTGGGATGTCACTCATTCATGTATGTTCATTCACTCACTCAGTCACACTTTTCCTGCATGCCTGCCACTAGTAAGTGATAATAAAGAAAATACCCCCTGGACTGAAGGAGCTCATTGTCTTGGAGTAGTTATGATACTATAGTAATAATGACAACACAAAGGCTCTGTAGGTTAAGAACAACAACGGAAATATGTGAGGTTGCGGGAGTTGAGAGTATGAAGAATTTCCTCCAGTTGGGAAGACTGGAGAATCCTACTTGGAGACGACAACCCAGTTGAACCTCAACAGGTAGGCAGGATGTCAAAAGGAATGTTTAGATTAAAAAGCAATCAATGTGAGGGGAAAAGAATAGGGTGTAAACAAGAAATCTTGGATTTTGCCCCATTCTCTTAGGATTTTTAGATCTATTGAAATTTTGTGACAGATGGGGAAAAAATGGTAACAGTGGCAGATTTCTTTTTCATGGGCTCCAAAATCACTGTGGATGGTGACTGCAGCCATGAAAAGCTATGACAAACCTAGATAGTGAATTAAAAACCAGACATCACTTTGCCATCAAAGATCCATAGAATCAAAGTTATGGCTTTTCAGATATAAGAGTTGGACCACAAAGAAGGCTGAGCACCAAAGAATTGATGCTTTTAAACTGTGGTGCTGGAGAAGACTCTTGAGAGTCCCTTGGACTGCAAGGAGATCAAACCAGTCAATCCTAAAAGAAATCAACCCTAAATATTCATTGGGAGGACTGATGCTGAAGCTCTAATACTTTGGCCACCTCATGTGAAGAGCCTACTCATTGGAAAAGATCCTGATGCTGGGAAGGATTGAGGGCAAGAGGAGAAGGTGGTAACAGAGGATGAAATGGTTGAATGGCATCACTGATTCAATGGACATGAGTTTGAGCAAACTCCAGGAGATAGTGAAGGACAGGGGTGTCTGGAGTGCTAGAGTCCTTGGGGTTGCAAAGAGTCAGACATGACTTTGTGACTGAACAATAACCACCACCATTCAGAGGCTGCTTATTGAAAGTATTAAATTAGATAGTACATGGGGGAACTTTCTTATAAATGATAGAGATAGAAATATAATTAACTTATTATTATCATTGTGTTTCTTATTCTTCCATGTATAGCAAACAGGATCAAAATGTTCAAACACGGAAATTTTGCGGGTATGAATGAGACAAGTTTTTCTCTTTCCAGACTCAAGATCATATACGATTTGTATAATAGACTGTGAAATAGTTGTCTGACACATACAGACATACACACCCTAAGTACTAGTTCACTGAAGTCTGACGCTTTTTTTTTTTTTTTAACTGTGTTAGTGTTCATGGTAACTGTCATGTGAACATACAGGTCTTTGTAATGAAAATTTTTATATTCTCAAGATTTTGGCTATGTTGAATAGGGTTAAAGATATTACAATTTCATGAGATTGAGTTTATAACCAGAAAGGAAATCTGAAGCCTTCAATATAAGAAAGTAGTTCTGCCGGGAGCCGGCGTGAGGACCTCCGCCCGTGGCAAAGGTCATGAGGAAGGAGGCTCAACATACGCAAAGGCGGGATCAAGCCTCAGGAGTCCCCCTGGAAATTCTCGAGCATCTACCCCCAAAACCAGAGTCTGCCTACTTTACTACTTTGTGCTCTCACCTACACCTCTGATTTTATGGGGGGCTGTCCCCCACCACCTCTTTTGGAGGAGTTAACTTAGAGCTCCAGTTAATAATAATTCCTGGGCATGATAGGAGTGTTTCAACCTACAAACTCCTCTGAAGGTTCTCTAGCCTGCCTGACAGGCTTGTCCGGCCACATGTGATTGCTCACAGCCTCCCAACCGTGAGAGGCACGAGATGCTTTAAACCTTCTAAAAACAGGTTCTTTAGAGAAGTTAGAAAACTATTAGTATAGTATAGTGGGCTGATTAGAAACTGTATTGGTGAAGGGTTTTTCATTTGTTGAGCCAATGTTTGCTGCTAAGTCTCCACATCCCCTGCCCTTATACACATTAATGGATATATATAAGAAATAAGTATTAACCTTTGATATTAATCACGTTAGACCTTAGGCTAAGCAAATTCTTTCCTTAATTAAAACCCACTACACCCTCACCCTATAGGAATGTAACTTTATCTGGTACCTTCGGAAGGTGGCATCCGTTTTAAGAATAATCACCCCTGGAAAAATAAATGTTCTGGTTGACTGACCACTGTCACAAGGAGGGGGTCATAAATTGTCAGCAGGCCCCCTGGCCAGAAGATGATGTAACACCCCTAAGACCTCTGTGTACATTTGTATGAAGAACCTGACTTTAATAAAAGTCAGGACTGCTGACCCCACATGACTTTTGTATAACATCTCAGTGTATAAAAACAGACCCTGGAAAAATAAAAAATGGGATCAGTTCCTCGAAATACTGGTCTCCTCATGTCATTCTTTCTCTCAAACTCTGGCTGAGTTTCCATCTGGAGTGCAGAGCCCGCCAAGCTTACTAATTTTGCCTGGGCTTCTAAGATCCAACCGGGGAGGCCTCAGTGTCTCCTCTCCTTCGGGAGAACAGAAGGATGCCTGTGGCCTACGTAAGTGGTGCAAACTTCTTGTCTTGAAGTTTTATTGGTTTTCCGCGTAAACCAAGCTACTCAGCCTCTTTTCTCCACTGAATTTTCCTGCTGAGCTATCCTCATTCTATTACTCTTTATATCTCTAATTAATATCTAATTAAAGCCAGTGTATTCACCAACGCCGTCTCTCCTTCGAATTTCCCTGGATCCACCGGGGCTGGACCCTGGCACAGTTTGGCATCAAACGAAAGTTGTATCCAACCTGCGTTTTGTTTCTCATTATACCTGGGCAGCTTTCTGGCCAGTAAGAATAGATGAACTTGCAGAGAAAGCATTAGCTTCCATGCTGATTGGAAAATGAAGTTATGAGATTTTACACTGACAAAAACATCATGGAGGTTTTATGTCCCATTTTGATGCTGATAAGTCTGAACATTCAGAAAGTTGCTGTAAAAAATACAGCAGGAGAGGGAACTTACTTATTTCTTTGTCTAGTCTGGATTGAGAGTCTAGTCAGTAGAAAAGAGAAATAATTTGAAAAAAATGTTAATAAACACAGAAAACCACTTACAGCAAAACTGGCATAAACAGGCTCGAGGAAATGTCCAGTGAAATTACTTATATTACTCAGTTCAGTTCAGTCGCTCAGTTGTGTCCGACTCCTCACGACCCAATGGACTGCAGCGTCCCTGTCCTCCCTGTCCATCACCAACTCCCAGAGTTTACTCAAACTCATGTCCATTGAGTTGGTGATGCCATCCAACCATTTCATCCTCTGTTGTCCCCTTCTCCTCCTGCCTTCAATCTTTCCCAGCATCAGGGTCTTTTCCAATGAGTCGGTTCTTCACATCATGTGGCCAAAGTATTGGAGTTTCAGCTTCAGCATCAGTCTTTCCAATGAATATTCAGGACTGATCTACTTTAGGATGGACTGGTTGGATCTCCTTGCAGTCCAAGTGACTCTCAAGAGCCTTCTCCAGCACTACAGTTTGAAAGGATCAATGTTTTGGTGCTCAGCTTCCCTTTTGGTCCAACTCTCACATCCATACACGACTACTGGAAAAACCAGAGCTTTGACTCTATGGACCTTTGTGGGCACAGTGATGTCGTTGCTTTTTAATATGCTGTCTAGGTTTGTCATAGCTTTTCTTCCACAGAAAGTATCTTTTAATTTCAAGGCTTCAGTCATCATCTGCAGTGATTTTGGAGCCCAGGAAACTGAAATCTGTCACTGTTTCCATTTTTCCCCACCTATTTGCCATGAAGTGATGAGACCAGATGCCATGATCTTTGTTTTTTGAATGCTGAGTCTTAAGCCACCTTTTCCACTATCCTCTTTGACCTTCAACAAGAAGTTCTTTAGTTCTTCTTCACTTTATGCCATTAGGGTAGTGTCATCTGCTTATCTAAGGTTATTGATATTTTTCCTGGCAAACTTGACTCCAGCTTGAGCTTCATCCAGCCTGGCATTTTGCATGATGTACTCTGTATATAAGCTGGATCAGATGGCAAAGAAAGCTTTTTGTGTGTGTGTGTGTGTGTGTATATATATATACATACATACATATATATATATATATATATATATATATATATATACTATGTGTGTGTGTGTGTGTGTGTATATATATATATATGAAAATTAATGAATTTTGCCTAGCTAAAAAATACATAACATTTAGATTCCACTTGCTTGACTTCGTATAAATACAATGCTAGGTTTCTAATTTATATTTACTCAAAATTTTGATATAGCTTCACATATTTTGGCATCTAGTATAGCCCTTGTTAGAGGAATAAAGATACAATTGATCTGTGATGGGGATGTATGTTAGGGAACAGTAAACCTTTTTTATTTGAAGTTACTAAGATCTGGACATCTTTTGTTACTGCAGTATAACTTAATATATCCTGACTATATATATATAAAATAATTGTTATGAGAAATGGGGTGCTCCAGTAACAACAAAAAGCCCTAAAACAAAGGCATTGGCTTAGGGCCAGGCAGTAGTCCCATGCAGAAATTCTTTTAATGGAGCCTAGAAGGATGGCAATCCATTCTGCAGAAGGAAAATATTTGCTAAAACTGTCACTTGTGACAACTTAGAACACACATAATGCACCTAATGAGCTTGTTGCTCTAGGTGAAGAGTGAAAAATGGAATGCTAATAGCATCCTCTGATTGCTGCTGGCTGTGTCTGACAAGCTACCATGAGAAAGAGATGATTTTTTTTTAAAGTGAAAACTTTATTAAGCAGAAATAAAAAGGACTGAGAGCCCAGAAATTCCAAGTCTTATAGGATTAGAAGAGGCAATTTCTTTATAATCCAAACTGTAACAGAAAATATCAATAACCTCAGATATGCAGAAAGCGAAGAGGAACTAAAGAGCTTCTTCTTTTTTTTTTCAATAATAGAACTATTTTATTAAACATATGAATGTACTGATTTTGTACAACATGCATTTCTTTCTCTCCTCTGCCCCAGGAAGCAGCGCTCTAGAACCCCATGTTTATAAAAACACACTTTGGCAGCTACTATGACAAGGTGAAAAAAAGTGCAATTCTGAAAGTGACAACACATAACCAAAGTGGGGAACAGAAAAGGCAGAGCTGAGTGGGCCCAGGGCTGCTCATCTTCTCTCAAGAGGAAACAATTTAAGAATAGAAACTCTTGAGCATTATTTAAGCAGTACTGCCCAACTCTCTTGGTAGCATCTCTGTTTCAATTCCATTTATCTTGATGTTGTAACTAACTAATCTGTTACTTCTTTAAGAAATTCTGCCCTGGTTTATATCCTTTTCAGTGGCCCATATCCCTTTGAGCTTCAAAAACACAGAAGTCGCTCAGTCGTGTCTGACTCTTTGCGACCCCATGGATTGTAGCCCACCAGGCTCCTCGGTCCAAGGGATTTTCCAGGCATGAATACTGGAGTGGGTTGCTGTTTCCTTCTCCGAAGAGCTTCTTGATGAAAGTGAAAGAGGAGAGTGAAAAAGCTGGCTTAACATTCAACATTTAAAAAATGAAGATCATAGCATTTGTTCCCATCACTTCATGGCAAATAGATAAGGAAACAATGGAAGCAGTGACAGATTTTATTTTCTTGGGCTCCAAAATTACTGCAGATGGTGACTGCAGCCATGAAATTAAAAGATGCTTCCTTTTTGGAAGAAAGGTTATGACAAACCAAGACAGTGTATTAAAAAGCAGAGATAGTTCTTTGCCAATAAAGGTCCGTATAGTCAAAGCTCTGGTTTTTCCATTAGTCAAGGATGGAGGTGAAAGTTGGACCATAAAGAAGGTTGAGACCTGAAGAATTGATGCATTTGAACTGTGGTGCTGGAGAAGACGCTTGAGAGTCCCTTGGACTGCAAGGAGATCAAACCAGTCAATCCTAAAGGAAATCAGTCCTGAATATTCATTGGAAGGACTGATGCTGAAGCTGAAGCTCCAATACTTTGGCTGCCTGATGCAAAGAGCTGACTCATTAGAAAAGACCCTGATGCTGGGAAAGACTGAAGGCAGGAGAAGTGGATGACAGAGGAGATGGCTGCATGGCATCACCGACTTGATGGGCACGAGTTTGAGCAGGCTACAGGAGATGGTGAAGGACAGGGAAGCCTGGCGTGCTACAGTCCTTGGGGTCGCAGAGTCGGATATGACTGAATGGACAACAACAACAGACAAAACTAACGAGACCTTTAAGCAATGAAGGCTAATTAAATCTCAGTTTCAGGGCAAGGACCAAACCTTTAAAAAGCCCCTGAATGGCTTCAGGTAGCCCCCATGTGGACAAAATAACCTAGGAATAAGAGACTAAGGGTATCTCCCCTTAAGTTCATGGTACATAAGATTAAGTTTAGAGAAGAAGGACTCCCTTCCTGGCCCAGGCCTGGTGATGTGATTTGTTTGGCTAATGAGATATGAGCAGGCTTGATGTGTGTTGATTCTGGACCGAAGCTTTAACAGCCAGTGTTTGATTAAAACACTGACCACAAAATTGGCAATGTTCCTGACAGAGGCTACATCATCAGCCTAGAACTCAGAGTAAAAAGGACAGTAAGCAGAGCTGCAGCCCATCCTTGTTGCCTTGTCACAGTGTGAATGAGAAATAACCTGCCATGATTGTTCATCACCACAGCATAAATCAGCCTATCTACCTAGACAGACATGATGACTTTTAAAAACATCTCTCGCAACTCCAAAGGAGCAGAGGCCTATTTCATAATAACAGAGGTAAAAGTTTGCTCACTAAACAAAAGTGAACAGCAGAAGAGAAAATTAGCACATTTAAAACCGAGTTATTAAGGCTCTGCTGGGGACTATGCTTCATTAAACTGACTGCCTTCTCTGGTTCTGCCTCTTCAATGCCCCATATGTTTCTTAAAAACAAAAAACAAAAAACAAAAAAAACTGCTTATGGCTCTCCCCTCCCAATTCTCAAATTCTATTCACAATGGCACTACTCACTAATGCACTCTGCTGCTTCCTCCAATTAATTCTAAATGAAAAAGGATTTAATGTTTTTCATTCATTAGGGGTGAAAATGAGCCAGATTGGCATATTTACGATATTTTTGTTCTTTGCAGTGAATCACTGTTTAATTGACATACCAGCTCCATCAACAACTCTGATGGAATCAAACGTTGACACCAATGGCTAATAAATGTTGGGTTGAACTCTTAATTTAGATCCTCATATGGAAGTTACTGCCTCCAGTGATAACCAGCAGGGGCCTAAGTTCATTTTTGCTCACAAGAGCAATGAGGGCTGCACACACTTTGATCTGAGTGCCAGAAGCAGCCAGCACAGAGCCTGGGACAGAGCCTGTGATCAAGGAATGTCAAGTTCCTCTTGTGCCCAGTCTCCTTCCTGCCTCTTTACTGAAGACATCTGTCTGATCAGACTGACTGTCACTTTAATGTCTTAAAACAGAAAGTGAAAGTCACTCAGTCATGTCCGACTCTTTGTGACCCCATGGACTATACAGTCCATGGAATTCTCCAGGCCAGAATACTGGAGTGGGTAGCCTTTCCCTTCTCCAGGGGATCTTCCCAACCCAGGGATCAAACCAGGTCTCCCACATTGCAGGCAGATTCTTTACCAGTTGAGCCACAAGGGAAGCCCAAGAACACTGGAGTGGGTGGCCCATCCCTCCTGTATAATGTCATGAACCTCTGTCCATAGCTCTTCAGGCACTCTATCAGATCTAAACCCTTGAATCTATTGGTCACTTCCACGGTATAATTGTAAGGGATTTGATTTAGGTCATACCTGAATGGTCTACTGGTTTTCCATACTTTTTTCAATTTAAGTCTGAATTTTGCAGTAAGGAGTTCATGATCTGAGCCACAGTCAGCTCCCAGTCTTGTTTTTGCTGATCGTATAGAGCTGCTTCATCTTTGGCTGCAAAGAATATAATCAATCTGATTTCAGGATTGACCATCTGGTGATGTCCACATGTAGAGTCTTCTCTTGTGTTGCAGGAAAAGGGTATTTGCTATGACCAGTGCACTCTCTTGGCTAAACTCTGTTAGCCTTTGATATGCTTCATTTTGTACTTCAAGGACCAAATTTGCCTGTTACTCCACATACCTCTTGGCTTCCTACTTTTGCATTCCAGTCACCTATAATGAAAAGAATATCTTTTTTTGATGTTAGTTCTAGAAGGTCTTGTAGGTCTTCATAGACCCGTTCAACTTCACCTTCTTCAGCATTACTGGTTGGGGCATAGACTTGATTACTGTGATATTGAATGGTTTGCCTTGGAAACGAACAGAGATCATCCTGGTGGTGATCAAGACCATCCCCAAGAAAAAGAAATGCAAAAAGGCAAAATGGTTGCCTGAGGAGGCCTTACAAATAGCTGGGAAAAGAAGAGAAGCTAAAGGCAAAGGAGAAAAGGAAAGATATAAGCAGATGAATGCAGAGTTCCAAAAAACAGCAAGAAGCAATAAGAAAGCCTTCCTCAGTGATCAATGCAAAAAAATAGAGGAAAACAATAGAATGGGAAAGACTTGAGATTTCTTCATAAAAATTAGAGATATCAGAGGAACATTTCATGCAAAGATGGGCACAATAAAGGACAGAAACGTTATGGACCTAAAAGAAGCAAAAGATATTAAGAAGAGGTGGCAAGAATGCACAGAAGAACTATACAAAAAAGATGGTGTGATGATCACTCACCTAGAGCCAGACATCCTAGAATGTGAAAGGCAAGTGGGCCTTAGAAAGCATCCCTATGAACAAAGCTAGTGGAGGTGATGGAATTCCAGTTGAGCTATTTCAAATCCTAAAAGATGATGCTGTGAAAGTGCTGCACTCAATATGCCAGCAAATTTGAAAAACTCAGCAGTGGCCACAGGACTGGAAAAGGTCAATTTTCATTTCAATTCCAAAGAAAGGCAATGCTACAGAATGTTAAAACTACCACATAATTGCACTCATCTCACACGCTAGCAAAGTAATGGTCAAAATTCTCCAAGCCAGGCTTCAACATTATGTGAACCGTGAACTTCCAGATGTCCAAGCTGGATTTAGAAAAGGCAGAGGAACCAGAGATCAAATTGACAATATCTGTTAGATCATCAAAAAATCGAGTCCCAGAAAAACATCTGCTGCTGCTGCTGCTAAGTCGCTTCAGTCATGTTCAACTTTGTGCGACCCCATAGATGGCAGCCCATCAGGCTCCCCATCCCTCAGATTCTCCAGGCAAGAACACTGGAGTGGGTTGCCATTTCCTTCTCCAATGCATGAAAGTGAAAAGTGAAAGTGAAGTCGCTCAGTCGTGTCCGACTCCTAGTGACCCCATGGATTGCAGCCCACCAGGCTCCTCCGTCCATGGGATTTTCTAGACAAGAGTACTGGAGTAGGTTGCCATTGCCTTCTCCATGACCAACCTAGACAGTATATTAAAAAGCAGAGACATTACTTTGCCAACAAAGGTCTGTCTAGTCAAAGCTATGGTTTTTCCAGTAGTCATGTATGGATGTGAGAGTTGGACTATAAAGAAAGCTGAGCACTGAAGAATTGATGCTTTTGAACTGTGGTGTTGGAGAGGACTCTTGAGAGTCGCTTGGACTGCAAGGAGATCCAACCAGTCCATCCTAAAGGAAATCAGTCCTGACTATTCATTGGAAGGACTGATGTTGAAGCTGAAACTCCAATCCTTCGGCCACCTGATGTGAAGAACTGACTCACTGGAAAAGACCCTGATGCTGGGATAGATTGAAGGCAAAAGGAGAAGGAGACAACAAAGGATGAGCTGGTTGGATGGCATCACCAACTGGATGGACATGAGTTTGAGCAAGCTCTGGGAGCTGGTGATGGACAGGGAATCCTGGTGTGCTACAGTCCATGGGGTCACAAAGAGTTGGATATGACTGAGAGAGTGAACTTAACTGAGCCTATCCCTTCTTCTGGACATGGAACAACAGACTGGTTCCAAATAGGAAAAGGAGTATGTCAAGGCTGTATATTGTCACCCTGCTTATTTAAATTATATGCAGAGCACATCATGAGAAACACTGGACTGGAAGAAGCACAGCTGGAATCAAGATTGCCGGGGAAAATATCAATAACCTCAGATATGCAGATGACACCACCCTTATGGCAGAAAGTGAAGAGGAACTAAAAACCTCTTGATTAAAGTGAAAGAGGAGAGTGAAGAAGTTGGCTTAAAGCTCAGCATTCAGAAAACGAAGATCATGGCATGTGGTCCCATCACTTCATGGGAAATAGATAGGGAAATAGTAGAAACAGTGTCAGACTTTATTTTTTTGGGCTCCAAAACCACTGCAGATGGTGACTGCAGCCATGAAATTAAAAGACGCTTACTCCTTGGAAGGAAAGTTATGACCAACCTAGACGGCATATTCAAAAGCAGAGATGTTACTTTGCCAACAAAGGTCCATCTAGTCAAGGCTATGGTTTTTCCTGTGGTCATGTATGGATGTGAGAGTTGGACTGTGAAGAAGGCTGAGCGCTGAAGAATTGATGCTTTTGAATTGTGGTGTTGGAGAAGACTCCTGAGAGTCCCTGGACTGCAAGGAGATCCAACCAGTCCATTCTGAAGGATATCAGTTCTGGGTGTTCTTTGGAAGGAATGATGCTAAAGCTGAAACTCCAGTACTTTGGCCACTTCATGAGAAGAGTTGACTCATTGGAAAAGACTCTGATGCTGGGAGGGATTGGGGGCAGGAGGAAAAGGGGACGACAGTGGATGAGATGGCTGGATGGCATCAATGACTCAATGGACGTGAATTTGAGTGAACTCCAGGAGTTGGTGATGGACAGGGAGGCCTGGCGTGCTGCGATTCATGGGGTCGCAAAGAGTCGGACATGACTGAGCGACTGAACTGAACTGATCCCTTCTTCAGCGGATCTTCTTGACCCTGGAATTGAACTGGGGTCTCCTGCATTGCATGTGGATTCTTTACCTACTGAGTTATCAGGGAAGCCTTTAAAACAGAGGTGGCAGGAAATTTGTCTACAGCACAGCTTGTAGGGAAGCTCAGTTTTCTAGACCAGGGTGACCAGGTGTCCCTCCCTTACAGGACTGGCTCCACTGTCATAAGGGGTTTAAGAAGAACTTAGCAAGAAAAAAAGGCAGTTGCATCCAGTGAGGCCAATTTAATTAGTTCCTCCTTCCCTTATTTTTGGGGGTCTGGCAATAATCAAGCGAAGTTTAACAAGTTAAATTTCTTATTCTTCCACTGTTGATATAGCTCCTGATTTTTTAAAAAAAAAATCTCATTGTTCCTGGGTAGGAAAATGATATCTAACATGGCTAAAGTAACACTTCTTGACCTGATGTAAATAAAATCAGGCTTGATATATTAAAAGTCCAAAAGGCCTTCACTCTGGACATTAGCCCATTGGCCCAGATGCTCTAACAAAATCCTTTTTCCACAGATAACTCCCCACATTCACGAAACTGCAATCTTTAAGGCTAGAGAGAAAAAAAAAATTTTTTTTTATCATGTGATATCAAGTTAAAAGTTGAGATCTTTGTTGCCATGGAGATGGGATTTTTCTTGCAGTGCTGGCCTTTTGCTGGAAGATGTTGTATATAATCAATAAGGGAATAGTACTTTCATACTTTCCTCTTGGGGAATGGATTCTAAGCAAAGGCACATAGAACTGTATTTGATGGGTCTTAAATGTCAATGCATAGAAATTTCCCCTGTAAAATACCAGAATGCTCAAATAAAATCCCTTTACCATGTTCTGCTGAAGGATTCACTAAAAGTCAGAGTATACAGGCCAGTTCCTGATTTCTATCTGTTTCTTGTCAAATGTTTCTCTAGTGCTTTGGGTCTCATCTAATAAGTCCTTCAGATGTCTGAACTGCTTCTTAATAAAGAACCAAGTTGAGTTGAGAATCTCTTAGACCTTGAATTTTGGAATAATTTTAAAGGGTGTAAATGAATCTCTCTAGAACAGTATGTCTCAAATTTGTAATCATGTAATCTTCTGTTACTAGATATCTTGGTGTTACACCATTCCATTATCATTTAATCTGAAATCTCTCTGGCTTTGTTTTTCTTTTGGTCATTTGGCCATCTTGAAGTTCTATGTTTTCCTCTTTCCTTCAGAGGAACACCTTGGTAGAAAGGAACAATCTTTTAAAGATTTTCCTAACATAACAGATGGATGGATGATATCTCCTCTTACTTTCCATGTGTGTATATCAAAAGTCGGCAGTCACTCCACTTTAAAAATATGGTGATTCAAGCAGGGTCTCTATTTATACATGCTTATTCCTGGCAGGAGAAAAATCCTCTATGTATAACAGTCTTCTCTTTCCAGAGAAAAGTAAATTGAATAAAATGGGATCAAATAGATACATGCCTAACCACTAGATCTGTCTATTTAGATGCTATGGTGTCGTTACACAGTTACTCCCTAGGACTAGGAGAATGTGGGTAGAAAAGGAAAGGAAACCAAGGTGGAGTCAGTACTATGGGTTCACCAAACTTGCTTCTTCCTCCTGCAGGTCACGGGCTCAACTCCATTTTCAAAGCTCCCCTGCAGTTAGGTAGGACCACGTAGCGAAATTCTAATGTCTAAACTGCATGATCCTCTATTCTCTTTCTCACTTAGTTGCCAGGTTGATGCAGAGAATGCAGGAGACGGATGCTGAATCTAAGATGCATTATAGAGAACTTCTAGGTCCCTAAATGGAACAGGGGCTTCCAAGGTGGTGCTAGTAATAAAGAACCCACTTGCCAACACAGGAGATGTAAGCAATGCATGTTCAATCCCTGGGTCAGGAAGATCTCCTGGAGAAGGAAATGGCACCCTACTCTAGTATTCTTGCCTGGGGAATCCCATAGACAGAGGAGCCTGGTGGGCTACAGTCCATATGGTCGCAAAGACTTGGACATGACTGAAGCAACTTAGCACACAAATGGAGCTAAGGGTCCTTCTTCACCCCAACTCATGCCAACCTACACTGGATCAGGATATGAGTGATAAATTTTTATGTCAAAACACTGAGATTTGGGTTTCTTGTTAATACAATCTGTATTACCTACCTGGATTAAAAAAGGCAGTAAGTGGATCCTGAAACATGGTTCCTCTTATATGTTTAGACCACCTAGTTCAGTGTCCTGAACTAATCTTCAATAATCCATATTAGAATTTTGAGGCAACTCTTGATAGAGGGACACTGTTCATTGATCCTCTGAACTTAAGGACCAAGAAGAAATCTTAATATTTAGTGCAAACCTAGAACTGATAGCCAAAAACAAATATAAAATTCCTCATTCTTGTTACTTCCCCAAACTCTCCATGTCCATGAAAAAAGTAATCATACAAATAGCTCCAGAAGCTGGAGCTCACAAATGTCACTTCAGGGCGGGGACGGGGAGGATGAGGGAAGGAGACAGGACCATTTATACCATCCAACCTCTTTCAGATTATTCACTCATCATTTCCATGGGGAGATTATCCTCCTCCAACACCACTTTCCATTTTGCAAATGTGTAGTGTGCAGACTTTCCTGGTTTGATGGGGAAGGTTTCCAAGAAAATTAAATGTCAAGGCTGCTTGGCTTATTGGTTTCATTCTGTATAAATTCCCTTTTAAGTTCAGCTTTAAATAATAACATTCCTCAGTGTCAATGTGACAAATTAGCTTCAGTCTTAATGGGGTGTGAGAATCGAGAAAGGAGAAGAGGACTAGCTATGGTGCTCATGTTAGCACGTTAGACAATTAATAGAGAATTAAGTCCAAAAGACAGACTTTAACGGCTCTGAGGAAGAAATGGCACAAGAGACACCAGATTTTTTCTAAAGTCTATTGATTATTTTTTTCCATCTTTTTCGTTTTCCAGAGGTCAGCACCCTGATAGATGCAAAATTTAATGTATACTAGAACCCTCACCTGAATGTAGATAGGATGTTGCTGGGAAACCCATGTTTTCCTATGAGACCACACTCAAGACTACTCCTGCCTGTTAGTGAGTTAGTGAGCCTTGGGAGACCCAGGTCCAGAATTCCTCCCTGCATCTCTCATCCCTACAGTAGCCCCACGTAGCACTATTCTATTACATGGCTTCGAACACAGGTTGACCGGTGAAGACTGGTTTGGGGTGGATCTAATATTTAGCCAAAAAATATTTTAGTCTTTTTTTTTTTTTTAACCCTTCCTTACAGTTCACATATATTAAAATATGAGACAAAGGCTAAGAGAACAGTCCCTCGTACATATGTGAATCATATCAGTCCAGGCTCTCAGAGATAAAACCTTAATATATGTTATCTGCATATGGACGACATACATAAGCATGTGATCACAAGGTGCTTTCCCATTAAAGTAAAAACATGTTATAAAAATAGAACGCTTAAAATTAAAACATAGTGCAACTCCTTCACTCTGCACTGTGACAATACAGCCCAGAAGGGCTAACTGACTTGTCCAAGGTCTGTTTCTCTGATATGACTGATTGACTTGATATGACAGGATACACATACACAGAGAGAGAGAGAAAGGAAAAATGATATACCAGTTTGCACATTAAAATCTGAGATGTCTGGAAGCAGTATGATGATATTTAAAGTATTATATCCTCAAAGCATGCATCATCCAGCAAAATTATTCTTAACATCTTGAAACCTAGGATTACAAAAGCTGTTGCCAACCTTCTTGCCACGGTTTTATCAAAAGGAAATTTGGATTGGGAAGACTTATTTCTTTACATGCTGTTTCCAGGGATAACTGCACCAATCAATGGATGACACATTTCCCAGAGATTTGTCACAATATCTTGACTGACACTTCTATTTCTACTCACAAACAGGACAGACTAAGTTTTCAACTGGGTTTTGATTCCTAAGCCTTTTCAGAGTATGAAAAATTGACCCCAGCATTGCAGTTGATGCTTTTAAAACTCATTTTATTCAACATGGCTTTGCAGGCATGTAGGACAGTAAGAAGTAAATTATGAACTGTGTTAATAGCAGAAACAGGACAGTAATATCAACTCAAACAGTTCGAGGGGAGCTAACTAACATCCACCTCCAATGTTTTGAAAGTAAGGTTCAAAAATGTGCCACAAATGGATCAGAAATAGTTACCAACAGTGTGAAGCAACCCTAAACAGTTCGTAATAGAGTGGACAGTATTGGCTCTAGAGAAAACAGTAACAAATGAAACCCCCCAAAATGGATATTACTGTAGACTCTCCAGCCTGAGAAGGAGGTCAACCCCATTCTGGAGACTGCATCCTCTGACAGACTGGGAAGGCCCTCAGTTCATTTGCCAAAGGCAGCGAGGCACCTGCTCACTCTTGGGTGAGAATTTTCCTATAGCTGGAGAAATTGCTGAGCAGGTGCTGAAATTCTGGCCCCTGATTCACAGCTAGGGATTCACCTGTAGGATCTCTAGCTCTGCAAACAAGAAGTGGCGCACACATTCAGGCACAATGCCAAGGAAGAGCTCGCCAACTCTCCTTTTAACCTTTCTACTGCAGGCTCAGGGGGCCTTAGACCACTGCACAGGGAAATAGTGCCTGAGCAGGGAACAAGAGAAACCTGCTTGGCACTGGACATGAAACAGTTAATCAGGAACCCCTTTGGAGACAGGGAGCAATGCAGGCAGGAGGAAGGGCAGAGTGAGATGTAAGAGTTAAGCAGAAAGTACCCATATGTCCATTCAATGCAGGGGAAGAAATGTTTCTGGCTTTGAAACTGTGTACAAGGCCCTGTGTCCTTGTCTTTTGCAGTAAAGGGCTGACTCAAGAGTTAAGGATTGGTAAATGTGAAGACGTGGAAACAGAATAGCTGTTGGTCTAGGGAACTGGTAATCATTTAGACTATAATTCTGCCACATAGCAGAATCACTGAACTCCTAGTTCCCAGAAAGATATAGATAAACACCTGACACACATTCCTAAGTTGCGCTTATAGGAAGCAGACCCCCCTCCAGATGAAAAGTGCTGACCACAAGAACACAGACCCTAGACTGGTTCAAACAAGAAGGTTGTTCATGCCTGAAACTTCATCTTGATGCCAGCCAATCCAAGAACGGTCCATGAGCTGATCATGCCCTGCTCCTTGAACCTATAAAACTCCTCACTACCCCTCCAGGGTGGATCACATAGTCTTGGGGGCATTAGCCCACTGTTTCCACCTTTGCCTGATGAAGCAATAAAGCTACTCTTTTCTACTTCATCCAACTCTGTCTCCGCATTTCTATTTGGCACCAGTGAACAGAGACTGAGTTTGGGCAATAGTTTGGACCCTCAAGCAGGAAGTTACTTTTCCAACCAAAAGCAGCTGAGAATATCCTCTCCTATTTAGTCAGTAGTCAGTTAATGAGGCCATCGCATTGAGAGAGGATGTAGAGTAGAGAAATACACAGAGTCAGGGCAACAAAGCCAAGTCAAACTTGAATTAAGTGGTAGATCAGGAAGCTGTAATTCTGGAGAATTTCTGGCAGGAAGTAAACTTCCTTCCAAATACAACTATGAAGCTCATATTTGAAGAGACCTTAGATGAGGTGGGTAAGCAGAAACTATTAGGTTGGTACAAAAAGTAACTGCGATTTGGCATTGTTGGAGCTTGCTATTTGATGTTGCAATACACTTTTAAATAAACATGGTTATGTTATACATTTTAATGCACATTTCTTGCTTTTTTTTTGCTAATGACATTACTTGCTGTGCATTTCATATTTATTTTAGACTATGGAAATGATGTTAGACAAAAAGCTAATTTGAGCAATTTTCTTATTTGAGTTCAAAATGGGTGGTAAAGCAGTGGAGACAACTCCTAACATCAACAACACATTTAGCCCAGGAACTGCTAATGAACATACAGGCAGTGGTGGTTTGAGAAGTTTTGCAATGGAGACAAGAGCTTTGAAGATGAGGAGCACGGTGGCCAGCCATCAGAAGTTGACAATGACCAACTGAGAGCATTATTAAAGCTGATCCTCTTATAACTACAGGAGAAGTTGCTGAAGAACTCAACACCAGCCATTCTATGGTCATTTGGCATTTGAAGCAAATTGGAAAGGTGAAAAAGCTCGGTAAGTGGGTGCCTCACGAGCTGACCAAAATTCAAAAAAACTGTCGTTTTGAAGGGTCATCTTCTCTTTTTCTATGAAACAACAACGAACCATTTCTCAATCAGATTGTGACATATGACAACAAGTGTTTTTTATATAACAAACAGTGATGACCAGCTCAGTGGTTAGACCAAGAAGAAGGTCAAAGCACTTCCTAAAGCCAGACTCCCACCCAAAAAAGGTCAAGGTTGTTGTTTGGTGGTCTGCTGTCCATATGATCCACTACAGCTTTCTGAATTCTGGTGAAACCATTACATCTGAGAAGTATGTTCAGCAAATCAATGAGACACACCGAGAAATGCAATGCCTGCAGCTGGCAATGATCAACAGAAAGGGCCCAATTCTTCTCCACGACATTTTCTGACCACACGTCGCACAACCAACACTTCAAAGTTGAATGAATTGGGCTACAAAGTTTTGTCTCATTCACCAAGTTCACCTGACCTCTTGCCAACCGACTATTGCTTTTTCAAGCATCTCGAAAACTTTTTGCAGGGAAAATGCTTCCACAACCAGCAGGAGGCAGAAAATGCTTTCCAAGAGTTCATAGAATCCTGAGGTACAGATTTTTACACTACAGGAATAAATTTATTTCTCATTGGCAAAAATGTGTTGACTGTAATGGTTCCTATTTTGACAAAGATGTGTTTGAGTGTAGTTATAATGATTTAAAATTCATAGTCTGAATCCCCAAGTACATTTGTGTCAACCTAATAGAATAAATTTTATAGACAATAAAGAAAAACCTTATTTGTTGTTGTTATTTCGTCACTAAGTTGTGTCCAACTCTTTTGCCATCCCATGGATTGTAGCCTGCCAGTCTCCTCTGTCCATTAGATTTCCCAGGGAAGAATACTGGCCATTTCCTTCTCCATACTGGTTTTTACTATCATGGAGTCAAGAATATCATGGAAAAGAATCAGCAGGAAAAAAATGAGTATTATATTGATTATCCTTTTATAAATTAGCTACATACATTTATGGTTTGGTTAAATTATCGCAGAGTGTATGCAGTGGACTTTGAAAGTGTAACCAACACTGCCTGCAACTTGGAAGTGCTGGGGAGAAAACTTTGAAAATGTTATAGAGACAAAATGTTACGCTATTCACACTCTTACACAACCCTTAGTTAACTGACCTGCAAATGAACCAGTACCCTCCATTCCACTCCATGTCACACTGACTGATTCCCTTGCAACACCAAGAACTCACAGGTAACAGGTTTCTGGGGTGTCTCCACATTGTCTGCTTTCAAGAATAAGTTGTGTCTCCAAATATGCTTATGTCCAGTTTATGTGTTATGTTAGTTACCTAATAACTAGTAACATAGTTAGTAACATAGTTGCATAACACACTGTGAAAGGAGAAAAAAGGGACTGAAGAGAAAGCTGTCTGTATGCAAACTAAATCAAGTGCTTTGAATAGACGTAACTGATATGTTTCCTCTAACAATGCCTTCAATTCGGTGTCAAGGCAACTGTAAAATATTTTTTTACCTATAAAAACTCAAAGATTCTATGCTCACATTTCATTGCAAGAGTCAAACAGTAATTGACACAATATAGAAAATATAACTACAAATTGTAGACAAAGCATTATGGGGCAAGGGGTTATGCCAGAAATAAGCAGCAGGACTCTAAGAAAAGGTCTTAGGTCACCATTAAAAGATATCTGTATGAATGCAAATTTACATTAAATTAAAATATTTAAGATAGATACATATATAAATTTTTTATGATTCTCTGTTTTAACCACTTAGTAAAAAATTAGTTCTGATCACGTCTGATATAACATCTTCTATTGTAACTGAATGCCCAGTCAAGCTTAAAACTTAGTCCAATAAAAAAATCATAAAAGTTCTTTTAGAAAACATTCAGGTTCTCTGAGAGCTTCCTCTTCTCCTGTAATAGCACCGGCCCTCCCAGTGTCATAAGCATTGTACTAGTCCTGACGTGTGCACTGCCTGGCACCTACTGGTCTGTAGTAATGACCTTGTTTCCCGGTCACATGTGCCCTCTGGCATCTGATAGTAAAGTATGAGGCAGTCCCGTTCTTTTACCTCCAGCAATGCTCCCAGCCAGATCTAGCCATTTCCCTATTGTTTATTTAGCTTTTCCAAGCTGGCTGCAGCCCCAGCACCACATGGCCCTGGGCTGCATGTCCACCCTACATCTGCTGTGATGCTTCTGGTTCTCACCTGAACATCCTTGGTGTATGGGGACTGAACTGCTCCATATTGGTTTGGGAGGCATCTGCACTATGCTTCTTTCTGCTCCCCAGTCCCAACAGGAGCACTGGGATAGAATCCAGTCCCAACAGGAGCACTGGGATAGAATCCCGGGCACTTCCCTGAATGCTTCATTCTTACCTTGGCCGGGATAGCAGCAGGCCTTTTATTTCTCTTATGTCACATTTTTTGCTTCCTGACTGCAGTCTCCACACTGGGAGAATCCTGTGAACTGGGTCTTCATTTACCTAAGAATCAGGTAGGGGAATTTAATGGGACTTCTCACTCCTCACTGCCTGCTCTCAAGCCCAGCATCCTGCCAGTCTCCTGCACCAATTCTATAAGCTCACTGTACCTTACAAATGATGAGCTACAATGAAACAAGACTCTAAGGGAAGGAGGGGAAGATGCATTGGTTTAATATCTGTGAACACATAAACATTTGTTTTTATTTATATATTATACTTCCAGAATGAGGGTTCAAACACTGCCAACTAATACTTTTTTATTATTATTATAAAGTCTCCTCTACCTCTAGCTATGGATTAACACCTGCTATTGCTGTGCATAGACGTCTGGACTGAATACTACAGTCAGTACCTGGTGCCAGAGAGGCCACAACTCAGTCAGGTGTACCTTCTACAGAAACACCTTCTTATCAGACTTATTTGGTTTAGATGCTATTTCACAAGAGGTATCCTCCCTGGGAGGGCTTCTCTGGTGGCTCAGTGGTAAAAGAATCTGCCTGTGAATGCAGGAGACACATGTTTGATCCCTGGCTCAGGAAGATCCCCTGGAGAAGGAAGTGGCAACCCACTCCAGAATTCTTGCCTAGGAAATCCCATGGACAGAGAAGCCTGGTAGGCTACAGTCCATGGGGTCACAAAGAGTTGGACACAACTGAGTGACTAAATGACAACAAAAAACAACAATTCTCCCTGGACTCCAGAAACCTTCACTGAAAGGACAGGTGCATCAGCACACCTCCAGCAGGGCCCTGTGCTTCCAGACAAGACAGTAATGAGGCTTGCTGGCTGAAGTAGCTTCTCCCATACACATAGGTGAATAAAGGCAGAAGGCATATATTTAAGGCTACAAGACTATTAAAATATGGAAAGAAATGCATTATCATGAAACTTCAAAGTAGCAGAAATAAAAACCACGTCATAAGATCATACCATTATCTAATGACCGTGGGGTTCCCAGGTTTCCCTTCTCACGGTCTGCTAATGCTCAGATGTGCCCAGTTGTAAATCCATGTGGAAATCTCAGGCTGTTCTCCCCAAAGGTTGACCCCCAGCAGGTCTTTTTAAAGAGCCCACTCTCACAAGCTCTCTGGGAAGACTCCAATCTATGCGTTTTCCTAGATAAAAGCAAAATCTAGCCTTTTATATTCTGCTTAGCACTATCAGTCCTGAAAAGAAAAGTTAACCTTTCCTGTCCTCAATGCAGTGTGGTTAATTGATCTACCACTGTGGGAAGAAAGGAATCTGCTTCCATTAAAACTGGAATAAAAAGCCAGCAGTCAAGCACATACAGAAACTATTAGACACTGACACATGTGACAGATAAATGGTGGAAAACCAAAGCCAACTGGGGTTGCCTAGACAGGGCAAGATCTACCAGACGGAGTACTAGGTTAGGTAGACTGGGGGTTCAGAGGCAAAAGCTTACTGCTTAAGCTTTTAGCAAACTAAATCCTCTGCTTAGCTCGAATTTGTGCTTCTGGATTGAATCTGCTAAAATCTTTTCTTGGAACAAAATCACTCCTTGAAAACTTTTATATGTTCTACATAAATGTGCCTCAAAATGTTTCTCTCTCTGCAATGAGGTCTCTTCATTAGACGACAATCTTTGACTGAATCCAGGCTGTGCGAGGGGCAACTTCAGTGATGAGGAAGTGATCTTAAGCATTTGGTATTTAGAAAGAACACAGATCTTGCCCTCAAAAGGCACAAGAACTAAGCAAGGACGCCGGCAACTAGATTGAAATTAAACATGCGTGTGCATGCCTTCCAAGTTCAGACCAGTGGTAAGAAACAGTATCCCCTGAATGGCTGCTAGAAGGCCTCTCTCTTTTCTTGTAATAAAAGAAAACTAAAGAAATGTGGGGTGATGGGGCATAGGTATGGCCAACCAGGCTCTTCTTTTCTGGACAGCACAGAGGAGACTCCTTTAAACCTTTACTGGCACTTGGCACCATCAACTTCCTATAACTGCCTAGTGTCCTGAAGACAACTTTCAAGCATACACTTTAGTACAGATTGTCTTTATCTGAAAACAACTGGAAAAAGACCACATTCTTTGAATAAAGAATAAATTGTTTTTTGGAGTGTTTTGTAGACAGAATGGCCCAATAGTACCATATGACACTCTTTACTTCACACAAGATGCTCACAGAACAAATATAATGAAAGCAATTTTTCAAAATCTATTTCAGGGCTTCATTTTCTTTCCTTTGTTAGCCAAATGATTCTCTTTGGAAACATCAGCTGCATCATGGTTGCGCAATCCTACCAGCTCCTCATTTGTTAATGCTGTTCACGTGACTCAAGCTGTTCTCCAACATTACTTGCAACAACTTCATGAATTCTAATCCGGTAAACAGTACATATTTAATAATTTCTATAATGAGAAGCAGGACAAGTTAATGTTTACAAGCTGGATTCTAGAGCCAGATAACCCAGGGCCAACCTTGGTTCTGCGATTTCTAAGCCACATGCCCTTGGGAGATTTTTTGAACCGTCCAGGCCTCAGTTTCCTTATATGTAAAATGGGAAAAGGAGGATAATTGTATCTCATAGGGTTGCTTCAGTTCAGTTCAGTTCAGTCGCTCAGTCGTGTCCAACTCTTTGCGACCCCATGAATTGCAGCACGCCAGGCCTCCCTGTCCATCACCAACTCCTGGAGTTCACTTAGACTCATGTCCATCAAGTCAGTGATGCCATCCAGCCATCTCATCCTCTGTCGTCCCCTTCCCCTCCTGCCCCCAATCCCTGCTGCTGCTGCTGCTGCTAAGTCGCTTCAGTCGTGTCCGACTCTGTGCGACCCCAGAGATGACAGCCCACCAGGTTCCGCCGTCCCTGGGATTCTCCAGGCAAGAACACTGGAGTGGGTTGCCATTTCCTTCTCCACCAATCCCTGCTAGTGAGAGTTAAATGAAAAACACGTAGAGCAGTGCCTGGCACACAGTAAACACTATTAGGTGCTGACTACCATCATCTCCGGGGGCTTCCCGGGTGGCTCAGATGGTAAAGAATCTGTCTGCAATAAGGGAGACTCAGGTTCAATCCCTGGGTCGGGAGGATCTCCTGGAGAAGGGAATGACAACCCACTCCAAGTATTCTTGCCTGGAGAACTCCATGGACAGAGGAGCCTGATAGGCTATAGTCCATGGGGTTGCAAAGAGCTGGATGCCACTCAGCTACTAATACTTTCACCATCATCTTTATCATCATCAGAGTCTGCAGGAAATCTTCAGCAGCAAGTGTCTAGGTATGCACAAGTCATGGGGACTTCTGACATGCAAAGTGGTAATCAAGACATTACAGCAGGTAAATGAGGAAACTACTGCTTCTCTATCAGGTAATTGTGAGAATTTATCCATTTGTAAAACTGTTTTCTATATGTTGAGTCCTCATAAACTGGATAATAAGTGATTTATACTTGGCTCATTTAAGAGGTAGGAGAAGGCAATGGCACCCCACTCCAGTACTCTTGCCTGGAAAATCCCATGGATGGAGGAGCCTGGAAAGCTGCAGTCCATGGGGTTGCTGAGGGTCGGACACGACTGAGCGACTTCCCTTTCACTTTTCACTTTCATGCATTGGAGAAGGAAATGGCAACCCACTCCAGCGTTCTTGCCTGGAGAATCCCAGGGACAGGGGAGCCTGGTGGGCTGCCGTCTATGGGGTCGCACAGAGTCGGACACAGCTGAAGTGACTTAGCAGCAGCAGCAGCATTTAAGAGGTAGGCTTTTTCAGAGAAAGTATAGTAACTGAATGGAATTCCTTCATAACTATAACTAAATGGACACTGACTTAAATAAATTTTATGCTATTGTTCTTGATGACCTCATGCAGTGCTCCTCAATGTTTTCACAGAAGAACATTTAATATAAGAAAAAATATATATACCACCCACCTCCACACTAACCCTACATTCTGGACCCTCAGGGTATAGTAGAAAGTATTCTAAGCAGGAAATTTCCTTCAAGTCTCTTGTTTCATTTTAAAAACCAAACCACATTTTGCTTTATATTCTGTAATATGTACAATTTATTTAATATAAAATAATTTTAAAGTTATTTACCATTAATAAAATTTGTTTACATTATTTTGTCCCCAACATCCTCAAATAAAATTGTAACTCTAAAAGCACATAGCATTTACCTGTTTATCCCACAGTTTTGTTAATTTCTTGTGTGTTCCTAGTAAGTGTGGATAAAACGCAACATGGAGGCACAGATTAATGGAAAGCCAGCCACAACCAGCATCACCTGCTGCTTCTGCTAAGTCGCTTCAGTCGTGTCCGACTCTGTGCGACCCCAGAGACGGCAGCCCATCAGGCTCCCCCATCCCTGGGATTCTCCAGGCAAGAACACTGGAGTGGGTTGCCATTTCCTTCTCCAATGGATGAAAGTGAAAAGTGAAAGTGAAGTCGCTCAGTCATGTCCGACTCTTCGCTACTCCATGGACTGCAGCTCATCAGGCTCCTCTGTCCATGGGATTTTCCAGGCAAGAGTATTGGAGTGGGGTGCCATTGCCTGGTGTTAAATTATCCAGATGTTAGGGAAAGGAGAAAGCCAGAACCAGTGACATCAGGCTTACAAGTAAGTCAGATAATGAAAAAATATCCACTGATGACCAACTCACCTCACAGAGCTGCATCTGCTGGTAACACCTACTACTTTTACTTGCCTAACCTTCACTACTTACCTAAGTGTTAGGAAAATGGGTCAGAGTGATATGAGGTTTAACTATTCATTATCTAGGGCTGGAAAATAAATCAGTCTGAAGATTAACCATGTCCAAAAGGTATACATAAACTGTCAAAAAATAAAATCATCACAATTCAGCATGAATATTTTCATCTTTGTGTCTTTATCGGAAACAACACACTAATGAATAGATGTGATTTCCTATCATAGCTTGGGGACATCTCTCTTTCTCGATAAAACAAATTGAAAGCAAAAGTCGCTCAGTCATATCTGAATTCTCCAGGCCAGAATACTGGAGTGGGTAGCCTTTCCCTTCTCCAGGGGATCTTCCCAACCCAAGGATCAAACCCAGGTCTCCTGCATTGCACGGGGATTCTTTACCAGCTTAGCCACAAGGGAAGCCTGAGAATACTAAAGTGGGTAGTCTATCCCTTCTCCAGTGGATCTTCCCGACCCAGGAATAAAACAAGTTAACAAAACCCAAAAAACCAAGCAGTATATTTTAAAACATTTTGATCTTTTTAAAACTCTGATTTTAAATATTTTTTATTTTAATATTCTGACCATTTCTTTGTTGAGGAAGTAAATGTTTAGTTGCTTGCACTAAATCAATACCTACATTATTTATGCTTTTAGATGATGTTTTAGAATGTTAATGTGTTTCTGAATATTAAACATGCTTTGAACTAAATATGTTTACAATGAAAATTTTGGTACCACATTTCGACTAGTTTTGGCTCAACCACGCTTTAAACTGTCTGTGATTTTTCCTCTCTCTTCATTTATACCTCAGGGAATTGAGAGCTGGGAGATCCTGGAGTCTATAGCATGGTTTTCCATAGGCAGCAACCAGAAAACTTTCAATTTGTTGTTGTTGCTTTTAACTAAGAGAAATGGAATGGTGGCCTAAAATATTTGGGTAGCTTCATTTGTCTTTTTTTTATATATAAAATATAGGTCTGTGTTTGTATAGGTAGACAGTATGAATATTAGTTTTCCATAGCAGTCATAAATGGAGCTGAAAATGCTTTGTTTGAAATTCTTAAATAAATGAATAAATAGATAGATGTCCCAGGAAGAAGACATTACTATTCTTTACAAGTGGATGGAAAATAACATTGTCATCTCTTACCACAAAGTTTTAAGGAAAGTGTTACCTTAATAAAAATGAGAATGCTGTGGTATAAAGTTATCCCACTCTTTATGTCCACTGAAATAATGAATGTATTGCTAATGAACCCAAGAAAATGAAAACTTTAGTATCCAACCCCACCCTTGTTTCCAGTACATCTGCCTTGAGATGATCTGTTGTTATTCAACCAGCTAATCACATCCTTCGTTTACATCACTGTTTCTACTTATCAGAGCTAATCTACACAGCCATCTGGCACTTCAGAGATAATTACCTTTTCCAAGTCCCAGAAGCCCATGAGGCATCTGGGGGGAAAACTGAACTAGATCTTGGAGCTAAGATGGACAGACGGTTAGTGTTAGTCTTCAACTGGAGTACGGATTTTACCCAACATTACAATGAACTTGTAGTTTACAGGGGAAATGACAGCTCTGATAACATTCTTTAGTATGACTTAGTCTAGAATCTGCTTCCACTTTCCTTGGCAGCCTTGTCTCCTACCAGTTCAACTGAGTCAGTATCTCCAGCAATGAGGCTCAGAAAGCTGCATAGTTCACACACTTTCTAAGGTGATTCTAATGTACAGCCCTGACACTGGGGATGAAATGGTGAGCAGCAGATAGTCCCCTTCCTGCATAGATAATACTTCAGGGTTTTGTTTATAATCACCATTTTTTTAAGAGTATAAAAGAGATACATGCTTATTGTGGAAAGGTTGGAAAACACAAAAAAGCCTAAAGGTAGGCCCAGAAAAATATCATCCAATGACACACCTGTAAATATTTCTTTTCCAAAATTTAATAAGATTATATGTACAAGACAGTGTCTACTCTTTTTTTTCCCACTTACTAGTATGTCATGCGGAGAAGGCAATGGCACCCCACTCAGGTATTCTTGCCTGGAAAATCCCATGGATGGAGGAGCTTGGTAGGCTGTAGTCCATGGGGTTGCTAAGAGTCGGGCACGACTGAGCGACTTCACTTTCACTTTTCACTTTCATCCATTGGAGAAGGAAATGGCAACCCACTCCAGTATTCTTGCCTGGAGAATCCCAGGGATGGGGGAGCCTGATGGGCTGCCGTCTCTGGGGTCGCACAGAGTTGGACACAACTGAAGTGACTTAGCAGCAGCAGCAGCAGTATGTCATGAGGAGTTTTTAATGTGATACTGTCTTTTTACCAATTTGTAAACTCTCTTTACAGTTAGTGATTCTAAAATGTTCTTCTCAGTTACTCTGAATCACCCACTGCATACTCATCTAAGCCTCCCCAGGCCCAATGTCCCTTTGGTATTTATCTCTCAAGAGGATCCCAGGGGCTCTTCTTCAGGCTCCAAACAAGCAAAGAAGCCCCTGGAGCCTCTTTATCTCCAGAGGGTGATATCTCTTTATCACCTATCATCAAAGGGTGATCTGAAGACTGTCCTCAGTCCATGCCTTCCGGCCACTCTACTCTGCTGCTTTTGACACTTTTAGGAGTTGATATGGAAATAAGCTATGTAAATAGAGGCTGTTCTTTATGAGCCCACTGTCTTCCCAAGTATTCAATAAGAACACAGAAAAATGGCTTTTTAGAGGATCAGGTGGAGTTTCATAAAACTTACTTTAAAAATTTATTTTATTATTTTTATCAAAGTAGAGCTGATGTACAACATTATATAAGTTATAGGTGTATCATATAGTGATTCACAATTTTTAAAGGTGTTACTTCTTTTATGAGTGAAGTGAGTGAAGTTGCTCAGTCGTGTCTGACTCTTTGCAACCCCATGGACTGTAGCCTACCAGGCTCCTCTGTCCATGGGGTTTTCCAGGCAATAGTCCTGGAGTGGATTGCCATTTCCTTCTCCAGGGGATCTTCCCAACCCAGGGATTGAACCCGGGTCTCCCGAATTGTAGACAGATGCTGTACCATCTGAGTCACCAGGGAAGTCCTTACTTCTTTTATACTTATTATAAAATATTGGCTGTATTCCCTGTGTGGTACTTATAAATTCTAGTAGCTTATTTTATACCTAATAGTTTGGACCTCTTAATCCCCTACCCCTATCTTGCCTTTCCCCTCTTCCCTCTCCCCATTGGTAACCATTAGTTTGTTCTCTATAAGTCTGATTCTCTTTTGTTATATCCACTGCTTTGTTGTATTTTTTAGATTACACATATATGTAATATCATACAGTATTTGTTCTTCTCTGACTTATTTCACTTTTTCATTCTTTTTTTCTGGGTGAATAGTACTCCATTGTATATATGTGTATGTATGTGTGTATGTATATGTGTTTGTGTAAATAATTCTGCTATGAGCACTGGGCTGCATGTATTTTCATGAAAATTATCTTTAATAAGCAACTTATATCCCTTATATCAATGGCGGTAGTGTTTTTTACATTTTTCTATTTATGGGAATAAATGCATAAAAAAACTTTTCCCACAAGATAAAGTGTATTCTCCATCTACATTGCTGTGTACATTTTTCTTTTTACTTATTTCATTTTTATTTATTTATTTTTTCAATTTGGTATCCTGGATGGATATATTAATGCTATCTCCACATGAACTTTAAAATATATTTGTTACTGAAAATAATGTTGTTGCTGAAAATACTTCTAATATGAAGACAGAGTTAACAAAAGAAGTCACTCACAAAAGAACCCACTAAAAAATAAACCAGGGTGGTCACATTTAGCTGCAAATCCTGTCACACCCACAACTGTATCAGCAGTGTCAAACGTGGTGCCGGGTACACAGCAGTCATACCCAAACGGTATCAGGTTAAAGGCCTTGACCATGTGTCTGGCCGGTAAGCTGGCAGAGTGAGGATGCTCCCAAACCTAGGACTCTCACTACAAGTTCAGTATTCCTTTTATATCACACTGCTTCCTGCTGACCTCTTAAGCTCCAATACATACAAAGCTTTTCATCCACCCTCACCAATGACAGCCTACTGGGTTTTCACTGTTCAGCATGAAGAGGAAAAGTTAAAATTTTACATAACCTCCTGTTCCTTTTGCCTCTGTAACTCAGCTTGCTCCTTGCAAAGTCCGGATCACGTAGTCTCAGAAAGTGGGGACCTACAATACTAGGAACTGGAGTTTATCTCACTCACTCTTGTCCTGCTCTTTGCAATTGTCCAGCCCCTGCAAACCTGCTTAATCATGCCTGTCCGTGTAAATCAGGCATCCCCCTCCCCATCTTGACTACTGTTCCCATACACACAAAATCCCTTAGTTTAGACCAGCGTATTAGCAGCTAGTGTTGCCACTATAGTAAGTTTATAAAAACTCTGTAACCCCTTTGTTCGGGGCTCAGAGCTTAGAGTGTTAACTCCTCTGGGCCTTCTGGTGTAATAAGCCTGAGTTCTCCAACTCTCCACGTGTGGTGCTTGGTTTCTTGATGACTGGTTTCTGCAATATTTCTGGGGGCCCCAGTGAGATTCCAAACATGCTGGCCCCTTGAGCCTTTGGACTGATGGCTCAGCTGGGCTGGAGCGAAGGAACCGCAAGACAAACAAGAAGGCACGCCACCTGATGGTATTTTAGGCTCTCTTTTGGACCGGTGTTCCGAATCTCTGGTTGGTGGAGCCCTGACTGGACTCATTGGAGGGACAGACCAACTCACCAGGAATGGCCACAGGATAAGGTAAGGCTCCAGGGCCAGTCCCCAGTCAGGTCCCAACGGATAGAAGAGGAGATGGATCACCTCCTTGGAGCTCCCAGGAAGTGAGCAACAGTTAAGGAAACCTGGGGACTTGGGAGAAGGGAGGCATTGTAATAGCCTCTGAATGATTGTGAGTGCATGACTGATAACTAAATGGAATGAGAAAAATTTTTCTTTTCGGAAACTGCAAAACCAATTCTTTTTTCAGTTCAGTTCAGTTCATTCTCTCAGTTGTGGCTGACTCTTTGTGACCCCATAAACCGCAGCATGCCAGGCCTCCTTGTCCATCACCAACTCCTGGAGTCCACCCAAACCCATGTCCATTGAGTTGGTGATGCCATCCAACCATCTTATCCTCTGTTGTCCCCTTCTTCTCCTGCCTTCAATATTTCCCAGCATCAGGGTCTTTTCAAATGAGTCAGCCCTCTGAATCAGGTGGCCAAAGTATTGGAGTTTCAGCTGCAACATGAGTCCCTCCAATGAACATCCAGGACTGATCTCCTTTAGGATGGACTGGTTGGATCTCCTTGCAGTCCAAGGGACTCTCAAGAGTCTTCTCCAACACAACAGTTCAAAAGCATCAATTCTTCTGCGCTCAGCTTTCTTTATAGTCCAGCTCTCACATCCATACATGACCACTAGAAAAACCATAGCCTTGACTAGATGGACCTTCATTGGCGAAGTAATGTCTCTGCTTTTTAATATGCTGTCTAGGTTGGTCATAACTTCCCTTCCAAGGAGTAAATGTCTTTTAATTTCATGGCTGCAATCACAACCTGCAATGATTTTGGAGCCCAGAAAAATAAAGTCAGCCACTGTTTCCACTGTTTCCCCATCTATTTCTATGAAGTGATGGGACTTGATGCCATGATCTTAGTTTTCTGAATGTTGAGTTTTAAACCAACTTTTCCACTCTCCTCTTTCACTTTCATCAAGAGGCTTTTTAGTTCCTCTTCACTTTCTGCCATAAGGGTGGTGTCATCTGCATATCTGAGGTTATTGATATTTCTCCCGGCATTTTTGATTCCAGCTTGTGCTTCTTCCAGCCCAGTGTTTCTCATGATGTACTCTGTATATAAGTTAAATAAGCAGACTGACAATATGCAGCCTTGACGTACTCCTTTTCCTATCTGAACCAGTCTGTTTTTCCATGTCCAGTTCTAACTGTTGCTTCCTGACCTGCATATAGGTTTCTCAAGAGGCAGGTCAGGTGGTCTGGTATTCCTATCTCTTTCAGAATTTTCCACTGTTTATTGTGATCCACACAAACAACTAGCTTGTTAAAAGGCCTAGGAAAAAGCTTGAAGTTAACCCTTTCCATGTCCTTGAAATACACAGCCAACCTTGCCTGAGACCTCAGCCTTGGGCAAATTAGAACTTGAAGCAAAGAATAAAACAAAAGGGCTCAAAGAGGTATTTTAAATGTCAAAGAGAAAACTATAAGATCTCTGTCTGTCTGTCTGGATTTATGTATGTTTCAGTGTATGTCTTTTGTTTTTTTCTGATAATAATGTTGAAGTTGTAAATGAATTCTAATTTAATTGGCCTAAGAAAGTATGTGCTTGCAAATCAAACAATTCTAAATACAAGAAAAATTAACCTAAATAAATTTCAGATTCATGTAAACTGGGAAATATTCAATACTAAATATCTAGTATTAATGTTTGTTTGCTAATCTAATAAGGAAGTAGGATGTATGTTTTTAACAAAGAAGATATAAAACATTACATTTTACAAAGGGAAAAGAAAGTGGGTCAGACTTACAGGTGGCTGTTACAGAAAGTGATTAAAAAGTCTGTGGAAAGTGGACCCTAAAAAAAGGTTTTGTGTATGGTTAGGACTGACTAAGTTTAAAATAAATTTAATTAAGTTTACCCAAATGAGTTTAAAGTAAGCTGGTGCAAAAACTTGAATTTGGCCTTTCTCTCTGTTAAGAGGACATACCTTCCTCAGATGATGAACTGCTTTTAATAATAGATTTAAGTTTCTTTACCTCTTAATTGATCTGTTCTATATTTACCTTTGAAATCTTCTAACTTTGGCTAAATGTATAACCGTTATCCCATGAAGTGGTGGGACTATCCGGTCCCACCACTTCATGGGAAATAGATGGGGAAACAGTGGAAACAGTGTCAGACTTTATTTTTCTGGGCTCCAAAATCACTACAGATGGTGACTGCAGCCATGAAATTAAAAGACGCTTACTCCTTGGAAGGAAAGTTATGACCAACCTAGATAGCATATTCAAATTCAGAGACATTACTTTGCCAACAAAGGTTTGTCTAGTCAAGGCTATGGTTTTTCCTGTGGTCATGTATGGATGTGAGAGTTGGACTGTGAAGAAGGCTGAGTGCTGAAGAATTGATGCTTTTGAACTGTGGTGTTGGAGAAGACTCTTGAGAGTCCCTTGGACTGCAAGGAGATCCAACCAGTCCATTCTGAAGGAGATCAGCCCTGGGATTTCTTTGGAAGGAATGATGCTAAAGCTGAAACTCCAGTACTTTGGCCACCTCATGCGAAGAGTTGACTCATTGGAAAAGACTCTGATGCTGGGAGGATTGGGGCAGGAGGAGAAGGGGATGACAGAGGATGAGATGGCTGGATGGCATCACTGACTCAATGGACGTGAGTCTGAGTGAACTCCGGGAGTTGGTGATGGACAGGGAGGCCTGGCGTGCTGTGATTCATGGGGTCACAAAGAGTCGGACATGACTGAGCGACTGATCTGATCTGATCTGATAACTATTATTTCACAGTAACTTATATGATCCTACCTGACTGTTACAAACTCTTTTGACATTTATTGACAAAACTTCCTAAATAACTTGATCTCGAGCTAACTTTGGGATGCTTGAGAGGGCCCCTGAGACATCCCAAAGAGCTATTAACGCTACCTTGGTTCATTGGACCTGTTAAATTACATGAGAAGTACTGTTAAAGGAGTGATAAATCTTTTCAGGTTATACCGTATGGTTGATGTTACTAATATAGATATCCTAAAATTATGTAAAATTCATATGGATCTGATATGCCCTGATAAAATATGGTCAATTATAATTCTAGTTATCATATTAAAGTGTTACATATCACAACAATGACCAGGTTTCTCTGTCAATTGCAAAAGAATCAGATTTTAAACATGCTTTCTACGGTTTTACTCTCATGCCTCTGGAAGAATACTGCTAGTTCGTCAAGATTTATGAAAAAGACTTTCTAAGATTAAACAGATAAACAAATGCTATTAACAGCAAGCTGGAACCAGATTGGAATTTGGTCTTCTCTCTATTTAGAGAACAGTTTTCTTAGAATGCAACTTTTGATAACAGATTATTAATTTCTTTGCCTTTAAGTGATTTATATTTGTTTTTAAAATCTTTTTGTTACTTTGGTAAAGTAAATAAACATTATTTCAGATTACGGTACATGCAGACAAAGCTCATTCTGCTTCTACAAAAAATAACCCCTTATGGTTCGACTTTTGCTATCCTGATGTCCTTAAAACATGGCAATAGTCTGCTCCTAAATCAGGAAATTAAAAATGGATAAACAACAGCTGAAAATCAAAGAGCCAGGGCTTTGGGAAATCCAAGACAGCTGCTTGCCTTTTCCCAGCTCCCTGACAGACCTCATTTTTATCTGATGGGTTAAAGCCTTCCCTGGCTACAGTGTTAATGCCCTCACAATGAGTTCTCCCAAAAAGGAAAAAATTACATTTCATTGAATATTAAGTTCTAGTTTTGTTAATTAAGGTCTGTGCTTACTAAGACTCACTTCTGAGATAGTTCCTTGTTACATTATATTGCTAAAAGTTTTAATTAAGTTATTAAAAAGACACTCTAAGATTGTTTCTAAAGCTTATCTCAGTAACCAATCTTTGTATAAAGGTCAGATGCTCCATGATGTACAACCAGGAGATTAACAATTGGCTATAATCATTTATAGCCAATTGAACTGACTGATAATCATTTATCTCAGTCAGATGACCTGGGGTATACCGAGTTATACCCAAAGTTCTTGACTTAAATTCTTGCTTGTGCTGTTACTAATAACTGCTAGCTATGTTATTTCCTATGTAGCTTGCTTCAGAAGATTATTTCTTATGTTACCGAATTTCTTATCTGAGCCTGTGATAAAATGTTGATATGCAGTTCCATGTGAGATCAATAATTGTAATAATGTAACTCTATATATGGAGAGAAAGAACAAGAGGAAATATTTTCCTGGACCAAGAGGTTAGTAAGACAGAGACTTTAGCTACTTACAAGGCCTGGTCCAGTGACAACACATTGAGTAGCCTGTCAGTGGAACCTTTGTTAGACCTGGGAATGAGCCTTCCCAGCACCATGGGACACAATGACCATGCTGCTGCTGCTAAGTCGCTTCAGTCGTGTCCGACTCTGTGTGACCCCAGAGACGGCAGCCCACCAGTCTCCCCCATCCCTGGGATTCTCCAGGTAAGAACACTGGAGTGGGTTGCCATTTCCTTCTCCAATGCATGAAAGTGAAAAGTGAAAGAGAAGTTGCTCAACCGTGTCCTACTCTTAGTGACCCCATGGACTGCAGCCTACCAGGCTCCTCCGTCCATGGGATTTTCCAGACAAGAGTACTGGAGTGGGGTGCCATTGCCTTCTCCAGCAATGACCATGAAATGCCCCCAAAACATGGTCAAATATGTGGCTTTGAAAGGGCCCTGCTGACTGGAAGTTGGCCCTTGCCAACTACCTCTACAAAGATCAAATCATGACTGCCGCAAGATGCTGACCTTCACCCCCTTGAAAGGAGTTCAGGGTGGAGACAAAAAAATAAGGCACTCTGTGCTCTGGAAAAAAACCAGGAAAACAGGCCTTCAGATAGTCAGATGTTTTCAGGTAAAGATTTTTACAAATCCAAATTCTAGCATCTTCTCATACCTAGAGAACACTACTGTCATGAACCAATGTCTGGACCTGGTTCTCCTGGCTAGCCCCACAACAGCTTTCCTACTTCTATTAATCTTTGGGTCATATATCTTTAACTTCCTTGTTAAGTCTGCTTCTCCAAGTAGTAGTACGACAAGAATATCCCTCAACCAACACCCAGACAGTGCTGGAACAAGCTGTCTTATCATTCTGTGGACTCTCATTTCCCTCTGTAAATGCACCCCGAGGACCTCAGGCTTTCTCCCTTTGAGATCTTATACAGGAGACTACCCCCAGCTGATAGAAAAGCTCAAGGGAGACCACCAACAACTAGCTGAACTGGAGATGTCCCAACACCTCCAGGCCCTGGAAAAGGTATTCTGCCATATCACCTGATAAACCTTAGAAAGGACACCCATTCCTTTGGGCAACTGGGTTCATCCTATCAGGAGATGAGATATGGGTTAAAGATTAGAAAAAAAACAACACTTTAGCCAGTTTGGACAGACCCTCACACGGTCCTCCTGGCAACCCCTACTGCTATTTGAGTTATAGGTGTCATTCCCTTGGATCCACCACACCAGAATCAAGAAGGCAGTGACTTCCCGTGATGAGGACACCTGGAAAGCAGTTTAGGACCCCAAAAACCTCCTCAAGGTCTGGTTCCAAAGACAATGGCCCTCACCCACAAAGGACGCTGAGCCCTGCTCTAGTCACTCCGGAAGCTGACCAGTCAATGCACGGCAGAAGTTTGAGGATTCTTCAGCCTTGCTCCAGCCACACTCTGGTAGCTGGCTGGTCAACGCACAGCGGAAGCTTGGGGCTCTGGCTATCAAAGTATCAATGGATTTTCACTGTCAACCTCAGCCTCTATCCCTAATCTGTATTATGGCTGTGCTCTTCTGTTGTTACAGGACCAACTAGACACCCTGGCTGAGGTGGTTTTACAGAATAGGAGAGGGCTAGACCTACTGACTGGAGAAGGCAATGGCACCCCACTCCAGTACTCTTGCCTGGAAAATCCCATGGATGGAGGAGTCTGGTAGGCTGTGGTCCATAGTGTCGCTAAGAGTCAGACATGACTGAACGACTTCACTTTCACTTTCATGCATTGGAGAAGGAAATGGCAACCCACTCCAGTGTTCTTGCCTAGAGAATCCCAGGGATGGGGGAGCCTGGTGGGCTGCCATCTATGGGGTCGCATAGAGTTGGACATGACTGAAGGGACTTAGCAGTAGCAGTAGCAGCAGACCTACTGACAGCTGAAAAGAGAGGACTCTGCCTCTTCTTGAATGAAGAATGCTGCTTTTATGTAAACCAATCAAAAACGGTCAGGGACATGGCCCAACAGCTAAAGGAACAATTCATAAAAAGGAAAGAGAAACTAGCTAATTCCTGGGATAACTGGAACAGTATCTGGAGCTGGGCATCATGGCTTCTCCCTTTAACAGGTCCTCTGTTCATGCTCTTTGCTGCGCTCTTGTTTGGCCCTTGTATTCTCAATGCTGTTACCCAGTTCATAACCTCTCAAATTGAATCCATAAAGTTACAGATGGTAATAGCTCAATATAGACCCCTGAACAATAGGGAGCTCTGAATGTCCTACCAAAACATGAGATGATGCTTTCTACAATGAGTGATAGAAGCAACAAGAGGGGGGAATGAAGAGGAAAAGTTAAACTTTTACATAACCTCTTGCTCCTTCTGCCTCTGTAAGTCAGCTTACTATTTGCAAAGTCTGGATCACGTAGGTCACATAGTCTCAGAAAGCGGGGACTTACAATACTAGGAACTGAAGCTTATCTCACTCATCCTTGTCCTGATCTTTGCAATTGTCCAGCCCCTGCAAATCTGCTTAATCATGCCTGTGCGTGTAAAGGTCAGGCATCCCCTCCCCATCTCGACTACTGTTCCCGTACACACAAAATCCCTTAGTTTAAACCAGCGTATTAGCAGCTAGTGTTGCCCACTATAGTAAGTTTATAAAAACTCTGTAACCCCTTTGTTCGGGGCTCAGAGCTTGGAGTGTTAACTCCTCTGGGCCCACTGGTGTAATAAACCTGAGTCCTCCAACTCTCCGTGTGTGGTGCTTGGTTTCTCGATTAGCGGTTTCTGCGACAAGCTCGGGGACCCTCCTCTGTCAAGGTGTCAGGCTTTTTCCATACATGGCTCATGGGACTGGCTGGGTTAAGGACTGTGTTAAGCCACTGGTGTGCCTTTGGAGGAGTCGAGAAACACTTCACAGTGTTAGATCGAGTCAGGGAGAAATCCACAGCCCTTCCTGTGACTCGACACTCAGTCTTATCTGTTGAGATTAATAAAATTATTCTTGCACACAGTATTAACAGAAAAAGGCATTAAATATAGTTCATACACAAGCAGGCACATACAGATAGTTGTGATGGCTAATAAACTCAAGAGGCCAACTCTAATGCAAGGAAAAGGAAAGGAACATTATGAAGAGATAGTTAATCAAACTGTGCATCTCTGATTGCAAATTACAAGAGGAAACTTAAGTAAGGGTAGCTAGAAATAGGCAAAATCCTAGCTTAGGATACTGAGACAACTAAAAATCGAAACTTGAGGCTAAAACAGCTGTCAGAGAAGAGATCCCAGGTATATGGCAAAGTGGGGCCCTGGCCAGCAGCCCAAGCTTTAGAAATCTGGTGACCAGACCTGGGAGAAGGGTGAGTAGAGGCGGATGCACCACTGTGGGCAAAATTCTCCAAAGGCTCACAGATTCAGGCCACTGAGCATCACCCCCCACCCTCCTGAAAGCAAAGGCCTGGAATACCCTCCCTCTCCCACAGCCTTCAAGACTGAAGCCTTCCATCCTCTTAATCCAGTTATCCTGGTATAGAAAGCCTTGGGGGCAGGTGGCAGTGTGAGCTCCTGAATGCCTGTCCCCAGGCAGAGTCCGAGGGAAATAGGTGACCAGGTCTTCCCAACTCACCCCTCCACTGTCACGCATGACAGCCATTGCCACCTGTAATTCTCTGCCCTCCTCATCCCATCCCTCTTGACTCCTGGCATGAATGAGGACGTGTGGGGCAATTTACCCGTGACTGGTATAAGCTGTGCTGTGAAACACAGTGCCGCTGCAGGAGATCGTGTGTGGTTCCTATACCACTCCAGGCTCTGTCACCTTCATTGTCTGGCTCTTCCCCACTGGGTGGGAGATAATGGCCACTTTAAATGTCAATTTACTCTAAGAAGATGGATTGGGAAAAAAGGAAAGCAAGGTAAGAAGCCAATAGCCCATTTCAGAAAAAACGGTTCCCTGACCTCTGGCTTCTGAGCCTCTCTCTTTCTCTCATGAATATTTATGTCTAACTGCCTCCCTTGGTACTCTCTGGGGCAGGGCAACTGAGAGGCTCAGGACTGTGGCAGAAACAGGGAGAACTGACATGCATGTGATTGGAAAGCAAGTCACAGCTATTAAACCTAGGTTCTTTGTACGCAGGCCTCTGACCAGAATCTAGATGGGGTGGGAGAAAACCCCAGCCCCAGATGTTACCATAATGCCCACATCACCTTTTGGAAACCACCTTCTGAAGTGTTTCATATGGTGCCAGAAATAAACAGGCAGAATGCAGCTGGGAGCTCTGAGCCATGCTCCTCTGCAAATCACTCAACTGCATACAAATGACAGCAATTATATAGCCAGGATCCCCCAGGGAAATGATTTCTATTCCCACTCTCTCCTAACCTGATGAGTCACTTGAGGTCAGCTGGTGGGAACAGTAAGCTCAGGGAAGCTGCTCTGACAGGCCTGGCAATGTGCAGGGTAGGGCCCTGACTCCCTGATTGTAGCCTGTCTTCTCAAGAGTTGGTCTTGCAATGTGTGCTGGCTCTGAGGGAGCCTAACAGATGGCTCTCGAAGCCAGAATGCACTACTGGAGAAAAAACTCAGAGGTAAAGTGGAATCTGGCGGACTTGAGAGATCAGGATTGCTGTCAGACCAGGGGAATGAAATCACGCTTCATCCCGGTCTGCTCACGTCAGGCTGCTGGGCATCATATTCTTTTCTCTGCCACTAACTGTTCCTCTTCCCTTTTAGATTAAAGCTTTTAATACACAATAGTTAAAAATGAAATAATACAGCAAGTTAATAACTACATCCAGTCAGAGTCAGTAAGATTCTAAGAGAGAAAGAGCTCTGGGATAGGAGACATCCCCTCCTGTCCTGGGTTCAACGCTCCATAGCAGGAAACCAAGAACGAAGACATATACCTTCTGTGTACTTGGGTCCTAATAAAAAGTTCCTAAGAGTCAAGGCTCCCAAGTAGAGCTTTTTAGTATAGTAGTAGTAGTAGTGCTCAGTCACATCTGACTCTTGGTGACCCCATGAACTGTAGCTTGCCAGGCTCCTCTGTCCATGGGAATTTACCAGGCAAGAATACTGGAACAGGTTGCCATTTCCTTCTCCAGAAGATCTTTCCAACCCAGGGATTGAACCCTAGTCTGCTGCATTGGCAAGCAGATTTTTTTTTTTTACCACTGAGCCACCATAGTGCTTCTTCAACACCATTCAGTTCAGAATTCACTCAGATTGTTACTGAGTTTCCCTTTTTTGCTGTGTGTGTGTTAACCTATGGATACCCCCAGCCTTACCTCCACCTCTCCAACCCCATGTATCAAGCCTGCCTGTTGGATTTGTGACTTTTTGTTATATCGATTTAGAAAATGGGTCCAGCTCCTGGAGGTGTGCAGCCAGGCCATGGGTTTTTGAGCAGAGTTCTTCGGTTGGGACTTGGGGGGGAGATAGAAAGAGAAAATTGACTGACTGGCTGCCATGAGTGTTGGATAATGTGGGCAAAAGAGATGGTGAGATGGGATTTTTAACAAGTTTTGCTATAGATGAAAAATACACCCTTCCATCTTGGGCATATTCTTGAGGGTGTGAGCAGAGATTTTAGTTTCTTTCAGTCATATGTTTCTGCTGGACACCTATTTTTCTGAACATGTTACTGCATAGAATCAGGACAAAATAGAACTCCAGTTATATTAAGGTTTCACCTTTTTGGTTTTTGATAATGTAATTAATATGAACAGTGAACATTTATAGAACACTTATCAGGTGTCATTCATTATTAATTGCCCACCTACTATGTTTTCAACACTAGTCCTGGCACTGGGAAAACAACAAGATCAGGCCATGAAAGGTCCCTGTCTTCATGAAATGATTTCCTAAAGGAAATAAAGAGATAACGAACAAGTACATAAGCAAGAGACACAAAGAATCTATTTGTGTGGCTATTTCAGACTAGACAATTCAAGACTGCCTCTTTGAAGATGTTAAGCCGGGATCTGATGGTGTGAGGAAGCTAGTCACACGAAGATCAATGGGCGAGCATATCAGGTAGCAGAAACAGCTTCTACATGAGGGCCAATGTCAGCAGATACTTGGAGTGGTAAAAGAGGCAGGTCAGGGTGGCTGAATCAATGGGGAGAGATGGTACAAACTGACATCCGAGATGGAGGCAGGGAGCTGAGGCACAGGGCGACACAGGCTTGCAAGTGGAGCAGCGTGGCAGGATCGAGAAGTCACTGGAGGACTTCAGACAAGGAAGTGATGAGATGGAATCTTCATTTTTAAAAGATCAAATTGGTTTTTATACAGAAAATAGCTTTGGTGGGGGTTGGGGGTGGCGGGGGCAGGCAGGGTGAAAGCAGGAAGGCCAGGTGGAAGACCATTACAGGGACCCAGGAGACAGTACAGCCTTAATGTCAGATGCCATGTTTTCATTAAGTCCTCAAACAACCCCCCAGGGAGCGAAATGAAACACAAGGACTAGGGCTTGGTGTAAGGACAGTGCTGCACTGACTAGGTGCACAAGTGGGGTGGGATGGCTGGGCTGCTGCTGCGGCTGAGTCACTTCAGTCGTGTCCGACTCTGTGTGACCCCACAGACGGCAGCCCACCAGGCTCCCCCATCCCTGGGATTCTCCAGGCAAGAACACTGGAGTGGGTTGCCATTTCCTTCTCCAATTCATGAAAGTGAAAACTGAAAGTGAAGTCGCTCAGTCGTGTCCGACCCTCAGTGACCCCATGGACTGCAGCCTTCCAGGCTCCTCCATCCATGGGGTTTTCCAGGCAGGAGTACTGGAGTGGGGTGCCATTAGCAGATCTTCAAGGTTATCGAGATTTGAAGGCAGGGCCAGGTGAGCAGTGACAGCAAGGTGTGGTCAACTAAGAAGATCCCACTTGGGAGAAGCTGTCAGTTTTTCTATACAGGAAAGCATTCAAAGGTGGCAGCCCAAGGCAACCCTGCTCTGATTGAGGCTCCAGGGCTAAAATATTTTTAACCTTGTCTCAAGGGGCAGTGTTCACACTCTTTGGAATGAGTCTCAGGGCTAAGGGACTTCTAGAACCTCAGTGTACAAACGAGGCTTTATTTGGTTCTTGATGGCAGAACAGAGTACCCAGTGGCAGCCCTTTTTCCAAGTAACTTCCTAAAACTTAATAAAAACCTAAAATCTATGATTAAAGGCCATGGCACAGCTTTCAGGTACTTTCTCTTTTCATTGCTTCAATTTTCTCAAAATCTCAGCTTCCTGCTGAGGCTCATGTTTCAGTGTTAAATGAGTGACACCAAGTAAATGAAACAAAAGTTAATTACTGAGGTAGCCCAAGTCTAGCATGTTAATTTGATGTTGAGATAAGTTACCAGATTCCTCAAGTCACAAAGTTGGAAGTATCTATTAGTTTGCTTCTTTCTTTTCTCTCTCCTCCTTCCTCCCTCCCCAGTCTCCATCTCTCTCTCTCAGCCACCTTCTCTTTGCTCTCCTCTAACTCTCCTTAAGACAACAGTAAGTAAATGTCAAGCATTCTAGGAAAAGGTACCTTTCAATCTAGGATTCCAGATACACTTGTTTAAATGGGTGTGGAGAAATGAAGGGATAGGGGTTGGATAAATTGTCCACAATAAGACAGCCATGCTAAAATATAATACAGGTTTAAAAAATTCTAGCAAATGGTATCTGTCAACTTTCAAAGCATTCCAAGTAATATCTGTTCCCTCCCACAAGAAGCAGAAGTTAGAAATGAAATAGCAGAAGAGAACACAAGGCTGGCAGGCCAAAGAGCAGGGCTGCAGCTCTGACAATTGAGCAGTTCTCTCCAGACCTTTGTTTCCTGGTTTATGTAACAAGGGAGCCAAGGCCAGGGTGGTCCCTAAATTTAAATCCAGCTGCAAAAGGATTTGAGCATTCTTTCAAAGTCAAAGAACACCTTAACAAAGATTACAGATGACAGATGACTTGATATGTCATATGTAAAGCCACTCCTATTTAAGCTTTAAGTTTCTAACTATTGGGCTGTACATACTATGCAGGCCAGCAAGCCCTGCACTTGCCCAGCCTGAAGAAAGAGCCCAGAGTCAGCAACAGAGACACCAGTGCTTTTATGGGTGGGGGAGCTTCCATGTTTGAAGCAGGGTCCTGGAGTAATAACCCACTGTGTGTAGCAGATGGTGGGCAGGACACAGCAGCAGTCTTTGTTCTGGGGGTGGCAGGGGAGAGGGAAGTTATCAGTTATACAGGGAACTGGTGTCAGGTTGGCTCACTGGTTACCAAGGAAACCAGCAGCACGGTCCTTCACTGCCCCTTTGCTATGCTATCGTGGTGGAGGTGTTCTCATCTGAAGATTACAACAGTTACTAGCTGGGGCCCAGGCAGGTATGTAGGCATGTACTGACGGGGCTCTATGATTAAGAAGGAAGGTCAATCAGGTGAGTAGGGTCTAAGTGAAGCAGGGACTGCTCAAACAAGGCAGGCACAGAGAGAGAGAAAATAGCCACCCTGGGCGGCCTGACCATACACTAACACAGGTTCTTCCACAACATCATAAAGCCAGGTGGCAGGTGGCAGGGGGAAGGGATGACACATCCAATGGAAGGGTGGTAAAGTTACTACTCCCTCTTGCCCTACAAGTGCCAGGGATCTGCATAACAGAAATGAAAAGATACTAAACTACTAAGCAAAATGCGTTCTTGTTTGCTAAGACTGCATTAACAAACTAGAATCAAAGTGCAGTCTTGGTTTAGACCCGACTTCAACTCTTCTCCAGGGTTTGAGAACTGGAACTCTATATATATTCTTGCAACCTTCCACCCAGGACCTACCCACCAAGCACACACAATTGTTTCCTCCTATGATTCCACTGAATGCTGTCAGTTCCTCTTCTCCCACCAGCTCCACTTTCCAGAACCAGCCCCTCCATCATAGAGTGCTGGCCACTCCTGACTCCAGCCAGCAAATACTGATTTCCCTGCAGGTTAGGCCCTCACGAGCTTGAGGACTTTAACTTCCATTAAAGTGAAGTAAGCCCTAAGGCAAGTCCACTTGCCCTGGAGGATGCCTTCTGCCAAACAAAACAGAGAGAGGCCTCATCTAGACTGAGAAAGCATTCATAAAAAGGGAAAAGTGGAAGCAGAATGAAAGAGTACAGAGGAGCAGTGAAAGGAGAGATGCCCTAGAGTCACACTGCCTGGGTCTGAACCCCAGCTCCGCCAGTGGTAGCTGTATGACACTGGATAATTCAATTAACCTCTCTGTGACTTAGTTTCCCCATCTATAAACTGCAGATAGCAACAGTACTCACTCATAGGGTTGTTGTGAGGATTAAATTAACAAGAACACGTGGAGCAGCGTCTGGGCCAGAGTTAAACATATAAGTGCTCATCACCATCACATCATCATCCTTGTGAATGTAAGCTTGTGGTTCTACTCTTGGAAAGAATTATACCAGAAATACACAAAGTAACGCACAAGAATCCTCAAAGTAGTCAGACGGATGGATCCTCTTGAACAGACAGAGAAAAATAAAATTGCCATTTAGAGTATGGATGAATGCAGCCAAGGAGAACTGTCTGTTGTTGCTTAGTCGTTAAGTCACGTCCAGCTCTTCTGTGACTCCACAGACTGTAGGCCGCCAGGCTCCTCTGTCCATGGAATTTTCCAAGCAAGAATATTGGAGTGGGTTGCCATTTCCTTCTCCAGTGGGTCTTCCCAAGAGAACTACAGGTGTATAAATGCTTTTAAATGTCTAAATTCCAGGAAAATGGGCCGTGGGGATTTACCTAGCTTAACTAAGAAAACTAGAATAAAAACTAATGAACAGGTGAAGACCACAAAATAACCAGAGTGATGGATTCTACACGTCTTGTCAAATGGATGATAACCTCTGCCATGTGGAGGGCCTCACCACTGGTTTACAGGAGAGATAACTTAGGAGGGCAGCCTGTCAGAAAAAGCAGGATGTCACAGTGAAGATCTGGGGAGGAGGTGAATGCAACCTGGGGAGAAATACATTTTTCCTTTGTGTATTGCAAGCCTGCATTTTTGCTGTACTTTCCCAAATGATTCATCACGTGATCCAACAGATACAGCATGACAGTCACACTCTCCCTGCAGGGGAAATGCTGGTGGTGTTTACAGCCTGCTAAGCTATCCATGGGCTGAGCTCAACTCTGCTGTGTTAGCTAACTTTTCACATGCTTTGATTAGCAGCTGGCTGACACTAGCCATCCATAGGAAAGGTCATCAGAAGACAGTAACCAGGAACATCACCCCTGTGATAGCATCTCTCAATTGCCCATTTACTGAGCCAATTCTCCTGCCCTGCATGCTTGAGACACTCAGTGCTCATGACCCTGCTGAAAGAGGGATGTGGTATCTCTCCTCTCCTTCCATACACACACACACTTGGGGCTGGCTGTTCAAAGTCTCAACAAAAACTCTTCATGCATGGTTGAATTATTCTCCTAGTGACTCTTTGGCATTTTTAATTATCTATTAAAAATGCATCATTTTTGTGATGTTAAAAAAAAGAACAAAATTTTCCTTCCTTTGTCCAACTTACTTTGCATCTAACCAGTCTCTAAGATACACGAGGCACAACAGAGAGAAATGTGGAAGGCAGAACTTACTCCTGTTTTTTGTGTTTGTTTTAATCTATAAATAAAGGAAGTTGACTAAGACTCACAGGACTGTCAAAAGGATTAAAGGAGATAACCCATTTGAAAATGACTGCTCCAGTACTTGACATATGGCATGTAGAATCTGCTCCCCAAAATGGGTTAATCTATTCAGTCTAAGAAGACTAATCCCTTAAAAAGCCCATCTCACTACCTCCAGTGCTGGCACTGACCGGTCTTCCAATAGACTCCTGCTGCCTGAGGATGGGCTAATCATTCATTTAAGAACTAAGAGGGGTTTATTTACTCAACTCACCTGCACCTAGAGGGATACACTTGAATCCTCATTCTAGTTGATGGCTCAGATCCTTCAGTTCAGTTCAGATGCTCAGTCGTATACAACTCTTTTCGAACTCCATGAATTGCAGCACGCCAGGCCTCCCTGTCCAGCACCAACTCCCGGAGCTTACCCAAACTCACGTCCATCGAGTCAGTGATGCCATCTAGTCATCTCATCCTCTGTCATCCCCTTCTCCTCCTGCCCTCAATCCCTCCAGCATCAGAGTCTTTTCCAATGAGTCAACTCTTTGCATGAGGTGGCCAAAGTACTGGACTTTCAGCTTTAGCATCATTCCTTCCAATGAACACCTAGGACTGATCTCCTTCAGAATGGACAGGTTGGATCTCCTTGCAGCCCAAGGGACTCTCAAGAGTCTTCTCCAACACCACAGTTCAAAAGCATCAATTCTTTGGTGCTCAGTTTTCTTCACAGTTCAACTCTCACATCCATACATGACCACAGGAAAAACCATAGCCTTGACTAGATGGACATTTGTTGGCAAAGTAATGTCTCTGCTTTTCAATATGCTGTCTAGGTTGGTCATAACTTTCCTTCTAAGGAGTAAGCGTCTTTTAATTTCATGGCTGCAATCACCATCTGCAGTGATTTTGGAGCCCAAAAAAATAGTCTGACACTGTTTCCACTGTTTCCTCCTCTATTTTCATGAAGTGATGGGACCAGATGCCATGATCTTAGTTTTCTGAATGTTAAGCTTTAAGCGAACTTTTTCACTCTCCTCTTTCACTTTCATCAAGAGGCTTTTAAGTTCCTCTTCACTTTCTGCCATTAGGGTGGTGTCATCTGCATATGTGAGGTTATTGATATTTCTCCTGGCAATCTTGATTCCAGCTTGTGCTTCTTCCAGGCCAGCGTTTCTCATGATGTACTCTGCATATAAGTTAAATAAGCAGGGTGATAATATACAGCCTTGACGTATTCCTTTTCCTATTTGGAACCCGTCTGTTGTTCCATGTCCAGTTCTAACTGTTGCTTCTTGATCTGCATATAGGTTTCTCAAGAGACAGGTCAGGTGGTCTGGTATTCCTATCTCTTCCAGAATTTTCCACAGTTTATTGTGATCCACACAGTCAAAGGCTTTGGCATAGTCAATAAAGCAGAAATAGATGTTTTTCTGGAACTCTCTTTCTTTTTCGATGTTCCAGAGGATGTTGGCAATTTGATGTCTGATTCCTCTGCCTTTTCTAAAACCAGCTTGAACATCTGGAAGTTCACGGTTCATGTATTGCTGAAGCCTGGCTTGGAGAATTTTGAGCATTACTTTACTAGCATGTGAGATGAGTGCAATTGTGTGGTAGTTTGAGCATTCTATCCTTAGGGCTAGTGATATCCTTAGGGCTTGGGATATTTTATCATGCAGAAAAAGTGCAATATAAAGTGGTGTTGTCTTAGGCACTATCCAAAAGTCCTCCTCAAGATTTAAAAGTACTCTTGGGAACTTTTCTGGTGATCCAGTGGCTAAGCCTCCATGTTGTCAATGCAGCGGGCTTGGGTTCAATCCCTGGCCAGGGAACTATGATGAAAAGGACATCTTTTTTTTTAGTGTTAGTTCTAGAAGGTCTTTTAGGTCATCATAGAATCATTCAACTTCAGCTTCTTCAGCATTAGTGGCTGGGGCATAGACTTGGATTACTGCGATACTGAATGGTTTGCCTGGGAAACGAACAGAGAGCATTCTGTCATTTTTGAGATTGCGCTCATTTTGGATTCTTTTGTTGACTATGAGGGCTACTCCAATTCTTCTAAGGGATTCTTGACACAATAGTAGATGTAATGGTCATTGCCCATTAAATTAAATTCGCCCATTCCAGTCCATTTTAGTTCACCAGTTTCTAAAATGTCGATGTTCATTCTTGCCATCCCCTGTTTGCCTGCTTCCAATTAACCTAGATTCATGGACCAAACATTCCAGGTTCCTATGCAATATTGTTCTTTACAGCATCAGACTTTACTTCCATCACCAGTCACATCCACAACTGGGCATTGTTTTTGCTTTGGCTCCATCTCTTCATTCTTTTCGGAGTTATTTCTCCACTCTTCTCCAGTAGCATATTGGTCAGCTACCAACCTGAGAGTTCATCTTCCAGTGTCATATCTTTTTGCCTTTTCATACTGTTCATGGGGTTCTCAACGTTACAGGTACTCAATATACTTTTATACTGTTCATGGAGTTCTCAATACTACAGGTACTCAAGTAATATTAAAGATGAGTGATACACAGTCTAATCAGCGTGCTAAAAAACTATGCTGCAGTAACAACCCCGATTCTTACTACTTTAACATGGCAGGAACATACTTCTTGCTCATGCTCTTGCCCATGCTCTATGCTCAACATTAGTTGTCTGGGGGCTCTGCTCATCATAGCCGCCCAAGGGACTGTAGGTTGATTTAAGACCCAATGATGCTTCCACAATCACAGTGAAAGAACAAGAAGGGAGAAAGCAGTGAATCACACACAGGCTGTTAAAACTTCAACCTGAAAGTAACAAATGTCCATTGAGTAACAAATGTCCACTTGATCGGCCAGAGTAGGTCACACGGCCCTACCTAACTTCATAGGTGGCGAGGCTGTACAATTCTATCATATGTCTGAAAAGCACTAAGCTGGACACTTCCAGTGAACATTACGGACTGCTATTACTGAATGACAAGCTTATTATTGAAGAACTTTGCAAAGTTCTTCCACATTCATTACCTCATTTGATTTTTACTCAAGCCTTACAGGGGCTTCCCAGGTGGCACTAGTGGTAAAGAACTTGCCTGTCAATACAGGTGTGACTCCTGGGCCAGGAAGATTCCCTGGAGGAGGGCATGGCAACCCACTCCAGTAATTTTGCCTGGAGAATCCCATGGACAGGGGAGCCTGGTGGGCTACAGTCTATAGGGTTGCGAAGAGTGGGACACGACTGAAGCGACTTAGCATACACTCGCACGGCACCTTTACAGTGTGGGTTCTACCAGCATTCTTTTTTTACAAATGAAATAACTAAAGCTCGCAGAGATTAAAACTTATTTAAATCGCACAGATAGTAAATCAAACAGTTTGGAACTCCAAATCTTAATCTTTTAGTTAAAAAACTACTATGGTACAATCTCTGCACCCATAATAAGCAGTGCATTGCAATTTGCCATTTATTTGCACTATTTATTCATTACATTATTGGACATTACTCTTCCCTTCATGTATATTATACATGGACCAGATCGCTGAATTTATGTTTTCTGAGAACATATTGTCATATACTCTGTGTTCTTCACAGAATCTTACCACATCTTATCTCATCTTGTCTCACCTTATAAAAGGCAGTATATTTCTAAGTTTGTCTTGGTTAATTTGTAACAGAATCACTATTTTCTGAACACCGAGGCCATGCTTTGGGCATTAGAGAAGAAAGATGCCAACTAGATAAATTAAATCAAGAACTTCACTGTTAGGGAGAACTTAAGTCTGCTCAATTCAGAGATGTCCTCCAGATGCTACCTGCCTTTACAGGTACAGGTTTCATAGGGATGAAACTTGACATGCACGCGCTTCCCATTTTCATCACATCAAATCACACCACATGCTCCTGACAGTGCATCACTCTTAGAACAGTCTCCACAGATTTGCATAGACTTGTTTACCTTTATTTTGATACTGAAAGCTCCTCTCTTTGTGAATTCACTAGGAGCCATTTTGCTGTCATAATGCCATTTCCATGGATACCCATAGGCAGAATGTGTCCTGAAACACTGGAATGAATGCCGTGCTCCTGCAAATGGGGTAAGATTGGAAGATTCAAAAACCAACTGCCTGATTAGAACCCGGGTCTGAATAACAAGCAGAGGTGCTAATATTGAAAGCAATTCTCCATTAGCTTATCTAATGTGCCTTAATATAACCACAGAAGGAACTGCCCTAGGACACGGTTTCCTCAATTTCCTTGTTTGTGGGAAATAATGGTACTTACTTCATAGGGTTCCTGTGGGATTAAATGAGGTAATGCAACAAACATTTAGAACAAGCTTAATGCATAGTAGTTTCTCACTAAATGTATCACTTATCGCAGTACTTGCCTTTGAATTTTGCCAAATGCTTCCACTTGAGCCAGTTGGGCTCAGATATTAACATATAAGAAAATTTTAGGGCTGGAAGGAACTTTGGAATCCATCTGCTCCAGAGAAACTGAAGAGATTTGTCCAGGATCACAGAATTTATGGTGGAGCCAAAATAGGATCTGGGTCTCTTGACTGTAATTTTACATTTAGGAGGATTGTCTTATTTAGAACAGCGTTTGACACAGTAAAGAAGCTGTCTATTTGATTTTACATGAACCAAAGTTGATTTACTTTGGTTAGTTTTCATTTCTTCTGAAAAGTCCATTTATTTAATAAGTACATAGAACACAATCAATCCCTATCACTGTTAAATTGTGTCCTAAGAACAAAAGGAAACTAACCCAAATATTAAGTCAAAGCTCTTTCCAGCCTAGGGCTAGGACTCCAGTCTGAAATTAGTTCTATTTTGCTCACCAGTTTAATGATACTGTCAGTTGTTTTTTAATTAAGTTGCCCTTAACTGCTACACTGCATGGATTTTAAAAGCTAACAGAAGTGCTTGCTGTGCTTCAATACACTTTAAAGTGAAATAATTTGAATTGGCTCTCTTTTAAAAGGCTTAGATAAGGGCATTTCAGAAAACAACTTAAAAGTATTTTTCCAGGTAATGAGTCTGGAAATGTCTGCAAGTTTCCAGGCTTTCCAGACTCGATAGTTAAATTCCAATTCCTCCAAAGTAAGTCACTGAAATTTCTTTATTTCTGTGAAATAGAAATCATGACCTTTGTAACCCAGGGGAGAGAGAGTGGAGCCATGCGACAAAGCCATTACCCAAATAAATGGTGGCAATTTCCAAAACAACTATAAAGATGGGTGTCCTCTATTTTTTCTTTTCAGAATCAAATCAGTTTTCAATAGAGAACAGATGTGCCATTATAGCTTCTCCTTTGCCCTTTTGAAGGTTCACTTGGGATACCTCTTGGCCAAAACAGATTAAGTGAAGTCAGCATGTTGCTATTACATTGGGAAGCCAAAAAGAGATATTGTCTCTTTCTAGGGTAAGAACCTGGTTGAAGCAGTAATGTGAATTCCCAGCAAACCAGCTGTTTGCACAAGAATATGCTATTGTTGTTCCTCAGCAACCAATGTTATTCTTCAAAGGGACAATGAATGGAGAATTATTTTGTTCTGTCTCTTGTATCTGGAGTATGACTTGAACAAATCTCTAATTAAAATGAACACTCTACTGGTATCTTGGAAGGACTCAGGCAACTGACCAAGTTTGCCCATGGAGTTGAGAAGTCAGATATGGTTTTGATCAATGGAAGTCTCCAATAACCAAATAAATGCCCCTTAACTCTCTTTCTTCCATTCACCTGTATGTGAATAATAGTGTCTGTTCTACTCTTGTTGGCATCTACCATGGCATTCAACATTCCATTCTCTTACCCAGTCTCATGTTCTACTCTGGCACTAGCACTAAAAGAGGTAACATGCGTGAGGCAACCAATATACCACTGAATGGTTAAACAAACAAACAAAATGAGATAATAACACAAAATTTTTAAAATTACTTTATTTTAATTGGAGGATAATTACAATATTATGATGGCTTTTGCCATACATCGATATGAATCAGCCATAGATGCACATGTATCCCCATCCTGAACCCCCTTCTCACCTCCCTCCCCACCCTATCCCTCTGGGTTGTCCCAGAGCACTGGCTTTGGGTGCCCTGTTTCATGCATCGAACTTGCACTGGTCATCTATTTTACCTATGGTAATATACATGTTTCGACACTATTCTCTCAAATCATCCCACCCCGCCTTCTCCCATGGAGTCCATAAGTCTGCTCTTTACATCTGTGTCTCTTTTGCTGCCTTGCATATAGGATCATGATTACCATCTTTCTAAATTCCATATATATGTGTTAATATACAGTATTTGTGTTTCTCTTTCTGACTTACTTCACTCTGTACAATAGTCTCCAGTTTCATCCACCTCATTAGAACTCACCAAATGTGTTCCTTCTTATAGCTGAATAATATTCCATTGTGTGTATGTACCACAACTTCTTTATCCATTCATCTGCTGATGGACATCTAGGTTGCTTCCATGTCCTAGCTATTGTAAACAGTGCTGCAATGAACATTGGGGTGCATGTGTCTCTTTCAATTCTGGCTTCCTCCGTGTGCATGCCCAGCAGTGGGATTGCTGGGTCATATGGCAGTTTTATTTGCAGTTTTTTAAGGAGAGTCAGGCACGACTGAGCAACTTCACTTTCACTTTTCACTTTCACGCACTGGAGAAGGAAATGGCAACCCACTCCAGTGTTCTTGCCTGGAGAATTCCACAGACGGGGGAGCCTGGTGGGCTGCCGTCTATGGGGTCGCACAGAGTCAAACACGACTGAAGTGACTTAGCAGCAGCAGCAGCAAGGAATCACCACACTGTCTTCCACAGTGGCTCTACCAGTTTGTATTTCCACCAACAGTGTAAGAAGGCTCCCTTTTCTCCAGACCCTCTCCAGAAATTATTATCTGTAGACTTTTTGATGGTAGCCATTCTGACCAAAGTGAGATGATACCTCATTCTGGTTTTGATTTGCATTTTTCTAATAATGGGTGATGTTGAGCATCTTTTCATGTGTTTATTAGCCATCTGTATGTCTTCTTTGGAGAACTATCTGTTTAGTTCTTTTGCCCCCTTTTTGATTGCATTGTTCATTTTTCTGGTATTGAGTTGTATGAGCTGCTTGTATATTTTGGAGATTCTTTGTCAGTTGTTTCATTTGCTATTATTTTCTCCCATTCTGAAGGCTGCCTTTTCACCTTGCTTATAGTTTCCTTCGTTGTGCAAAAGCTTTTAAGTTTAATTAGGTCCCATTTTTAAATTTTTGTTTTTATTTCCCTTACTCTGGGAGGTGGATCATAGAGGATCTTGCTGTGATTTATGTCAGAGTGTTCTGCTTATGTTTTCCTCTAAGAGTTTTATAGTTTCTGGTGTTACATTTAGATCTTTAATCCATTTTGAGGTTATTTTTGTGTATGGTGTTAGAAAGTGTTCTAGTTTCATTCTTTTACATGTGGTTGAACAGTTTTCTCAGAAACACTTGTTAAAGAGATTGTCTTTTCTCCATTGCATATTTTTGCCTCCTCTGTCAAAGACAAGGTGTCCACAGGTGCGTGGATTTATCTCTGGGCTTTCTATTTTGAATAACAGAAAATTTAATGACAATCTGCAATTAAAAATATTTAGGAACTGCTATATAGTCACTCTATTGTTATTTAAACATAAAACACAAAAGATTTGGCACTTACTTCATTAAAGTAGCTCAAACTATAAGACTAGTTTTACTGCAGTACAATAGGCTCTTTGTTACCGTTATTTATTTCACTGCTTAAAATCCTGGGCTTAATAATGTCTATGATCCTCCCCTACCCCAAGTGTCCAGCAGATTCTTCTTGGAATATAAGTGACAAGTGATATAATATGAAGATCATACAGATGTATGATATTCACAGGTAGATTATAATTTGATTTCCATGGTGGTTTTCCCACTGAATATCTCTTGAGTGAATTTTGGAAAGTCTTCCCAGTAATCTGGTCCAGATTTATTATTTCTCATTTATTAATGAACCTAACAAGTATTTATTGAGCATCTTGGCATCAGCAACTGAGGTAGGCACCAGGGGATGTGGACAAGATAAACAAGTTCCCTGCCAAGTGCTAATGACAGAGGAGGGTCCATGCTAAAGGAGCACCCAGAAGGTTCACTTATCCAGACCCAGAGTGGGTTCAGGAAAGAATTCTTGGAAGTAATGGTGATAAAACAGAAGAGCTAAAGAAGCAGTAGAAAAGTGTTCTGGGAAGAGGGAGTATCAGGTATACAGGTTAGGAAGAAAGAGAACACGGCAAATGAAAGAAAAATTCACTGTTGATACAGTTGAGTTGGGATAATGAGGTCAAGAGAGGTAAACTGGGACCAGATTATGAAAGGCTGTAGAAGCCAAATGAAGGTGTTTGACTTTAAGAATATGTGTCTGTATGTAGCCTTCAGCCTTTCCTCAAATGCAATGCCACTCGACCCTCCCTGCCCAGCTATTTTTTTTCCATTAAAATTTTTTTGTCAGGACTTCATTTCTTGTTTCATTTCAGTTTTTTCTTCCATTTTTATTGATATATAATTGACATGCATCCTAAGTCACTTCAGTGTGTCCAATCCTTTGTGACCCCATGGAGGAGCCCACCAGGCTCCACTGTCCATGGAATTTTCTAGGCAAGAATGCTAGACTGGGTGGCCATTTCTTTCTCCAGGGGATCTTCCAGACCCAGGGAGTGATTGAACCTTGTCTCTTATGTCTCCTGCATTGGCAAGAGGGTTCTTTACTGCTAGTGCTACCTACAGCACTGTATAAGTTTAAGATGTACAGTATAACAATTTGATTTAATACATCATGAAATGATTACTATTTAAGTTTAGTGAACATTCATCATCTAATATAGATAAAAATTAAATTGAAAAAACTTTCCTTATGGTAAGAACTCAGATTCACTCTCGTAACAACTTTCATGTATAATACATAACTGTTAATTATATTTATCATGTTGTACATTACATCCATAGTACCACCCCACTTTATAAACTATTATAGACATTTTATAACCACTGAATGAACTTTTCTTTGATAAAAAATAACATCTTTGTTAAAATGGAAAAGCTATTAGTTGATCATGTTCTTGATCTAGAAGGGAATTTAAAGATCATACATTCTAACTCTTCTCACTTTTTAGACAGAAAAACCAAGATTAAGAAAAGTGAACTGTGTCATCTGAGGGTCTGTGGGTGCTGAAGGGTGAGCAAGGCCTAAAACTCAAGTTCCTATTGGACATTCCTCTACACAATATCAGATGTGAAGTCTATCTGACTGATTTAGACATATTTTATTACTATATAAGCGGGGTTAAGTGAATTTTTTTAACCCTACCAGTACCTTTGAAAGCTGAGGAGCTTTCTTGAATGATCTTCATTAGGAATGTAATACTCTAAGAAATATGATGGTGAAGCCCTGCCCTGTTAATAATGTAGATTCATATTTTGAATGCATGGAAGACCTTTAAATGAAGCCTCAGGTCTCTGTCCAGTGTTAGGATCATCTCTTTAGAAGCATAATCATATGACACAAGCAGTACCTTCATGGAAGATAAAACAAACAAAAACAACAAATGCCCCTAGGAACAAAAGGACAGAACTGTCAATTCAGAAAAACCAGACTCTGGCTCCAAAGTTATCCTATGCATTTCCCAAATGCCCAGAGAAAAACAGCTATTTATTACAAACTTAAATTACTGCTTTTAAAGATGCCCTGAAAACAAAAGCAGTAGCCATAAACTTTTCAGGCAATGTATGCCCCACAAGCACAACTTAATTACAGAACATGAGGCTGAGTTTTCTATCTTGGGGAAACATTTGGCTAGGAATTCAAATAGACCAGGTCATGGCTTCTGCTCATCTTAAATTAAAAGACCCTGAATATTTTTAAAATTAGGAAAACATAGGCAAATGTTAGCTGCTGTGCTTTTTTTTTTTTTTTTTTCTGTAGTGAAATAACACATATAAACTGTGGCCTGTATCCTTCCAAGACCCAGTTCTTGAGGACATTGTTCTACAGTTTATTCTATGAGCATAGTTGAGAAAACTGAGCCCCGTTTGTTTAAAAATATCTTCAAAGAGCCGACCTGATGCTCGAAGAGAAGCATGGCTAACAAATATCTTTTTTAAAAAAGGTAACAAACTAGCCTACACTGGATATTTATTGAGTGTATTTCAATAATCTTTCAGTTTTCTCAGTTTCTGTTCATTTATTTATCCATTCATTAAAGAAATTTTAAGAAAATATAACCTTCTCTTGGAACCAAGGAGGTTACAAAAAGTTAATTTTTGTAGAGTTTATATAAAAATGGGGGCAACATACATATTTGAAAAGGACAGAATTCCTAATTAAGATGTGTTAGTGAACTGTGGCCCCGTGAAGTCTGTAAATGCAGGTGCTGAAGATATGCAAAACAGGAAAAATATAGGAGAAAAATTTTTAAACTTTTAATTTTGAAATAATTTTAGATTTACAAAACAGCTGCAAAGATAGCACTGAGTTCCTGTATACCTTTCACCCAAATTCCCCTAATGTTAACGTCTTATGCAACCATGGTACAATTATATACTAAGCAATTAAAATTGGAAAAATATTACTGACTAAACTCCCCAAATGGCAACCCACTCCAGCATTCTTGCCTGGAAAATCCCATGGATGGAGGAGCCTGCTAGGCTATAGTCCATGGGGTCGCAAAGAGTCGGACACGACTGAAGTGATTAAGCATGCATGCATGCAAACTACAATGTCATTTGAATTTACTCATTTTTTCCCCACTAATGTCTTTGAAGGAGTTCTGGACATGGGACTCCAAAATATGCCACTTTGGCATATTGATTATTATGAACTAAAGGCACTTGAGAAGGAGCAGATTCAGGAAGAGCTCTCTGACCTCTCCTTTTGTACCCAAACACAGGTCATAAAATTTCTCATGAGAAAGGTGATCCTCTGTACCAGGAAGAAAAGAACATCCTGGTTTCCCAGAGACTGGGAATTACTGTTGAAGTGGATCTGTACAAACAAACTTACTCTAACGATGTGATATTATCTTCCACTGGTTTCCCTCCTACCCCGTTTATGTCCTATTGCCTTCCCCATAATTTGTCGCCCCTAGCCCAAACCCTTTTGCCATTTCTTCACAAATCTATCATTTCTTGGTCTAAAATATAAAAGCTTCCTGCTTTGGTCACTTCCTCAAGGTCTTCATTCTCTTTTGAATGCCCCCATGTACAGGCAGAAATTTAGTAAAGGGTGTATGCTTTTTCTTCTGCTAATAGTCTCAGGTCAGTGTTGTTCTTAAGCCCAGATGGAGATCCTAAAGGAGAATTCTGCCCCCCCACCCCATATCCCTTTTCTGTTCCTGCCTCCAACTCAGGATCCCACATTTCATTTAGTTGTCACCTCCTTAGTTCCTTCCTTCCATTACAGTTTCTCAGTCTTTCCTAGCCTTCACTTTTTCATGACCTTGATACTTCAGAAAAGTACTGGTCAGGTATTCTGTCGAATCCTCCTTGATTTGGGCCTGTGAATTTCAGGGAAGAATACCACAGATGTGAAGCATTCTTTTCATCACATCAAATCAGGGTGTACCTGATGTCAAGGCAACTTTTTCCTGGTGGTGTTCACCTAGATCACCTGGTTGAGGTGGTGTCTGCCAGGCTTAGACACTGGAAAATTAGTCATGTTCCCTTTCCACTCTCTACTCGTGAGATGTGAGTCACTAAGCTCAGCCTCCTCCAGGGGAGAGGATTCAAGTTTCATTTGTTGGAGGAAGAAGTCTCAAACGACTTGTCAACTTATATTAAAACCACTACAGTAATAACTATTTTGCGAGAGATACTTTGAATCTATGCCAAATATTCTCTCAAGGTTTTGCCTAAATTTAGTATTCACTGATAAATCCTGCCTACAGCAATTTATTGTGGTATTTGAATCACAATTTTCTATTTCTCTCTATATTTTTTAAATTTAATACCTAGAATTCTTTCAGAAAAAATATTTATCCCCCTCCCTATTTATTTATATTAGTATGGTATCATTGATATTTCCTAAAATTGCTTCAGCACTGACCTTTGGAGCTTCTTTTAGATATATCTAATCATGTATCTTTTTAACATGGCCTCTTTTTTTTTTTTTTTTCTTGAACATTTACTTACTTTTTGGCATTATAGGATACTCCAGATTCATCTGGTATTTTCCTCTATCGGCCCAAGATTCAGCCATTTCCCAAAGTGGTACTGGTTCATTTTACTAGAAAATGGTATTTAGCAACCAAGATCTGGGCATCATGTGTTAGCAATGAGGTATGCTCATTGCTATAGGAGTATTACTGTCCCTAGGGCCTCTCAGGGATTAGAACTAGAAAATATACACATGTACACACAGATAAGGGGCTTCCCAGGTGGTGCAGTGTTAAAGAACCCACCTGCCAATGCAGGAGATGCAAGAGAGGCAGGTTCAATCCCTGGGTCAGTAAGATCCCCTGGAATAGGAAATGGCAACCTACTCCGGTATTCTTGCCTGGAAAATTCCATGGACAGAGGAGCCTACAGACCAAGGGGTTGCAAAGAGTTAGACATGACTGAGAAACTGAGCGTGCATGCATGCTACATAGATAACTCAATTTCCATGTACACATTAAAATAAACATGAGTTCATATTGTTACATCCAGCTTTAATCCAACAACAATGGATTCATTCAAACACTCACAGCAGAGGGTATTCTAATCAGAGAAAGGTTTCAGTCAAAGAAAGATCTCAAAATAGGTGAGTCTCAAGCCAGGCTGAGAGGTGAAAACACTGAAATGTCTACTGAGTTTCTTTGAATAAAATCTTCTAAGCAGGTGGTAGTAGATTATACTGAGGACATTTTATAGATCAGAAAATGAGGCGTCAGAGAAGTCAAGAACTTGGCCAGTATCTAACATACTGGTAAGAGATAAGCCTTCCCCTCCCTGTGAATGTTCATAACTGGGAGCATATCAAATGGAGGAGAAGGAACACTAAAGGCTGGGAAATACGAGTGTGGGCAGACAGGAACACCCACTGGGCTGGCAGGGCACCAATCTGGCTGAGGTAGAGCATGGAGTCTCTACTCCTAGCTCAGTGTAGCACAGGATCTACCCGGGGCTGAAGGGAATTCCAAACCTAAACCCCACTTCTGCTTCTCTCTGTAGCCCTGTTTCCTCATCAGGAAAGCAATTTACAACATCTTTTTACAATACCAAGCAATAATAAAAGGCAAAGGAATGAAAATATCAGTGTAAACTCTTCTGCGTCATAAATGATTTTGCTTCTGGAGCTGTCCTGATGATAAAATAATGCAATTGAAAATGGCTTTTATAAACACAAGGTATTACTTTATAACAGGTCTAGATGAATATAACATACTTTAATATTACAGGAAGTGTTAATTGAATATATTAGTCTATAAAATTTGGAAACAAATTCAAAAGATCTCATTGAAAAAAATGACTAAAGCAAGATATGTTTCTAGTTGTTGTTTCTGTTGTTCAGTCACTCAATTGTGTCCAACTCTTTGCAACTCCATGGACTGCAGCATGCCAGGCTGGACAGGACATGTCCTTCACTATCTCCTGGAATTTGCTCAAACTCATGTACATTGAGTCCATGAGCCATCCAACCATCTCATCCTCTATCATCATACTCTCCTCCTTCCTTCAATCTTTCCCAGCATCAGAGTCATTTCCAATGGGTCAGCTCTTTGCAACAGGTAGCAAAAGTGCTGAAGCTTCAGCTTCAGCATCAGTCCTTTCAATGAATATTTTGGGTTGATTTCCTTCAGGATTGACTGGTTTGCTATCTTTTCTGTCTAAGGGACTCTCAAGAGTCTTCTCCAGAACCACAGTTCAAAAACATCACTTCTTCGGCACTCAGCCTTCTTTAAGGTCCAGCTCTCACATCCATACATGACTACTGGAAAAACCATTTCACTACAGCCTTCATTATACAAGCCTTTGTCAGCAAAGTGATGTATCTGCTTTTTAATACACTGTCTAGGTTTGTCAAAGATTTTCTTCCAAGGAGCAAGCATCTTTTAATTTCATGGCTGCAGTCACCATCTGCAGTGATTTTGGAGCCCAAGAAAATAAATTCTGTTACTGTTTCCATTGTTTCCCCATCTATTTGCCATGAAGTGATAGGACCATATGCTATGGTCTTAGTTTTTTGAATGTTGAGTTTTAAGCCAGCTTTTTCATCTTTCACCTTCATCAAGAAGCTCTTTAGTTCTTCTTGACTTTCTGCCATAAGGGTGGTGTTATCTGCATATCTGAGGTTATTGATATTTCTCTAAGCAATCTTGATTCCAGCTTGAGCTTCATTCAGCCCAGCATTTTGCATGATGTACTCTGCATATAAGTTAAATAAGCATGTGACAATATATAGCCTTGAAATAATCCTTTCCCAATTTGGAACCAGTCCGTTGTTGCATTCCCAGTTCTAACTGTTGCTTCTTGATCTGCATACAGGCTTCTCAGGAGACAGGTGAGGTGTTCTGGTCTTCCCATCTCTTTAAGAATTTTTCAGTTTTTTGTGATCCACACAGTCAAAGCCTTTAGTCAACACTTTTGGATTTCCAACAGGCCAGAGACTATGGGCACAAGTGCCATATACTTTTTTATTCTATCTATATAGTTTTTCGCTATCTCTGTCACACTATGGCAAGTTATTAGCTTGGGTAGAGAAGGGAGTGTAGTGTGGAATAAAAGCACAGAACCTGAAGCCAGGTCAGTTTTATTCAATTCCCGTTTATTCATCTTACTATTGATATTTGTGTAACTTCTTCATGCCTCAGTCCCCTCAAATGTAGTCAAGAAAATGACAACATAATACAACTAGCACTGTTGTGAAAACAAATGAAGTTACATATGTAAAGCACTTAGAAGACTGCCTGGAACATAGTGAAAGCTTAGTGTCAGCTACAAATATATTCCACTAATAATCTTATCAGGTATAGTTCCTAATGAGGGGACATGGGTTATTAGTTCAAAGTACTAGAAATTGTTTTATTATCATATTTAATCACATGAGGAAAGAGGAAAAGTAGCTTCACATTGAGTACATGTAAAATCCATTTCTTAGAACTAACTCCATGACCAGGACGTGGTTTTTAAGGAGCTGCAGGGAAGCATGGAGTATGAGATTGTTTCAGGGCAGCAGCTCCTAACTCAGCTTCCCTCCCTCTACGTCCCAACCCATCCCCTCCTCCCTGCCCCCACCCTCCCCCACCCAAGTAGTGCAGTGTTATCAGTTTCCCAACATGCTCGCCCTTGCTCACCAGCTGCACTTTTCCCCTGCACATGTTATATGCCATCCATCCTTAAATGAATGGCTCCACTTCTGGCTCCCCTTCAACATATTTCCTCATGTCAGTCCATCTTGATCTGTGTTTCTAACTCTTTTCATATGTATGCCAAGAAGCACACCACTCCAAACAGACTTTTTACCACATTATACATGTAGATTAGATGTGTGCACCCAGTTGGATTTCTTGAGAACAGAGCCATGACTTACACAGGCTTCTTTTGAAGACTTCAGCAGTGGTTCTCACCTAGGGAAGGTTTTGTCCTCAGGTACCATTTGGTAATATCTGGAGGCATTTTTGGTTACACCACTAGGAAAGTGAGGTACTACTTGCATCTAATGGGTAGAGACCAGAGATGCCGCAAAACAACCTACAATGCACAGGACAGCCTGCCCTCCCTTATAACCAAGTGTTACCCGGTTCAAATTACCTGGTTTCTCATTGTACCACAGATGAGAAACTTTGCCCAACAGTATGCAAGACAGCAGTAAAATAAGAATCATTCCCATTACTTTGCCAACAAAGGTCTGTCTAGTCAAGGCTATGGTTTTTCCAGTAGTCATGTGTGGATGTGAGAGTTGGACTATAAAGAAAGTTGAGCACCGAAGAATTGATGCTTTTGAACTGTGGTGTTGGAGAAGACTCTTGAGAGTCCCTTGGACTGCAAGGAGATCCAACCAGTCCATCCTAAAGGAGATCAGTCCTGGGTGTTCATTGGAAGGACTGATATTGAAGCTGAAGCTCCAATACTTTGGCTAACTGATTCGAAGAGCTGACCCATTTGAAAAGACCCTGATGCTGGGAAAGATTGAGGGCAGGAGGAGAAGGGGACAACAGAGGATGAGATGGTTGGATGGCATCACCGACTCGAAGGACATGGGTTTGGGTGAAGTCCGGGAGTTGGTGATGGACAGGGAGGCCTGGCGTGCTGCGATTCATGGGGTCGCAAAGGGTCAGACACGACTGAGCGACTGAACTGAACTGAACAATTTCATGATTTTTTCCATAATATCTCAATGAGCTAAGCACTAACTCAACTTCCATTCCAGGGTCATATCCAGTGACATGGGGTTCCTTATAACCAGCAATAATGACCAGGAAAACAAGAGGGAATATTTTGTATTTATATTGTTTGGGCCTTGTGGCTACCTTGGTAGCAGAAGCATGAGTGATTTGTCACAGTGAGAGTTGAACAATGGCAATGACATCTCCTTGGCACTGAAACGATAACCATATAGGTCAGTCCTTGTCTCTAATCTCTGCTCAGCTACAGCCTCTGAAGTCTTTTATCAGCAGCCTTAGCCCAGATTAGAAACCTGGATATTATCAGCTTGTTCCCTGAGCAGGGTAGGGTCTGAGATTGATATTGTTGCTCTCACCCAGCTATACCTATGGGACTAGAGAGGACTCTAGGGCACCCACATTCCCACTTCATTGCAGTTTTTTCTTACTAACCACCAGACTTGCCCAGTCCCCATGAATGACCTTTAGCTCTAGATTCTTAAGTGAGTTCCGGCTCAACCCTAAAATTTAGGTCCTATCCTTTCCCTCTGACTCTCCGCAGGCTCAGCTATCCAGGAGATGAGCTCTGCTCTCAGTACCTCGGTCACTGAGCATAAGTCTATTTCAACAACAATGGCCCTGTTGGTATCAGAGCTGCTGAAACTAGCCTGACCATCAGAGAGACTTGTGCCTACTTCCCTCAACAGTTTAAACCACCTGTCCTCAAAGTCCTCCTGGATACTGACCTTTCCCTTATAGATGGTGTGATTTAATTCTATTTGATTCCAAAAGCTTTGAGCAATACTCTTGTAGTTGGGTAAGCTGGATCCTTTAAGTGAACCTCCACAGTGAGTGCCTCTCCTCTAATATACTCTGATAGGCACAGTCCATTTCACTTACTGAGGTGGAGCTCAAGATGGAACATGCAAAATTTTCGTGAATGAAAAGGTACATATCACAAATATTCTGGAAAGTTTAATAATCAAAATACATAAGGATTAAAGAAAATAAATGAATCATGATAAGTTGCTATCTCATTCTCAAAGCCTTATTTCATCTGGTACTGTAATGTGTTTCTATCACTCAAATGTGATTATAGCTCAAGACTTTTTATGCAGTGCAGAAAATGGATGTGGATAAATGAAAGGAATAGACTGAGATAGGAACAATCAATTTTGCACTTGATTTCTATTTGTAAAGGTGTTTTTAAAATTCTTTACCATCTCTTAACTGCTCAGACTTTTTTCTCGAAAACAAAAAACTTATAAACTTGTTGGAGTTACTAAGTACAAAATTGCCCAGCTAATAATATCTTTTTTTCAATCAACTTAGCCTCTGATTTAAAAATTCACAGATATTCTACCATTTACAGGATAATGCCTGTTGACACAATTTTTCACTTTACCAATAGAGCATGAGGTAATATATATAATTGATTGCTTGTCCTTTCCCTGGTAGCTCAGACGGTAAAGAATTCGCCTACAATGCAGGAGACCTGGGATTGATTCCTGGGTTGAGAAGATCCCCTGGAGAAGGGAATGACAACCCATTCCAGTATCCTTCCTTGGAGGATCCCAAGGACAGTTGAGCCTGGTGGGCTACAGTCCATGGGGTCACAAAGAGTTGGACATGACTGAGCGACTAACTAACTATAAAACTGTACTATATTATTAAATCAGCATGGTTTATGGTCAAGTCATGATCAACTGCACCTGCAAGGCTCACAGAGGTAACTGAATGGACTCAAGATGTTTACAACTAGAGTGTACACGTGCTAATTTCAAGTTCAGTTCAGTCGAGTCCGACTCTTTATGACCCTGTGGACTGCAGGATGCCAAGCTTCCCTGTCCATCACCAACTCCCAGAGCATGTTCAAACTGATGTCCATCGAGTCGGTGATGCCATTCAACCATCTCATCCTCTGTCGTCCCCTTCTCCTCCTGCCTTCATTCTTTCCCAGAATCAGGGTCTTTTGTAATGAGTCAATTCATCACATCAGGTGGCCAAAGTACTGGAGCTTCAGCTTCAACATCAGTCTCTCTAATGAATGTTCAGGACTAATTTCCTTTAGGATTGACTGGTTTGATCTCCTTGCAATCCAAGGGACTCTCAAGAGTCTTCTCCAACACCACAGTTCAAAAGCATCAATTCTTCGGTGTTCAGCTTCCCTAGCCACTCAGACGTTAAAGCATCTGCCTGAAATGAGGGAGACTCAAGTTCAATCCCTGGGTCGGGGAGATCACCTGGAGAAGGAAATGGCAACCCACTCCAGTACTCTTGTCTGGAAAATCCCATGGACGGAGGAGGCTGGTAGGCTACAGTTCATGGGGTTGCAAAGAGTCGGTCACGACTGAGCGACTGCACTTTCTTTCTTTCAGCTTCCTTTATGGTCCAACTCACATCCATACATGACCACTGGAAAAACCATAGCTTTGACTAGATGGACCTTTGTCGGCAAAGTAATGTCTCTGCCTTTTAATATGCTGTCTAGGTTGGTCATAGGTTTTCTTCCAAAGAGCAAGCATCTTTTAATTTCATGGCTGTGGTCACCATCTGCAGTGATTTTGGCACCCAAGAAAATAAAATCTGCCACTATTTCCATTGTTTCCCCATCTATTTGCCATGAAGTGATGGGACTGGATGCCATGTGATCTTAGTTTTTTGAATATTGCGTTTTAAGCCAGATTTTTCACTTTCCTCTTTCACTTTCATCAAGAGGCTCTTTAGTTCCTTTAGCTTTCTGCCATAAGGGTGATGTCATCTGCATATCTGAGGTTATTGATATTTCTCCTAGTTATCTTGATTGCAGCTTGTGCTTCATCCAGCCTGCTACTTCCCATGATAAGTTAACTCTGCATATAAGTTAAATAAGCAGGGTGACAGTATACAGCCTTGACATACTCCTTTCTCAATTTAGAACCAGTTTGTTCCATGTTTGGTTCTAATTGTTGCTTCTTGACCTGCACACAGATTTCTTAGCAGGCAGGTAAGCTGGTCTGGCATTCCCATCTCGTGAAGAATTCTCCACAGTTTGTTGTGATCCACACAGTCAAAGACTTTAGCATAGTCAATGAAACAGAAGTAGATGTTTCTCTGGAATTCTCCTGCTTTTTTGATGATCCAACAGAAGTTGGTAATTTGATCTCTGGTTCCTCTGCCTTTTCTAAGCCCAGTTTGAACACCTGGAAGTTTTCAGTTCACATACTGTTGAAGCCTAGCTTGGAGAATTTTGAATATTACTTTGCTAGCATGTGAGGAGAAGGCAATGGCAACCCACTCCAGTACTCTTGCCTGGGAAATCCCATGGATTTCCTCCCATGGAGGAGCCTGGTAGGCTACAGTCCATGGGGTTGTGAAAAGTCGGACACAACTGAGCAACTTCACTTTCACTTTTCACTTTCATGCACTGGAGAAGGAAATGGCAACCCACTCCAATATGCTTGCCTGGAGAATCCCAGGGACAGGAGCCTGGTGGGCCGCCTTCTATGGGGTCACACAGAGTTGGACACGACTGACATGACTTAGCAGCAGCAGCAGCATGTGAGATGAGTGCAATAGTTTGAACTACTGAGTAATTTGAACATTCTTTGGCATTGCCTGATTTTGGGATTGGAATGAAAACTGATCTTTTCCAGTCCTATGACCACTGCAGAGTTTTCCAAATTTGCTGGCATACTGAGTGCAGCACTTTCACAGCATCATCTTTTAGGATTTGAAATAGCTCAACTGGAATTCCATCACCTCCATTAGCTTTGTTTGTAGTGATGCTTCCTAAGGCCCACTTGACTTTGCATTCCAGGATGTCTGTCTCTAGGTGAGTGATCACACCATCATGGTTATCTGGGTCATTAGGGTCTTTTTTGTATAGTTCTTCTGTGTATTCTTGCCACCTCTTAATATCTTCTGCTTCTGTTAGGTTCATATCATTTCTGTCTTTTATTTTGCCCATATTTGTATGAAATGTTCTTTTTGTATCTCTAATTTCAAGTTACATAACTGTTTAAAATAGGTTTTGAGAAAAACTGTATAATAAATGAAGAAAATATGGGGTTTTTTGAATGCTTGAGTGAGGAGCTCAGCAAATCTTTGAGCAGTGATAAACCTGGACACATTTGTTGAAAACAACCAAATTTGTTGAAACTTTAAAATAACAAAATTAGAGTGGAAATAAATGAAATAGAGAGTAAAAAGACAATAGAAAAGATCAATGAAACTAAGGTGTTTTTTAAAAAAGATTTTAAAAAGTAGAGAAACCTTTTGCTCGACTCACCAAATAAAAAGAGGATTCAAATACACTGAATGACAAATGAAAATGGAGATTTTACAACTGATACCACAGATGTAAAATACAAAGGATCATAGGAAACTATTATGAACAATTATACAATAAGAAATTAGATAACCTATAAGAAATGGATAAATTCTTAGAAATATACAACCTACCAAGCCTGAATCATGAAGAAATAGAAAATATAAACACACTTATTACTATCAAGAATACTGAGTCAATAATCAAAAATCCTCCATCAAACAGAAGTCTAGGACCAGATGGCTTCACTGATGAATTCCACCAAACATTTAAAGAAAAGTTAATACAATTTTTTTCAAATGCTTTCAAAAAATGGAAGAGAAGGAAATGCATCCAAACTCATTTTATGAGGCCAGCATTACACTGTTACCAAAACGAGGCAAAGACACAAGAAAATTATAGACCAGTGTCCTGATGAACATAAATGTAAAAATCCTTAACAAAATATTAGCAAACTTAATTGAACAATACATTAAGATGATTGCACACCATGATTAAGTGGAATTTAATCCGGAGATGCAAGAATGGTTCAACAGTCACAATTCAACCAATGTCATTCACTACATTAACAAAATGAAGAATAAAAATCAGATAATCACTTTAATAGCTACAGAAAAAGAATTTGAAAAATATAACATCCATTTATGATAAAAACTCTCAACAAAGCAGATACAGAAGGATGTATCTCAACATAGAAAAGACTATATATGACAAAAGTGAAAGTTAAATGGCTCAGTCATGTCCGACTCTTTGTGACCCGCCCGACTCTTTGTGACCCCGTGGACTGTAGCCTACGAGACTCCCCCATCCATGAAATTTTTCAGGCAAGAGAACTGGAGTGGGTTGCCATTTCCACAGGTAGTATCATAATCATGAAAAGCTGAAAGCTTTTCCTATAAGATTAAGAACAAGGCAAAGATATTCACTCTTGCCACTTTTATTCAATATATTATTGAAAGTCCTAGCCATAGCAATGAGAAAAGAAAAAGAAATTAAAGGGATTCAAATCAGAAAGAAAAAAGTAATACTTTTCTCTATTTGCAGATAACATGATATTACATATAGAAAATCCTGAGCTCTACCAAAAACGTGTTAGAGAAAATGAATGAATTCATTAATGTTGTAGGATACAAAATCAGCACACAAAATTCTATTGTGCTTCTACAAATTAATAACAAACTTTCAGAGAGACATTTTTAAAAAGTCCCACTTATAATTGCATCAAAAAGAATAAAATACCTAGGAATAAATTTCAGCAAGGAAGTAAAAGACCTATATACTGAAAACCCTAGCCATCGAAGAATATAGAAACAAATAGAAAGAGGGTCTGTACTCATGGACTGGAAGAATATTAAATGTTCAAACTACTCAAAGTAATATACAGATTCAATGCAATCCCTATCAAAATTCCAATGGGATTTTCCCCTCCCCCACAGGAACAGAATAGTCTTAAAATTGATATGGAACCATCAAAGATTCCAAATAGTTAAGGCAATCAGAGAGAGAAGAAAGCTGGAGATATCATATTTCCTGATTTCAAATTATATTACAAAGCTATAGTAATAAAATGCCAGTATAATACTGGTGTTAAATGGCATTAAAAACAGATATACACGCCAATGGAACAAAATAGAGAGTCCAGGAAAAAATGTTTACGTGGTCAATTAATTCATGACAAAGGACGAAACAATGGGGAAAGAACAGTCTCTTCAATAAATAATGTTGGAAAAACTGGATAGCCACATGAAAAAGGATGAAACAATATCACTATCTTATACCATACACAAAATGAATTAAGGATTTAAATGTAAGACCTGAAACCATAAAGCTAGAAGAAAACACAGGGGGAAAGCTTCCAGACATTGGTCTTGGCAATGGTTTTTTTTTTTTTTAATTTGACACCAAATGTAAATCAATGAAAGAAAAAATAAATAAGTGGGACTACAGAAAGTCAAAATGCTTCTGCACAGCAAAGGAAACCATCAAGAGAATGAAAGGGCAACATACAGAATGGGAGAAAATATTTGCAAATCATATCTTTAAGGAACTACTATCCCAAAATATAAAATAACTCATATAAATCCATAGTAAAAGACAAATAATCTGATTTTAAAAAATGGGTAGGTCTGGATAGACATTTTTCCAAAGAAAACATACAGATAGCCAACAGATAACATTAAAAAATGCTGAACATCACATTAATCATAAGGGAAATGAAAATTAAAACCATTATGAGGCATCACTTAACACCTGTTAGAATGGCTACCATCAAAAGACAACAAATAACAAGTGTTGGCAAGGATGTGTATTGTTGGTGAGAATGTTAATTGGTGCAGCCACTATAGAAAATAATGTGAAGATTGTTCAAAAAATTAAAAATAGAATTACCATATAATCTGGCAATTTCACTTCTGAATACTTATCTGCAGATAATGAAAACACTACCTTAAAAAGATATCTGCATGTCCATATTCATTGCAGCATTATCTATAATACCGAAGGCATGGAAATAACCTAGTCCATCGATGGATGAGTGAGTAAAGAAGTTGTCACACACACATAACGGATTATTATTCAGCTATAAAAAAAGAAACCTTGCCATTTGTGACAACATGAATAAAACTTGAGGGCATTATGCTAAGTGAAATTAGAGAAAGACAAATTCTGTATGATCACTCCAATATGGAAGTTGAAGAAAGAAATGAACTCATGAATTCAGAGAAAATATTTGTGGTTACCAAAGGCAGGGTATATGTGTGGGGTAGGAATGGGAGAAATGAATCACAGTGATGAAAAGGAATAAACTTCCAGGTATAAGATAAAAACATCCTGGGGATATAATGTACAGAATGATGACTATAGTTAACAATACACTATTGTATATTTGAAAGCAGATAATAGAGTAAATCTTAAAAATTCCATTATAAGAAAAAACTATAGCTATGTATGGTGATGGATATTAAATAAGCATTGTGGTAATCATTTCAAAATATATACATATATCAAATTACATTGCATACCTGAAACTACTCTAATGTGTCAATTTTATCTCAATAAAAATAAAAACAAAACAAAATGACCATTTAAAAATTCTGGAAATTGACCAAAGGCATATAATAAATTAAGATTTATTCAAGTACACCTACTGAATCTCAGTAAGAAGAGTAGGATTCTGTGACATTATAGCCAGAGATTGCTCCTATTCCTTGCCACCTCCCACCTCAGCTTCATGCTACTGAAAATTCTACCCAAGCCTCAGCAGATGGAGAGGGCTGTGGGAATTGGCAGTTCTACCTCCCTGCTACAGGGGGTTGATTTTATGGAAAAATTCCTGCCTGGGCACTGTTGGTAACAATAGTTATCTCAGTGGCAAACAATCAGGAAAGGCTAACATCATGAGTTGCCTGAGGTCTTGACAGGTTGGGACAAGCATAACATGGCAGACAAGCCAGATATTTAATAAGGAGATCCAGGGAAGGAACAATCAAATAGAGCCTGGCTGAGAGCCCCCTTTTCTCTGGTGGTCTGGAAAGCTGTACATGCTCTGCTGAGATCAGACAGGACGAGCTACTTGCTACCTGTCCTTGGCTGATTTTCCTTAAGTCATTCATCATGTGTCTAGCACATCAATTGATAACTAAACTCATTTAAATCCACCCACTGTGGTCACAAATCATACATTACAGACCATCTGCATTGCCTCCTTTATTATACAGGTGGTAAAACCAAAGCCTCTGAGCAGTTTAAGAACGCGAGTTTCCATGAAGTTAATAGAAAATCAACAGAGGTTAGTACAAATGGCTCCACAGGACTTTTCAGAAATTCACTTACCTGCCACAAGTTGGCATAAAGTTAAAAATAAATTTACCTTGCTAGTCAGGTAAGTTCGGTCTACCTGTATCAAATATACATAAAGATCGTCCTCAATCTTTATCCTACATACAGTCTCCTTTCTCTTTGTTTTATTTTCTTTTGAGAGACTAGAAGGGGCTCCTCAGGAGTCACTCCTTGTGGGCTCTCAGGTGGTAAACTGCACTGGGGAACAGATGATGCCTGTCCTATGAGTGATGATCCATCACAGTTATTGCTCTTAATCAATCCTCTTACCTTCTGTTGTTTCATGTTGTCGTAACTTCTGACTCCTGGATCTAGCTCTTCATTTTGTGCGTTTTGTGGGTGACAACCCACGCTAAAAACACTGAAGTCTTTTGGCTGGGTACCTGTAATTCTCAGGGAAAATGACTCACCTCAAACTATTATCTCATCTCAAACGTTTTTGTCTGTGTAACACTGCCTTTTTTCATAATGAAATGCTATCCATGCATGTCCTTAAGCTTTTTTTATTGTAAATTCTGCTTATTCAAGCAAGTGATTATAAGTTCTCTTGAAGGCAATAGAACACTCATGTGCATTAAAGGCTCTGTTTCCCCGAAGCATGGTAGGATACAGGAAGTTACTTCAGTTTGGTATCAAGGAAACCTGCTCCCAAGACAACCTTTATATGTTCCTGTTGTTCTTGATGGCTTGACATTTGGTTCATCCCTGGCATTTAGTCAAGTTTAAATCACTTGAAAAAAGAAACAAATCCCTGTGTTTATACAGCTGACATCTTTGCTTCTCAAAACTTTGTATAATCTGTATTTATAAGGACAGTCAGAAATTTTAATAGTTTAACCATCATAAATAGAGTGATGGACATTCAAAAAAGGGTACAAAGAAAAGACTACAGTAGGGTGAACCATTGCACTGTGGACTAAATTCCTTATTTAGGCTTTTTTTTTTTTTTCCTATTTTTGTTACTTGAAGACAGCATCCAGGGATTGAAGGCTGGAACTCAGGGCAGGTATAGAGGAATGGTGTCTCCATAAAGGGGAAACACCTGGGTAAGTCGAATTTATCACAGAAAACACATCTGTTCTCTTAAATGAGCGAAAGTAAATACCAAAATATGCCCAGAGGCAGTGTGGTATAAATTTTGCCACCAATTAATTATTCCTGGGTTTGAACTGTGTCCACCATGTATTTGCTCAGTTGGACAGTACCTTGGACAGTTCCCTCACTCTCTGCGTTTCCTTAACTGCATGATTGATTAAATGAGACAATTTAGGTAAAATTTAGATAAATTCAATAAAATACTGCTCTCATGAGCTCATCTACGTCAACTTTCTACTTTACCAACGTCATTCAAAGGCAAGTGTTAATAGTGACAAACTCATTTCTAAGCGGATTTTAGAATCTATATTTGTAGTTTTCAATAGCAACAACAAGAACTATAAGAATCATTCTGCAACTTCACAACTCAAAATTTTTTTCCAGCCAGGTTGAAATGAGTAACTTTTACTTGACACTTTTCCTCCTGAGTCACTTCTAAAAGATGAGATATTTTAACAGCACCCAGTTCACACATCAGGATCCCATGGGTCAGCCACCGCCACCAATGTAAAAAGGCCAGGAATATTTTAGATCATGATGCTGCCAGATGGAGTAGAGCTCCCCAAAGAAAACATTTTATAGCACATGATTTTCTCCCCCTAACTCCCAGCTCCCTCCTCTGACAAGAAATGCCTGGATTTGATGGGGCCTGCAGTCTATGGGGTCATAAAGAGTCAGACACAACTGAGAGACTAAACTGAACTGACGGATGCATGCCCAAGTCCAGAGCACTCCAGGATAGCACCAGGTAGAAGACAAGAAGTTGCTCATGTTCTGGACTGACACATCACATCTGCTATTAAAGCTACTTAGCACCCTGACAGGGAGAAGTTCCTTTGAACTCTCAGCAGTGTCCACTGCAATCATTACGTGTGAGTGACGAATAAGTCACTGAATCACTGTGATGACTCATGCATTAAAAAGAAAGCTCGCATTTGGGCTCATAGGCCAGGCGCCAATCTCCAGGGAGCAATCTGATCTTGCCAGCTAAAAATAGCAGGTAGGAAGTATAAGTGTTGCAAATACTTTTTTAATTAAATGGAGGGTTTTTTTTTCCCCCTTCCCTTGCTCTGCCTCCCCCCTTCCCTTGCTCTGCCTCTGTCTTCCTTCCCTTCCACTCCTTCCTGTCTTACCAGATGCTCTTAGACACTTTGGATCACATCTGCCAGCCTGTGGACAGTGTTAAGGTTAAAAATAGATACCCAACAAGAGGTCCCATCAGCCAAGAGCAAGCACTGCATGGCAGCAATCATTTTGCAAACAGCAGAGAAGATAGTTCTACATGTCAAATTCTCGACCTAAAATTTCACTGAAATCCAACGATTATTTAATTATATGTTATTTATTGCTAGAAACAGACTTTGCATCCTGCAGCAGAGATCTATATTCTAACTCAGGAAACGAAAGAAGGAAAAACAGTAATGACCAGAACCACCAAAATCAAATGTTGCTGAGTTCTCTACACAGAGATATCCCTAATTTATTAAACACTGATCTTCTAAGACTGACTCATTATCTTCCTGAAAAGATGTCAAATCATTTAAGTGACAGACTCACCTCATCTTCTCCTTGCAGTGGTGTCTCACTACACCCCCAACATGCACACCGCCTCCGTGCTCTCGATCCTGCTAGCCCTCTAGATTATACTCTTTGGAGTGCATCACCTAATCTCTCTTCCTTAAATCTTCTTTTCAGAGCTTTACCTTGTCAATGTCCCTTAAAATTTTGTCTCTCCTCTTCATTACCTTTGCTTGCCTTGGTTTAGTTACCAGCCTCCTCCCAGATCAGGACCCACCACGTCACACATATCACTCCTAAATAATGCATCTACTCATGTCACCCCACTGCTTTAAACCTCCCCCAACTCTCTACTGCCATCAGTTTGGCATTTAAGGCTCTCCATAATCCACTCGCTAACTAGCTAACCTCTCTAGCTCCATCTGGCACTAACCTGCTCCTAAGCTCCAGCCTGCTGCGCTGATGAATGTTCCATGAAAGCATCCAGAGCCCTCCACACTTCACATTTCCTATCCTGAGATGCCCCCACCCCCTGCTCCTTAAATTTAGCTTTCCCTCTCTGTGCTCACAACACATGGTCCTAATCTTGAATTCTGTACTTACACTGCAACTATATATTTTATGTGAGTGTTACTTATTCATCTCTGTATTACTGACATATAGTATAGAGTTTACTATTAAAAAAGTCACTAAATGAAATTCTAAAGGCTGTACTTCAGAAAGAAGGAAAAAGACTACAGATGAAACTCTGAAATGGAAGAAAGTAACAAGGGAAAATAATGACAAGTAGATGGATAAAACCAAGTAATCTTTATTTAAAACTGTAAGAAAAACACGTAATTTGTGGAAGAAAAATAAGGAAGCTGAGGAGAGGTAAGTCTTTTGAGTTTGGGAGCATGAGTTATAACATACTCATCAAATAGAAACTTTAATTTAGAATATATTTGCAGAAATAGCAAGAACAGCTACTAAGGGGGCAGACACTAAGCATATAACCTAAAAAGAAGTAGGAGGAAAAACCCAGACTGAGGAAAAAAATGATTGGTTCAAAAGATCGCAAGAAATGTGTGTGGGGAGTGGGAGAAATAGAAAACATTCACAAATAAAAAGACATAAAACAGTGATAGAAATAAAAGTAAACATACAATTAATTGCAATAAAGGCAAAAGACCCACTTTCTAATTAATATTTTTAGACAATAAATAAAAATCTAGCTATGCATTGATTGTAAAAGACACATCTAAAACATGGAAAAACACACAAAGAATTATAAATTGTGTATATCTATTAATATTACCTGAAAACATTCAAAGCAAAAAACTGACATGATAACTAGAGAAATGAGCAAATCACCAGACAGAGAAATTGCAATATTTTTAGTAATTGACAGCTTTAGTAATTGACAGCTTCAGCAGATAAAAGTCAATAAGGATAGATAAGATTTAAACAAAATCAATATTACAATAAAGTGAGTCACATGAATTTTTTGGTTTTCTTGTGCATATAAAAAGGCTTCCCCCTTGGCTCAATCGGTAAAAAATCTGACTGCAATGCTGGAGACACAGGTTCGATCCCTGGGTTGGGAAGATTTCCTGGAGAAGGCAATGGCTAACCACTCCAGTATTCTTGCCTGGGAAATTCCATGGACAGAGGAGCCTGGCGGGCTACGGTCTATGGGGTCGCAAAGAGTTGGGCAGGACTTAGTGACTGATCCACAACAGAAAGTTATGTTTACACCATACTTCGGTCTAAGTGCATAATAACATTATGTCTAAAATTACAATGTACATGCTGCTAAGTCGCTTCAGTCGTGTCCGGCTCTGTGCAACCCAATGGACGGCAGCCCACCAGGCTTCCCCGTCCCTGGGATTCTCCAGGCAAGAACACTGGAGTGGGTTGCCATTTCCTTCTCCAGTGCATGAAAGTGAAAAGTGAAAGTGAAGTCGCTCAGTCGTGTCCGACTCTTCGAAACCCCATGGACTGTAGCCTATCAGGCTCCTCTGTCCATGGGATTTTCCAGGCAAGAGTACTGGAGTGGGGTGCCATTGCCTTCTCCGTACATACCTTAATTTTAAAATATTTTTATTGTTAAAAAAATGCTACCATCATCTGACCCTTCAGTGAGTCCTAATCTATTTGTTGGTGGACGATGTTCCCTTAATGTTGATAGCTACTGACTGATCAGGGTGGTGCGTTGCTGAAGGTTGGGGTGGCTGTGGAAACTTCTTAAAATGAGACAGCTGAGTTACTGCATTGATCAATGCTTCCACTCACAATTTCCCTGTAGCATGTAATGCTGTTTGATAGATTTTACCCACATAACTTTCAAAACTGAAGTCAATCCTCTCAAACTCTGTGGCTGCTTTATCAACTAAGTTTATATAAAGTTCTAAATCCTTTGATTTCATTTCAACAGTCTTCATAGCATCTTCACCAGAAGTGGGTTCCTCCTCAAGAACTTTGCTCATCCATCAGAAGCAATTTCTCATCTGTGAAGTTTTTATCATGAGAGTAACAGGAACTCAGTCACATTTCCAGGCTCCATTTTTAATTCTACATCTCTTGCTATTTCTACATCTGCAGTTACTTCCTCCACTAAAGTCCTGAACCCTTCAAAGTCATTCATGTGGGTTGGAATCAACTTCTTCTAAGCTTCTGTAATGTTGATATTCTGAAATCTTCTCATGAATCACAAATGTCTTAATGGCAGTTACAATGATGACTCTTCTTCAGAGGTTTTCCATTTATTTTACCCAAATCTATCAGGGGAATCACTATTTATGGAAGCTACAACCTTACGAAATATATTTCTTAAATAATAAGACCTGAAGTTACTCCGTGATTCGAGGGCTACAGAATGGATAATGTGTTAGCAAGTATGGAAATAACATTAATTTTAGTGTATATCTCCATAAGAATTCTTGGATGACCGGGTACATTGTAAATGAACAGTCATATTTTGAAAGGAATCTTTGCTGAGCAGTAGGTCTCCACAGTGGGCTTAAAATATTCACTGCTGCTGCAGCTTAGTCGCTTCAGTCATGTTCGACTCTGTGTGACCCCATGGACTAAAGCCCTCCAGGCTCCTCTGTCCATGGGATTCTCCAGGCAAGAATACTGGAGTGGATTGCCATTTCCTTCTGCAAAATATTCACTAAAACATGTTTTAAACAGGTGCTGTCATCTAGGCTTTGTTGTTCCATTTCTAGAACACACACAGAGTACATTGAGCACTTCTTAAGGGCTCTAGGATTTTTGGAATAGTCAAAGAGCACCAGTTTCAACTTAAGGTCACCACTCGCATTGCATTAGCTCCTAACAAGAGTCAGCCGGTCCTTCGAAGCTTTGAAGCCAAGCACTGACTCGTACTCTCAAGCTATGAACGTCCCAGATGGCATCTTCTTCCAGTAGAATGCCGTTTTGTCTACATGGAAAATCTGCTGTTTAGCGAAGCCACTTGCTGCTTCACTTTGCACTTCTCTGTTAGAGACAGCTTCTTTCTTTAAACTTCTATTACCTCCAAACTTTTCTCTTGCAGCTTTGTCAATTCTCTCAGCTGTCATAGAATTGAAGAGAATTAAGGCTTTGCTCTGGATTAGGCTTTGGGTTAAAGGAATATTGTGGCTGGTTTGAACTTCTATCCAGACCACTAGAACTTTCTCTACATTCACAATAAGGCAGCTTTGCTTTCTCATCACTCATGTGTTCACTTTTAATTTCCTTCAAGAACTTTTCCTCTTCCTTTGCTTTCAAAACTTAGATGTTTTGTGGAAAAGGCCTAGCTATCAGCTTTTGACATGCCTTCCTCATTAAGCTTAATCATCTCTAGTTTTTGATTTAAAATGAGAGATGAGCAACTGTTCCTTTAACTTGAACACTTAGAGGCCATTGTAGGGCTATTAACTGGCCTAATTTCAGTATTGCTGTGTCTCATGGAGCCCCAGGGAGAGGGAGATGGATGTGAGAACAGCTAGCTGGCTGGTGGAGCAGTCAGAACACACACAACATTTATCACTTAAGTTCACCATCTAATAAGGGTGCAGTTTGTGATGCCCCAAAGCAATTACAGTAGTAGCATGAAAGACCATAGATTACCATATAAAACAGAGTATCAATAATAATATGAAAGTATGAAATATGCCAGGACTACCAAAATGTGACACAAAAACACCAAGTAGGCAAATGCTGCTGGAAAAATGCTTGAAACAGGCTTACATGCACCTTCAATTTTTAAAAAATGCAATACCTGTGAAGTGCAATAAACTGAAGTGCAAAAAGAAAAAAACAAGTACGCCTGTAGTGAGATTTAGCAAATTCGATTTTCATAAAACTAATATGCAGAAATCAACTGCAGGTTCATACTTGGCAATAATCAGAATGATACCATTAACAACAGCAACAAAAATATAAAGTACCTAAGAATCCAGTTGACCCTGAGCAACACAAGAATCAGGGGAATTGACCCCTGAGCAACTCAGTCAAAAATTTCAATGTAACTCTGTGGTTGGCCCTCTGTATTCATAGCTCTGCATCTTCAAATTCAATCAACTACAAATTGAGTAGCACTGGAGTACATATTTACTAGGAAAAAAATCCATGTATAAGTGTATCTGTACAGTTCAAACCCATTGTTGCTCAAGGGTCAACTGTAAAACTAATGAAAGATGTACAAGTTTTTTTTTTTTTTTAATATAAAACACTTTTAATTAAAGTGAAAAGCATTATGTGATGATTCAAACAAATAAAGGATTTTACTTGGCTCAGGCCTACAGTGTGGGAGACCTGGGTTCGATCCATAAGGAAATGGCAACCCACTCCAGTACACTTGCCTGGAAAATCCCAGGGACGGAGGAGCCCGGTAGGCTACAGTCCATGGGGTCGCAAAGAGTCAACCCGACTGAGCGACTTCAAGAAAGTGAAAGTGAAATCGCTCAGTTCGTGTCTGACTCTTTGCGACCCCATGGACCGTAGCCTACCGGGCTCCTCCGTCCCTGGGATTTTCCAGGCAAGCGTACTGGAGTGGGTTGCCATTTCCTTCTCCAGAGGATCTTCCCGACCCACGGATCGAACCCAGGTCTCCCACACTGTAGGCAGACGCTTTACCTACTGAGTCACCAGGGAAGTCTTGCTACAGATATGGTAATACTATAAAGGAAAGAAAGGGTTTAGCCTCCAGGGGATAAGGTAGGTAACAGTCTACTTTCTAACTTGCAGGGTGTATACACAAGTATTCATATTTTTCTTTAAACTGTACCTATAAATTTTATATTTCTTAATATGGATGGAATATTTTACTGTTTTAAAAAAGGTCTAGAACAAACTAAGCCCAATTAATGCAAAATGTACCTAAGTCTGTTGTGTGCCACGCCCCAGGATTCCTACATTTTACAAGTAGCACTTGAAAGAAGATACTAATTTTGTAAACTTTAAGAAATGTGTCTTGAATAATCATTTCATCTTCAAAAGAGGAGGCAGCAGATGTTTTAAAACACTAGAATGAACCCCTACCAGAAACATTCCATTTTAAGTGTAACGGTCTTCTTCATTTTTTAGTTTTAAGTGGAAAGGTTTCTATGCAAAATGTTTACATAAATATTCAGCTGTTTATTTCTGCACACAATGTAGAAAAGCAGAAATATGACGACAATCCAAGAACATTAAACAGGCATGGGCTCAACAATGATGGAAAATTCAGGAAGAGCATACTAGCTATCTCATTAGCCTAATCCACTCATGTTTTACAAGTGATTTGTTTCTAATGGTAGACAAAGTGCCAAAATTTTGCAGATGATTTACTTTTTTGAAGAGTGTAAATTATGGCAGGTTAAATTATAGGGAAATAAATTATATTTCATTTGCATACCAATATGCTCCCTTGGATGGGCAAGAAATGCCCGGAGATATATCTGGCTTAGGCATCAGCATATAACCCATATCCTGGCTTATCTGTACAGCAGACTGTATTTTCCAAAAATGGCCACTGTAATATTTCCAGTTCCACATGCTCTTCCAGAAACTTTCCACTTCCCTATCAAGAGAGGGAATCTATTTCCATTCCCACTGAACCTGAGCGGCTTTTGTAACTGCTTCAATGAACAGAATGCACTGTAGGGATGCTGTGTGATTTCCTAGGGTGGGTCATAAAAGATAAGGTTACAGCCTGACTTTATCTTTTTTTTTCTTGTTGTTTGTAAAATCATTTCTTTTTTTTTTTTAACTTTACATAATTGTATTAGTTTTGCCAAATATCAAAATGAATTTTGAGTCACTTCTTTAAGAGCACTGAGCTAGCACAGAAGTCTGGCTACCCTGCAGCAATTCATGCTGGAGAGGCCACCAAGAAAGAGAGATGCCAGAGGAGCCCAGCTATTCCAGTCTTTCCAGACCAGGCTTCAGACATATGAGTGAGTGAGCTCAGATGATTAAAGCCTTCAGGCCAACCCAGCTGATGCTGAGTGAGCAGAGATGAATGATCCCCGTTGAACCCTGCCCAAACTGCAGATGTGTGGGCAAAATAAACATGGCTGTTGCTTTAAGATACTAACTTTATTGTGCAGCATTAGATAACTGTTGTCATTCATATCTGTGGGAAGGACATTGAATGTAAATGTCATCCTCTCATGTCCCCAAAGGAACCACCAACCCAAACAACACAGTTTCTTAAAAACCAAAATGATAGCACGATATTTCACCCCAAAAGCAGCAAGCACCACCTCTGAAGGTTAAATTTGATTTAGGATTAAACTTTTTGCCACTGATCAATGATCCTATCAGTGAGTATCTTTATAATCCTATTATTTTAAAAACTTATTTAATATTTTTGCTTGTTATATCTTCAAAGGATCTCTGAGATGCAGTTTAACAACCTCTGCTTATAAACGAATTACTCTATTTACGTATTTCCCTTTCATTCTGGTCCATTTATGTTGGCATCTTCAGATTTGGCATCAGGCATCCTCCTCAAACTCAGTGGAACCAAACTGAAATCACTACTATTGGATATTACTGAAATTAGTGGAAAATAATTAGATTTCAGAGCCAAATAAAATCCCTTCTCACTTACTTTGTGACCCTAACAAGCTATATTACTTTCCTGAGTACTTATATTGATTTGTAAAATGGAAATAATACCTATCTATCTTGTAGAGTGGTTATAGAATTAAATGAGCCAATACATAAAAAATACTTAGTATGCCTTGTACACCTAATAGGCAATTAATAAGCTTCCTTTCCTTGACACCTCTGTCTTTTTAAACAACTGAATGACAGGAGTACAAAGGCTCCTGCGTTTGCTGGCAAAAAGCTGCCCTCCTGAGAAAGTCAGGCTCAGCCTCCTATCTGTGAGCACCGCCTCAACACTTGAAGCAGGCCGCCAGCCCACTCTGGGAACTTCAACAGCAGTACTGTACTGGGGTCTTCTATTCTGCTTTGCTTTGTTATAGTTGTTTAAATGGTAAATATTTGAGCAAAGTTAACTGCATTCCAGCTGCTGCTTTTTCCTTTGTCATCATATCTCTTCAGCAACAAAGAACTGATATATATATTTTTGTTTAGAGGTCACTGGTGGACTTTATGCCATAGAGATGCCTGAGCTGAATTACTGAAGGTAGCAGAAAACAGGCAACCTGGAGGTTTTAGAGGTTTTGGCCAGCAACCTCAAAATATCAGCAGACAAAATGAATGATGTTATGCGGATAGATGCTGCTGCTGCTGCTAAGTCGCTTCAGTCGTGTCCAACTCTGTGCAACCCCATAGATGGCAGCCCAACAGGCTCCCCCATCCCTGGGATTCTCCAGGCAAGAATACTGGAGTGGGTTGCCATTTCCTTCTCCAAAGCATGAAAGTGAAAAGTGAAAGTGAAGTCGCTCAGTCGTGTCCGACTCTTGGCGACCCCATGGACTGCAACCTATCAGGCTCCTCCATCCATGGGATTTTCCAGGCAAGAGTACTGGAGTGGGGTGCCATTGCCTTCTCCATGCGGATAGATAGAACCAGCCATTCTTTTGAATATCTTCATCTGGTTCATGCTCAGCCTCTAAGAGCCTGATGAAGCTTCTGGGGTGGACAAAGCACATGACTGAGAACCAGAGACCTGCCTCCCACTTGCTACATGTTCTCAGGAAGTGACTTCACAGGCCTCTGGTTATCTGGGAAGCTGAGGGATCAGTCAAGATGGTCAAAACATGTGATGGTTGAAATGGGCCTCAAGACCACCTGGTCTAACATTTGACAGGTGAGAAGTGAGGCCCAAAGCAAGCCAATGGCTTTCCTGATATCACACCCTTCACAGCTCATGGACTAGGAATTAGCATACAAGGTTTTCCTTCTGTCATTGATAATCATTCCACAAAGTCCTATTTAAAAATTATTTGATTCTGATGGTAATGAGGAAGGCACACAATGTGCATTCCTACTCAAATTAGTTCAAAATGACTCAATAGACTGAATTTCTGAGCTAGTTTTCTTACCAAGGGAGGACTTGTATACTGTCTTGGATAACACATTATTCCGTAGACCTGGAAAGGCTCTGGAAGTACTTTTTACCTTATATGTCCCAGAATGCACAGAGTGAATTTCAACACTGTAATTGATGATGTCCCTTGAAAGTGGCAAGTATCCAATAGGAACTGATGAACTCTGTGCTCTATAACCTCTTGGTGATCATGCTATATGCCAAACAAGGTTCAGACCCAAGCAAAATGCAAAGCAAAAATCTATAGCAAGGCTAAGGGGGCGGAGGCGGCGGTTATCTTCCAAATCATAACCTACCTACCTACGTATTTCTTAATTCCTCCTGCCTAGGGAAAAAAGAGAGGTTCTTAAAGGTTAACAGGTCTAATCACAGGTGACCATAGTGAAGAACCCTGATTTGCCCAAAGAAAAATATTTCCATGGGTAGAAGGGACTGTGAGGCTTCTTGGCCCAGTCACTCTAGAAGTCTGAAGCAAGGGGCTGAGAAGGAAGATTTTCTAATTCAAATTAATATAAATCAAACACTGTGACCTTAATTAAGAACCATGCTAAAAGGTGAACATTTGAATCCTCCACTAAAACAGAAACTAGAGCCAAATGTGAAGAATGAAACAGTAAGAAAGACAAAGGAGGGCCTATAAGCAGGAAACACACTGATGTAAAGGCACCGGGCCAGTGCAGAGGCTGACCGGAGAAGCCCGAGGGAGGTACACTGGCATGGTTTTACCTGTTGAGGGTATGTCTGGGAGCAAGGTGGGGACAGTATAGTCAACCAAACAGATAACCTTGCCAGGCAGGTTCTAATAGTTTAAATGGAAATCTCTTTTAAAAATGTAAACTCTTTGTCTGTAGTTCCCTGCTTACAAAGTGAGGTCCTTTCTCCATTAGAGTTCTCAGATAGGACTCACAACTGAGGTATGTGGGAGTGAAGAATAGAAGCTGGAGAAAAGCAGGCCTGTCTATGCTGTCCAACACGGCAGCCACTACCAGCCAAGTGTCGCTACTGAGTGCCTGAAACGTGGCTAGTGAGACAGAGGAACTGAATTTTATTTTAAATTTTATTTAACTTTAAATTTAGAAATAGATACTCATTCAATTATTGCAAAGTTGATATGCACTGTGGAATGACTTGGGTATGTGAATCTACCGTTTCAACTGTAAATTTTAATCTAAATACAGATCATGTGTTTTCTGTGAAAACGTACTGTCCAAATTTAGATCAGCTACAAGTGAAAAATGTACACTGGATTTCAAGATTTAATATGAAAAAATGTAAAATATCTCATTAATAATTATATTAATTACTGTTAAAATGGTAATCTAATTTTACCTGTTTCCTTTTACTCTTAAGTGGCTACTAAAAGATTTAAAATTACATAGAAAGTGCACATTTGAGGGGCACATTATATTTTTATTAGATAGTGTTGCTTAAATTCTAGTAGGTCTGGATAAGAATATCACTTTTTAAAAAACATTATAACCAATATTCATTTTAGTTTCTTTGTCAAGATCAAACTAGAGAAAGATTATACCATCTGAAGAGTCCAAAGATTCTTTTTCTAATTATACTCTTCCGGTAAATTAAAATTTGACATTTGGTTTACAAATTTACCTCAGATTAATTTGTCAATCAACCATTATCTGATCAATTAAAGTAAAAACGATGCTAAAGGTGCAGACCAAAACACTGATGAAGGAGTGAATTCTGAAACAGAATACAGTAACCTCTAATCTGGGTCCTATGCCATCCTTTGTATTTATGCATCACTATAATTCAAATACTTGATAATAAATATCATGTTCTATTAGTCTTCTTTACATGACCCAAGAAGAAACCACACGAAAAGAAGCACTTCTACCGTATGCCGCAACTGCTGAGCACATTCTCTGGAGCAGAGGCGACAGCGCGGCTGCTTACACACTTACGTCAGTGTGTTTCCTGCTTCTAGGCCCTCCTTTGTCTTTCTTATTGTTTCATTCTTCACATTTGGCTCTAGTTTCTGTTTCAGTGGAAGATTCAAATGTCCACATTTCAGTGTGTTTCCTAATTAAGGTCATAGTTTTATTTACGTTAATTTGAATTAGAAAATGTTCCTCCTCAGCCCCTTGCTCCAGACTTCTAGACTGACTGGGTCAAGAAGCCTCATTGTCCCCTCTACCCATGGAAGAGGGGTTGTGGGTCACAACTAGAGAGCCTGTGCACCACAAAGAAAGATCCTGCATGCAGCACCTAGGACCCAACACAGCCAAGTAAGGAAATAAATAAATATGTTAAAAAAGAAGCAACTTTTTTTAATACACACACATATACACCCTAATGAGACTATTTTAAATACCCTCTGAACACAAATCAAATCTATGGCACAAATGATAATAATAATTATATATATATATAAATACTTCATATGTATAAGTAAAACTATCAGCTAAACAAAGTTTCCTTTAAGTTAAAGAAAAAAACCTGAAACACAAAATCTTTGACCTAAATCCTTATGACAAACTAAGCCTGTCATTATCATCATAGGCGCCTCAGGATCTTCTACTATCTCCAGAAATTGTATTCAATGACAGCAGCATCCATGCTCACAACATTCCAGAAAGGCAAGGATTAGCTCTCACTTCCATTTTAAGAGCTGATAATTGATCAATGACAGAGAAGTTAAATAGCACAAAGGTTCAACACTTGAAAAAGCTAAAAGCTGCTTATTTCTGCTTGGACCCTGAGCTGTCATTCCAGAAGCTGCCACCAGATACGTAAGGTGCTTATTAATAGAGCACTAAGCCCATCTTAGAGGGTCTTTTTAAGGTTTGACATCAGTAACACACAATTTGGTCAATTGTGCTTCCCCCTCTATAAAAAGAGAACTTAATATAGCAGCATAATTAATTAACAAATCTTTATCACTACCTTTGTTTTATGAATTAAAATAAAGATATAATCTAGCATAATATTTACTTAAAAAATAACTTCAAATTAAATATTTCTTCCAACTAAATCTCACTATTTTAAATCTACATCTAATTTAAACCTGGGTTTTTTCCAGAGTCAAATCAGAATTTTCCCTTACTTAATTCTAGATGGTAGCTTCTCCAAGTCTCAGACCTTCAGAACAGGATAGGGGTTCACCATGTAATTTCCCAGAGTTAAACTGTTCTTAATTCTCCTGCCTGTTTTTAGCTTCAGAAACCATTAGTTTCACAGGGCATCTAGGGACTCATCTGCTGAGGCCCTTCTTCCCTTCACAGGATGCAGCATCCTTCTGCCTTTTCCACACACTTAGCCTCACAGAACGTTTCTTGGGTTTAGCCCCTTCCTCCCCATGGCTTACCTCTGCTCCATGGCCCACCCTGGGCTCCCATGCCCAAGCAGAAAGAACCATAGATACAGCCGTCTTGCTGCCTCTACTTTGTGGTCTTGTTCCAATCAGAGAAACATTCCTATGGCAACCAACATGCGCCACCATCTCACTCCTCTTCCCAGAAAGTTTCCTATTTGCATTGCAGACATTTGGCAAGGACCCACGAATAACTTGCCTAGCAACTACTAGCCTGTTCCAGCCTCTCTAAGGGGCTTACTTTTTTCTCTTTATCTTTTAGAACACACTCAGAGGCTGGTGGGTTGGCTGTGGAACAGCAGCTGCCGAGTCAGCCTCTCTTGGTAGTGGCCTGGAGCACACATAGCTGTTGGGCAAATTGCAGCCTCCTTTTACCCCAGGATAAAATAATGCCCACAGGCTCAAGGTAATGGCCCAAGACTGGGCAGCTCTAAAGTGTTCATTCTGAGCTTCCTCCAGGGAAATTTCAGTTCTTAGAGAACCAGAGATCTTGTTCATCCTCAGCTATAAGAGTTGAATTATCAGTACATATGCTTCCATTTAGAAAACCAGGTTTATCCATCCACAATGTTGTGTACTAAGGACCCTCCTATTTATTCATTTACTAAACAGACTAGCAACCAGATATTTTAACTTATTTTTAATTGAGGGATAATTGCTTTACAGTATTGTGTTGGTTTTTGCCAAACATCAACATGAATCAGCCATAGTAGCAACCAGATATTTTAACTTACAGATTGTATTTTACTCATTTAGGTAATTTTGGTATCAGAAACCAACGTGGTCCCAAATGACTAATGCTACTATCCACATTTCCCCCCTCAATGAATTCTGAAGAAGCCCTCAGTGTCTTTAACATAATTTTAGTGCCCTAAAGTGAAATACTTTCTCTGAGAACCCACAGAGGTGAAGGAGTTTCAATAATAAATAAACTGTGTTTCTCCTGCCTTTGTGCTGTTCTGCTGATAGAATTCCATGCTTCCCTTTCCAAAGAGAGGCCAACAGTGCATCCTAGCTCCTAAAAGCAACTGACATCAAGGTAGGTACTAGAGGGGGAAAAAAAGCTACTTTTTTTTCCCCCACAAGGAAAGCAAGCCACTGATGCAGGAAGGGGGATGTAGGGGAAGTTGTCAATTTAGGCTAGGAATAGAACTAGAAGTCGATCCTGGAAATGCTTTCTTTATATTCACTTTCATGACTTGACAAGGACGGTTTTTGATCCTGAGATCCCATTTCAGAGAAGACACATAGTAAGTACTCAATAAGTATACACCGAAGTGAAACATATACTGTATATACTGTAACACATATAAACATATAAACACTGTTGCTGGAACTGATACAGTCATTCTGGAGGACAATTTGGCATTATCTAAAAATGCACACACCTTCACTAGTTAATTCCCCTGCTTTGGCTTTCCTTGTGGCTCAGCTGGTAAAGAATCTGCCTGCAATGTGAGAGACCTGGGTTCGATCGCTGGGCTGGGAAGATCCCCTGGTGAAGGGAAAGGCTATCCACTCCAGTTCTGGCCTGGAGAACTCATGGCCTATATAGTCCATAGGGTTGCAAAGAGTCAGAAACAACTGAGTGACTTTCACTTCACTTTCACCAAAAAAAGAAAGGTGAAAAGGTACGTCCAAGGATATTTATTGCAGCATTGTTTGTGACAGGATAAATCTAGAAATAACCCAAATGTTAATAAATAGAAGGTAATTTAAATTATGACATGTCACCACTACTATATAGCCAATAAAGTAAGGTAGAATATATGTATTGATATGGGCAGATTTCTAAGATACAATATTAAGAAAAACGTATTGCACAATAGAACCCATAGGTAAGTACATATGTGTGTTACGTGCATGTGGATGTGAGTCTGAGTGAACTCCGGGAGTTGGTGATGGACAGGGAGGCCTGGCGTGCTGCGATTCATGGGGTCGAAAAGAGTCGCACATGACTGAGCGACTGAACTGAACTGAACTGATATCTATATATGTACATATATAAGTACAGAAGTGTATGTATATGTATATACGTAGGTTTCCTGGTGGCTCGGCAGTAATCCACCTGCCAATGCAGGAGATATGGATTCAATTCCTGGGTCAGGAAGATCCTCTGGAGAAGGAAATGGAAATCCACTCTAGTATTCTTGCCTGGGAAATCCCACAGACAGAGGAGCCTTGCAGGCTACAGTCCATGGGTCACAAAGAGTTAGGCATGACTTATTGACTAAGCAACAACAATGTACTTATGTATATTTATGCATGGATGTGGGTGTGAGTGTGTGTGTGTAGAACATTAGATCATTTCTGGAAGGTTCTACAGAAACTTTAACCTCAGTTCAGTTCAGTCGCTCAGTCGTGTCTGACTCTTTGCGACCCCATGAATTGCAGCAGGCCAGGCCTCCCTGTCCATCACCAACTTCTGGAGTTCACTCAAACTCATGTCCATCAAGTCAGTAATGCCATCCAACCATCTCATCCTCTGTTGTCCCCTTCTCCTCCTGCCCCCAATCCCTCCCAGCATCAGGATCTCTTCCAAAGAATCAACTCTTCGCATGAGGTGGCCAAAGTACTGGACTTTCAGCTTTAGCATCATTCCTTCCAAAGAAATCCCAGGGCTGATCTCCTTTAGGATGGACTGGTTGGATCTCCTTGCACTCCAAGGGACTCTCAAGAGTCTTCTCCAACACCACAGTTCAAAAGCATCAATTCTTGGTGCTCAGCTTTCTTCCCAGTCCAATTCTCACATCCATACATGACCACTGGAAAAACCATAGCCTTGACTAGAACGGACCTTTGTTGGCAAAATAATGTCTCTGCTTTTCAATATGCTATCTAGGTTGGTCATAACTTTCCTTCCAAGGAGTAAGCGTCTTTTAATTTCATGGCTGCAGTCACCACTTTAAGCTAGTTACCTTTAAATAACACTTTAGAATCAGAGAACAGGAAGACTTATTCTCTTTATAGTTTTTTTAAAATTTTGATCAATTTTAAACCAAAGTAAGCCTTACTTACACTTTAAAAATGTTAATAATTTGTTATTGCTTTCATATAGTTTCCATGATTTAGTTTTTTTTTTTTTTAAATAAAGCCTGCAGCTTATTTTTACCATTTAAGCACACCTTGTAACTAATACAGGAGTCTCTTAAACCATCCACAGCTATTGTGGTAAGTGAGAAACTGCAGAAGTGGAATCAGCAGTTCATATAAATTGTTCACAAACTCTGTACTTTCAACATGCTGAACATGGTAAATATATCAAAACTATTAGAAATTAAGAAATCATATTAGAGCTATGTAAATTAAGGTAAAAAATTGGAAAAACACATTGCAGTGCACACAAAAAAGCATGTGTGTGTGGTGTGTGTGTGCACATGCGCGAGCTCAGTCATGTCTGACTCTTTGGTACCCCATGGACTATAGCGCAGCAGGCTCCTCTGTCCACGGAATTTTCCAGTCAAGAATACTGGAGTGGGTTGCCATTTCCTACTCCACGGAATCTTCCCCACCCAGGTATTGAACCTGCATTTCTCCCATCTCCTGTATCAGCAGGCAGATTATTTTACTACTAGCACCATCTGAGAACCTCCCCCCAAATAAACATCTCTTCCTAACACTTGAGTCTTTTGTTATTATTTTTTTCGACTTAGAGAAGGTGGAAGAAGCAGATAAATAAGTACTGCTACTAAATCAGAAATCATAAGCCTCAGAAGCCCTGAATATACATAAAAATTAAGAGCCAATAAACTGGATCTAAGAACTCAATGATGTTTCATCAAATAAAAAGTCAAAAAGCTGCAAATGCATCTTTTCGGGAAGAGTACTTAAAATGGGGAGAGTACTTAAAATGCAGAGAGGGACAGCTGAAGAGAAATTTCCCTTAGTCACTTTCACATCAGTAACAAGAAAATGAAGACCATGGCATAAAATTAATATTTTCAACTTCCAAAGGCTAGAAAGAATACTTCATTAAGAAAATATAGCATTAAAGTTCATTTTCGCACTATGCCAGTCTCCCAAATATTCCTACCTTTTTCTTACAAACTCAAGAGAAAAATTTCCTGTGGTACTCATTATTAAAACCCTAGAATGTTCTTGACACTGCCATTTTAACTGTCTATTGTTCTCCTAACTCCAGGAAGTCTCTGAAAGCCAGACATAATGACTGTTGTGACAGTTTTCAGTAACAAGAAGTGAAGTTCCCTGTCAAAAGAAGGGCTCTCTCCATTTTGATCATATGTTAAAGAAGATGCTTCAACAAGCACTTTCACGGAAAGAGCAGATTCTCTGAGACCCTGAAAATGTACTACAATAGTGAAAGAATGGATCAAAATCAAAATGACAGATAAATTTGTGGGAGTTTTTTCCTTTCAGCTAGAGTAATGTGATTTATTTCCCAAGTAGTACTGATTTTCTGGGCATAGAACTGGTTTTTTATTGGGCTTCCCTGGTGGCTCAGATGGTAAAACATCTGCCTGCAATGCCAGAGACCCGGGTTTGATTCCTGGGTTGGGAAGATCCCCTGGAGAAGGAAATGGCAATCCACTCCAGCACTCTTGCCTGGAAAACCCCATGGACGGAGGAGTCTGATAGGCTACAGTCAGGGGTTGCAAAAAGTCGGACACGACTGAGCGACTTCACTTTTTCACTTTCATTCTAGAACTGTTAAAGGTAGGTTCCAGATGTTAATTCAACAAAGGAGCAGGAAAAAAAGCTGGGAGTTGGTACTAGCGCCTCAACTAAATGCAGGGGATATGAAACGCATTACATTATAATGCTATCCCAATAACTGCTTAAAGTCATCAAGAATCCAAATCTCCCATGACAAGTGAGAGGTCTTCAGTAGGGCTCTGGTCAGATGAGCAGAAAGGAGGAGGACGTGTCTTGACCCAGGATTCAGAAGACCTGGTTAAGTACGACAGTCCTGGACCTGTAGAAGCACAGAAAGCAGTTCAGTTCAGTTCAGTCGCTCAGTCGTGTGCGACTCTTTGCGACCCCATGAATCGCAGCACGCCAGGCCTCCCTGTCCAGCCCCAACTCCTGGAGTTCACTCAGACTCACATCCATTGAGTCAGTGATGCCATCCAGCCATCTCATCCTCTGGCGTCCCCTTCTCCTCCTGCCCCCAATCCCTCCCAGCATCAGAGTCTTTTCCAATGAGTCAACTCTTTGCATGAGGTGGCCAAAGTACTGGAGTTTCAGCTTTAGCATCATTCCTTCCAAAGAAATCCCAGGGCTGATCTCCTTCAGAATAGACTGGTTGGATCTCCTTGCAGTCCAAGGGACTCTCAAGAGTCTTCTCCAACACCACAGTTCAAAAGCATCAGTTCTTCGGCGCTCAGCTTTCTTCACAGTCCAACTCTTGCATCCATACATGACCACTGGAAAACCATAGCCTTGACTAGATGGACCTTTGTTGGCAAAGTAATGTCTCTGCTTTTGAATATGCTATCTAGGTTGGTCATAACTTTTCTTCCAAGGAATAAGCATCTTTTAATTTCATGGCTGCAGTCACCATCTGCAGTAATTTTGGAGCCCCCCAAAAATAAAGTCTGACATTGTTTCCACTGTTTCCACATCTATTTCCCATGAAGTGATGGGACCAGATGCCATGATCTTCGTTTTCTGAATGCTGAGTTTTAAGCCAACTTCAGAGACAGTCTCATATGCCTCACTCTCCCATGTAAATAAATGGGGACAGCTGTAACAGATCAAGTGAGGTGGAAACAAGCTGAAAAAATTGGGCAAGATGCCAAATGGTCTTACTGTTAGAAAGAGCAAGGGTTCCTTTGTGTGAAACTGTCAAATACAAATGTGTTCCTGCATGACTCAAGTTTCCTTATCTGTAAAATGAAAATAACACTCCATAGATACTCTGAGAATTAAATGAGAGAACATATGAGATGTTCTTAAAAGAGTGTCTGGCATAGACAGAGTAAATGCTCAAAAACATTAGCTATAATCTTTAGTACAAAACTACTTTATTTATTTAGAACTGTGGATCCCTAGTACTGGAGAGTCCCTAGAGGTTACATAATCATAGCATAAAGTGAAAAATTGGGATATATTAAGAAGGAATAAGCCATTGCTCATAGCATCTGCCTTGTAACCAGTGGTGCAGTTAGGCTCAAAGCAATAACCACAGAAGGATGGCTGAGATTGGACTTGGACCAAGCACACAGAAGCTCTGAGTACAATGAAAGGCAAATCTCTCCACTAAAGGTTAAATAGTTTGTACACTAAATATGACATGCATGGGGGCAGAGAGTCTGTCTCTTCTCTGTGCCTGACTGGCTCCAAAGTTCTTGTTATTGTTCAGTTGCTCAGCTGTGTCCGACTCTTGGTGACCCCATGGACTGCAGCATGCCAGGCTTCCCTGTCCTTCACCATCTCCCAGAACTTGCTCAAATTCATGTCCACTGAATCAGGGATTCCATCCAACCATCTCATCTTTTGTCATCCCTTCTTCTTCTGTCTTCAATCTTTTCCAGCAACAGGGTCTTTTCTAATAAGTCGGCTCTTCACATCAGATGGCCAAACTATTGGAGCTTCAGTTTCAGCATCAGTCCTTCTAATGAATATTCAGGATTGATTTCCTTTAGGAATGACTGGTTTGATCTCCTTGCAGTTCAAGGGACTCTCAAGAGTCTTTTCCAACACCACAGTTCAAAAGCATGAATTCTTTAGTGTTCAGACTTCTTTATGGTCCAACTCTCACATCCATACATGACTACTGGAAAAACCATAGCTTTGACTATATGAACCTTTAGTAAAGTACTATACGAACCTCAGCAAAGTAATGTGTCTGCTTTTTAATGTGGTTCCACAATAGGTTCCCCCCAAATATTTGAAAGATGGGCAAAAGGGGGGATGGGATGAACAGGTAGTGCTTTCTACACAATCCTCTTACAGAGTGTCTATCATAACATAGGCTGGTCAACATTAAGACAGTCTATATGAAAGAAAAAGCAAAGTCCCAAAGATGTATGTATTCTTATACCTTCATTCATTAAGTATTTATTCAATGTTCACTATAGGTAAGGCACAATGCAGAAGCTGTTTTATGAATAAAGGTTTGTGTATGTAATTACAGAAATCTAACCAACTTTTCACAGGAAGAAGCTGGCCTCCTATTTGGACTAGAGTTTAGTCATAGAGGACATAAATAATTATCAATCTCTCTAATTGGCTTCTACAGGACACTCTTCTCGGTACCCAAACTTCAGTTTAAGTGTCAAGACATTTGCATTAATATCTAAGGAAACCAAAGGAAACTGAAAGTCTTATTCAAAGGATATAATTGTACCAGACAGTTTCCAAGGGATTTAGAAGCATGTAATTAATTACAATAATACCTTACAACAAATTCATCCTGTTGGAGGAAGATCTGGGTGACAATATTGAATTACGGATGAGTTTTAAAGAAGAGGAGTTTTGTTAGAGTAATTCAAATTAAATGCTAATAAAATATTGCCAAGTAGAAATCCTCATAGGACTACTTTAATGACTAGAATCACTCATAATCAGTATGTAGTTAGGATACAAATAGATGCAAGTAAGGCATTTGAAAACAGCCCTTTCTCTTAAGCAGGTTAGTATGTTTTCTAGCAAACTTGTTTACACTTTCATTTGCTTGGTGGGTCCCTTATTCATAGATAAAGTAAACTTCAGATTTGCCTCAAAAAAATTATTAAAGACCATGAATCAATGGGCTACAAATGGATGACATTGCTGGAGAGAGATCCAGGGCTCTGTCAGATGGCTGCAGCCAACTACATCTCAAGTTATTTTTAAAAAACGACTCCTCTGTTCATGCACATTATCACAAGAGGCTCTGTCCATGCATACAAAGCAGGAAAGAACTGAATTAAATCAGTGTGCTGAATGGAGCAGGAGAGTAGGTGGAGGGGAGTACCTACCCTTTTCCTCTTCTTTTCTCTGTTATTTTCCTTTCCTCCCCTATCTGGTATTCTTGGATACACTCTGTCAGCTTGTGCAAACTGAGGAGCCTAAGGAGCCTGACAGCCTAGACTCAGGAAAGACACATGTGCAAACATGTTTTGCAGCCTGTGCAGAATGATCAGACTTTGGTGAATGAGTTAGTACATGTCCAAAGCACTCCAGAAGCTGCAAAGAATGATCCATGTTACTCATCTGATACAACCACTGGTGAGACAAGAAAGGCAGATGTCTTCATTTTACAAGTAGGAGAGGTTACTGATGCAATCAAGGCCACACTGTTAGAAATGATAGATTCCACTGTCAAGTCCAATCCTCTCACTCTTGGTCTGTGGCAATGGCCCCACACCACACTGCCTAGAACGTAACAACACTTTTTTTTTTGCACATCCCTATGGTAAACTGACAACCCCTAGCATCGATCTGTTATATCCAGAGGAAACAGAATCCTGGGTGGGGAAGGATTCATAGCCCTCAGCCTCACTGTGATTTCACAAGGGACTTATTATGTTCTGGAACGGCCACTTTTCAGATGTTAAGCAGTTGTATCTTCATGTGTTCTTCTGCTAGTGAAAAACATGGTTTGGGGGCAATGTCCAAAGAAAATTACCTATTGTTCTAAAGTTTGCATCTGTGCTAAGTCTCTTGAGTCATGTCCAGCTCTTTGAGATCCCATGGAGGAGCCAGCCAGGCTCCTCTGTCCATGGGATTCTCCAGGCAAAAATACTGGAGTGGGATGCCATACCCTTTTCCAGGGGATGTTTCCGACCCAGGGATTGAACCCCATCTCTTATGTCTCCTGCATTGGCAGGCAGGTTCTTTACTACTAGTGCCACCTGGGGAGCCCTTCTTACTAAAGCTGAGATATCAAATGGGGGCAGGAGTGGCTTAGGCTTGTAGGTCTCTCATTTGAGAGGCAACTAAAATGTATTTTGCAAACATAAAATTTAACATAAATGCTTATAAATTATCTCCAAGATGGTGGAGTAGAAAGACATGCGCTCATCTTCTCCAGCAATATTAAGATCGCAACTAGCTGCTGAACAACCAGAGACAGAAGAATGTTGGATCCCACCAAAAAAAGATACCCTGCATCCAAGGACAAAGGATAAACCCCAGCAAGACAGTACGAGGGGTGAAACTGTGTTTAGAATCAAACCTCAGATCCGCCAGAGATACTCAGAGGGTGCAAACGAAATCTTGTGCACACAAGAACTCAGGGAAAAGAGCAGTGACCCTCAGAAGAGACTGAATCAGACCTGCCTTTGAGTGTCTGAATGTCTCCTGCAGAGGCGCAGGTCAGCAGTGACCTACCACGGGAACTTGAGCTCTGATTCCAGCAGATCTAGGAAACGTGGTAAATAGTATAAGTTCATTGGAGGAGGCTGCCATTAAGTGCCACCATAGAGCCACCAAGCAGACGACCCACAAAACAGAGAACAACTATATCAAAGAAGTTCTTGCACTGTTGCAAAAGTTCTAGGGCCCACAAAAGATTTCCCAAGCTGGAGATCTGGCAAGGGACTGAGCTCCCCCAGAAAAACAGATTCTTGGAGGACAAAACAAACCTTGTAGGCACAAGGTCCAGGAGAAAGGAGCAGTGACCCCACAAGAGACTGAGCCAGACTTGCCTGTGAGTGTCTAGGAGTCTCCAGTGGAGGCATGGGTCCATAGTGGCCTGCTGTGGGGTTAAGGGCACTGACTACAACAGTCCTGGGAGCCATGGCATGCTGGCATAAGTCCTTTGAAGGAGGTTGCCATTACTGCCATTACTCCTACCATAGTTTGGTCTCAGGCCAAACTACAGGGAGGGAACATAGCCTGACACATCAGAAGAAAATTGGATTAAAGATTTACTGAAAATGGCCCAGCCCACTAGAGCAGACCAAAAACCAGTTGAATACACAGCCAGTCACTCCCACCAAAAAACTTCCACAAGCCTCTTATCCTCATCTATCAGAGGCCAGACAGAATGAAAACCACAATCACAGAAAACTAACCAAACTGATCACATGGATCACAGCCTTGTGTAGCTCAATGAAACTATGCGCCATGCAATATAGGGCCACCCAAGACGGACAGGTCATAGTGGAGAGTTCTGACAATATATGGTCCACTGGAGAGGGGAATGGCAAACCACTTCAGTATTCTTGCCTTGAGAACCCCATGAACAGTACAAAAAGGCGAAAAGATATGACACTGAAAGATGAACTCCCTAGGTTGGTAGGTGCCCAACATCCTACTGGAGAAGAGTAGAGAAACAGTTTCAGAAGGAAATAAGAGGCTGAGCCAAACTGGAAACAACACCCAGTTGTGGATATATCTGGCGGTGAAAGTAAAGTCCGATGCTGTAATGAACAATACTGCATAGGAACCTGGAGTGTTAGGTCTATGAATCAAGGTGAATCAGAAGTGGTCAAAAGGAGATGGCAAGAGTGAACATCGAAATTCTAGGAATCAGTGAACTAAAATGGACCAGAATGGGCGAATTTAATTCAGATGACCATAATATCTACTACTGTGGACAAGAATCCCTTAGAAGAAATGGAGTAGCATTCATAGTTAGAAAAAGAGTCCAAAATGCAGTTCTTGGGTGCAGTCTCAAAAACAACAGAATGATCTCTGTTTGTTTCCAAGGCAACCCATTCAATATCACTGTAATCCAAGACTATTCCCCAACCACTAATGTCAAAGAAGCTGAAGTTTAATGGTTCTGTGAAGATCTACAAGACTTGCTAGAACAACAAAAAAAAGATGTCCTTTTTATCACAGGGGACTGAAATGCAAAAGCAGGAAGTCAAGAGATACCTGGAATGAAAGGCAAGTTTGGCCTTGAGTACAAAATGAAGCAGGGCAAAAGCTAACAGAGTTTTGCCAAGAGAATGCTCTGGTCATAGCAAACACCCTTTCCAACAACACAAAAGATGACTCTACACATGAACATCACCAGATGGTCAATACCAAAATCAGATTGATTATATGCTTTGCATCCAAAGAGGAAAAAGTTCTATACAGTCAGCAAAAACAAGACTGGAAGTTGACTGTGGCTCAGATCATGAACTCCTTATTGCCAAATTCAGACTTAAATTGAAGAAAGTAGGGAAACCACTAGGCAATTAAGGTATGACCTAAATCAAATCCCTTATGACTACCAATGGAAGTAAGAAATAGATTCAAGGAATTAGATCTGATAGACAGAGTGCCTGAAGAACTATGGACAGAGGTTTGTGACAGTGTATAAGAGGTGGTGATCAAAATCATCCCCAAGAAAAAGAAATTCAAAAAGGCAAAACAACCATTTGCCTTTTTGCAAATGGTTGTTTGAGGGGTCCTTATAAATAGCTGAGAAAAGAAGAGAAGCAAAAGGCAAAGGAGAAAAGGAAAGATAAACCCATGTGAATAAAGAGTTCCAAAGACAGCAAGGGGAGATAAGAAAGCCCTCCTAAGTGATCAATGGAAAGAAATAGAGGAAAACAATAGCATGGGAAAGACTAGAGACCTCTTCAGGAAAGTTAGAGATAGCAAGGGAACACTTCATGCAAAGATGGGTACAATAAAGGACAGAAATGGTATGGACCTAACAGAAGCAGAAGATATTAAGAAGAGGTGGCAAGAATACACAGAAGAACTATACAAAAATGATCTTAATGACCCAGATAACCACGATGGTGTGATCACTCACCTAGAGCCAGAAATCATGGAGTCCAAAGTCAAGCAGGTCTTAGGAAGCATCACTACAAAGGTAGTGGAAGTGATAGAATTCCAGTTGAGTTATTTAAATCCTAAAAGATGCTCTTAAAATGCTGCACTCAATATGCCAGCAAATTTGGAAAATTCAGCAGTGGCCACAGGACTGGAAAAGGTCAGTTTTCATTCCAACCCCAACAAAGGGGTCAAAGAACGTTCAAACTACTGCACCATTGCACTCATTTCACACGCTAGCAAAGTAATGCTCAAAATTCTCCAAGCCAGGCTTCAACAGTATGTAAACCGAGAACAAAAAATGAAGATAATGGCAACCGGTCCCATCACTTCATGGCAATAGATGGGGAAACAATGGAAACAGTGACAGATTTTATTTTCTTGGTCTCCAAAACCACTGCAGATGGTGATGGAAGCCATGAAATTAAGAGGTGCTTGCTCCTTGGAAGAAAAGCTATGACAAACCTAGACAGCATATTAAAAAACAGAGACATTACTTTGCCCACAAACTCCATCCAAACAAAGCTATGGTTTTTCCAGTAGTCATGTATGGATGTGACAGTTGGACCATAAAGAAGGCTGAACACCAAAGAATTGATGCTTTTAAGCTGTGGTGTTGGGGAAGGCTCTTAAGAGTTCCTTGGACTGCAAGGAAATCAAACCAGTCAATCCTAAAGGTAATCAATCCTGAAGAGTCATTGGAAGGACTGATGCTGATGCTGAAGCTCTAAAACTTTGGCCACCGGATTCAGAGTTGACTCATTAGAAAAGACCCTGATGCTGCGAAAGATTGAAGGCAGGTGGAGAAGGGGATGACAGAGGATGAAATGTTTGGATGGCATCACTGACTGAATCGACATGAGGTTAGCAAGCTCTGGGAAACGGTGAAGGGCAGGGAAGCCTGGCATGTTGTAGTCCATAAAGTCGCAGAGAGTCGGACAGGACTGAGCGACTGAACAACAACAATCCCTTCTTTTTGGAAAAACTGATTCCATTTAATATTCATGGTACTCTATAACCACAAATACTATATTATCATGGGAGGATTATTTTTTCATTGGAGGCAGAGCAAAAATCTGATAAAATTTTATCAATTTAGGTTTGGGGAAATGTCAGAATTGGGAAGTCTTTAAACAGTCTTGATATTATAACATTGAGTGTTTCCCACATTTGGACGGCACCAGAGTCTCAAGAAGGGCTTATACTCAGCAGGCTGTGAGAACCACTATCAACCAACCCCAGAGACTAAGAAACCTGGTGAGTAGCCAGTAGCCTGTTAAGTCCATGCTGCTCTTCTCCCAGAAAAGTTTAATGATAAATTCTAAAGAAGGGTAGTTTTAAAATAACTACTCCCTCCTAGCTGGGGGGCAGGATGGGGGAACTTCTGCAGGCTGAGAGTTGCAAACTTCATATGTTTACTGATTACTCTAATGAGCAGCCGAAACTGTTCAAGTGAGAAAATAGCCAGCAACATGGATTTCCAAGACTACACTTTGAGAACCGTAGAGATTTGTTGAAACTCCTTATAACTTTGGTTGTTTTTCCAAATCCAGTGCACTGAATCCAGCCTCACAAATCTTTGTTTAGCATTTATTATTAATGGCAAGGCAATGGTGCCTGCTACCTTCTGACTCTGGATTCAGAGTAAGACTGGACAACTTAGTCACAAGCAAACAGACATAAATACATACACACAGAGCAAATGCTACAAGTGAGCCTGTTGAGAACATCATTAGGAAAGGATCTGTGAGGTCAGCAATGATTACCATAGCAACAACAGCCAATGGAAACTCCATCATTGTTACGAGTGCAATGATTTGAGATCTCAGTCTCCTGTGGGAGGTTTTTGCTGGCTTTTTTAAGAGGCCAGGATAGACTTTGGTCTGCTTTTGTCCCTGGCAGAGAAGAATGAACTCTTTATTAAAGGTTGCTCATTGTCCACATATAAAACTGAAACTAAAAGTTCAGGACTCTATTATTCACTAATTTGCTTGTTTTTGAACAGAAATTGTTCAGGGAGTTCCCTGGTGGTCTAGTGGTTAGGATTCAACACTGTCACTCCCACGGCCTAGGTTTGATCCATGTTGGGGAACTCAGATCCTGCAAGGCATGTGTTCAGCTCTAGCCTATTAAAAGCCATCCAGTCACTCACTGGGAAGGTTCTCTGCTACATTAGACCAAGTTGTTCCATTTGGAATCAATGCTCATCTGATACTGTGATCCAAACTTAGAGCAAACTGTCAGCCTGTGAAATGATCTGAATGCACTTAAATGATCTCTAACAATCAAGCCAAAATAAGTACTATTTGAGTTAAAAGCATATGCAGATATATTTTCCTTTGAATGTACTAGCATCTCATGGTTGAATACTAAGAATGTTTAGTAAATATGCTGAACATAAGTCAGTTTAAAATTTGAATTTGATGATATGGTATTCACCCTGAAGACAGAATGTCTTAGAATTAGAAGGCATTTAGAGATAACTTAGTACATCTTCATAGCTAGGATATGAAAAAAAAATATACATTTCACTTACTGAGTAGACAAATATATGTGTGATAAACATAAAACACACATATACATATACACATACAAAATACTAAAAGAATGTTCACTGAAGTTTTAACAGTTATCTGTAAACAGAATTACACATAATTTTATTTTCGTGTTTTGACTTGTATTTTCTGACTTTCTTCTTTTACAAGGAGTTGAATTTATTGTTACCCTGTTTATGGCATATTATTATCATTGTTCTTGCAAGGTTCTCTTTTGCTTTATTTATTATTTCCCTTTTTATCTCCCCACTTCTAGCCCTCATCCCTCACACAACCAACTCTGACAGGTTGAACTGGTACTTCTTCAGTATCTCCCTTCATTTCTACTAAGACTATAAGCTTGAAAGCAGATAGCCTCATTTTGTGCACTTACAGAAATGAGTATCATTTTGTGGGCATGTAATTTAACTTGTACTGCATCTCATTTTTCTTACTCTTTACATTTGGCACTATGCCCTTAAGATCCAGTCATGTTGATAAATGTTCATCTTATCAATGCACCATACTCCTTTATGCTCTTTCAACTAAATTTGAACTAACCACTTTGTTAGTAAAGGACAACCAGTTTACCTCCAAGTCCCTCTTCAGTTCAGTTCAGTAACTCAATAGTATCTGACTCTTTGTAACCACATGGACTGCAGCATGACAGGCTTCCCAGTCCATCACCAACTCCCAGAGCTTACTCAAACTCATGTCCATCGAGTCAGTGATGCCATCCAACCATCTCATCCTCTGTCGTCCCTTCTCCTCCTGCCTTCAATCTTTTCCAGTATCAGGGTCTTTTCTAATGAGTTGGCTCTTCACATCAGGTGGCCAAAGTATTGGAGTTTCAGCTTCAGCATCTGTCTGTCCAATGAATATTCAGGACTGATTTCCTTTAGGATTCACTGGTTGGATCTCCATGCAGTCCAAGGGACTTTTATGAGTCTTCTCCAACACCACAGTTCAAAAGCATCAATTCTTCAGCGGTAAGACTCCCTCTTACCATCACAATAACCTTGCGTGAATACACTCACGTCCTAGTATGGTGCTTTACATACACACAATGCAGGAGAGATAAGAGACGCAGGTTCAATCACTGGGTTGAGAAAATAACCTGGAGGAGGGCATGGCAACCCACTCTAGCATTCTTGCCTGGGAATACTGGAGGAGCCTGGCAGGCTACAGTCTATAGGGTTGCACAGAGTTGGACATGACTGAAGCAACTTAGCATGCACAAACGCATACATACACACATATATGCTGCTGCTGCTAAGTCGCTTCAGTTGTGTCTGACTCTGTGCGACCCCATAAGCGGCAGCCCACCAGGCTCCCCTGTCCCTGGGATTCTCCAGGCAAGAACACTGGAGTGGGTTGCCATTTCCTTCTCCAATGCATGAAAGTGAAAAGTGAAAGTGAAATTGCTCAGTTGTGTCTGACTCTTAGTGACCCCATGGACTGCAGCCCACCAGGCTCCTCCGTCCATGGGATTTTCCACAGTACTGGAGTGGGATGCCATTGCCTTCTCCACACACACACACACACACGCACACACACACACACACACATATATATATAAGGGATATATATATATTTGTGTATATGCACGTGTATATACATATATATATGCATGTGTTTATATATACATACATATATATTATATGTATAGATGTGTGTGTGTGTGTGTGTGTGTGTGTGTATAAGACAAAGACATTTTCATACATCTCCAGAGTAGAATTTCTGGGTTATGGGTGTGAGTGGCCCTAATTCAAACAGGTAGTGTCACAGGCTCTCCAAAATGGTTGCATCAGTCTATCTCTTATTAACAATGCATGAAGGTCCCCAAAGTCCCAGAAACACTGGGCATAACTGAGATCTCTAAAACGCTATACATGCCATTATCAATTTAATTTGCATTTCTCTCAGCACTAGTGACTTGGAGTATCTTTTCTAATACTTTGATAGCCTTTTGAGTTTCCTCCTCATTAACTGCCTTTTCTAATCCTTTGCCCAAATTTTCTACAAATAACATGTATCACTTTAAAAATAATCTCCTGCCTCCAGTGAAATCGGCTGAATAAGACAGGCATGAGAGGCAACTAGAAGACCCAAACGTGAGAACAGATGGCAGTTAATCCATCTTCTGAAAATAGCAGTGACTCAGTAGTCAACAGAGAATTTGATAACTGCACAACAGTGATAACAGGGACAGCAGCAATGGCTGATGTTATGTGAAACACATCCATTCCTGTGGTCCCTGGCTCATAGTATATGTTCATTAAACCTGACTTCTCTCCCTTATCTTCTTGGATTACCACAACAAATCTGTGAACAGGAGAATTGTGTGTTATTTTTAGTCCCCTTTAATGGAGAACAAAACTGCCTGGGCGGATGCCCTGATAAGTGTGAGAAGCATGAGTAACGCAGGTGCTTCCAGCTTCTCCTCTCATTTCTACTAGGAGAGTAAGCTTGAAAGCCTGGACACAAGTGGAGGCTTCCATCTCCTCAACTTACCGGCATGCGGCCTTAGCAAGTCAAGCCACTGTTTGAACTTCAGTTTACACCATTAGTCATTAGTCAAATGACTAATGACGGCATTTTCCTCAAGATGTTGTACTGAGGATTAAATGAATGATTTCCTGTGAGCCATGCAGAATAGTGCGTGACACCCAGTAAGTGCTTAGTGAATATGATTACTTAGTGAACGTTAGCTTGTCTTTGGAGTATGGAGACTATACTAAACTGACACCATAAATGGTCTTTCATAAACGCCCTCCAATTATTAGCTTGTAAGAATTCATTTTGAAGGATTAAAGGCAACATAGCATATGAACACTTTATATCTGAAATACTGCATTTCATTCTAAACATTTTTCATAATACACCTTTTTCCAATTTGGCTTTAAAAAATTATCCTGAGGAGGTAAACATTTTTGTTAGAAATTTTCTGGGGGGTTTCTTTTTTTAGGTCTTCATATCTCTAGTAACACATTCAAGGATTGACTAGATAAAACAGAACTGTTGGAAAATAGGCCTCCATAAGGAGAAGGCTAGCACTTCTGTCTTCCTTGTACAAGGATATTCTTAATCATATTTCTATCCGCTGAGGTAAGAAAGGATGTCAACCAAAGCAAAGCAACTAGTGGTAGCCGTGGCCTAAATAAAAGCAACCCTCATTTTCTCAGCTTTAAAATATAAAGTAAAATTGAAGTGGGTAAAGCAGGGGAATCAAATCAAGCATGTGTTACAAACACTAGGGTTAAGGGAACAGCAACAACAGAATGAGAGCTCCTGGATTCTTACGTAAGTGGTCAGAACTCACTGAATTACAAAAATCAGCATCATGGTACAAGAAGAGCTAGTGTCTTAAGTCCTGGTTCCTTTATGTTATAGCAAGACAGGATCTGATGGCTTATTATGCCTCTTCTATGAGACTCAAATTCCTTATTGTAAGGTGAAGCATAGCACAAAAAAATCCTTTCTCTTCCCATTTCCTTCTAACCCTAAATTCTAGGACCTATATTTAAATTTTTTAAAATTTCCTACATGTTTATAATGATACTACCTTTCCCAGCAGATATAACACTATGTTAGTGAAAGTGAAAGTGTTAGTTAGTTAGTCGTGTCTGACTCTTTGCAACCCCATGGACTGTAGTACACCAGGCTCCTGTGTCCATGGAATTTTCCAGGCAAGAATACTGGAGTGGTTTGCCATTCCCTTCTCCAGGAGATCTTCCTGACCCAGGGATTGAACCTGGATCTCCTGCACTGCAGGCAGATTCTTTACCATCTGAGCCACCACAAGTGGTTCAACTCTTCTCTCTCTGTAATTGGAATGCACAAACGAGGATCCAGCTGCTACATCTAATTGGATGAGAGATGTTGAACTTGAAGAAAATGACCAGATACTCCTTCCAAAAGCACTGCCTTATCTATATTTTTGCCAGACATGACTCCCCTGCAAATGTAGGCTCAAAGATGTGAAGCTGCTTCTTTCTCCATGTGAATTTTCCCTTTTTCCCAAGATGGACCTGAAAAGGATAAAACACCCAGTGTACCCCAGAATTAACCATCACAAATACTGTGCATGCAATTGTCAAGAAGTGTCTAATACACACAGCCATATCCTGAAATCAATAAATGTGACCCTGGGGAATGCTCTGAGAGCTAGAACAAATGAGTACACACACTTCACCAAAAAACACAGGGCCACTTCAACAGGCACCTCTCTGGGCTATCAGTCAAAGAAAATCATCAGAGAGAAAACAAACATTCAGTCATCAGTGACTCAGCCCCACGTGGCTTGGCTCAAAGGTTGTGGTCGGGATGGAGATGGAGTGAGAACAGATCACCTTAACAAAGCCATTTTGCTACATGGGAAATTTTTATGTGGCTCCCCCCAAAATTTAACATCCTTTTTGTGATGTTACACAAAATGAGGGGGATTTACTCATTACTTAATTTTTTTAATATTCAGTTAGAACTGGATATGGAACAACGGATTGGTTCAAATTGGAAAAGGAGTACATCAAGGCTGTATATTGTCACCCGGCTTATTTAACTTACATGCAGAGTACAATATACAAAATGCTGGGCTGGATGACTCACAAGCTAGAATCAAGATTGCCAAGAGAAATATCAACAACCTCAGATATGCAGATTATACCACTTTAATGGCCAAAAGTGAAGAGGAACTAAAGAGTCTCTTGATGAAGGTGAAAGAGGAGAGTGAAAAAGCTGGTTTAAAACGCAACATTCAATAAACAAAGATCATGGCATCTGGTCATTGGATGGACTGGTGCTGAAGCTGAAGCTCAAATACTTTGGCCACCTGATGCAAAGAACTGACTCCTTAGAAAAGACCCTGATGCTGGGAAAGATTGAGGGCAAAAGAAGAAGGGGGTGACAGAGGATGAGATGGTTGGATGGCATCACCAACTCAATGAATTTGAGCAAACTCCAGAGAAAGTGAAGGACATGGAAGCCTGGCATGCCGCAGTTCATGGAGTCACAGAGTAGGACGTGACTTAGGGACTGAACAACAACAACAAAATTTTATGAGATAGGAAAGAAAATATGTACAAAAGAGGCATTTTCACATGCCCTTCGTCTCACAGATGGCCATCAAGTATTCTAATAAGGGAAACAGGGAATCATCTGAGAACTGACCTAAAGTCAGTTGTGCTATAATGCTTCTTTGAAAACAAAAATTTGTTTCAATGCAAGTGATATACTAGGGAACCATTAGAGCATAATGCAAATCTTGTGTTTGCTTGTGAACAATTTCAACCATGAGAAACACTAGGAGAGTACAGAAAACCACACACAGCTGAACCCAAGTACCCTCACAAGCATGCATGTACCTCCAACACCCACCAGCTACCTGGCTCACCCGGTGATAACGTACCACCCAGCCACATCTGCTGTTACAATTTCCTTTCAGTTTCCAAACAACCCTCCTTCACTACTCACAATAACTTACAAGCTGCAACCTTTCCAACACCCACTTCCACAAGTAAACTTAAAAACAAGTGATTTTATATTTCCCAGTCATTTAGTTCCTGGGGGGGTACCTACGATGATCAATCTTTCCTCCCTATCACCATTCTTCCTGTAACCCAGTTCCTTGTTCCCTACAGCCTTCAACAGCAGACACCAGAATTTTTTGTTTTTTTGGTTTGTTCCCCTGCTCCACCTCTCAGTGGAAAAAGAGCTGTTTTCTACAGGAAAGGAAAATACCTGCACTGCTATTAATGTGAACAAAGTATATAAACTCTCACTGCAGACATACTCTCCAAAGCCCTCAGGTCTTGTTCTTGTTTTCCAACAGAGTGGATCTGTCGATACAGACCTGCCAACCATCTCCCCAGAATTAAACGATGCCCTAAATTTCTTCCTTTTTGGTGAAGTACTGGGGAGAACATGGGGAGGGAAGGGCAGCAAAGAAAGTTTCATCTCCATTTATTTACTGATGGCAGTCAAGGGTGTGGCTGGAACTTAGTGTAAATCAATGGCAATCAAAGAGGCAGATTTTCTTAGACTTAATGTGAGGCATAGAGGAAAAGCTAGTTTGTGTGCGGATAGTAACATGTATGTGCACTAGGCATATATGTATTTCTTGCCCTGTTCTAATCTGCTTTAGGACAACTTCAAGGACACATATTACATACTATACTAGATACACATGCAAAATAATAAAAATGAAGCCAAGGAGCATGTGTGTATATATATATACCATATATATATGATATATATATATGAATACACACATATGTATATGTAACTCATAATTCAAACCCTAATTAAAGAGAATCTGTGTAATGTGTAATCTTGGTTACATAATAATGAGGAAAGAGATCAAAATGGAACACAGGAGAAACAGAGATTAGGTGAAGGAAAATCAGGCAGTGAAGCCCTAATCCTGGGTTCAAATACCAGTTCTGCCATTTACTTCTGGGCAAGTAATTTCCACTTTTCAAATTTCAATTCCTCACAGATAAAAGTGAGAATACTTCCCACCTAGAGTGTTATTTTCCAGATTAAATGACAATGTTCCTAAGGTCACAAGGGGATCACAACTTCTGCACCAGAGCTCTGGTTTTATACCATGTTCAGAAATTCCAATGGTCGGGCATCCCAGAGTTCTCAGCACTCTGGCTCTGAAGGACAGAATATGGGCACACACCCATGACCCCATACCCAAGCAGCAGTGGGACAGACACAAGCTGGCCTCAAAGGAGTGAAAGAATTGAAAAACCCCAGGGCTCTGTAACCTGATTTCCAATCACTCCAGGTTGGAAGAACCATTAGGACAGCAGTTTCCAAAATGGGACCAGCAGAATCCACACCATCTAGAAACTTGTCAGAAATACAAATTATCAGGCCTTATTTCATGTACCTTGAATCAGGAAGTCTGAGTGTCTGGGTTGGCAACTCAAGTTTAAGAAACAAAGCCTTAGGAGATAAGAGTTTTGCTTCATTAAGTTCAAGAATTTGCATAATATCTGTTTCAAGTCAGAGTTTTGAAAAGAATAAAAAAAGAATACCAGTATCCATCTGGCCCTGCTCTATAAGTTAGTAATGAATTCACACCCTTTGGCTATTCTGGCCCTCCGGCAATGCTTGCTGCCTCCTCAGACCGTTAGCTGCTGCTGCTGCTAAGTCGCTTCAGTCGTATCCGACTCTGCGACCCCATAGACAGCGGCCCACCAGGGTCCCCCATCCCTGGGATTCTCCAGGCAAGAACACTGGAGTGGGTTGCCATTTCCTTCTCCAATGCATGAAAGGGAAAAGTGAAAGTGAAGTCGCTCAGTCATGTCCAACTCTTCACGACCCCATGGTCTGCAGCCTACCAGGCTCCTCCGTCCATGGGATTTTCCAGGCAAGAGTACTGGAGTGGGGTGCCATTGCCTTCTCCACAGACCATTAGAGGTATGGTCAATTCCTGATACAACCAAAAATGTCACAAACATGCTGATCAAATCACGTGGGAGGATTTGTGGACAGAAAGCAATGGATGGTGTAATCCTCTTAGAATGAAAGGAGTGTGGAGAAAGAAAAAATCCCCTATTGGAGTGTGTAAATAAGGTCCACAGTGGAAGGATGATGTGAAAATGCATCCTTTTACATATCCAGCACCAAATACTTATTTCTGCTTGTCTTCCTGTCTGCCAGTGTCTGAAATTGGGGTTACGTACTCAAATAGGGCAAGCTACTTTACCTGGTGACCTTCTCCCCAACCTCCTTCCCTACACTCAAATCAACTCCAGAATTGCCAGAGTTTGAGTTTATGAAGCTCTTGCAACATCTAGGCCCCTTGATTTTCTTCCTTTTCATTTATTTGCTTGTTTATCTGACTGAATTCCCACCAGTTTTCTGAGAGATGGATGGGAGAAAAAGGAGAAAGAAAAAAAAAAAGTGGGCAAAATAGGCTTGGTGAAGAAGAGCTACAATTACAATGGAAGCTAAAATACAGGATTTGTGACTAATGGGCAGATTTCATTATCCTGTACTGTTCTATAAGGAGTGCCATCTCCACTTACCAACCTGGAAAGAAAATCCGTAATAACTACAAATCGCAATGCCTAAGAGTTCCTATTGTATGCTAATGTTGCACCAAAGCTAAGATCACTCTATATTCACCGGCAGAAGGCTGCTCCTCCTGCAAGGTGTTAAGATGATTGTAAAAGTCACAACAATCAATTAAAACTGCAATTACCAGACAGAACATAAAACACACTGAAAAATACCTATGGCACAGACTTACTGACTTATGTATAAACTCATTCAACAGTAAGCAGCATCTCTAATTTTTTCCACCATAATCTTTATGAGTTTTAGAAATTAAGTAATTCTTATAATTACAGAGGAACACTCATGTTACACATAAAACCAAGCAAATGGATATACATTGTGTCTAATAACAATACAAAAATTTCCAAAGAATATTTTTGGTTATAATATTTGTCTTATTCCCTTTAGAACAGTTAGATTATCACTCTAAACTCTCCCCAGAGATACATATTATCTCAATTTTGACAGAAATATCACATAAAAGGAATCATATGTCATGGAACATTGTAATGAGAATGAACATTGGGAATCATCTAATCCAACCCTTTCTCATTTTATGAGCAAAGATATTGAGACTCAGGAGATTTAATATTTGCCCAGGATTACACAGCTTGCCAATGGCTCAGTGAGAATTAGCACTTTCCCTTTGACTCTAATATATTGTTCTTTCCACTGTATCATTCTGTCCCTAGCCTTCAGATAGAGCTAACCAAGGACCTGACTGCACCAGAAGGCCAGAGAATAGAAGCTCCTGATCAGAGTTTTCACCCTACATACTTCTCTCTGTGTCTGTGTTTGGCTGAAATCTAATCATCACATGCTTAAACTATGTACACTTCTTCAGGTGGTGACTCACAGATCTGCCTTGAGCATACTCTTAGGACAAGACATTTTTCTTTCAGGGGCTTGTACTAGCCTTGTAGGGATGCTGCAAGGAGGAAGCTCTCTACCAATTAGAAAAATAAAAATAAACTATGATTCCTAGGATTCAAAGAGTCAGATACAGATTTTAAGATTTTCAAACTCAGAAAAAGATGAGACAGAAGTATTTATAAGATATTTAATTCCTCAGTGACTGCCTTCCACGCCCAAACGGCATGAAAGTCAGTTAATCTGTAAATGTTCCATATTCAAGAGGCTCACCAATAATCTATTTTTCTAAGGGCTCTGCTGTTCAAAACCCTACAGTGTCTCCCTTACACAGAATAAAAACTAAAGTTCTTAGACTGCACAGTAGGTTTTTTATAATCTGTTCAACACCATTTAAATACTACTATATTACTTGCTCTTGTAAAACCCATGCTGTATTAACTACCTATTACTGTGAAACAAATTAGCCCAAAACTTAGTGGCTTAGGACAACGATAAATACCTCACAGAGATTCTGTGGGTCAGGAATCTGAGAGTAGCTTTATGGCTGCTTCTAGTTCAGGATCTGCCACGAGGCTGCAGTCACCTGAAAGCTTGACTAGAAGTGGAAGACCTGCTGCCAAGATGGCTTTCCCATAGCCTTCCGAGGGCACCTCCCCAAAGAAATGCTGGTCTCTTAGGGCATGGCAGCTATTTCCCTTCAAAAACAGAGACTCAGGAAAGCCAGCTTCAAGCTACAAGGTCTGCTTTGACCTAGCCTCAAAATCAGACATCATCATTTCTGTAATATCCTATTGGTAACACTGGCCAGCCCAATCCCATTTGGTAGGGGACTATACAAAGGTGTCAATACCAGTAGGTGGGGATTGTAGGAGGCTATTGGAGGCTAGCTACTGTATGCACCATACCAGCCACCACACTCTGCCATTTTGCCACAAGGTTGGCCCCTCTGCCCCCTGCTCATATTAAAATGGTTAGTAAAAAAAGCACATGATCTAGAGTTAGTGAAACTGGGTTCAATCTCAGTCAGTCAAAGCCTGGAGTCTGATTATGAGCAAATCTCCTAGTTTTACCTCCTATATCTGTAACAGAAATATTATAATCCCTACTGAAAAAAGTAAGTGTGGTTACTAAATGAAGTTCAGTATAGAAAACTACTTTGTAGACTGCAGATAAGTAAAATTGTTTCTCAACCACCACTTTCCTTCTGGGCCTGCCTGTACACCACTGTTTCTTAAACTTTCTCCTCTCCATTGAAAGGCCCAGTGTCCTCTTCTCGGTTCTGACAGCACCATATGTATTCCTACACAGTCTTCTCACATTGTGCATTTATTATAAGTACTTGTTTACATGAAATTCACTCCTACTAGCTTATACATTTCTTCAGGTCAGAATCTCTCATATCACTGTCTATTACAAAATAGTCAATAAATGTTTGATTAATCAAACTAGCATGCCTTTATCCTTTAATCACCATCCAAAGAGACAGGAAGGCCTTTCTGCACACACAGTCCATGGGATACACGTGATAGAAGGGAGAAAGGTTAATTTTAATTCTAGACAGTCAGGGCATCTTGACACCTACGATGGAGAAAATAGTTTGGCACTTTGGAACATGTCTCAGATATCAAAAGCTGAGCTCCTAGGATAAATGATGATTTTTGGAGAACTGGGGAATACATGCCCAGCCAGTTTATCCCTCCACTGACAGAGGAGAGTCAGAGGAGTTTTGGGATAAGAGTGCAACAGGCAGAATTCTAAAGATGTACCTCCCCTGACATTTCCTGTTCCTGGCTACTAATCCAGCCATTAATCTAGGTATTGCTCTTTAGGGACTTCACAGATGATATTAAGGTTATTCATAAGCTGACCTTAAGACAGAGGTATTATCTGGGTGGGTCCAATGTAATTACCTCAGTCAGAGAAGTCAGGGAGAGGCACAGGAAAAGGAAGGCAGAAAAGATGAGAAAGGAGGAAAGGTCAGAGAGATTAAAAATGTGAGGACTCAACCCACCATTGCTGCCTTTGAAGACGGAAGAAGGGAGCCATGAGCCAATGAAAGTGGCGAGCCACATGAAGCTAAGAACAACCCCCAGTTGACATGCAGCAAAGAAATGGGGGTCTCAGGCATACAAAGGCAAGAAACTAGGAACTTCTAACAACCTAGTAAGCCTGAAGTGAACCTTGATTTCAGTCTTATAAAATCCAAGTCTGTGAGGTCAGTTAAGTCACCCCAGACTCCTAACACACACTGTGAGATAATAAAATGCATGTTATTTGAGCTGCTAAATGTCCAGTAATTTGTTATGGCAGCAATGGAAAACTAATCCAAAGAGTAAGAGGGTTTCTGAAAATAAAACAGCCTTCTCTCCCTATCTGCACTTTGAACCAAGTCTATGTGGATGGGGGATAAAGCAAAAGAAACCTCAGGTGAGTTCAGAAGCTGAGAGAAGCTTAGCACCTAGCAGGATCCGGAAGGATGGAAGAGCCAGCAGCACAAGGAGAGCAGGGACATGCATGGGGGCCACCATACAGGTCTGTGCTTTCTAGCGAGATGAGAGAGAAAACCAAGAGTTTCCCTCATAGTATCAGAGAGGAAGGCCTGAGGTATCAGCAGGGTCTGGGGCCTGGAAGGCAGAATGAAAACTTTCAGCTGTGCACTCGGCAGACCCAAAGACCACTGGAAACCCTACATCTGAATGGAAGTGTCACAGATCTCAGAATAACACCTAATCCCAAGAAGCTTACCCTGAGGGAGAAGCAAAGTGGAAAGCAGAAGGAAAGAAACCCAAAATCAACTGAGTGTTTGCTCAAACTAGAGAATGAGGGGAAGTGTCTGGAAGTTTCTGAATTTATCATTAAGTTGTCAAGATTTCATTTTCAGCCAAAAGAGAAAAATGGAGACTCAAGAGGTAAAATTCGGTTATAAACAAAGTTTTATTTTGTATACCAAGTCTGTGACTGATGATAATTGCCAGAGACAGACGCCATTTATCAAAGTTATTATCTTCCAAAAGCCATACTTCACATTCATCCTATAATTTAATATCCATAATAACCCTCCAAGCCTTGCACTGCTATCATCTCTATTTCATAAGTAGAGAAACCAAGACTAAGAGACATGAAGAAAATAGTCCAGAACGTGACAACTGGCAAATGGTAGATTCCAGATTCAAATATCTACCCACCTAGTATTTCCTCTTTGAATTCCTTTCAGTGAGTGTGCAGAAGGGATGCTACTATTTATGAAAGCATTTATAAATTCATCTGTAATTATACTATCTATAAGACGACTTTTATGAATTCTTTGGTATCTCAATAATAGCAATAGCATCTGTTAACTTATTTTGAAAGCACAGACGTGCCAAGCAGCTCTAAGTGGCTTTTGTGGATCATTTAAAAATTATGATTTTCTCCTTTTTGTAGATGAGAAAAGTGAGGCCCTGACTTCTCTGAATACACAGAGTAAGAGGCAGGGCTGAGATCTGAACCCAGGCACTCTGACTCCAGTCTTCATGTTTACCCATGGGCTGTACAGCATTCCTACCTTGAGTCACCCTTAAGACCTAGGGGTCAACAAGAAATGCTGCACTGGCCCAGAAGAGAGATTCTGGAAGCAGCATGGAGGGGTGTTTATAGAAAAGCATTGTTACACTCTATGACTACGCTTATTAAGGTTTAGCTGTCCCTGAAGTGATCTATCTTGCTTTTCTTACCTACTTCATTGCTTTGATGCTTAAGATACACCATCAATTCAATAATAGCTACTGAGGTTATAAGCAAACACATTTATTATAAGTCCTATTCAAAGTTCAGAAATATTAAGAGTGTCAATAATAAGGATACGTATTTATATTTTTCAGTTTGTACCACCTCCTGAAAAAACAAATTCAAGTTCATTTATCCAATACTTTCTAAAAGCCAAGACTATGGAGTCAGATATAAATGACACAGTCCTGGTCTCACTGGACTCACAGGGACACTTTAGGCAATAGCATGCGACACTAAGTGAGCAAACTGGAGGAGCAACTAGCTGGAAGGGGACGGGCTATGAGGAAAAGCTTTCTGGAAGAAGCCATGCTATCAGAATTCAATCTGTAAGGATCTGAGAGCAAAGAGGTGGCCAAGATTTTAAAAAGAAGAGGCTACGACTTATTTAAGGGGCTGTAAACACAGTTGAAAAACTCATTTCACTGACTTCTACTGAACTAACTTCTGAATTAACACTCTCCATTCTCTCTGAAAGACATCTTGACACTCAAGCCAAATACTAATGGATTCTCTCCAGTGGGCCAGGGCACTTGATGTCTCACCCAGGTTAGGGAAATGTTTGCCAAGAGTCACTTGTATTGGTTCCCAACATATGGGAACCATATGTTGTGTATGCCAGTTGTGCTTGGCTTTATAATCAAATTAATTAAACATTACATTATTTAATTAAATATTATATAAGTTAGTGAAATATGAGTGTGAAAAAAAAAAAGTTACTGTTTCTAAGAAAACTAGGTTGACTCTTTCAAAACAACTCAAAAAGACTAGCTGCCAAAAAGTTACTGTCAAATTACAAGTGAGTGAGACGGCTATAAAAGACTGGAAAATATAACATAGCAACCTAGAAGATTCTGCTCTTTCATTCACTCTACTTGAAAGAAACTCAATTGAAATCATGAGAGATATTATGCGTGTGGTTACACAAGAAAACTGATGAGGTACTTTGACAAGTAGAGCCACATTCAAGGCAAAGGCTTTGGCCCTATATCAAAAGACTGCTGAACAAATGTGAACACATGTTTTAAGTTAAAATAAAAAATTTTAATGTATCATTTTTAGGTCTCTATTTTAACTAATATTTGTATTAAAAATTATGTCTCAGATCAGAAGGTTTCCACTGTAATTTAAGAAGACTGAAGCCAGGATTATAAATAGGCAAGTATCAACAGATGAGGCTAGAGAAGTTGGCAATATAACTGCAAGCTCTGCACACATGCAAGAACATGTAGCTTCACATAGAAGCTATGTGAAGAAGCTTCTAGAACATAGAAGAGACACTGATGTGGCAAGATTCCTGGTTGATAAAGATCATACGGGAAACATGGAGAATGCTTTGGGGAATCAAGACTAGATGCTGTTGAAGTAAATCTGTGAAGAAATGATGAAGCTTTAACTGAGGCTGGTATAGTGAGAGGAACAAACTTTGCAGTCAGTGCATGAGGCAAAGTACCTGGTGAGCTGGTAAAACAATGGTGAAGTGCTATGGCAATGGGAGCTGTCACTGCAATCTTACGGACAATATCTGGCATAGGGGACTCGAACTCTGCATATTTATAATTTTCAAAAGGACTCTTCTGAGGGTTTTAAGCAAATCCTAATGCTTCACCATTTTATTGATTACATCGCATGGCCCCATTGATAAGTGTCTATCTAGGCTGAAATTCGGAGAAGGCAATGGCACCCCACTCTAGTACTCTTGCCTGGAAAATCCCATGGATGGAGGAGCCTGGTGGGCTACAGTCCCTGGGATCTCGAAGTGTCGGTCACAACTGAGCAACTTCACTTTCATTTTTCCTTTCATACATTGGAGAAGGAAATGGCAACCCACTCCAGTGTTCTTGCCTGGAGAATCCCAGGGACAGAGGAGCCTGGTAGGCTGCTGTCTCTGGGGTCGCACAGAGTCGGACCTGACTGAAGTGACTTAGCAGCAGCAGCAGCAGGCTGAAATTCTCACTTTTTTCAGTCCATCCTCACAGAGCAATCCTGCTCTATCCTTGATTTACTTGGTCTTTCTCAGATTGACTCTAACTCTAACCAGAAGGTTTGGTAAGAAACCTAAATTAAATATTCTTACAATGGGAACTCCACAGCTAGTTCTTTATAAAGTCATGGATGAGATCATTGCAGCATCCATACAGAGTAATGGATATGATAAGGCTTATCTTCCTTTATTAACAGATTTATTCATTAGAAAATAATAGTAAGCCGCATGTCTGTTTCATTGGATAATTACTAAATGATGCCAAACTACAAATAAAGCTACATAGAAATCTAACATTTAGACAGAAGTAAAACAATAAAATAGGTAATAGTAAATGTAATCCATGTTAAGAAAACAATGTAAGTAATTTTAAAGCAACCTCTTCAGTGCCACCTATATACATACGTCATTACTCAATAAACAGAAAGGCAAAGTAACAAAACTGCACATGAAATGATATTTTCACTTTATAATAAAATAAATTTATAAAGTAGCTGATAATAAACAAAGTGGCTTCACATATATTACTATATGGTAACAGAGCTACCATATGACTCTGCAATCCCACTCCTGGGCATACATCAGGAAAAAAACATAAACTGAAAGGATATATGCACCTCAATGTGTTCATGGCAGCACAGTTTACAAAAGCCAAAACACAGAAGCAATCAAAATGTCCATCAACAGAGGAACACACAAGGAAGATGTGGTACACATATACAATGGAATATTACTCAGTCATTAAAAAAAGAATGAAATAATGGCATTTGTAGCAACAAAGATGGACTCAGAGATTATCAAACTAAGTGAAGTAAGTCAGATAAAGAAATACAAATATCATATAATATCACTCATATGTGAAATCTAACTTTTAAAAAAGAAGTGAACTATTTACAAAAAAGAAACAGATTTACAGGATGAAAAAAACTTATGGTTTCCAAAAGGGAAACCTGGAGGGGAGGGATAAATCCCATAACATTGCTACCCATTACTGATAAGTACTTGACCTGGCTCTTGAGAAACCTATATGCAGGTCAGGAAGCAACAGCTAGAACTGGACATGGAACAACAGACTGGTTCCAAATAGGAAAAGAAGTACATCAAGGCTGTATACTGTCACCCTGCTTATTTAACTTATATGCAGAGTACATCGTGAGAAACACTGGACTGGAAGAAGCACAAGCTGGAATCAAGATTGCTGGGAGAAATATCAGTAACCTCAGATATGCAGATGACACCACGCTCATGGCAGAAAGTGAAGAGGAACTAAAAAGCCTCTTGATGAAAGTGAAAGAGGAGAGTGAAAGTGTTGGCTTAAAGCTCAACACTCAGAAAACGAAGATCATGGCATCTGGTTCCATCACTTCATGGAAAATAAATGGGGAAACAGTGGAAACAGTGTTAGACTTTATTTTTGGGGGCTCCAAAATTGCTGCAGATGGTGACTGCAGCCATGAAATTAAAAGACGCTTACTCCTTGGAAGGAAAGTTATGACCAACCTAGATAGCATATTGAAAAGCAGAGACATTACTTTGCCAACAAAGGTCCGTATAGTCAAGGCTATGGTTTTTCCAGTGGTCATGTATGGATGTGAGAGTTGGACTGTGAAGAAAGCTGAGCACCAAAGAATTGATGCTTTTGAACTGTGGTATTGGAGAAGACTCCTGAGAGTCCTTTGGATTGCAAGGAGATCCAACCAGTCCATTCTAAAGGAGATCAGCCCCAGGTGTTCTTTGGAAGGAATGATGTTAAAGCTGAAACTCCAGTACTTTGGCCACATCATGCGAAGAGTTGACTCATTGGAAAAGACTCTGATGCTGGGAGGGATTGGGGGCAGGAGGAAAATTGGACAACAAAGGATGAGATGGCTGGATGGCATCACCGACTCGATGGACGTGAGTTTGAGTGAACTCCAGGAGTTGGTGATGGACAGGGAGGCCTGGCGTGCTGCAATTTATGGGGTCGCAAAGAGTTGGACATGACTGAGCAACTGAACTGAACTGAAAGGGGGAAATGGACAGCAACTCAGTGCTACTAGGAGACTTTAACACCTCAATTACATCAATAGATATGTTACATAGACAAAAAGTCAATAAGGAAATATTGGCCTTAAATGACACATTAGACCAAACAGACAATCAATAGAAATAAAACAATCCATCCAAATGCAGCAGAATACATTCTCTTCAAGTGCACATGGAACATTGTCCAGGATAGATAGCATGCTAGGTCTCAAAACAAGTATCAATAAATTCAAGAAGATTTAAATCATATTAAACATCTTTTCTGACCACAACAATATGAAACTAGAAATCAACTACAAGAAAAAACTGCAAAAAAAAAAAAAAAAAAAAGAAACATGCACAGGCTAAACAATATGCTACTAAACAACCAATGGGTCAGTGAAAAAATCAAAGAAGAAATCAAAACATACCTGGAGACAAACGAAAATGGACACACAACAATCCAAAATCTATGGGATGTGGGAAAAACATTTCTAAGAGAAGAATTTCATAGTAATAAATGCCTATCTCAAGAAACAAGAGAAGTTTCAAATAAACAACCTAATTTTATACCCCAAGGAACTAGAAAAAGAAGAACCAAAGAAGCCCAAAATTAGTAGAAGGAAAGAAATAACAAAGATAAGAGTAGAAATAAATGAAATAGAAACTGAAAGACAAGAAAAGAACAATAAAACTAAGAGGTGGTTCACTGAAAAGATAAGAAAACATGACAATCTTTTAGTGACACTCAACAAAAGGGAAAGAGAGGACTCAAAGAAATAAAAAAATAAAGGAGAGATGTCACAACTGATACCACAGAAATACAAAGAATCTTAGGAGACTATTATAAACAATTGTTGCTGTTTGTTTGCTAAGTTGTGTCCAACTTTTTTGAGACCCCCATGGACTGCAGGCCATGATGCTCCTCTGTCCATGGAATTTCCCGGGTATGAACACATTGGAGTGAGTTGCCATATCCTTCTCCAGGGGATTTTCCTGACCTAAGGATTGAACCCATGTCTCCTGTTTGGCAGGTAGATTCTTTACCACTGAGACACCTGGGAAGTCCCATTTATGTGCCAATAAATTGGACAACCTAGAAGACAGATAAACTCCTAAAAACATATAATCTACCAAGACTGAATCATGATGAAATAGGAACTCTGAACAGATCAATTACTAGCAAGGACACTAAATTGGTAATTAAAAAAACCTTCCAAAAAATATAAGTCCAGGGCAAGATGGCTTCACTTGTGAATTCTACCAAATATTTAAAGAATTAATACCAATACATTTTACAAGGTCTGCATTACCCTGATATCAAAACCAAATGAGGATGGCATAAGAAAAAGAAAACTACAGGCCCAAATCCATGAAAAACATAGATGAAAAATCCTCAAGAAAATATTATCAAACTGAATTAAACAATACATTAAAAGGATCACACACCATAATCAAATGGGATTTATGACAGCAATACAAGAATGGTTCAACATCTGCAGGTCAGTCATTGTGATTCACCACATTAAAAAAGGGCAGGATAAAAATCATATGATCATTTTACTAGATGCAGGAAAAAGCATTTGAAAAAGTTAAACATCCATTTATGATAAAAAATAAACAAAACTATCAACAAAGCAGGTATAGAAGGAACATTTGTTGCTGTTCAGTCACTCAGTCACATCCAACTCTTTGTGACCCACTGGACTGCAGCATGCCAGGCTTCCCTGTCCTTCACCATCTCCTGGAACTTGCTCAAACTTATGTCCATTGAGTTGATGATGCCATCCAACCATCTCATCCTCTGTTGTGCCCTTCTTTTCCTGCCTTCTATCTTTCCCAGCATCAGGGTCTTTTCCAATGAGTCAGCTCTTCGCATCAGGTGGCCAAAGTATTGGAATTTCAGCTTTGGCATCAGTCCCTGCAATGAATATTCAGGATTGCTTTCCTTTAGGATTGAATTGTTTGATCTTCTGACATACCCAAACATAATAAAGGCCATATCTAGCAAGCCCAAAACTAACACCACATCATACTCAACAGTGAAGAGCTGAAAGTGTTTCCTCTAAGATCAGGAACAAGACAAGGATTCCACTCCAGTCATTTTTATTAAACACATTTTAATAAATGTGTCTGGACATTTTAGCCAGAGAAATTAGGCAAGAAAAAAAAGGCATCCAAATTGGAAAGGAAGAAGTAAAACTTCTTTTCTATTTGTTTCTATTTGCAGATGCCATGATACTGTATATAGAAAACTCTAGCAACTATATCAAAAAATTATTATAACTACTAAGCAAATTCAGTAAAGACAGGATAAAAAATCAATACACAAAAGTCAGCTGCACGTCTATACAGTAATAATAAACTATCAGAAAGAGAAATTAGAAAAATAATCCCAATTACAATTGTATCCAACAATAAAATACCAAGGAAGGAAATAAACCAAGGAGGTGAAAGATCTCTATACTGAAAACCACAAGACACTGATGAAACAAATTGAAGAAGATACAAATAAATGGAAAGATATTCCACACTCATGTACTGAAAGAATTAGTATTGTTAAACTGTTCATACTACCAAAAGGATCATACAGATTCAATCTAACCTCTATTAAAATCCCAAAGGCATTTTTTACAGAAATAATATAGTCTTAAAATTTGTATGGAAACACAAAAGACCTCAAATAGACAAAATAAGTTTAAGAATAATAAAGCTGGAAGTATCACACTCTCTGATTTCAAACTATATTACAAAGCTGTAGTAAATAAAACAATATGGTATTTGTGTAAAAAGGACACATAGATCTATGGAACAAAATAGAGGGCCCAGAAATTAATCCACACATAGATGGTAAATTAATCTGTGACAAAGGACCCAAGAATACACAATGCAGAAAGGACAATTTCTTTAATAAAAGATGCTGGAAAAACTGGACAACTATATGCAAAAGAATAAAACTGGACAACTATCTCATAACATACAAAGACTGACCCTAAATGGATAAAATACTGGAATGTAAGACGTAACACCATACAACTCCTAGAAGAAAAGATAGGTGGTAAACTTCTTGACAAAGGTGTTGGTGATGATTTTTTGAATCTTCATCAAATGCAAAAGAATAAGGGCAAAAATAAATGAGTGGGAATACATCAATGTAAAATGTTTCTGCACAGCAAAGGAAACCACCAAAAAATGAAAAGAAAACCCATAGAATGAAAGGAAAATTTTGCAAATTATGTATCTGACAAGGGACTAATCATTGATGCTTCTGAACTGTGGTGTTGAAGAAGACAAGTGAGAGTCCCTTGGACTGCAAGGAGATCAAACCAGTCAATCCTAAAGGAAATCAGTCCTGAATATTCACTGGAAGGACTGATGCTGAAGCTGAAGCTCCAATACTTTGGCCCCCTGATGCAAAGAATTGACTTACTGGAAAAGACCCTGATGCTGGGAAAGATTGAGGGCAGGAGGAGAAGGGGATGACAGAGGATGAGATGGTTGGATGCCATCAATGACTCAATGGACATGGGTTTGGGTGGACTCTGGGAGTTGGTGATGAACAGGGAGGCCTGGTGTGCTGCGGTTCATGGAGTCACAAAGAGTTGAACACGATTGAGCGACTAAACTGAAATGGGTAAAAGAGACTTCAGAATACTATCAGTTGCAGGTCCCACACCCTGGAGTTCAGGTAACAACGGAGATGTTTCACAGCCCTCCGAGTGTGTCAACTAATCAATGAGAAAGAAATCTGCTGACTTCTCATCGCTGGTTTCTTATCAGTCTGGATCTGAAATGAAGTTGATTTATTTACACCACTTAATTGTTGATAAATTCAAGGCTCAAATGATGGACTCCCCTCTGTGCCACTTCAACAGTCATCAAGAAGAATGCATTAGTTTAGCATCAGAGGAAAAAACCTGCAAGCCTCCTCCTAAGGCAAGCCTTGTAATATTGAAGCTCTAAGTATTGCTGAAGTCACCATACTTTATAGACTAGTATTTTATTATTAGATAGGGACAGACCAGTTGAAACAGCAAGTGAAGGCACCAAATAATGTGTATTTTCAGAGAAGATCAAAACAAACATTTGTGTTCTTATGCTACCATGATAGTTCTTAGATGACTCTCAAACCAAAGAAGTAGCACTTTATCAGAGCTTTCAGAAACAAGATTAATAGGTATAGAGAATTAGGTAGTATGCTCTTTCAGGTATGAGCCAAACTTTGTATAAAACTGGGGCCTGTAAACCAGAAGGCCATGTAAAAAACAGTCAATGTTTATACAGTTCATGAATTTGAATCCAGGTAGCAGAGCAGCACAGCAGAAGCATGCTGGGCCCATGAATTTGAACTTATTAATGAAATAAAAAGAAAGGGCTAGTTGCTCAGTCATATCTGACTCTTCACTACCCCATGGTCTGTACCCCAGGCAAGAATACTAGACTGGGTAGCCATTCCCTTCTCCAGAGGATCTTCCTGACCCAGGGATCAAATCCAGGTCTCCTGCATTACAGGCAGATTCTTTACTGTCTGAGCCACCAGGGAAGCCTACTCCTTAATGAAATAAAAAGAATAAGTTATATAATTCCTTATATATCCACATTTTATAAAAGTTTACAAACTATTTTATGTATTATATATTTTTTAATGAATATTTTTTATGGCCAATAAAGCTGCAATTATTATTTGTATTTTACAGATGGAAACTCCAAGGCTCAGAGAAGCTGGCTTGACCAAGGTCACTCAAAAGGCCAGAGTTCAAAATTAAACCTTCAGATTTAACATGGTGCTTTCTTTCTACTGCCTTTTTCAGCCTAATTTGATTAGGCTTTGCCTGAGGGCAGGGGCTCCCCAGGTGGAGCCAGTGGTAAAGAATCCACCTGGAAATACAGGAGAAGTAAGAGATGTGGGTTTGATTCCTGGGTCTGGAAGATCTCCTAGAGGAGGAAATGGCAACCCGGTCCAGTATTCCTGCCTGGAGAATCCCATGGACAGAGATGCCTGGCAGGCTATAGTCTACAGGGTCACAAAGAGTCGACATGACTGAAGCAACTTAGCACACACATAAGAGGAGAAAATGATCTTGATAATCTTATAGTCTTCTTCAAGCCAAAGAATTTGATCAGGTTGGTGGTGAATAAGCTAAGAGTAGTAGTTAACAAAATAGGCAGTTTTAAAGGTATGATACTAATAAATTCATAAATTTGTAATAAAAAAGACTATACCACTCATCAGATAGTTTTTAAAATGATTTACTACATTATGCACCATAAACAATAAATGTCAGGGAAAGAATAAGGAACAGAAAGTTACGACAGATGTGCATTAAGTAGATTATTATAAAAGTAGATACACTGACTGATCTAATCAACCAATCCATAAAAATGGCTGTCCTTTGCCTAGGTTTGTGGTAAGTTATAAATTATAAGTGCCCCATCACTCATCTCATATGGAAGCCAATATGCAAAGAGGAACACTCTCTAGAGTGCAGAATAAGCCAAAACAATAATAAATACACGTATACAAATATATGGAAAAATCCAACATCTTGTACAAAGAAATACAAATTAAAACTAAGATACCATGTTTACCTATGAATCTGCAAAATAATTTTTAACAGTAATACTTGGCATTGGTGGAGCATATTGAAACAGACAACCTCTCATAGATGAAATATAAACTAAAGTCAGTGCATTCTGGTAATATTTATTTAAAATGTATGTATTTAACCAATAACTTTATTTACATTAATTTACTTTCAGATGTTCAAGCTGGTTTTAGAAAAGGCAGAGGAACCAGACATCAGATAGCCAACATCTGCTGGATCATCGAAAAAGCAAGAGAGTTCCAGAAAAACATTACTGCTTTATTGACTATGCCAAAGCCTTTGACTGAGTGGAGCACAATAAACTGTGGAAAATTCTTCAAGAGATGGGAATATCAGACCACCTGACCTGCCTCTTGAGAAACCTGTATGCAGGTCAGGAAGCAACAGTTAGAACTGGACATGGAACAACAGACTGGTTCCAAATAGGAAAAAGAGTACGTCAGGGCTGTATATTGTCACCCTGCTTATTTAACTTATATGCAGAGTACATTATGAGAAACACTGGGCTGGAGGAATCACAAGCTGGAATCAAGATTGCCAGAAGAAATATCTATAATCTCAGATATGCAGCTGAGAAGGCAATGGGACCCCACTCCAGGACTCTTGCCTGGAAAATCCCATGGATGGAGGAGCCTGGTGGGCTGCAGTCCATGGGGTCACTAAGAGTTGGATACGACTGAGTGACTTCACTTTTACTTTTCACTATGATGCATTGGAGAAGGAAATGGCAACCCACTGCAGTGTTCTTGCCTGGAGAATCCCAGGAACGGTGGAGCCTGATGGGCTGTCGTTTATGGGGTCACACAGAGTCGGACACGACTGAAGTGACTTAGCAGCAGCAGCAGATATGCAGATGACACCACTTTAATGGCAGAAAGTGAAGAACTAAAGAACCTCTTGATGAAAGTGAAAGAGGAGAGTGAAAAAGTTGGCTTAAAGCTCAACATTCAGAAAACTAAGATCATAGCATCTGGTCCCATCACTTCATGGCAAATAGATGGGGAAACAGTGGCTGACTCTAATTTTGGGGCCTCCAAAATCACTGCAGATGGTGATTGCAGCCATGAAATTAAGAGGCTTACTCCTTGGAAGGAAAGTTATGACCAACCTAGATAGCATATTAAAAAGCAGAGACATTACTTTGTCAACAAAGTTCTGTCTAGTCAAGGCTATGGTTTTTCCAGTAGTCATGTATGGATGTGAGAGTTGGACTATAAAGAAAGCTGAGTGATGAAGAATTGGTGCTTTTGAACTGTGGTGCTGGAGAAGACTCTTGAGAGTCCTTTGGACTGCTAGGAGATTCAACCAGTCCATCCTAAAGGAGAAGAGTCCCGGGTATTCATTGGAAGGACTGATGTTGAAGCCAGCTAACACAAAGAGCTGACTCATTTGAAAAGACCTGATGCTGGGAAAGATTGAGGGCAGGAGGAGAGAGGGATGACAGAGGATGAGACGGTTGGATGGCATCACCGACTCAATGGACATGGGTTTGGGTAGATTCTGGAAGTTGGTGATGACAGGGAGGCCTGGCGTGCTGTGGTTCATGGGGTCACAAAGAGTTGGACACGACTGAGCAACTGAACTGAACTGAATTCTAAAAATTCACAAACACTAGTTGAATTTGCAAGGATAATCATCGTTTTATGTAAGTAAAATACAGTAGACAATGCTCATTTAACTAAAGGAGAAAAATAGCAAGCAAATTCTGGGACTTCCATAGGAAACTATTCAGCCTTAAATGCTCATGTTCTCAAAGAACATTTAATGACATGGTAAATTATATGACATGTAGAAATTTAGGGCTGCTGCTGCTGCTAAGTTGCTTCAGTCGTGTCCGACTCTGTGCGACCCCATGGACTGCAGCCTACCGGGCTCCCCCGTCCCTGGGATTCTCCAGGCAAGAACACTGGAGTGGTTTGCCATTTCGTTCTCCAGTGCATGAAAGTGAAAAGTGAAAGTGAAGTCACTCAGTCGTGTCCGACTCTTCGCGACCCCATGGACTGCAGCCAACCAGGCTCCTCTGTCCATGGGATTTTCCAGGCAAGAGTACTGGAGCAGGGTGCCATCGCCTTCTCCAAAATTTAGGGGACATATTATTATAAACAGTATGATTCCAATTTTATAAAATAAAAAGTACATTTCTATATGCATGTAAATTATACTGAAAGGAAAAATTCCAAACTGTTAATCATTGGATTTCTCTGGATGCTGGCTGCATGGAAGATTGCTTCATCTCACTCTTACAATGAAACTGAAATTTCTTACAGAATCAGTACAAGAGAGGTGATGCATTGATTTATCAAGCTTTATTTGGCAATACACAAGTATATAATATCTTTATAATGTTGGGAAGTGACTTATTGATGCATATTGACAGCTTTTTCCCAAAGTGGTCCTGCCCAGAGCTGACACAGGAAGGAGCCAATGATAGATGGACTTCAAAACCCTTATAAACTTTTATAGACTGGACCCTAACAAAGCAGCAGCTATGTGAAATTTCCTTTTAAAATTAAGTCATTATGATATTTGGCAAAACTAATACAATTATGTAAAGTTTAAAAATAAAATAAAATTAGAAAAATAAAATAAAATAAAATAAAATAAAAATAAGAATAGAAAAAAAAAAATAAAATAAAATTAAGTCAGGGGAAAAGGTTCTCCTGAAGAATTGCTGTATTTATCAAGCAATGAGAATCATATCGTTGCCTTGAGATGCCAGAGAGTTCAGAAATACTCAATGACAAATTTTTTGTTTGGCTCCTGAGGTTCGATAGAAAGGATAAAAGGGCTCTGTATGTTTTTTCTAAAAGCAGTAATCTCCTTCTCAAGTAATGAATGTTTCATTTTCTAATTAGGCACTTGCTACAAGCTCTCCAGGGTTTCAGTAACATAATAAAATAAAGTAAGACCCACTGGTGACTTCTTCCATCCCTACCATGTCCTTCATCTTTGTTGGTGTCATTTTAATCTTCTGCTTATGCTCAGCCTACAAAGCTGGCAGAGTGTGAACTTGCCTTTAAATTCCATTAGGTTGAACCCTTCATTTTTCTGCATTTTGGTTTGGGATTTAATCTACATATTGAACACATGCTAAACTGACATTTGGTTGATCTTGGAATGTTTACCCAATGTTGGTATGCAGCCAGTCAACTGACCTGTTTTCTATCTCTTCAAGATACTCAGACCTACCTTCAGCAGGTTAGTTTATGAAAGAACAAGATTTCTAACCAGGCTGTTCGCCTTTTTCCCCTGAAGAGTCAGGAAATGAAAGCTAATTTGCACCTCTGAACCATGAGGTCTAGTACAAATCTGAGATTAAAGAAGGTAGGCTCTCTGTGGCCCCTGAAACTTCTCTCTTCTCTTTCCTTGTCAAGTTGATTGGTTACTCAGTCACTTTCCATATGAAATGACAGCCTATATTAGTGTCATCAAGTTTATCTAACCACATGCTGTGCTTGGTCACTCATATCCTTTGCAATCCCATGGACTGTAGCCCGCCAGGCATCTCTGTCCACGGGGATTCTCCAAGCAAGAATACTAAAGTGGGTTGTCATGCCCTCCTCCAGGGGACCTTCCTAACCCAACGGTCAAACCCAGGTCTCCCATACTGCAGGAGAATTCTTTACTATCTGAGTTACCAGGGGGAAGCCCAAGAATACTGGAGTGGGTGGCCTATCCCTTCTCCAGGAGATCTTCTCAACCCAGGAATTGAACCGGGGTCTCTTGAACTGCAGGTGGGTTCTTTACCAGCTGAGATATCAGGAAAGCCCTCATCTAACCATGCTACTGCTACTGCTAAGTCACTTCAGTCATGTCTGACTCTGTGCGACCCCATAGATGGCAGCCCACCAGGCTCCCTTGTCCTGGGATTCTCCAGGCAAGAACACTGGAGTGGGTTGCCATTTCCTTCTCCAACGCATGAAAGTGAAAAGTGAAAGTGAAGTTGCTCAGTCTGACACCATAAAAGGTCACGAGGCACATTCAGATTAAATTGGACCAAAAAGCTATAAAAATGAATGAATTACAGTCCCAAAATAGGATTCATATGCATTTTATTAAAAAAACAAACAAACTAAAATCTCTTTTCAATAAAAATTCAAAATACAATATGTTGAAATTACTGAAAAGGCACAGAATGTAAACTGGTAAATTTACCAAAAAACTGACATCATTCTGATTTTCTAAGCATCAATGTGTACAATGAGCAGGGCTCTGCACACTTCTGATGGTATCTCCTGGTACTTGTGGCTATGGAACAACCAATATTAATGACAGAGTAATCGTTCCTCATTAGTCCCAAACAGCAATGTCAAGGGCTGTCATAATGCCACAGCAAAATAACTCTGGGTTCAATCTAGTAAGCAGCTATTGACATGTCCATTATCAGTCAGAAATGTCCTTAACAAGAATTATTAATATCAACATTTATTCAAAGCCAAACACTTCAATATAGTGTTAACATACTGCTTGACACCATAAATCATGCAAGAACTCTTTGTGTGATGAACTGCTAGCACAGATCTATAAAAATGGTTTGGAAGTAGTTTAGGAGGAGAACACAGTGGCCTAAGCTTTGATACTCAAAAAAACAGCCCCAAAAGCAATGTATCCCCACAATTACCCTATTCTCAGCATCACTCCATCCCTACTAACCCACAGGCTCTTCCAAGGCTAATCTGAGAACATCACTTCCACTAGAACACCTTTTCTCACCTCCAAACCCTTTGGGCTGGCATTTTTGCCCCTGTGATTTATGATGAACCCTGTTCAATTTACCTACCATTACTTCTTTGTTTTATCCTTTTTCTGCTGCTGCTGCTGTTCAGTCGCTTCAGTCATGTCCGACTCTGTGCAACACTATGGACTGCAGCCCGCCAGGCTCCTCTGTCCATGGTATTCTCCAGGCAAGAGTACTGGAGTGGGTTGCCATGCTCTCTTCCAGGTGATCTTCCCAACCCAGGGATTGAACCCAGGTCTCCTGCACTGCAGGAGATTCTTTACTGCTGAGCCACCTGGGAAGCCCATCGTCTTTCTACTCCAGCTAATTGACACATCAGTTCCTTCAGATACCTCCTGCACATTAGTTTGTTCACAACCGGGTCACCCCCTCTCAGCCTCTCTGCTCTTAGGAATCATCCCATCTGTGAAATTCCAACTTAAGACCTTCAGGTTCTACCACCTTTGTCTTTTCTGCACTGTCAACCTTGTAGCACATGCTGTCTGTCCCACAGCACCCTTCTCAGATGCCCTCGAATTGCTGGTTAGCTTACTTTGGATCTTGTCTCTCCATCAAGGGTACCGACAACATGAGAGCAATGACCATGGCCATTCTTATACTGTTCCAAATGCCTATCTAAAATATTTGGGCCCTGATTAAGAAAGAAAATCCTTAAGTCAATTTCAACACTCCAGTAACAATCTGATTTCCTTCACCAAACAGGTACACTACCAAGATTATGATATTTTTCTCCAGCTTTCGGAAAGCTTTCTAATGGGAGGAGACCATTTTTCTAATGAAGGCTTTATTTCTCAAAGGCACTACGTAGTTCCATCTTGACTTTAATGACATAACAGGCAATGACCTGATCTTCTACGTGATGACTGGACAAAACAAAATGGTAAATCCAAGGCTCTTCTCTGGCTGCCGCCACCACACATGGAATATGGATAACACCAAGTGCTCAAGTGTGAGGAACATGGTCCCTGCTCTCAGGATATCTACAGTTTTGTTAGAAATACAAGGTCAAAAGCAAGTTAATTAGCAAGGCCAGGGAGTGTAAGAAGGGTGCTTTGAGGTGGACAGCGTGAGCCTGGCACAAGAAGTCTTAATGACAGAAGAAAGTTTCCCTCATCTGGTTCCAAAAGACAATGCCAAGAGCTAATTGTCACAATGCCACAGCTTTACCACATCTTTTAAGGGCCAGCATAAAACAAAAAGAAAAAGACATTCCCTTGGTTAACCCCTAACCACCAATGTCTGATCAGATCTCAGATGAGGACGAGGCAACAGAGCAAGTTGGCGAGTGGCCACATTCTGTGGTTAAAAGGTACGGAGCCTGGGACACATTCTAGAATATGTACCCCGCAGGGTTACCAGATCCAAACTGGACAGAATTTGAAAGATGAGTCATGGTGGGACAGCATGGTAAGAGGGACTACTAAATGCAGTGTTCATAACTCAACAAGACTTTCTATCCAGCCCAGAGTCCTGGAGAGTGGAGAGCAGGTCAGGGATATATATATATATATGTGTATATATATATATATATACACATATATATATATAAAGCAGAGTCACAGGCAGAGGGTACAACAGGGAGAAACCCAGAGAAGAGGGAGGTAGGTAGGGTGGTTCAGGCATATCCTTATTAGGATTGCAGCCAAATACTGGTGAGTGAAGGTCACCACTGAGTGAAGGTTGAGAAAGCCAAGATCCTAAAGTTGAGTATTCCTCCTCAGGGAATCCCAATGTTCTTAACTGCCTTTTATAAGTGGGAACTTAAGATTCCTGGGATGAGTACAAGGATTTCTACACATCTAGATTTTTCCTAGTCATTTTGTAATTTTAATACTCCAAAGCAGACCACTCTTTCCACAGACATATATGTGGAGTGTGGAATCAAGCAGCTGACCCACAGTAATCCCCAGACCACAGTGTACTGGACAAAGAGCTCTCTCTTCCGCTAACATAATCTTTGCTGGATTTGGGCCAACTTAATTTAGCTAAATGAAATGTTCTCTCTATTTACCACGTCTGACCTCTGGCAGTGCAAGGTGCTATTAGACTCATCCGTTCTGTGGAAGCAAGACTGCGTCCTGAACTCTGGCATGTACCTTGTCCAATGGAGGAAGACGAGACCTGTTTCACATGGATGATGTCAAAGGGTGCTCATCTTATGACAGTTCTTTAAACTGTAACTATTTTATACTGTTGATATAGTCATCTTATATTTAACAATAAAAACCTTTAGAGAAATTAGGCAGATACACACCCCTCATGTATAAATAGAATGCAAGGTAGACAGAATTCAACAGCTGCTGAACCCTTGCAATGCTTCAGATCTTGCACTTACAATGTATAGAATTTCTCATTTAATCCTCACCTCCAGCTTACAAGGGTGGTTTGGCTTCACCTTATACTTGGCGAGGGGTGGTCGGGCGACTTGAATGCTCCAGAAATTAACTAAGAAGACAGCTAAAATGTGACTCTAGGCACATCTGGCTCTGAAGTAAGTTGTTTTTACCTCTAGCCAACTCTGGCCAGGCCAGTGGGGACCAGGACAGAGGAACAGCCTCAAGGAGCAGGGAGCAGAGATGGTTTCCAAGGACAGCAAATATTTGGTATGTCATCCCTTTCACTGCTCTTGGGCAGGATTAGCATTTGAGAATTCTTTCTGTCTCTTTTCATGTAAAATGTCCTCAGTAAGCAATTATCAGTGTATTCTTTCTCTTCTTCTCTCTTGTTTAAAAATGTAGCTCAGCAAAGAGACGAGTGAAAGAGTTGAAAAAGAGAAAAGATGAAATTAGTTAAAAATAGAAACACTTGATTTAGAAAACTTATAAATTCTACTTCCAAAGTAATGTTCCACTCCAAAAATATTGCTCTGATGGAGACTGAAATTCTTTAAAAAACACACACACAAATGGCACACTGATCTAACTAATGGCTTTCAAACTTTTCCAAGGAGTTCTAAAATCCACATAATCTACACCATTCCTTCTATTCTGCCACAAAATAAAAAATTAAAATAATCACAAAAAAGAAAAAATCTAGCAAGAACATTCAACAAGACATCTTATTGGTACATCTTATTGCCACAAATAGCAAGCAACAATGACTCAAAGATTAATAGGGTTATGTCAAAATGACACAGAAACAAGATTAAAGAGACTTTTAGAAGACAAATTTAGGGGGAAAAGGCTATTACTGTAATATAGTGAATAGATACAACTCATGAGTATAAAGCATTAAAAAATAGAAAGAAAAATATATTTCAATTATATTCCTATCTCTTGTTGTAGCCTCTGATTAAGAATCAGTTCTGTGCTTCTGTATTCCTTTCCCATTGTATTTTTGCTTTGTATAGCCCTTTTCCATTCTAAAAGGAAAATAAAGTGAATAAGCATACAGTAGGCAATGCTTTTTGTGGCAGAGGAAGAAAAAATAATCCTCCAGACATTTTTGAGACTATGAGGTGGAGGAAATGGAAAAAAGGAACAGAAATAATTCATTATGCTTACAGTTTCATATAAGGATGCAAGAGATTCCTCCCCCAACTTTACACTGACTTTGTACTATGGACCCTGAATAAGTTGTATCTCTAAATGTTTCCAAGGTTTAGTATTTTGCAGAGTTAAGATAAAAAATTATCTAAAGCAAGAAACATTCCTGGAAAGAAAAGACAGAAAGAGAAGAGTCAATCCCCAAAATGCTGAAAGTTAGAGACTGGTATCATGAGGCCTCCTGGGGAGCTTCTTGCAGCAGAGATAGCTGTGTGGTACCAGTGAAACACACCCGGCCCCAGTCTGGTTCCTGGAGAAGAGTCTCAGCCCTGCTCACCCACCAGCCATGTGTCCTGGAGAAGCTTCCTACTCCTCAAGTCATGGCTTCCTTCACAAAGGAGTTAGTCTTCATGACCTTCACTCACACTCTGAGCCCATGGATGTCTGAACTTCCATTTCCACGTGCTGTGTGCACCCTGGAATGAACTAGCTCCCCTGTGCCTCAGGTTCCTCATCTGTAAAATGGTAACATTAACAGTTCTTGCACCTCAGTTTGTTGCTGTGAGAATTAATGGGATAATATACGTCAAGTGCTTGGAAGAGTGCTTGGCATGTAGTATGCATCGCAAACAAGGTATCTACTATTGTCATTATGGTAATAAAAAATCACAAGTATTATTTCTTTTGTTATCCGTCCAAAGTCTTCTCCAAAAGTTAATAATACTTCAAAAACCAGTTCTGAGGCTTTCATCATTCTAGCAGGATTTGCCTCATCTGCCTCCCTTGTTCTCCTCTGCCACTGTGGCTCTTTCAATAACTCCTGGAAGTCTATATCATTTGGGGATGAGTTAACTTTACAACATCCTGCTCCAAACCATGCTGTAAGATCATTTTTTATCTAGAGTAGGAAGAGAAGGGAAGAGTAACTGGAATAGGTCTAACAGATTGATTTCTTCAGTGAGAGTAAACGGAGCCTAACCAAAGGGAAACTAAGCACTGGGAGAAAACTGACAGACCAGAGAGCATGGCATTCACGACTCAGGCAGCAAGTCTGGTGATAAGGGCGACAGAGGGCAGATGGATGCTGAAGTCGGGTGCATGCAGTTCATGACACTGTTCTCTCCAGATTTTATCAGTTGAAAATTCCTAATGATTTTTTCAATCTATGAAACTTCTAAAAACCTAATGGAAATAAATCTCATCCTCCATGATATTGGGGTATGCATTGCACAGTTGACTGACAACTTCCTGACTGAAGATATTATAGAACTGTGTTCCTGTATCCAATACAATGAGGCCAAACAAACTGAAATGCCAGAATGTGGAGCAGACAAAGGCTTATTATAGGGCCAAGCAAGCAGAACAGGTGATTTGTGTTCCCCAAACCCCGAACCCCCTGAAGCGTTTCATCAAAGCAATTTTAAAGGCAAGGTGAGGGCACGGGGTCCCAGGGTCTGTGATTAACTTGTGCACAATCCTCTGATTGGCTGATGGTGATCAATCCTTGGGCTTCCCTACTGGCTCAGATGGTAAAGAATCTGCCTGCAATGCAGGAGACCTGGATTTGATCCCTGGGTCAGGAAGCTCTCCTAGAGAAGGGAATGGCTACCCACTCCAGTATTCTTCCCTGGAGAATTTCATGGACAGAGGAGCCTGGTGGGCTACAGGGTCTCAAAGAGTAGGACACAACTGGTCAATCCTTAGGTGTCATAAAGTCTAGGGGCTACATGCTCATGATCATCATCATTAATTTTTTTCATTTGGTGGTGGTTTTTAGCATTTGAAAACCTCAGGGAATATATACCAGATCCTATTATCTGGGTACTTCAGAGAAGCACTACATCAGAGGGTATAAGGGAGGGGTCTTCCTGGAAAGGCCATTACAAAGAGTGATCTCTTGGATGTATTTTCTCTGCTTTCTGCAACCATGTCAGGAGCTTCAGAACTTCATCTTCAACATGTTAAGAAATTTTATTATCTTGTAAGGTCTTAGCTATGAACACAAAGGGAACATGAAGCTTTTTAGAATTACTATATGTCCCCTTTCTATACTACCCCAGGACTAGCCCTTGTGAAAGGTGAGAGGAAAAGTAATAAAGCCAACACCTTCATCTCCCAATTGTTTTACTGTTTCATCTCTTTGAAAGTCTCTTAGCACAATGCAAAACATGAGTTTTAATTATATATTCCTTTATAACAAACCCAGAAATATCACTGTCTTCAGAGTGCTCTCTGGATGAGAACTATCTAAAAATAAAGCATTACTTCAAGGACATGAAAAGAAATATAAATTCCCCAACGAATGTGACACCACAAGAAGAATTAAAACAAAGAAAACAAAGATCTCTGGAATATACTTCTTTCAAAGAAGCCCCTTTTTAGTCCCCAGTGCTCTAAAGTGGGTAGGTCTGGGGATAATATTCAGCCAGGAAGAGAAGGTAAATAATGTTTGAAGGTTGAGTAAAGAGAAAAAAACATCTGAAAAGGAGCAAAGTTACTCATCCAGGAGCCTGTTCCAGTTAATAGTCCACATGGCACACACCAACGACTCACTGTCTCCATCCAGTCATTCAACAGACTTCCAAAGGCCTTGAGTGTGTGAGGTGTTCGGGGTGAGGGGGTGAGAAGTGAGAGGCAGTCTCCAGGGCCCTTACAATGTACTACAACAGAGACTTAAACAGCTAGGCCAGGCTGAGGGGTGCAAAAGAGCATCAGAGGAGGGCTTCCCAAGTAAAGCTATGAAAGAGGCAAAACAGCCTGTCTGGCACAGACTCAGGGTTACACTCCCTCAGTGCAAATCTCAGCATCACTGGCTCTGTGACTTTGGTGGAGTAATTTAACCTGTGTTTCAGTTCCACAGTGAAAAAAAAATTTTTAAGTTACTGTTTTAAAGGCATATGCTGCTGCGTCGCTTCAGTCGTGTCCAACTCTGTGCAACCCCATAGACGGCAGCTCACCAGGCTTCCCGTCCCTGGGATTCTCCAGGCAAGAACACTGGAGTGGGTTGCCATTTCCTTCTCCAAAAGGCATATGAGTATAAAACACATATTTTATATAAATGTCAAGAACAGTGCAAATTCTTCACAAATTTGAGTGGAAATTCTTGGCAAAATCTGTCACCTGCTCCCATGGAAAGGTCTTCATTTCTTCCAGTTGTGGTTGGTAGTCATGCCCCTGCCAGTGTGAACATCTGACTTGCACAGTTTCCCGCATTAGACCACAGGCCCAGACAAGCCTGGCTTTGCTCAGCAAGCTTGGTCACCAGCACTAAGAAGGCACTCCTATGTGTTGAATGATGGTTGCACAAATGTGGCATGGTAGAGGTGGGAATACAAAGTAGCCTGTGGTGGTCACAGGTGTGCTGCTCAGATTTATTTTCCAGGAAGAATCTGCTGCAAGGAGCACAGTGAACCAATAGCTCCCAGCTGTGTGTGTCCTAAGGATCTGCCTCAACTTTCAAGCTGAGGCTACACTGTCCTCAGGCAGTATCAGCTAATGACTGAGCAAGGCTTGCCATTCCTCACCAGCAGGGACACCCTATAGGTGATTTTTGACTCAAAGTTTCTTCTTGGGTCAGGCAAGACTTTCTCAGAGCTGTACCAAAGTGTGAGGTTCTTCCTACCCAGTTTTCCTTCCTCCCTGCTTTCTTTTTCAGTGTCAGACCAGCATCACATCTAAAGCTTTCCCCTACTAAAACAACAACAACAAAAAAAAATTCACAACTTTTATGGAAATACAAAAGACCCCACATAGTCAAAGCAATTTTAAAAAAGAAGAATGGAGCTGGAGGAATAAACCTTCCTGACTTTATAAATTATACTTCAAAGCTACAGTCATTAAGACAATGTGGTATTAACCAAAAAAAAAAACTGAAACACAGACCAATGGAATGAGATAGCCAAGAGATAAACCCACGTACCCATGGGCATCTAATCTTTGATAAAGGAGGCAAGAATATACAATGGAGAAAAGACAGCTTCTTCAATAAGGGGTCCTGGGAAAACTGAACAGCTACATGTAGAAGAATGAAACTAGAACACTTTCTAACACCATATACAAAAATGAACTCAAGTGAATAAAAAATTTAAATGTAAGGCCAGAAACTATAGGTAGTATATTCTATGACATAAATCACAACAAGATTCTCTTTGACCCACCTTCTAGGGCAATGGAAATAAAAACAAGTTAAACAAGTGGGGCTTAATTAAACTTGAAAGCTTTTGTACAGCAAAGGAAACAATAAATAAAATTAAAGGACAACCCTCCAAATGGGAGAAAATAATAGCAAATGAAACAACTGACAAAGGATTAATTTCCAAAATATACAAGCAGCTCATGCAACTCGATATCAGAAAAACAACCTAGTCAAAAAATGGGCAGAAGATCTAAACAGACATTTCTCCAAAGAAGACATACAGATGGCCAACAAATACGTGAAAAGATGTTCAACATCACTCATTATTAAAGAAATACATATCAAAACTACAACAAGCTATCACCTAACACTGATCAGAATGGCCATCATCAAAAAACCTACAAATAATAAATTCTGGAGAGGATGTGGAGAAAGGGAACCCTCATGCACTGTTGGGGGGAATGTAAATCGATACAGCAACCATGGAGAACCAGTCAATCCTAAAGGAAATCAGTCCTGAATATTCACTGGAAGGAGTGATGCTGAAGCTGAAGCTCTGATACTTTGGCCACATGATACAAAGAACTGACTCATCAGAAAAGACCCTGATGCTGGAAAAGATTGAAGGCAGGAGGAGAAGGGGACAATAGAGGATGAGATGGTTGGATGGCATCACCGACTTGATGGACATGAGTTTGAGCGGTCTCTGGGAGTTGGTGATGGACAGGGAGGCGTGCTGCAGCCTGTGGGGTCACAGAGTCAGACACAACTGAAAGACTGAACTGAACTGATCAAGATTCTTTAAAAAGAACCTTAAAAAACTAGGACTAGAACTACCATGTGACCCAACAATCCCACTACTGGGCATATGCCCTTAGAAAACCATAACTGAAAGAGACACATGTACCCCAATATTCACTGCAGCACTTTTCACAATAGGTAGGACTTGGAAGCAACCTAGAAATCCATCAAAAGATGAATGGATTCAGACATTGTGGTGGTAGTGGTGGTTTAGTCGCTAAGTTGTGTCCAACTCTTGTGACCCCCATGGACTATAGCCTGCCAGGCTCCTTTGTCCATGGAATTCTCCAGGCAAGAATACTGGAGTGGGTTGCCATTTCATTCTCCAAGGGATCTTCCCAACCCAGGAATCAAACCCAGATCTCCCGCACTGCAGGCAGATTCTTTACTGACTGAGCTATGAGGGAAGACCACTGTGGTACATATATATATATTTAATGGAATATTACTCAGCTATAAAAAAGAATGCATTAGAGTTAGTCCTAATGAGGTGGATGAACCTAGAGAATATTGTACAAAGTGGAGTAAGTGAGAAAGAGAAAGACAGATACTGTATATTAATGCATGCCTATGGAATCTAGAACGATGGTACTGATGAACCTACTTTCTGGGCAGCAGTGGAGATGCAAACACAGAGAACAGACTTGTGGACACAATGGCAGAAGGAGAGAGTGGGACAAATTGAGAGAACAGCATGGAAAGATATACATTACCGTATGTAAAATAGATAGCAAGTGAGAATGTGGTGTATGAAACGGAGCTCAATCCAGTGTTCTGTGGCAACCTAGAGGGGCATGAGGGGGTAGGAGATGGGAGGGGGCTTCAAGGAGGAAGTGGACATATGTATATCTATGGCTGATTTGTGTTGCCAAAGAATGCTCAAAATACTGCACAACTGCACTCATCTCACACACTAGCAACGTAATGCTCAAAATTCTCCAAGCCAGGCTTCAACAGTACACGAACCATGAACTTCCAGATGTTCAAGCTGGATTTAGAAAAGGCAGAGGAATCAGAGATCAAATTGCTAACATCTGCTGGATCATCAAAAAAGCAAGAGAGTTCCAAAAAAAACATCTACCTCTGCTTTATTGACTATGCCAAAGCCTTTGACTATGTGGATCACAACAAACTGTGGAAATTCTTAAAGAGATGGGAACACCAGACTACCTTACCTGTCTCCTGAGAAATCCATATGCAGTTCAAAAAGCAACAGTTAGAACTGGACATGGAACAACAGTTTGGCTCCAAATTGGGAAAGGAGTACATCAAGGTTGTATATTGTCACCCTGCTTATTTAACTTACATGCAGAGTACATCATGCGAAATGCCAGGCTGGATGAAGCACAAGCTGGAATCAAGATTTCTGGGAGGAATATCAATAACCTCAGATATGCAGATGACACCACCCTTACGGCAGAAAGCAAAGAAGAACAAAAGAGCCTCTTGATGAAAGTGAAAGAGGAGAGTAAAAAAGTTGGCTTAAAACTCAACATTCAGAAAACAAAGATCATGACATCTGGTCCCATTACTTCATGGCAAATAGATGGGGAAACAATGGAATCAGCAACAGATTTTATTTGGGAGGGCTCCAAAATCACTGCAGACGGTGACCACAGCCATGAAATTACATGCTTGCTCCTTGTAAGAAAAGCTATGACCAACCTAGACAGCATATTGAAAAGTAGAGCCATTACTTTGCCGACAAAGGTCCATCTGGTCAAAGCTATGGTTTTTTCAGTAGTCATGTATGGACATGAGATTTGGACTATAAGGAAAGCTGAGCACTGAAGAATTGATGCTTTTGAATTATGTGGTGTTGGAGAAGACTCTTGAGAGTCCCTTGGATTGCAAGGATATCCCAACCAGTTAATCCTAAAGGAAATCAGTCCTGAATATTCATCGGAAGGGTGGATGCTAAAGCTGAAACTCCAATAATTTGGCCACCTGATGCGAAGAACTGACTCAATGGAAAAGACCTTGATCCTGGGAAAGATCGAAAGCAGGAGGAGAAGGGGATGACAGAGGATGAGATGGTTGGATGGCATCACCAACTCAATGGACATGAGTTTGAGTAAGCTTCGGGAGTTGGTGATGGACAGGGAAGCCTGGTGTGCTGCAAACGATGGGGTTGCAAAGAGTTGGACATGACTGAGCAACTGAACTGATTTGTATTGATAGGTGGCAGAGGCCAACACAATATTGTAGAGCAACTGTCCTCCAAAAATTGTATTTTGCTCTATACTTCTCAGTACTGTAAATTAGAAACTTTGATAATTATTAGTTATTCTAATAGTATGTAAGAACAGTTACTATTTTTACTATTATGTAAGAACAGTTACTGGAGAAGGAAATGGCAACCCACTCCAGCGTTCTTGCCTGGAGAATCCCAGGGACGGGGGAGCCTGGTGGGCTGCCGTCTATGGGGTCGCAGAGAGTCGGAAACGACTGAAGCGACTTAGCAGCAAGAACAGTTACAGTTTATGAGTATTGTTGAACTGTCATCAACAATAGAATGATACTCAGATGTGTTCTTTCTAATACTTTGTAAGTATAAGAAAAAAAAAAGACTTAAAGAAAAATAATGTCTTTCATCATCCAAAGCTGTATTCCCTTATAGATCATCTCCTCCTTCCTTTGGACCACAGAATCTCCAGATACCAACCCCTTCCTTAGACACCTGTCTCAGTCTTCCTCACTCTTTCAACCTCCTTCCTTGGTTCCTGTTGAATGCTGGTTTTTAAGGAGGCATTATTCCCATGTGGGTTTTTTCTCACCCTTCAAGCCATCTGTTTCTTCCTCTGTGATTCACTGCTGGTACAAAGCAGGAGAAAGTTCCCTGTACACCCCAGAAACAAAACACAGAGTGGACTAAATAATATCCTATCTTTCCTATAACCTCATAAAGAATAACATACAAGGGAGAAGGATACAGAGAAGGGAGAAGTTAAAACCACAGGGATGTGCTAGTTATGAAGAGTGATGAAGGCAAGGATAATGATTAAAGATTATCATGAGAATTAAGACTCCTTGAAAATTAAGATTACTATTCAATAGGGTTCTTTATAAGGCTTCCATGGTGGCTCAGTTGGTAAAGAGTCTGCCTGCAATGTGGGTGACCTGGGTTTGATTCTGGGTTGGAAAGATCCCCTGGAGAAGCAAATGGCAACTCACTCTAGAATTCTTGCCTGGAGAATTCCATGGACAGAGGAGCCTGGGGGCTACAGTCCATGGGGTCACAAAGAGTCAGACACAACTGAGTGACTAACTTTCACTTCTTCACTTTCAGGGTGCTTTATATTGCTAGAAACCACAGCAAAACAGCAAGAAATGTTCAAATCACTGATGATCAAAGAAATGCAAAAAACAGTGAGATTTTACTTCACACATACTAGCCCAGCAAAGATTAGAAAGCTGGATAAAGCCAAGCATTGCTGGGGACTTGAGGAAATCTCCAAGAAGCCACTAGTACCTCCAAGAAGTGCTGGTAGGGAAGCCATTTGATACAGCCATTCTGAACAGCAATTAAATACTACTTAGTAAAATTAAGTATGACCCAGCAGTTTTGCTCAGCCATTTGATACAGCTATTCTGAACAGCAATTAAATACTACTTAGTAAACTTAAGTACAACCCAGCAGTTTTACTCTCTTTGTATGTATATATATATATATAACTCAGAGAAATACTCATACACAGTCAAAAGACACTTTGATGGCAGTACTGTTTTCAGACAGTCTAGAGAGATAACAGCTAATCAGCTGATACTTGTCACCTCTACTGCTGCTGCTGCTGCTGCTAAGTCACTTCAGTCGTGTCCGACTCTGTGTGACGCCAGAGATGGCAGCCCACCAGGCTCCCCTGTCCCTGGGATTCTCCAGGCAAGAACACTGGAGTGGGTTACTATTTCCTTCTCCAATGCATGAAAGTGAAAAGTGAAAGGGAAGCTGCTCAGTCGTGTCTGACTCCTTGTGACCCCATGGACTGCAGCCTACCAGGCTCCTCCGTCCATGGGATTTTCCAGGCAAGAGTACTGGAGTGGAGTGCCATTGCCTTCTCGGTCACCTCTACTATGAATTAGTAAAAGAAAAGAAACAAAAGTCTTGAGATAGACAGGCAGGCGGAACCATGCACACTCTATCCTGACTCATGCATGTGCCATTTATATGGGTGACTGGATTTAGGCTGTTGGTATATGAGCTCCAAGAGGACAGGCTTGAGTTTGATATACTTATGAACTATGGAACTTAATGCAGATAGGCACTCAGGAAGAGTATGTGTTGGGTAGTCAGGTGGTATGGAGTGCGGATGGAGAAAGCAGTAGTACTCTACAATGATAGAAAAATTGAAAAGCACCTCCCTCACCTTTTAGGCCTTCCTGATCAGTTAGTCAGTTCAGCTGTGTCCAACTCTTTGTGACCCCAAGCACTGCAGCATGCCAGGCTTCCCTGTCCATTACCAACTCCAAGCACCAACATGCTCAAACTCATATCCATCAATTCAGTGATGTCATCCGACCATCTCATCCTCTGTTGTCCCCTTCTCCTCCTGCCTTCCATTTTTCCAAGAATCAGGGTCTTTTCCAATAAGTCAGTTCTTAACATTAGGTGGCCAAAGTATTGGAGCTTGAGCTTCAGCATCACTCCTTCCAGTGAATATTCAGGACTGATTTCCTTTAAGATTGACTGGTTTGATCTCCTTGCAATCCAAGGGACTCTCAAGAGTCTTCTCCAACACCACAGGTCAAAAGCATCAATTCTTCAGCACTCAGCTTTCTTTATGGTTCAACTCTCACATCCATACATGACTATTGGAAAAACCATAGCTCTGAATAGACGGACCTTTGTTGCCAAAGTAATGTCTCTGCATTTTAATACACGGTTGAGGTTGGTCATAGCTTTTCTTCCAATAAGCAAGCTTCTTTTCATTTCTGGCTGTGGTCACCATCTGCAGTGGTTTTAGAGCCCAAGAAAACAAAGTCTGTCACTGTTTCCATTGTTTCCCCATCTATTTGCCATGAAGTGATGGGACCAGATGTCATGATCTTTGTTTTTTGAATGTTGAGTTTTAAACCAGTTTTTTCACTCTATTTCACTTTAATCAAGAGGCTCTTTAGTTCTTCTTCATTTTCTGCCATAAGGGTGGTGTCATCTGCATACCTGAGGTTATTGATATTTCTCCTGGTAATCTTGATTCCAGCTTGTGCTTCATCCAGTCCAGCATTTTACATGATGTACTCTGCATATAAGTTAAATAAGCAGGGTGACAATATATAGCCTTGATGTACTCCTTTCCCAATTTGGAACCAGTCTGTCATTCCATGCCCAGTTCTAACTGTTGCTTCTTGACCTGCATACAGATTTCTCAGGAGGCAGGTAAGGTGGTCTGGTATTCCCATCTCTTTAAGAATTTTCCACAGTTTGTTATTATCTACACAGTCAAAGGCTTTGGCATAGTCAATAAAGCAGAAGTAGATGGTTTTTCTTGAACTCTCTTGTATTTTTGATGATCCAGTGGCTGTTGGCAATTTGATCTCTGATTCCTCTGCCTTTTCTAAATCCAGCTTGAACATCTGGAAGTTCATGGTTCGTGTACTGTTGAAGCCTGGGTTGGAGAATTTTGAGCATTATTTTGCTAGCGTGTGAGGTGAATGCAATTGTGCGATAGTTTGAACATTTTTTGGCATTGCCTTTCTTTGAAATTGGAATGAAAACTGACCTTTTCCAGTCCTGTGACCACTGCTGAGTTTTCCAAATTTGCTGGCATAGTGAGTACAGTACTTTAACAGCATCATCTTTTACGATTTGAAATAACCTTCATGATAGATCAGTCAAAATTAGTTGCTACTTTTGCTATGCTCTCAAAGTTCTGAACTTAAAGTGTCTATGTGTAACAAGGACAACCACCATACAAAGCAACATTATTAGTCTTTAAGGAAATGCAAATCAAAAATTCTAGGCACAAAGGTGGCTAGAATTAAAGTGTCAGATAATAACAGTATTGGCAGGTATGTGGAGAAACTGGAATCCTCATACACTGCTGTCAAAGTGTAACGCCACTGTGGAAAACAGCCTGGCAATTTCTCAAATGATTAAACAGAGAGTTACCATTCAACTCAGCAATTCCACTCTTAGGCATATACTCAAGAAAAATGAAAACATATACACACACAAGAGCTTGTACACAAATAGCATTATTCATAATATCCAAAGAAGTAAAAAAAAAAAACCCAAACGTCCATCTACTGATCAATGGATAATCAAAATCCAGTATATGCCAACAATGGAATATTACATAGACATAAAAAGTAATAACAACATGAAGTACTAAGAACATGAACCTTTAATACATTATGCTGAGTAAATGAAGCCAGGCACAAAAGTTTATATATTTAATGAATTCATTTATATTAAATGTCTAGAACAGGTAAATCCATAGAAACAGAAGACAAATTTAGTGGTGGGCAGGGGCTGGGGTCAAGAGGGTAGGGTGTGGCTGCTAAAGAATATGAGGTTTCTCCTAGAGATGATGAAAATATTCTGAAACTATAGAATGGGGATGGCTATACAACTCTGCATTTACTACAAACTACTGAATTATATATTTTAAAAGACTGAATGGAGTAATATGTAAATTGTATCTAAATAAAGCTGTTATTTTAAAGAAGAGGCTTTAGTACACTTTTTGACATCAATCTTAGCAATTTTGTTTTTTTGGATCTGTCTTCTCAGGCAAGGAAAACAAAAGGAACAATGAACAAATAGGACTACATGAAGTCAGAAAGTTTTCACACAGTGAAAGAAACCATCAACAAAATGAAAAGGCAGCCTATCAAATGAAAGAAGATATCTGCAAACAATATATCTAACAAGGGGTTACTATCCAAGATGTACAAAGAACTCACACAACTTAACATCAAAACACAAGCCACCAAATAAAAAATGGGCAGAGTCTTGAAGACAGAGAAGTTCAAGGTAAAAAGGACATAGAGACAGAAGACACACAAGCATGAGCTTTGACAGGGAAGAGATGGGGGATCAGTTGGTGAGACATGATCTGTGGGGCAAGTGAAGACAGACAGGGAAGCAGCATATGGTAAGTGGCACTGTGTATCATGGTAGGAATTTTCCTTTGGTTCTTGTTTAAGAAACTTCAGCAAAGGTTTAAATTATTTTCACTGGTATCAGTGTTTAAATATCAGATGATTTCTGACTACTGGATGTTAGACTATTTCTGGATATGAAACTGTACTGTGACTCAACAAGAGTCTACTCAGTTTCATGCAACTTATATAAACCTTCAACACAAATAATGTCCATTTAGCCAAATCTGCTCATTTGAGCACCAAAATAATTAAGGATTGTAATGAATTATAAACTACTGAAAAAACAGTAATCCTTCAGTCCACACCAATCATAAACAGATGGAGAAGTATATAAATGGTAGAAAAGGGAGAGCTCTTGCCAACAGCAGAATGTCTAGTGATGACTGTTCAATGTGCAAAGTGCAGGTGGGTAGGTCTGGAAAAATCATTTTGCAACCATCCCAGGAAAGACTGATTTAGGCAAGAATTATCAATGGATGCTATGTGTACAGGAAAGTATTTTATGAGAAGCAAGATTTTTCCAATAGTAACTATACAGTGGAGAAATTGGACATCTTGATCAGGTGACCAAAATTACCCCACCAATGTAGGACAGGTGGACATCAAGTACTTCTAAATGTAATGATCTCAGAAGGATCCAATATAGCTTATTTAGTACCCTGGCCAGGAATGTATAAACTAAGATCATGATCATGGCATCTGGTCCCAGCCAAGTGACCAAGTGAAATTGCTGTCGTGTCTGACTCTTTGTGACCCCATGGACTGTAGCCTACCATGCTCCTCCATTCATGGGATTTTCCAGGCAAGAGTACTGGAGTGGGTTGCCATTTCCTTCTCCAGAGGATCTTCCCAACCCAGGGATTGAACACGGGTCTCCTGCATTGTAGGCAGATGCTTTACCATCTGAGCCACAACCTGAATCTAATTATGAAAAAACATAATAGTGTTCTTCATTTTGGATTTGTTTATTTACAAAAAAAAGCTGTGGGGAAACACAGTTTTCTTCAAAAAGGTGAATGTCAACTGAATGTATACAAATAAATTCTTATAGTTAAACTGATTCTTTTCAAAGGTGTCAAGGCAATTTAATGTGGAAAGAATATTGTTTTCAGCAAGTGGCGCTTGGACAATTGGATAACCACTTACAGAAAGATTAATTTGGACCCTTGCCTCACATTTTACACAAAAATTAACTTAAGATGGATCATAAATATAAATGTAAACTATGTAAGAAAACATCAGAAAATATCTCTATGGTCTTGGATTATTCAAAGTTTTCTTAGAATCATCAAAAGTATGAAACATAAAAGAAAAAATGATAAATTGCATTTCATCAAACTTTAAAACTTTTGTACATCAAAAGAAAGCATTAAGAAAATGAAAAGTCACAAAAAAATACCTGAAAATCATATATCTAACAAGGACTCACATCTAGAATATAAAAATAACTTTAAAAAGAAAATAACAAAAAACCCAAAGGAAAATGGGCAAAATACTTGAATAGACATTTTAACAAAGAAGATATACAAACGGTCAATAAACACATGGAAAAAAAAAAGTTCAACATCATTAGTCATTACGGAAATATGAATTAAAATAATGACATACTTCTTTACCCATTAGGATGTCTGTCATTAAAAAGACAGACAGTAACACATTAGTGAGAACATAGAGGAATTGGAACCCTCATACATTGCCAGTAGGAAAGTAAAACAGTACAGCTACTTTAGAAAAGAATTTAGGAGCTTCTTACAAAGAAACACAGAGAAGGCAATGGCACCCCACTCCAGTACTCTTGCCTGGAAAATCCCACGGACGGAGGAGCCTGGTAGGCTGCAGTTCATGGGGTCGCTAAGAGTCGGACACGACTGAGCGACTTCACTTTCACTTTTCACTTTCACGCACTGGAGAAGGAAATGGCAACCCACTCCAGTGTTCTTGCCTGGAGAATCCCAGGGACAGGGGAGCCTGATGGGCTGCCATCTATGGGGTCTCACAGAGTCGGACACTACTGAAGTGACTTAGCAGCAGCAGCAGCACAAAGAAACATAAATGCATCATGATTCCATTGCTAAGTATCTATCCAAGAGAAGTGAAAAAGTATACACATGCACAGACTTGTATGTGAATATGCACAGCATCATTGTTTATAATAACCCTAAAGTGGAAACAACCCACCTGTATACAGAGAGAGGCAGGGAGAGACTTGTACATGAGCATGCACATGCAACAAAACAGTAAGTGCATCTGAACCAGGGTAGTGAGTACCCGGGTGATCTCTGTACTGCATTTCAACTTTTATAGAAGTTGAAATTATTTCCAAACAACAACAAAAAGGTGAATTCTTACTAAGCACTTTTTGCGTATCAGGCACTGTACAAGGTACTGGGCTCCTGCCTCAAGGACATCAGACCTGCAGTCCAGGGTCCCCACCTCCCCACTGAGAGTTCCCTGAGGGCAGTAAATATTGAGTTTAAAAGGGAAGGTGCACTAGAACATTCTGAGTCACTGTAGTAGCCTGTCTCCCAGAAACCCATCTGTAGCTCAGAACACAAGTTACTTCTAATGACAAAAGGCTGTTAAATGAAAAAGAATCAGAGGAAGTATTCACTGCAAAGTTTATTGTAATCAGAACAGCAAAAAGCTTTTTCTACAGGTCATCACAGATACTGCTTCATTATAGAGAATGAGTCCTTATAATAAAATGTTATAATGAGATTAAATCCTACTCTCTTAATAATCAGTCTTCATGGTTTACTATATTTTTCCTTTACATCTGTATTCACAGCAGTTCCTCATAAGCCACATCAGAGACTAAAACCCTTTCCAGTGGAAAACTCACTTTAAATTTCTTCAGTTTTTGCAGCTCACTGTCCATAAGCTATGAGGATGGGGGATGGTGGTAGCAAGAACCACAGTCCTGCAAATGCCCAGGCTGGGCTGCTCAACACAGATGACCGACCACTTGGTGAAGCCAGTCTTGCATTATTGGCTCACTCCTCACACGTATAAACCCTCTTCTCCCAAGAGTGCAGGCCTTCCAGAAGCCAGGCACTGGATTCTGTCTTACACTGGGCATACACTGGGCACTTAAAGGGTCCCTCTGAATCGCTGACTCTGGCAGGTACCAAAATAGCTTGGGTCACCTGAGAAGAGGTATGGGAAGCTAAGCAAGGACCGATGACAGCTGTTATACGGGCGGCACCACTCCGTGCCCCAGGAGGATAACTTAACGAGGTATGATGGGGGTACTGAGCCAAATCAGAAGATGGGCAAAAATGCAGCAGTGGGCTTTTACAGGAGTAAATTTAGAAGCACTTGTTAAAGGTGGAAGGGGCTGAGGAGCATCAGTCAAAGAGAAATTTATCATTCTGGAGGAGAGATAGCTATCAGGTTTTGTGAGTAAAAGTAATATATATTAAATTGTTAAATTCAAGAGATTATACAGGTATAAAGACGCTGAGGAAAAAGCGGGTAAGTTAAGGAGACTGAAGAAAGCACACATTGTTATACAGCTGGACTTTGACAAAAGACTGAACGGACCACACACCACTCCCAGCTCTGCGCACAAATGAATGAAGACAGAATCCAGGATGAAATACCAGGTGGTCCGGCTATTTCCAACTTAGGAGCAGATCTAGGAAGGAGTATGGACATTGAATAAAAGGTGAGATATGGAGGGGAAGGGTTTTGGATGATAAACAGAAGGATTTGTACTGAATAGAACCTTACAATCCTTCAAAACAACAGACTTGACTTGACCCTGCTGATGCATGTTGGCTCAACCACTTCCTCCCACTATTGTAAAAAAGATGAAAACCTTGAGGGAGTAAAAGAAGTGCCTTTATTAGCTAAACCTGCACTTGTCTAATTACTTCTTAAGTGTTAGTCACTCACGTGTGTAACTCTTTGTGACCCCATGATTGTAGCCCACCAGGCTCCTCTGTCCACAGAATTCCCCAAGCAAGAAAACTGGAGTGGAGAAGATCCCTTCTCCAGGGGATCTTCCTGATCCAGCGATAGAACCTGGGTCTTCTGCATTACAGACACATTCTTTACGGTCTGAGTCACCAGGGAAGCCCAATTACTTCTTAGGTTATATAAACAGAATTGGTTCTTCTATACAAAAACCCAGTGACAAACTAAAATCAACCATGTGACTTAGTGAAGTGCCATAAGATAGTAATCCAGGGCCAACAAAGTCAGTCCACAATCAAAGATGAAGTGGTGCTATTCATAAAGAAACTGTATTCCTAGTGAAATCTTCTAAACTAGAGCTGTCTCAGCTACATCTTCATGAAGCCACAAAGCCTATCAGTTTACTACTCCACTAGTAAGGAAGATATTCGAGAACAGCTTTCCCTCTCTCTAAATTCACCTTCCAGCCCTTCTCTGTTCTATCCAGAGGTCTACGCTGTTCTGTTCTGCTTGGAATGCTTTCCCTATTCTCTGCTGTCTAACTTCTACCCATGCTTCCAGGTCCACACTGAACTGACAGCTGCCCCTGAAAGCCTTTGCTGGTGGCTCCCTCCACAGTGATCTCTCCCTTTTCTGAGTTTCTAAGGCCTATTTTCCTTGTACAGCAAACCTGGCAGTTAGTATGATCAATTTTCTTACATGCTTCAACAGGAGGTCATTCAGTTCATTCTTCAGATATCAGCAAAAGTCTTAACAGCTCAACTATATCATGTCACCCTCCCCCACCCCCTCCATTTCAAACCCTTCACCAGCCTTTCATTGCAGTTAAGTGTGAATTTACACTTTTTACCCTCCTTGAAGGTTCTATATGGTCTGGCTTGCTCTTAATCTCCAACCTCATCTCTTACCACAATATTCCAAACCCAGCCTCTGCCGTCCACCATATAGGGCTTCTTACAATTCATAAACATGTGGGTTTTTACCCTGCCTCAAGTTCCTTGTGCATGCAGTTCCCTTCTGGCCTGAAATGTCCCTTCTCCTTCTGCCAACCCACCCCACACACAGTACAGTTGACCCTGGACACACAGGTTTGAACTGCATGAGTCCACTTTCATGAAGACTTTTTCAACAGCAAATACTTCAGTACTACACTTTCTTGGTTTGTTGAATTCATAGATGCAGAGGATCCATGGATACAGAGGGCTGACTATAAGGTGAATGCAAATGAACCCTTGTGCTATTCAAGAGTCAACTGTAGTTACATCTCCCAGCTAATCTCTTCCTACTCATTATGTCTCAACTAAATTCACTTGTGTGAGACGCTGTCTCTGACACACCTCCTGAAGTGTGTTTCCTGTATTAATCCCCATCTCAGCACCTGACACCTCCTGCACAGCATTTGCAGCCCAGCTGGCCCACACCCTAATAGGACACATAAGGTCTCCAAGAGCAGACCACGTATCTCGGCACATACTAGGTACAGTGCCAAGTAATTACTGATTTCTGTGTTAACTGAGAAAATAATAACTGAAAACGTTTGAAAAATGTTCTAAATTCTTTATCTAAGCAGGTTATCAACATTAGTGATTTTGATCCAGTGAGCAGGAAATTCACCTCTTCCAGCCTCACAATACCTTTATAAAGAATGCATAAATCATCCACCATAGATGGGCAAATATTAAAGAGTCAGACCAAGTATTATCAGGATATGAAGCTCGAGAGTTCCAATTATACTAGCTGGACTATAAAATAGTATAACAATTTTGGAAAATAATTTCACATTGTCTAGCAAAGCTGAATATGCACATATGACACAACTGTTTGATAATTATAGAGCCTAGAGAAAGTCTCACATGTCGGGACTTATGTAAGACATACATAAGGAGGAAATGAACCTGGAGACACAAATTGGAACATTGATAGCAAAGGGAATAAAGAGTGCATGCTCACATAAGGGAAAACAAAGGAGCTATGGTACAAACTTCAACATGGAAGAAGCTCAAACAATGCTGTGGACAAGAAGCAAGGTCACAAAAAACATGCACATGATGCTTTCAGTATTTTTTACTTTGTATGTAAATAATATAAAAACCTTAAAACCTCAAGGAATAACTGTGAAGTTTAAGATACTGATTACATCTAATGAGGGGAAAGGAGAAGAATGCAGTTGGAAAATAGCATATTGGGGGCTTCAAAGGAAATGGTAATGTTCTATTTTTTGACTATGCACAAAGTACACAGGAGGTACAAGAGGTACTTTTCATAACTTACATATACATTATAACTACTCTTCTATGTATGATCAACTGACTCTTTTCAAACAATTAATAAACACTGACCAAAGTACAGAAGAGAAGTAGATGGTTTGCTCTTATATTAAGGATACTGTGTAATGTAGCACAGACTCCTGCAAAATGGGTGCTACAAAGCCCAAGGCCATGTATCTGTCCCTTTAAAAACAAGAATAACAGTGCCTAAAACTGCAATTCCCTTAGCTTCACTCAAGGTTCTATCTTTTTATTACCTTACCTTTTTTTTTCCTTATTTCACATTCAGTCTTAAATTTTAACTTGTTATATTTTAATGCATCTTTTGACAACATTCTAAATCCTTTATACAGCAAGATATGGTATGAAATGAGATGTACATTGAAATAATATCATAATATAAAGCAAATTAAAGGGATCATCCTGCAATCAGGCCAACAAAACATTAAAGGGGCTTGTTCTACATGGAAATAGCAATAAATTTGGTGGTTATGACAATATAATACCAATTAAAATACAAGTTCAAGAAAATACTTACTTCACATAAAATATGAGTGTAAGTAACTCAATGAAAATTCAGTGAGGAATGTCATGCTTGGGTTGCCAAGCACAGTAAAGTAATGGGAGTGTAAGTACATGTGAAGAATTATAATCACAGTAAAAACTCACAGAAACCACATTAATGAAGTAAATGAGTAGCTTTTCATAGCTACTATGGTAGTTGAGGATTTCTACACTTAACTTAGAGAATATACAGAAGAACCTCCAGAAGAGTACATTCCTTATTCAAAGACCCAAAACTGTCAAGCATTATTAACATTCTAATTACACTGACAAACTCATTTATGGGATCCTACTCACTTTAAGCCTTGAAAGTGGCTCAACTATGTAGAAATAGTGACATGCTAGTACTGAAATTTTCATTTTAAAATTTATTTTTATCCTTAGAATGCTACAAACAAATACTTATAACCACATGAATACCATAGGGACACACACACAAAAAAAACCCTCTCACTTAAAAAACTGGCCGCGTGATGAATAACACAATTTGTTAGAAATAAGATGGAGGAGTAATCAAATATATCACAGAATGTGATGTTGGATTTTGTCAAATGTTTTTTTATGCATCTATTGAGATGATCATGTGATTTTTATCTTTCCTTTTGTAAAAGTGGTCACATTGATCAATTTTTGGATATTGAACCATTCTTGTATCCCTGGAATAAATGCCATGTTCATATTGTCTATATCTTTTTGATTCAGTTTTGCTTGATAGTAGGTTTCTAGAAATTTGCCCTATTCTTCTAGGTTGTCCAATTTGCTGGCATATAATTGCTTCTTGGTATTGCAGTGTTATTTCCCTTCTTTTGTTCTTATTTTGAGTCCTCTCTTTTTTCTTTGTGATGATCCTGGCTAAAGTTTTATCAATTTTGCCTTTAAAAAAAGCAGATCTCGGTTTCTATTCTTCTATTGTTTTCATTTGTTTGCTTTTTGGTCTCTATTTTATTATTTCTCTTTGGGCTTTGTTGTTGTTCTTTTCATATATATATATATATATTTTTTTTTTTTTAGGATGGTAGGTTAGGTTGCTTATTTGAGATCTTTCTTGTTTCCTGAGGTAGACCTTCATTGCTATAAAGTTTTCCCTTAGACCTGTTTTTGCTGCATCCTATAGATTTTGAAATGTATTCCATTTTAATTTGTCTTGAGGTATTTTCTGATTGTCCCCCTGATTTCTTCATCAACCTATTGATTTTTTACTAGCATGTTATTTAGTCTCCACAATGGTTGTGCTTTTCTCATTTTTCTTTAATTGATCTCCAGTTTCATACTGTTGTCATTAGAAGACATTTCTTAATATACTTTCTTTAGTATTAAATTTACTGAGACTTGTTTTGTGGTCTAGCAAGTAGTCTATCCTGCAGGTCATTCCATGTGCACTTGAGAAGAATGTGTATTCTGCTTTTTGGGGATGCAATGTTTGGTAGATCTCTATTAAGTTCAACAGATATACTGTATCATTTAGAACCTCTGCTGACTTGTTGACTTCCTGTATGGATAATCTATCCATTGATGTCAGTGGGGTGTCAAAGTCTCCTTGTATTATTGTATTATTGTCAACTTCTCCATGTATGTTTGTTAACAACTGCTTTATATATTTAGATGTGCCTGTATTGGGTCATATATATTAATGAGTGTAATATCTTCTTCTTGTATTGATCCCTTTATCATCATATAACACCCTTTTGTCTTTTCTTTTGGCCTTTGTCTTTAAGTAATTTTTTTATCTCATATGAGCATAGCTACCTCCACTTTCCTGTCACTTCCTTATTGCATGAAATAGATGAACTTTTCATCCTTTGTGGCATGAGGGATGGAAATCCCTCACCTTCACTCTGTGTGTGTCTTAGCTCTGAAGTGAGCTAAGTAAGCAGCATATAGATGAGTATTATTTTTCTCTTTTAATTTGATCAGCCACCCTATGTTTTTAATTGTACATTTGGTCCACTGACATCCAAAGTAGTTAGCAATAGGCATGTACTTATTGCCAATTTATTAAGTGTTTTCCAGTTCTGTGTTTTCTTCTTCTTTCAATTTCTTCCCTTGTAGTTTGATGATCTTCATTAGTGGTATGTTTATTTTCCCTTTTCTCCAGTTTATGTGTATCTACTGTGGGTTTTTGATTTGTGGTTACCATTGGGTAACCACAATGGTTTCACAAGGAAGTACCATGTTGACCTAAACTTATATCTACTTGTTCTAAATTGGCAGTCATTTACACATTCCAAGGAAATGTTTACTCCCTTCCCCAACATTTTGTTTTTTGATACCGTATTTCACATCTTCCTGTGTAAATATCTATTCACTATTTTTTGATATCATATTTCACATCTTTGTGTGTAAATACCTATTCATTATTCATTAGAGTTGCTTCCACATTTTTTTTTTTTTTTTTGCCATTTAACCTTGGTGCCAGATTACTGAAGTGGTTGATCCTCAGTCTTTACTATATATTTGCCTTTACTAGTAGGATATTTTCTTTTGTTATAGATCCTTACTTCTTGATACAGCCTTTTCCACTAAGAGAACACCCTTTAACATTTGTTAGGGTAGGTTTTTGCTTGTCTGAGAAGTTCCTTATCTCTCCTTAAATAATCTTGATAAGTAAGAGTATCCTAGGTTGCAGGGTTTTTTTCTCTTTCAGCACTTTGAATATATTACGCCATGCCCTTCTGGCCCAAAAATTAAAAAAAAAGAAAATCAGCTGATAGCTTTACAGTCTTTTATATGGCATTTTCATTTGTTGCCTTTAGAATTCCCCCCTCAGCTTTTGCCATTTTGACATGTTTTGGTGTGCATCTGTTTGTATTCATCTTTTTGGGGATCCTCTGTGCTTTCTGTACCTGTATACCTGAATCTTTCTTCAGGTTTGGGAATTTTTCAGCCATAATTTCATCAAATACATTTTTAATCTCCATCTCTCCCTCTCTTCCTTTGGGGACTCCTATAATGCAAATTTTGGCATGTCTCATTTATCCCAGAGATCTCTTAAACAGGGCTCATGTTTTAAAATTTGTTTTTCTTATTGCAATTTTGATTGGGTGATTTCCATCACTCTATCTTCTAGATTACTTATGCGTTTTTCTGTATTATCTGGTCTGTTCTTGATCCTTCTTATGTGCTTTTAAAAATAAATTTATTTGTAATTAGAGGATGATTGCTTTACAGTATTGTGTTACTTTCTGCCGTAAATCAACATGAATGAGCCATAGGTATACATATGTCCCTTCTCTTGAACCCTTTTCCCACCTCCCATCCCATCTGATCCCTCCAGGTTGTCACAGAGCACAGAGTTTGAGCTCCCTGTATCATACAGCAAATTCCTACTGGCTGTCTATTTTACATATGGTATTATAGGTTTCAATGTTACTCTCTCAACATGTCCCTCTTTTTCCTTCCCCCACTGTGTCCACAAATCTGTTTGCTAATTCTGCACCTCCACTGCTGCCCTGCAAATAGGTTCATAAGTACCATCCTTCTAGATTCCATATATATGTGTTCGTATATGATATCTGTTTTTCTCTAACTTTACTCTGTATAATAGGCTCTAGGTTCATCTACCTTGTTATAACTGACTCAAATGTGTTCCTTTTTTTGGCTGAACAGTCCATGGGTCGCAAGAGTTGGACACAACTTAATGACTAAATCACAGCCACCAACAATACTCCATTATATATATGTACCAGAACTTCTTTATTCATTCATCTGTTGATGAACATCTAGGTAGCTTCCATGTCCCAGCAATTATAAATAGTGCTGTAATAAACACTGGGGTACCTGTGTCTTTTTCAATTATGGTTTTCTCAGTGTATATGCCCAGTAGTTGGATTGTTGGGTCATATGGTAGCTTTATTCCTAGTTGTCTTTTTTTTTTTTTCTTTGTAAGGAATCCCATACTGTTCTCCATAGTGGCTGTAACAGTTTACATTTCCAGCAAGAGTGCAAGTGGGTTCCCTTTTCTCCAAATCCTCACCAGCATTTACTGTTTGTAGATTGTTTTAATAATGGCCATTCTGACTGGTATGAGGAGATATCTCATTGTAGTTTTAATTTGCATTTTTCTAATGAGTGATGTTGAGAATCTTTTCATGTGTTTTTTAGCTATCTGTATGTCTTCTTTGGAGAAATGTCTGTTTAGGTTTCTTTCCCACTTTTTTATTGGGTTGTTTGTTTTTCTGGTATTGAGCTTCATGAGCTGCTTATATATTTTTGAGATTAATCCTTTGCCAATTGTTTCACTTGGTATTATTTCCTCCCATTCTGAGGGTTGTCTTTTCACCTTGTTTGTAGTTTCCTTTGCTGTACAAAAGCTTTTAAGTTTAATTAGACCCCACTTATTTTTATTTCCATTAATCTATGAAGTGGGTCATAGAGGATCTTGCTGTGATTTATGTCAAGGAATGTACTGCCTGTTTTCCTCTAGGAGCTTTAGGCCTTACATTAAGCTTTGGATCCATTTTTACAATTTATCTTTGTGTATGGTGTTAGGAGTTATTCTAGTTTCATTTTTTAACATGTAGCTGTCCAGTCTTCCCAGCACTGTGTATTGAAGAGGCTGTCTTTTATCCATTGTATATTCTTGCCTCCTTTGTCAAAGACAAGGTGTTCATAGGTACGTGGTTTTATCTGTGGTCTTTCTATCTCGCTCCATTGGTCTGTATTTCTGTTTTTTGAGCCAATACCATACTGTTTTGATAACTGTAGCTTTGTAGTATAGTCTGAAGTCAGGAAGGTTGATTCCTTCAGCTCCTGTTTTCTTTTTCAAGTTTGCTTGGCTATTCAGGGTCTTTAGTGTTTCTACATGAACTGTAAAATTTTTTTATTTAGTTATGTGAAAAATAACACTGGTAGTTTAATAGAGATTACATTGAATCTATAGATTGCTTTGGATAAAATAGTCATTTTCACAAAATTGATTCTTCCAATCCACAAACATGGTATATCTCTCCATCCGTGTCATCTTTGAGTTTTTTCAGCAGTATCTTATAGTTTTATTCATACAGGTCTTTTGTCTTTTTAGGTAGGTTTATTCCCAGGTATTTTTGTTGTTGTTGTTGCAATAGTAAATCGAATTGTATCCTTAATTTTGCTCATTTTTCATTGTTAGTGTATAGGCATACAAGTGATTTCTGTGTATTAATTTTATATTCTCCAACTTTACTATATTCATTTATTAGCTCTAGCAATTTTCCAGTGGAATCTTCAGGGTTTTCTCTGTATAGTATCTTGCCATTTGCAAACAGTGAGTTTTACTTCTTCTTTTCCAAAATGGATTTATTTCTTTTTCTTCTCTGAATGATGTGACTAGGGCTTTCAAAACTATGGTGAATAACAGTGGTGAGAGTGGGTACCCCTGTCATATTCCTGATCTTAAAGGAAATGCTTTTTATTTTTCACTGTTGAGAATAACGTTTGCTGTGGTTTTATCATATATGGTCTTAATTATGTTGAGGTAGGTTCCTTCTGTGCCTACTTTCTGGAGAGTTTTTATTATAAATTGGTGTTGAATTTTGTCAAAAGCTTTGTCTGTATCTATTTATATGACTATGTGGATTTTATCTTTCAATTTGTTAATATGGTGTATCACATTGTTTGATTTGCATATACTGAAGAATCCTAGCATCCTTGGGATGAGGCTCATTTGATCATGATGCATGATCCTTTCAATGTATTGTTGGATTCTATTTGCTAAACTTTTGTTGAGGACTTTTACATCTATATTCATCAGTGAAACTGCCCTGTATTTATCTTTTTTGTGTGTGGCATCTTTGTCCTATTTTGGTACCAGGGTGATGGTGGCTTCACAGAATGAGTTTGTGAGATTTCCTTCCTCTGCAATTTTCTGGGAGAGCTGGAACAGTATAGGTGCTAGCCCTATACTGTTAGCCCTATACTCTCTAAAATTTTGTTAGAATTTACCTATGAGGCCATCTGGCCCTGAGCTTTTGTTGTTGGAAGATTTTTTTATTATAATTTCAATTCCCGTGCTTATGATTGACCTGTCCATATCTTCTATTTCTTTCTGGTTTGGCTCTGAAAGATTATACTTTTCTAAGAATTTGCCCACCTCTATGAGATTGTCCATTTTATTGGCATATAGTTGCATGTAGTAGTCTATTATGATCCTTTTGTTTTTGCATTGTCTGTTGTAACTCCTCCTTTTCATTTCTAATTTTATTGACTTGAGTCTTCTCCCATAGTTTCTTGATGATTCTGGCTAATGGTTTGTCAGTTTTGTTTATTTTCTCAAAGAACCAGATTTTTAGTTTTACTGATCTTTGCTATTGTCTCCTTCATTTCTTTTTCAATTTTTTCTACTCTGATCTTCGTGATTTCTTTCCTTCTACTATGGTTTTTTTTTTTTTTTTTTCCTTCTTTTTCTAGTTGATTTAGGTGTAAGGTTAGGTTGTTTATTTGATGTTTTTCTTGTTTCTTGAGGTAGGCTCATATTGCTATAAACTTCCCTCATAGCACTGGTTTTAGGGCATCCCATTAATTTTGAGTTATCATGTTTTCATTGTCATTTGCTTCTAGGTATTTTTTTTTATCTACTCTTTGATTTCTTCAGTGACCTCTTAGTTATTGAGAAGCATGGTGTTTAGCCTCCATCTGTTGTGTTTTATAGTTTTCTTCCTGTATTTGATATCTAATCCTAAAGAGTTGTGGTCATAAAATATGCTTGAAATGATTTCAATTTTTTTCAAAATTTACCATGGCTTGATTTGTGACCCATGATGTGATCTATCCTAGAGAATGTTTCCTGTGCACTCGGGGAAAAAAAGTGAAATCCACTGTTTGGGGATGAAATGCCCTGTAGATATCAATTAGATCCAATTGGTCTAATGTACCATTCAGATCTTGTGTTTCTTTATTCACTTTCTGTCTGGATGATCTGTCCATTGGTATGAGGGGGTTGCTAAAGTCCCCCACTATTATTGTGTGTCAATTTCCTCTTTAATAGTTGTTGGCATTTGTCTTGTATATTGAGGTACTCCTAATCCCAGGGATGGGGGAGCCTGGTGGGCTGCCGTCTATGGGGTCACATAGAGTCGAGCACGACTGAAGCGACTTAGCAGCAGCAGCAGCATGTTGGGTACATATACATTTATAATTGTTATGTCTTCTTCTTGGAATGATCCCTTGATCACTATGTAGTGCCCTTCCTTGTCTCTTCTGACAATCTTTAAAGTCTATTTTATCTGATATGAGAATTGTTACTCCCACTTTAATTTCCATTTGCATGGAGTATCTCTTTTGAGCCCCTCACCCTCAGTCTATATGAGTCTCTAGGTCTGAGGGAGGTCTCTTGTAGACAGCTTGTATAGGGGTCTTATTTTTTTATCCATTTAGTCAATCTGCCTTTTGGTTGGAGCATTTATCTACATTTTAGGTAATTATTGTTACACATGATATTATTGGACACCTTCTGAAGCTCCAATAATTTGACCATCTGATGTGAACAGATAACTCATTGAAAAAGACCCTGATGCTGGGAAAGACTAAAGGCAGAAGGAGACGATGGTGACAGAGGATGAGTTGGTTGAATGGCCTTACAGAATCAATGGACATGAATGTGGGCAAACTCTGGGAGATAGTGAGGGACAGTGAAGCCTGGTGTGCTGCAGTCCATGGGGTCCCCAAGAGTCAGACATGACTTGGCTACTGAACAACAACATTACCATTTATCTTATTGTTCTGTACTTGTTTTTGTAGGCCTTTTCTTTCTCTTGTGTTTCCTGTCTAGAGAAGTTACTTTAGTATTTGTTGTAAAGCTGGTTTGGTGCGCTGAATTCTCCTAACTTTTGCTTGTCTGTAAAGCTTTTGATTTCTCCTTCAAATCTGAACAAGATCGTTGCTGGATAGAGTAAACTTCCTTGCAGGTTTTTTTGTTTCATCACTTTAAGTATATCCTGCCACTCTCTTCTGGCCTGCAGAGTTTCTGTTGAAAGATTAGCTGTTAGTCTTTTGGGATCCCCTTGTAATTTATTTGTTGCTTTTCCCTTTCTGCTTTTAATATGTTCTTTGTGTTTAATTTTTATTAGTTTGATTAATATATCTTGGTGTGTTTCTCCTTGGGTTTATCTTGTATGGGACTCTGTGCTTCCTGAATTTGGGTGGCTATTTCCTTTCCCATGTTAGGGAAGCTTTTGACTATAGTCTCCTCAAATATTTTCTCATGCCATTTTGTCTTCTTCTGGGACCCCTATAATTTGAATGTTGACACACTTAATATGGTCCAAGAGGTCTCTGGGACTGTCCTCACTTTTTAATTCTTTTTTTCTTATTCTGCTCTGCTTCATTTATTTCCACCATTCTCTCTTCCAGTTCAATTATTCATTTTTCTGCCTCAATTACTCTGCTACTGGTTCCCCTTAGTGTTATTTTTAACCTCAGTTATTATGTTGTTCATTGCTGGTTGTCTATTGTTTATTTCATCTAGGTCCTTGTTAAACATTTCTTGTGTCTTCTAGATCCGTGCTTCCAGTCTATGTATCTGTGCCTCCATTTCATTTCCAAGATTTTGGATCATCTTTACTATCGAAACTCTGAATTCTTTGTCAGGTAGATTGCCTATTTCCTCTTCATTTGTTTAGTCTTGTGGGTTTTTACCATGTTCTTTCACTTGCTGCATGTTTGTCTGTTTTTTCATTTTGTTTAATTTACTGAGTCTGGGGTCTCCTTTCTCCAGGATGAAGGTCATAGTTCCTCTTAATTGTGGAGTCTGCCCTCAGTGGGTGGGATTAGACCAGTGCCCTATGAAGGTTTCCTGGTTGAGGGGAACTGTGTCTGTGTCCTGGTGGATGGAGCTGGATCGTGTGTCTCTGAAGGGCAGTGCCATGTCCAGTAGTGTATTTTGGGGTGTCTATAGGTTTGGTATGGCTTTGGTCAGCTTGTCTGATAATGTTTAGGGTTCTTTTCCTGCTTTGCTGAAGGACCGGCATGGGGCATCCAGCACTGAAGCTTGCTCATCTTTGGATGGTGCTTGGTCCTAGTGTTTAAATTGAGGCCTTTGGGAGATCTCTCACTGATTAATGTTTCATGGGGTTGGGAGTACTCTGGTGGTCCAAAGTCCTGGACTCAGGTCTCCCACCTCGGGAGTTCAGGCTAAACCCCTTACTATAGCACCAAGACTACATGCCACATAGCACAGAAGACAAGACTCCATTGGTGAAAGCAACATTCAACAGCTGAGAAAATGCAAAGAGACTCACAGTCTTACAAAGAGAGAAGAGAAAAAAGAAAAGGATAAAAACAGGAGTCAAAAAAGAAGAGAGCTATCAAATCAATAAACAAACCCATAAGTGAAAATGAATACTAAAGACTAGACTAGCAAGAATACAAAATCAAAAACCTGGGGAAAATGCAATAGAACTAAAGGGTACTATAAATATAGGGAAATAAAATGAAATGAATTTATTAAAAATAAAGTGTTTTAAAAAGGAAAAAGTAGGTTATGAAAAATAAAGATTAAAGGAATAATATAGAAAGAATACAAAAAACAAAAAGAAAAAAAGAGAAAATTATATATAGAGTGGTAGTGAAAGGAACACCTTCATGATTCCTCCATTTTCCACTCCACACGTTCCAGTCAATCTGCTTACTCAGAAAGCCCTCCAATATTTCTAGGAAGGTCTCTGGACCTGTTGTGGGTATTATGGGATCTGCTCTGTCTCAGGTTTGGCCTTACTCCAGATTGTACTTCCTACCAAAGTCCATAATCTCAGGCTAACTGCAGGGATTTAACCCACTGAACCTGAAGCTGCAGGGGTTAATTCCCTTCCTTTTCTTTGGCGGCACAGCTTTGGTTTTGGCCCTGCCTCTGCTTGCAGGCCGCCCTTTGATGTCTGTTCCCCATCCAGACAAGAGGGGGTGAAGGCCAAGGAGTATGAGGGCTCACTTGCTCAATGGGACTGTGAAGAGGGGTTTGGCGACACAACTGGGATGTACCAGGGAATGCCTGCTACAATAGAGACCTGCCAAATGTTGTTACAGTCTGAGGAGGGTCTTGACCTCTCCCAGAGAAATTGGACCAGGGTCTTGGGTCCCTAGGAAGAGCCAAGCTGCTTGGGGTCCCAGCAAGGTGTGGGCAGTAACCTGTGCCTGCTCACAGCCTGATAGCTGCTGCCACCTCTGGGTCAGGGCCATTGCAGCGTTTTGTCCACTGCCTCAGGCACTCTTCCTGGCTTTGGCAGTTGCCAGTGGCTTATGTTTCCCACTCTGGGATCATAGACTGCAGTCATGTCTAATTCTGCTGGTTTTGCCAGTTTTGGCAGCTGCCACCAGGCACACAGATGCTGTCTGCGAATGTGCGAGGTTAGTGTCCCAGCAAGGACACCCAGTCTTTTTCCTGGACTCCCTTAGCTGCATTGTATTAGCCCTCATGGCAGCCAACCCCAGTCTCCTACCTGGGGCCTGATCCCTGAGCCTGAGCCTCAGCAAACTCAGGCTGCGGATGCAGGCGTGCAACCTGCTTCTCAGCTGGGAAGTTCTGGTCAGCAACAATCTCTGTTGTGAATTCTCTCTTTTTTTGCCTTTTGAGCACCTGATGCTACATTTCCCTCTGAAGTTCTGAGGCTCACCCCTGATTCTGCCCATGAGTGGGTTTCTGAGTGTGCAGAAACTTCTCTGCCTTTATGACTCCCTCCCCAGCTCACAGGTGCCCTGAAATCCTGTATCTATCTTTTGCCCTACCTTGTTCTAAGGAGACTGGCTTGCCTTTTCAGAAGTCTTCTGCCAGTGTTCAGAAGCTGTACTGTAGGAGTTGTTCCAAATGCACATGAATTCTTGATGTATTTGTGGGAGAGATGTGATCTCCCTGTCTTATTTCTCTGCCATCCTTCTCATGTTTTCTTGATTTGTTTTTGTATTCTTCAGTTCTGACTGGTTCTTTTATACTTTCTAGTTCCTTGTTAAAATTCTCACCATGTTCATCTACTTTTCCCCCTAACTCAGTTGACATTCTTATTACTAATGCTTTGAATTCTCTATCTGGTAAGTTGTTTATTTCTGTTTCATTGTGGTTTTCTTTGTTGTTGTTTAAGAGTTTTCTCTTACTTTTAATTGAGATCAATTCCTCTGTCTTCTCATTTTGCTTAACTTTCTCTGTGAAATTAGGTGAAACAGTTACCTATTGAGGTCTTGAAGGGGTGTCTTCTAGGAACATGTGCTCTCTTGTGGGCACAAAGCATGTGCTCTGTGGCTTTGGTGGGAGATCTGGATCTGATGTGAACAGGAGTCACATCTTTCCTCAGAGTGTGTGAGCGGCTACCACCTAGGTAGGAGGTAATGCTGAAGAAGGAGGGGCTAGGGCTTGAACTAGGTGTGAGCCAGGGCTTCCCCTCTGCTCAGTGGCCATCACTGCCCTATCAAGGGGCAGGGTTGGGTCCCAGGTTGCTGTAGTAGAAGCCCTGAGGCTCGGATTTGAGCTGTTTCTGTTAGCTTTAAGTGTGAGCTCTCCCACATCCTAGCAACGGCACCTTGCCCCAGAGGGGAGCAGTCTGTTACAAGAAGGACCCAAGCAGGCTCTCAGCATGTGAAGTTCTTGGCATGTGATGGGGTGCAGGCTGTGGAGGTCCAGTCATAGAGTTTGGGCTCTTCTGATACACTGCCTGTGCAAATGCCAGTGATGGCTGTCCCTGACCTGCTGAGACGTCACTTTGGGTCTGGGCCACCTCTGGAACTAACAGTCAAGCTCTTTCCTTGGCCATAATAACCATCACTCCACTGTGGAGCTGTGACATGATATAATAAATGGTGCTGGAGCACTTGTTCTGCTCAGGCAGTTTCAATCTGCCATCCTTGCCCTGCCTTGGGAGCAACCAAGTGGGTGTGCGCTCCTCAGGAGTGGAGGCCAGGCTTCCAACAGCCCTCCTGTTAGTCTCACTGGTCCTCCGACGAATGAAGAGCATTTGTCTTCCCTGTGTCGGACCGCAGGACTGGAGCGTCCAATATGTTGCTCAAATCATTTACTCCCCAAGGAGTACCTCTGCCCTTAAAATCTTCCTTTTCCTCAGAGTCCCCTCCCTGGGGCACATTTCTCTTCCTGTCTTACCCAACTCCATGTGGATCTTTCTTACAACCTTGGTTGTATAGGAATTTTTCTTCCAGGATCCAGTTGGTTTTCAGTAACAACTGTTCCATACGTAGATGTATTTTTTATGTGTTTGTCGGGGGAAGTGAATTCCACATCCTCCTATCCCACCAATCTTGATCTTCCCTGTCATCATAGAAGCTCTCAATTAAGGAATATGACCCTGTGTTGAGGCCCTTTCACTTTTTTCATAAAGAATGGTTTGTTTACAGACCATGTTTTAAAAAATGGATTTCATCTGTATAAACTAGAGCTTAGAAAATGTCAAAACTAGGTCAGAGGTGGAGAGATTAGGCTTAAGCCACCAAGAGATGACAAAATTACACATTCCCTTTCCTGAGCTTATTTTTATTTCCTAAGACATGGTTTCCTAAACATGGTTGTTCTCTCTATGAGGAAAAAGATTTAAAACTGGAAAAATGCAACTACATTTACAGTAAGCTTAATGTACATACCTAGTTGGAAAATGCAACATTCTGGCTAATTGAAAAATCTGTTAGCTAAGAGTCAGGGTGTCTCCATGGCTGATTCATATCAATGTATGGCAAAAATCACAATACCGTAAAGTAACTAGCCTCCAATTAAAATAAATTAATTAATTTTAAAAAAGAGTCAGGGTTCTCTTTGTATATGCAGGTATATCCTGTGTAGGAACATGCCTGTGTGTACCTGTACATATATATATATATTTGTACATTTCCTTACACATTTGGATTTGGATTGCTAGCAAACACAGAATTAGAAAAGAATATACAATACTAAATAATACACTGACCATAGTTTAATTTATTCAATAAATATACATTGAACACATTTACATTCATTTAAACATCATATCATTGTGGCTTTAGCATCTAGCACGCCCCAAAGGGTGAGATCATTTTTCCAAAGTCAGTGTGTGAGACATAAAAGGTCTTGTCCTGCTTTCTAAATGTTTACTGCCTGGCAGGGATCTGATTTAAGTTTGCTATTTCAGGACTTCCAGAATCTTTCAGGGACTAAACTATGATCAAGACTATTGCAGATATAAGGAAGTGTCAATGCAAAGTTGGAAAAAAATGCCAGAAAATCAGCTTGCGTTGTGTTTACTATTTACATATCATCTAATGGATTTGTAGGAGAGATTTCTTTTTAAGGAGGGAAGGGGTACCTTTAAAATCATGATTTCATTAGTGCCATCTTCCCCTGCTTCAGTCCATCGTCGAAACCGCTACCATATACTGTAATTTTCCACAAGAAAAATTAGTTTCCTTCTCTAATCAAACTTTATATTCATGTTTGTTCCCTCCCTTTGTTTTGAAATCTATGATTAATTTATGGGAAGTCCCCTTACATACAAAGTAGACCTTTAGAAGAGAAATGTTAAAACAACTCAAATGTTTCATGAAATGTCATTTCTGTGTGATATCCTTGTAAACGTAGCAGGATTCTAGAAAGAGGAGTTAGAATTAAAATTAGGTCCTTTTGATAAATCTCTCTTGGATCTCTTCCTGTGAGAATTAAAACACTACCATATGTCCACAGGTAGACAATCAGGACTTATCAAGGAGTTCATTTTGAATTTTAAATCCAGTGCTTAAAAGAGTTAAACACAAATTAATTTTCCCAAAATAGATTACTTAAAGGTCAGTTCATACATTTAGTTGTTTAGTTTCTTTTGGCTTGTACTATGGAATATTTTTGGATTGCCCAGAAGACAGAACTGATACCCTTGAGGTTAGCAAAAGTGATCCCTGGTTTTAAGCCAAATGCCTTCTTGCAGACAGTATCTGAGCAGAGTCCTATAAGCACATCTCAATGCTTTGCCCTCAGACTAGCACCCACTACAGCCTCATCTGTCCAGACATAGCAGTGCAAATGGGTAAGTGGAAAGGAAAGAAAAAAGAAAAGAATGAGGGCTTTTTATCAGGCACAAAGTGATTAGCAGAAATATGTCATAGCCAAAGGGATGTTATGTGTGAAATAAGTGATTCACAAAGCTGAATAAAGCAGAACAGCCTTCATGTTCCTCTGCAGCTCTTTACCCTTCCCAAGGCAGGAATAAGGATGAGCTGAGTGCTCAGAATTAAGATCATCCCTCCTCTAGTCTAGTGGTAAAGAATCCGCCTGTGAATGCAGGAGACCTAAGGGACATGGGTTTGATCCCTGGGTCAGGAGGATCTCCAGGAGGAGAGCATGGCAACCCACACTGATAGTCTTGCCTAAAGAATACCATGGACAGAGGCCCTGGAGGACTACAGTCCACGGGGTCACAGAGTCATACACAAATGAAGTGACTTAGCATGCACACACTTGTCTAGCTGGGGTTAAACGGGAGCCCTCTGTGTTTGGTGTAAGACCCCTCAAGCAAGAATCTGTCTGGAGACCCAGAACCCCAGATGCTCTAATATCCACACTACCTGCCTCCCAACCCACTCCCTACACTTAAAGCCTCTGGACTATCAGGACTCATTTCATTACACCTGTTACTCCTATTGACAGTAGACACAATGAGATGCCCAGGTCACCTCTCATTCCTCCAATTTTTATACCCAAACAGCCTCTTTCATACTTTTTTCTTGACCTTCTATCTCCCCTCCTTCTCAGTATCTGATGCCCTTTTCCTGTGCTCTCTGGGACTAACAGGCAGCCATCAGGAAGACCCCCCTTCCTTCTGAATGCTCCTCTGTCTTTCTACCTGGCTGTTCCCTGAGGACACTACTCCCCCACTCCAGCCCTCTCAAGTGGTGTCTATTTTCTCCCACATTCTCAAACCACAGGGCTTAGAGGTAGGGTGGAGGTCCTACTGCTTCTCTTTACCACATCTGGCCCAGTCCTTCCTCTCCTCTTCCATAAAAACTCCTGAGTTCTGAATCATACAAAATCAGACTGTACCATCCACTCCCCCAAAGTCGAGGAAGAAATGGTTTCCTGGCATCCTGTCACACTCCACCACTATGGTGGCCACGATTCTAGGTGAATTCAGTGTCCACACAGATAAGCTTTCTTATCCCCCACTTCTCTGTCCTCCACCCTAACTCCAAGGACACATACCAGTTCTTAACTGAAATTCCTCCACATTCATCTCCAACCACCACCATCCTGTCAGTTTCCCACTTCCGGTACCCCAACTCCAGCAACCTCAATGAGACCTGATAACCACCGATCCTCCCACTTCTCACTTTCCATCAGCCTCCTCTTGTCTGGCTTCACCTCCTTCACCAGTGTAAATTCCACGTTCAATTGTCAGAACCATTCCCTCCCTGAGTGAAAACTCCTCCTGCTCTCACAGGGACCTGCTCACTTGGTAAAGCCACACCCTGGTTGACTTCCTCTCTCCACTCTTTCACACACAGGCCCAGAGAAGAAAGTCACAAAATTCTAATTCTGCTAAATGCTATTACTCTAAATCTAAGATCTCCAGTGAGCCCTCAGCATGGCTCAAGGGACTGGCTAAAGTCCTCAAAAGTGTTCTGTCTCATCCTTCTTCTCCCTGAATCCATAGGGGCTTGGTATATCTTTGCAAAAATGAACTGGCATTAATGTCACCAGAATTTAGAATGAAACAAATTTAATTCTGTGAAAGTAAGTTTCACATGCTGCTGCTGCTAAGTCACTTCAGTCGTGTCCGACTCTGTGCGACCCCATAGACGGCAGCCCACCAGGCTCCGCCGTCCCTGGGATTCTCCAGGCAAGAATACTGGAGTGGGTTGACGTTTCCTTCTCCAATGCATGAAAGTGAAAAGTCAAAGTGAAGTCGCTCAGTCGAGTCCGACTCTTAGCGACCCCATGGACTACAGCCCACCAGGCTCCTCCGTCTGTGGGATTTTCCAGGCAAGAGTACTGGAGTGGGGTGCCATGAGACTTGTTTTAAGTTTCCCAGGCAATATACACATCCTGAGTTAGAAAATGCTCACAAAGATTTCCCTCAGCACAAATTTCCATAAAAGTAAAAGAGGAGACTGGATGGCAGAGGACGTTAACCAACTTCCCTTAAAACAGATTCTTTGAAACACTCCTAGCTTTTGGCCCAAAAGAATGTCCATTAGCAGCAGAGAGATGTTTTTACTTTCTAAGCCCACAGAAAATTAAAAGTTTTAAATAATGAGATGTTAATGGAGAATTAATAAAATTACCAAAAACTCTAAAAAAGTTTCATGGCTATTATTTCTGCCTTCACTCAAGAGTCTATGATTTTCCAATATGGAAAAATAATATGACGATGCTAGAGCAAACCATCCATCTCAGAGAAATAAAAACTGGCTGAAGGAATGACTAAGCACTTATTTTACTTGCAAAGTGAATAAATGACCTTTTCACCTAGAATATACATCCTGATTTTCCAGCACTGCCATGAAGAAGAATCAGGGTCCATGATTTAAATTGTAGGTGGTTACAATACCTAACAAAGCCAATGAAAGAAATTGCTAGTTCCTTTTAAAAGTAAGTGTCAAAACTAGTAGCAACATTCACTTAAATGATTCTGGAGGTCCATAAAATTGTGTCAAAATATCTCTTTCAAAGTGAAACACTCACTGATTTTCCTTTCACGTGTGGGTAAACATTCAAGGTAAAATGACAAATTTGAATACACATGCCATCCATCGTAAAAGCTCTCCTTTGCAGATACTTATGTATTCCAGGCCAATGAACTGCATACCTACAGAATAACATGTCATTTAAGAATTATGCTAGACTTTAAGTTCCTAGGCACAAAGACACTCATTTGTATCCTTAACACTTAATGTCTGGGTGTATATAAAGTTGAACTTAATAGATGTTCTATAAAGACAATCCTTTCTGCCCACTAACATGCTACGTTGTTTGGATGGTGCTACAAACACTTGATCAGTAGGATCAAGCAGGTTTTAAATATTGTTAGGAATTTTAATGAGGCACGCTCATTGTATAACCATATAAATCACACAGAAAAACTACAAAATAAAATCACTAGGAAAAAACACTGCTGCTGCTGCTAAGTTGCTTCAGTCATGTCCGACTCTGTGCGACCCCATAGACGGCAGCCCACCAGGCTCCGCCGTCCCTAGGATTCTCCAGGCAAGAACACTGGAGTGGGTTGCCATTTCCTTCTCCAATGCATGAAGTGAAAAATGAAAGTGAAGTCGCTCAGTCGTGTCCGACTCTTCGCGACCCCATGGACTGCAGCCTACCAAGCTCCTCCGTCCATGGGATTTTCCAGGCAAGAGTACTGGAGTGGGGTGCCATCGCCTTCTCTGACACTACTAAGATGTTATTCAATAGTCCTTCTGCCCAAGTGCTTAGTCGCTCAGTTGTGTCTTTGCAACCCCTGGGACTGTAGCCCATCAGGCTCTTCTGTCGATAGGATTTTTCAGGCAAGAATACTGAAGTGGGTCGCCATTTTCTCCTCCAGGCATCTTCCTGACCCAGGGATCAAATTTGTGTCTCCTGTATTTCCTGCACTGCAGGCAGATTCTTTACCCACTGAACCATTGGGGAAGCCCCTTCTGCTCAAGTACATATATAAAAACAATTTTATATAAAGGGACTCATATTACTTAAGCTTTCCTGTGATCATAATTATTTTAACCTAAATTTAACTTACTAGTTTGCCAGATAGTTTCCCATAAAGTATTTTTTAATTGAAGTGTAATTTACATACTATACTACATTAGTTATGTTAGAACATAGTGATTTGATATTTTTATACATTACAAAATTATCTCCACAATGAGATTAGTTACCCTCTGTCACCATACAAAGTGATTACAATTTTATTGACAATATTCCCCATGCTGTACATTTCATCCCCATGACTCATTTTATAATCGGAAGTTTGGACCTCTTAATCTCCCTCACCTATTTCAGTTACCCTGCTACCTTCCTCCCATTGGGGCTCATAAAGTTTATTCTCTGTATCTATGACTCTGTTTCCAAATGATTCAGTAATTTTTTTTTTTTAGATTCTAAATATTTAGTGAAATCACATAGTATTTGTCTTTCTCTCACCTATTTCACTTAGCATAACATCCTCTAGGTCCATTCCTTTTATCACAAATGACAAGATTCCGTTTTTATGGCTGAGTAATATTCCATTGTGTGTATGTATATGTGTCTTTTCTATCCATTCATCTATTAATGGACATTTCAATTACTTCCATGTCTTGGCTATCATAAATAATGTTGCTATGAACATCAGGGTGCGTGTATCTTTTTGAATTAATGTTTTTGTTTCCTTTGGATATATATTCATGAGTAGAATTTCTGGATCATATGATAAGTATAGATTTTAAAGAAACCTTAATACTATTTTTCATAGTGATTGTACCAATTTATAGTCTTGTCAACAGTGTATAAGGGTTCTCCTTTCTCCACATCCTGGCCAATATTTGTTCCTTGCTGCCTTTTTGATGACAGTCATTCTGACAGGTGTGAGGTTTTGTGATTTCCATTTTCATTTCCCTTATGATTAGTGATGTTGAGCATCTTTTCATATTTCTGTTGGCCATCTACATGGCTTTTTTGGAAAAGTCTCCAATCAGATCTGTCCATTTTTTAAGACAGGTTTTTGGTTTTTTTATGTTGAGTTGTATAAGTTCTCTGTATATTTTGGATATGAATCCCATTATAGGATATATTACTTACAAACATCTTCTCCCATTCAGTAGTCTGTCTTTTCATTTTGTTAATAGTTTCCTCCACAGAGAAAAGCTTTCGAGTTTTGTTGTTGTGTTGTGTTAGTCACTCAGTCATGTCTGACTCTTTGTAACGCCATGGACTGTAGCCTTCCAGGCTCCTCTGTTCATGGAATTCTCTAGGCAAGAATATTGGAGTGGATTGCCATTCCCTTCTCCAGGGGATTTTCCCAACCCAAGGATCGAATCTGGGTCTCCCGCACTGCAGGAGGATTCTCTACCACCTGAGCCACCAAGAAAGCCATGAGTTTGATCTAGACCAATTTGTTTACTATGGCTTTTGTTTCTCTTGCCTGAGGAGGCAGATCAAAAGACATATTGGTAATATTGCCTATGTTTTCTTCTAGAAGTTTTTGGCTTCAGGTCTCACATTTCAGTCTTTAATTCATTTGAGTTTATTTTTGCACAGTATGAGAAAAAAGTCCAGTTTGACTCTTTAGGATGTCAAAAAAGCTGTCCATTTTTCTTGACATTGTTTTTTGAAGAGGCTTTCTTTTCCCCATTATATATCCTTGCCTCTTTTGCCAAAGATTAAGTGACCATATACATGTGGCTTCATTTCTGGGCTTTCTGTTCAGAACTGTGTTATTTTTAATGGCTATATAGTATTCCATGGTAGACATTTAGTGACATGTCTCCTACTAATGGATACTTAGGTTATTTCTAGTTTTTTCTTATCAAATACAAACCTACAGTGGGTATCCCTGTGAATGCATCTATGCTATGAAACAAAGGTTGTAACAACAGAGACCCAATCAACCAACTGGTTATAACAACACTGACCCAAGCCCTCCAGAAGTACTCACTCTTGCCAACATCATTATGCTGTTGAAACACATTGCCAATGTGTTTCTACTTGGATGTAAGAGACATTAACAATATACATGCTCTAAATATTTCAGTTAGTCACATCTTTCAATCTTGTTTATAGTGATTTTTTGTCATGTATAAGTTTTATTATACTATGAAAGAATAATTTTTTAAACAATTTCTGATTTTCATGACACATATGGAAAGATTCTATCACTCCAAACTTTTTAAAATCAGTATTTTCTGCTAGTACCATTATTCTTAACCATTTTGTGATGAGAACCCTGTTGGAGAATCTGATGAAACCAGAACCACCCAGAAAAAAAGCTTTTAAATGTAAACATTTTGCAGATAATTGCACACAGTTCAAGCCTTCATTAACCTGATATGTGATCTTGTGGTAATCATATTTTATGCATTTCTCTGCAAACTAACATGGAATGATAAATTTTCAAAATACTCACTATATCTATAGGTTAAGTGGGCCCCTTTCTAATATCTTTCTTCTCAAGGGCTTCATTCCCACTACCTTGGTCTTCTTCCCATGCGTCTTACACAAAAATACTTGTGAGTAAATATGTGAAGAGTTCTCTTTAGGATTTGCCAGTTGCCATCTCTGGCCAAGCCCACATATGTAATGAGCTTTGAAGAGTTAAGAAAAACTGGTAAAAAGATCCCTTTCCAACTTCTTGGGATCATCTCAGAGAGCCCCTGAAGTTTATTTTGAAATTTTTATTAAATTCTTATTATCACTTATCATTTAGCTATTCTCAATTTTTATAATTCCTGTATTAATTTTTACCACCCTGTAGAATAAATTTTAAAATCTCCTAATAAGTTAGGGGAAATTAAATAAAACTTAAAAGTTATGAAGCAGATAAGTTATCACAGGATCAAAAGTCGCTTCAGTCGTGTCCGACTCTGTGTGAACCCACCAGGCAGCCACCAGGCTCTCCTGTCCCTGGGATTCTCCAGGCAAGAACACTGGAGTGGGTTGCCATTTCCTTCTCCAATGCATGAAAGTGAAAAGTGAAAGTGAAGTCGCTCAGTCATGTCCGACTCTTAGCGACCCCATGTACTGCAGCCTACCAGGCTCCTCCACTGTATATTGTTTCACACATGGCAAGGAAGGAAAAAATACACAAGGCTTTCTCATCAAAATGTAAGCTATTCATATAATAGCTAAATGGTATGTACTCAATGAAATTCAGAAGATTAAAGTACTTTAACAATGAGGACTTTCACATAATTGTCGCAAAATTCAGAGGAATAAACCTGGGTTAAAGGCAAACCTCTGCTAAGAAATCTGGGTAGAAACCTGGGTTACAGGCTGAGCTCTGCTACACAGGAGCTACTGACTGGCTTTGGGCAAGTACTTCCTTTCTCTGGATTGATAATCTCCAGTTTAAACCTTACATTCTCACAAAAGCTTCCCTGGACCCTAAGGCAGCTTCCCAGTGGTGGGCTTCTGGAGTTCCCAGTACTTACAGCTTTCAGATTTAATCATCTGTTCATTGCCTATCCTCTCCACTTGACAGTAAGCTCCACCTCTATATTCACCTCAGATCTCCTGCTCCTTATACAGGGCCTGGCACAAAATAGAGGGAAGAATTAAGAAATAACTGAATCAATAAACTGATCCAAAAAAGAGGTAGACCAGAAGACCTCTAAGGTGTGCTTAGATCTTAATGTATTAAAGGCATTTCTTCCTGTTGAATGCTATAAATGCTTGGGTTTAATTAGGTTAAAACATTTATGGATCACCTAATTTGAATAGAGTCTTATATTTGGTCTATAGGGAGAAAAAGGGTAGCCAAGGATGCATGAGAAATAGGTCTTGTCCCTGCCCTTCAAAGAAATGGGTTTGGCTAAGGAAAAAAGACTACATTAAACAACAAAGGACAAAGGAATAGGACAACTTAAATGAAAACAAAAATAACAGAGTAAGATATGACTAAGAGGAGCTGGATGGACTCTTAATTATTAAAGTACATGACACAGAAGTGAACTGAGTCCTCTGTAGCCACACAGACAATTCCATCTTCTGGTAGTTAAGGAAATCTCTTACGTTAAAAGTGAGGCTCATGTTCCTGAAACAGGGTTACAAGAGAGAAGTAAGATTCAGCTCAACAACAGATGAAGTCTGATATGACCAAATCAATCCTACTGCAGACAGCTTTGGAGGCATTCACGGTTTCACCCACCTGGAAAAATAAATGCCATTCCAGGGAGAAACAAGCAAGTGGACATTGAGAAAATACATTAAAATGGTAATGAAGCTCCCCTGGTGGCTCAGACAGTAAAGAATCTGCCTGCAATGCAGAAGACCCAGATTCAATTCCTGGGTCATAAAGATCCCCTGGAGAAGGGAATTTCTACCCACTCCAGTATTTTTGCTCAGAGAATTTTTTGGATAGAGGAGGCTGGTGGCATACAGTCCATAGGGTCACAAAGAGTCAGACACAGCTGAGCGCCTAACACACACACACACACACGGGAATGAATAAGATAGGCTACAAACTACTAACGCCATGCAATCCCCCTTCTTTGAGACCCTACCCATGTGCCTCCTGTAGTGTAGGTCATGCAAAGAATGCACAAGACGTTCCTGGCAGGGTCCACGCTTGAGGAGACCTCACTGTCTAACTCCAGAGACAAATAAGTAAATGAGGAAAACAATTCCAATTAGTAACAAAGTCTCCTAGTTCCAAAATGTGGGCTCAAATTATAATGCCCAAAGAAGCAAAGCTAGATGAGCAGGAAGGCCTGGAGTGGAGCTGGGAAACAGGGCTTTGCCCTTGGTACTTCTTGGTCTCTTCTTTTTGGGCCTCTCACCCCTGAGGATTATCCCTCTCGCATCTTCTCCACCCTGGGAAGAAAGGTGGTGGGCACAAGGGAGTAGCCCCAACATTTAGTGGTCTGCCCAGCTGCAAAGGGAAGAAACCCAGGCAGACAGGCTGTGGCACAGAGGGCACACCTGCGAGTGGTGATTCTGAGGGCTGCGCAGGATGTGCCTGGAAATAATTTAAGACGCGAGTTCTTTTTCCTTCCTCAGCAACAAACCCACAGTGGGGCTATCATCCTCCCAAGGCAAGATCTAATCCCATCTGCTCTTCTTCCTATATTCTGAGAGAACAGGGGAGAGCTTCCAGTAGGAGAAAGTTCTCATTAGCTCACAGGCAGGAAATTGAGAGGCTTTTTTAAAACTGAAGAAAGAGTATGAGACTCAACCTAACACAAGGTGCAAAGTGGCCACGTATCAGCTGCTGTACACCTCATCTTCCCGTTGCTGTTCTCATCCCAGTGCCCATAATTTAAAAAACTAAAAATCAACAGTTTAAAAGAAAATCCAGCTTGATTAGAGGCTACATATTTCTTGCTTCCTCCTACTATGAATAACTCTGTGAGGAAGAACACATGGCCGAAAACACTGGTTTTTCCCCTTCAGGAGGATTAACAAGCAACTTCATGCAATAGAGTCTCCCAGTTTATTGTTACCACCCTCCCTTTCTGTCACCCTAAACACACACATAGGCACTTCCTCCATCAGTGCTCATGGAGAGAAGAGGGTGGGAGGCTCCTGCTGCATGCCTATAATATCTCTCCACTCAAAGAAGTTACACTAGATAATCTTTCGGGTTATAAGCCCCCCAAAACCCCAAACAAACAAACAATTCTATCACAAATCTTCTCCAAAAAGAGGATCTGGAAAGAAAAATTCAATCATCCATAGGTATCTGCTGGGGAACTGGACCCAGTTAATTCCCCAGTAGATACCAAAAGTTGCAGGTGCTCCAGCCCCTTATATAAAACATCAGTGTCGAAGTAATCTCTAGATTACTTATGTTACCTAAAATAATGTAAATACTATCTGCTGCTGCTGCTAAGTCACTTCCGTCGTGTCCGACTCTGTGAGACCCCATAGATGGCAGCCCACCAGGCCCTGCCGTCCCTGGGATTCTCCAGGTAAGAACACTGGAGTGGGTTGCCATTTCCTTCTCCAATGCATGAAAGTGAAAAGTGAAAGTGAAGTCACTCAGTCTTGTCCGACTCGTCACAGCCCCATGGACTATAGCCCATCAGGTTCCTTCCTTCATGGGATTTTCCAGGCAAGAGTACTGGAGTGGGTTGCCACTGCCTTCTCCAAAATACTATCTAAATTGTTATAAATACAATGTAAATGCCATGTAAATAGTTGCTAGTGCAGCAAATTCAAGTTTTCCCTTTTTTGGAACTTTGTGTAACTTCTTTTCTCAAATACCTTCTATCTACAGTTTATTGAATCATGGATGCAGAACCATAGATATGAAGGGCTGACTGTATACTGTAATGGATCCTTTCATACCACAAATCTCATGGATTTTTATATATTTCCCTCAGAAGTCTAAAAAGAGAGAAAGCCCACAAAATTTAGACAATTGTTAAGGGTTCAGTGAGATACTGCTCATACCACCAAAGAATGCAGAAAAATCCATGCAGTTGTACTTATACCTCTCATCAATAAATTCAAGCAAATATTTTCTCCCATATGGCTCATGCAGCTCAAAATCAAGCAACCCAATCAAAAAAAAAAAAAAAAAGGGAAGATCTAAATAGACACTTCTGTAAAGAAAACAGACAGGTGGCCAAAAAGCACATCAGAAGATGCTTAACATCACTAATTATTGCCTGCCTGCGTGCATGCTCAGTCTTGTCCGACTCTTTGCAACCCTATGGATTGTAGCCCACCAGACTCCTCTGTCCGTGGAATTTCCAGGCAAGAATACTGCAGTAGATTGCCATTTCCTACACTAGGGGATCTTTCCAAACCAGGGATCAAACCTGCATCTCCTGCATTGGCAGGTGGATCCTTTACTACTGAGCCCCCTGAGAAGCCCCAACTAATAATTATAGAAATGCAAATCAAAACTACAGTGAGCTATTACCTTACACTGGTCAGATGGCTATCATCAAAAAAATCCACAAAAATAAATAAATAAATAAATGCTGGAGAGGGTGTGGAGAAAAGGGAACCCTCCTACACTGTTGGTGGGAATGTAAATTGGTAATAGCCACTATGGAAACAGTATGGAGGTTCCTTAAGAAATTAAAAATAGAACTGCCATATGACCCTGCAATCCCGTTCCTGGGCATATATCCAGAGAAAAACATGCTTCAAAAGGATACATCCACCCCAGTGTTCATGGCAGCAATAGCCAAGACATGGAAGCAACCTAAATGTCCACAAAGAAGGTTTGGGATATATATACACACACAATGCAATAGTATTCAGCCATCAGAAGAATGAAATAATACCACTTGCAGCAACATGGATGGACCTGGAGATTATCATACTAAGTGAAATAAGTCAGATAGAGAAAGACAAATGTCATATGACATTGGTTATATCTAAAAAAATGATACAAATGAACTTATTTACAAAACAGAGACAGATTCACAGGCCTCAAAATTAAATTAAATTTATGGTTACCAAAGGGGGAATATGGGGGAAATAACAAATTAGGAGACTGGGATTAACATATACATAGTACTATATGTAAACTAGATAACTAACAAGGACCTACTATATAGCATTAATGCTACTATGTAGTATTAAAAGACGCTTGCTCCTTGGAAGAAAAGCAGTGACAAACCTAGATAGCATATTAAAAACCAAAGACAAAAGTCTGTATAGTCAGAGCTACAATTTTTCCAGTAGTCACGTATACATGTGAGAGTTGGACCATAAAGAAGGTAGAGAAGTGAATAATTGATGCTTTCAAACTGTGGTACTGGAGAAGGCTCTTGAGAGACCCTTGGACAGCAAGGAGATCAAACCAGTCAATCCTAAAGGAAACCAACCCTGAATATTCACTGGAAAGACTGATGCTGAAGCTCCAGCACTTCAGCCACCTGATGCAGAGAGCTGACACATTGTAAAAGATCCTGATGCTGTGAAAGATTAAGGGGAAGAGGAGAAGGAGGTGCCAGAGGGTGAGATGGTTGGATGGCATCATCAACTCAATGGACATGAGTCTGAGCAAACTCCAGGAGATGGTGAAGCACAGGGAAGCCTGGCGTCCATGGAGTCACAAAGAATTGACAGGACTGAGCAACTGAGCAGCAACAACAACTATATAGAATAGGGAACTCTAATCAAGTTTATATAATAACCTATATGGGAAAAGAATTTGAAAAGAATGATTGAATCACTTTGCTGTACCCCTGAAAGTAACACATCATTGCAAATCAACTATACACCAATAAAATTTTTTAAAAAAACAAGCAAGAGACAAAATTAATGCAGTGAGAGACCCACAAGTATATATGAAATTGCAGCCAATGCTAATAACTAAAAAAAGGAAGCTCAAACCAGAAAAGCAATACAAGTATTTAAATTTTTCTCACCTTGAGTAGAAAAAAAATTTTTAAGTCTTATTTTCTCCATGATACAGTAAGAAAAATGGAGACATAAAGGAAGAGTGAGAAGGGCCAGAAGGAGATATGTTTTAAAAACTACAATTTATAAGCCTAAAGTATGGCTTAAATCATTTGAGCAAGACGTGGAAAGAGTGAACAAAAGAAACACTGATATGCTTTCAGCTCCACAGTCAGGAGGGCAGAACTGCCAGGACAGCATTACCATTGTTTGAGAACACCAGCAGGTTTATTCATGCTAAACATGCTATAATTGAGAGTCAATATGGGGCAGAGTGTGCTTAAATGAACTCCGAGGGTTTGTACAAGGTTTGTACAAGCAATCCTGTTAATGTCATGTTGCATTTTATTAAATGATGTTTGGAATAAAAAGCCTGTCAGTTGGGCCCGAGAAAACTTTGTTTTAAAGAGGTATAACTTCTCATGACAGCTATACTCATACCATTGATCTTCATGATAATCTCACTATACATAAAAGAATCAACTGTGAAGATAATGAACCAGTGCTCAGGTTGTACGGAGTGACCCTAAAACTGCCTTCAATTTCTAATATGGGAGATAAATCAGGACATTATGAAGACCCAGGATAATTTTCACCATAACAGATGCAGGGAGAACAGTATCCTTTTTTTCCCAAAGTAACAAGTTTATTCAATCATTTTTTTTTCATTTATTTATTTTTATTGATGTAGACTTGATTCACAATGTTGAAGGTGTTCAGCAAAATGATTCAGCTATACATACAGAAGTGATTCAGTGGTAAAGAATCCACCCGCAATGCAGGAGATGCAGGTTCGATCCCCTGGAGGAGGAAAAGGCAACCTACTACAATATACTTGTCTGGGAAATCCCACGGAGGAGCCTCTTCATGGGGTGACAAAGAATTGGATGCGACTGAGCACACTAACACACATACACACATACTATTTTTTAGATTCTTTTCTATTATAGGCTATTACAAGATACTGTACATAGTCTCCTGTGCTATACAATAAGTCCTTATTGTTTATTTTGTTTTACTTTTGAATTTTTTATTTTGTATTGGGGTGTAGCCGATATTGTAATCATTTCAGGGGAACAATGAAGGGATTCAGCCATACATATACAGGCATCCATTCTCTCACAAACTTCCCTCCTATCTAGGTTGCCACATAACATTGAGCAGAGTTCCATGTGCCATGCAATAGGGCCATGTTGGTTATCCATTTTAAATATAGCAGTGTGCACATGATCATCCCAAACTCCCTAACTATCCCTTTCCCCTGGCAACCATAAGTTTTATAAGTCTGTGAGTCTCTTTTTGTTTTGTAAGTTCATTGTACCCTTTCTTTTTAGTTTCCACGTATAAGGGATGTCATACAATATTTCTCCTTCTCTGACTTACTTCACTCAGTATGACACTCTCTAGGTCTATCCATGCTGCTGCAAATGGCATTCTTTCATTCTTGTTAATGGCTGAGTAAAATTCCATTGCGGAGAAGGCAATGGCACCCCACTCCAGCACTCTTGCCTGGAAAATCCCATGGACGGAGGAGCCTGGTAGGCTGCAGTCCATGGGGTCTCGAAGAGTCGGACACGACTGAGCAACTTCACTTTCACTTTTCACTTTCATGCATTGGAGAAGGAAATGGCAACCCACTCCAGTGTTCTTGCCTGGAGAATCCCAGGGGCAGCGGAGCCTGGTGGGCTGCCATCTCTGGGGTCGCACAGAGTTGGACACGACTGAAGTGACTTAGCAGCAGCAGCAAAATTCCATTTTATTTACGTACCACATTTTATTTATCCATTCATATGTTGATGGTCATTTAGGTTGCTCCCATGCTTTAGCAATTGTAAACAGTGCTGCCATAAACATTGGGGTGCGTGTATCCTTTCCGACCATGCTTTTCTCCACGATTTTGTCCAGGAGTGGGATTGCAGGGTCATATAGTAGCTCTATTTTTAGTTTATGTGTATTGTGCTCAGTCACTTCAGTCATGTCTGACTCTATGTGACCCCATGGACTGTAGCCTGCCAGTCTCCTCTGTCCATGGGATTCTCCAGGCAAGAATACTGGAATGGGTTGCCATACCCTTCTCCAGGGGATCTTCCCAACCCAGGGATCAAACCTGAGTCTCTTACATCACCTGCATTGGCAGAGGGGTTCTTTACCACTAGCGCCATTTAAGGAACCTCCATATTGTTCTCCATAGTGGCTGTACCAATCTACATTCCCACCAACAGTGTAGGAGGGTTCCCTTCTATTCACACCCTCTCCAGCATTTATTGTTTGTGGATTTTGTGATGATAACTATTCTGGGAGGTGTGAGGTGATATCTCATTGTAGTTTTGATTTGCATTTCTCTAATAATTAATGATGCTGAACATCTTCTCATGTGCCTATTGGCCATCTATATGTCTTCTTTGGAGAAATATCTATTTAGGTCTCTTGTCCATTTTTTGAGTGTGTTGTTTGTTTTGATGTGTTAAGTGACATAATAGCTGTTTATAAATTTTGGAGACTAATCCCTAATTGATCATATCATTTTCAAATATTTTCTCCTAATCTGTGAATTGTCTTTTCATTCTGTTTATTGTTTCCTTTGCTATGAAAAAGCTTTTGAGTTTAAGTAGGTCCCATTTGTTTGTTTTTCTTTTCATTATTCTGGGAGATGGATCAAAAGACCCCCAAACAGCCAAAGCAATCTTGAGAAAAGAAAAATGCAGCTGGAAAAATCAGGCTGTCTGACTTCAGACTATACTACCAAGCTACTTTCATCAAAACAGTATGGTACTGGCACAAAAATAGAAATATAGATCAATAGAATAGGGCAGAAAGCCCAGAAATAGGCCCATGCACCTATGGCCAACTAATCTAAGACAAATAAAGCAAGACTATACAATGTTAGAAAGACAATGTCTTCAGCAAATGGTACTGGGAAAACTGGACAGCCACATGTTAAAAAAAATGAAATTAGATCATTCTTTAACTCTATATACAAAAACATGCTCAAAATGGATTAAAGACCTATATATGAGACTGGACTCTATAAAACTCCTAGAGGAAAACATAGGCAGAACACTCTCTGACATAAATCACAGCAACATCTTGTTTATCTATTTTATATATAGTAGTGTGTATCTGTTAATCCCAAATTCCCAATTTATCCCTCTTCCCCATTTTCTCTTTGATAACTGTAAGTTTGTTATCTATGTTTGTGAGTCTATTTCTGTTTTGTAAATTGGTTCGTTTGTATTTTTTTCTAGATTCCACATACAATATCAAATGATATGTGTCTTCTCTGACTTACTTCATTCAGTATGACAATCTCTAGGTCTACCCACAGTGCTGCAAATGGTATTACTTCATTCTTTTTATGGCTGAATAATATTCCACTGTGTGTGTGTCTCTGTGTGTGTGTGTGTGTGTGTGTGTGTGTGTAGTAAAGACACTACACTGTCTTTACCCATTCATCTGTTGATGGACACTTAGGTTGTTTCCATGTCTTGGCTATTGTAAACAGTGCTGCTATGAACACTTGGGTGCATGTTATCTTTTCAAATTAGAAAGAAAGAAAGAAAAAGTGTTAATCGCTTAGTCACGTCTGACTCTTTACGATCCCATGGACTGTAGCCCACCAGGCTCCTCTGTCCATGGAGTTCTCCAGGCAAGAAGACTGGAGTGGGTTGCCATTTCCTTTTCCAGGGGATCTTCCCGACCCAGGGATTAAACCTGTGTCTCTCATGTCTCCTGCACTGCAGGCACATTCTTTACCGCTGAGTCACCAGAGAAGCCCAATTAGAGTTTTTGTCTTTTCTGGATACATGCCTGGGAGTGAGATTGCTGGGTCATATAGTTACTCTATTTGTAGTTTAAAGAAGCTCCAGTACTGTTTTACATAGTGTCTGCACCAATTTACATTTCCACCAATAGTGTGGGAGGGTCCCCTTTCCATCATGCCCTAGGAGTGTATATTTTCAGGTGCTTACTGATCAAGTTAGGGGTACTGGAGAAGAAACATGTGTTTACAGAAGGTGCAGCAATTGTAGGCAGAGGATGGCTAATCAAGAAATGTGATTCAGATCAGCTGGGCAAATCTGACCAGTAACTTCGTCAGCAAGTGCAGATGATAAGCCTACATACACAGCTTGGTGCTGGGCAGTCAGAAGCAAGGGCATGGTACCGTGTTCACAAGCATCTTATAAGGGGGCTATTTTGAGTCCCTTCTTACAAATAATAAAATTGAGGTTGAGAGAAATTAAATATTTTTCCCAAAGTCACCTTTCTAAAATCTGATAGAGACAAGATAGAAATGCACATCTGGCTAATGGGACAAAGGTTTTCAATGCTACCAAACAGATATGGTCACTGGAAGAAAGGGCATTCTATGCACAGAATAGACAACTGGACCAAGGCCCAGTCTGAGTAAGGAGCAGTTTGTGAACAGAAAGAGTAGAAAGTCAGACAGTAAGTTGGAGTCATACTGCAGACTGTCTTTATGCCTAGTTAAGAAGCACATTGTCCTTCAGACTGCTGGGAATCACAGAACTTTGGAAATCAAGAAAGATGTAAGAAAGAGGGTAAACAGACAAAGGATCTAAACTAGATAACAGGGTTAGTGGGAGGAGGGAAAAGATGGAAACACATTTAGAGAAACACCAGAAGGAACAAGAAGCTTAAGTCTAGTACCATATTAACATGGGATTTGGGGCTCTCAAATTAAAAGACACTAATTGAGGGTCTCTATTAATGTTCTATTGTTTAATGTCTGGCAAATGTTTTACTAATGTCAATAATTAAAAATTTCAGAAGTGATCTAATAAGCGTTCTGGCTCAGCTGGTAAAGAATCTGCCTGCAATGTGGGAGACCTGGGTTCAATTCCTGGGTTGGGAAAATCCCGTGCAGAAGGGAAAGGCTACCCACTCCAGCATTCTGGCCTGGAGAATTCCATGGACTATATAGTCCATGGGGTCACAAAGAGTCAGACAGGACAGATCAACTTTCTCTTTTACTTTCCAATAGAAAGGGGATAGCTTGATAGCTAAGGGAAGCATGCATCTGCCTGCCTTCGTCCTCGTCCAGGAAGCTTCTTTTAAAAGGGATGTGCTAATAAGAAATCAAGTTTGAGGATATTACTTCAGCCATATCTTTGTTTCCTAGAAAGGCTAAGGCCAGGATTCAACAATGGGCTCAGGAGGGAAAGGCCTGAGTAGGATCTATTCCTTCCTGTGGCTCATGGGAAGCACAGGACACTTCATCAAAGCTGGAGGTTTCAGCCCTCCCCTCAAGCATCTATGTCCATTTATCACACTTATCCCCCAACACTTATCTAGGAAGTGGCCTAGAGTAGGACAAAATCCCAGGATTCAGGACCTGGGACTCTCAGGCATCTTTCAGGCATCATCTTTCATCTCTTTACACCTTTGAGAGAGCAGATGTCTTTACCATTGCTACAGAATCTTCATGCAAGGGCTGCAAATTAGTTCCTGATTCTATGAGAACAGGAATTCTATGTTTTATTTTTATAAAAAATAAATTATATATGCAAAAATTTGACTTTATGTTTGGTTTATACTGTAAGATTAGATTTTCTTTAAAACTAAAATTGAGGATTTTAATCTGGTGATATATGGTTACTATATACAAACCTTCTTCAGAAGAAATATAATCTTGTATGTTAAAATGTATTGGATACAATTCTCTATTTTTCCCTTCTTGTTAAAAAAATTCCATAGAAGGGATAGGGATCTTCCTAGAGTAAGAAGAGAAACTGAAGCAAAAGATTCATCTCTGCTCCTTTGAGCAGCTGAGTGAGAAAGCTGATCCCAATCATCTTTCAGTAACAGACTACATTCTTTCCTCAACTAGCAGTTGAAGAAGCCCCACTGAACTTCTCTTCTGCCGCCTTCAACAGAAGCTGCAGCTAAGGAAATACTAACTCTGCATGTGTCACTCCCATGCTCCAGCTGCTTGAAAAGAGTAAGAGCCTTAAATGAATTCAGCGAGCCATTGGGCTGTGTGTGACGTCACAGAGCAGGCCCTTCACAGCTGTGATGGCCCATGAAGCCAGGACCATCATTTTACCCTATCACAGAATCATAAATAAGGACAGAGCCTTCTGCAAATATGAGGATGCACTCCCTTGTAAAGTCATATTCAATCACTGGTTCAAATGAAACTAGCTCTCCAAGATTGGGGTAAATAAACAGAACACACTACAACACAAAACATTTTAAAGTCTGCCTTTAAGGTAGTAATTCCCAAAATGACACCATCTATATGGAATTTATTTCTGGAGTAATAAGCCAAATTATTTTACTTTGTCAGAACTGGAATCTTACACACCCAGCCGTTGAATAACACTTGTCAGAGATATCAAAATGTCTTTCAACATTTAGACAGCTACCTAGCCATTATTCCTACAAGATGCATGGGTGGTTGAGAGAATCACGTTTGACAGATGCAAAAAAATAAAATATCCATATGGAAAATATAACTGCTGATTTCCCAATCATCTAGCCCAGCAATTTCCCTACCATTCTGCTCTGGGATGCAGCTGCTGCTGCTGCTGCTGCTAAGTCGCTTCAGTAGTGTCCGACACTGTACGACCCCATAGACAGCAGCCCACCAGGCTCCCCTGTCCCTGGGATTCTCCAGGCAAGAACATTGGAGTGGGTTGCCATTTCCTTCCCCAATGCATGATGCAGCTAGTCTCCTAAAAAAACAGATTCAGGCTTTTTCATAATTGCTACTGAATGCAGAGGCTTCATCTTCCAATTCTTTATTATACACATAACCCATAAACACTGTTTATGTTGATTCTAAGAGTTAAGAATTCAGTGTCCTTACACAAGAGAGGTCTCACATTCTGTCGACCCTACCACTGCTCCCTTCCAGAAAAACCAGTCTTTATTGAAGCAAGAAGACCCAGGCCACCACTGTGTGGACCAAAAGAGGGCATCAGTACCTCTGAGACTGCCTGGGAGAAAGCTCTCTATAACCAGAGGGCTGATAGTTACTACAGAATTATCATATTCTTTTCCTTCTTGGTCCATACATAGACCACCAGTTAGGTTGTGGGGACAGGAAGACATGAGTAGAGAAGCCAAAACAGGAATCTTGAGCCATGTAAATGACTGATCAAGCACTGTTGGTGCAGACACATCCTGGAGTTGCAACAGATCAGGCAATAATCCTCCTGGTCCTGAGTTAGGTCCTGTCGCTGTGAGGTCTGGCCACATGATGGCTCTTTCTCATCCTGAAAGACCTCTGGGATTACCCACAACTTGCCACACGCCTGACATTTATTTTCCCACGTATTCTTATTTAAGCCTTCCATTTCTTAAAGTAACTTGAATGAGCTTCTGTTCTTGTAATCAGAGACATTTATAGATGCCCCACAGCAAGACGTCTAAAAGTGTTCTTTTTCTCTTTACTAACTATAAAACAACCTCAGATTTCCCATCTGAGAGTCTACACATAACCTCACAAATTTAGGGCTACTTTGCCAGTTTTTGTAATCACAGAGAAAGAAAAGAAATGGCTGGCAAAATCCCTTTCTCTTGGATTGTCTTTAAATCTCCCTTGCTGCATTCTTTCTCCCAGTCAAGAATAAAAACCAGCATGCTCTGGGAGCCTCAGTAATCTCTCCATCCTCTGTGGCCCTAACAGACTTCCCCCTGTGACTTCTGGGTTGATTTCAAGGTTCAGGGACCAAGTTTTCCACCGGCAAAACCTGATTCTTCTGGTCTCTGTAGAATAATATTGGCTCCCAAAGCAGTTCCAGCACTGGGAATAGGTGAGGTCATATCAGAAATTAATGAGCCAGCCCCTCTGAGCACCTGCACCTTCTGCAACTCTAATACTCCCCCTTTCTAAAACCCCCCAACGCTCTAGCAGCCAGTGATTCTCAATCAGAGGCCATCTTTAGAAATACAGGGGGCTTTGTTGGTTGACTTGATGACTTGGTTAGAGTAATACAAACATTCAATGACCAGGGTTGCTATATGTCTTATAATGGGCAGCAAAGTTTCACACAGGGATGAGTCATTCTATCAAAATGCTAAGAGCACCTCCCTTGAGAAACACTAAGACCCTTCCAACACCCCAAGCAGAACAGAAACACAAAGTGAAGAGAAGAGGGCAATACAAGGATCGGTACCACAGTCAGGAGAGAGGCAGTCCGTGAAGGCCGTCAAAGAATCATCTCAGCCCAGCCATCTCCATGCCTTGTCTCCTGCAACGCTGCTCACAGCATGCAAACCCTCTGCTCTCATTCCTTCTACCATGCAAAACAGTCTTGGGCTCAGTTAGACTTAAATTGCATCTTTTAAAATATGTCTTTATTTCTACATATTTTCATTTGTTCTAATTATGATAGTTTCAGAGCAACTAATATTGGTACTAGAAAGAGATAATATCACCTGAAAATTCTTTCATGTTGCTCAAGGGCTTAACTACTAAATATGTCATATACTACTTTACAAACTAATCCTTTAGGGGATAACGCCTCAGAGCTTAAGCTTGTGAACTAATACCTTCTTATGAAACACTTTTCTGAGCCATGCTGGGGCTTGGAAGGAAGGAAGGTGAAAACTGTCTCACCACCTGTCCCAGATGCTTTGTGAAGCTCTGCTGCTCTAGGCAGTATCAAAAGAGACATCCTGCACAAACAAGCTTCACCACCGAGGGTCAGGGTGTGGAGATACCAAATGGAAAGAGACAGCTCAGCAGTCTGGGATTAAAGCACAGATATTTTTGAGGCAGTGCACTCAGTTATGTCAGAGAGACAGGTTCATGGCACTTTCTGTGACAGGTGCTTCAGCAGCTAAAAAGTTCAGCAAGATTCTCTCACAGACTGAAAAGTGACCCAGGATGGAGAAATCCAAAACATAATTCTGTTTTAAATGAAGTGAGGTCTTGTTATAACAAGCACACACACACTGTCACTACAAGTACGGATTTCTGACACATAGTCTTTACAGACTAAAGCAGTGCTGTCCAACAGAACTTCCTGATGATGGCCACACTCTCTGTCCACACTGTGCCTGTGTCAGTATGGTCTTGGTGTAAGTTTGGTGAGTGTATCTAATAGGTACAGAGACCAACACGTCAGCAAGGCTGAACTCAAACCTGCCAGGACAGTTTACATCTAATCCCTGCACTTGCTCTTCCTAAACTGAGGTTTTCTAGTAAAATAACATGACTGCTTCAGGCCCAAGCCAGGGTGATAGCCCTTTTCACCATTCCAGCACAGTTCTAGAAGATGAGCAGAAGTAAAACTGAGATCCTAAAACATTTTATGTATCATTCAAAGGGCATGGGTTGAAGACAACCCCTTTTCTATACTTTCAAAGGAGAGAAGAAATAGATGGAAAAGCTATAGAATAAAAACAGATTTCTCCAAACATTCTCTGGTATTTGTTGTATTACTCAAAAAATCTGCTCTAGGATCCATAGTAATTTGGGAGGATATTTTTCTTTGGGAGGGTTACTTCTTAATGTCCTTTGGTGACTTTATGTCCTAGTGACTTACCTTCATTAGGTGGCGCTAGTGACAAAGACCCCACCTGCCAATGCAGAAGACTTAGAGACTCAAGTTCAATCCCTAGGTCCAGAAAATCCCCTGAAGGAGGGCATGGCAACCCACTCCAGTATTCTTGCCTGGAGAATCCCCATGGACAGAGGATCTTGGTGGGCTACAGTGCATAGGGTCGCAAAGAATCAGACATGACTGAAGCAACTTAGCACTAATTATACAAGTCACTTTAAGAGATTACCACAATCTCCCATCCCTACTTAAAAGCAATTTCCTTGACTGCTCTTATAACGGGCTTATTTCTCTCTCCTCTACTCTCCCATTTTTTCCCTTTACAAAAAAAAAAAGCCTTTATTCAAGAGTATATTGTTGAAATGAACTGAATATGAAGCAAGTGAAATCAGAGTCTGGCACTATGCATCATTTCCCACACCACTGACCCTTCAAACTCCCTTGCTCCTCAGCTACTGCCTTCATAAGGATTAAGAGTGATCCCTGGGTCCTGGATATTCGAGGATACAGGTATTTCTTAGCATTATAGAGCTCTCAAGTAATCACACCGTGCTTTGTACATCCCTTCTTTAGGCTACTGACTTACAAATGCTGTGTCTATTTCACAGGTAGGGAAACAAGCATAATGAGACTAAGTTACTGACATGCCATCCCAGAGAAACTCAAGAGCAAAATTAAATCACCTCCAGCAGTGGTTCTCAACCAGGGGCAGTTTTTTCCCCAGGGCACATTTGGCAATGTCTGGAGACACTTTTGATTGTCGAGATTGTTGTAGGGGTCGGGGGAACTACAGGCATCTAGAGGGTAGAGGCCAAGGATGCTGCCGAACATGCTTCAATGCACAGGATAGCCCACAACAAAGAAGCACCAGGCTCAGCATGCCACTGGTGCTGAGGATGAGAACCCCTGATCCTCTGGCATCCAGCACTAGCTTCTTTGGCTCCTAATCAATAAAGAATGGCTCCCTCTGTAATTTGATCCTCATACAGCATTTACACGGAAACATACCAGTTGAGTGCTATTTCTGTCATGCTATACTTTTTGGCGCCACAGAGGAAAATGAGGAAAAGCTGGCAAAGTCTGGCTCCTTTCCTCTAATGAGATAGCTTAGCAGAGACCAGGTCCTTTCCTTAGTGACCCCCAGGCGCCGAGCCGGGGTCTGTGTCTGGCTGCTCACCTAGACCCTTCAGTTGTTGCTGTGCCCTACAGCTCCCTGTCCTCTGCTTTGCTTATCTCTAAGCACATGCATCACTCCAGAGCTGTAATGATGCATGCTTATGGGAATCTCCAGAGATCTACAGCTCCTAATTGTCTATTTTGTTCAGTAAATTGTACTCATTACTGAACCATGTGAGGCACAGAAGGACATCAGCCTTACTGGGTGCCCTCTGTCTGCACGTGGGTAATGGGACATTATCAGCAAGGACTCCACAGTATTGAACCAAGACGCTTAAAAACAATCCTCCATTCAGTTTCTCAGCTGAGTACTTTTTTTTTTTTCTAAATATAACCTCCTGTCCCCCTTTTTCCTAACCCGTCTTAGCTCTGCTTAGATTTGTATTAATTATTATTTTCTCTGTAGTGAGTCTGGTTTTAGTTTAAGCTCTAAAAGCCAGAGACCTCAGAAAGGATGGGATGTCCTTTCCACTCCTCCCTCTCAGCCCTCCACTGCCTCTGAGAAGGGCACACCAAACCTCCTTTTGGTCTCAAAGTCTTCACGACAGATGAAAATCCAAAGCAGCTTTAGTTATAATGCTCCCGGTGACTACATCCATCGCACTAAGGACTGCAAACAAATGAGGAGGGAATGGACGTGTGACTTCCAGTGACACTGGATAAAATAAAATGGAATGGGCAGAACCATGTGCTTTGCTACCACTATTATCTACCAAATTGGAAATCATCAACTCTCTGGTAAGCAGTTTCCCATCCCCCTCCCCCCCTAACACCCCCCCCAACCCCCGCCAAAAAAAGTGATTAACGCAGGAAAAGTGAAGCATAGTGATCCATGGAAGAGTAGAGTGCTGAGAGAGGGGAATTTGTGTCAGCAGAGACAACAGTATGATATGGCTACAGGAAAACAGCACTCAGGCCTAGTTCCCTTCTCAGGAAGGCCCAGCAACACCCTCACCCCCTATGTAAATCAAACCCCATACAAACTCACTAAAAAATTCTTATGTTGAGATATGCCCATGCAGATTCTATCCCATCACCTTGATCATGGTTTTAGCTTTGTAAGTGCTGACCTTAACAATGTTTATGACCTGAATCACTAAAGGCTTTGGGAAGCTTTCACAGACAGGGCACCCTGTCTGTGATGCCAAGAGGCTGTTAAGACAAGAGTAAAACCAGAACAACAACGGCAAAGAATGCCTTTGACTTACCCTGGAGTAGAGGGTGTGAGAGCCTTCAAATGCACTTACATCCTCATGATCCATCAGCTCTGTTGCCTTTCATCGCTCACTTCTGCATGGTGGATCACAACCAATCGATCACCAACTACCAAAGATGAGAAACGAATGAATGAATACGTTAGGCCAGAAGATCCATAACTTCAAGTTCCAAGCCACCGCTCCTCAGGTGAATTTGCTAGCATAGGCTAACTATCAGTACTTACTTAACACATAAACCCAAACATATATAATGGTTTAAGCTCAATAAAAGCTTATTTCTTGTTCCTGTGTACATACTGCACAATTGAACAGTCTCCCTTAACAGTAATCCAGGCAACCAGGCTGACAAAAGTCCTGCCATCCTTTAACATAGCATCCCAAGATCTCGTAGGGACCCTCTCCACTCCAGCCTACAAGGAGTATAAAACAGCATGGAGGAATTTGCGTGGGTGCTCTCTTTTTGTTTCTTTTTTCCCTAGAAATGGACCACAATACTTTTCTACTTCCACTTAGTTACACAGCCACACCTAAATCCGTGGGTTGCTGGGTAGCTAATAATCAGTATCATACAAGCCTGACTCCAGCCCAACGAAGATGATGTTAGCTTTAAGGTATGGGGTTCTGGGTGAGACGCTAACAGCAAATCTAACTTAGTTACTTAATGACTCTGAGATCTGGTTTCCTCATCTGTGAAATACTCTGCTTCCCTCACTGACCTGTGCGTCAATGTGAGACTCAGAAATGAGACAAAACAGCATGCATAGCTCCTGGGTATCTTGACAAAATGCTGAGCTGCAAACTCCCAGATGTTGTTCTTTGACCACACTTGAAGTAGAAAAGAGATTTTAAAAATTAGAGAATATTTTTGTATTCCACAAAGTGATCTGCAGATATAAAGAACCGGCACCAACTTCGATTATACATAAATTCCCCATTTTCAGGATACCAGGTAAAATTTCAAAGAGTCACAAAATTTCGGAACTAGAAAGAATTTAAGTGGTCACTGCTTTCCCCTCTTATTTTCCAGACAAGGAAACAAACTCAGAAGTCAACAATGTCCCTCAAATCTCATCTCATACTAACTCAGTGTGCTGGAATCAGAGTACAGAAATTGGACTTTTTCTTCTGTTATTACATAAATTAAATCGATAAGCTGCTGAAGAAGAAAAGGTAATTCTTATTCTTCTGCTAAAGTGAGAGTAAATGGCTACTCTGGCCCAAATCTAAAAAGGCACCAGAAGGTAGCATTCACCAGCGTGGACCACCATCATACCGAACGTAAGGGAAGGGAGTCACAGGGCAGACCAAGTTTTTCAAGCAAATGTTCTTTGAAACAGTGATCACCACCAAAGTTATATCTCACAAGTCCAAAATGTGACCTGAACACAAATTAACTTCTGTATACCTTCTGGCAAAAACAAGAATTTTTATTTTCCATACATACACACTGAGTCATTGCTATGGGAATTATTAGGGAACAATTAGAAAAAGAGAATTTGAGATTGCAAATAAAAAAGGGAAAGGAAATATTAATAATTAGCTGAGGGGGCACAGAGGTTTCCATAGCCAATCCTGGGGACAAATAAAGGAATCTCAAGATTTTTTTATCCATGATACTTAAATTATTTTGCATCTCTGAGATCACGGTGAGTCCTCGAAGTTAAGAGCAGAAAGTAAAAATATAGGGCCTCAGCAATGAAAGACAGGAGTCCAAATTCAAAGTCCTAAATCAGGAAGGGAAGAATGGAATCTCTTAATATGCATGTCTCCGATAAAGAGATATAAATTTGAAAGTGTTTTGGCAAAATTAGGAGGTGCTACTTAATGAACAAGAAATGATAAATGGAAATCAGTACTTGCATATCCATCGTTGAGTAAAATGCTATTATCAGCATCTTCATTTAGTGAGTAATTTTAAGCATTTTAATAAAGGTAAAATGTTCTAAGAACTGCTACAGGTTTACTTCTGTACTCCACCCCCAACTCGCTTCTCCCATAGTGTCACTAGCACCTCAAAACTCTCCCATCCTGGCAATGTCCCAGAACCTCTTCTCGACCCTAGAAGTTTTACCTATTCTTGTGCCATGGACCCTCCCGTACTTTTGGCAATCTACTGAAGCCTAAGGAACTCCTCAGAATAATCTCTTAAATGCAGAGAAAAAATATATATATAAGAATAAAAAGGAAATCAGTTATATGGAAATTATTCTAGTCACATAGCCTTCAGAGAGTTCATGGACCCAATTTAAAAACATCTGATTGGGGAGTGACTCTTCCAGGGTAAAGAAAGTTTTTTTCTCCTGCAGGAAAGTTTAAAAAAACACAAGGATGTATAGTAAAGAATACTACTCAAGAACAGTCAGTGAAGAAAAGAATGAGGTGCAAAAAAGAAGTCAGACCTTGAATTTCTGCCCAACACGATACTATTCACGCTATGGTTTAAAAACCCTACTTTAAGGAATTACTCAGAATTTTCTCGGCTCCAGCCCTGTAGACACAGCATCTTCTTCGTACTGATGGCAGGTGAAGAAATTCAACACTGGAAAAGGCAGGACTGACCTGAGCTTGGCTCCCAGTTTTCTACCACTCTCTAGTTCTGTTAGCTTGGGCAAATCACTCAGCTCTGAGGTGAAACTCTGTGTCTATAAAATGAGAAGGTCAAGCTAAACCATCCCTAAGGTTTCTTACAACTCTGAATTATTAGGATTCTCTGAGAAGAAATATGAGTGAGATTTCTTTTTGCTCTAGGTTCACTGCATGAAAATACCTTTCAGATGAGAATTTTTCAGGGGCTTCAGAAATGTTGACCCTTTATGAGAATCAGCTGGGCGTAGAATTTTTGACTTAGGATTTTTTTCAAGAGACATGCATCACATCTCACCCAATTCCAATGACCCAGGTGAGAAAAGTGAGTTTCACAAAGGCAAAGAAATGTATTTGAGGTCACATAATGAGGTAATGTTAGCAAACTGTTGTGACTACTGCTGTCTAGCGTCAGCAAGATTTTAGGATTTGGCATTGGTAATAAAAATCAGCTCATGAGTTCACTTGAAAAGAAATGGAAATAAACTCCAAAAAGCTGAGCCATAGCACAGGGACTGCATGAGGAAGCAGGTGATTCGGGTAATGACTCCCAGGAGCAGAGTTCTATGCCTCCAGAAAGGTCAAAGCTCATATGCTATGCACAGTAACCTCACTAGCAACAGTATCATCTCCTTCAAATACATGGCTACAAAATTCATATCAAAACAGTCAATTATTTTTTTTAAAAAATGAAAGAAAAGGTAGTTCAAAAGAGGGAAATAAATGAACAAACCCTGGCTAATAAGGTCAATAAAACCAAAGTTCAGGATGTGAATTGCTAATAAAATCTTAAAATTGTAGAATACTTGTTAGGAATTTTTAAGTTTTAGAATATTATGGACAGCCCTAAAATATAGTAAGCATGAGCATTATTTTTACTAATACTCTCACCACTATCTTCAGATACATAATTATTGGATATTGATTAGGCTTCAAAGTTATCTGTGTATTTCCATAGTCCAGTCCCTGTATACAGATGAGTTTTATAAGCAAAGACGTAGACGCTAGAAGTTGTTGGGAAATTTGATTGAATCATGAATTCAACCTCATTTTCAATTAGCCAACAATATGTATGCAAGGGCTTTCAAAACCTGTGTTCCAACGCTTGTCAGCTTACCCTCTCCATTTCCCACACACAATCAGCAAAGTAATGGCACCCATTCTCAACCCCTACAACCATCATTCCTACTTTGTATCAATATTTCTGGCTTTTGTAACTTTTTTCTTTCTTTCTTTTTTTTTTAATGATTTTCTTTGGGAATTGACACAGCCTTTCAAAATCTTCTAGACCAGAGGCTATACATCACTGGTTTGCCAGCTCCTGTTTAATCTCCTCCAGGAATTCCCAGAGACAGCAGTGCCATCTACTGGTAGGGAGGGCATAACTTGTTTTCTGGAAGCCTGAGGTTGACATGCCTGAAAGAATGGCAGCCTAGATTTGTGCTTTTGTGAGCCTTTCTTTTCTAGAGTACATTACAAGCGTAACTGATGCTTACAACCTGAGACACAGAAATCCACAGGAGACCCCATCATGAAGGGCAGGTCCTTGGGAAGCCGTATAAAACCCAGCCAGTCAAGCCAGTAGAGAGGCAGCTCTGCCTTCTCAAAGCTCCAAAGGCAGAGCCTCAGTGAATTAAACACTTCCTAGCTCTCCTCACCCTAGGGCTTCCGTATCAGATGTTCTCACTTTGCTTCCACCTGTGGCAATGTTATCCCACTCTATCTTACAGCAAGAGTCCAGGGAAGGTGCTCAGACCTCTATCAACGTGACAGCTCTTAGATTTACACAGTGTGACACAGATCCTGCTCAAAGGACAGTACTGCTTAGGCATGCAGGTCAGACTCTAATCTCTCATTCACTCTTCCCTCCCTGACCCAGGGGACAGAAACGACAGAAAGGAAATGATTTTGTTTTTGCTTTGGAAGCAACATTAGTGGGCTTTTACTGAATCAGAGAACAAACCTTGTCCTGTAGGTCACTGAGGTACATTGCTTCCCTTAAGATGAACTAAGCCTGCCAATCTTTCTGCTTTCCCTTGTTTAACCTAATAAGTGTTTTTCAACCTTTCCAAAACCCTTGCCTCCCTTTCACAGACTAAACATAAACACTGCATGTCCTTTGTGTAGTTTATATAACAAAATCGACGTTTTCTCTCTAAACACAAAAGCATATACCTTTTCAAACTACACTCCCTACCCCAGCCTCAGAATTCCTTCCTCTCCCCACTGATACCAGCTAGAAACAAATCACTGACAAGTTCTAAAATTACTCTAATTTGCTTTATGTACCAATCTGTCAGGTGACAATCTATATTTTACTTTATGAGGTCATCTGTTACATTCCCAACAAGCTTTGCAACACCTTTTCTTTTACTTTGGCTCACCCCAGAAAACCACCAAAAGTTGATCTGCTACAGTTGATGTTAATTCTGATTCCCCCTAACAAATTTAAGTGTTCCTTCTTTAGTTAGTTTGAACCTGCCAAGTAAATTGATTTCTTAACAAGTTTGGGCATTTCACAGGCATGCGGTGTGTCTTAGATGTTTGAAAAAAAAATCACATCATTTCCTAAAGAAACAAAACTTTGTATGGGGAAGGTAAGAGTAATAAAAAGCCTTGGAACCCTGTCAGGATGTCTCTGAGGAACCAGGTAGAGAGATTCCTGTCCATTTCCTACCAGGATAAGTTGTAAATGAATTATAGTGGAATTCCAGAATACAGTAAAATCTTCCTAATGATCGTTTAAACCGTTCCGAACCAAGCAGACTAACAGGTATAGCTAATAAATTAACTAGTGGAAAACTGAAGGGGCTTTTTATACTTTGTTATGAGCTGTACAGTATATAATAGCTCTTGCTATTTCAGGTCTAGGGAAATTGAGAAGGAAAGAGGCAGAGGATGCCTTTTGTAAAGTATGACTTCAAGGAGTCACCCCCAACCCCCAAACCATAATCACACAGACACAGACACACAGACACACAGACACACACACACACACACACACACACACACACACGCAGCCCTTGACATCCAAAGGCCTTCTTTTAACACGCACTTTTGAAAGAATTAAGGAGATCTAAACGGGTGTAACCTGCCTTCCCTTCTCCCTAGCACCCATTAACATGCTAAAAATAAGTCATTACTTGATTCGGCAGCCCAGAAAAACCTCAGTTTACAGAGATAACCAGCCACCCCACAAACCCGAAAAAAAAAAAAAAAAAAATCAGATTTTCTTGAAGGAGAATATCCGTGTGATGGTCTGCTCTGCAGTTCACTGCAGGGATCTTCCCCCTCACAACTACCAGCCATCAGTTTCGCTGTAATTTCTCACTGTAGCCTCTCACTTAGACCTTCTCCGCCAGTGCCCAGCGGCTTTTAAAATAATTTTTTCCCCTTATTTCTTGATCCCTTCGGCAGGCTGAAAGCGTTTCGGTGCAACTCTGGGGTGAGAGCTCCAGGCAGGTCCGGAGAAGCCTTCCACCGGCGCACCTGGGCTGGCCCGAGGGTCCTGTCCCCACCCCTGCCCGCACGGCTGCGCCAGGAATACGGCTTTGGTCGCCGCCGCCGCCGCCGGATTAGTTCGAGTCCCGTGGCTTGGCCAAAGTGACACTACATTTTTTTCTTCTTTCTCACATGTGACAGATCCCACTGCATTAAAGCCATTTTCTCCCCGGCTCTAGGCCAGGTCTAGCGCCGGAGACGTCCCTGCCCCACCACCCTTCACCCTCTACCTGGGGAGGGGGTCGGTACCAGCATCCCTCCGGGAGAGAAACAAAGGCGGAGGCGAGGCTACCAGGTAGGCAACTCCCCTCGGGTGGACCCGTCACCGCGGTGAAGAGGATGCGGAGATGCATTAGCGGGCAGAAAAGGGAAACCGAGGCACCGAAGGGGATGACTGAGCCTGGGTCGGCATCCTCTCCCAAGTGAGGCTCCCCGGGCGGGCGGACCTCAGACTTGCCCCCGCCCCGCTCGCCCGCAATCGGCCGCGGAGGGGCAGGGAGTCCGCCCCGCGGCAGCTCTTACCTCGGGAGAAGCGCTCCCGCTCCCTCCGACGGCTCGGGGAAAGAGCCCCGCCGCTCGCGCACGCGCATTCGCGTCCTCGCCTCTCCGCGCCACCGCGCGCGCCCCTCCGACCTGGCTTTGGCCCGCCCCGGCCCTGTCCGTCAGCGTCCGCGAGAGCCAATCCACAGGCACGGGAGGGCCAGCGCTGGTCACGTGGTCGGACTAGCCAATCACCAAGCTGCCCTCGGCTGCACCGGTTCCCATGTCTCCGGGGATTCGGTTGCTACAGCGTGGATCTGGTGAGAGGCGTGTACAAAGGGTTGAATCTCTGTTTTGGGCTCTGATTGGTGCTAGATTGATCAATTACTAGATCTATTGATATCTCAAATTCTAAATATGAACTAGAATGACCTGGGCATCTTATTCAAAAGCAGATTCTGATCCAGTAAGCCTGAGACGGAGACTTGAAATTCTGCCCAACAATCTCTTAGACAGTGATGATGCTCCTGGTCTGAGGACCACGCTTTGGGTAGCAAGATTTTAAAGGCACTTGTCTAAAAATGATGGTTATAACCCCCTACTCCATGTTATTTAGAAGTTTCAAAACCTCTTCCTTCCTCAACTGATAAAGTATTCCAGTGACTGACTGAACAAGGGGTGTTCTGGTGACGTTTGTAGTTTGGGCACAGGCCGAGGGAAGGCGTGTTTGATTTGAATATCACCCATCTTTGTTCCGGAGAAAGCAATGGCACCCCACTCCAGTACTCTTGCCTGGAAAATCCCATGGATGGAGGAGCCTGGAAAGCTGCAGTCCATGGGGTCGCTGAGGGTCGGATACGACTGAGCGACTTCACTTTCACTTTTCACTTTCATGCACTGGAGAAGGAAATGGCAACCCACTCCAGTGTTCTTGCCTGGAGAATCCCAGGGACGGGGGAGCCTGGTGGGCTGCCGTCTATGGGGTCGCACAGAGTCGCACACGACTGAAGTGACTTAGCATCTTTGTTCATGGGGCAGTAACTAATTTGGTGGACGCTCCTCATTGAGAACACTAAGTCATCCTGAAATATTGGACGTGTCACTGTGCTGTATTCTTGGCCAGAGAAGCAGCATAAGTGGTTCCTGCTTTTTGGAAATTTGTCTGTCACAGAACTACACAGGCAAACTCGGGAAGAAGCATTATAGGAATAAAATCCAGGGACATAATTGCTGCAGCTCCTTGGACAATTCAGGTCAGAACTATCCAATATAAGACAGAGTTTGTAATATCCTATTTTAGGAATCTTTGAAATTGCCCAGATAGACTTCTGTCAGTAATTCCAGAGTCTGGAAATCAGGAAGCCCAGTGCCTCTGTCATCTCTCAAACTTGACCTAAATCTGAGTATTTTCAGACTGGCTAGACTATTGTTCAGCATAGTCCTATTACGCAATAGTGTACCGGTGTGATTCTAAGGTCTAAGTGCTACAGTCTGCAAAACCTTCCTACTTCAGGCCAGGTGGTGTGACACTGCTTCAGCAGTTTTCTCTCACTATTCCTCAAGGTGATCAAAATGTCACTTAGAGAAAACTTCTATCCTTGTCAGTGTATCTTGGGCCTCTGGCTTATCAGCCCCAGAAGTGAAAGCCTGCTTAATAATCTCAGCTACTGTTCACCAGTAACTCTATCAGAGGTAGCATAGCACAAAACTCAAGAGTTACAAGAATGCACTGAATCTAGCACAGCAATGGTTCTGGCTGCAGCAAGAGTAAAGAAATGTCTAACCAAGAAGAATATGTTTGAAAATCTCAGACAAAGTTTATTTTGCTATCTTTAAACCAGTGGTTCTCAAGCTTGGGTATACAGTAACACTTTTTTTTGTAATTGGAGGATAATTGCTTTACAATGTTTTGTTAGTTTCTGCCATACAACAATGTCAATCAGTCGTTAAGTATCCATATGTCCTCTCCCTCTTGAATCTCCGTCCCACTCCCCACCCCATCCCACCACTCTAGGCTGTCACAGAGCACTGGGTTGAGCTCCGTGTGTTATATAGCAACTTCCCACTAGCTATCTGTTTTATATATGGTAATATAAATGTTTCAGTCCTACTCTCTCAGTTCATCCCACCCTCTCCTTTCCCTGCTGTGGCCACAAGTTTGTTCTCTCTGTCTGCCTCTCTATCCCTGCCCTGCAAATAGGCTCCTCAGTACTATTTTTCTAGATTCCATATATATGCATTAATATATGATATTTGTTTTTATCTTTCTGACTCATTTCACTCTGTGTAATAGACTCATCCATCTCACTAGAACTGACTCAAATTAATTCCTTTTTACAGCTACATAATATTCCATTGTACATACCTGTACTACTTCTTTATCCATTCATCTGTCAAAATGGAAATAAAAACAAAAATAAACAAATGGGACCTAATTAAACTTAAAAGTTTTTGCACAGCAAAGAAAGCTAAAACCAAAATGAAAAGACAGTAGTGCTTTTAAGGAAATAGATTTTGGGGTTCCTGTGCCTAGAGATTCTGATTGGAGTGAGGAGTGAAGCCTGGGCACCAATAGGTTTAAAAAGTTCCACCAGTGATTTGTATCCAGCCATGCTTGAGAATACCTATACAAGCTGCTAGATTGAGGCACTCATTTTTTAACAGGGGAAATCAACTCTGCAACACAAATCACTAACGATACAAAGACTGGAAACAGAGGGAAAGCTTCCATATAATTTGTGAGAACAGATTTTTTTAAAGCCAAAAAATAATTCATGGGTAATAAATATTCCAAAAACTATTTAGTAGACTAAATTTAAAAGCCAGGTTCACAACTAGGTTTAATTCCAGTTGATTAAGTAAATATTGCCCAAAAAACCTATTACCTTTTGACAACCACTCCAAACTAATGAAATCTCTGGTGCTATCTTGACTTGTTTTGTGTCCTTCTTAACTAAAAGCAGATTTCTATTTGAGCATTATTGAGAGTTATTCTCTGAGGCTTTCCCCAAGACTTGCAACAGAATCACCTGGAGTCCTGGTGAAAACAGAGATTCCCCGGTCACACCCCAAACTTCCTCTAGGCTCCCTCCTGTAACAATTCTGAAGCCAGCGCTAGTTACACTTGAAACTACGTTGTATCTGCTGTTACAGAACATCTCAAACTCTCAAGCTCTGCTATTAGTTTAGTTTGCCATGATAGCTAAATGAAGCTGAGTCCATTTTAAGGTATTCTGAAAGAGTCTCAATTCTCTTTATTGAGATTTTACCAAATTCTTATATTTTGTGACATAAAATGATTAGTGCCTGGACCTTGGAAAACTGTTGTTGCACAGAGTTTTTCTATGGGGTGATACTTGCTGTAGTGGAATATGACCTCGTTTTTAACTGAATTAGTGAGGTACCCTCAGAACACTCTGCCAACAACAGCCATCTTGCTCAAAAATGACTTGATTTGCCACATTAGAAATATGGAATCTGATGTGTAAGTCTGAAATCTAACTTCCTTCTGCTCTGACACTTTTAAAAATATATTTCACAGCATTAAATGGAGAAGAAATTTTTATCACCTCATAAACTTGTAGCTTTATCCACTGGGTAAAATAAGGACAGTTTTCACTGATATTTAACTAGCATCAGTAATTTAAATTTTTAACTAGAAAAAAAGCATTTATTTTATCTTGTGAATATCATCATTACAAAAAGATGCATCAAGAAACAAAAGAAATTCTTGCTGGAGGATAAAAATTGAAAAAAAAAAAAAGGAACATCCAGGCTGTCATTCATTTTCTGTTTCTGTCTGCTCGCCTCACAGGTATAACCTGGCTATTCTGTCTCAGGAAATGGAAATGTTAGTATCTGATATAAATCAGGCGTTAGCTTATGCAATCCCCCTTCCCCATTTTCCCAACCCGAAATTGCTTAGTAAGAGATTTAAGTATATTTGAAAAGAAAAGATTAGATATAAATAGCCAAGTCTCCAAAAAATCCACCCATTGCTCCATGATAATCAGAACCTCCACAGGACTGTTTTATGATTGCTAATTATGTTTTCATCTCTCTAGCAATAAATAGCTTCTTTAAACTTCATTTATTTCATTCATGAAGACCCACTGAGTACCCAAGATTCTAGTCCCTGTCTATTGTATAAATCTAGCCAGGATAACCATTTTCTGTCTGTATCTTTGTTTTAATAGCTGCTATCTTTTCTCCACTTTACAGTGTAAACGTGTGTAGATCTAGCCTAAAACACTGGACATTTTAAGATAAGTTTACGTTCTTTACATTCTTTATATTATCTGTCAGTTCAGTTCAGTTTAGTCACTCAGTCATGTCTGACTCTTTGCGACCCCGTGGACTGCAGTATGCCAGGCATCAGTCCTTCCAATGAATATTCAGGACTAATTTCCTTTAGGATTGACTGGTTTGATCTCCTTGCAGTCCAAGGGACTCTCAAGAGTCTTCTCCAACACCACAGTTCAAAAGCATCAATTCCTCAGCACTCAGCTTTCTTTTTTTTTTTTTTTTAATTTTATTTTATTTTTAAACTTTACATAATTGTATTAGTTTTGCCAAATATCAAAATGAATCCACCACAGGTATACATGTGTTCCCCATCCTGAATCCTCCTCCCTCCTCCCTCTCCATACCATCCCTCTGGGTCGTCCCAGTGCACTAGCCCCAAGCATCCAGTATCGTGCATCGAACCTGGACTGGCATCTCATTTCATACATGATATTTTACATGTTTCAATGCCATTCTCCCAAATCTTCCCACCCTCTCCCTCTCCCATAGAGTCCATAAGACTGTTCTATACATCAGTGTCTCTTTTGTTGTCTCGTACACAGGGTTATTGTTACCATCTTTCTAAATTCCATATATATGCGTTATTATACTGTATTGGTGTTTTTCCTTCTGGCTTACTTCACTCTGTATAATAGGCTCCAGTTTCATCCACCTCATTAGAACTGATTCAAATGTTTTCTTTTTAATGGCTGAGTAATACTCCATTGTGTATATGTACCATAGCTTTCTTATCCATTCATCTGCCGATGGACATCTAGGTTGCTTCCATGTCCTGGCTATTATAAACAGTGCTGCGATGAACATTGGGGTACACGTGTCTCTTTCCCTTCTGGTTTCCTCAGTGTGTATGCCCAGCAGTGGGATTGCTGGATCATATAGTCCAACTCTCACAACCATACATGACTACTGGAAAAAGCATAGCTTTGACTAGATGAACCTTTCTTGACAAAGTAATATCTCTGCTTTTTAATGTGCTGTCTAGGTTGGTCATAGCTTTTCTTCTAAGGAGCAAGTGTCTTTTAATTTCATGGCTGCAGTCACCATCTGCAGTGATTTTGGAACCCAAAAAATAAAGTCTGTCACTGTTCCCATTGTTTCCCCATCTATTTGCCATGAAGTGATGGGACCAGATACCATGATCTTCGTTTTCTGAATGTTGAGCTTTAAGTCAGCTTTTTCACTCTCCTCTTTCACTTTTATCAAGAGGCTCTTTAGTTCTTCTTTGTTTTCTACCATAAGGGTGGTGTCATCTGTGTATCTGAGATTATTGATATTTCTCCCATCAATCTTGATTGGGCTTCCCTGGTGGCTCAGAGGTTAAAGCATCTGCCTGGAATGCGGAAGACCTAGGTTTGATCCCTGGGTCAGGAAGATCCCCAGGAGAAGGAAATGGCAATTCACTCCAGTACTCTTGCCTGGATAATTCCATGGAGGGAAGAGCCTGGTAGGCTACAGTCCATGGAGTTGCAAAGAGTAGGACATGACTGAGCAACTTTCCTTTTACTTTCTAATCTTGAGTCCAGCTTGTGATTCATCCAACCTGGCATTTTGTATACTGTACTCTGCATATAAGTTAAATACGCAGGGTGACAAATATATTATCTATAAAGATTTATAAGTATTCCTTTTAATGTTCTATATAGTATTTCATACTTAAAATGTGATATGCCCATCTATACCTCCCCACCTTAAGAAATAAAACCCATGGACCCCTTCCAACAAGTTAATTCTTTAGATGGAGATACCACACTTAGCAAGCTTAGGCACAAAGGAGAGAGAATGATTTATGGAAGAAAACACCATATGTGTGCATATAATAGAAAACATAAGCATAATTTTTACTAAATAAAATGTTTAGAAGTTCCAAACTGATAAAAGAATAACAGGGCTGGAAATCCCATGTGTTCAACTTCTGTGATTCCATTCCATGTGGTTCAACTCCTATCCCACAAAGAGTCAGACATGACTGGGCAACTGAACAACAATGGCAACAACGCCTATGCAGGTAACTTTTAGAAGACTACATAAGTATTGTGCAACAGAAATAAGGAAAGGAATCGAGTCTCATTCATTCAACAAAAATACTATGTGAAACCTGGCTTTTAACTCATTTTAAGTCAAATTTAAGGCATCACAATTCAAAATAAAAAGTTTTATGTTACAAGTGAGGCACGTTCACTGTAGGAAAGAAGGAACACCAATTCTTGATGAGATCAGAGAAAACTTTCTGCAAGAAGCAATTCCTGAACTGAATTTCAGAGCACCAGTAAAAGCCAGCAGAGGGTGAGCATAAAGGTGTTTAATTTGACTGGCTGTGAAAGAAGAAGGAAGGTGACTGAAAGATGGGGAAAAGATCAGAATGCAAGGATGGAAAATGACCTTCCTCTCTTTTCTAGTCAGTCATGGGATTCAACTCTATCCTTGTGAGAAGAATCAAGACCAAATCCCAGTTCCTCCACTTACCAGCTGTAGAAACCTGGAGAGTTTATCTCTTGGAAGGTACTGAATAAATGATTGTACAGTGTTCTCATCTGTAAAATGGAAATACAATGGCAATACAACTACTTGCCTCTTACAGCTATTAATAGCTAATTAAACAATATAAAGTGTTTAAGCAGACTTTCTCAAGGTTCAGCAGGTAAAGAACCAAGAGGGAGGCACAGTAGACACGGGTTCGACCCCTGAGTCAGGAAGATCCCTTGAAGGAGGAAATGGAAACCCACTCGGGTATTCTTGCCTGAAAAATCCCATGGACAGAGGAGACTGGTGGGCTACAGTTCATGGGGTCACACAGACTAGGCCATAACTGAGCAACTAAGCAAGCAAGCTTTCAAAGTGTTTAAAGAATGTTTGTCATGTAAGAAATGCTAAATAAATGTTAGCCGTTATTAACAGTATTCTTCTAAACATGGATAAAATTCTTAAAGAAATACCAGACCACTTTATCTGTCTCCTGAGAAACCTATATGCAGGTCAAGATGCAACAGTTAGAACCGGACATGGAACAGTGAACTGGTTCAAAATTGGAAAAGGAGTATTTCAAGACTGTATGTTGTCACCCTTTTTATTTAACTTGTATGCATAGTTCATCATGGAAAATGCTGGGCTGGATGAATCACAAACTGGAATCAAGATTGCTGGGAGAAATGTCAACCTCAGATATTCAGGTGACACCACACTTATGGCAGAAAGTGAAGAGGAACTCAAGAGCCTCTTGATTTGGACGAAAGAGGAGAGTGACAAAGCTGTCTTAAAACTCAACATTCAAAAAATTAAGATCATGGCATCTGATTCCATCACTTCATGGCAAATAGATAGGGAAAAAGTGGAAATAGTGGCAGATATTATTTTCTTGGGCTCCAAAATCATTGTGGATGGTGACTGCAGCCATGAAATTAATAGATGATTGCTCCTTGGAAAAAAAGCTATGACATATCCAGACAGTGTATTAAAAAGCAGAAACATCACTTTGCCGACAAAGGTCCTTATAGTCAAAGCTGTGATTTTTCCGGTAGTCGTGTACAGTTGAGAGTTGGATCATAAAGAAGTCTGAACACTGAAGAATTGATGCTTTTGAATTGTGGTGCTGTAAAAGACTCCTGAGAGTCCCTTGAAAAACAAGGAGATCAAACCAGTCAATCCTAAAGGAAATCAACCCTGACTATTCATTGGAAGGACTGATGCTGAAGCTCCAATACTTTGGCCACCTGATGCAAAGTGCCAACTCATTGGAAAAGACCCTGATGCTGGGAAAGATTGACAGCAAGAGGAGAATGGAATGATGACACAGAATGAGATGGTTGGACAGCATCATCAATGGACATAAGTTTGAGCAAACTCTTGGAGACAGTGAAGGACAGGGAAGCCTGGTGTGCTACAGTCCATGGGGTCACAGAGTCAGACAGAACTGAGTGGCTGAACAAAAACAATGGTACTTCAGCCAATCAGAATTGGCACCTGGGGGACCTTTCATCTCTCTCTGGTACCTGACACAATTCCGATTTCGAGCTCTGCATCCTTGTGTCACTCACCTATACTGATTCTTATTTACATTTAAGCAAGTTTTCTGTGATTTAAAAGACCCTCTCAGTCCCCAACACCAAGTCACACACACAAAAAACTAGCTGCTGGCACACATAAAATATTTTCTTGATGATTTAGAGATTGTTTTCATTGATTTTTTCTTTGTAACTTTAAATAAAACACATCATACTCCAAGTAGTTTGGACTTTTGTCCCTCTGATGGATTACTTCTTACTCACACTCAAGTATATGACATTTTTATGACTTTATCTCCCGAATTGCTGAACTATATGTCTACCACCTTTCCATTCCTAGGCAGAAGAGCTTAGCATCCTTTATGAAAATGTAATATTGGCATATGTGGTTTCCACCAAATGATTCTTAAAAATTCTCAAGACTAAATCCTGAGCCAGGGATGCTCTTCATGCATGCATTCATTCACACTTAGAAACACCTCTGAGGTTCTCAACAACTGGATGCTAAGGACATAACACCAAGCAAGCAGGCATGGTTTCCACCAGAGAAAAGCTTGCTATCCTCTGCCCATCTTTCAAGCCCTACCCTCTAGGCTGAGAAACTTTGTTAGCCCTAGAATGGAGACTGTTGGTGCTCCAAGATACCCCTGGATCCCTTTCACTAGCTCTGTGTTCCCACTCCCATCCTCAGCCTCCACTCCCTCTGTAATAATCTTCAGAGATTATTTTGAAACTGGAGCCATCTCACTTATATAAAATCCAAAATGCCTGAGAGTGACACCACCCTGTTGGGAAGCCCATAGTCAATGACTAACAACTCCTTTGCTTTAAAATGTGACAAACTCTGCAGTGTAATTTACAGTACAGTATTCCCCATAGATCGGGCTGAGTCTGTTGCTTGAAATCCCACCCTTGCTTGGCTCTTATTAGTTCTTCCTTATGGATATTTCCTTTATAAATCACTAACACCTGAGTGCCTGGTTCAGGCTCTGCTTCTGGAAGGACTCAACCTATAGCCACCTGTCTGCTTATTGTTAAGCTATAGCATTTATCACACTATTTTACTTAGTGTGAGTCAAGTGATATAATCTATATTGCCAGTTGCAAGAGGATGGAAACCATGATTCATTCATCTTTGAAACCCCTGGGTCATCACACACAGTTGGAGGTCAGTAAATTTCTGGTGAACTAACTCAAGTCGAAATGCCTCTGGCATGTCTCACTACCCCATCTCCACCCTTCACCAGCCATTTCTCTGATCTTATCCCTACCTTTCTGTCTCTTGATAACTCATCTCCAGCCACACTGGCCTTCTTAATTGTTCCGCAAATATATGAAATCCACTCTTGTCTCTGATTGGAATACTTGGCCACGACCCCCTACCCCTCACCCTCACCTTGCCTCTGCAGGGCCCTCCTCCCTCACTAAATTCAGGTCTCTGCTCAAGGGACTTCTTGTCAGAGAGGCCTTCCCTGGTCAGATGATCCAAAGCACCCACTCCCTACCACAACTGTGACTCTCTAATGCCGACTTTCTCTACCAGCATTCCATGAAGGTATTAAGCCCCATAGAAAATGAATTCAGTGACTGTTTTCTCCCATCTCCCAAGGATGGTACCAGCTGGTATCATTCTACTTACATAGGGGAGAAGTTAATTCATCGTATTTAAAGGGTACCTTTGGGCACCAGAGCTTAATCCTCTGGTGGAAGTGGTAGAAAAGGGCTGTTCTAAACTAGTGCCCTACACACACACACACACACACACACACACACACACACACACATTTTCTTTTTAGCTCTTATCAACAGCTGACAAATTATTTCTTTGTCTCCCTACCTTACCCCTCACTAGAATATAAGGACATGGATTTTGATTCAGTCTCTGTTTATCACAAGTGCCTAGAACTGGTATATAACAGACACACAAAAAGCATTATTTGAATAAACTTCACAGGATGTGTACATGCCTGTGTGCTATCACTTCAGTCGTATCCAATTCTTTGCAAACCTATGGACTATAGCCCACCAGGCTCCTCTGTCCAAAGGATTCTCCAGGCAAGACTACTGGAATGAGTTGCCATGCCCTATTTCATGGAATCTTCCCCATCCAGAGATTGAACCTGCATCTTCTGTGGCTACTGTATTGCAGGCAGATTCCTTACTGCTGAGCCACCAGGGAAGCCCAGTTTCACAGGATAGATTTGTGTTATAACTTTTCATATGAAAACTTTCCATAGTAAAAGGATTTCATGTTTAAACTTCCCCATGTTGAAAAAATGTATTTTATAGATTACTCAAGTGAAATGATGAGAATATACAGAAGAACTGTACAAAAAAAGGTCTTAATGACTCACATAACCATGATGGTGTGATTGCTTACCTAGAGCCAGACATCCTGGGCTGTGAAGCCAAGTGAACCATAAGAAGCATTACTACAAACAAAGCTAGTGGAGGTGGTGGAATTTCAGCTGAGCTATTTCAAATCCTGAAAGATGATGCTGTTAAAGTGCTGCACTTAGTGTGCCAGCAAATTTGGAAAACTTAGCAGTGGCCACAGGACTGGAAAAGGTCAGTTTTCATTCCAGTCCCAAAGAAGGGCAATGCCAAAGAATGCTCAAACTACTACACAATTGATCTTATTTCACATGCTAGTAAACTAATGCTCAAAATCCTTCAAGCCAGGCTTCAACAGTACATGAACCAAGGACATCCAGATGTACAAGCTGAATTTAGAAAAGGCAGAGGAACCAGAGATCAAATTGCCAATATCCATTGGATCATAGGAAAAGCAAGGAAATTCCAGAAAAACATCTACTTCTATTTTATTGACTGCACTAAAGCCTTTGACTGTGTGAATCACAACAAACTGTGGAAAATTCTTTGAGAGATGGGAATACCCAATCATGTTACCTGCCTCCTAAGAAACCTGTATGCAGCTCAAGAAGCAACAGTTAGAACCAGACATGGAACAACAAACCAGTTCCAAAGGAGTACTTCAAGGCTGTATATTGCCTATTAAACTTATTTAACTTATATGCAAAGTAAATAATGCAAAATCCTGAGCTTGATGAATCATGAGCTAGAATCAAGATTGCCAGGAGAAATATCAATAACCTCAGATATGCAGCTGATACCACCCTCATGACAGAAAATGAAGAGGGACGAAAGAGCCTCTTGATGACGGTGAAAGAGCAGAGTGAAAAAACTGGCTTAAAACTCAACATTCAAAAAGATATAAAGAACAGAGTTTTGGACTCTGTGGGAGAAGGCAAGGATGGGATGATTTGAGAGAATAGCATTGAAACATGTATATTATCATATATAAAATAGATCACCAGTCCAAGTTTGATGCACCAGTCCAAGCCAGTGCACTTGGACAACCCGGAGGGATGGGATGGGGAAGAAGGTGGGAGAGGGGTTTGGGATGGGGGACACATGTACACCTATGGCTGATTCATGTCAATGTATGGCAAAAAAACACAATATTGTAAAGTAATTAGCCTCCAATTAAAATTAATTAATTAAAAAAACTTGGATTGTTGCATCTGGTCCCATCACTTCATGGTAAATGGGGAAAAATGGAAACAGTGAGAAACTTTATTTTCTTGGGCTCCAAAATCACTGCAGATGGTGACTGCAGCCATAAAATTAAAAGATGCTTGCTCCTTGGAAGAAAAGCTATGACAAACCTAGACAGCATATTAAAAAGCAGAGACGTTACTTTGCCAGCAAAGGTCCTTAGAGTCAAACCTATGGTTTTTTCAGTACAGATGTGAGAGTTGGACTACAAAGAAGGCTGAGCACTGAAGAATTAATGCTTTTGAACTGTGGTGCTCTTGAGAGTCCCTTGGACAGCAAGGAGATCAAACCAGTCAATCCTAAAGGAAATCAATCCTAAATATTCATTGGAGGGACTGATACTGAAGCTGAAGCTCCAATACTTTCACCATCTGATGTGAAGTGCCAACTCATTGGAAAAGACTCTGATGCTGGAAAAGATTGACATGAGGAGAATAGTATACAGAGGATGAGATGGTTGGATGGCATCATCGATCAATGGACTTGAGTTTGAGCAAACTCTGGGAGACAGTGAGGGCCAGGGAAGCCTGGAGTGCTGCAGCCCACAGGATCACAGAGTTGGACATGACTAAGTCAACTGAAGAACAGCAACAGGTGAAATGTTGAGAAGTTAAATGAGGAAGCTGAAGAATTTATCTAAATAATAATAATGGGAGGCTTTAATCATCCAAACACAAAGTAATGAAAGTCACTCAGTCATGTCCGATTCTCCAGTCCATGGAATTCTCCAGGCCAGGATACTAGAGTGGGTAGCTGGTTCCTTCTCCAGGGAATCTCCCAACCCAGGCATTGAACCCAGGTCTCCGACATTGCAGGTGGATTCTTTACCAGCTGAGCCACTAGGGAAGCCCAAGAATGCTGAGTGGATAGCCTATCTCTTCTCCAGTGGATCTTCCCAACCCAGGAATCAAACTAGGGTCTCCTGAATTGCAGACAGATTCTTTACCAGCTGAGTTATCAAAACACAAAGTAACCAACTGCTCAATCAGAATGGGAGATGGGGGTGAGGGTAGAAGGCTGGATGTTAATAAATTGAGGACCGCTTTCTAAATGCCACAAGGAAGGGAAATGGAGAGAACTTTCATCCTAAACAGGATCAGAAATGGACCCTAGAGATTGCTGTGGGTGAGACACTTGGCAAAAATTAATAACATAATTAAATTTCACATCCTCATGGGACAGGTGAAAACCAAGAATCCCATTCCATACACTCTAGATTTTTTTTTAAAGGGAAATGTGATAAATGCAGGCCCCATTTAGGAGACAGTTGAAAGGAAGGACTTTAAAAAGTCAATAACCCACAAGAAAGACTATACTCTTTTGTTGCTGTTTGCTTTTCATGAAAAGCATTTAACCAAGGAACCAAAATAAGAATTAGAGGTAAGAGCTAAAAAGAGAACTTCTAGTTCCATATAAATTATCAGAGATAAAATAGGGCACTTCCCCTAAATTGGTAAGGGCATTAGTGTAAAGTAAATAAAGAAACCAATCAATTATAAATTAGAATAATAACTACAACAAAAACACTTGGACGAGCACCTTACAAATGTCTCTGAAACCAATAAAAGGAGCTTATTTTAACATGTCAAGGGAGGAAGTCACTCAAGAATAAGTGGAATCCTTTGATCTTGGTGAGATAAAGGATTTGTTCAAGAATGGAATGGAGCATTATTTCATAGGCTGAATTATTTGCTGCAAATTAAGATACTGAAAGAGTAATATAGTGACTTCCTTCACTAGACTATCCACAAAGACAGGCAAGTTAGAATTATTCGACTGTAACAGTGACCATGTAAACAAAACACTGCACGAAGTTGAACAAAATCAATGTGCACAAACCATAAGGACTGAGAGAGAATCTGCTCACTGAAAGCGCTGACTTGTATAACTGAAGGGGTGAAATATGTAACTGTTACCCATTCTTACAAAAAAACTCAGAAGAGACCTGAGAAAAGATAATCCCAAACAAAATTTACTTTGGCTTAAATATTCAAATACTTTGAACCTCAATTATAGTCTCCTGACTTTGCCTGACTTAAAATAACTTAATGAAATGGCTATTTGATTAAAGCTGATAAGAATTATATATAACCCTGTTCTTTCTGTTGTTTCTTATCTCTTTTGACATCAACTGTGCTGTGCTATGCTTAGTCGCTCAGTCATGTCTGACTCTTTGCAACCCGGTGAATTGTAACCCGCCAGGAACCTCTGTCCATGGGGATTCTCCAGGCAAGAATACTGGAGTGGGTTGCCATGTCCTCCTCCGGGGATCTTCCCAACCCAGGGATTGAACCCAGGTCTCCCGTATTGCATACACTGACATTAACTACCACTTGTGACTTTCTTGGCCAATTACACCTAAAGTTACAACTTTAAAACAAACTGAAAACCTGGCACATAATAAACATTCAGTAAGTGTTACCTGCTTTAAAATGAAATTTTTTTCAGTAGATAAATGAAAATATAAACATAAAAATAAAATAAGTTAAGACTTGTTTGTTTCTCCCTCTCTCCTGCCTTTATTTGCTTTTTTTTTTTTTTTTTTTTTAATACTGAGATTTCCCTGGAATTCCATCAGCCATCTCCTGCTCCATCAGCAACAGTCCTCTGACAAAAGTTACTACTAATAAAGGGTCCCCAAGCGTGACCCTCATATATTCCTATAACTATTTTTGCTAAAGAGCTTATATGGCTCAAACTTCTGAGATCTCAAACCATTAGGGTTGCTATTCAGGTCTTCTGTTTTCAAAGACTTTTTTTTTTTTTAAACAGATTCATTTCCTCTTGGCTAGAGCCCTCCCTGCAGTGTGACGATTACCTTCCTAAGGTTAGAAATCATTTCAAAGAGGAATCTGGACCCAGTCCTGTGCTTCTGCCAAGGATTTTGATATCCATAGTCCTAAATCTCTCTTCTCTGTCACATATCATTTTAACACACATTTTCTATTAAAACCTCAAGCTGGGACTAATGCTTTCCACCTCAGAGAGATCATTTGAAATGAGCTGCAGAAAAGTGCTTTACTAATCTCCTTCAATTTGCTCCTATGCTATGCTTCTGCTCTAGGTAATGGCCATTACCAAGACTCCCCTCTCCTATCTAAATTCAGAGCCTCTTCTCTGAGCCCCCACAGCTACTTGGCACATCCGCTAATATGGCTTCAATCAAAATGTATCAAACTTGGCCATTCAGTATCTCATGACCCCTACTAGACTAAGTTCTGTGAGGGCAACTTATTTCTATCTTGTCCTTCATTGGACAAGACAATTGCCCTTAGAACAATGCCTGAAATAGAATAAGTACTCAATAATCATTTATTATTATTTCAAGAGAGTTATTTATTATTATAGAAAGAGAGTTCCAGAAAAACATCTATTTCTGCTTTATTGACTATGTCAAAGCCTTTGACTATGTGGATCACAATAAACTGTGGAAAATTCTTCAAAAGATGGGAATACCAGACCACCTGACCTGCCTTTTGAGAAACCTATATGCAGGTCAGGAAGCAACAGTTAGAACTGGACATGGAACAACAGACTGGTTCCAAATAGGAAAAGGAGTACGTCAAGGCTGTATATTGTCACCCTGCTTATTTAACTTATATGCAGAATACATCATGAGAAACGCTGGGCTGGAAGAAGCACAAGCTGGAATCAAGATTTCCAGGAGAAATATCAATAACCTCAGATATGCAGATGACACCACCCTTATGGCAGAAAGTGAAAAGGAACTAAAAAGCCTTTTGATGAAAGTGAAAGAGGAGAGTGAAAAAGTTGGCTTAAAGCTCAACATTCAGAAAATGAAGATCATGGCATCTGGTCCCATCACTTCATGGAAATAGATGGGGAAACAGTGGAAACAGTGTCAGACTTTATTTTGGGGGGCTCCAAAATTGCTGCAGATGGTGACTGCAGCCATGAACTTAAAAGACACTTACTCCTTGGAAGGAAAGTTATGACCAACCTAGATAGCATATTCAAAAGCAGAGACATTACTTTGCCAACAAAGGTTCGTCTAGTCAAGGCTATGGTTTTTCCTGTGATCATGTATGGATGTGAGAGTTGGACTGTGAAGAAAGCTGAGCACGAAGAATTGATGCTTTTAAACTGTGGTGTTGGAGAAGACTCTTGAGAGTCCCTTGGACTGCAAGGAGATCCAACCAGTCCATTCTGAAGGAGATCAGCCCTGGGATTTCTTTGGAGAGAATGATGCTAAAGCTGAAACTCCAGTACTTTGGCCACCTCATGCGAAGGGTTGACTCATTGGAAAAGACTCTGATGCTGGGAGGGATTGGGGGGTAGGAGGAGAAGGGGACGACAGAAGATGAGATGGCTGGATGGCATCACTGACTTGATGGACATGAGTCTGAGTGAACTCCAGGAGTTGGTGATGGACAGGGAGGCCTGGCGTGCTGCAATTCATGGGGTCGCAAAGAGTCGGACACGACTGAGCGACTGAACTGAACTGAATCATTTATGAAGTGAATGGAAGCTCTCAATCTTAGAATTCTCCCTCTACTTCTGTGAGCATCTCTGACGATTTTACTCTAAACTGGGCAATTGCCATTACCTATTAGCAGGGTTTATTATTACCGTTCATTTATGTTTCATTTCCTTTCCAGGTTTTGTATTCTCTCTGCTAATAAGAGTGTGTATAAACATTTAAGTTCCTCTCAGGTTAAACACTTTTCTCCATTCTTGAATTTCTTCCTTTCCCCTTGCTAATTATAGTAAGATCGTCAAATCTAGATAGTATTACTTCAATTATGATGCATGGGCACCTCATACACATTTCCAGTGATTGCTTCAATAGCCATAAATCCTAACAAACAAACAAAAAATTACAAAACAATACTTTTGATATTCCACTCCTTTCAGTTCAGTTCAGTCGCTCAGTTGTATCTGACTCTTTGCGAACCCATGGACTGCAGCACGCCAGGCCTCCCTGTCCATCACCAACTCCCAGAGTTTACTCAAACTCATGTCCATTGAGTAATTGATGCCATCCAACCTTCTCATCCTCTGTTGTCCCCTTCTTCTCCCACCTTCAGTCTTTCCCAGCATCAGGGTCTTTTCAAATGAGTCAGCTCCTCGAATCAGGTGGCCAAAGTATTGGAGTTTCAGCTTCAACATCAGTCCTTGCAATGAATATTCAGGACTGATTTCCTTTAGGATGGACTGGCTGGATCTCCTTGCAGTCCAAGGGACTCTCAAGAGTCTTCTCCAACACCATAGTTCAAAAGCATCAATTCTTCGGCACTCAGCCTTCTTCACAGTCCAACTCTCACATCCATACATGACTACTGGAAAAACCATAGCCTCGATTAGATGAACCTTTGTCAGCAAAGTATTGTCTCTGCTTTTTAATATGCTGTCTAGTTTGGTCAAAGCTTTTCTCCCAAGGAATAAGCATCTTTTAATTTCATGGCTGCTGTCACCATCTGCAGTGATTTTGCTGCTAAGCTGCTGCTAAGTCGCTTCAGTCGTATCTGACTCTGTGCGACCCCGTGGACTGCAGCCTACCAGGCTTCTCCATCCATGGGATTCTCCAGGCAAGAACACTGGAGTGGGTTGCCAAAATTCTGCCACTGTTTCCACTGTTTGTCCATCTATTTGCCATGAAGTGATGGGACTGGATGCCATGATCTTTGTTTTCTGAATTTTGAGCTTTAAGCCAACTTTTTCACTCTCCTCTTTTACTTTCATCAAGAGGCTCTTTGGTTGTTCTTCATTTTCTACCACTCCTTTACATTCCAGTTTTTCTCAGAAACTTCCTTTCTTATTAATTTCTCTGTCACTATGTCATAGTCACTTACAGAACACTATGCCAGTGGGTCTCCAACTAGAGTGTGCATTAAAATCACTTAGAAGGCTTGTAATCAATACAAGACAACAAAATTCTTGGATCTTACCCCAAGAGTATCTGATTCAGTAAGTTTGCTGTGAATGCTGGGAATGTACATTTTAAACAGGGTCGAGGAGGATGCTGATGCTTTTGCCTAAGGACCACAATTTAGAATCGCTACTATGTCATTAAATAACAAACCCCCAAACAATATAAGAAAATGTAATTAATAAGTATTCCATGTATGAAAGTAATTACTTGCTGTGATTGGTTATGACCAAAGGAGTAACATCATTCCAGGATGTCAATTCAGTGTGGCACTGCAACTCAAATGATCAGCCAGTTGTTGAATATAATTCAAAAAAAATGTATTTTTTTCATTCCATAAAACTTTATGTATCTTTTGTTACTGAAATTCAAGAAAGTTACAATGGAAAAAATTTCAAGAAAGAACAGCTAGCCTGATTGCAAGCAGGAGTTTCACCAGACAGAAAGTTGCCTTCTAAGGCCAAATGAAAGGGGGAGTTTTTTTTTTTTTTTCATTTCAGAATGGTAGAAGCTAAGAAGTAGGACAATACTAACCTCTAATATCAAGAACTGTATATATAGAGTGATCACTCAATCTTGAAATATTGGAATGCAGAAGGTCCTGTGAAACTTGAGCTTGGGGAAGTTTATGAAAAAGGTACTACTTTATTCAGTGAGTGTAATTTGTGGTACCCTCAACTCCTGAGGGGGCTTCCCAGGTGGCGCTAGTGGTAAAGAACCCACTTGCCATTGCAGGAGATTAAGAGACAAGAGTTCAATCCCTAGGTCGGGAAGATCACCTGGAGAAGGGCACGACAACCCACTCCAGTGTTCTTGCCTGGAGAATCCCATGGACAGAGGAGTCTGGCAGGCTACAGTCCATGGGATCACAAAGAGTTAGACACAACTGAAGTGACTTAGCACAGCACAGCACAGCACAACTCCTGAGGGGGCTTCCCTGGCTCAGAGGTAAAGAATCTGTCTGCAATGCAGGAGAAGGTTTGATCCCTGGATCAGGAAAATCCCATGGAGAAGGAAATAGCAACCCACTGTAGAATTCTTGTCTGGGAAATCCCATGGACAGAGGAGCTTGGCAGGCTATAGTCCATGGGGTTGCAGGAGTCAGACAAGACTTAGTGATTAAACCACCACCACCACAACCCCTGAGAATGATATGAGTAAGGAAAATAAAGATAATCAAAATGTGTTTTTGGCAAGTGGGTGAATAAAACCATAAATTGTTAGTTTTTCATTGTTTATAGAAGGGAGGACCACTTACCTCCCTTATCACATATCCCTGGTGCTGCCTTTGGTAAAAAGTATATGGTAAAACTGCAGCCATGCAATTAAAGGACGCTTACTCCTTGGAGGGAAAGTTATGACCAACCTAGATAGCATATTCAAAAGCAGAGACATTACTTTGCCAACAAAGGTTCGTCTAGTCAAGGCTATGGTTTTTCCTGTGATCATGTATGGATGTGAAAGTTGGACTGTGAAGAAAACTGAGCACGAAGAATTGATGCTTTTGAACTGTGGTGTTGGAGAAGACTCTTGAGAGTCCCTTGGACTGCAAGGAGATCCAACCAGTCCATTCTGAAGGAGATCAGCCCTGGGATTTCTTTGGAAGGAATGATGCAAAAGCTGAAACTCCAGTACTTTGGCCACCTCATGCGAAGGGTTGACTCATTGGAAAAGACTCTGATGCTGGGAAGGATTGGGGGCAGGAGGAGAAGGGGACGACAGAGGATGAGATCGCTGGATGGCATCACTGACTTGATGGATGTGAGTCTGAGTGAACTCCGGGAGTTGGTGATGGACAGGGAGGCCTGGCGTGCTGCAATTCACGAGGTCGCAAAGAGTCAGACAAGACTGAGCGACTGATCTGATCTGATCTGATATGGTAAAAACTCCCTGAGGTTGATCTTATAATTCAGTTCTAATCCTTAAGGCCACCTAAGTGATTTGAGACCTTTAGACTTCATGTGATCCACTTCACCTTGGAATATGGCCTGTGATCCAAGTTTAAGACCAGTAACTAAAATATTAAAGTGAGTGAATAATAATCCCATTTATTCATTCATGCATGTGGCAGATTTGAGGAAGTTTTCCCTAGGCATGATCCCTGTGTGAATTTTAGGACAGATCTGTCACCCAGGGCCAAGGCACAGACAGATAAAACATAAGACACAGAAGGGAGAAAGAACGAGAGAGACAGACTATGGTTTAAAGCAAGTTTACAAAGCAAATGCTGGCAGTGAGGCAGGTGTATGTGTTATGTGTGTTAGTCACTTAGTCATGTCCAACTCTTTGCAACCCCATGGACTGTAGCCTGCCAGGCTCTTCTATTCATGGAATTCTCCAGGTAAAAATATTGGAGTGGCTTGAATGTAGAAAGGAATATAGCAGGCAATAGAAAGACATAGGGGCCATGTTGTTACTGAGTTGCAACCCATTACTGCAATGTGGGAATGCAAATAGATCATATCTCATAAATTTTTAATAATCTAGAAATCTGATTTTTTATGAGAATTTATCATTTTTAAAATAAATCTCTATGGACCAAGCTAAACATATCTGTAAATCAGATATGGGCCACAGATATATCCCTTGGCTAACATGGTCAATTCCCATCCTGAAATCTCCCCAACTCCTTCTCAGAACTGTGCTATGTGATCACTGTGAAGTGCAAGGGAAGCTGGGAACAGTAGGGTTGTGTTTTTTTTAGCAGAGTACATTGTTGTCATGGATAAAATCTGGATTCCATGACTAAAAAAGAAAGGAGGCCACATATCCTAAGAGGAAATATGTGCTATACTTTGAAACACTAGGTCAGGAGAATTCCAGAGATATTCTCCCAGCTCTTGAATGATCTTTGGAGGTCTCTAGGTCAATCTGTTAGCCTGAGTATAAAGTGACTTGAACTGTTTTATAGAACTAAATTAAATTAAAGGACTGAAATTATTGTGCCAAATGTGGCCATTTTCAATATAGTACAGATTTTTGTAAAGTAGAGAAATGGGAAAGAAAAGCTATGCTAAAAATTCCAGGCACACAAATTAAAACTTGAATCCCTGCTTTTGCTGGGACTTTCTTGAGATGACAGATGTACTTCTCTGTCATTGCCCCAGTTTCAAGGCAAGCAAATGTCTGAGAAGTCATTAGATTTAAATTACTTTGGGAAATATCTTTGCAGTCAAAACCTATATGCACCAAGTACACATTTCTCATTTTCATGTCAATGACTATCTTATTTGAAGAGTCTATTGTGCTAATTTTAAAACCCAGAAAGAAAAGGCAGTGATCTATTAGTAATGATGCAGTGATCTTGGGTAAGGATTGATTAAGCTCTCAGAACTACTTTACTTTTTCCTGATTTTAGATTTTCTAACTTCACCTTAAACAACATAATCATAATGCGTCTAACTGAGACACTAAGAAAAATACCAATTTCAGGCTTTCTATACTTTCAAGAGATCTTGGATTCACTGTTTATTTCACCTAGAATTCATTTTCTTTAGATTTTATGATACTCAAATGTGTACTTATCTTTTTATGCCATTCACTGGGAAGAAAGAGAAGTCATTTGCTTCCATTTTTTATAATTTCTAGATTTGTTTACTTTTTAATTTTGTGGGGCTTTTTTTGGATACCTTTGTGAAGTCTTCTTGATTTAACATCTCTAGTTATCAAGATTTTCAAGTACTAGTGATGTCTGAGGAGTTTCTCAATAACAACACAAATCTGCATTTGAACATTAAATCTTTGGTGCTAAAATTGTTTACTCTGGGCCATACGACCAACTCTTCCTGTGCCTTCATCTGTTTTTGTCAAAGAGGGCTGCCAGCTTTTGTAGAGCCAATATTTGTGTTTCAATCTAGCCAAGTCTCTTAGGAGTTCATCCTTCATTAGCCTTCCAGTAAGAGCTGTCAAGGCCCTGCCTTTTCCTACAGTTTTAGGGAATGACTTTTCCTCATCTCCATTTTCCAAAGCAGAAATCAGATGAGAATTATTTTTTCTTTGTCAATCCGGAAGTCTCACTTATATTACATTAGCCTTCAGAAACACGTGCTAATCTTGTGACTCAATCCTTTTTGTAGACTTTTAAGCTCATGGTTCAAGATATAAAACACCCCTCCATTTTGGACAGGCATTGATTTGGGCTGGATATATATAAACAGCTTCTGGGGTTTATCCAATAGTGTGTAAAAAACTTCTCATGCCACCAGAAGTTCAGCAGTAGGCTGACATAGCAGCTGTGCAAGATCATTGCAGCAGGTCAGGGTCTTCTGGAAAGAAGACTCTGCAATGGAGACTGAATGTTGAGGAGTTCTATTGGGATTAACATCTTTGGGGTAAGGAAAGGCAACAGAATTAGGTAAAAGGAAGAAGCTGGGCCATGATGTGGTCACAACAGATCTCTGACCATCATATAGGGAGCTCTAAAGCTGGCCCTTCAGAGTTTTCTGTGCTGGAACAAGAGAGCAGGGCTTTATACCCTCCTCTCAACCAGCATCGTTGGATGCTGGCTGACCATCAGAAGGGCCTGAGATGCGGTGTGGGGTCTGTCTCCAGGTAAGGACAATTTCCAGTGAGGGCTAACAGGTGAGGGACACCTGCTATCAAGAGTCTCGGCAGTGGGGATCAAAGACCAGTTCTGAGGGGAGTTTATGCTGTTACAGCACAATATCCACCGCAGATGTCAATGGCCCAGGCTCCTTTTTCCTTTCTGCTCTGCCATTCTAAGCATGTCCTTTTACGTTCATGATTGGTTCATGATCGGTTCATGATCTCAAGATAGCTACTTCACCCCTAGTCTTATTTCTGTTCTCTGGGTAGGAGCAAGAAGGAAGCCAAAAGGAGGAAAAGGTAGCACCTATATCAGAAAAGCAACTATTTCCCAGAAATGTTCAACAATCTTCTGTCTCACTGGAAACTGTTGTCATATGACTATTCTAGCTGCAAACAATGCTGAAAAATGTGTTTTAGCCAGACACACTACTGCTTTGACCAAAATCAGAGATCAGAGGTTTTTTAAGGAAAAGAAGAAAATAGATACTGACATTAGCAACTAACAGTTCTCCTAAACTATTTGATTTTCAAGAAGACTTAACTTCCATCGTCAAGCGGTTCGTGACTCCTCAAGGAATTTTTTCATATTTTGTTACAAGAACTCACTTCTCTATCTTAATCGTGTACTAGTTATATTCTAATACCTCTCTCTGTAGTCACTGGAGGTTTGACTTCTTTTTCTAATAGTCATGTTTACCTCAAAATACTAACTCTTAAACTTCTTTCTGTATACTCCATCACTTTTCCCTTTTACACTTTCTCTCTCTTATGCATCCGTGTATACAGACATACACAATTTCACTATTTCTGTGCTGTTGGGAGAGATGGTAACAAACAATCATCCTTAGCTTCTTGTCAGAGCTGCATCAAATTAAGGTACATCTAGAGATAAGGAAGAAGAAAGACCTTGTCAAAAGAAACACACAAACAACAGAGATATAACAAGTGCAAGATAGGAAAACCTGCCAAAGAAGAATTTACCAGGACTAGGACTGCCAGATTTAGCAAATCAAAATAGAAGATACTCAGTTAAATTTGAATTTCAAATAAACAGAGAATAAGTTTTAGTATAAGCAATGTTTGTATCCGCCTGAAATGTGTATGTTAAATCCTGATGACCAATGTGATGGGATTTAGAGGTGGGGGTCTTTGGAGGTGATTAGGTTACAAGGATAGAGCTCGCCTCATGAATGAGGTTGTGGTGGTGCGGGTTCAGTCGCTAAGTTGTGTCTGACTCTTGTGACCCCATGGACTGTAGCCCACCAGGATCCTCTGTCCATGAGATTCTCCAGGCAATAATACTGGAGTGGGTTGCCATTTCCTTCTCCAGGGGATTTTCCTGACCCAGGAATCAAACCCAGGTCTCCTGCATTTCAGGCAGATGATTTACCAACTGAGCTAGACTCCAGAGAGCTCCCTTGCTCCTTCTGCCAAATGGGGTTACAATGAGAAGATGTTCATACCTGAACCAGGAAGTGGGCTATCACTAGTCACTGATTCTGCCAGTGTCTTGACCTTAGACTTTGCAGTCTCCAGAATTGTGAAAAATAAGTGTCTGTTGTTTAAGCCACTTAATCTATGATATTCTGTTATAGTAGTCCAAACAAAAACAATATCCCTAATATGTTTGACATACTAAAAGTTTGTTTACTGTTTATCTGAAACTCAAATTTAACTGGATATCCTGAATTTTATCAGGCCACCCTAACTAGGAGGAGTAGTGTCCCTATCACATGGTTAGAGTCTGTCACTGTGCCCATTTCCATACTGACTTCCAAGCCACTGACTTTACTCCTCACTTGGAACTATCCCACAAACCTCTAACCTTAGAACCACTGTCCAATGTCTCTGGAGACTTGTTAATTAATGCTGTTAAATGGAAGCTCTATTTTGCAACAAATTACATTTTTAATATTTCTTGGAGCACAGATTCCCTAGACTATATGGATATTTTTCAAGTGGGTCTCTGAATCCACTGAAATTATATGGAAAATTTTGTGTTTAGGCTTATGTACATTTTTCTGGGGAGGAGGCCCATAGCTTTCATCTCACTCTAAAAGGAGCTATAGACTCAAAATAGTTCATTCCCAAGCAGAGGGCACTGAGAAAACACCAGGCAGTCTGTTAATCTTTCCTGCTTATTCTATTTAGGGACAGAAGAAATATCAGTCATGGAACAAATGCATTAGAACTTTTCTGGATAGGGAAATATGGGGCAAATAGGAGAATTTTCCATTTCTTTATCAGTCCAAAATCAATTACAGAGTTGGACATTAGTCAGAAAGATTTTTCAGCAAAGCCTCTTAATTTCAGAAATCACCCACACTGGTTTCTCAGCACCTCTGTGGGTGAAGTTTCTCTCCTTTAACTGTCAAGCTGTTGCAAAGGATAGATATTAGGAGCCACCGCACTTCCTGATTGACCCCTGGTCTTTGGAGGAGCAAATTAAGGAGTTTATTTGTGGTTAAGTCCTGTAGACATGACTTTGTCATTACTTCTTTCTCTTCAGTGTCTTATCTATTCAGAGTGCTTGACAGTGAAGACCTCCTATTATGATTCTTGGCTTCTTATTTGGGTTTATGGTTTTTGTTTGTTTGTTTTTTATAGGATATGCTACAAACTAACAAGCATAGAGACAGTCTTGGAATCTAATGTCTAAAAGCAGAATATTCCATGCTTCTTCATGCTCCCTTCAGCTTCCAGGGCATGGCATGGTCTAATCCTTGAAGTCTTGTTCTCTCCTAACAAGTTTCCTGAATTCATGTGCTCATAAGTGACATATTCCCTGTACCATGGCAAATTGTCAGGAAAGCCCCCAGACACATCTTCAGGATTCTCCAATGGTCCCTGGCATACCACTATTAACTACATCCCAGAGTGGGTTATGTCCAGTATACTATGAGCATCTTGAAGGAACCATGTCTTATTTGACTCTCCCCCAACTCCTACCTAACCCCGGATCTAGTTTAGTGCCATAAATAAAGCAAGGAGACACAAATGCTTGTTTACTTATTGAATGAAGGATGGATGGATGGATGCATAAATTAATGAATGAGTGAAAGCTGTATAAGTCTACAAGAAACAGGCTTCAGATACCTTATATACATGCAAGCATGTTCAGTTGTGTCTGACTCTTTGCAACCCCATGGACTGTAGCCCTGCTAGGCTTTCTGTCTATGGAATTTCCCAGGCAAGAATACTTGAGTGGTTTGCCATTTCCTTCTCCAGGGGATCTTCCCAACCAGGGGATTGAACCTGTGTCTCTTGTGCCTCCTGCATTGCCCACAGATTCTTTACCACCAAGCCACTGGGAATTTCTCTCAGATACCTTTAGGAAGGGCTAATATCAATCTCCCTGTTCTAAATGCAGGTTTCTCCCCTGAGGAGTCAACACAGAATTATTTCATTCCTCTCCAGCCTCTGGAAAGATGAAGCATATTTAAAATTTGTATTCTACTCCTGAGCAATTTTGTTATCTTTTATTTTGAAGATTCTGGTGAATTGATTTTGGAAAGAAAAAGAGAAGACAGTTTCCAAAATCCTAGATCTACCTAAAAACATAGCCCGTCAGGGTCACTAACTCAGGATCAAGGATCAGAAAAGACTTCTGGGAGGCTCCCAGATGGATAGGTTTAAATAAACAGGATAACTAGTATAGGAGCAGAAGGTGAAATCTGTGTTCCGAGCAGAGAAACCCTATACAGGTGTATAGTCTAAGGATGAGAGGCTCCTTGGCACATTTGACATAGAAGAGAGAGGGTTTATAAGCCAAATTAAGAAGTACCACACTTAGACATGGGCAATTCCTTAAGCACCCCCACTCCTATCCCTACCACCCTGAGCCCAACCTGGACCCATGACTCAAGAGCCTGTGCTTTGGAGGGCCTTTTCCAAAAATTTCCAAGTCCCTGTCTAGTGTTTTGAACTAGTTGAGTATGACAGTATCAGAGCCCAGACTGGGACCTGCACAGACTCTCCGTGTCTCTCCTTTGTGTGGCTCTTAATCTTCTACCCCATTTTTGGGGGGTTGACCAGATGCCCCAGGACTCATACTATGGGATTTTCCTGGAGCCCAAGAACCAAGTAATGGCTTCAGAATGTCAGTCTGGCAAGCAGATTGCTCCTGCTAGAAGATGCAGTATTTCTTGTGTGAGATCACGTGAGCTTAGGTCATCAGAATGGTGATGACAAACTGATTTTGGATGACTCAAACTGTTTATGTAGATAGAGATCCCAGAAGAGATATTTGCCCAGAGTCTGCACACTCTATGGGCAGCTTTGTTAAGGAATTTGGACTTAATGCCAAAAGAAAGAGGAAAGATCAAACAGTATTACCGCAAAGATCCTTTTGTCTAAATCTTTTTCAATTAAAACTTTTTTTATTGTAGTAAAATAAATATAACATAAAATTTACCATTTTAAAGTGTACAGTTTAGTGGTATCAACATTCTTGTGCAACCATTAAACTCTCATTTGATGTAGTAAGAAATTAAAACTGACTTGTCCATGGTCACACAGGTGGTTCCTGAAAGAGCCCTGCATTGAGGAATCAGTGCTTTCCCACTTTTCCAGTTCATTCATTTTATGGGTAAGGGAACTGAATGCAGAAAGGCAGAGTAATCTTACCCAAGTCAGAAGTAGGACTAGTGAGATCTCCAGGTTAGTGCTCTGCTTCCTCCACCTCCCTACTTCAGGCCGCCCTCACCATTTTCCTTCCCCACTTCTTTCAACCAGGAATTCCAAGCCTTCTTGCACCAAAAATGTGAGTTTCTCACGGCCAATTATCACCTAAAACGATTTTCTAAATGGGTACTTGGGGGCGTCAAATCCATTGGCTGCAATATGTCTTCACACCAGACTTCAGTAGTTTGTCAGTTATGGATTAAAGAAACTACTTGCCATGCTTTCCCATCACTGCTAAAGTTCTTCATACATTGTTTTTGGCTGTAAATCAAGTTTAAGGAATCGGAAGCATAATTTAGGTCATTTCCAATGTACTATAGACACTGAAATTAGTTTGCTTAAAAATATGGTCATTTAAAAGTGTCTGGCACACAGTAGGTGATGAGTAAGTATTTGTTGAAAAGTGAATGCAGGTATTTTTCATTGGGTTTTTTCCTCCACTTAACAATTAAGGTATAATTTATATGCAGGAAAACTTATCCTTTTAGTATACAGTTCTGAGAGATAAGACAAGCATTTACAGTCATGTAACCACTACAACAATCAAGATATATAATAGGTCTGCTGCTGCTGCTGCTAAGTCACTTCAGTCATGTCCGATTCTGTGTGACCCCATAGACGGCAGCCCACCAGGCTCCCCCGTCCCTGGGATTCTCCAGGCAAGAACACTGGAGTGGGTTGCCATTTTGCCATCCTCTAACTTCGCCCTTGCCCTTTTATAGTCAAGCCCTTCCCCTGCCCTCTCATTTATGCAAGAATGTTATAAATGAAATCATATATTATGTAGCCTTTTGACTGTGGCTTGCTTCACTTAGCACAATGTTATGTAGGTTCTTTTATGTTGATGCATATGAGCTGCAACAGCAGCTCATTCCTGCTGTATGTTGTATCACTGTATATATTATCGTAGCTTATCCATCTCCCAATTGAAAGGTATTTGGGTGGTTCCAGATTTCATTATGCATTGAACTTTAATTTGTTTTTATTTAAGTGTCTATCAAGCATCTGGAGCGATGAGAAGAAGGCATCCTCAAACCTTTAGCTCATATTAGTTTACATGTTTGTTGTGATATGTGTTGGAACTGGTAAAGACATTAGAGTTAAGACCAAGTGTAAGTAGAGCTTCCTGATAGCAAAACAAGAGACATAATGCAAAGCATAATCGCAGGTCCTGAGAGCTGTTTGGCCCTCATCCTGTATCAACTTTGGAATCTTGGTGAGTGTTTACCATTTTTCTGACCAACTTGCCTCTTGTGAATGGGAATATCCTGCCCTCATACTGGGAGAAACACCACGTTATCAGACCTGCCCACTTTCCAACTATCTTTGTGGCCATGGCAAGTCAGATGACTTCAGGTCCACCAACCAAATGTCATGCAGGACACTTTGGTTTGTAAAAGAACAAAGGGGGTCTGTTTTTTGGGGAGGGTGGCAGTGAAGATGTTTGGTTTCTGGGAGCAGTAAGATGGCATTCTAGCACCAATGCTCAGCATGGCCAATGCTATCTATGGTGTCTGTGGCTGGTAGCAACACTGCCTAAAGAGGCCATTTGTTGCAACTAAGAGCACTACTATCTCAGTAGAGAGGGCCAGTAACTGAGCTTTCTCTTCTACAAAATAGATAAAAATTTCCCACCTATTTGTGAATAACTGTTGAGGATATTTCCCTGTAATTGCACACAGTAGTCTCTCTCCAGAGAAGGCAATGGCACCCCACTCCAGTACTCTTTTGCCTGGAAAATCCCATGGATGGAGGAGCCTGGTAGGCTGCAGTCCATGGGGTCACTAAGAGTCGGACATGACTGACTTCACTTTCACTTTTCACTTTCATGCATTGGAGAAGGAAATGGCACCCCACTCCAGTGTTCTTGCCTGGAGAATCCCAGGGATGGGGGAGCCTGGTGGGCTGCCATCTATGGGGTCACACAGAGTCGGAAATGACTGAAGTGACTTAGCAGTAGCAGCAGTCTCTCTCTCTTTTTTTTAAGATTCACCTAAAAACTTGCACTTACGTTTTGTGAATTGCTAGGCTTCCCCTACAAATGCATTTTTTATCTTACAGGCATCATGAGTCAAGCAGTTGATTTGGTGGTGGTTATCTTATAGGCTGTTAGATCAGAGCCAAATGTGTGGCAGTCGGCAGTCACAGAGACCTTAAGACATGTATTTTTTATTCTAAATTACTTGTACTTTTATTTTTAAACTTTCGAAAAACTCTTATTTCTGGTTTCCTCACTTTTAAAAGTTTATGCGATAAGGAAAAATGGAGCACTATCTAAGCTCCCAGAAAACTCAATTATATGCCATGTATATACAGGCATGCCTTGTTTTGTTGTATTTTGCAGATTTTGCATTGTTCACAAATTGAAGGTTTGTGATAACCCTGCATCAAAACAAATCTACTGGTGCAGTTTTTTCATCAGCATTTGCTCACTTTTTGTCTCTATGTCACATTTTGGTAATTTGCACAATCTTTCAAACATTCAAATTATTATTACAATTGTTATGGTGATATACATAACAATTATTACAATTGTTATGGTGAATTAATGACTTTTAATGTTACTGCTGTGTTACAATATGAATTGTTGAAGGCTTGGATGATGGTTGGCATTTTTAGCAATAAAGAATTTTTAAATTAAGACATGTACATTGTTTTTGAGATGTAATGTTATTGCACACTTACTAGACTACAGTATATATTGTTACTCCAGGCTTCAGCAATATGTGAACCATGAACTTCCTGATGTTCAAGCTGGTTTTAGAAAAGGCAGAGGAACCAGAGATCAAATTGCCAACATCCGCTGGATCATGGAAAAAGCAAGAGAGTTCCAGAAAAACATCTATTTCTGCTTTATTGACTATGCCAAAGCCTTTGACTATGTGGATCACAATAAACTGTGGAAAATTCTGAAAGAGATGGGAATACCAGACCACCTGATCTGCCTCTTGAGAAATTTATATGCAGGTCAGGAAGCAACAGTTAGAACTGGACAAGGAACAATAGACTGGTTCCAAATAGGAAAAGGAGTACGTCAAGGCTGTATATTGTCACCCTGTTTATTTAACTTATATGCAGAGTACATCATGAGAAACGCTGGACTGGAAGAAACACAAACTGGAATCAAGATTGCCAGGAGAAATATCAATCACCTCAGATATGCAGATGACACCACCCTTATGGGAGAAAGTGAAGAGGAACTAAAAAGCCGCTTGATGAAAGTGAAAGTCGAGAATGAAAAAGTTGGCCTAAAGCTCAACATTCAGAAAACGAAGATCATGGCATCCAGTCCCATCACTTCATGGCAAATAGATGGGGAAACAGTGGAAACAGTGTCAGACTTTTTCTGGGCTCCAAAATCACTGCAGATGGTGATTGCAGCCATGAAATTAAAAGACGCTTACTCCTTGGAAGGAAAGTTATGACCAACCTAGATAGCATATTCAAAAGCAGAGACATTACTTTGCCAACAAAGATTTGTCTAGTCAAGGCTATGGTTTTTCCCGTGGTCATGTGTGGATGTGAGAGTTGGACTGTGAAGAAGGCTGAGCGCCAAAGAATTGATGCTTTTGAACTGTGGTGTTGGAGAAGACTCTTGAGAGTCCCTTGGACTGCAAGGAGATCCAACCAGTCCATTCTGAAGGAGATCAGCCCTGGGATTTCTTTGGAAGGAATGATGCTAAAGCTGAAACTCCAGTACTTTGGCCACCTCGTGCAAAGGGTTGACTCATTGGAAAAGACTCTGATGCTGGGAGGGATTGGGGGCATGAGGAGAAGGGGACGACAGAGGATGAGATGGCTGGATGGCATCACTGACTCAATGGACATGAGTCTGGGTGAACTCCGGGAGTTGGTGATGGACAGGGAGGCCTGGCATGCTGCGGTTCATGGGGTCGCAAAGAGTCGGACATGACTGAGCAACTGATCTGATCTGATCTGAAACATTACTTTAACACGTACTGGAAAACCAAAATATTTTTGTGACTCACTTTATTGAAATATTTGCTTTATTGAGGTGGTCAGGGACCAAATCTGCAATAGCTCTGTGGTCTACCTGTCTCTTTCTCTGTGTATACAATCCATAGAGTCAGACATGACTAAAGTGACTGAGCAAAGCACACACACACATATATATATATATATATGTATATATACACACATATATATATATGCTGCTAAGTCACTTCAGTCGTGTCTGACTCTATGTGACCTGAGACAGCAGCCCACCAGGCTCCCCCATCCCTGGAATTCTCCAGGCAAGAACACTGGAGTGGGTTGCCATTTCCTTCTCCAATTCATGAAAGTGAAAAGTGAAAGTGAAGTTGCTCAGTCGTGTCCGACTCCTAGCGACTCCATGGACTGAAGCCTACCAAGCTGCGCCGTCCATGGGATTTTCCAGGCAAAAGAGTACTGGAGTGGGGTGCCATTGCCTTCTCCATATATATATATATGTATGTATGTATATAACTTGTTGTTGTTCTTTAGTTGCTAAGTCCTGTCTGACTCTTTGCGACCCCACGGACTGTAACTTACCAAGCTGCTCTGTCCATTAGATTTCCCAGATGAGAATACTGGAGCGGGGTTGCCATTTCCTTTTCCAGGGAATCTTTCTGACCCAGGGATTGAAATTGCGTCTTCTGCTTGGCAGGCAAATTCTTTACCACTGAGCTACCTGAGAAACCCTATATCTGTATGTAACTGGTGAGAAATTTCAAACTGTTCAGAAAGGTACAAAATGAAAATAAAAGCTTCTTGCCTTTACTAAAGCTCATTCTCCCAAAGATAACTACATTTCCTTCAAGGAAAAAAAGTGCATCTGTGAGCATTTAAGATTACATTTGCTTACATTTACACAAAAGATATCATGCTGTACATAATTTTCTGTACCCCCCTTTTTTTTTTTTTTACCTAATAATATGTCTAAGAGATCTTTTGATATCAGCATATATAGAGGGTACAGAAGGAAATGGCAACCCACTCCAGTGTTCTTGCCTGGAGAATTCCATGGACAGAGGAGCCCAGTGGGCCACAGTCCATGGGATTGCGAAGAGTCAGACACTACTGAGCGTCTGAGCACGTATAGAAGCACTTCTTTTTAAATATCTCCCTAATAGTCTATCTTGTTAATGTACATAATTAACTGGTCCTCTAAAGAATGAACACTTTGGTTTTCTACAGGCTTTCACTATTACAAAAAATTTTGCAATGAATGTCCACAAACCTATATCTTGGTGAAATTTTGCAAGTAAATTCCTAGGATTGAAATTGAGAGACAAGTTGGTATAAGACTTGAAGGATTTGATAGATGTTGCTAAATTGTCCTCCAGGAAACTAGCAGCAAATTAATACTCCTATATGTATTTTATCAGCGTTTCCATTTCCATGTATTCTCATTATCATTGGATATCATCAATCATTTAAATTTTTACCAATAGGGGAAAATGGTACCTCTTGTCTTAATTTCCATTTATTTAATTATATTTTCAGATTATAATTATAATTTTAATTTATTTAAAAAATCTTTAGATGAATCTATTTCTGGAACCTATTTTAATGCCTTTTTGAATTAATATGGCCTATAAAAACCTATATGTATTCCATTTCTTTAGAACATTTAAAAAGCACTGTCCTGTCTCTAAATCAGTGGTGTGCCATCTTGACTGCACACTTGAAACACCTGGGTTGCTTTTAAAAAAACCTTTGCCTGGGCCTTATCCTAGACCAATGAAGTCAGAATCTCTGGGAGTGGGGCCCAGCTTTGACATTTTTAAAAAGCTTCTCACATGATTCACAAGCACAACCAAGGTTGAACACCACTGCTCTAAATGTATTATAATGGACTTTACAAATGCCATGTTTAAAAGGTTTAAGGCTCAAGTCCTGGATGGTAATAGCTGAATGTATAAAAGCAAAACATTTTCTAAACTGCACTTTTTTTTCAAACAGGGTCTGATATTCCTAATGGTGAAGGGACAGCCTCCTTGCTCAGCCTCCATTTCACTGTATACCAATCTGTATAGCCAGTATTTCAGTAGGAAATGACAAACTCACACTTCACAAATTAATAATTGATGTGACCAAACCACAGAGACTCACTAGCAGAATGGTGATTAATATCTTTATGATCAAAGGTGTAAGAACACCTTCCTGTTGAGTTATGACTGTAAATGGCTCACCATCCATGGAGAAAAAGAAAAGATTATCATAAAGAAAGAAAGCCACCGCCACCTCCTGTGAAGAAGGCCCTTTAAAGTTTACTTGTCACTCTTCAGCTTCCCTGGTTCCTGTGACAAGTGTGTCAGAAGCTGTCTTTGCTTTCACTAGAGCTAAACCAGCAAATACTTAATAGGAGAAAAACTGTCTAGGAAATGATCCAGTTTATTGATTCAACTTGAATTTTCTATGATATCAGGAAAGATCAGGAAAAGTAGTAACAGTAACTCTTTTATAAAATTTATAAATGTATTTGCATTTAAAAATGCAAAATCAGATAATGTGAGTGAGAAAAGAATTTTTTAATTCTCGTAATTTAGTTGCTTTTGATTTCTAGACTCATACTAATGTCTGTTTTCTCCCATTCTCCAAAAGAACCAGATTACATTTTAAAAAATTGTTAATAGCAATGATTAAAACATAGAGATCTTTTAAAAATACATTGAAGGATTAAAAACTAAGAAATCACTACTAACTAACTCTATAATATTTTAAAGAAAATATTTGGAACTTAGCTTCTTTAATTGAATTTATTCTCTTATGATTTATGTACAGTATATTGCAAACATTTAAAGTGTTTAATTCAATGACTTTTTAACAGATACACTCCTGAAATCACCATAATCATGATAAAGAACTCCCTCATTTCCCAAAGTTTCCTTATGCAACTTTGCAGTCCCTGGCCTCCAGGCCCCTTCCGACCTGCTTCCTGTCTCTATAGATTTGTATGAATGAAATGATACAGTGTGTACTGTTTCTTGTGGCTTCATTTTACTCAGCATAATGTCTGTGAAACATATTCTCCTTTATTGCAGAGAGCTACTCCACTGGTGGGTGTGCTCCAGTTTCTTTTCCCATTTACCTGATAAATTTTGCAGTTGTTTCCAGTCTTGGGCTGCTGTGAGTAATACTTCTGTGAATACTCTGGGACTAGCACTTGTACAAAAAATAAACAATATACTTTTCAGATGTTAGTGTTAGTGTATATATCAAGCTCTAATGCACAAATATAGTTCTGTTGATTTGGGAGGGGCATTTTATAAGCCTCTAATACTATGATTTCCATGAAATATGAGATGGCTTTTTACTCTCCCAGATTCCTCTGTCCCCAGACAAAATATCTTTCAGATTGTACACACACGGCTCTGCTGGTGCCATTTATATCATGATGCACCATCTGCTCAACTGTGTGTGGCAATGAACGTCTTTAACCAGTTCCTTTTCAATGAGGCCAGAATATTTCCTCTTGCCTGTCCATTCCCTGATATTAATCATGATGACTTCATCTTTTCAGAAGTCACTCCCATCATTATTCTGTCATGTTTAAGAAAATTCACTGGCACCCCTTGCCAGTTCTCTACCTGCATGTAAAACTCTCCGTGGATGGGTCTCCACACGAGGAAGCCAACACATTTCTCATAGCTCTCAGACATGATCCAGCCTCTCTGCCATCTTCACAATGTCTCATAGGTGCTTTTCCTGACTCTGCTCTTACCCTTCCTAACTTCCTTCAAACTCTCTTCTCGTCCTCACTTTAGCATCTGACTTTGTGGAGTTAGTCCTTACTGAATTCCTAAAATCCTATTATGTTATTCTGTAATTCTAACACTCACTCTTCACTTATTTCCCTTGTATCTGTATAATCTCCTGAATTATAGTTTGATCTCCCTTTACAAAAACAAAATGACAAATTTGTAAAATATCTTGGTCCCCGTATGCCCTCCTAAACTCTTAATACTGTATAATTGTCATAATTGTCACAAACCAAACTGTCTTTGACTTCACTTTGATCATGCAAACGATTTACTTCATTTAATGTGAGATCTCTTTATTGCTCAGTGCTTAGGTAAACTGAACCAAAACTTAAGCCACAAGCCAAACTCTGGCTCCCAGTTTTGAATTATTGAAACCTGCCCTTGGATGAAATAATAAGATGATGATTTTCAGAAGAGTTTTTCAGAAACAAAGGTCAGTGATGTAAACCTTTGGAGATCCTGATGGGCCCAGATCCAACACAGGTGCATCCCATAGTCAGGGAAAACTCAGCAAGGGAAAGAAGGGAGATGCTGATTTCAACAATTCCTTTTAGCAGAGTGTATCAAACCTGAGTAGACTGAGAAGGCTATTTTTAAACACCCTTTACTTTGTGCCTGATTTATAGGCAGACACTAAAAATATTAATAAGTAAAACTGGTGCAGATCCATGAAGATGATGAGCTTTCAATTTCTGGAGCCACAAGGTGACAGACTGCCATGAAGATGCCTGCATTCTCATGATATCCTGGACGGATCCAACTTTAAAGAAGAAAACATTGGTATTTAAAATCCCAGTTTGGCATTTAACTGTGTTAAATCATTCTGTTACACTGGCATCACTTAAATAGCCTTAAAAAGGAATTAAAAAATAGATTGTATTACATATCACAGCAGCTTTAATACAAATGCTCTAAGCCCAAAGGAAATTATGTCCTCTGCAAATTGTTTCCCTGGTATTGGCTTTCTTTCGGGTCTCTTAATCTCATCTTATATAGCTATATTGATGTAGGTCAAAGGTTGATTTAAAAATGACTGTATTATCATGGCAAATGCAAGAAAAACAGTGTCTGAAGTAGTGTATCAATGGGAGAAATTTAATCAAGGAAAACAAGAGATGGCAAACAGAATTGTTCCCAAACCAATTTACCAACCTATTCTTGCCAGGAAAACCAGGTGCGGTCCTTAAGCACATAACTTGGGCATATCATTATAATAATTAAAAATAGAAATGTCAAAGTGTGGTATAGCTACTTGGAAAAAGTTTGGCAGTATTGAATAAAGCTAAAGATACACATACTTAAATTATCCAGCAATCCATCCCCAGGCATAAACTCTGCAGAAACACATGCTATGTGCACCAAAAGACTTAATATAAGAATCTTCATAGCAAGCAGCATTTCTTGTAGTAACTTTTATGGAAACAGTCCATTAACAGGGAAATGGATAAATAACCTGTGACATAGTCTCACAATGGAATACCACACAAGAAAGATATTTTAGACACATTTTAGTATGTTTGTTACATTTAATTTTTTTTTAAGCAAGAAAAATGGGAATAATATGTTTTAGGTTTCTTGACAAGATTATTTTTGCCCTATACATTGTCAAGGGAATTCAACAATAAATCTATTGCTGGATTTAATATGTGTGTGTATTTTTAAAATTGAAACACTGCACACTTTGTCAATTCTCACTGAAAATTTCTATTTACTCCTATTCTCTAAGTGATTACATTTTCCAAACAAGAATTAATAGGCCAGAATTAAAATATGAATTAAAAAAAAAAGAAAACTAGCGCTGTCTTTGAGCCAAATGGGGAAAAAAAGTGAAAATAATGTTTGGAAGTCGTCACTGGAGCATTCCAAGGATTTACATTTCTAGACTATTCAACAGGGACCAACCTGTGAGATCATGAGCTCTTGTGTATGACCGTCTTTAGTTGATCATTCATCTCAAATCACCTAATCCACTATTTGCCCTTTGTCTTGTGGGCACCCAGCATGAGGGTATATGGATTATTGATCTAATCACGGGCCTTGGAGAGGAACATTCTGAGTCCCAGACCCAGGAGAGCTACCACCTTACCGAGCACCCATGGGTTACATTGACTTCATGTTTTCTTTTTCTCTCCAATAAATTGAGGTGATGATTTTAGTCTGCTTTGCTGTCTCAGTCGGAGAAGGCAATGGCACCGTACTCCAGTACTCTTGCCTGGTAAATCCCATGGACAGAGGAGCCTGGTAGGCTGCAGTCCATAGCGTTGCTAGGAGTCGGACATGACTGAGCAACTTCACTTTCACTTTTCACTTCCATGCATTGGAGAAGGAAATGGCAACCCACTCCGGTATTCTTGCCTGGAGAATCCCAGGGATAGGAGAGCCTGGTGGGCTGCCATCTATGGGGTCGCACAGAGTCGGACACGACTGAAGCTACTTAACAGCAGCAGCAGCTATCTCAGTATATGGAAACAATATTTGAAGGTCCAAAAAAAAATTAATTTCAGTTGAAAATGTCTTCTTTTATGGGTAGATTTTAACACATTCATGAGAGAGTTTTATTTTTCAGCTTTTGTGTTTCTGGCATTTTTCAAGGATTTTTATTCTTGTATTCATTTAAAGAAACTGACTTCACTGGCTTTCTCCTTTCTCCTTATGGGTAGATTTCAACACTATAATGAAACAGTTTTGTTTTTTAGCTTTAGCTGGGTTTTGGCACTTTTTCAAAGACTTTCATTATTTCATTCATTATCAAAGTGATAATGATCTCTCCCTTTTCTTCCTACACCCCATGGAATTTGGAATTACATTTGGTGGGTGAAAGAGAGTATAAACCAGAGCAAGAGTGAAGGAGACAAAACCAGCACAGAGAACAGTTTTATAGGTCGATGTACTGTCAACTTGAAAGGACAACAGAAGACCATAAAAAGTTGTCACTTTACAAATTAAAATGAGATTTTTGACTCTTTCTATATTTTTTTTCCAGTGCTATTTATGCATTAGACAGAGACACTTTTCCATTTCTTTCAAGATTAAAGTATTACTGTCAAGCTGGGAGAGATCCAAGGAAAATAGCTATGCAGAATGGATTCAGAGACATTATAAGAAACCCTAATATTTTAATATAGAGAATCAAGATATTTGATCTATAGAAAAATTCCAAAACAAACAGGCCTAGATTTTTCTTTCTATCTATAACCATTTTTGCATTAGAGACACCTTTGAGAGTCTATAGAAAGTTATGAATGGTACATCACCCAATAAAAATGTGCATAGGCAAAAAATATTACATACACTGTCAGAGGATTCACAGATACGCTGAAGCCCATCCACCTATTGCAACCCTTCAACTAAAGATCTGAAGCTCTAGAGCAATGGGGCCCTGGAGTTCATTTAGGCCTCAGAAATCTCCAAAAACACATACCTGCGTATTTTCCCTCAGCTTTGCTCCCGCTTGTGCAACTCTACTAGTCTCTTTACCTGCATTTTGGCCTGTGCGTCTACTCATATCATCAGCTCACTGACTCTGCATTACAGTCCAGCTTTCCAAATCTGATTCTTTCAGGTGATCATTGTCCTTGTAGAGGGTATCTCTTAGGGTCAGCATCTCTCCTCTGAGCTAATTGGCTTTGACTACCTTTGACTTAGAAGAAGTGTCTCAGAAGGAGGCTGGGAATGGCCAATCTTCTGATATTTGTCCTGTCCTCCATTTTGCCCAAGGATCTCATGACACTATGTAAAAATAACCCCAAGTATATACCTATGAAGCTAGGATAATATGAAAATAAAATTTTGTGCTGTGGACCACTATACACCAGTAGTGAGTCAACGGTAAGTTTGAGACTAGAATTTGTCATATTGTTGATACGTTCTGAATATGATGCCTATGAACATTAGTGCTACACAGAATAGATGTGCTGAGAAGCAAAATGTAAGCAAGCTTTACCAAAAGTTTTTAAAATGTTATGCTGGTGATTCTACTACATCAGTGCAGGTTCATCAGTGATGACAAGTTTATCATTCTTGTAATGAGAGAGGCTACACAGGTGTCGATGCAGGAGGTATATAGGAAATCTCAGTGCCTTTCTCTCAATTTAGCTATGAACCTAAAACAGCTCTTAGGTTGTCTGCTCCCCTCAGTTGAAAGATACTGGGGATTGCTGGTTGGAAGACACTGGGGTTTGTTCAGTTGAATGACACTGAGTGGTCTGGACTGAGTGAGTGAGTGAAAGGATGATCTGCTGCCTTACTTCAATTCAACTGCTTTAATAGAATTTGTTGAGATAAAAATAAATATATTACACAAAAGCTTTGCACTAAAGAAGAAGGACAAGACTTCTCCCAGTCAATACTGGATTTCTCAGGAGACTAAAAATTTTACCAGAAATGCTGAAGACAGAGTCCTTGTACTATGGAGCGGTTCCATAGACCCACTCTTTAATTAAAGGGCTTGATCATCCAGGGATCACGTATAAGAATTGGCCATTCAGTGATCCAACCATCCATGGTGGTCTTAGACCACCAAAGGGAGTAACAAGACATGTAAGAGGGCTGAAATGACTCTAGGGTGATGCCTAGAGGAGTTAAGATCACAAGAAGCACACTGGCCACCACACAATTTCATTAGCAGATTTTATCCTTGCAAATTCAACTTTAAAGTGGGAAATAGAGCCTCTCGAACAGAGAAATGAGAGGCATCAGAAAGTCAACCTCCAACTCAGTCAATTTTATGTATGTCCAAAACTTATACATACAAGCACTTACTTAACCAGGAATCAAAGGAAAATCTTGCCATGAAAATGGCCAAGATGGGTTCTTTTATTGCATACACAGTTGTTAGAGAAACCTGGCTTGATAAAACATCTTTTCAGAATTCTGACCCTGAGAGAACAAGTCCCTCTAGGAGAACTTTGTTTTTTCTCCCTGTGCCTTGAGATCAAGGCTCTCAGGAACACTTATTTTATCTAGACCATCTCTAATTCCTGAGAACCAGAAGTAAAAACAGGTGGGAAAGAAGCCTTTTAAAATTTAACTTATTCCAACTGTTATTTATAAACTAGTAGGTTTTATATTTGTAATACCTGATTCATGACTAAGTTTTAAAATAAAGCATGAGATTTCTGGCTGTGTCTATCTACATATCTGTGAGTATGGTATTATTAAAATTAATTTGTAAATAAGCTTTAAATTGACTTAAAGGAAATTAAGCATTTATACAAATGCTCAGAAATATAAAGGTAAACTAGCCAGAATGAATTTCAGGTTCATGTGGGAACTGGGAAATATTCAATATTAAATTAATATATGGTATTAAAGTTTGTTGATTTAATTAATATAGACATATCTTTAGAGTCATCAATATTAAGTATCATATCTTTATTGTACCTAGGATTAATAAAAATCAAATAAGATCTTGTTATATTTGTTGCAAATTTGTCAGCAAGCAAACAAAACTTGGTAGATGAAATATTTTATAAATAAATGTAAATGAGATGAGATTTTTTGAACTGTTTATGGAATAATTGTTTTAGTAGTGTCTACTTAAAAATAATCTCACTTGATATTTTTTAACTTGAAATTTTAGAATTGTGCTAAATTAAGTTAAATGATGGAAGTTTATTGAACAGTTAGGTCATTTTCAAATAAAACAAGATGCCAAAACATTAAGTACTGAACATTGTTTCAGGAAAGAGGAAACTAAAGGCATTTAGGACTGTTAATAAATACATTTTGTGCCACACTGAGATATTTTCTATAAGAAAGAACTTGTTTTTAGAAATTATTATTGGTACTTATGCATGCCAATCTCTAGAATGCTAATGTGAAAGGCAGTTCATAATTGCTTACTTCTTAGTATACACTGGAAAGTAAGTTTTTTAAGAGTTGAAGATCCTAATTCAAACTTGTAATTAAAGTTACTAGAAATAATAAAGGAAACATTTCAGTATACCAAGAAAACAGGACATGTGTTTCCATAAAAGAAGATATGAGGAATGGAACTGAATTTTGTTAAGGGAAAAGAAAGCAATTTTGTCCTAGAGCTGGTTGTTTCTAGATGGAAAAACTAATAGGAATACATAAATTTATGGAAGGTTTGTGGCAAAAGAACAAAAAGAGGAGAGTTTTGTGTATGGTCAAGATCGGCTAAGTTTAGAAAATATTTAGTTGAAGAAATAAATTTTAAAATAAGCTGGTACAAAACCTGAATTTGGTTTCTCTCTCTCTTCAGAGGAAAACATTTTCTTAAAATGTTGATCTGCTTTGGATAACAGATAAATTTTCTTTTACCTTTAACTGGTAATCTGTTATAAATGCCTATATTTTCCTTTGAAATCTTTTATTGTCAATTTGGTTAAGTGGGTAAGTATTGTTTCACAGTGACTATGATTCTATTTGACCAAGCATTTGAAACCTTTCTGATGTTTTTGACAAACTTCCCAAATCAAATCCTAATGAATTTATTTTGACCCTTAGCTAAACTTGGGATGCTTCCTGGAACATCCCAAAGAGAGATCTTAAACTAATTAGGTTGATTTGATATATTAAATTACATGGGAAACATTATCAAAGAGTAATAAATCTTCTTAGGTTATATTTTATGCATAAATATTATTAATATAGATATTCTAGAAATTATATGAAATTTCTAAAAATCTGCTATGTCCTGATAAAATGTTACCAGTCATAATTCTAGCTATTATCTTAAACTATTATATGTTACTGAGTTAATTCTTAGGTGGTTTGATAAGGAGTCCAGGGCCCTCAAGGAAGAAGGGGCCCAGGGCCCTTGAAGAGGAACAAAGAATCCAGGGCTCTCGGGCTCTCAAGCTCTCAAGGAGGTGAAAGGGACAAACATTTTTTTTCCTACATTGCTTTGTCTTAGTCACATAAGACATTTTTTTCTTAAATTCTGATTTGTCATGACAACAATCTTTAAGACTAACTTTCTTTAAGCCCAGAGCTAATGATTACACAACAAAACAACTCATCTTGTTCAAGGGTATGCTTTTCCTTAAGTTTTTCCTTATGTTTTTCTCTACTGATGATTATATAACAGCAATGTATCTTGCTCAAGGACATGTTTCTCCTTCTCAACAAGTACCTCCTGACTAACCTTATCTTGCTGTGGGAGTAGGTCTGGTAAGACCTTTCTATTGTTAGTTCTAATCTTATTAATTTAAGATGTGTGTTGTGGGAGTGGGTCTGGTAAAAGTATATAAGGCCTTGATAAGACTAGTGAGGGGGGCACTCTCCATCCCCCTTCTGATGTTTGTGTCAGAAGCTTTCTCTGTCCTTTATTATTGTAATAAAAATTCTGCCACACAAAAGCTCTGAGTGATCAAGTCTGGTCCCTTGTCCTGAAGCTAAATCTTCTTCAGAGATCGCAAATCCAACATAAGCTATCACTATAAGCTATCATTACAGTAGTAACCAAATTTCTTTATCAATTGCATTGTAATCAGGCCTTTAACCACATCTTCTTAAGTCTTTCATCATTCATAGACAGTTATTATTTTACTCTGATGCTTTTGCAAAAACGCTTTCTCTTCAAGAAGACTCATAGCAAGTTACAGGTTTCTGGTAACTTTCAGATCATTCTGGAGGACTGGATTAGAAACTAAAGAGTTCTAATGGAAAACCTGATGGCTTCAAAAACTGTTAACAAACAGTATTAGTTATATAGGACTAATGAATATGGTTATAATTTTTATGGGCTTTGTCTGAAGCATTACTAGCTTTTAATCTGTGTTTACCAGATATAAAGAAACCCTTCCCCTCAAGGTACTTATACCTTAGAGGAATTTGTTAAATTATACTTTTGTATGCAGAGCAGCACCCTGGGCTTCCCTGGTGACTCAGATGGTAAAGTGTCTGCCTGCAGTGCGGGAGACCTGGGTTCAATTCCTGGTTTGGGAAGATCCCCTGGATAAGGAAATGGCAACACACTCCAGTACTCTTGCCTGGAAAATTCCATGGACGGAGGAGCCTGGTAGGATACAGTCCATGGGGTCACAAAGAGTTGGACACGACTGAGAGACTTCACTCGCTATGCAGAGTTGAAACCTTTGTCTTTTCTCTCAGTCTGATCTCTCCAGAGGCCGAAGACTTTTAAGTTCCTCACAGTTTTGTCAGGTATATTAGAAAGGCCATCTCCTAACAGGTGCAGGAATCTCAGGAATCCGGGGGGGTTTTGAAAAGGAAGAAATTCCCCCAAATCTGTAGATATCACAGATGAAATTTGTGACAAGCCCTAAGTGTGACTTTACTGGCCTTAGAAGCTTTTTAAATTTTTTATGTATTTATACTTTTATATTTTTCTTTTTGACCACACTGCATGGCATACAGAATCTTAATTCCCTGACTAGGTGTCAAACCTGTGTCCCCTGCAGTGGAAGTACAGAGTCCTAACCATTGGACAACCAGGAAATTCCCCTCAGAGACGTTTCAAAAATTCAATCTGAAATGTCTTATAAAATGTTCCAGCAAGGCCAATTTTAAAAAAGACTGTATGATCAATTACATTTATATAAATCATCAGGCCAATTGTATTGAAACCAGACTTATTTTGCAAACAAATTAGTTTAGCTATATTTGGTAGAAATGAGAGTAATTTTAGAGAGAAAAAAGGTTGTATTTCAGTGGATAGTAATTTTTAGTTTTGTTACTTGAAGTCTGTTTTTACTGAGAATCACTTCCCGGATAGTTACTTGCTGTAATCTTATATTATTATAAGTTTAATTGAACTATTAGAAGGATCCATTAAGCTTGTTTCTGAAGCTTATCTCAGTAATCTATCTTTGGATGAAGATCAGATACCCCATGACCTACAACCAGGGCATTATGCATACTGGAAAATACATCATTTAAGGGACTAGCTCTGATAATTCAGAGAAATGCAAATCAAGCTACAATGAGATACTACTTCACCCTGGTAAGAATGTCTATCATTAAAAAGTCTACAAATAATAAGTGCTGGAGAGGTGTGGAGAAAAAGGAACCCTCCTACACCCTTGGTGGGATGTAAGGATGTAAGTTAGTGCAGTCATTATGAAAAACACAAAGTTTCTTTAGCAAACTGAAATTAGAATAACCGTATAGTCCAGTAGTCCCATTTCTGCACATATGCCCAGGCAAAATTCCAATTCAAAAAGATACATGGACCCCTATGTTCATAACAGCACTATTCACGATAGCCAAGACATGGAAGCAACCTATATATCCATTGACAGATGAATAGATAAAGAAGAGATGCACACATACACAATGGAATAATAGCCATATAAAGAACAAAATAATGCCATTTGTAGCAACATAGATGCAACTAGAGGTCATCATACTAAATGAATTGTCAGGAAAAAGAAAGACAAATATTGATACTATATGATATCACTTAGATGTGGAATTTAAAATATGGCACAAATGAACCTGTCTACAAAACAGAAACAGACTCACAGACATAGAGATCAGAATGTTGTTGCCAAGGGGAAAGGAGGGAGATAGACTGGGAATTTGGGGTTGGTATGTGTAAACTATTACACTTAGAATGAATAAACAACAAGTTCCTACTGTATATCACAGGGGACTATGTATAATCTCCTGGGATAAACCATAATGGAAATAAATATTTAAAAAGAGAATATATACGTGTAAAACTGCATCACTTTGCTGTACAGCAAAGATTCACAAAGCACTGTAAATCACCTATACTTCAATTTGAAAAAGAAATACCTCTTACCTAAATGGAAGGAAATCTTAATTGGCTCATGCGCAGTGAAATGGAAGGGAATTGATTCTTGGATTAATATTTCCACTTAGAAAGGCCCTCTGCACTGGTTTGGCCTACAGAGAGGATTTCTGACCTTAAAATAATCTTAAAACAATGTTTACATAGAGGAGAAACTACCAGACCAGGATGAGAAGAAGATATCTGAAGGAGACAGCTGACCCGATGCTAGACCAAGCCTGTATACCAATCACTTTGATAAGTGCTCACATTCATGCTTATGAACAAAATGTATTTCACAATCTTATGCAGAGTTAAAGTTAATACAGTTGTTAGGTTTATTATCAGTTACCTGTAGACAGTACTTATGCATTACCTTGGTTGCTTTCTCCACTGCAAAGCTCTCATTGTATAGCCCTTAGAAAACTTCTTTGAGAAGAAATTATGGTCCTGTTCAGGTCACTATTGATATTACTAGGTGGAATCCTTTGCCTTGGCCAATTAATAATATCTGCTGTACCATGAATATAATATCTTCCCTAGCCATAAATCTGAATTTTCTTTTAGAGTCACTCAAACTCACCAAGAAGAAGGCGATGGCACCCCACTCCAGTACTCTTGCCTGGAAAATCCCATGTACAGAGGAGCCTGGTAGGCTACAGTCCATGGGGTCTCGAAGAGTCGGACACGACTGAGCGACTTCACTTTCACTTTTCACTTTCATGCATTGGAGAAGGAAATGGCAACCCACTCCAGTGTTTTTGCCTGGAGAATCCCAGGGACAGGGGAGCCTGGTGGGCTGCTGTCTATGGGGTCGCACAGAGTTGGACACGACTGAAGCAACTTAGCAGCAGCAGCAAACTCACCAAAACAATGAGGTGAATCTCAGTCAAAAATAATACTTCTCATTTATTAGAACAAAACTTCCCTCAAACTATACTACAAAGCCACAGTCATCAGGATAGTATGGCACTGGCACAGAAATATAAATCAATAGAACAAAATAAATAAACCCAGAGATAAACCCACACACCTATGGACACCTTATCTTTGACAAAGGAGGCAAGAATATGCAATGAAGAAAAGACACCCTCTTCAATAAATGATGCAGGGAAACTGCACAGCTACATGTAAAACAATGAAATTAGAACACTTCCTAACACCACACACAAAAATAAATTCTAAATGGATCAAAGACTTAAATGTAAGTCCAGAAACTGTAAAGCTCTTAGAGGAAAATATAGGCGGTACACTCTTTGACATAAATCTCAGCAAGATCCTCTTTGATCGACCTTCTAGAGTAATGTAATAAATAAAAAAATAAACAAATGAGATCTAATTAAACTTAAAAGCTTTTGCACAGCAAAGGAAACAATAAACAAGATTAAAAGATAATATTCAGAATGGGAGAAAATAATTTTAAATGAAACAACTGACAAAGGATTAATCTCCAAAATATATAAGCAGTTCATACAGATCAATATCAGAAAAACAAACAGCTAATTCAAAAAATGGGGAAAAGAGCAAAACAGACATTTCTCCAAATAAGACATACACTGGCCAATAAACACATGCTCAACATCACTTACTATTAGAAAAATGCAAATCAAAACTACCATGAGATATCACCTCACACCAATCAAAATGGCCATCATCAAAAAACTACAAACAATAAATCCTGAAGAGGATGTGGAATAAAAGGAACCCTCTTGCACTGTTGGTGGGAATGTAAATTGATACAGCCATAATGAGAACAGTATGGCAATTCTTTTATTTTTTATCTTTTTAAATTTAAATTTATTTATTTTAATGACCCAGCAATCCCACTGCTGGAGATATGCCCTGAGAAAACCACAATTCAAAAGACACATGTACCCTAATGTTCACTGCAATGCTATTTACAAAAACCAGGACTTGGAGGCAATGTAGATATTCATTGACAAAGAATGGATAAGGAAGATATGGTACATAAATACAATGGAATATTACTTAGCCATTAAAAGGAACAAATTTGTGTCAGTTGTACTGAGACAAATGAACCTAGAGCCTGTTACACAGAGTGAATTGTCAGAAAGAGAAAAACAAATATCATAAATTAGTGCATATATATGGAATCTAGAAAAAATAGTACTAATGAACCTATTTAGAGAGAAGGAATGGAAATGCAGACAAAGAGAACAGACTTGTGGACACAATGGGGGAAAGAGGCTAGGACAAATTGAGAAAGTAGTATTGACATATACACTATCATGTGTAAAACAGATAGCTAATAGGAAGTTGCTGTATAACACGGGGAGCTTAGTCTGGCACTCTGTGATGACCTAGAGGGTAGAACTGGGTAGCGCTTATGATGGAGTCTTATTTATATATAATAGCCATAATATATATATAGCCATATAAAAGCCATATATATATATATAAAATTATGAGTGATTATGTTGATTTTCAGCAGAGACCACCATATTATAAAGCAATTATATTCCAATAAAAAATAAAGAAAAACTTTAAAAAGTAAAAATTGAATACAGATCAACTTCATAAAACAGTTGTTATTGTTGCTGTTCAGTTGCTCAGGCCGTCTGACTCTTTGCAACCCCATGGACTAACAGCACGCCAGGCTTCCCTGTCCTTCACCATCTCACAGAGTTTGCGCAAACTCATGTCCATTGGGTCAGTGATGCCATCCAACCATCTCATCCTCTGTTGTCCCCTACTCTTCCTGCCTTCAGTCTTTCCCAACATCAGGGTTTTTTTCCAATGAGTCAGCTCTTTGCATCAAGTGGCCAAGTATTGGAACTTCAGATTCAGCATCAGTCCTCCCAGTGAATATTCAGTGTTTATTTCCTTTCAGGTTGATTAGTTTGATCTCCTCACTTTCCAAGGGACTCTGAAGAGTCTTCTCCAACACCACAGTTAAAAAGCATCAATTCTTTGGTGCTCAGCCTTCTTTATGGTCCAACTCTCACATCTGTACATGACTACTGGAAAAACCATAGCGTTGACTCTACAAACCTTTGTAGGCAAAGTAATGTCTCTACTTTTTAATACACTAAGTTTGTCATTGCTTTTCTTTCAAGGAGCAAGTGTCTTAATTTCATGGCTGCAGTCACTGTCCACTGTGATTCTGGAGCCCAAGAAAATCAAGTCTGTCTCTGTTTCCTTTGTTTCCCCATCAATTTGCATGAAGTGATGGGGATGCCATGATCTTTTTTTTTAAATCTAGTTTTTTTATTGAAGGATAATTGCTTTACAGAACCCTGTTGTTTTCTGTCAAACCCCAACATAAATCAGTTGTAGGTATATATATATCCCCTCCCTTTTGAACCTCCCTCCTTTCTCCCTCCCCATCTGACCCCTCTAGGTTGATACAGAGCCCCTGTTTGAGTTTTCTGAGCCATACAGCAAATTCCTGATGGCTATCTATTTTGCATATGATACTTTAAGTTTTCATCTTACTCTTTGCGTACATCTCACCCTCTCCCCATGTCCATGAGTCTATTCTCTATGTCTGTTTCTCCATTGCAGCCCTGTAAATAATTTCTTCAGTACCATTTTTCTAAATTCCATATATGTGCATTAGAATATGATATTTATCTTTCTGTTTCTGACTCACTTCACACTATATAATAGGTTCTAGGTTCATCTACCTCATCAGAACTGGCTCAAATGTGTTCCTTTTTGTGGCTGAGTAATATTCCATTGTGTATGTGTACCACAACGTTTTTATCCATTCATCTGTCAGTGGACATCTAGGTTGCTTTCATGTTCTAGCTATTGTAAATAGTGCTGCAGTGAACAACAGGATACATATGTCTTTTTCGGTTTTGACTTCTTCAGGGTATATGCCTAGGAGTGGGATTGTTGGGTCATATGGTGGCTTTATTCCTAGTTTTTTAAGGAATCTCCATACTGTCTTCCATAGTGGCTGTATCAGTTTACATTCCCACCAATAATGCAAGAGCATTCCCTTTTCTCCAAACCCGCTCCAGCATTTATTGTTTGTAGACTTTTTGATGATGGCCATTCTGACTGGTGTGAGTTGATATCATATTGTGACTTTGATTAGCATTTCTCTAGTAATGAGTGATGTTGAGCATCTTTTCATGTGTTTGTTAGCCATCTGTATGTCTTCTTTGTAGAAATGTCAGTTTAGATCTTTCCCCCACTTTTTGATTGGGTTGTTTGTTTTTCTGGCATTGAGTTGTATGAGCTGCTTGTATATTTTGGAAATTAATCATTTTTCAGTTGTTTCCTTTGCTATTATTTCCTCCCATTCTGAGGGTTGTCTTTTTACCTTGCTCATAGTTTCCTTTGCTGTGAAAAAGCCTTTAAGTTTAATCAGGTCCCACTTAGTTACTTTTGTTTTTATTTCCGTTACTCTAGGAGGTAGGTCATAGAGGTTCTTGCTTTGATTTATGGCATTCGAGTGTTGTGGCTATGTTTTCCTCCAAGAGTTTTATAGTTTCTGGTCTTACATCTAGGTTTCTAATCCATTTTGAGTTTTTCTTTATGTATGGTGTTAGGAAGTATTCTAGTTTCATTCTTTTACATGTAGCTGTCCAGTTTTCCCAGCACCATTTATTGAAGAGGCTGTCTTTGCCCCATTGTATATTCTTGCCTCCTTTGTCAAAAATAAGGTACCCATAGGTTCATGGGTTTATTTCTGGGCTTTCTTTCTTGTTCCATTGGTCTATATTTCTGCTTTTGTGCCAGTACTATACTGTCTTGGTGACTTTGTAGTATAACCTGAAGCCAGGAAGGTTGATTCCTCCAGCTCCATTCTTCTTTCTCAAGACTGCTTCAGCTACTGGGGTCTTTTTTGTTTCCATATGAATTGTGAAATTTTTTGTTCTAGTTCTGTGAAAAATACCATGGTAATTTGATAGAGATCACATTGAATCTGTAGATTGCAGTTGGTAGTATAGTCATTTTCACAATATTGATTCTTCCTACACGGGAACATGGAATATCTCTCCATCTGTTTATGTCGTCTTTGATTTCTTTCATCAGTGTCTTATAAGTTTCTGTGTACAGTTCTTTTGTCTCCTTAGGTAAGTTTCTCCTAGATATTTAATTCTTTTTGTTGCAATGGTGAATGGGATTGATTCCTTAATTTCTCTTTCTGATTTTTCATTGATAATATATAGAAATGCAAGTGATTTCTGTGTATCAATTTTGTATTCTGCAACTTTGCTAAATTCACTGATTAGCTTTAGTAATTGTCTGATAGTATCTTTAGGGTTTCTTTGTATAGTATCATGTCATCGGCAAACACTGAGAAATTTACTTCTTCTTTTCCAATCTGGATTTTTTTTCCTTTCTTTTTCTTCTCTGATTGCTCTAGCTAGGACTTCCAGAACTATGATGAATAATAGTGGTGGAAGTCAACACCCTTGTATTGTTCCTGATTTTAGGGGGAATGATTTCAGTTTTTCACCATTGGTAATAATGTTTTCTGTAGGCTTATCATATATGGCCTTCACTATGTTGAAGTAGGTTTCTTCTGTTCCCATTTTTTAAAGAGTTTTAATCGTAAGTGGGTGCTGAATTTTGTCAAAGGCTTTTTCCACATCTGTTAAAAGGATCATATGGTTTTTACATTTCAATTTGTTAATACGGTGTATCACATTGATTGATTTGCGTATATTGAAGAATCCTTGCATTCCTGGAATAAACCCAACTTGATCATGGTGTATGAGCTTTTTGATGTGTTGCTGAATTCTGTTTACTAAAATTTGTTGAGAATTTTTGCATCTATGTTCATCAGTGATATTGGCTTGTAGTTTTCTTTTTTTGTGTGTGTTGTCTTTATCTAGTTTTGGTATAAAGGTGATGGTTGAATGACTTTGGAAGTGTTCCTTCCTCTGCAATTTTTTTGAAAGAGTCTTAGAAGAATAGGTATTAGCACTTCTCTAAATGTTTGATAGAATTCTCCTGTGAAGGTATCTGGTTCTGGGCTTTTGTTTTTTGGGAGATTTTTGATCACAGCTTCAATTTCAGTGTTTGTAATTGGGTTGTTCATATTTATATTTCTTCCTGGTTCAGTCTTGGAAGGTTGAACTTTTTGAAGGATCTGTCCATTTCTTCCAGGTTATCCATTTTATTGCCTTATAGTTGTTCATAATAGTCTCTTATACTCCTTTGTATTATTAATCTTTACTATTGTTTCTTTCATTTCTTTTTCAATTATTTCTGCTCAGATCTTCATGATTTCTTTCCTTTTACTAATTTTGGAGTTATTTTGTTCTTCTTTTTCCAGTTGTTTTAGGTGTAAAGTTAGGCTGTCTATTCAATGCTTTTCTTGTCTCTTGAGGTAGGATTGTACTGCTGTAAACTTCCCTCCTAGAACTGCTTTTGCTGCATCTCATAGGTTTTGAGTTATTGTGTTTTCATTGTCATTTGTTTCTAGTTTTTCATTTCCCTTTGTGATTTCTTCAGTAACCTGTTGGTTATTTAGAAATGTGTTGTTGTTTAATCTCCTTATGTTTGTGTTTCTTACAATTTTTTCTTGTAATTGTATCTAGTGTAATTGTAATTTTCTTGTAATTGTATCTAGTATCTCATAGTGTTGTGGTCAGAGAAGATGCTTGATATGATTTTAATTTTCTTAAATTTACTGAGGTTTGATTTGTGATCCAAGATGTGGTATAGTGGAGAATGTTCCATGTGCTCTTGAGAAGAAGGTGTGTAGTCTACATTTGGATGGAATGTCCTGAAGATATCAATGAGATCCATCTCATCTAATGTATCATATAAGACTTGTGTTTCCTTATTAATTTTCTGTTTTGATGATCTGTACATTACTGTGAGTGGGGTGTTAATATCTCATGCTATTATTGTGTTACTGTCCATTTCTCTTTTTATGTTTGTTAGTGTTTGTCTTATGTACTGAGGTGTTCCTCTATTGGGTGCATAGATATTTACAATGGTGTGTCTTCCTCTTGGATTGATCCCTTAATCATTATGTAGTGTCCTTCCTTATCTCTTGTAATCTTCTTTGTTTTAAGGTCTATTTTGTCTGATATGAGGATTGCTACTATAGCTTTCTTTTGATTCCCATTTGCATGGAATATATTTTTCCATCCTCTCACTTTCAGTCTATATGTGTCTTGAGGTCTGAAGTGGGTTTCTTGTAGACAGCATATATTCAGCCAGTGTATGTCTTTTGGTTGGAGCATTTAATCCATTTACATTTAAAGTAATTATTGATATATATGTTTCTATAGCCATTTTCTTAATTGTTTGATGTTGATTTTTTAGATCTTTTTTCTTCTCTTGTATTTCTTGACTATATAAGTCCATTTAACATTTGTTGTAAAGCTGGCTTGGTGGTACTGAATTCTCTTAAATTTTGCTTGTCTGAAAAGCTTTTGATTTCTCCATCAATTTTGAATAAGACCCTTGCCAGATACAGTAATCTTGGTTGTAGATTTTTTCCCTTTCAGTACTTTAAATATATCCTGCCATTCCCTTCTGACTTGCAGAGTTTCTGCTGAAAGATCAGCTGTTAAGTGTATGGGGTTTCCCTTGTGTGTTACTTGTTGCTTCTCCCTTGCTGCTTTTAATATTCTTTCTTTGTGTTTAGTCTTTGTTTGTTTTATTAGTATGTGTTTTGGTGTGTTTCTCCTTGGGTTTATCCTGTATGGGACTCTTTGTGCCTCTTGGACTAGATTAACTATTGTGTTTTCCATGCTGCTGAAATTTTCAACTATAATCTCTTCAAACATTTTCTCATACACTTTCTTTTCCTTTTCTTCTTCTGGGACCCCTATAATTCAAATGTTGGTGCATTTGATATTGTCCCAGAGGTCTCTGAGACTATCCTCAGTTCTTTTCATTCTTTTTACTTTATTCTGCTCTTCAGAAGTTATTTCCACCATTTTATCTTCCAGGTCACTCATTCGTTATTCTGCTTCGGATATTCTGCTATTGACTCCTTCTAGAGTATTTTTAATTTCAGTAATCATGTCATTTGTCTTTGTATGTTTATTCTTTCATTCTTGTAGGTCTTTGCTAATTGATTCTTGCATTTTTTCCCCCTTTTTCCCCAAGGTTTTTGATCATTTTCACTATCATTATTCTGAATTTTTTTCCAGGTAGTTTGCCTGTTTCCTCTTCATTCATTTGGACTTCTGTGTTCCTTCATTTGTGCACTATTTCTTTGTCATTTCATTATTTTTTTTAACTTATTGTATTTGACATCTTCTTTTCTCAGGCTTCAAGGTTGAATTCTTTCTTCCTTTTGGTTTCTGCCCTCCTAAGGTTGGTCCAGCAGTTTGTGAAAGCTTCCTATAGGGTGAGATTTGTGCTGAGTTTTTGTTTATTTGTTTGTTTGTTTTTCCTCTGATGGGCAAGGCTGAGTGAGGTGGTAATCCTGTCTGCTGATGATTGGGTTTGTATTTTTGGTTTGTTTGTTGTTTAGATGAGGAGTCCTGCAAAGGGTGCTACTGGTGATTGGGTGATGCAGGGTCTTGTATTCCAGTGGTTTCCTCTTTGTGAGTTCTCACTATTTGATACCTGCTAAGGCAATTGCACCCCACTCCAGTACTCTTGCCTGGAAAATCCCATGGGTGGAGGAGCCTGGTAGGCTGCAGTCCATGGGGTTGCTAAGGGTCAGACACGACTGAGCGACTTCACTTTCCCTTTTCACTTTCATACATTGGAGAAGGAAATGGCAACGCATTCCAGTGTTCTTGCCTGAAGAATCCCAGGGATGGGGGAGCCTCGTAGGCTGCCATCTATGGGGCTGCACAGAGTTGGACACAACTGAATCGACTTAGCAGCAGCAGCAGCAGGGTTAGTTCTCTGGTAGTCAAGGGTCTTGGAGTCAGTGCTCCCACTACAAAGGCTCAAGGCTTGATCTCTGGTCAGGAATGAAGGTTCCACAAGTGGTTTGTTATGGCATTAAGTGAGATTAAAACAAATATCCCAAAACAAGAAACCAAAGAAGAACTCTAGACAAATGGCAGTTATAAAATCAGGCAAATAATAATTAAAATAATGGAATATACACACATGGATATACACCCATGAACAAAGTCAAAACAGTCCAGCAAAGTCAAATAAATAAATAAATAAAGTACAATAGATCAACCCAGTGAACAAAGGAAATCAAAAATTATATTTACCAGTTAAGAACAAAACTAGCTAAAGCACAAACTGGAGAACAAAACTAAGGCAAGGTGCCACGTGGGGAATAAAGCAATGAAAACAAAACTAACAAATATGTTGAGAGGAAAGGAAAGAAAGAAAGAATAGCAAAACAATGTTAAACAGAGGTAGACAAAGAAGATTTACATACATTAAAGGTTAACTTCAATTGGAAAAGAGTAGTAGGAAAGGCAAACTAAGTAATAGATGTAGAAAAAATATAATATGTTTAAAAAATTAAAAGTTAACATTATAAAAAAGAGAAAAGAAAAAAAAATGGAAGAGAAAAGGAAAAAACATAAGGGAAAACTGCACAGAACTGCAAAAACCCAACATTGGTGCAAAGGTTTATAACAACAATAAAAATTGTGACTGAATATACACATATACATAAAATCAAAACAGTCCAACAAAAATAAAGTACAATAGAGTGACCTGGTGAACAAAGGAAACCAAAAATTATATCTACCTGAACAAAACTAACTAAAACACAAACTGGAAAACAAAAATAAAGCAAGGTGCCAGTTGGGTATAAAGCAATGAAAATAAAATTAACAAATATGTTGAGAGGAAAGGAAAGAAAGAATAGTTAAGTAGAGGTAGATAAAGAAGATTTATGTATATTAAAGATTAACTGTGAGGGGAAAAGAACAGTAGGAAAAGCAAACAAAGGAATAAATGTAGAAAAATAATAGGTTTAAATAATTAAAAATTAAAATTAAAAAAAAGAGAAAAAAAAAAAAAAAAAAAAACTCCCCAGAACCAAAAAAAAACTCCAACATAGAGGTAGAGGTTTATAAAAACAATAAAGAATGTGACTGAGAAAAAAAAGAAGCAGAAGAAAAAAAAAAAAGCTCAAAACCTTAATTAGGTTTCATAGTGCCAATAAAATTGACAACTACAAAAGGGAGGGGGAGGAAACAAAAGAAAAATAAATTCCAAAAAAATCTACAGAACAAGTCAAAACATAAGAATAATAAATTTCTTTTTGAGTCACTGCTGTCAGAGTTCTTTCCCTCTCTGGGAGTCACAGTCCACCTCACCTCCCTAGTATGTCCTCTAACACTGTGCTGAACTCTGGACCTGCTGTGGGGGCAGCTCAGAGTGTAATATGGTCTTACTCCTCTGTGTTCTTGCCTCCAATGTCCACAGCTATCAGAGCTAGTGCATTTTCTTTTGTGAGAGCTCTCAATGCCCTTTTTATATTCCATAGACACAGAGTCTGCCTAGTTGATCATGTGGATTTAATCTGAAGCTTTTAAAGCTGGCGGGAAGGTTTTGAGTCTTCTTCCTTAGCCACACTGCCCCTGGGTTTCAATTGTGGTTTTATTTCCATCTCTGTATGAGGGTTGTTCACTGAGATTTGCTCCTGAGACTGCCCTGGAGAAGTTGGGTTTGAGCCTGTGAGGGCCAGGTATGGAGTGCAGCTGCTTGGGTCACAGGGGTTCTGGCAGCACCAGGTACTCAGGGGAGTTGGTGGCTAGGGCATCAGGAAATATAGTGCTCTAGAAGGGTATGGCAACCAGTATTGGCCAATACACTCCAGTATTCATGCCTGGAGAACACCCCTTCCTGACAGAAAAGCCTGGCAGGTTACAGTCTACAGGGTCACAAAGAGTCAGACATGACCGAAGCCACCCTGTATGCATAGATGTGAGATTTTTTGGCCTGTGGCAGCTCTGCCCCAGTGAGAATTGAGCATGAAGGTGGCATAGCTGCTTGGCTTGCGGGGACCCTGGCGGTGCCAAGTGTTCAGGACATGAACTGCCTCCACCGAAGGAGTTATGGCCCTGTCAGAGTCTTTTGTCTAATCTCTTGTAGCTGGCAATCAGAAGGCCTCTTTGGCCAGTCTTTCTCCGTAGCTCTGCCTGTTCAGGCATTTAGAGGGCTTCCTTACCTGGGGTCCTTCTCTGTTGTTCAGCACATTAGGCACATAGACGGCCCCCCTGGCTGGGGTCTTATTCTGTAGATTGGTGAGGCAGGCACTTAAAGGGGGACCCTGGGTGGAGTCCTACTCTGTAGTTCAGTGGTGTCTTCTGCATATCTGAGATTACTGATATTTCTCCCTGCCATCTTGATTCCAGCTTGTGCTTTATCCAGCTCCACATTTCGCATGATGTACTCTGCATATAATGCAGTAACATTATGTAAATGTGAATGAGTATTATAATAAACAATATTAAAAGAAATAAATATTATTTCAATAAAAAAATGAAGCCTCTCACATTATGGAATGAATTTATGTGGTTAACACCAAGCTACTGTCCTTTAAGTTTAAAGTCTTCTTTATTTTAGGAACAATTAAACCATACTAAGGATATTCAGACTAAAATCTGTGAAATTGAGCTGGATGCCTTATTAACAATCCCAAAATATAATCTCTCTTAAAGAGAAGGATTGGTGCAGAACAAAGTCAGACAACCTGTGGATATTCTGAGCTGCACCTACTAGAAGTTCTTGGCTAAAATTCTTACTTATGATATTACTAGTGGGTTTCCCAGCTGATGCTAGTGGTAAAGAACTGGCCTGTCAGTGCAGGAGACATAAGAAATGTGGGCTTGATCCAGGAGTTGGGAAGATCCCCTGAAGGAGGGCAGGGAAACTTTACCAGTGTTCTTAATCTTGTTAATATCACTAGCTATGTTATTTGTGTTTTGCCTGTTTAACAAAATTATTGTTTCTTACATTACCAAATGTGTGGTTGAGCCTTCAAAAAAATGATGACTAGGTTACTTGAAGCAGTTGACTTGATATATAGTTCTACATGAGATTAATGATTAGATAATGGGATGAGATTAATAATAGTGTAACTCTGCTGCTGCTAAGTCGCTTCAGTCGTGTCCGACTCTGTGCGACCCCATAGATGGCAGCCCACCAGCCTTCCCGTTCCTGGGATTCTCCAGGAAAGAACACTGGAGTGGGTTGCCATTTCCTTCTCCAATGCAAGAAAGTGAAAAGTGAAAGTGAAGTCGCTCAGTTGTGTCCGACTCTAGCGACCCATGGACTGCAGCCCACCAGGCTCCTCCGTCCATGGGATTTTCCAGGCAAAAGTACTGGAGTGGGGTGCCATAACTCTAGATAAGGGAAGAAACAACAAGAGGGAATACTTTCCTGAACCAAAACAGACTAGTAACATAGGGGGTCCAGAGAGTTTTGGCTATGGTTAATAAGGCCTAGTCCACTAATAGCACATTGAAAGTCCCATCAAAGAAATCCTTAACTGACCTAGGAATGGGCATTCCTAGTACCATAAGACAAAATGGTGATGAAGTGCTTCCCAAACCATGATCAAATATATGACATGAGGGAACCCCACCAATTAAAAATTGTCACTTGTGACCTGCCTCTATGAGGATTAGGTTAGCCACTGTAATTTCTGATTTTCAATATGCCCTGAAATGAATTCAGGGTGAAGATCAGGAATGAGGCACTCTGTGGTCTTAGAAAAGCTAGCATAACAGGTCTTCAGATAGTTAGATATTTTCAGGAGATTTTTTTGAGACAAATTTCTTGCATAGTCTCATATCTTAAAAATACTAAAATCATTAATGGAGACATCTGCTCCTCATGACCAGCAGCAATCTTCTGAAAAAATATGTGCTTGGTGGCATATACTTCCCTTTACCAAAATTATGTATGTACTGACATCCCCTCTTACCTCTTCAGAGCAGTTCCTCAGAGCTATCTGAGAAGCTGACTCAAAGGCTGTAGTCCTCATTTGGCCCCAAATAAACCTTAACTCACAACTCTCACATTATGCTTTTTTCTTTTCAGTCAGACAGAAGGAATAGAAATTATGTCTAACAAAAGAATCACTTCATTTCAAACACTGCCTTGAGATAAATGAGTGGTATTTGTGGTATTTACAGTGTGATAATCCCAAGAGAGGGCCAAAATACAATTGTCTGCCATCGAGGAGGGGATTTGACAGGAAAAATTAGTGCTCACCAAGGAGCAAGATGGCAAACAAAGGTTAACAAAATTTCTTCAGACAGGAGAGTCAATGAGCTGTCTTGCTACTGTTGTTTCAGTCATTGTTTTTGACTAAGACATACGTGGTGAATTTACCCCAAATATCGTTGCCACAGATAAATGGCCCAGGCTAAACAAGAAGCTGAGATGAACTGAAGTTCTCACCAAGCTACACTTCACAACAGTGCCAAGTCCTGGGCAGAATTCTGAGGGCATTAAGGCCAGCCTTCACCGCCATCCGCTCTCTTTCCCATATACCACAGATGTCTCAACATAGCTGTCTCTGCATGCATTCTTCCATCCTGAAGCCAGTCCTCCACAGGTAGTGCCCTCAGTTCTAGAATCCAACCTGCTGGCTATTTTTTTTTTTTTTTTTACAGCCTAAGACCTAAGAATGGACTTCACTTTCAAATAGTTTGAAACAATCAAAAGAAGGATATTTCATAACACATGAAAATTATATGGAATTCAAATTTCAGTATCCCTAAAGGAACACAGCCATGCTCATTTGTTTGCTTGTTACCGCTATAATGGTGGAGTTGAGTAGTTGCAACATAGATCATAGAGCCTGCAGAGCCTAAACCATTTACTATCAAGCTCTTTACATAAAATGTATATCAAATCCATTGTCTAGACCACAGTTCCCAAAATTCATTTCATAGAAACTTATCAAACTCTATGAAACGCCCCTAAAGACAAAACGTTGCTGCTTTTGTTTAGTCGCTAAGTTGTGTCCAATTCTTCGTGACTCCATGGACTGTAGTATGCCAGGCTCCTCTGTCCTCCACTATCTCAAAGAGTTTGCTCAAATTCATGCCCAATGAGTCAGTGATGCTATCTAACCATATCATCCTCTGCTGCCCTCTTCTCCTTTTGGCTTCAAGCTTTCCCAGCATCAGAGTCTTTCCAATGAGTCAGCTCTTTTGCATCAGGTGGCCAAAGCATTGAGCTTCAGCTTTAGCAACAGTCCTTTCAATGAATATTCAGGACTGATTTCCTTTAGGACTGACTGGTTTGATCCTTGCTGTCCAAGGGACTCTCAAAAGTCTTCTCCAGCACCACAATTCAAAAGCATTGATTCTTTGGCACTCAGCCTTCTTTATGGTCTGATTCTCGCATCCATACATGACTACTGGAAAAACCACAGCTTTTGGCTAATGAGGACCTTTGTTGGCAAAGTGATGTCTCTGCTTTTTAATACGCAGATGTCTAGGTTTATCATAGCTTTCCTTCCAAGGAGCAAGTGTCTTTTAATTTCATGACTTCAGTCACCATCCACAGTGATTTTGGAGCCCAAGAAAATAGAATCTGTCACTGTTTCCACTTTCCCCCCTTCTATTTACCATGAAGTGGTGGGACTGGATGCCACGATCTTAGTTTTTTGAATGTTGAATTTTAAGGCAACTTTTTCTCTCTCCTCTTTCACCCTTATCAAGAGGCTCTTTAGTTCCTCTTCACTTTCTGTCATTAGAGTAATCAGTTCAGTTCAGTCACTCAGTCATGTCTGACTCTTTGTGACCCCATGGACTGCAGCACACCAGGCTTCCCTGTCCATCACCAACTCCAGGAGCTTTCTCAAACTCATATCCATGGAGTCTGTGATGTCATCCAACCAACTCATCCTCTGTCGTCCCTTTCTCCTCCTGCCTTCAATCTTTCCCAGCATCAGGGTCTTTCCCAATGAGTCAGTTCTTTGCATCAGGTGGCCAAAATATTAGAGTGGTATCATCTGTATATTTGAGGTTGTTGATATTTCTCCCAGAAATTTTGATTCAGCTTGTGATTCATCCAGCCCAGCATTTCTCATGATGTGATCTGCACATAAATTAAATAATTAAGAGAACAATATACTCTTTTTCCAATTTTGAACCAATGAGTTGTTCCATGTTCCGTTCTAACTGTTACTCCTCGACCCTCATACAGGTTTCTCAGAAGACAAGTAAGGTGGTCTGGTACTCCATCTTTTTAAGAATAGACAGTACTGTGTCAAAAAAAAAAAAAAAGTGGGAGATATCCTCCATTTAGAGGGAGCTAATGCACTTCAGATTATTAAATATCTGAGCAATACTATAACTTAAAAACATAAGTTGCACCTGGTGTTACCCAACTTCATTTGAAGATAGATTCAGTTTCTCCAAATAACATCCATGAATATACCTATAACATCCCAAGAACACATCCTGGGAAATACTGCTTTGGGTCAACTCATCTCCTTTCCCTATTGAAATATATCTGTCCTGCATTCCATTTCTTCACATCTATGAAGTTACTGCCTTGGAAATTAAAGAAAAATCTTATCTTACAAACCAAGAACTGTATTTCTCAGTTTACATATTTTCATATGGTCTTAATGAATGAGTCTTCCTCAATTATAAAATGGAGATAATGACAGTCCTCTTGCATGTCATATGGCAGTGTTGTGGAGGCAAGTAAGATAATGTGTATGATAAGTTTCTAATTATCAGAACATTCTATGTGAAGATGAGACATTATTAATATATCTCAAATCAGGAGATCAGGAGCAATCTGTTAATCTCTTCAGCTCCATTTTCCTCATCCAATTATTGCTGTATATTACTGCCAACTAATTTCCTAAAACTGCACTTTAAAAAATGTAATCCTCTACTCAATTACTCATAATTGGTCCTTGTAATTGCTAAGTGCAATGTTTTAAAACTGAGTTCTACAGAGTTATCGAGTTTCACGTGGCTGACTTGGGTTCCATAAGGATAAAAAAGGGTAAACCTAGACTATGGAGCTCCCACCAATTCTGTCTTATATATTGAATTTCCAAATATTTCATTTTAAAAGGAACCTAGCTCCTAAAAATGTGTTGGAAAATTAATATGCACAAGTTTATCTCTATGTGTGATTTTGAAATCTCCAGACCCAACATTGTCTCCCATATTTTTGCAGTAGTCATCTTTCTTTCCAGTTGGATATTGATAGCATTGCCTCTTTGAAAGGGTTGATCAGTGCTGCAACTGTGCAGTATTTTGGGAACACTGAGTGAGAAGAAGGCAACAGGGAGTGGGGAAATGGTGCAGAACATACATGGGAACAGTAGCTCGGCCCCAGGAGGAGGTCAGCCAAGACAAACCATGCACCAAACAGGTATGCTGCTCCATCCTTCATTCACACATCTCAGCTGCAAGAAGCTGAAGGAGAAGGGCAGGGATGTGTGTGTGTGAGATAGGATGAAAGGAGCAAGACAGTGATTCATGGATTTGAGAGATAAGGGTAATAGCAGACCTTACATTCTGGTACAAGTCGAGCCATTACCCAATATTATATTAAATGAGTCAATACATGTAAGTCACTTACAAAAGTGCCTTGGACTTAGTCAGGGGTATACAAGTGTCAAGTATTGTTATTATTGCAATACTACCACTGTTGCTGTTATTATTCAGCATCAGTTCAGTTCAGTCCTCAGTCCTGTCCAACTCTTTGTGACCCCATGGACTGCAGCATGCCAGGCTTCCCTGTCCATTACCAGCTTCTAGAACCTGTTCAAAGTCATGTCTGTCGAGTTGGTGATGCCATCCAACCATCTCATCTTCTGTCATCCCCTTCTCCTCCTGCCTTCAATCTTTCCCAGCATCAGGGTCTTTTCAAATGAGTCAGTTCTTTGCATCAGGTGGCCAAAGTATTGGAGTTTCAGCTTCAGAATCAGTCCTTCCAATGAATATTCAAGACTGATTTCCTTTAGGATGGACTGGTTGGATCTCTTTGCAGTCCAAGGGACTCTCAAGAGTCTTCTCCAACACCACAGTTCAAAAGCATCAATTCTTCTGCACTCAGCTTTCTTTATAGTCCAGCCCTCACATCCATACATGACTACTGGAAAAACCATACCTTTGACTAGACAGACCTTTGTCAGCAAAGTGATGTCTCTGCTTTTTAATACACTGTCTAGGTTGGTCATAGCTTTTCTTCCAAGGAGCAAGTGTCTTTTAATTTCATGGCTGCAGTCACCATCTGCAGTGATTTTGGAGCCCCCCAAAACACAGTCTGACACTATTTCCATTTTTTCCCCATCTATTTGCCATGATGGGACCAGATGCCATGATCTTAGTTTTCTGAATGTTGAACCTGAAGCCAGTTTTTTCCCTCCCCTCTCACTTTCATCAAGAGGCTCTTTAGTTCTTCTTTGCTTTCTGCCATAAGGGTGGTGTCATCTGCATATCTGAGGTTATTGATATTTCTCCCAGCAATCTTGATTCCAGCTTGTGCTTCATCCAGCCCAGCATTTTGCATGATGTACTCTGCATATAAGTTAAATAAACAGGGTGACAATATACAGGCTTGACGTACTCCTTTCCCGATTTGGAACCAGTCTGTTGTTCCATGTCCAGTTCTAACTGTTGCTTCTTGACCTGCATACACATCTTATTGCTTAGGGCAAATATGGATGTAATCACATAGAAAAATGTTTGCAAGAATAAGTCAAGATGCTGGGCCTATTCAGATTGATGCTTCATTAGCTCTATCCTATGGCTGTGCAACCTGTTTAGTTCTTTCAAGGCACTTGTCACAATTTGTAAGTACATATTATTTGGGAATGTTGTCTATTTATGGTTTATTGTCTGCTTCCTCCACTAAGTTTTTACTCTGTTAATCCAAGGACTAGGTCTGTTTTGCTCACAAACTATAGCCAGTGTCTAGTACCATGTCTGGCATAGTGAAATTCAATACTCAATACATAATGTTGACTGGCTGAATGCCCATTGGTATAGGTCAGACTTACTCTAAAAGCTATAACTTCAGCCCGGTGAGCTGGAAAAAATCTTTGATGCAGAAATGTTCCAGAAAAAATGGAGCCAAAGAAGAAGGCTGAATTCCCTGGGTACATCAATCCTGGACTGTGAAACCATAAAGGAGGTGGGGTTAGTACTCTGGACATCTAGCTCAGGCAACCTATTGGGGTTCTGAGAATGAGTGGCAGCAAGTCTGCAGGTGTCTGGAGTCTACTTGCCAATAGATGTGACAGGGCTAAAAGAAAAGTTCAAACTGGCCAATTTCTTCAAAGTCCCCAGACAAAACCAGTCATCCTCTTCTTAACTTGCCTTTCCTCTCTTCAACATTAACTCAAGAGCTCCAATCTGTGCCTTGCAGCCTATTCCAAACTCTATTGTCTTTAAATGAGTTACTAATTTTGAACCATAGGTTAAACTCTACTTATATATATTTTTGAAGTTTTGGGATACTAGTTACACCCTTTATGAATTTGGGTCTTAATCAGTTGATAAGGCAAGGAGCTAAGTAAACTATTGAACAACATCTGCCTCTTTACTCATTGTTGTTGTTTGATCACTAAATTGTGTCTGACTCTTTGCAACCCTGTGGACTGTAACCCCTCCAGGCTCCTCTGTCCATGGGATTTCCCAGGCAAAATTACTGGAGTGGGTTTCCATTTCCTTCTCCAGGGTATCTTCCTGACCCAGGGATCAAATTCGAGTCTCCTGCTTGGCAGGCAGATTCTTTATCACTGAACTATAGATTGGATTAAAGAACCTGGCAAATCCTCCTCTTTCTCTTCCCTTTATCTAGGGATTTACAAAACCCAATTTATCAATCCAGATATAAATAGAGAATTTAGAAGATGGTAAACTGGCTGATGGAAGCTCTACTTTTTTTTTTTTTTTCTAATTAAGACAAAAAACACAAACTCCAACTATTATACATATTTTGCCTTAGGCTTTCCTTTAAGGAAGAAAAACTCAGACCTGTCTGAGTTTCAGTGCAATGGCCCTAGAAATTACCCATACTTTGTTCCTTGAGGAGGAAAGGACAGTGGAGAGTAGAGTGAGAGATCACAGGTAGTCCTTTGATTCTACCTCTTTTGGATGATCAGTTTAGACAGTCTCTCATGGATGTATGTAGAAGAGGGCCCAAAGGTTCTTTTCCACATACACATGTCACAAACACTTGTACATACATGTTTGTTTCATAAGCATCTTGTCACTCCTCTGGATTAGCTACTGTTTCAACATCTGCAGCACATCCTGTTTACCAAAGATGGCCACAATAATATCTCCATGTACATGTTCCTTCAGAACCCTGTCATTCCTTCATCAAGAAATGAGGAGTCCACATCTCCTCCTCTTGAATCTGCATGGCCTTTCAATTACCCTAATGAGTAGGGTATGGCAGGGTGGCATTCTAACTTCCAAAGATAGATAATAAAAATGTCATGTACTTCATCTTGTCTTTTGGGGACAGTCCATCTTAAATACCCAAGATCAAGACCCAAGCAGCTTATGGAGAGTCCATGTGGAGAGGAACAGGCCCTCTGACTTATAGCCCTGGCTGAATTCCCACCCAACAACCAACATCACATGCCTGTCATGTGAGTGGGTCAGCTGAGTGGGTCAGCTTGACAGTGCATCACCCAGCTTTCAGTCAAGTTGCCCCACTGATGATCCTTGTCAAGCTCTGTCCAAAGTTCAAATTCATGAGCAAAATAAAAGGGGGAAGGGTAGTTTGTTACATAGCAATAGATAACTGATGTGATAATTAACTAATATAAACCTTAAAATCAGCAGCACCAAAGATGAGCTGTGAGAATTAGGGTGAAGCATCTTACTGAGTAACACGAATGAGTCTGAGTATGAAAAAATAGATCTTCCATTCTTAAAGCAGACCCAACCACTGTGTGATTATCAATAATCAGCACACTGTACTGCTCCAAGTTTCAATCATAAAAGGAAGTGCAGGGGAACTACTGCAATTAGCTTCTATACCTGGGAACTCTCTGAAAGGGATTTCTCTCTGCTATGGATAATAGGTGAGGTGTAGAATGTCAGCCCTGAGCTTAGAATGTCTTTATTTTGTTCAGAGTGCCTCACAGCGGGAAATAAAACTACCTTCTTCAAACACTTCACTCTTAGTCATGAAATCCTGCCTGGACAACCATTTCAAAAAGACTAGCTATGATTTTCAACTTGTGGGACTTCTTCTGAAATATGGTATGCAGCCTCTCTCACCATCTGTAAATGGTCCTCCCTTGATTTTTCACATGGCCCTTTAGAGTCCTGAAGGCTTTTGACAGATTAAAAAAAAGTCACAAAAATAGACTGTATGAAAGAAAGCACCTTCTGGAGTAGATTGGAAATGATGCTGTGAGAAATTAGAAGAAGAATGAATCCAGTAGTTTATTCGGAATTCCAGAAACATTCTGGGTTCACCCTTTGGCATAGACCAGAGAGTTTAGAGAGGTCTAGGAAAAACAAGAAGAATTCATATTTGAGGGCTCCCCTGTGTCAAATTTCAACCACTTTGAAGCTCATCATCCTAATTTTGTTTCAAGGCATGAGTTGAACTCCCCCTGCCAGTTCCTATCACTTACCTTGCCTCTTTCCTCTCATATTTATCCAGGTCATTAGTCAGGTTAAATGTCCAAATTCTCCTTAGGCTAAATATACATACATACATATATTTAGATGTATAGATATATAAAAGGCTTTGTATTACTCTCTCAGTTGTGTCTGACTCTTTGCCACCCCATGTACTGTAGCCTGCCAAGCTCCTCTGTACATGGAATTTTCCAGGCAAGAATACTGGAGTAGGTTGCCGTTTCCTCCTCCAGGGGATCTATATAAATTCTTTAGGTGGAAACTTTTCACTGAACTTTTAAATTGAAGTGTAACATAAATATGGAAACATACAGTAACCATAAGTGAGAGATTCATATAAAGATATAAAAATATACAGAACACACCATATAACCACAACTGAAATCAGCTAAGGAGATAAAGTGAGTTATATTTGATCATACCACTAATTAATTGGAGAAGGCGATGGCACCCCACTCCAGTACTCTTGCCTGGAAAATCCCGTGGATGGAGGAGCCTGGTAGGCTGCAGTCCATGGGGTCGCTAGGAGTCAGCCACGACTGAGCGACTTCACTTTCACTTTTCACTTTCATGCATTGGAGAAGGAAATGGCAACCCACTCCAGTGTTCTTGCCTGGAGAATCCCAGGGATGGGGGAGCCTGGTGGGCTGCCGTCTATGGGGTCACACAGAGTCGGACACGACTGAAGTGACTTAGCAGCAGCAGCAGCATACCTCTTTCTGCTACACAGCAGTGCCTCCCCTCTGCCCTTCCAACACACATATCTAAGGATGAGGAGAAAACCCAGCTATGTTGAAACATTGACACACTGTCCCTATAAAAGGGAAGCAAACCTCCCATACTTTCTCCATAGAGTCAAATCCTGTTCCTTTATCAGCCTATTTAAAACATTTTATTATATCAGAACAACTATCAGTTCTAATGAGGTGGATGAAACTGGAGCTTATTATACAGAATCAAGTAAGCCAGAAAGAAAAACACCAATATAGTATACTAATGCATATATATGGAATTTAGAAAGATGGTAATGATAACCCTGTATGCGAGACAGCAAAAGAGACATAGATGTATAGAATAGTCTTTTGGACTCTGTGGGAGAGGGAGAGGGTGGGATGATTTGGGGGAATGGCATGGAAACATGTATAATATCATATAAGAAATGAATCTCCAGTCCAGGTTTGATACAGGATCCTTGGGGCTGGTGCACTGGGATGACCCAGAGGGATGGTACGGGGAGGGAGGTGGGAGGGGGGTTCAGGATGGGGAACACGTGTACGCCCGTGGTGGATTCATGTTGATATGTGGCAGAACCAATACAATATTGTAAAGTAATTAGCCTCCAATTAAAAGAAATAAATTTAAATTTAAAAAAAGAACAATTTTTGAGCAGAATTTGACAGTGCATAACTTTCCCCCTCATTAATTCATTCCCTCATTCACTTAACAAATATATGTTGAATATCTGTTATGTACCAAGTATGTTTATGTTCTAGAGATACAATGGTGAACAAAAAAGAGAAAATCCTTGTCTTCATGGAGGTTACATTCTAATGGGGGAGGCAGTCAAGAAACAAGACAAGTAAGAAAATACATTATGTGTTAGATGATGGTGGTGTTATGGAAAAAGCAGAGCATGAGGTGAGGTGAGGTGAGGTGTTCTTTTGAGATAGGTGAGCAAAGTTTTCACTGCCAACTCCTATAGGAGGTGAAGGAGTAAACATGCAGATATCTAGGTGGAAGTCATTCTTGGCAGAGGAAAAAACAAGGGCAAAGGCCCTGAGTTGGGACTCTGTTTAGTATGTTCAAGGACTAGCAAGAAAACAGTGCAGCTACAGCAGAAGCAGCAAAGGGATGAGTAATGGGAGAGGAGGGATGGGAAGTGCTATAGGTGCAACCATAGAACTTAATTATACTCTGAGAACAATGGGGATTCCCTTAAGGTTTGGATCAAGAATGCTATGATATGACTAATGACTAATAGGATCACTCTGATAGTTCTGTTGAAAATAGTCTTTATGCAGGTCAGATGGAGGCAAGGATTCTTAGACTATTCTTGGGGGAAGAGTCTTGGGACCAGTGTGATGACAATGGAGGTGGTGAGAAGTGATAGGATTTAAGATATGTTTTAAAGTTACAACAAAGAGAATTTGGTTCCCACAAAAAGAGTGAACCTAAGTGTGGTGGTATTAAAAAAAAAAAAAAAAAAAAAGCTGAAAATCCTGTGATATTCTATCCATCTTGAGGGTCAATATCTCCGCTCCTTGAATCCACATGGGCTTGTGACTATTTCTGATCAACAGAGTGGTGTTTGGTGACCTCTGAGGCTAGGTCATACCAGTCCAGATCAGTCGCTCAGTTGTATCTGACTCTTTGCTACTCTATGGACTGCAGCAAGCCAGGCTTTCCTGTCCATCACCAACTCCTGGAGTCCTTTCAAACCCATGTCCATTGAGTCAGTGATGCCATCCAATCATCTCATCCTCTGTTGTCCCCCTCTCCTCTCGGCTTCAATCTTTCCCAGCATCAGGGTCCTTTCAAATGAGTCAGTTCTTCACATGAGTGGGCCAAAAATTGGAGTTTCAGCTTCAGCCTCAGTTCTTCCAATGAATATTCAGCACTGATTTCCTTTAGGATAGACTCGTTGGATCTCTTTGCTGTCCAAGGGACTCTTAAGAGTCTTCTCCAACACCACAGTTCAAGAGCATCAATTCTTCGGTGCTCAGCTTTCTTTATACTCCAACTCTCACAACCATGCATGACTACTGGAAAAACCATAGCTTTGACTAGATGGACCTTTGTTGGTAAAGTAATGTCTCTGCTTTTTAATATGCTGTCTAAGTTGGTCATAACTTTTCTTCCAAGGAGCAAGCGTCTTTTAATTTCATGACTGCAGTCACCATCTGCAGTGATTTTGGAGCCCAGAAAAATAAAGTCTGTCAATTTTCATTGTTTCCCCGTCTATTTGCCATGAAGTGATGGGACCAGATGCCATGATCTTAGTTTTCTGAATGTTGAACCTTAAGCCAGTTTTTTCCCTCTCCTCTTTCACTTTCATCAAGAGGCTCTTTAGTTCTTCTTCGCTTTCTGCCATAAGGGTGGTGTCACCTGCATACCTGGGGTTATTGATAGTTCTCCCGGCAATCTTGATTCCGCTTGTGCTTCATCCAGCCCAGCATTTTGCATGATGTACTCTGCATATAAATTAAATAACCAGGGTGACAATACACAGCCTTGACGTACTCCTTTCCTGGTTTGGAACCAGTCTGTTGTTCTATGTCCGGTTCTAACTGTTGCTTCCTGACCTGCATACAGATTTCTCAAGAGGAGGGTCAGGTGGTCTGGTATTCCCATCTCTTGAAGAGTTTCCCACAGTTTTTTGTGATCCACACAGTCAAAGGCTTTGACATAGTCAATAAAGCAGAAATAGATGTTTTTCTGGAACTCTCTTGCTTTCTCCATGATCCAGAGGATGTTGGCAATTTGCTCTGGTTCCTCTGTGTTTTCTAAATCCAACTTGAATATGTGGAAGTTCACAGTTCATGTATTGTTGAAGCCTGGTTTGGAGAATTTTGAACATTACTTTACTAGTATGTGAGATGAGTGCAATTGTGTGGTAGTTTGAGCATTCTTTGGCATTGTCTTTCTTTGGGATTGGAATTAAAACTGACCTTTTCCAGTCCTGTGGCCACTGCTGAGTTTTCCAGATTTGCTGGCATATTGAGTGCAGCACTTTCACAACATCATCTTTTAGGATTTGAAATAGCTCAACTGGAATTCCATCACCTCCACTAGCTTTGTTCGTAGTGATGCTTCCTAAGGCCCATTTGACTTCTCATTCCAGGATGCCTGGCTCTAGGTGAGTGATGATACCATCATGATTATCTGGGCGATGATCTTTTTTGTATAGGTCTTCTGTGTATTCTTGCCACCTCTTCTTAATATCTTCTGCTTCTGTTAGGTCCATACCATTTCTGTCCTTTATTGAGCCCATCTTTGCATGAAATGTTCCCTTGGCATCTCTAATTTTCTTGAAGAGATCTCTAGTCTTTCCCATTCTATTGTTTTCCTCTATTTCTTTGCATTGATGGCTGAGGAAGGCTTTCTTATCTCTCCTTGCAATCCTTTGGAACTCTGCATTCAAATGGGTACATCTTTCCTTTTCTCCTTCGCTTTTTGCTTCTCTTCTTTTCACAGCTATTTGTAAAGTGAAAGTGAAAGTGAAGTCGCTCAGTCGTGTCCGACTCTTTGCGACCCCATGGACTGTAGCCTACCAGGCTCCTCTGTCCATGGGATTTTCCAGGCAATAGTACTGGAGTGGATTGCCATTTCCTTCTCTAGGGGATCTTCCCAACCCAGGGATCGAACCCAGGTCTCCCGCATCGTAGACAAGCGCTTTACCGTCTGAGCCACCAGGGAAGTCCCCAGCCATTTTGCTTTTTCTTGCATTTCTTTTTCTTGGGGATGGTCTTTATCCCTGTCTCCTGTACAGTGTTATGAACCTCCATCCATAGTTCTTCAGGCACTCTATCAGGTCTAATCCCTTGAATCTATTTGTCACTTCCACTGTATAATCATAAGGGATTTGATTTAGGTCATACCTGAATGGTCTAGTGGTTTTCCTTACTTTCTTCAATTTATCTCTGAATTTGGCAATAAGGAGATCATTATCTGAGCCACAGTCAGCTCCCAGTCTTGTTTTTGCTGACTGTATAGAGCTTCTCCATCTTTGGCTGCAAAGAATATAATCAATCTGACTTTGGTGTTGACCATCTGGTGATGTCCATGTGTAGAGTCTTCTCTTGTGTTGTTGGATGAGGGTGTTTCCTATGACCAGTGCATTCTCTTGACAAAACTCTATTAGCCTTTGCCCTGCTTCATTCTGTACTCCATGGCCAAATTTGCCTGTTACTCCAGGTGTTTCTTAACTTCCTACTTTTGCATTCCAGTCCCTATAATGAAAAGGAACATCTTTTGTGGGTGTTAGTTCTAGAGAGTCTTGTAGGTCTTCATAGAACTTCAGGTTCTTCAGCATTACTGGTCGGGGCATAGACTTGGATTACTGTGATATTAAATGGTTTGTCTTGGAAATGAACAGGGATCATTCTGTCATTTTTGAGATGGCATCCAAGTACTGCATTTCGGAATTTTTTGTTGACTGTGAAGGCTACTCCATTTCTTCTAAGGGATTCTTGCCCACACTAGTAGATATAATGGTCATCTGAGTTAAATTCACCCATTCCAGTCCATTTTAGTTCTCAGATTCCTAAAATGTCGACATTCACTCTTGCCATCTCCTGCTTGACCATTTCCAATTTTCCTTGATTCATAGACCTAACACTCCAGTTTCCTGTACAATATTGCTGTTTAAAGCATCAGACTTTTCTTCTATCACCAGTTACAACTGGGTGTTGTTTTTGCTTTGGCTCCATCTCCATTTTTTCTGAAGTTATTTCTCCACTGATCTCTAGTAGCATATTAGGCACCTACCAACCTGGGGAGTTCAGCTTTCAGTGTCCTATCTTTTTGCCTTTTCATACTGTTCATGGGGTTCTCAAGGTGAGAGTACTGAAGTGATTTACCAATTCCCTTCTCCAGTGGACCACATTTTGTCAGAACTCTCCACCATGTCCTGTCCATCTTGGTTGGCCCTACATGGCCTGGTTCATAGTTTCATTGAGTTAGACAAGGCTGTGGTTCATGTGATCAGATTATTTAGTTTTCTGTGATTGTGGTTTTCAGTCTGTCTGCCCTCTGATGGAGAAGGATAAGAGGCTTGTGGAAGCTTCCTGATGGGAGAGACTGCCTGAGCAGGAAAATGGATCTTGTTCTGATGGGCAGGGCCATGCTCAGTAAGTCTTTAATCCAATTTTCTGTTGATGGGCCGGGCTCTGTTCCCTCCCTGCTATTTGCCTGGGACCAAACTATGGTGAAAAGGCAGAGGAACCAGAGATCAAATTGCCAACATCCGCTGGATCATGGAAAAAGCAAGAGAGCTCCAGAAAAACATCTATTTCTGCTTTATTGACTATGCCAAAGCCTTTGACTGTGTGGATCACAATAAACTGTGGAAAATTCTGAAAGAGATGGGAATACCAGAACACCTGACCCTCCTCTTGAGAAATTTGTATGCAGGTCAGGAAGCAACAGTTAGAACTGGACATGGAACAACAGACTGGTTCCAAATAGGAAAAGGAGTTCGTCAAGGCTGTATATTGTCACCCTGCTTATTTAACTTCTATGCAGAGTACATCATGAGAAACGCTGGACTGGAAGAAACACAAACTGGAATCAAGATTGGCGGGAGAAATATCAATAACCTCAGATATGCAGATGATACCACCCTTATGGCAGAAAGTGAAGAGGAACTCAAAAGCCTCTTGATGAAGGTGAAAGTGGAGAGTGAAATAGTTGGCCTAAAGCTCAACATTCAGAAAACGAAGATCATGGCATCCGGTCCCATCACTTCATGGGAAATACATGGGGAAAGAGTGGAAACAGTGTCAGACTTTATTTTTCTGGGCTCCAAAATCACTACAGATGGTGACTGCAGCCATGAACTTAAAAGACGCTTACTCCTTGGAAGGAAAGTTATGACCAACCTAGATAGCATATTGAAAAGCAGAGACATTACTTTGCCAACAAAGGTTCATCTAGTCAAGGCTATGGTTTTTCCTGTGGTCATGTATGGATGTGAGAGTTGGACCGTGAAGAAGGCTGAGCGCCGAAGAATTGATGCTTTTGAACTGTGGTGTTGAAGAAGACTCTTGAGAGTCCCTTGGACTGCAAGGAGATCCAACCAGTACATTCTGAAGGAAATGAGCCCTGGGATTTCTTTGGAAGGAATGATGCTAAAGCTGAAACTCCAGTACTTTGGCCACCTGAATGCGAAGAGTTGAGTCATTGGAAAAGACTCTGATGCTGGGAGGGATTGGGGGCAGGAGGAGAAGGGGACGACAGAGGATGAGATGGCTGGATGGCATCACTGACTCAATGGACGTGAGTTTCAGTGAACTCCAGGAGTTGGTGATGGACAGCAAGGCCTGGCGTGCTGCAATTCATGGGGTCGCAAAGAGTCGGACACGACTGAGCGACTGATCTGATCTGATCTGATCTAAAACTGTGGTGAAGGTAATGAAGATAATGCTGACCTCCTACAGAAGTTCCCATGCATGTACTGTTGCACTTAGTGCCCCAAACCCTGCAGCAGGACCCAGGAGAAAGGAGCAGTGAGCCACAAGAGACTGACCCAGACTTGCCCAGGAGTGTCCAGTGGAGGCGTGGGTTGGTATAGGCCACTCATTTTTATCCTTGGTCTTTAGGAATGCCTGCCTCCTTCTTGGACCCCAGCTTTCATGCTGTAAGAAGTCCACGAATATAGAGAAATTAAGGTGGGCGTGCCAACTGACAGTCCCAGCTGAGCCCAGCCTTCAAATGAGCCCAACCAGGTACCAGGGAGAAGAAGCTTGCTGAAGATTTCACTAAATCGTTTAAGTCTTCCCAGCTGAGGCATCAAACATCACAGAGAGGAGATAAGTATGTCCACTGTGCCCTTCTGAGTTCCCGACCCAGAGAATCTATGAGCATAAACAACTTGTAAGTCACCAAGTTTAGCAAGTGTGTCACATGGGGGTAGATAGCCAAAACACAGATTCCACATGGGATATCTGCAGCACAGAACATCAAGAATAATCTCCTCACCCAGATCACACTCAGTCGCACTGTTATACAAAACCCACTGGGAAGCTGTCCAAGGTCTAGCAAGAGAAACTGTGCCATCATTATCTGTGTGTAAGCATATTAGGAATGGGTAATGGCCCTGAATTAACTATCTCCCACTTACCAATAATAAAACCACTGCCAACTACTTGAAAAGCTAGATTGAACAGATGCAGTCAGCAATCTGGTTCTTCCCTTTATTAGCATTAATTATGATCATTTTGTTTTTATTGGCTTTATTTTTATTAATATCTCCTCAAACAAGCCAAAAAAAAGAATACATGCCTTCATACATGGGCAAGCTTCCACAGGCTCAATGAAACAAACTAGGTGTGTCTCAAGATAGGCATGGTTTACTCTTCACATACTCAGTACTTGTGTTGAAATTGGAAGGGACTAAGGGTTCACACTGATTGATGAGCAGTGTATGGATTCAAGATCCTCTGCCAGGCTATGTTCCAGTTTGGTATCATGATTCTTGGCTCATCTTCCATCCCTGAGCCATGGTAGTAAGCTACCAACTTCTGAGTCTATTTTTCATGCTGAAATAAGAGGAAAAAATTTACTGAATGTTGGCAATCAGCACTGTCCTGTGTTCTCAGGGCCCAAAGGAAATTTAGCAATCATTCTGCTAGAAATAGAATTCTCTAGAATAGATTCTTTATAGTCCTCTTGTAATTCAATGGTTATAGAAAGCTGCATGTCTATTTATCCATCCAATAAACATTTATCAAGAGACCAATCTACACCAGGCTCTGTGCTAAGGGCAAGAAATATAGAAATGAAGACTGGACAAGACTCATTTTTCAAGACTCAGCCCAAATACCATTCTCTCTGTAAAACTGTGGTAGGAACAGTGCTGTGTAGCCACCCAATTCATGTTATTTTCCTTCTGTGCTGTCTGGAAAACTAACTTCTCAGCTTCCTTTGTTGTTAAATTTGAGCCATGTGAATAAATTCTAGCCAATGAGAGATCTGGCAAATGTGATATCTGAATGATCACCCCGGCCATAAACCCTCTGGGACATTCTCTACATACTCTGTTACCTTCTGTGGTGGCTGCAGGGACCATATGACCAAGATGGTGAGTTCACTTGATGGAAGGAGTCTGAGTCCTTGAGTGGCCCCATGGAGGAAAGCCACCCTGTTGGCCACATTGAAACGTGACAAAATCAATTAACTTTTATTGTGTGAAACCACTAGGATTTAAGTTGTTTGTTCCTTCAGTTACTCACTTACTCCCTGCAACTGCCCAAAAACTAATGGAAAGTTTTAATTGCCACATTATTCAGGGTTGCTCAGGAGGCAGAAAGCATAACATTTTTAAGAATTTTGGTAAAATACTCATAAAATTTGCCATCATAACTGCTTAAAAGTGTACAGTTTGGTATTGCTAAGTATGTTCACTTTGTTGTGCAACCGATCTCCATAAGTTTTTCATCTTACAAAGCTGAAATCTATATTCACTAAACAACTCCCATTTTCATCTCTCCAGCCCCTGGAAACCACCATACTACTTTCTGTTTCTGAGTTTGACTATTCTAAATAGCTCATGTAAATGGAATTGTATAATATTTGTCTTTTTGTGATTGACCTATTTTGCAGCATAATGTCCTTAAGGTTCATCTATATTGCAAACTGTGTCAGAATTTCACTTTTTAAAGGTGAAATAGCATTTCATTATATGCATAAAGTGTTGATTTCACCTCTTGGCTATTGTGAACAATGTTGCTATGAACACTGGTGTATGAATGTCTCTTTGAGGCCTTGCTTTTGATTTACGTGAATTTATATCCAGAAGTAGAATTGTTGGATCACATGGTAGTTCTAGGGCTTCCCTGGTAGCTCAGCTGGTAAAGAATCAGCCTGCAATGCAGGAGACTCCCGTTTGATTCCTGGGTCAGGAGGATTCCCTGGAGAAGGGATAGCCTACCCACTCCAGTATTCTTGGGCTTCCCTGGTGGCTCAGTGGGTAAAGAATCCACCTGCAATGTGGGAGACCTGAGTTCGATCCCTGGGTTGGGAAGATCTCATGGAGAAGGGAACGGCTACCCACTCCAGTTATTCTGGCCTGGAGAATTCCATGGGTAGTCCATGGGGTCGCAAAGGGTCAGACATGACTGAGCAACTTTCACACACAATGATAGCTCTATTTTTATTTATTTATTTATTTTTTTGAGAAACCTTCATATCATCTTCCCTAATAGGTGCACCATTTTACATTCTCACCAGCAGTGCACAAGGGGTCCAATTTCACATCCTCAGTAGTCTTACCATGCATGCTTTTGAACAGAGGAAATCTAATATAAAGAATCACTTGCTAGGTAACTGAAAGGGTAAAAAGGAAATAGTGAAGTTTTATTAAGGAAGTTTATTGACTATGCCAAATCCTTTGACTGTGTGGATCACAATAAACTGTAGAAAATTCTGAAAGAGATGGGCAAACCAGACCACCTGACCTGCCTCTTGAGAAACCTGTATGCAGGTCAGGAAACAACAGTTAGAACTGGACATGGAACAGCAGACTGGTTCCAAATAGGAAAAGGAGTATGTCAAGGCTGTATATTGTCCCCCTGCTTATTTAACTTATATGCAGAGTACATCATGAGAAACCCTGGGCTGGAAGAAGCACAAGCTGGAATCAAGATTGGCGGGAGAAATATCAATAGCCTCAGATATGCAGATGACACAACCCTTAATGGCAGAAAGTGAAGAAAAACTAAAGAGCCTCTTGATGAAAGTGAAAGAGGAGAGTGAAAAAGTTGGCATAAAGCTCAACATTCAGAAAACTAAGATCATGGCAACCCGTCCCATCACTTCATGGCAAATAGATGGGGAAACAGTGGAAACAGTGGCTGACTTTATTTTGGGGGGCTCCAAAATCACTGCAGATGGTGAATGCAGCCATGAAATTAAAAGATGCTTACTCCTTGGAAGGAAAGTTATGACCAACCTAGACAGCATATTAAAAAGCAGAGACATTACTTTGTCAACAAAGGTCCATCTAGTCAAGGTTATGGTTTTTCCAGTAGTCATGTATGGATGTGAGAGCTGGACTATAAATAAAGCTGAGCGTTGAAGAATTGATGCTTTTGAACTGTGGTGTTGGAGAAGACTCTTGAGAATCCCTTGGACTGCAAGGAGATCCAACCAGTCCATCCTGAAGGAGATCTGTCCTGGGTGTTTATTGGAAGGACTGATGTTGAAGCTGAAGCGCCAATACTTTGGCCACCTGATGTGAAGAGCTGACTCATTGGAAAAGACCCTGATGCTGGGAAGGATTGAGGGCAGGAGGAGAAGGGGACGACAGAGGATGAGATGGCTGGATGGCATCACCGACTCGATGACATGAGTTTGGGTGGACTCCAGGAGTTGGTGATGGACAGGGAGGCCTGGTGTGCTGCAGTTCACGGGGTCGCAGAGTTGGACACCACCGAGCGACTGAACTGAACTGAAGTGAAGGAAGTAACAACACATGTGGCAACTAACATTTCTCGGGCTGAGTGTACAAAGGAAAGAGGTAGAATTTATTAAAATATAAAAACAGAGGAGAGTTCTGTTGGGCAGGGATCCAGATCCCTGGGAAGTGGTCACAAGCTGTCTGGTTCTGGTCCCTCTGAGAAGTAACAGTGAGGCTGGTTCAACGGTGTTGAAGAGACTGCAAACTGGATTCAGCTGCTGTTACAGGAATGCACTGCCATTGCCAAAGTGCTGCTGCCAGGGTGAAGAAGCACTGCTAAAGTGGTACTCTCGGGAAGAGAGAGTGAACTGGTGGAGTGAGCCCGTTTTTTCTCCAGCCCTGCAATCTTCCCCTGGCGCCCCCTATGGCAGAGCCTAATAGAGCAGAAATGTATGTATAGTTTGCAGAGTCCCAACATGACTGAAGCTACTTAGCAGCAGCAGCAGCAGCAGCAGCAGCAGCAACCTCAGTGCCAAAAAGCAGACTATGGAAGGGCATATTTGGAACTGAGAGACATTAACTCAAACAACCTGCCCACCAGGTAGTGACCTGTCTCTGCACAGTACTCTCAGCATTTTGCCTGCTTTCTTGTATGTCTTCGTACCACCGCTACCTTGAATGGGAGTTCTTTGGCTATGTCTTAACTCTCTGATTCTTATATAAAGTCCTTTAAGAGCAAGGTCATCTTGCTGATTAAGTGGCTGATTCATCTCCGTATACCTTTCTGATGTTCCCAAAGCCTAGCACAATGGTTATACATAAATGACATACAGTAATTTTGTCAAATGAATGATCTTCAATGGGTAAAAGGGCAGGGGTTAGAAAGTAGCACAGAGGGAGCCCAACCACCATGAAAGTCATTGCAGATCTGTGGATTGACTGGAATTTGGGCTGAGATATTTGTAAAGGCTAGTGAGAAGCAGACTCACACCAACTTTGTGCAAATGCTTTAAGACTTAACTGGAGGTGCCCTGAAAAGCTGCACTTATTTGGTATTGGCTCCTCAACTTGGGCAATAGAGAGGTGAAAGCAGGAGAAGAGGGCCTGTCCCAGGGCCCTCTCTTTACAGATAGCCTGGTCTGTCCAGAGTCTCTTCCTCCTCTTCTCAGAATACTTTGGATTAGTACTTAGACTCTAAGCAGTAACATCAGGCAGAAATATTGAAAAGCTAGTGTCCCAATTATTATTTCTGCTCAACAAATTATCTTCAGACTTAGTGACATAAAACAACAAACATTTTATCATATTCATGGGTTCTGTGTGTCAGAAACTCAGAAAGAATTCAGTGGAAATGACTTGCTTTTGTTTGTGGATGTCTGGACTCTCAGCTAGGAAGACTCCATGACAGGAGACTTCTTGGGTGAGATCTAGAATGCAGGCACACATGGGAGATATTGCAGGTTCTATCCAGACCACTACAGTAAAGCAAATATTGTAATAAAGTGAGTTACACAATTTTTTTTTCTGGAGCATATAAAAGTTATGTTTACAGTATACTGTAGTCAAACATGTTTAATAACATTATGTCTAAAAATATGCATGCTTTAATTTAAAAATGCTTATACACCCATGGCTGATTCATGACAGTGTATGGCAAAAACCACCACAAATTGTAAAGTAATTAGCCTCTAATTAAAATAAATTAATTAATTTAAAAATGCTTTATTGCTAAAAAATGCCAACCATCATCTGAAAACACAGGGTTGCCACAAAGTTTCCATTCATAAAAAAAACATAGTATCTGTGAACCACAATAAAATAAGATATGCCTGTACTCTGGGGACATCCTCACTTACATGTCTGGAGATTGATGCTGACTACCTGCTGATGTTGACCAGAGTTCTATGGCCTCCACATGTGGCTGGGGTTTCCTCCTGGCACAACAGCTTCAGAATAAGTTTATTATATGGTGACTTAGGGGTCTATAGCAAGTATCCCAGGAGACAGAGTGGAAACTTTCATGTCTCAGCATCACAAAGTGGGGAAAAGGGAACTCTTGTACACTGTTGCATGCATGCTAAGTCACTTTGGTTGTGTCAAACTCTTTGCAACACTATGAACTGTAGCCCATCAAGCCCTACTGTCCAAGGGATTCTCCAGGCAAGAATACTAGAGTGGGTTGACATTTCCTTCTCCAGGGGATCTTCCTGATTCATGGATCAAACCCACGTCTCTTATGTCTTCTGCATTGGTAGGTGGGTTCTTTACCACAAGTGCCATTAGCGTCACCTGAGTAAATTGATATAGCCATTGTGGAAAACAATATGGAGGTTTCTCAAAAAGCTAGAGCTACCATATGACCTACCTATGATTCTATATATGTGAAAAAGCCAAAAACATCAATTCCAAAAGGCAAATGCACCCCAATGTTTAGAGCATCATTATTTACAATAGCCAAGACATGGAAATAACCTAAGTGTCCATCAGTAGATGAATGGATGAAGAAAATATGGTATATATACAATGGAATATAATTCAGCCATGAAAAGGAATGAAATTTTGCTGTTTGAAGCAACATGGTTGGACTTGGAGGGCATTATGCTAAGTGAAATAAATCAGAGAAAGATAAATATTGTATGATATCACTTATATGTGGAGTCCACTCCATGGATCACAACCTTGTGGTGACAAAGGGGTTGATTAACTCAATGAAGCTATGAGCCATGTGTGCAGGGACCCACAAGGCTGACGGGTCATAGTGAAGAGTTCTGATCAATCATGGTCCACTGGATGAGGAAATGGCAAACCACTCCAGGATTCTTGCTGTAAGAACCCCATGAACAGTAGGAATAGGCAAAAGTTATGACACCAGAAGATGAGCCCCCTCAAAGTCAGAAAGTGTCCAATATGCTACTGGGGAAGAGTGCAGGGAAATTACTAATAGTTCCTAAAAGAGAGGAATGTCTGGGCCAAAGTGGAAATGATGCTCAGTTGTGGATATGTCTGGTGGTGAAAGGGAAGCCTGATGCTGTAAAGAACAATATTGCATAGGAACCTGGAATGTTAGGTCCGTGAATCAAGGTAAACTGGACATGGTCACGCAGGAGATGGCAAGATTGAACCTCAATGTCTTAGGAATCAATGAACTAAAATGGATGGGAATGGGTGAATTTAGCTCAGATGACCATTATATCTACTACTGAGGGCAAGAATCCCTTAAAAGAAATTGAATAGCCCTCATAGTCAACAAAAGAGTCCAAAATGTAGTACTTGGGTGAAATCTCAAAAACGACAGGAGGATCTTGGTTTGTTTCCAAGGAAGACATTCAACATCATAGTAATCCAAGTCTATGCTCCAACCACTAATGCCAAGGAAGCTGAAGTAGACTGGTTCTATGAAGACTTGTGACACCTTCTAGAACTAATACCAAAAAAAAAAAAAAAGATGTCCTTTTCATCATAGGGAATTGTAATACAAAAATAGGAAGTCAAGACATACCCAGAAAACAGGCAAGTTTGTCTTGGAGTACAAAATGAATCAAGGCAAAAGTTAACAGAGTTTTGTCCCCAAAACATGCTGCTCATGGCAAACACCATTTTCAAAGACCCAAGAGATGACTATACACATGGACATCACCAGATGATCAATACTAACATCAGATAGATTATGTTCTTTGCAGCCAAAGATGGAGAAGCTCTATAAGTCAGTAAAAACAAGACCAGGAACTGACTGTGGCTCAGATCATCTGCTCCTTATTGCAAAATTCAGGCTCAAATGGAAGAAAGTGGGAAAAACCACTAGACCATTCAGGTAAGGCCTGAATCAAATACTTTATGATTACACAGTAGAGGTGACAAATAGATTCAAGGGATTAGATATGGTAAACAGAGTGCCTGAAGAACAAAGGACAGAGATTTGTAACATTGTACAGAAGATGGTGACCAAAACCATCCCCAAGAAAGAGAAATGCAAGAAGGCAAAATGGTTGTCTGAGGAGGCTTTACAAATAGCTGAGGAAAGAAGAGAAACAAAAGACAAGAGAAAAGAGAAAAGATATACCCAACTGAATGTAGATTTCCAAAGACTAGCAATGAGAGATAAGAAAACCTTCTTAAATAAGCAATGCAAAAAAAAAAAAAGAAGAAGAAAAAAACAATAGAATGAGAAAGACTAGAAATCTCATCAAGGAAATTGGAAATATCAAGGGAACATTTCATGCAAGGATGGGCACAATATAGGACGTAATTGTTAAGGACCTAACAGAAGCAGAAGAAATTAAGGAGAGGTGGCAAGAGTACACAGAAGAACTATACAAAAGAGGTCTTAATGATCTGGTTAATCAGGATAGTGAGGTCAATCCCCTAGAGCCAGACATCCTGGAATGTGAAGTCAAGTGGGATTTAGGAAATGTTACTACAAACAAGATCAATGGAAGTGATGGGATTCCAGCTGAGTTATTTCAAATCCTAAAAGATGATGCTGTTAAAATGCTGCACGGGGCTCACTCAGCAGTGGGCACAGGACTGGAAAAGGTCAGTTTTCACTTCAATCTCAAAGAAGAGAGAAGTTGCTCAGTCATGTCTGACTCTCTGCGACTCCATGGACTGTAGCCCACCAGGCTCCTCAAAAGTAATGCCAAAGAATGTTCAAACTACCATACAATTGGGCTCATTTCTCATGCTAGTAAGATTGTGCTCAAAATTCAGAGGTACATGAACTGAGAACTTCCAGATATACAAGCTGGATTTAGAAAAGGAGAGAAACTGGAGATCAACTTACCAACATTCACTGGAACATAGAGAAAACAGGGGAATTCCAGAAAAATGTCTACTTCTGCTTCATTGACTATGCTAAACTTTGACTGTGTGTATCACAACAAACTGGAAAATTCTTAAAGAGATGGGCATACTAGACCACGTTACCTGTCTCCTGAGAAACCTATATGTGGGTTGAGAAGCAACAGTTAGAACAGTACATGGAACAACTTACTTGTTCAAAATTGAAAAAGGAATATGACAAAGCTGTAAATTGTCACTCTGCTTATTTAACTTGTATGCAGAGTACATAAAGGGAAATGCCAGGCTGGATGAATCACAAGCAGGAATCAAGACTGATGGGAGAAATATCAACAACCTCAGATATGTAGATGATACCACTCTAATGGCAGAAAGCAAAGAGCAATGAAAGATCCTCTTTTTTTTTTTTTTCTTTTTCTTTGTATGTTTATTTTTTTTAATTTAATTTTATTTTTAAACTTTACATAATTGTATTAGTTTTGCCAAATATCAAAATGAATCCATCACAGGTATACATGTGCTCCCCATCCTGAACCCTCCTCCCTCCCCATACCATCCCTCTGGGTTGTCCCAGTGCACTAGCCCCAAGCATCCAGTATCGTGCATTGAACCTGGACTGGCATCTCGTTTCATACATGATATTTTACATGTTTCAATGCCATTCTCCCAAATCTTCCCACCCTCCCCTCCCACAGATTCCATAAGACTGTTCCATACATCAGCGCCACTTTTGCTGTCTCGCACACAGGGTTATTGTTAGCATCTTTCTAAATTCCATATATATGCGTTAGTATACTGTATTGGTGTTTTTCCTTCTGGCTTACTTCACTCTGTATAATAGGCTCCAGTTTCATCCACCTCATTAGAACTGATTCAAATGTATTCTTTTTAATGGCTGAGTAATACTCCATTGTGTATATGTACCACAGCTTTCTTATCCATTCATCTGCTGATGGACATCTAGGTTGCTTCCATGTCCTGGCTATTATAAACAGTGCTGCGATGAACATTGGGGTACACGTGTCTCTTTCCCTTCTGGTTTCCTCAGTGTGTATGCCCAGCAGTGGGATTGCTGGATCATAAGGCAGTTCTATTTCCAGGTTTTTTTTTTTTTTTTTTGAGGCTGAAAAAGGAGAGGGAAAACGATGGCTTGAAACTCAACATTGAAAAAACTAAGATCATGGCATCTGGTCCCATCACTTCATGCGAAATGGGAGAAAAAGTGGAAATGGTGACAGATTTTATTTTCTTGGGCTCTAAAATCACTGTGGAAGGTGACTGCAGCCATGAAACTACAAGTTGCTTGCTCATTGGAAGGAAAGCTATGACAAACCTAGACAGTGTATTTAAAAGCAAAGACATCACCTTGCTTACAAATTTGCATATAGTAAAAGCTAGGAGAAGGCAATGGCACCCCACTCCAGTACTCTTGCCTGGAAAATCCCATGGATGGAGGAGCCTGGTGGGCTACAGTCCATGGGGTCGCTGAGAGTTGGACACAACTGAACGACTTCACTTTCACTTTTCACTCTTATGCATTGGAGAAGGAAATGGCAACCCACTCCAGTGTTCTTGCCTTGAGAATCCCAGGGACAGGGGAGCCTGGTGGGCTGCCATCTATGGGGTCACACAGAGTCGGACATGACTGAAGCAACTTAGCAGCAGCAGCAGCAGTCAAAGCTATGGTGTTTTCAGTAGTCATATATGAATGTGAGAGTTGTATCATAAAGAAGGCTGAATGCCAACGAACTGATGCTTTTGAATTGTGATGCTGGGAGAAAAATCTTGAGAGTCCCTTGGACAGCAAGGAGATCAAACCAGTCAATCCTAAAGGAAATTAACCCTGAATATTCATTGGAAGGACTGATGCTGAAGCTGAAGCTCCAATACTTTGGGCCACCGATGCAAAAAGCCAACTCACTGGAAAAGCCCCTGATGCTGGGAAGGATTGAAGGCAAAAGGTGAAGGGGGTGGCAGAGGATGGTTAGATAGCATCACTGACTCAGTGGACATGAATTTAAGCAAACTCTGGGAGACAGTGGACAGAGGAGCCTGGTGTGCTGCAGTTCATGGGACTTCAAGGAATTGGACACAACTTAGCAACTGAACAACAACAACATGTGGAATCTAAAAAATACCAGAAAATACTTGTGAATGTAACAAAAAAGAAACAGACTCAGATATAGATCACAAACTAGTGGTCACCCACAAGGAGGAGGTGGAAAGGCAGTGTAGGGACTGGGGAGGGGGAGATACAAACCATGGCTTGTAAGGTAGGTTCAAGGATGTATTGTACAGCACAGGGAATACAGCCAGTATTTTGTAATAACCATAAGTGAAAAATGTTAAAATTTGTATAAAAATTTAAAACAGAAGTCATGCAGTACTGCTTTTGCCTCGTTCTGTTGGTTATAACTGAGTCATGAGCTCACTCATATTTAAGGGTAGAGGATATGAACCTCATCTGAATGAGTGTCAACATGATCAACTGTAGAAAAGTATATGGGATAAGAAATATAGTTGCAGATGTTCTGGGAAAACACAGTCTGCCACAGCTGTTAAACTTATTCTTCACATTTTTGGGATGAGGACACCAAGTTCTAAGAACCTGGGAAGTGGCTTGCAAAGACCCTGCAGTCAGTTCTCAGAATGTTTAGAGAACCCAATTTTGCCATGGCTGCTGTAACAAATTCCACATACTGAATGGCTTTAAATAGCAATAATTTATTCTCTCACTCTTCCAGAGGCTAGGTTTCAGTTAGGGCCATGCTCTTTCCGACTGCTCTAGGAGAGGATTCTTTCTGACCTCTTCCTAGTTTCTGGCGGTTCTCAGAAATCTTCCTGGGGTTCCTCAACTTGTAGACCCTTCACTCCAATCTCTGCCTCATCCTCAGCTTGGCATCCTCGCTGTATATCTGCACAATGTCTTCCCTCTGTGCATGTCTAGCTCTGTGTCCAAATTTCCCCTTTTCACAAGGATGCCAATTATATTGGATTAAGTTGCACTGTAATGTCCTCACTTTAACTCTATTCCTTCTGTAAAGGAAGGAATCCTTCTGCTCCTTATTCCCAAGTAAGGTCACAGTAGGCAATGCAGGGGGTGGGGGGAACTGGTGGCAAGGGAGTAGTGCTTCCCAGCTGTCACTAGTGATAAAAAATCTGCCTGCCAGTGCAGGAGACTTAAAGACATGGGTTTGATACATGGGTTGGAAAGATTCCCTGGAGGAGGGAATGGCAACCCACTTCAGTATTCTTGCCTGGAGAATCCCATGGACAGAGGATGTAGTCCATTGGGTTGCAAAGAGTTGGACACGACTGAGAGATTTTTACTTTTTACTTTTCAGGAGGAGTTTAGGTCATCAACATATATTTTGGGGAAAGTGAAGTCGCTCAGTCGTGCCTGACTCTTTGTGACCCCATGGATAGTAGCCTGCACCAGGCTCCTCCGTCCATGGGATTTTCAAGGCAAGAAGTACTGGGGTGGGTTGCCATTTCCTCCTCCAGGGAATCTTCACAACCCAGGGATCGAACCCAGGTCTCTTACATTGTAGACAGACGCTTACCATCTAAGCCACCAGGGAAGTTTTTATTTTGGGGAGGGGGGGACACAATTCAACCCAGAGCACCATCTTTTATGAAACCCATGGGAAGAGAACTTAGAGACTTACTCTAAGGTAAACTTAGAAGCACATGCAACAGCCATGCTGAGGGAATTTCCCTGGCCAGCAAGCCTGGGCCAAAGTGCTGAAGGTGTTCTAAGAGAAAAATGGACTGGGATTGTTGAAACACACTGAAAATGTTTAAACATTTTCATGACAAACATAAATGGGGAAAAGTGGGTGCTATCAGAAAGGATCTCAGTGACTTCACAGAGATTAGATGCTGGAGACTTCACAGAGATTAGATTCCCCCTCTCTCATGTCTGAAGGGTGATGATTAAACTTCATAAGCAATTTGGGCCCCAGTACCTGATACAATGAAAGTGAAAGAGGAGAGTGAAAAAGTTGGCTTAAAGCTCAACATTCAGAAAACGAAGATCATGGCATCCAGTCCCATCACTTCATGGCAAATAGATGGAGAAACAGTGGAAACAGTGGCTGACTTTATTTTTCTGGGCTCCAAAATCACTGCAGATGGTGACTGCAGCCGTGAAATTAAAAGACGCTTATTCCTTGGAAGGAAAGTTATGACCAACCTAGACAGCATATTAAAAAGCAGAGACATTACTTTGCCAACAAAGGTCCATTTAGTCAAGGCTATGGTTTTTCCAGTGGTCATGTATGGATGTGAGAGTTGGACTATAAAGAAAGCTGAGCACAGAAGAATTGATGCTTTTGAACTGTGGTGTTGGAGAAGACTCTTGAGAGTCCCTTGGACTGCAAGGAGATCCAACCAGTCCATCCTAAAGGAGATCAGTCCTGGGTGTTTATTGGAAGGACTGATGTTGAAACTGAAACTCCAATACTTTGGCTACCTGATGTGAAGAGCTGACTCATTGGAAAAGACCCTGATGCTGGGAAAGATTGAGGGCAGGAGGAGAAGGGGATGACAGAGGATGAGATGGTTGGATGGCATTACCAACTCAATGGACATGGGTTTGGGTGGACTCCAGGAGTTGGTAATGGACAAGGAGGCCTGGCGTGCTGCAGTCCATGGGGTTGCAAAGAGTCGGACACAACTGAGCAACTGAACTTAAGTGAAACTGATACAATCCACTGAAAAGCAGAGGTGGCTTGTAGAGGAGATGAATAGCTGAACAGAAAAGCTATTCTTTCAACCCTGGCTTGTTTTATTTTTTAATTTTTTAATATAAATTTATTTATTTTAATTGGAAGCTAATTGCAATATTGTATTGGTTTTGCCATACACTGACATGAATCCACCACAGGTGTACATGTGTTCCCCATCCTGAACCCCCCTCCTACCTCCCTCCCAATCCCATCCCTCTGGGTCGTCTCAGTGCACCAGCCCCAAGCATCCTGTATCATGCATCAAACCTGGACTGGCGATTCATTTCACATATGATAATATACATGTTTCAATGCCATTCTCCCAAATCATCCCACCCTTACCCTCTCTCACAGAGGCCAAAAGACTGTTCTGTACATCTGTGTCTCTTTTGCTGTCTTGCATACAGGGTTATTGTTACCATCTTTCTAAATTCCATATATATATGTGTTATTTTACTGTATTGGTGTTTTTCTTTCTGGCTTGCTTCATTTTGTATAATAGGCTCCAGTTTCATCCACCTCATTAGAACTGATTCAAATGTATTCTTTTTAATGGCTGAGTAATACTCCATTGTGTATATGTACCACAGCTTTCTTATCCATTTGTCTGCTGATGGACATCTAGGTTGTTTCCATGTCCTGGCTATTATAAACAGTGCTGCGATGAACATTGGGGTACACGTGTCTGTTTCAATTCTGGTTTCCTCGGTGTGTATGCCCAGCAGTGGGATATGAACCCTGGCTTTGAAACGGGGCAGAACCCTATGGTTCTGAACTCGCCCTTCACCACCATATCTTCTGCCTGTCTTTTGTCTGTGTAAAAAACTTTAATAAAAGAATAAGTTTAATCAGAGAAGCAAGAAATGTAGAAACAAAGAACAGGAGACTAAATAATAATACAGTCATGAAGCATAGGTAAGGACCTTTAGTTCTTTCTCAAGGGCTACAGATAATATTCTGAGCCACATTCTGCAAGCTGTCTTATAGCTACTAAAACCCCAGGTGGAGAAATTAACAACAAGATGACCAGACTGTACCCAGGACATGAGCTGCCACAATTCTGAGAATTCACCTCTAAGAAATGGGAAAAAATGGACCCTGGAACTGATGATTAACTGTACATAAAACAATCAAGATGATGCTGGTCAGACCACCGATGATCAATGTGAAGAAGACTGTCAGAGATGATTGTGCTGTTTCTACATGTAGTCCCCTGCCTCTCACTTACGTCTATGAAAGCTCTTGCCCCACTGATTGCTAGTTGGGGAAAATCTGCCTTTGGCCAGATGTCCACCACCCTCTCCCTCCAGTTGCCAGCATCTGAAATAAAGCAAATTTTTCTTTCTACCAACATGGTCTGTTTATTGGCTTTTGAGCAGTAAGTATCCAGACCCACACACACTCTTTTGGTAATAGCTTCAAATCATGAAAGGTAGCTTTCCCTTCCACCAAAACAGTGTTGTGAAGCAGATGATTCAGGCAGAGATAGAAGAGACTGTGGACTTCTGCAAAGCTAGACAGAGCCCTAGATTGGAGGAAAACTATATTCTACCTTATCTACCAGTGTCCTTTCCTCCAGAATTTAGGGGAATACAAAGCATTTTACATTGTTTACCAATAACAGCATCAGAAAAAAACAAGAATTGTTACTACTTATTGAGGGGCAGTTTATCTAGGCCATCTATAGCTTTGCTACAGTTTTTTGCTTATATCCCTGGCAATTCCATTATTGTTTCCTAGCACACTGACGTCTGGTAGAGTTTTGCCCCTAAAACTGCATCCTTTTGTTGGCTGGCTGCCCCCAGTTTGCTATAACTGGCTTTTCGGGCCACAGTGGGAACTGGAAGTGCTTTGGAATTCACACTCCCTTGGGTATCCTTTATCTAATGGCACAGATATGGTAGTGTATGGGGGCTTCCCGGGTGGTGCCAGTGGTAAAGCACCCACCTGCCAATGCAGGAGATGTAAGGGATGTGGGTTCGATCCCTGGGTCGGGAAGATCCCCTGGAGGAGGGCACAGCAATCCACTTCAGCATTCTTCCCTGGAGAATCCCATGGACATAGGAGCCTGGTGGGCTGTAGTCCATAGGGTCACAAAGAGTTGGACACAACTGAAGCAACTTAGCACACACATGGTAGTGTATAGCAAAGGGGTATAAATTCCCTGGGCGTCCCTGGTGGCTCAGCAGTAAAAATCTGCCTGCTCAGGCAGGAGACAAGTGTTCGATCCCTGGGTTGAGGAGATCCCCTGAAGAAAGAAATGGTAACCCACTCGAGGATTTTTATTTTGGAAATCCCATGAACAGAGTAACATGGTGGGCTACACTTCATGGGTTCAAAAAGCAGTCAGACATGACTTAGCGACTAAACAACAACAAATAAGTTCCCTGCTTCTCCCCCTCCTCTGACTCAATACCTACACTCTCCTGTAAAGAAACTGTGGGACTGAGTCAAAATTGCTCTCGGTGATACATGATAACTCACTCTTTTGTGGCCCCCTTCTCCTACCTGTCTCAATTTCCCACTTCTGTGTGTGTGTGTGTGTCTTAAGCCACTCAGTTGTGTCTGAATCTTTGCAGCCCCATGAACTGTAGCCCGCCAGGTTCCTCTTTCATGGGATTCTCCAAGCAAGAATACTGGAGTGCGTTGTCATGCCCTCCTCCAGGGGATCTACCTGACCCGTGGATTGAACCCACGTCTCTTGTGACTCCTGCATTGGTAGGTGGATTCTTTACTACTAATGCCACCTGGGAAGCCCTCCCATTTCTCTACTGCTAGTTTTTACTGATATTAATTCCTAGTAAATGATTGTCACATTCTAATTTCAAGATTAGTTTCGGGGGTCCAGTCTAAGACACCATCTTATCTAACCTTCACAACCACTTCTCCAAGGCAGGGAGGACAACCATGGAAACTCTGGCTTTGAAAGGACTGCCCCCAACCACATCATAATTGTACTTGTCTTCCCTGGTGGCTGAGATGGTGAAGAATCTGCCTGCAATTCAGGAGATCCAGATTCAATCCCTGGGTTGAAAAAACCCCCTGGAGAAGGCAATGACTACCACCCCAGTATTCTTGCCTAGAGAATTTCATGAACAGAGGAGCTTAGCAGACTACAGTCCATGGGTTTGCAAACAGTTGGACACGACTGAGTGACTAACACTACTAACTACCTAACTCAACTTTCAAACCAGTCTTCTCTCTGCTATATTATATTGCCTCAAAGAAACAACTTGTCTTATTTCTTTTTCACCTCTTAATTGCCTTTGGATTTCCTGAATTGCTTCACTTAGAAGAAATACACTGAATTTTTTCAACTAAAGTAAAGAATTGATATTCCTATTATTTTCTCTTGCTATGTTTTCCAAGTCTAGGTTTTTATCAAAGCAGTGAATGAGGTGAAGACAGTCTACTTCATGTTCCCTTCTCCTGAGATACTGTAATAGACTAAAGATAGACCTAACTTATTTGACAGTCCTTCCACTGAAGGCTGGAGTCTGTATACCCTCCCTCTGAATCAGGGCTGACCCATGACTGTGTGACAAATGTGTGTACTGTGTGCTAAGACAAATGTGATCTGCGACTAGATTTTTTAAAGGGCTGGCAGCTTTTGCCTGGATCTTTTGAAGTCCTGAGCTGTCATATAAGAAATTCCACTACGCTGAGAATGCTGGCCCTTGACAAAGCCCAGGCTAGCCACAAGGAGAGGTCATGTGGAGACAGAGGTGTCCAATGAGGCAGCACCCTTTTGAGTTGTCCTGGTTGAATCTTCAGACATAAAGGAGCAGAGATGATCCATCCATCCCTCCTGTGCTTTGTCTGAATTTTTGATCCACAAAATCCATGGTCATAAAAAGTGGTTTTTATACAATGAAGTTTTAGAGTATTTTGGTCATGCATAAATAGATAACTTGAACAGCCAGACACATCCGATGGTGCAGAAAACATCTGTATTAGCACAGAGGAACTAGTCTACCCTCTATCTAGCACCCACCATATCATTCCACCTGCTTTTCAAACTTTCTCACCCTAGTCTTGGAGCTGGGAACAGATGAACTCTTCTTTGAACATCACTCAGTCATAGCCACCTTTAAGTTCTAACTGGACACCTGATCCAGGGCAGGGAGGACTATCATTAGGGATCAGTCTTGGGTTAACAAAATAACTTGGGGACCAGTTTCCCCCCAGCACATCTAAACTTCTGCCTTTTAACTCTTGGTTACCTTATAAATTATTCGATCTGCTACTGGGCCCCAAACCTTACTAACCTGGGCATAGTTAGATTGCATGTTCTTATTTGTATGAAAAGCACTGCTTAAGCATTTGGTTCTGTTTTAACTTTGTTACTTTGCCACTGTGGGCAAGTCACAATCTCTCTGAGTTTCATTGCTTCATTTTCATTCTTCTAAAATGAGATGATTGTCTTGTGAAGCGTTTCTTTTGCCTTCTTCAGGGGAATAATTTGTTTGTATGGTGGGATTTCTGTGGAGGTGGCACTAGTGATAAAGAATCCCCCTGTCAATGTAGGAGATGAAAGAAATGCAGATTTGATTCCAGGGTTGAGAAGATACCCTGGGATAGGAAGTGACAACCCACTCCAGTATTCTTGCCTGGAAAATTTCATGGACAAAGGAGCCTGGCAGGCTATAGTGTGTGGGTCACAAAGAGTTGGACACAACTGAGGAACTGAGCATAGGCACGTGGCGGAGTTTCTGCAGCACTTTGTACACAGTCATTTTGTAAATATCACTTATATTACACACATATTTTATTCACGCTATACAGAGCCAGTGCCATGGCAGAAAGCACTGTGTAGGTTATAAGTTTCCAAAATCAGACCTGGGTTTGCCATTTACTAGGTATGCGACCTTGAACAAAATATTGCCTCTCAAATCCTATTTCAACTTACATGCCTACCTCATACACTTGTATTGAGGATCGAGGTAAATAGTGAAACAATGAGTAGCTAAATAAACATTCAAAAATTGCTGCTATCATTATGATGAAAGCCTTTCCTTTACAAACAATTCATGATGCTATTTACTTCATGTACATTTTAAATGGTTTGAAACAAAAATTATTACTCTAAAAACAGACAGTTTAAAGAATGCTCTGAATTAAGGATTTCAGAGTCAAAGGGAAAGTTTGCTTTTTTTCCATATCACAGGCAAAAGCACAGTCCAAATGTATGCCTGCTCCACTGATTCCCAGTCTGCCAAAGAAGACAAACATATTTCATGTAGACCCAGCAGGTCTCCCATCTTTAGTCTGAAGTCATCTTAGTTGCCCTCTAAAGCTTTTGAAAAGAGAAGGGAAAAAGAGAAGAAAGTCTCAGCAGTGTCCACGGTCCATTCAATAAACCAAGGCAGTATTAAACCACTTTCATCTTACGAACCCTATGTGTGTCAGTCAGCAAAACAGTGGCCCTGTGTCATCACCCGGAGACAGAGGAACCTGGACAGAGGGGATCTGAGGAAGCTGACCAGCACAAATGGCCTTGGGGCATGAGCTCGACTTTAGCTTTGAATCTGTTCAGCACTTAACTTGATGTCCGGGACTGCTGAGGAGCACTTGTCCCTGCTACTCACTTGCTCCAGGGCTGCGGCTGGAGATCCGGTGTCAGTGTCCAAGTCTCACTCCCCCTCACGTCAAATTCTGATCTCTCAGGACAATACCAAGACAGCACACAATCAATGTGTATTGACTGAATGAATAATTAAATGAATTAATATGTAAATTATATCAACTGAGTTTTGTTTGTTCCACCATTTACATTGACTTCCACTTCTGACATTGTTATTTGGCACTTCTTAAATTTGGTCTGGAAAGTAGGGAGAAAATACAGTTTATAAAGCTCTATCATCTACTCATTGAACACCCAGTTACTTTATTCTCCCAGCAACTCCATTTCATGATGAAAAAGGGAAGTTCAGAAAAATTAGCTCATCTAAGCACCCGCAGATAATGGATGGCAATTTCAAGATTCAAACTCCAATTTTCTGACTTAAAAGTTTATGATCTCACTATTATATTTCTTGACATTTCTCAGAATTGGAGGAAATTGCTTGTTGGTATAAAAGAAAAAAAGGTGGGATGTCTGACCCTTGACTTAAGTGATCTTTCTTATGAATGGTACCCACCATACTTTTGAAAGATGGGGAGTCTATTCCTGTTACAGATATTCTGGAATGGGGACAATCATTCACTTCATAAAACTTGACAGAGTAGCCTCCACATTCTTGCTGTTGTCTGAGAAAGATAAAGCATTATCCATGGCAACTTTCAAGGAGCTGCCTAGGAAAACTCCCTTGACCTCCCTTTTAAGGGAATTATTAAAAATGAATTTGCATAACATTGCTTTTTTTTTTTTTTTTTGCAGTAGCAGTAGTAGAATCAGAAGAGCAGTGAGTACAAAAGGAGATGGATTTCATTTTAGACTTTTAAGTCACATCATAGGAATGTGCACAGATGCAGAGATGGCTATCATATGTGGAGGAATAGTTAGAAGGCTGAAATTCCTAAAAATAGTGTCAGATGCTGGTGACACACCCCTCTGTAAAGCCCAAGATTGCTGACCCACATGTTCCTCTGTGTCATTTTTCCTCAGAATCCTCCTTAAACAGGCCAAAGCTTTCAGAGACCATAATCTAGCAGATTCATGGCTAGAAGGAGTTTTAAGGCCCCTTAGTTGAAAGATGCTTAATGTAAATCTGCAAAGAAGAGCACTTGAATGTCAGCAACTGTAACTGCTACAAAATCACTTTCCTTCTCACCTGAGAAGGTTAAATAATGTCTCAAGAAATATATGCAATATATGCTGGCATTAGGAGCAGTATGGGGACTCTCCATCCTGACTACATTTCCCCCCAAACAGACCTTACATTTTGGAAACAAGATATAAAGACTTGAAGCTTCTGGCTTTAACAAAAATTATACCAGAGTGGAAAAGTTCTCAAAAGTTCCATTTTCATATAGCTATGGACATGTCACTGCCTCTCTGCTTCCATTTTTCATGCCTAAATTTTTTACCCATCTAATACCTGGGGCAAAATTTAATTTTTATCTAACTCTACTTGGGATTATCAGAGAGAATTTAACTGGACAATGTATTTCTTAGATCTCAACGTGTACCTCATTTTTCAAATGATTAGACAGGGAATTTTCAAAAATTTCTAAGGGGTAAGAGGATGTAGGCATCACATAGACCTTCCATCCCAGTCTTACTCAACCCTAGGAGTTCCAGACCACTCATGGTTACACACTAATGCTATTCCAAAGAGGACACCATGTTCTCAACTGGCATATCACTCACATGGATCCCAGTATAATACATTTCACCTCAGTACCCACTTTTCCAAGCCATATACAGAGGAATGGTGATAAGATAGAGGAATAAAGGGGTTAAGCACCTGATTTTCACTGATGTGATCATGAGACCTCCCATTGTATTTTTGGAGTAAAGACATGCAGATTTCACAGTTAGACTTTCACATTCAGCTGGCCTTCAACCTCACTTCCATGCCTCGTGAAGGAAGCAGAGATGAGGAATATTGCATGCATTCATCCACCTCTTTCCTATAATTGAGAATCACTCAGAGGGAGGAAGGAGAAGAAAAATAGGCCCTGCTCCCTGATCTCAGCATCTAAGATCAGCTGAAGCAATATTTCTCAAGTGTTTAGGAAGAGGAATGAGATTATAACAGATTATAACAGAATCCATGTTGACAGTGTTGGGAAGCCCAGTAAGGGAGATTTGAGTTCTTATTCTGGCATTTCCCAAAACTTGATGAATAATCTAAGAGTAAATGACTTGAAGTGTTTTGGCTTTTAAGTTTAATTTGGACCCATTTGTTTATTTTTGTGTTTATAATATTACCATTACTTTAGGAGGTGGTTCAGAGAGAAACTTACTGTGATTTATGTCAAAGAGTGTTCTACCTATGTGTGTTTTTTTTTTTTTTTTAGGGTACCTATGTTTTCCTCCAAGAGTTTTATAGTGTCTGGTCTTATGCTTACGTCTTTAATATATTTTGAACTTATTTTTGTGTATGGTGTTAGGAAGTGTTCTACTTTAATTCTTTTATATGTAGCTGTTCAGATTTCCTAGCACCACTTATTGAAGAGGCTGTCTTTTCTTCATTGTATATTCTTGCCTCCTTTGTCAAAGACAAGGTGCCCATGGGTGTGTAGATTTATCTCTGGGCTTTCTATCCTGTTGCTTTTATCTATATTTCTGTTTTTGTGCCAATACCATGCTATTTTGATGACTACAGCTTTATAGTATAGTCTGAAGGTTGATTCCTCCAGCTCTGTTTTTCTTTCTCAAGATTGCTTTGGCTATTCAGGGTCTTTTGTGTTTCCATATGAATTGTGACATTTTTTTCTAATTCTGTGAAAAATGCCATTGGTAATTTGGTAGGGATTGCACTGAATCAGTAGATTGCTTTGGGTGGTACAGTCATTCTCACAATATTGGTTCTTCCAATCTAGGAACGTGGTATATTTCTCCATCTGTTTATGTCATCTTTGATTTCTTTCATCAGTGTTTTATAGTTTTCTGCATATAGGTCTTTTGTGTCCTTAGTGAAAGTTGCTCAGTTGTGTCCAACTCTTTGCAACTGCATGGACTATACAGTCCCTGGAATTCTCCAGGCTAGAATACTGGAGTGGGTAGCCATTCACTTCTCCAGGGAATCTTCCAAACCCAGGGATCTACCCCAGGTCTCCCACATTGCAGGCAGGTTCTTTACCAGCTAAGCCACCAGGGAAGCCCTTTTGTGTCCTTGGGTAGATTTATTCCTATGTATTGTGTTTTTTTGTTGTTGTTGTGATGGTGAATGGGATTGTTTCCTTAATTTCTCTTTCTGATTTTTCATTGTTAGTGTGTAGGAATACAAGAGATTTCTCTGTATTAGTTTTGTATTTCATGACTTTACTAAATTCATTGATTAGTTATAGTAATTTTCTGGCAGCATCTTTAGGGTTTTCTACATGTAGTATCATGTCATCTGTAAACCGAGAATTTTACTTCTTTTTGAATCTTTTATTTCTTTTTCTTCTCTGATTGCTGTGTCTAGGACTTCCAGAACTATATTGAATAATAGTGGCAGGCATGGGCACCCTTGTCTTGTTCCTGATCTTAGAGGAAATGCTTTCAGTTTTCCACCACTGAGAATAAAGTTTGTGTGGGTTTGCTGTATATGGCCTTTACTATGTTGAGGTAGGTTCTTTAAACAGTATGGAGATTCCTTAAAAAACTAAGAATAAAACTACCATATGACCCAGCAATCCCACTATTGGGCATATACCCTGAGATTATCATAATTGAAAAAGACATATATACCTATGCATCTTTGCAGAACTGTTTACAATGCCAGAACATGGATGCAACCTAGATATCCACTGACGGATGAATGGATAAAGAAGTTGTGGCACATACATACAATGGGACATTACTCAGCCATAGATGGGAATGAATGTGAGACACTTACAGTAAGGTGGATAAACCTAGAGCCTGTTACACAGAGTAAGTCAGAAAGACAAAAACAAATATCATAATTAACACATATATATGAAATCTGGAAAAATGGTACTGATGAACCTATTTGCAGGACAGGAATAGAGACTCAGACATAAAGAACAGACTTATCGATACAGTGGGAGCAGGAGAGTGTGGGACAAATTGAGAGAGTACCATTGACATATTTACACTACCATGTGTAAAATAGATAGCTAGCAGGAAGAGGCTGCATACCACAGGGAGCTCAGCTCCGTGCTCTCTGATGACCTAGATGGGGAATGGGGGTGGTGGGAAGGAGGCTCAAAAGGAAGAGGATATATGTAAGCTTATAGCTGATTCATGTTGGACAGCAGAAACCAGCACATGTAAAGCAATCATCATCCAATTAAGAATAAATTAAAAAAATAAAAAATACAATGTTTTGGCTTTCACAAGGATAAAGTAAGGAACTGGATGAAATAAGCACAGTGCTATCTCTGTCAGTGAGAGTAGAATAATTGGCTGGAGATAGATGGCAAAGGAAAATTTACTGAGAATTCTGGATTCTATTAATTGACAAGAGAGATGTTATTCCATACTATTGGCGTAAGCACATCCTTATCCTGGCTGTCATGGTCTAGACTTAACAAGGATAACTGTCTTTTGCCTTAGAGGACATATAATCACAATATAGCTTACAAACCTTATGGTTAGATCTCACCTGCCTTCATCTTCCTCTACTATTGGAATGGTGTCATAATTTAAGACCAAGTTTAGAGATTTTTCAATCCAGAAACAATAATGGAGTAACCTAGGCTGCTAGTAGCTCTCCCCAGACCTAGACCTGTAGGACATGTTATTATAGTAACAAGAGTTATCGCAATAAAAACAGCGTGTTTCTGAACAGAAACCCAGACAAATAGGCCACAGGAGGAGCACAGAGAGGCCTTGTACATGTGGGAACTTGATATGTGTTGGCATCTCAGTTTTTAAATAAGCTTTTAAAATTATAACTTATTTTGTGTAGATAGATGGTGCTGGAAAAACTGAGTTCACCAAATAGAGAAAAGTAAAGTTGGATTTGTACTTCACACTACAAGAAAAAGAAAGCAAAGATATACAAAAATTAAAAACAAAGATCTAGTGTGAAGGGTAAAATTGTACAGCTAAAGCAAATTGAAGATGGAGATAATGGAGGAAGTGGACAATGGAAGTGGACAGTGCTCAGAATTCAACATGACCCCAAATTTTCAAATGATAAGGGGCTCTATTTCTAATCTTACAACAAAATTGTGCAAAACTGCAGCAGAAACTTCTCTGTGCTCCTCAAAGCCTCTTTTCTTTCCCTCCAGTTGTTGTTCAGTTGCTCAGTAGTGTCCAACTCTTTAAGACGCCATGGACTGCAGCATGACAGGCATTCCTGTCCTTCACCAACTCCTGGAGTTTGCCCAAGTTCATGTCCATTGCATTAGTCATGCCATCTAGCCATCTCATCCTCTGATGCCCTCTTCCCCTTCTGCCTTCAATCGTTCCCAGCATTAGGGACTTTTCCAATGAGTTGACTGTTTGCATCAGGTGATCAAATTGCTGGCACTTCAGCTTCAGCATCAGTCCTTCCAATGAGTTTTCAGGGTTGATTTCCCTTAAGATTGACTGGTTTGATCTCCTTGCTGTCTAAGAGACTCTCAGGACTCTTCTCCAGCAACAAAGTTTGAAGGCATTAATTCTTTGATGCCCTGCATTCTTTATGGTCTAGCTCACACCCCCTTCGTGGATCACTGCCTTGTCATGGCAAAGGGGGTTGTGTAGCTCAAAGAAGCTATGAGCCATGCCATATAGGGCCATCCAAGATGGACAGGTCATAGTGGAGAGTTCTGACAAAAGGTGATCCACTGGTGGAGGGAATAGCAAACCACCCCAGTATACTTGCTATGAGAACCTCATGAACTGTACAAAAAGACAAAAAGATATGAAACCAAAAGGTGAGTCCCTCCTATTACACAGATTCTTTTGCAGTTTTCTGTGTCCATGGACTGAATCCTGACCAGTGGAATGTAGGTATAAATGATGTATGCTACTTCCAGGACTGGCCCATATAGCTATAAATATAACATTCTGCCATGTTCTTCCCTATAGGTTCTTGGCCAGTACTGTACTGACCTAACTGGGAGCACAGACTCAAGATGCAAGAAGTCTGGGTCCTTGCATGTCCATACAGAAGGCCGCATAGCTAACACCTGCTTTGGACTATTCTGTGGGAAAAAAAAAAACAAAACTTAGTGTGTTGAGCCTCTGAGATTTGGAGGGCTATTGTTACTGTGGTTAGTGTCACCTTAACTAACAAAAATGGCAACATCATGGATTAAAATATAAAATTATAAATGCTCTAGAACACAATTTACAAGAAAGATTTTATGATGTAGAGATGGAAAAGAATTTTCTAAGCATGGAAAAAGAGACAAAAGCATACATTAATGTTTAATAGATTTCATTACGTACAATTCTTTTAAACCAATGACTATTTAATTGTGGTAAGTACACTTATGATGAGATCTACCCCCTTAATAAATTTTTAAGTATACAGAACAGTGTTGTTACCTATAGATGCAATGTTATACAGCAGAGTTCTAGAATTTACTCATCTTTCACAACTGAAATTTTATACCCACGGAGCAGAAGTTTTCTATTTCCCCCTCTCCCCAGCCCTTGGCAACTGACTTTCCACTCTGTCTCTATGAATTTGATTATTTTTATTGCCTCGTAGAAGTGGGATCCTGCAATATTTATTCTTCTATGACTGGCTTCTTTCACTTAGCATAATGCTCTCCAGGTTCATCCTTTTCGTCACATACATCAGGATTTCCTTCTTTTTTTAAAGCTGAATAAGATTATGTTATGCACACTATACATATATATTATTTACATTATATTTTATAATAATTATACCACATTTTGTTTATTCATTCTGTATATTCCACGTTCATATCCTTTCATTGACAGACATTTAGGTTGTTTCCATATCTTGGCTATTGTGAATAATGATGCAGTAAACATGGGAGTGCAGTTATCTCTTCAAAATTGACCACTAACCACTATTTATTTAGGTAAAAATAAACTGTTATATTTGATTTATAACTATAGTCAACACACCTCTGAGCAAACAAAAACTGTATTTGCAGTTTAAAACAACTCCTGTATCTGAGCTACACATATATTGCTCCTGTTGCTGTTCAGGTTATAATGATGGTAATTAAAAATTAAAGTACCAGTTTATTTACTAACTAGGTGGCTCAGCGGTAAAGAATCTACCAGCAAGGCAGGAGATGCAGATTCGATCCCTGGGGTGGGAAGATTCCCTGGAGGAGGAAATGGCAACCCACTCCAGTATTCTTGCCCGGAAAATTGCATGGACAGAGAAACTTGGTAGGTTACAGTCCATAAGATTGCAAAGAGGCAGACAAGTGCATGCACATGCATGCAAAAGATAAATAGAAATATTACTCATAAATTGATGTACTGTGCTTGGTCACTCAGTCGTGTCTGACTCTTTGTGACCACATGGACTGTAGCCTGCTAGGCACCTTTGTCCATGGGGATTCTCCAAGCAAGAACACTGAAATGGGTTACCATGCCCTCCTCCAAGGGATCTTCCTGACCCAGGAATCGAACCGGGGTCTCCTGCATTGCAGGCAGATTCTTTACCAGCTGAGCTATCAGGGAAGCCCCACAAGTTGAAGATAATATTATCTTCAAAACATTAAGAACCAGAGTCCCATCAAAATGTAATTCAAGCAAAAATTTTGTCTCTTAAGTAATAGCAGTTTTTTAAACTAATGGCAAAAGATAAATAATCCCAAACTATTTCTTTTAAAAGAGACAAAAGTTTTTCAGTATAGTCTGGATATCAGCACAGTTCTGAAATATTTGGTTTGTTTGAAAGTTGAGTTAATCTAGAATGAATCCTCTTTTATTTTCAGGATATTAGGATGGTAGAGGCGTGAGGTGAAAATGGAGAAGGAAACAGTGAAATATTTGGTTTGTTTGAAAGTTGAGTTAATCTAGAATGAATCCTATTTTATTTTCAGGATATTAGGATGGTAGAGGGGTGAGGTGAAAATGGAGAAGGAAACAGAGAAAGGGAAGAAGGTGAAAAGGTCGTTCTTGCAGAAATTGTCCCCTTGGATCAATATATATCCCCTTGGCAATAATGAATTTGGATAGATGGACATAGTCTAATAGCAAACATGAGATGCTAGTGGCGGAGAGAGGAAAGCTCTGATTTCAACAGGAAGCTCTAGCTGCTGGTGCGGGATTAGGTGGGGATTTGCTCTTGGCCTCATATTCTGTTGGAAAACTGCTTGTGGAATGATTACTCAATTCATTTTCTATTGAATGGATCAATGTTATAAGTTCAGCCACCAACTTCACTTGTTCTGTGCATGTAGGGCTTTCTTCTTTCAAGTCTTATTTTCAGGAAATTACTTCATTCTTAAACTTTCAATTTCCTCCAGGCTTCAGATTTCTGATGACTCTTTCTCTAGGCTAGAAGTCTTCAAAAATGACTCCATCTTTTCTTATTCTTTTTGAACAGAGCTAAGCCATCAAGGAGTTCATGTATTTTCTGAATCAATGCTAGCATGCTCTGGGGCAAGTTTTTTCTTTTAAATAAAAAGCCAGCTTTTGTTTGACCTAAATATTCTGAACAAAATATGTGCTGCATGCTCCGTTGTGTCTGACTCTGAAATCTCATGGACTGTAGTCTTCCAGGCTCCTCTGTCCATAGAATTTTCCAGGCAAGAATATTGGAGTGGGTTGCCATTTCCTACTCCAGGTGATCTTCCTAACCCAGTTATCAAACTTTCATCTCTTGCAGCTTCTCCATTGGCAGGCAGGTTCTTTACAACTGTGCCACCTGGGAATTCTGCCTAATAAACTGAGGCTTCCCTGATGGCTCAGGCTGTAAAGAATCTGCCTGTAATGCAGGAGACCTGGGTTTGATCCCTGGATTGGGAAGATCCCCTGGAGAAGGGAATGACTACCCACTCCAGTATTCTTGCCTGGAGAATTCCATGAACAGAGCCTACCAGGCCCAATAGCTTCAGTCACTACTGAATACCAAATAGTGTATACTTTGAAAGGACTGTATTTGAAGACTCTAGGTTCTTTGGGTCAAATTATAGGATCTGATATTAGGAATAAAATATAGGACTTGTAAAAAAAAAAAATGTGAGTCTAGCTCCCACAAGAAGCTGTACAATTCAAAGTCTAGACAAAGTCATCAGTCAGCAAGGCCACTGCCTTGCACAGATTTCCAAAGATTAGCTGGGAGTAAGGTTTCTTAGAGGTTCACAGCCCCTCTGTGGCACCAACATTCCCCCACCCAAATCTACCTTCACAACAAAGGCTGTATTAGAGTGTAAACTGCAGTGCACACTCCATAGAGTTGCAGTTGGACCCCACACATTGCCACTGGGATGCACCATCAGTGGAGCAGAGGATGTTTATAATAAAGAACACACATGCTCCACAACTCCCTATTCTCACTCTCCTTTGTAACTTTTTAATTAGAAAAAATTCAGATAAAGAAAAGTAGAAATATTATACAATGAACATCCGTTTAGCCACCACCTAGATACAACACTATTAACAGTTTATACTATTTGCCTCACCTACCTCTCTCTCTCTCATTATTTATTTTTGTAAGTGAATCACTTCAAAATAAACCATTGACATCTGGACACTTTGGCATGCAATTCCAAAAAATAAAGACATTCTGCTGCATAACTGTATATCCTGCTGGTAGTATTGTTTCCCAGTTTACAGATGGGGAAACACTGAAAATCTCTTTGAAGAAGGTAGGGAGCTGGAGCTTTAGCACACTAACTGTGCAAGGCTGTAGGGTAAGGTGGTGAGTGGTCCTGAGACATGGGTGAGTATCCCTTCAAGTGGCAGCTCTGAGGAAACTCACTGAACTGTGGGGGCTTATGTAAAAATCTTTCATTACTATACAAAGAAAAGTACACCATAAACAAAGTGAAAAGACAAGTGACGAGCTGTGAAAAACATAGTTTATATAGTAAAAATCAAATGTTAACATTCTTAATATATAAAGAGCTCTTTCAAATCAAAACTTAAATACCTCATTTTGAAATAGAAAAGAGTATTTTAATGATGATTTGTTTTGCCAGCCTTTCCTTCTACTTTGCACAATTTTGCTTTGGGAAAATGCCCTTTGCTGCTGCTGCTGCTGCTAAGTCACTTCAGTCATGTCCGACTCTGTGCGACCCCATAGACGGCAGCCCACCAGGCCCAGCCCACCTTATCCCCCCTCCCCTCCTCCCCCCTCCCCCTCCCCGCCTCCCCCGCCTCCCCTCGCCCCACCAGCCCCCGCCCCTTCCCTGGGATTCTCCAGGCAAGAACACTGGAGTGGGTTGCCATTTCCTTCTCCAATGCATGAAAGTGAAAAGTGAAAGTGAAAGTGAATTTGCTCAGTCGTGTCCGACTCTTCACCACCCCTTGGACTGTAGCCTACCAGGCTCCTCCGTCCATGGGATTTTCCAGGCAAGAGTACTGGAGTGGGGTGCCATTGCCTTCTCCAAAAATGCCGTTTACTATCTCCTAAAACTGTCAAGAGCTTGTTTTCACCTTCCCCACCTCAAGAACTGACATGTAACCAATCAAACTACCTCACCCCTCAGGTGTGCTGATAGTTCAGGGGTTGGTACGTTCCCAATAAGTCAATCTTTTGCAGGTGTAGAGGCTGTTACATATGCTATAATATAAAAGGAACCCCTCCTTCTAAGAAGACAAACTTTCAGAGAGGGACAGTAGAAGAGAGAGGGGGAGAGAAAGAGGTGATTTCATGATTATATGGTTTGAGGTCTTGGATCTAGACTTGCATAAAAGTAGCTGCACCTGTTTCCCAGTTATAAAATCTAATAACTCCTCAATAGGTTTAATAACTCCTTTGTTAGGTTTCTGTAATTTGCCATCAAATATTAGATTGGTGCAAAAGTAATAGTGGTTTCATACCCTTAATTTTAAATCATTATAATTAGCCTCAAACACACCTTTGTTAATCAAAATAGGAACCATTACAATCAACACATTTCTGCCAATGAGAAATAAGTTTGTTTATTCCTCTAGCATAAAAATCCTTTCGTTTTTGACTCTAGATTCAACAAACTCTTGGAAAGCATTTTCTGTATCCTGCCGGCTGTGGAACTATTTTCCCTTCAAAACATTGTCAAGATGCTTGAAGAAGTGGTAGTCAGTTGATAAAAAGGCAGGTGAATATAGCAGATGAGGGAAAACTTCACAGCCAAATTCATTCAAGTTTTGAAGCATTGGTTGTGCTACATGTGGTCCGGCATTGTTGTGAAGAAGAATTGGACCCTTTCTGATGACGAATGTTGGCTGTAGGTTTTGCAGTTTTCAGTGCATCTCATTGATTTGCTGAGCATACTTCTAAGATGTAATGGTTTTACCAGGATTCAGAAAGCTATAATTGATCAGATTGGCATCAGATCACCAATCAGTGACTATGACTCTTTTTTTGGTGCAAATTTGGTTTTGGGAAGTGCTTTGGAGCTTCTTCTCAGTCCAATCACTGAGCTGGTCATCACTGATTGTCATATAAAATCTATTTTCCAGATGGGGAAACACTGATGCCTGAATGTTTCCCCATCCATTGTGTGTTTCACATCACAATCCAGTACAGAAATAGTTTGTTGTTGTTGAGTAGAATAAGAGAAGATGACACTTCAAAATGACAATTTTTTTGATTTGCAGTTAGCTCATGAGGCACTGGTAAGCTACAGTCCATGGGGTCTTGAACAGTCAGACACGACGGAGCAAATTTACTTTCACTTTTCACTTTCATGCATTGGAGAAGGAAATGGCAACCCACTCCAGTGTTCTTGCCTGGAGAATCCCAGGGATGAAGGAGTCTGGTGGGCTGCTGTCTATGGGGTTGCACAGAGTGGGACATGACTGAAGCGACTTAGCAGCAGCAGCAGCAGCAGCATGAGGCACTGACTTATTGAGCTTTTTCATTTTTTAATTTGCTTCAAGTTCCAAATGACTGCAGAATGGTCAACCTTGAGTTCTTGGGAAACTCCTTATGTAGTTGTAAGAGGATCATCTTTGATGATGTTCACAGTTGTCATTGTCAACTTCCGGTGGCCAGCCACTGTGCTCCTCATTTTCAAGGCTCTTGTCTCCTTTGCAAAACTTCTTGAGCCACCACAGCATTGTAAGTTCATTAGCATTCCTGGGTCAAATGCATTGTTGATGTTGCAAGTTGCCCCTGCTGCTTTACAACCCATTTTTGAACTCAAATAAGAAAATTACTTGAATTTGCTTTTTGTCTAACATCATTTCCATAGTCTAAAATACATGTAAAATAAACAGCAAGTAATAATCCATTAGCAAAAAACATAAAGCAAGAAATGTGCATTTTTATGATATATAACATAACCACATTTATTTAAGAATGCATTCCATTATCAAATGACAAACTTCAGCAATGCAAAACTGCAATTACTTTTGCACTAACCTAATGTATGGCAAGCCACTCCAGTACTCTTGCCTAGAAAATCCCATGGACGGAGGAGCCTGGTAGGCTGCAGTCCATGGGGTCGCTAAGAGTCGGCACAACTGAGCGACTTTACTTTCACTTTTCACTTTCAAGCATTGGAAAAGGAAATGGCAACCCACTCCATTATTCTTGCCTGGAGAATCCCAGGGACAGAGGAGCCTAGTGGGCTGCCATCTATGGGGTTGCACAGAGTCGGACACAACTGAAGCGACTTAGTAGCAGCAGCAGCAATGTTGTTTAGTCTCTAAGTCGTGTCTGACCCTTGCAACCCATGGACAGTAGCCTGCTGGGCTCCTCTGTCCATGGGATTTCCCAGGCAAGAATATTGGAGTGGGTTGCCATTGCCATTTCCTTTTCCAGGGGATCTTCCTGATCCAGGAATCAAACCCATGGCTCCTACCACCCTCCTGCATTGCAGGCTGGTTCTTTACTGGCAGAGCCACAGGGGAAGCCCTAGCACCAACCCAGTAGTATAGCTTAATATATTTGTTGATTAACAAGCCACGAAAGAAAAAATTTTAAATGGCTAGTGGCCCAATTCCCAACCATGAGAACTATCTCAGAGGGGAAAAAAACAATTTAACATCAGATAGTAATATGTTTTTTTTTTCACATTTTCAAAGATTAAAAGGGTTGATAAGTACTGAAAAGGTGTAAAATTAAATATTGCTTAAGTTTTAGGTGCATATGGAGGGTGGTGTGTGGACAAGGGGACTTGACTGACCCTTCTGTCAGTTTAATCCTTTTTGCCTTCCTTGGGCTGGATTCTGCTTCCAGAAGTTCCTTCACTTCACTCAAACTTCGTGTTCAACTTCCTGTTCCGTCCATATGCTATGAGCCACCATTTTCCTAAAGCCCCTACATGCCCTTACTGTGATCCACTGTCCAGTGGCTTTATCTCAACTTGCTGATTTCTCCCCAGAAGATGTTCTAAGTGTTCTGTGTGGCCAGGCATCCTGAAGTCAGAGTCTGCTCTGCAGAAAACGACTAGCAAGCTAGAAGCTTTACTTCTTCCCCATTAGCCTACCTCTTCACACCACAGTTAAGACACATGTGTACACACACACACAGGTTAACACCACAATTAAAACACACACATACACACACACACACACACACACAGGGGTTGTATGGCAACACGGTTTTGGGTGGGGACTGCGGCATCTGACTACCAGGGTTTAAATCTTGACTCTGAATCTTACTAGACACATGGTCCTAAGAAATATGTCTAACCCCTCTGTGCCTCAGTTTCTTTATCTAGAAGATTAAAAATATCTATCTGTTTTGAGGGTAAATGAATACACATACAAAACTTTCAGCACAGCATTGTACATGTGGGTTACCAATGGCACGTGTAGTCATTGGTCCTAAATAAGCACACAGACTTGTTTCCAGAATAGGAAAGCTCGTAAATCATTATGAAAATTTATTGACAAGTGACAGAAATCAATGTCAAGTAGCTGGAGCAAAGAAGGCAATTTATCAGCTCATTTAACGGGGGAACCCAAAGGTTGAGCTCACCTTGAGCCTGGTTACATACAAAGTTCAAATGGTGTCAATGCTAGCTGCCTAAGAATTGGGCCATTGTTGTTTCATAACTGTGGTTTGAGATGTGTGAAAGAGTTAAAGTTAATAAAACAGGTCTCAAATTCAAATTTTACCACTTGTCAATGTGTAAATTTGGGGGAGCAATGTCTATTTTTGAGAATTTGGGGGACAGTCCCCTGCAAAGGGCCTGAGATCCATGTCATCATATGATCACTTCTCCACCCCATTTGGACATGAGATAAACTAACAGGCTGTGACTGTCATTTAGGAAAGATATATATCTCCTCATTTAATATTCAAGACTGTATCTTCCCTAGGCACATTTAGTTTCCACAATAGAAAGATGTGCTAGAATAGCTTTGTGTAATAAACTTGATTAACAAAGAACAATTCCACTGTGCTGTATATAAATCAGGCAGTGGACATGGAGCCCAGCACAGAATAACGCATTTGTCCACACAGCATGCCAAGAAGGAGTTTGGAAGGTTGTGCAAGAAATCACAGGGAAAAAGGAAACTGTTTGCCTGCGCTTGGTAGGAGCATCATCCTGTCAGATCCCTGCCACAGGGCTGGTTCTAAACATCTGCTGTCATCTTTTTGTGTGTGTTGAGTAACAATGTTTCACTTCTCAGAAACAGCCAGTCCACTGTGCTGCTCTGGCCCTTTACATAGGAGACAAATTCTGAGCATGTAGGCTCGAGGCAGCAAACGCCCCCTCCTATCCCCATCACACCTTCAGGCCTCTGAGTCTGAAAAGTTGTGTACATATGTGGCTTCTTACAAGAAGAAAATCACTAACACTTCTAGTAATGCATGTATCTGGGTCAAAACTCACAGTGAGACTGGAATGTCACTTCCTAATTATCAACAAAGTGAATCTTTTCACACATTTGGGAGACTTTGGTTTCAAAATGTAAGAGGTGGAAGAGATCTCAGAGACAATCTTGTCCAACTCCCTCATTTTACTGAGGAAGCTCCATAAATAGTGGTGGTTTTTTTCTGAGCCAGGAGCTTCTGTGCCCTCAGTCAGTGTACCTGTTTACTCTAGAGCAGCCTTCCTAATACCAGCTAGATGATTATACCCCCTTCTTTAACTTTTGTGCTGTGGATTTTCTCTGGTGGATTTCAATGTCCTGCATTGTTATCATCTCCCTGACACCCTCCCTGACTACAGGCCCACCCTCCATGGGGATATGTTTTCAAATAAGTGAACTCGTTTTAGTACAAACATAAGCACATGTCATGATTTCAAAGCTGATTTGGCTCATTTAAGCCCTTGTTCCACTTCATTAAAGCATTCCAGGAGTGAGCACTTGTGCGCATTCATTGGGATGACATCCTCTTGGAAGTCTCTGACCCATGACCCTGGAGAGGACTTCGGCTGCAGCCCAGGTGCTCCCAGAGTTTTGCACATTTTCCCTTTCAACATTCAGCCAGATTCCTGTAGTGGTTTATCTCTACTGTGACTGTTGTATTTTATGGTTTATCTTTAGGGTCTTCCTCTTGCAGAGTGACCATTTTTGCCACAGGCTGGTCACCCAGGCAGCTGATTATGGAGGAGGAGAGGAGAGCTTTAGAGAGAAAAAAGCAGTACTTGGAGATTTGAATCTAAGACATGTGGCATAATTTATGAACAGTCCTTTTTGAATATCCAGCTAAAGGTACATGTCATGAACATAGGAGTATTTTATGTATTCAATTTTTCTTGGATTAATGAATAAAAAAAAAATGACTCAATAAAGCAGGAGCCCTTCTTCCATTTCCTCTGCTCTGCAGATGTGTTTCCTGCCACTTGAAGCTAAATCAAATTGTCATATCACTGTCCTCACATTACTTGACTCATAAGCAGCATTTGACAAGAGATTGTCCCCTCCTCCTTGACACATGTTCCTCTCTTAGCTTTGAGGACACTGTACTCTCCTGGTTTCCCTCTCTGACCATTTTCTCCTTTTCATTCACAGACTGATCCTTCATGCTTCTAACCTCCACATTTTTGTAACCCTGGGTTTAGTATTTAATCCTTTTTTCTTTATACATACTCACTCCCTTGTTGATTTCATCAAGGTCCATGATGGATGACTCTTCAAGTCATGTCTACAGCCTAGACCTCTTCTTTCAATTCTCACTCAGTGTATCCAACTATCTACTTATATTTTCACTTGGATGCACAATTTAACAAGCCTAAGTGAGGTCCTCATGTTTGTCTCCTAAATCAACTTCCATTTCAGCTAATGGCAACACCAGTCTCTGTTGATGGCAGGTCAAATCCCTGACATCATCCTTGCTCTCATCACTCAGATAAAGACAAAACTCCAGAGCATGGTGGAGCCACAGGATAAAAGGAACCTCTGTTCCTAAATGGACTAGAGCTGTCGTACAGTCTGGACCACCCACTGCCGGAATGTTACATGACCAGAAAGGAGTTCTAAATTACATAAGCCACTGTATTTTTGGATATCTTTGTCACAGAAGCTTACTTAGCCTGTGCCCTAACTAACACAGGAGGTGAGGTTGTGACTAGAAATCTTTCTTTCAAGAAGTCTTAGAAGGTGGGAAGGAGAGAAATAAAAAAGATTATTGCTGGAATGCTTGATGAAAAGATTGTGAGAAAATTTGGCTCTAGGGGAAGATGCTGGAATGCCTATGCTCTGAAACAGTAAATTTACTGAATGTTCCTCAGAGAATCCAAGTTACTCAGGATTTGGGGGACAGAGGTGGACCTGGAAAGGCATAACTATCTATGCCCCATTTACAACATCACTTCCTTCTTTTTGATGTAATACACTGAAAATTTTTAAATAATGGCATTGATAACCCAGTAGTAGAAAACACAGACTGAGATATTTAGTTCTTAAATGGGAGAGATTTTGTACTAAACCATCCATGATCATAATTCCCTCTCATGATAAGAACTATACATCTGAAGTAGACCTTGTCAGGGATGATGAAAGTAATACAAAGGAATAAAAATACCAACAACTCATAGTTGCTAAGCACTGAAAATACATCCTTGCCTTTGTAGGATACTTTGCATCCTTGTCTAAACATTCATACCTTTGTATACATTTAAGTGAATCAAATTTTTCAGGTAATAATATTTTTCTTACTATGTGTGATGCTCCTTGTATTTTTTGTTTGGTCCTATTTAATTATATTGTATAATAAAATTGCTGTTTGGACTTATTAATTGATTTCACAAAGTATTTGTCACCCTGCTTATTTAACTTATATGTAGGCTACATCATACAAAATGCCAGGATGGATGACTCACAAGCTGGAATCAAGTTGCTGGGAGATATATCAACAACTTCAGATATGCAGATGATAACACTATAATGGCAGAAAATGAGGAGGGACTAAAGAGCCTCTTGATGAGGGTGAAAGAGGAGAGTAAAAAGCTGGCTTAAAACTCAGCATTTAAGAAAACTAAGATCATGGTATCTAGTCCCATCAGGTCAGTTCAGTTCAGTCACTCAGTCGTGTCTGACTCTTTGCAACCATCAATCACAGCACAGCACAGACCAATTCCTGGAGTTTACCCAAACTCATGTCCATCGAGTCAGTGATGCCATCCAACCACCTCATCCTCTGTTGTCCCCTTCTCCTCCGGCCCCCAATCCCTCCCAGCCTCAGGTCTTTTCCAATGAGTCGACTCTTCGCATGAGGTGGCCAAAGTATTGGAGTTTCAGCTTCAACATCAGTCCTTCTAATGAACACCCAGGACTGATCTCCTTTAGGATGGACTGGTTGGATCTCCTTGCAGTCCAAGGGACTCTCAAGAGTCTTCTCCAACACCACAGTTCAAAAGCATCAATTCTTTGGTGCTCAGCCTTCTTTATAGTCCAACTCTCACATCCATACATGACCACTGGAAAAACCATAGCCTTGACTAGATGGACCTTTGTTGGCAAAGTAATGTCTCTGCTTTTGAATATGCCATCTAGGTTGGTCATAACTTTTCTTCCAAGCTTACTTCATATCAAATAAAAGGAGGAAAAGTGGAAACAAAGACAGATTTTATTTTCTTGGGCCCCCAAATCACTGCAGACAGTGACTGCAGCCATGAAATTAAAAGATGCCTGTTCCTTGGAAGAAAAGCTATGACAAAACTAGACAGTGTATTAAAAGCAGAGACATCACTTTATCAACAAAGGTCCATATAGACAAAGCTATGGTTTTTCCAGTAGTCGTGTACAGATGTAAGAGTTGGATCATAAAGAAGGCTGAGCATCAAAGAAATGATGCTTTTGAATTGTGGTGTTAGAGAAAACTCTTGAGACTCCCTCGGACAGTAAGAAGGTCAAGCCAATCAATCCTAAAGGAAATCAACCCTGAATTCATTGGAAGGGCTGATGCTGAAGCTGAAGCTCCAATACTTTGGTCACCTGATGTGAAAAGCCAACTCATTGGGAAAAAACCCTGAATGGGAAAGAGTGGTGAACTTATTGGAAAAGACTCTGATGCTGGGAAAGACTGAGGGCAGGAGGAGAAAGGGGATGACTGAGGATGAGATGGTTGGATGGCATCACCCACTCGATGGACATGAGTTTGAGCAAACTCTGAGAGATAGTGAAGGACAGGGAAGCCTGGTGTACTGCAGTTCATGTGGTTTCAAAAAGTCAGACACAACTTAGCGACAAAACAAAATAACAAAATTGCTGGTTGGACTTACCAATTGATTTAATAAAGTACTGATGGTGTGGTGACATGCAGTTTTAAACACATTATTTTTGATTGCTAGAGTAGAGAGATTTTTTATAAATCAGCATGCTAACAAGTTGGTGAGTTTTTTTTCATATTCGTTATAGACATCTTTCTCTTATTTAAATTTTATAAAGCAAGTACCTTCTTTTGTGAAATCTCAGAGTATTTATCCTGTGTATAGCCAAGCAGCATTCAACAGTCTTGTATCTGTCTGGTGTATATACAGACCTGGCCACCCAGATCTGCAGAAGGAGATCTCAAGAATCAGAGATGAGGAAGGGGAAGTGGGTGTAAAGAAGGTGAGAACAAGCCAGGAGCTGGGCATAGAAATGGGACCTCAAGTGGGAAGAGGTTCCAGGGAGGAGGGGAAAAAAGGGATATGAGGAGAAGAAACATCAGAAAGAGCATGGCCCCTTCTCCCACTCCTATCTGTACTCCCCACCCTTGGCAGCATGGTTTCAGAGGTGCACACATCTGTCTACTCAGCCTTCCAAGGCTTTCTTTGGGGGCCTCCATCCATGGAAGGTTACCTCCTGGTTCCCAATTCCCCACCATAAGGAGATTCCAAAGACTTTCCACACCCTGCTTTCATCCAGCTCCTCCTCTGACAAGCCCAGCACTTCTCCTGCTAATGAGATCTACTCCTGGCCCAATGCTCCTTCCAGCAGACTCCATAACACTTTCAAAAAACTTCATATTATAGAAAACTTCAACTATATCCCAAAGTAGAGAAAATAGTTTAGTGAATTCCCATATACATACCGGAGAAGGCGATGGCACCCCACTCCAGTACTCTTGCCTGGAAAATCCCATGGACGGAGGAGCCCGGTAGGCTGCAGTCCGTGGGGTTGCTCAGAGTCGGACAGGACTGGGCGACTTCACTTTCACTCTTCACCTTCATGCATTGGAGAAGGAAATGGCAACCCACTCCAGTATTCTTGCCTGGAGAATCTCAGGGACAGGGGAGCCTGGTGGGCTGCCATCTATGGGGTTGCACAGAGTCGGACATGACTGAAGCGACTTAGCAGCAGCAGCAGCAGCAGCAGCAGCATATACATACCACCCACTGTCAATAATTATCAATATTTTGTCCATTTTGTTTTATTGTGTGCATGCTCAGTCACTTTAGTCATGTCCAACTTCATGGACTGTAGTCTGCCAATCTCCTCTGTCCATGGGATTTTCTTGGCAAGAATACTGAAGTGGATTACCATGCCCTCCTCCTGGGGATCTTTCCAACCCAGGGACTGAACCCATGTGTTTTGCATCTCCTGCATTGGCAGGCAGATTCTTTACTACTGAGCCACCAGGGAAGTCCTTTGTTTTATTATCCCACCCAATTTCTGACATTTTTAAGAGCTGGAAAAGATTATATGAAATAAAATGATAGTTATTTGGAAATTAAGTGCAAGTTAACCATCTTGCTTAACATAATATACTTTTAAATAATTTTCTTATTTTTAGTCACAAGGATTAGATCTAGATTTCTTTGAAAAATTTAGGATATATTCAGTGACTAGGGGTAAGAGCTGGAGTGCCATGCTTGGTATGTGCTTCATGGGGACGGTATGGGGATTCCAAGGGGCCTTGCCAGACTACAAGGAGACTCTGGGAGAGAGGCTTAGAGGGAGGACTCTCGAGGGATTCTGCCCTTTCAAATAATTCTCAGCTAACCCACCTCTTGGAGTCTGCCTACTAGGCATGGGAGAATACTGTTTTAGTCTTCATCCTTGCGTCTCTGCCTGCTTAGTGGGACCCCATGTGGCTGGAGTTCCTTCATATTTCCTTTGAAATCTTTGGGTGAAGGTCAAGAAAACAACAGAGAAGAAGGCAATCACAAGGTCAAAGGATACAGAGAAAGCCCTAGAAGATAGGATTTTAATAATTGAGAAACAATACTCCTCATATCTCCTATCAATTTCCATCAAGTTATGACAGACACCTTTTAGAAGCTATTCAGTTGCTTTCTCAAACAACCTTAAGCCACAGAAAGCTTTTTCTTCTTCTTCCTCTTTCACCCCTTCCTTCTTCTTTCTCCTTCTTCTCTTCTACTTTCTTCTCTTCCTTTATCTTCCTCCACTTTCTTTATTTTCTTCTCTTTCTCTCCTTCCTCTTCCTCTTCTTCTTCTTGCCTTTCCTCCTCCTCCTCCTTCTTTTCTCACTCTCTCTCAATTTAAATCTTATGAGGAATCTCAAAGCATAATCCAAGTAGAAGTTGAGCTGCTCAGGTGGATGGTGGAGTATAGGAACCTTTCTCTGACCTCCAAGGTGGCCCCTGAGTGGAAACTACTGATGTGGTTAAAATCCTTCATTTTATAGTTGAATCTGAGGTCCAGAGAGCATCCCCAAGTCACACACCTGGCATTAAAAATAGACCTGAAAGCAGGAGGTTGTTAAAACACCATAGAAATGTGTTTTCTAGAGTACTTAAAATCTAAAACTATTTTGTCTCTTTCTTAAAGATGTACTTTATAAAACCACTGATTTTCAAAAATGTAAATCCTACCAGTCACCCAAAGAAGCTCTCACAGAGATACCAGATACTCCCAACAGGGGGCAGAATAACTTACTGTAGAGCCAGGGTACTATCACCACGGCCTTTCCTTCCCAGGGATCTTTATACATTCCAAACCTGAAACGGAAGGGAAGTAGAAGAATCTATACAAAGGCATCCGTGGGGACTTTGGAGGGTTGCCTCTCACAGGGGCAGAGCTGTCTGAGGTTTCAATTGATGAGTCTCTCATTGCAACATGTTACCATAGGGAGCTGAGAATGCCCTAGAGTACATGTTTTCACATCCCTAAGGTTTGATCAGTTGTGAGCTAATGGGAGCAGCAATGGACAGAAGAGGCGAAACAACTCTTCCCTACACTTCTGTAGCCTAAGCTACAGTGACAGCAAAGCAGGGAATACGACAGATGGATCAGCAAGCAGAAGTGATCAGATCAAAGAGCACCACACACACATACAGGCATTCACACATATTCACCACATATGCACACATACACATACCCAACACACACATACACATACACTCATACATACTCACCACATACACACTTAAACATATACCCACCATATACACACATACCCACCACACACATACCGCACACTCCCATACCAACACACACTCACTACACACACACACCACACTCACACATACCCACCACACACACACTCTCATGCATATACATACCAACCACACATACACATAGCCACCACATACACACACACACTTACATATACTCACCACACACAAACACACATATGCAGATATAGCTTCCCAAGTGTGTAAGCCACAGGAGTAGTTCGGCTCTGCCTCTGTGCATTGGCACTCCTGATGTATGCACCTAAAGCAATACTATTAATATATTCACGTCCAAAAGCTGATGAGCACCACTATCTAACTTTTGTCTTTCCACCCCTCTACACCTCTCAAACTGAGAGCTTAAGGGAGGAGAGAAACATAAGAAGAGCAAAAGGTAAACAGAAGATACAGCCTTCATTTTTCTTTGGAGTAAGTGAAACTGTGCCAACATCCAGAGTTCCTTGTGTCATTTTGACTCAGTTGCCAACATACTTAAATAGTGAAATTAAGATTAGCATCCTTTACACTTATTAAATTGAAATCCCTATGTACTCTCATAAAGTTTGGCACTGATATGAAAAACTGCAGTCAAAGAATGTGTAACTGAGTAAGGTATATAATCAAATGCTAAAAACATTATTATTAGCATAATTCCAATTATCTATCATAAGATTATAGAAGTGAAAAGCACAAGATTTCATCCTGAATCACGTGTCTGTCTCTTCAACTAGACCAACTGAAGACAAGTTCACTCTGGAGCTCACGGATCATCTTACTAGGGGTATGCTGATGGTAACAAAGGTATTAAGGTGAAAGTGTACTAGGGTGGCTCTAAAGAGAGCATGAGATATGCGAAGCATCTTTTTTTTTGACATAAATCATATCAAGATTCTTTATTTTTTTTAAGTTTTCAGACTCATCTTTTTTTCTTTTTCAATGATACAAAGCCAGTGTTAAAAATATTACCGTGTGTTGAATAAAAATTTTAAAAAGAAAAAAATTTTTTGAAATCTAGTAATCCTCTGCCAGCCACTGGAGTATTATGATTGGCAAAACTTAAGTTGGCAAGTACACATTCTTACAGATAGTAGGGGTTAGGAGAAAAATTGTAAAATTGGAGTTAATATCCATTTTCAAAAAGTTGAAATAAACAGAAGTTATTAAAAGCAGCCATACTTCAAATCAGAGTTTGAGGTATAATCAGTTCTTTGCCATTTTTGAGAACATTGCTACTGTGCTGTGACCTGAAGAGGTGGTCAGTTCAGTCGCTCAGTTGTGTCTAACTCTTTGCAACCCCATGGACTGCAGCACACCAGGCTTCCCTGTCCATCACCAACTCCCGAAGCTTGCTGAAGCTCATGTCCATCTAGTTGGTGATGCCATTCAACCATCTCATCCTTTGTCTTCCCCTTCTCCTCCTGCCTTCAATCTTTCCCAGCATCAGGGTCTTTTCCAGTGAGTCAGTTTTTCATATCAGGTGGCCAAAGTATTGGAATTTCAGCTTCAGCATCAGTCCTTCCAGTGAATATTCAGGACTGATTTCCTTTAGGATTGACTGGTTGGATCTCCTTGCTGTTCAAGAGACTCTCAAGAGTCTTCTCCAACACCACAGTTCAAAAGCATCAATTCTTCGGCGTTCAGCATTTTTATAGTCCAACTCTCACATACATCCATGACTACTGGAAAAACCATAGCTTTGACTAGACAGACCTTTGTTGGCAAAATGATGTCTCTGCTTTTTAATATGCTGTCTAGGTTGGTCATAGCCTTTCTTCCAAGGAGCAAGCATCTTTTAATTTCATGGTTGCAGTCATGATCTGCAGTGATTTTGGAGCCCCCCAAAATAAAGTCTCTCACTGTTTCCATTGTTTCCCCATCTATTTGCCATGAAGTGGTGGGACTGGATGCCATGATCTTAGTTTTCTGAATGTTGAGTTTTAAGCCAGCTTTTGAACTCTCCTCTTCCACTTTCATCAAGTGGCTCTTTAGTTCTTCTTCGCTTTCTGTCATAATGGTGGTGTCATCTGCATATCTGAGGTTATTGATATTTCTCCCAGCAATCTTGATTCCAGCTTGTGCTTCATCCAGCCCAGCATTTCACATGATGTACTCTGCCATAAGTTAAATAAGCAGTGTGACAATATAGAGCCTTGATATACCCCTTTCCCAATTTGGAACCAGTCTGTTGTTCTATGTCTAGTTCTAACTGCTGCTTCTTGACCTACATACAGATTTCTCAGGAGGCAGGTAAGGTAGTCTGGTATTCCCATCGCTCTAAGAATTTTCCACAGCTTGTTGTAATTCACACAGTCAAAGGCTTTGGCATAGTCAATAAAGCTGGAGTAGATGTTTTTCTGGAGCTCTCTTGCTTTTTTGATGATCCAACAAAATCTGAGCTAACCTTCCCACTCATAAAGAGTACATGAACCAGAACGTCCAGATGTTCAAGCTGGATTTAGAAAAGGCAGAGGAACCAGAGATCAAATTGCCAGCATCCATTGGATCATCAAAAAAGCAAGAGAGTTCCAGAAAAACTTCTACTTCTGCTTTACTGACTACACCAAAGAGGTGATAGTGCCCACAAATTTTAAGTTATGTGCAGTCAACATCTCTGTAAACTTTTAATATCAGATCTTCTGGCTGGAAATTTAATGCCTTTGATACTGTAAGTCTTCTTGGTTTTAGTTTTAGAAGTCTCAGCAAAACACTTTTGTAATTCCCCAGGTAAATTCACAAATGGTACTGCCCAAGAACACATTTTCTGAGCTAACACTCCTATTCATAAATTGAGGATTGGAATTGCAAGAGTTCACCTCATAGACTCTTTCATGCAGTTTATAAGATGGGGAAGCAGTATTTGTTTCTCTGGGGACTGCATTAGTCAGGGTTTTTCAAAGAAATATAACCAGTAAGAAATTTGTATTCATTATAGAAATTGGTTCACATGGTTATGGAGACCAAGAAGTCCCACAATCTGCTATCTGCAAGCTGGAGAACCAAAACAATTAATTACATCAATTACAGGTGATGTAACTGAATTCAAGGTCCAAACATCGGAGAACTGGGGGGGTTGATGGTTTAAGTCCCAATCTGAGTGCAAGAGCCAGAAGCGCTGATGTTTCAGGGCAGGAGAAAATGTGTGTCACAGCTCAAGCCAATAGAGAAAGTTCATTCTTTTTCCAGACTTTTTGTTTCACTCAGGCTTTAGGTGGATTGAATGATGCCAACTCACCAATTCAAATACTAAGCTTTTCTGGAGACACCATCACAGACATAGAAACATAATGTTTTACCAGCTATCTGGGCATCCCTTAGCCCAGATAAGTTGACACATGAAGCTAACCCCCACAGAAACTGAGGTGAATGGTCTGTAGGTTGACTGGTCCCCTTATATCATTAGTTGAAGCCATGCAGTTACAACTCAGAACTTTCAAATGTGAGGCCAGAGATATTTTCTCACTATACATAAGATAGCAAATGGGCTTCCCTGGTGGCTCAGTACTAAAGAACCTGCCTGCTGATGCAGGATTCAGTTCAGTTCAGTTCAGTCGCTCAGTCGTGTCTGACTCTTTGAGACCTGTGGGTTCAATCCCTGGGTCAGGAAGATCCCCTGGAGAAGGAAATGGCAACCCACTCCAGTATTCTTTCCTGGGAAATCCCATGGACAGGAGAACCTGGCAGGCTACAGTCTGTGGCATCAGAAAAGTTGGACATGACTTAGTGACTGAACAACAACAAAGAAAACTCAAGTTATTTTATTTACAAGTAGCTTTTCACAAACACATCCAGTTAACTCTTACTTGTGGACTCAGGTCAAACCACTTCAGGGAAGCTTCCTCTGACTGTTTTTGGGTCATTTTCTATTTATACATGTTCATTGTACTACATTTCATCCCTTTCTTTCCTCCAAGTCAGTTGAAGCATCTATTCATTAGTTTTATTAGTGGTTTAATAACTGTATTCCACCCTTTCAGGCAGCGAGTTCATGAGAGCAAAGGCCCTGTCTTGCTTTGTTACCATCACATCCCAAGTGTCTGTTACAGTTCCTGGCATTTAGTAGACATTTATAAACAGTTGCTAAATGAATTGAAAAGTGGGCATTCATTTCTTTTTCTCTTAAATTTCTCTGAGACTCATGTCAGATATGTTATCTTTCATTGCACAAACTTTCAGGAGACTAAGGGCATGTGTGTACACACCCACCTGTTGGAGGTTACAAACTTGGAGATGTTGGTGTTTGATATGCTAAGTTTATGAGTCTCTAGATTTGTTCTCAACTATAGTTTCCTCCGGGCTTCCCTGGTGGCTCAGCTGTAGAGAATCCACCTGCCAATGCAGGAGACGTGAGTTTGATCCCTGGATTGGGAAGATCCCCTGGAGAAGGAAATGGCAACGCACTCCAGTGTTCTTGCCTGGGAACAGAGGAGCCTCGTGGGCTCCAGTCCATGGGGTTGCAAAGAGTCCGACATGACTGAGCACCTAAACAATAGCGACATAGTTTCCTCCAGGTCTATTATACACATATTATCTGTGTTGCTATCTGAAGATGTTAATTTTAGCTTCTTATAAATGTTGACAGAGCTTGGAAGGGAATCAGAAATCTTTATTTTTCGATGGAGATGATAGTGCAGTGTAGGGAGGAACAGACAGGAATCAGTAGATCTGAAATGATGTCCTAGCCATCATATATTAGCTTAGAAACATTGGAAAACTAATCTGTCTTTATTTGTAAAATGATGTCAGTAGTTTCCAAAACTATTTTTTTTTTTTTGCTGGAAATGCTTTTTAACATGAAATTTCAGAAATCTGTAGAAGCACAGCACACAAAGGAGATGAAGTGGTGCCACCCCAAGTGAAGGTGAGATGTAGAGACCATACCTGGAATCTTCCTTGTGCTGCCTCTCCCACACCTACAAGGAAACTCCTAAAGAAGACACAGGCACCCCATTTAAAAACATCTAAAATCTTGAAATAATTATAAATGTATGGGGAGTTTCACAGTTAACACGGAAAGGTCTTGTCTGCTCACCCAGTGTCCCCTAACAGGCCCGTTGAAATGAGACATTTGGCACAACAATGTGAATGAACTTAACACCACTCATCCGTACACTTAAAAATGATAAAAATGCTAAATTTAATGTCAGATATACTTTACCACAATAAACTTTTTTTTTTTAATTAAAGAACCTTTCAGTTCAGTTCAGTTCAGTTCAGTTGCTCAGTTGTGTCCGACTCTTTGCAACCCCATGAATTGCAGCACCCCAGGCCTCCCTGTCCATCACCAACTCCCGGAGTTCACTCAGACTCACGTCCATTGAGTCAGTGATGCCATCCAGCCGTCCCATCCTCTGTCGTCCCCTTCTCCTCCTGTCTTTAGGACCTACTATTAGACAATCCTTCAAAGCCCATCCAGCTCTAAATTCTATGTATGTATCTTAAGTGTTAGATCATTCTCATTACAGTTCTGCAATCACAGACTTACCAAGCTTGAATGCACCTTAGGAATCCGCCAGTGGAAGACATAGTTCAAGTCTTCACTACTTTTCAGGGCTTCTCTCTTGTTACTGAGTTTAACTAGAGTATGGCATCTGGCCTCTAAGAAACGTGCTTTACAGAGGTGGTCTTTATTATCTTCTTTTCAGTTGTTTTCACAGTGGGCTTGGCAGTGTTGCCTTGTGTTATTTTCCATGTCAATGTCAACTTACAATGCTGTTTAAGGTGGCACCAAAACATGTAGGCTGCATTGAAATGCCCAGAGACTCCATGGAACTCATTTCCATTATTCTGATACTTTTTTATTTTTAATATTTGTATATGTAGTCACATATAATTTTATATAAACTCAAGATATGTGATCATATAATACACCCTGTTTTTTGAAGGTAGTTTTTGTTTTGGTTTAGCTCTTCCTTTCCATATACCCCTTTCTCAATCTACATTATCTCCTCATAGACACAAAGCTACCCATGGTAACAACCTACTGTATATGCTTTCATATTTTTCCTTATGTTCATGTGTTCATAAATAACTACACATAACATACATATGTATTCATAATATATAGAAACGCACAAAGAGAGGTTTTGTCATTATTTTGCAAAAACTGAAGCACGTATTTTTGAATCTTGCATTTTGTGAACAATGACTTTCTTCCTTATGGCTGCCTAGAATTTTATATTCCAGTGTGTTGTAATTTCAAACATTCTATTACTGACGGACCATCACTTTGTTTCAGTTTTTTTCTTTTGGGCTTCTAAAATAATTATGCAATAAACATCTCTGTATATACACTATAATGATACTTTTGCTTTCATTTCAATGGAACAGATGACCAGAAAGAAGCATTTATGGCTCAAAATGAAATATGATTTCTTCTAGAGAACCAGTCACATCGGAACACAATTTTAAGAAGTGAATGAATTCCCTTATAGCCATATTGATTAGGATTCCACCCTCTCTTTCTTATGGTAATTTTTTAATTAGTTTGTACCAAAGTCTAAACTTGGCCTGAAATCTCTTCTCTCCTTGTCTGAAGGAAACCGCTCAGCTTCAGCTCTGTACAGCACAACAGTACCCCTGGGTGTTGTAGAGAGCCACCAGTGTCCTTCAACCAAATGTCAGGGCAATGCATTGTGCAGCACCTTTCTCCTGGTGCTGAGGGTTAGGTTGGTATGTCTCACATAGAGGGATTTCCTCTACCTTATGCCTTTAATAAGCAATCTACAGCTTGGATAAGCGCAGACAGAATTCTACAAAACAAGAAGGAAACAACAAGTGAAAACTATGCAAGCATGTGGAAATTTTTCTCCATTGAGCTCAACAAATCAAATAAATCAGAGGCATTTATCTTTCATGAAGGGGGTTCCCAGCTTCATCTGTCATATAACTGAATAAGAAATTGTGTGGGCGACAACGTTTCTCTAAGTCTGGGTCCATTTCATCAACCATGCTGATGGCAGTCGAAAACAGGTCCTTTAGCTCTTTACCTCCTCTGCTCTGCACGCTCTCCTCAGCAGCCCCCTCTCCACAGTGTTCTTCATAGAGATGTTTTTAACTCATAATGAATGCTGAGAAGGTTATTTGATCCTTACATTATCCTAAGGATAAAAAGATTTTTTAAAATAGATTTACTGGTGGAAGACTTGGCTAATATTTCTATTTCATGACCCCACAAAAGATATCTCTTTATTTCTAGATGGAAAATGATTACATTGATGTGTTTCTGGTTTAATAGTTAGAATTTATTTATTTACTTTGTGCCCCTTACAATGCTAACTAAGTGCTTAATGTACCTTGAAAAAGTGAAAATGTTAGTTGCTCAGTTGTATCCAACTCTTTGGAGAGTTCATTGATTTCAGCCCAACAGGGTCCTCTATCCACAGAATTCTGCAGGCAGGCATACAAAGTGGATTGTCATTCCCTTTCCAGGGGATCTTCCCAACCCAGGGATCAAACCAGGACTCCTACATTGCAGGCAGATTCTTTACCATCTGAGTCACCAAGGTTAATGTACCTTGGGTTCTTTAAATCTTACAACCACCATGGGATATACATGTTACTGTGTCTATTTTACAAATGAGAGAACTAAGCCTCTTTGACTTTAACAGGCCCATATGTGCCAGGAAGTAGCTGATCTTGGATTTAAACTTGGATCTTCTTGACATTTGAAGCTGTGTCTGTTAACTACAACTGTTCTATACTGCTGTAAATTTGACCTCACCTCTGGATCTGATCTCCTGTGAGGGCAAAGAACTGGTATTTATCCCTGGGTAAGATCATGCAGTAAAATGAATTCTTTAAAAGTTCCTAGGTACAAAGTTGTATAGGAAATGTGTCAGTCAGAATCCAGTCAGGGAAGTAGAACCACTATTAATGATGGGAAGGAGGAATTCATTGTGGGAATTTGGGCTTATGCAGTGGTGGGATCTGGTAAGAAGTCTATACCTTTTGCTAACAGGCCCTGCATCACTACCAAGTGGATGAATTTAAACAGTCCCTGACCTCATGGACCTTATAAACAAGTCTAGAAAACTCTGAGAATCAAAATATTAAGTCTATACTTATGAGTAATTTTTGAAACAGGTTTATCAAGAGTGAAGTCATTTTAAGTATGTGGAGATGTTAAATGAATTCCTGGTCACTGATGCTGTCTATGTTCTGGGAGAATCTCTCACTGTATTCTTTACACAGGCACTGAAAAACCATCCTCAAACTGCAGCCAGCAATTTGTTCAAAGATTTGTTATATCCCAAATGATGTTTTCCTCCTGCACAATTCTGTCCTGAAAATACATAATGAAATCTATAATAAAATCTTTTAGTTTTTTTTTTGTTTTTTAATTTTACAGTGCTGTATTGGTCTCTGCCATACAACAACGTGAATGACCCATAATTATAAATATATTCCCTCCCTCTTGAACTTCCATCCCCTCCCATCCTACTCCTCTAGGTGACCACAGAGCACCTGTGTTATGCAGCAACTTCTCACCAGCTATCCATTCTACACATAGTGGTGCATATATTTTGATGCTACATTCTCAATTTGTCCCTCGATGTCTCTCCATCCCCAACTGTGTCCACATATCCATTCTCTACATCTGTGTCTCCATTCATTCCCTTCAAATAGGTTCATCAATACCATTTTTCTAGATTCCATGTATATGTGTTAATATAAGATATTTGTTTTTATCTTTCTGACTTCACTCTGTATAGGCTCTAGGTTCATCTGCCTCACTAGAACTGATTCAAATGCATTTTTTTATGGCTGTTAATGTTCGATTGTATATATGTACCACAGATTCTTTATCCATTCATCTGTCAGTGGATATCTAGGTTGCTTCCATGTCCTGGCTATTATAAATAGTGCTACAATGAACATTGGGGTACATATGTCTTTTAGAATTGTGGTTTTCTGATGATGTACGTCCAATAGTGAGGTTGCTAGGCCATATGGCAGATTTATTCTTAGCTTTGTGAGGAAACTCCATACTGTTCTTCATAATGGCTGTATCAGTTTACATTCCCACCAGCAGTGTAGGAGGGTTCCCTTTCCTCCATATCCTCTCCAACATTTATTGTTTGTAGATTTTTTGATGATGGGTATCTAGTCAACGCTATGGTTTTTCCTGTGGTCATGTATGGATGTGAGAGTTGGACTATGAAGAAGGCTGAGCACTGAAGAATTGATGCTTTTGAACTGTGGTGTTGGAGAAGACTCTTGAGAGTCCCTTGGACTGCAAGGAGATCCAACCAGTCCATTCTGAAATAGATCAGCCCTGGGATTTCTTTGGAAGGAATGATGCTAAAGCTGAAACTCCAGTACTTTGGCTACCTCATGCGAAGAGCTGACTCATTGGAAAAGACTCTGATGTTGGGAGGGATTGGGGGGTAGGAGGAGAAGGGGACGACAGAGGATGAGATGGCTGGATGGCATCACTGACTCGATGGACGTGAGTCTGAGTGAACTCCGGGAGTTGGTGATGGACAGGGAGGCCTGGCGTGCTGCGATTCATGGGGTCGCAAAGAGTCAGACACGACTGAGCAACTAAGCTGATCTGATCTGATTCTAACTGGTGTGAAGTGACACCTTACTGTAATTTTGATTTGCATTTTTCCAATTATAAGCAATGTGGAGCATCATTTCATGTGTTTATTGGCCATCTATATGATTCTGGAGAAATGTTGGTTCAGGTCTTCTGCTCATTTTCTAATTGAACTTTTTGTTTTCCTGATATTGAGCTGTATGAGCTGTTATTTCATTTGCAATTATTTTCTTCAATTTGGAGGGTTGCTTTCCATCTTGTTTATTGTTTCCTTTGTTGTTGTTTTTCAGTCATTGAATTGTGCCCAAGTCTGTGCGACCCCATGAACTACAGCACACTAGGCTTCCCTATCCTTCACCATCTCTTAGAGATGCTCAAACTAATGTTCATTGAGCGGTGATGCCATCCAACCATCTTGTCCTCTGTTGTCCCCTTCTCCTCCTGCCTTCAACATTTCCCAGCATTAGGGTCTTTTCTAATGAGTTGACTCCTTGCATCAGGTGACCAAAGTATTGGAGTTTCAGCTTCAGCATCAGTCCTTCCAATGAACACCCAGGAATGATCTCCTTTAGGATGGACTGGTTGGATCTCCTTGCAGTCCAAGGGACTCTCAAGAGTCTTCTCCAACACCACAGTTCAAAAGCATCGATTCTTTGGTGCTCAGCTTTCTTTATAGTCCAATTCTCACATCATACTTCATTACTGGAAAAACCAAAGCTTTGACTAGATGGACCTTTGTCTGCAAAGTAATGTCTCTGTTTTTTAATATGCTGTCTAGGTTTGTCATAACTTTTCTTCCAAGGAACAAGTATCTTTTAAATTAATGGCTGCAGTCACCACCTGCAGTGATTTTGGAGCCCAAAAAAATAAAGTCTGCCACTGTTCCCCATCTATTTGCCAAGAAGTGATGGAACCAGATGCCATGATCTTAGTTTTTTGAATGTTGAGTTTTAAGCCAACTTTTTCACTCTCCACTGTCACTTTCATCAAGAGGCTCTGTAGTTCTTCTTTGCTTTCTGCCACAAGGGTGGTGTCATCTGCATATCTGAGGTTATTGATATTTCTCCCAGAAATCTTGATTCCACCTTGTGCTTCATCCAGCCCAGCATTTCTTATGATCTACTCTGCATATAAGTTAAATAAGTAGGGTGACAATAAACAGCCTTGATGTACTCTTTCCTGATTTGGAAACAGTCTGTTGTTCCATGTCCAGTTCTAACTGTTATTTCCTGACCTGCATACAGGTTTCTCAGAAGGCAGGTCATATGGTCTGGTATTCCCATCTCTTGAAGAGTTTTCCACAGTTTGTTGTGATCCACACAGTAAAAGGCTTTGGCAGAGTCAATAAAGCAGAAGAAGATGTTTTTTTCTGGAGCTCTCTTGCTTTTTCGATGATCCAACAGATGTTGGCAATTTGATCTCTAGTTCCTCTGCCTTTTCTAAATCCAGCTTGAACATCTAGAAGTTCACGGTTTACATACTGTTGAAGCCTGGCTGAGAGAATTTTGAGCATTACTTTACTTGCATGTGAGATGAGTGTAATTGTGTGGTAGTTTGAGCATTCTTTGGCATTGCCTTTCTTTGGGATTGGAATGTAACTGACCTTTTCCAGTCCTTTGGCCATTGCTGAGTTTTCCAAATTTGCTGACATATTGAGTGCAGCACTTTCACAGCATCATCTTTTGGGATTTGAAATACCTCCACTGGAATTCTATAACTTCCACTAGCTTTGTTCGTAATGATGCTTCCTAAGGCCCACTTGACTTTGCATTCCAGGATGTCTGGCTCTAGGTGATTGATCACACCATCATGATTATCTGGGTCATGAAGATCTTTTTTGTATAGTTTTGTGTATTCTTGCAACCTCTTCTACAGACTCGTTCCAAATCGGGAAAGGAGTATGTCAAGGCTCTATACTGTCACCTTGTTACTTAACTTATATGCAGAGCACCTCATGAGAAATGCTGGGCTGGAAGAAGCACAAGCTGGAATCAAGATTGCCAGGAGAAATATCAATAACCTCAGATATGCAGGTGATACCACCCTTATGACAGAAAGTGAACAAGAACTAAGGAGCCTCTTAATGAAAGTGAAGGAGGAGAGTGAAAAAGTTGGTTTAAAACCCGACATTCAGAAAACTAAGATCATGGCATCTGGTCCCATCACCTCATGTCAAATAGATGGGAAAACAATGGAAACAGATTTGGGGGCTCCAAAATCACTGCAGATGGTGACTACAGCCATAAAATTAAAGACACTTGCTCCTTGGAAGAAAAGCTATGACCAACCTAGACAGCATATTAAAAAGCAGGGACATTACTTTGCCAACAAAGGTCCATCTAGTCAAAGCTATGGTTTTTCCAATAGTCTTGTATAGTTGTAAGAGTTGGACTATAAAGAAAGCTGAGTGCTGAAGAATTGATGCTTTTGAACTGTGGTTTTGGACAAGATTCTTGACAATCCCTTGGACAGCAAAGCGATCCAACCAGTCCATCCTAAAGAAAATCAGTGCTGAATACTTATTGGAAGGACTGATGCTGAAGCTGAAACTCCAATACTTTGGCCACCTGATACGAAGAAATGACTCCTTAGGAAAGACCCCAATGCTGGAAAAGATTGAAGGTGGGAGGAGAAGGGGACAACAGAAGATGAGATGGTTGGATGGATCACCGACTCAATGGACATCAGTTTGAATAGGCTCTGGGAGTTGGTGATTGACAGGGAGGCCTTGCATGCTGCAGTCCATGGGGTCGCAAGGGTTGGACATGACTGAGTGACTCAACTGAACTGAACTGAAGACGTTTCTTTACAGTCCAACTGTCAAATCCACTCGTGACTACAGGAAAAACCATAGCTACGACTATGCAGACCTTTGTTGGCAAAGTAATGTCTCTGCCTTTTAATATGCTGTCTAGGTTTGTCACAGCTTTTCTTCCAAGGAGCAAGCATATTTTAATTTCATGGCTGCAGTCACCATCTGCAGTGATTTTGGAGCCCAAGAAAATAAAGTCAATCACTGTTTCCATTGTTTCCCATCTATTTGCCATGGCGAGATTGGACTGGATGCTATGATCCAGTCATTACTTTTTTGAATGTTGAATTTTAAACCAGCTCCTTCTTTTTGCTCTCCTCTTTCACTTTCATCAAGACGCTCTTTAGTTCCTCTTTGCTTTCTGCCATAAGGGTGATGGCCTCGGCATATCTGAGGTTATTGATATTTCTCCTGGAAATCTTCTTCTTGTGCTTGTGCTTCTTCATCAGGCTTGGCATTTTGCATGATGGACTCTGCACATAAGTTAAATAAGCAGAGTGACAATATACAGCCTTGACATACTCCTTTCCCAATTTGGAACCAGTCCATTGTTCCATGTCCAGTTCTAACTATTGCTTCTTGACCTGTATACAGATTTCCCAGGAGGCAGGTAAGGTGGTCTGGCAGGTAAGGCAGGTAAGGTGGTCTGGTCTAGACCAGACCTTAGATCCCATCTCTTTAAGAACTTTCCACAGTTTGTTGAGCTAAACACAGTAAAAGGTTTTAGTGTAGTCAGTGAAACAAAAGTAGATGTTTTTGTGAAATTCTCTTGCTGTTCCTGTGATCCAAGGGATGTTGGCAATTTGATCTCTGAGCTCTGCCTTTTCTAAATCCAGCTTGAACATCTGAAAGTTCTCAGTTCATATATTGTTGAAGCCTAGCTTGAGAATTTTGAGCATTTTTTTTTTTTGTTAGAGTGTGAAACGAGTGCAATTGTGCCATAGTATGAACATCCTTTGGCATTGCACTTCTTTGGGATTGGAATGAAAACTGACCTTTTCCAGTCTTGTGGCCATTGCTGAGTTTTCCAAATTTGTTGGCATATTGAATGTGACACTTTCATGGCGTCATCTTTTAGGATTTGAAATAGCTCAGCTGGAATTCCATCACCTCCATTAGCTTTGTTTGTAGTGATGCTTCCTAAAGCCTGCTTGACTTCACATTCCAAGATATCTGGCTCTAGCTAAGTAATCACACCATCGTGGTTATCGGGTCATTAAGATTTTTTTTTTTTTTTAAGATCTTTTTTGTATAGTCCTTCTGTGTATTCTTTCTTGCCACCTCTTCTTGTCTTCTGCTTCTGTTAGGTCCATATCATTTCTGTCCTTTATTGTGCCCATATTTGCATGAAATATTCCCTTGGTACCTCTAATTTTCTTGAAGAGATCTCTAATCTTTCCCAGTCTACTCTTTTCCTCTATTTCTTTGCATTGTTCACTTAGGAAGGCATTCTTATTTCTCCTTGCTGTTCTTGGAACTCTGCATTCAGATGGGTATATCTTTCCTTTACTTCTTGCCTTTTGCTTCTCTGTTTTCCCCAGCTCTTTTTAAGGCCTCCTCAGACAACAAAAAGACAATTTTGTCTTTTTGAATTTCTTTTTCTTGTGGAAGGTTTTGATCACAACCTCCTGTACATTGTTACAAATCTCCACCCACAGGTCTTCAGGCTCTCTATCAAATCTAATCCCTTGAATCTATTTGTTATTTGCACTGTAAATTTTAAGGGTTTTGATTTAGGTCATATCTGTTTGCCTAGTGGTTTTCCCTACTGCCCTCAATTTAAGTCTGAATTTTTCAATAAGGAGTTCATGATCTAAGCCACAGTAAGCTCCTGGTCTTGTTTTTGCTGACTGTATATCACTTCTCCATCTTTGCCTGCAAAGAATATAATCAATCTGATTTTTCTATTGACCATCTGGTGATGTCCATGTGTAGAATCATCTTTTGTGTTGGTGGAAGTGGGTGTTTGCTATGAACGGTGCATTTCCTTGGCAAAATTCTGTTACCCTTTGCCCTGCTTCACTGTGTACTCCGAAGCCAAACGTGCATGTTATTCTGGGTATGTCTTGATTTCCTACTTTTGCATTCCAGTCCCCTATGATGAAAAGTGGAGAAGGCAATGGCACCTCACTCCAGTACTCTTGCCTGGAAAATCCCATGGATGGAGGAGCCTGGTAGGCTGTAGTCCATGGGGTCGCTAAGATTCGGACACGACTGAGCGACTTCACTTTCTCTTTTCACTTTCATTCATTGGAGAAGGAAATGGCAACCCACTCCAGTGTTCTTGCCTGGAGAATCCCAGGGATGGGGGAGCCTGGTGGGCTGCCGTCTATGGGGTCACACAGAGTCGGACACGACTGAAGTGACTTAGCATAGCAGAGCATAGCATAGCATGATGAAAAGTACATCTTTTTTTTTTTTTTGGTGTTAGTTCTAGGTCTTGTAGGTTTTCAGAGAACTATTCAATTTCAGCTTCTTTGGCATTAGTGGTTGGGGCATACTTGGATTACTGTGATATTGAATTATTTGCATTGGAAATGAACAGAGATCATTCTGTCATTTTTGAGATTGTATCCAAGTACTGCATTTCAGACTTTTGTTGACTACATGAGGGCTACTCCACTTCTTCTTTGCTGTGTAAAAGCTTTTAAGTTTGATTAGGTCCCATTCATTTATTTTTATTTTTTTATTTCCATTACTCCAGGCAGTGTGTCAAAGAGGATCTTGCTGTGTTCATGTCAAGAAATGTTCTGCCTATGTGTTCCCTGAAGAGCTTTATACTTTCTGACCTTACATTTAAGTTTTAATTCATTTTGAGCTCATTTTTGTGTATGGTGTTAGGAAGAAAAGACAAGCAAAAAAGTTGTCTGAGGAGGCCTTATAGATAGCTAGGAAAAGAAGAGAAAAGAAGGGTTGATCTTCACACTATACAAACAGCTCATGCAGCTCAATAACAGAGAAACAAACAACCCAATTGAAAAATGGGTGGAAGAACTAAATAGACATTTCTCCAAAGAGACAGGTGTCTAAAAAGTAGATGAAGAGATGCTCACTAAATATTTGTTGTTGTTCTTAAGTCATTCAGTCATGATCTACTCTTTGCGACCCCATGGACTGCAGCATTCCAGGTTTCCCTGTCCTTCACCATCTCTCAAAGCTTGCTCAAATTCATGTCCATTGAGCTGGCGATATCATCCAACCGTCTCATCCTCTGTTGTCCCATCCTTTTCTCACCCTCAGTCTTTCCAAAATTCAGGGTTTTTTTTCCAATGAGTTGGCTCTTCACATCAGATGGCCAAAGTATTGGAGCTTCAGCTTTAGCATCAGTCCTTCCAATGAATACTCAGGGTTCACTTTCTTTAGGAATGACTGGTTGGATCTCCTTGCTGTCCAAGGGACTGTCAAGAATCTTCTCCAACACCACAGTTCAAAAGCATCAATTCTTCGGCACTCAGCCTTCCTTATGGTCCAACTCTGACATCCATACTTGATTACTGGAAAAACCATAGCCTTGACTAGATGTACCTTTGTCTGCAAAGTGATATCTCTGCTTTTTAATATGCTGTCTAGGTTGGTCACAGCTCTTCTTCCAAGAAGCAAGCATATTTTAATTTCATGGCTGTAGTCACCATCTGCAGTGATTTTGGAGCCCAAGAAAATAAAGTCTGTCACAGTTTCCATTGTTTCCCCATCTATTTGCTATGAAGTGATAAGACTGGATGCCATGATCTTGGTTTTATGAATGTTGAGTTTTAAGCCAAATTTTTCACTCTCTTCGTTCACCTTCATCAAGAGGCTCTTTAATTCCTCTTTGCCATAAGAGTGGTATCATCTGCATATCTGAGGTTATTGATATTTCTCCTGGAAATCTTGAGTCCAGTTTGTGCTTCTTCATCCAGCCTGGCATTTCGTATTATGTACCCTGCAGAGAAGTTAAATAAGCAGGGTGACAATATACAGCCTTGACATACTCCTTTCCAAATTTGGAACTAGTCCATTGTTTCATGTCCAGTTCTAACTGTTTCTTCTTGATATGCATAGAAGTTTCTCAGGAGGCAGGTAAGGTAGCCTGGTATTCCAAAATCTTTAAGAATATTCCATAGTTTTTTGAGATCCACACAGTCAAAGGCTTTAGCATAGTCAATGAAGCAGATGTTTTTCTGGAATTCTCTTGCTTTTTATATGATCTAGCAGATGTTGGCAATTTGATCTCTGGTTCCTTTGCATTTTCTAAACCCAGCTTGTACACCTGTAAGTTCTCAGTTTCATGTACTGTTAAAGCCTAGCTTGGAGGATTTTGAGCATTACCTTGCTAGCGTGTGAAATGAGTGTCATTGTGCCATAGTTTGAACATTCTTCGGCATTGCCCTTCTTTGGTTTTGGAATGAAAACGACCTTTTCCAGTTCTGTGGCAACTGCTAAGTTTTCCAAATTTGCTGACATATTGAGTGCACCACTTTAACAGCATTATCTTTCAGGATTTGAAATTGCTCAGCTGGAATTCCATCACCTCTACTAACTTTGTTCGTAGTGATGCTTCCTAAGGGCCACTTTATTTCGCTCTTCAGGAGGTCTGACTCTAGGTGAGTAATTGTGATTATCTGGTCATTAGAATTTTTTTTTTTTTTTACCTTTCAAATCCACTTTTATTTTCCTTTTTCCTCCTCATGCACAGAAGTTTTCCACAAGCTGATTTTCTTGCAGGTATAAAGTCATTTGATTTTGGTCAGATGCCATTTTATCCCCTAAAACTTTGCTAGCATCAAAATATGACAGTTAACCAGTGTTAAATCTATAAAGTATTTACATAACACAGCACATTAAGCTTTAGACACTTGGCAACTAAACCACATAAAAATTGGAGAAGATTCCCAACCTACATGTTCAGAATCAGGAGTTCACAGTTGCTATCTAGTGACTGTACATGGTTCAAAAAGCAACAGAGGCAACACACGGTTACTTGGAAAGACATGGACCACTATCATCTGGAAGCACATTATGTTACCCCAGTGTCATGTCCCACTCCACCTTTCTCCAAGGTGGTCTCATAATTCTGGAATGACAGGTTTGGCTGATACAAAATGAAGCCAGACAACACAACGTTTACTCTGTGGAGACATCCTAACTCCTACTATGCATGCATGGTGATCTTGAATGTAACTCATCCTAAAAACTTGTCATGGTCATTCTGGGTTTTTAGGTTGGGTGATCCATCAATCTTGCACTCAACCATTGCTTCTTTTACTTCAGCATCACTACCAAAGCGAGCTGGATGGCAACTAGTGGCTGCAGGTAGCTCCCATGCAGTTTTTTTTCCATAATATGGAAAATATTTTAAATCTATCTTTCCATTGGGAGAATAAGTTGATAGAACTGCTGTGCTTTCACTCTTTGCAATACCATCTATCCTTGGTTCTCCTTGAGGCTGTAATCCAATTGTTCTGTTAATTTTCATAAGAACACAAGTGTTTCCTACTTGGTAGCCAAACGTGGGATCATCCACACCACTGCATCCTTCAAATAAGGCGAGAAGAAACTGACATGTTGTGTATTCTGGAATCTTCTGCTCAAAAAAGGTTCCAGTCTGTGAGATTGTTCTATTCTTCTAAGCCATATGGCTTTAGAAATTTCTTAAGGTCATCAATGTACCCTTGATAGGATTCTGAATCAGACAGAGTGAATGAAAAATCCAACGCCGACACTGCTTTTGGAAAAACTGTAAATCCTGGACTAGGAATCTGGTCAGGGTATTTTGGAACCTCATCGTTCAGAGTCTGAAGCATGGTCCACATTGTGAATGAAAAGAGTGCAGCCAGGAACCCATAACAGACTAGGTGAAAGAGTACAATCAAACCTCAGCTCTTGGTGGTCCAGTTGGAGACGAAGAGCTTCCATTCAGCCAGGCTCTGGTTGAAGGATTTCTTGTCTTTCTTCATCATGGTGTGTGTGCTGTTGACAAGGGGAGCTGCGGCCGTGGGGGTGGAGCAGCGAGGAGCGCAGAGACGCGTCCAGTCTCCAGCCACACAGCCCAGCGCCAGCAGCGGAAGACAACGGGGCTGAGGAAACCTCCTGGCTGTGGAGAGCAGTCAAACCGCCTGTGCTGAACTGCGCCCAGTTGGGCTGCTACTGGACTACAGTTCCGTCCTCCAGAGCCAATCCCTGCGCTGTTCAGGCCCCCAAGACTTTTTTTGTATAGTTCTTCTGTGTATTTTTACCACCTCTTCTTAATATCTTCTGCTTCTGTTAGGTCCATATTGTTTGTCTTTTATTGTGCCTACGTTTTTAATGAAATGTTCCCTTGGTATCTCTAATTTTCTTGAAGAGATCTCTAGTCTTTTCTATTCTACTGTTTTCATGTATTTCTTTGCATTGTTCACTTAGGATGGCTTTCTTATCTCTCCTTGCTATTGTTTGGAACTCTGCATTCAGATGGGTCTATCTTTCTTTTTTTCCTTTGCCTTTCACTTCTCTTCTTTTCTGAGCTATTTGTAAGGCCTCCTCAGACAACCATTTTGCTTTTTTGCTTTTCTTTTTCTTTGGAATGGTTTTGATCACCGTCTCCTGTGCAGTGTTATAAAACTCTGTCCATAGATCTTCAGGCACTCTCCATCATATCTAATCCCTTGAATCTATTTGTCACTTCCACTGTATAATTGTAAGAGATTTGATTTAGGTCACTAATTACTGGGACTTCCCAGGTGACACTAGTGCTAAAGAACATGTCTGCCAATTCAGGACATGTAAGAGATGCGTAGGAAATGGCAACCTACTCTAATATTATTGCCAGGTTAATCCCATGGACAGAGGAGCCTGGTGGGCTACAGTCCATGGGGTTTCAAAGAGTCAGACATAACTAAAGTGACTTAGCACTCATGCATGCACTAATTATTAGAGAAATGCAAATCAAATCAATAATGGGGTATCACCTCATACTGGTCAGAATGGCATCATCAGAAAAGTTTCAAACAATAAATACTGGAGAGGACATGAACAAAAGGGAGCCCTCCTACACTGCTGGTGGGAATATAAATTGGTATAGACACTATGGAGAATAAGAAAATAAAAATAAGCTAACATATGATTCAGAAATACCACTCCTAGTCATATATCCAGAGAAAATCATAATTCAAAAAGATACATGTATCCAAATATTCATTGCAGCACTATTTACCATAGCCAGAACTTGGAAGCAACCAAATGTATATCAACAGAGGACTAGATAAGAAGATGGGGTATGTATATACAATGGAATATTACTTAGGCATAAAAAGGAATTATTTAATGCCATTGACAGCAGCATGGATGGACTTAGAAATCATTGGTGATTGAAGTAAGTCAGACAGAGAAAGATAATATCATATGATAGCATTTGTATGTGGAATCTAAAATAAAAAAGGGTACAAATGAGCTTATTTGACAAAACAGGAATTGAGTTACAGATGTGGAAAACTAATTTATGGTTACCAGGGGTAAGGGGTGAAGGGATAAATTGGGAGATTGGAACTGACATGCACACTACTATATGCTTTTGAACTGTGGTGTTGGAGAAGACTCTTGAGAGTCCCTTGGACTGCAAGGAGCTCCAACCAGTCCATTCTAAAGGAGATCAGTCCTGGGTGTTCATTGGAAATGAAGTCACTCAGTCGTGTCCGACTCTTTGTGACCCCATGGACACCAGGCTCCTCCGTCCATGGGATTTTCTAGGCAAGAGTACTGGAGTGGGTTGCCTTTTCTTTCTCCAGGGAACTTCCTGACCCAGGGATCAAACCTGGGTCTCCCGCCTTGTAGACAGACGCTTTACCGTCTGAGCCACCAGGGAAGTCTGAAGGTCTGATGCTAAAGCTGAAACTCCAGTACTTTGGCCACCTGATGCGAAGAGTTGACTCATTGGAAAAGACTCTGATGCTGGGAGGGATTGGGGGCAGGAGGAGAAGGGGACAACAGAGGATGAGATGGCTGGATGGCATCACCGACTTGATGGACATGAGTTTGAGTGAACTCCGAGAGTTGGTGATGGGCAGGGAGGCCTGGCGTGCTGCGATTCATGGGGTTGCAAAGAGTCGGACACGACTGAGCAACTGAACTGAACTGAATACATAAAATAGGTAACTAACAAGAACCTGCTGGAAATTACTCAGTACTCTGTAGTGGCCTATATGGGGAAAGAATCTAAAATAAAGTGGAGATATGTATATGCGTAAGTGTTTAATTTCGCTGTATATTTGAAACTAACACAACATTGTAAATCAACTATACACCAATAAAAATTTTAAAGATAAAATAAAGTCTCTTAATTTGTATTCTTAAAATGGAGAACACAGAATCTCACGTTAGAAAAAACCATAAGGAAAATATTTTTGGGTAGTAATATAATTATTCTAAACATAATCATTTATACTCTAAAATGATTATTGTGGTCAGAGAAGATACTTGACATGATTTCAATTTTCCTAAATTTACTGATGTTTGATTTGTGACCCAAGATGTGATCTATCATGGAGAATGTTCCATGTGCACTTGAGAAGAAGGTGTATTCTGCATTTGGATGGAACGTCCTGAAGATATAAAGAAGATCCATCTCATCTAATGTATCATTTAAGACTTGTGCTTCTTTATTAATTTTCTGTTTTGATGATCTGTCCATTGGTGTGAATGGGGGGTTAAAGTCTCCTACTATTATCGTGTTACTGTTAATTTCTCCTTTTATGTCTGTAAGTGTTTGTTTTATGTACTGAGGTGCTCTTACGTTGGGTGCATAGATATTTACAATTGTTATGTCTTCCTCTTGGATTGCTCCCTTGATCATTCATGTAGTGTCCTTCCTTATTTCTTGTAATAGTCTTTACTTTAAGGTCTATTTTGTCTGATATGAGGACTGTTACTCCAGATTTCTTTTGCTTTCCATTTTCATGGAATATATTTTTCCATCCTCTCAGTTTCAGTCTATATGTGTCTTTAGGTCTGAAGTGGGTTTCTGGTAGACAGCATATATATGGGTCTTGTTTTTTTTTTTTTTTAATCCATTCAGCCAGTCTGTGTCTTTTGGTTGGTGCATTTAATCCATTTACATTTAAAGTAATTATTGATATGTATGTTCCTATTGCCATTTTCTTAGTTATTTGGGGTTTGATTTTGTAGATCTTTTTCTTCTCTTGCATTTCTTGACTATATAAGTCCCTTTAACATTTGTTGTAAAGCTGGTTTAGTGGTACTAAATTCTCTTAACTTTTGCTTGTCTGTAAAGCTTTTGATTTCTCCATGAATTTTGAATGAGATCCTTGCCAGGTAGAGTAATCTTGGTTTTAGATTTTTCTCTTTCAGTACTTTAAATATATCCTGCCATTCTCGTCTGGCCTGCAGATTCTGCTGAAAGATTAGCTGTTAAATGTATGGGGTTTCTCTTGTATGTTACTTGTTGCCTTTCCTTGCTGTTTTTAATATTCTTTTTTATGTTTAGTATTTGTTAGTTTGATTAGTATGTGTCTTGGTGTATTTCTCCTTGGGTTTAATGAGACTCTTTGCACTTCTTGGACTTGATTGATTATTTCCTTTCCCATATTGGGGAAAATTTCAACTACAATCTCTTCAATAATTTTCTTGTGCCCTTTCTTTTTCTCTTCTTCTTCTGGGACCCCTATAATTTGAATGCTGGTGCATTTAATATTGTCACAGAGGTCTCTGAGATTATCCTTAGTTATTTCCATTCTTTTTACTTTATTCTGCTCTTCAGAAGTTATTTCCACCATTTCATCATCCATCTCACTTATCCATTCTTCTACCTAAGATATTCTGTTACTGATTCTGTCTAGAGTATTTTAAATTTCAGTAATTGTGTTGTTTGTCTCTGTATATTTATTTTTTATTTCTTCTAGGTCTTTGTGAATTGATTCTTGCATTTTCTCCATTTTATTTTCAAGGTTTTGGATCAACTTTACTATCATTATTCTGAATTCTTTTTCTGGTAGTTTGCCTATTTCCTCTTCATTTATTTGGATTTGTGGGTGTCTAGGTTGTTCCTTCATTTGAACAGTATTTCTTTGCCTTTTTATTATTTTCTTTTAACTTATTATATTTGAGGTCTCCTTTTCCCAGGCTTTGAGGTTGAATTATTTCTTCTTTGGTTTCTGCCTTCATAAGTTTGGTCCAGTGGTTTGCGTAAGCTTCTTGTAGGGTGTGCCTTGTGCTTGTGTTCTGGTAGGAAGAGATGAATTGTTTTTCTTCCTCTGACTGTCAGGGCTGAGTCAGGTGGTAATCCTTATGCAGATGATTGGGTTTGTATTTTTGTTTTGTTTGTTGTTTGGATGAGGCGTCCTGCACAGGATGCTACTGGTAGTTCAGTGATACTGGGTCTTGTATGCAAGTGGTTGCCTTTGTAGGAGTTCTATTTGATATTCCCTAGGATTAGGAGTTCTCTGGTAGTCTAGGGTTTTGGAGTCAGCACTCCTACTCCAAAGACTCAGGGCTTGATCTTTGGCCAGGAATGGAGATTCCATGAGTGGTTTATTATGGCATTAATAAATGAATGGGATTGAAACAAACACACAAAAATGAGAAACAGAAGATGCACACCAGACAAATGACAATTACAAAATCAGGCAAATAATAACTAAAATAATGAAATATACACAGACACATGTAAGCAAAACCAAAACAGTCAAAAAAAAAAAAATGAAGTACAATGGATTAACCTGGGAAACAAAGGAAACCAAAATGATATCTACCAGTTAAGAACAAAACTAACTAAAGCACAAACTGGAAGACAAAACTAAAGAAGGTGCAAACTGGGGAATAAAGCAACAAAAACAAAACTAACAAATATGGTGAGAAAAAGGAAGAATAGAAAATCAAAGTTAAATACAGGTAGATGAAGATTTGTATATATTAAAGATTAACTGCAATGGGAAAAGAACAGCCAGAAAAACAAAGAAATAAATATAGAAAAAATAATAAGTTTTAAACATTAAAATAAAAAAAGATATAAAAAAGAAAGAAAAGCAAAAACTCCACAGAACAGCAAAAGGCCAATGTAGAGGCAGAAGTATATAGTAGAAATAAAAACTGTGATTGAAAAAAAAATTCTCAAAAGCTTAAATAGATTTAATAGTACTAATAAAATTGACAACTACAACAACGGGCGGGGGGGTGGGGAACGGGAGGAGGGGAAAAAAGTGGAAAAAAAAGAAAGAAAAAATCCAGAAGCAACTACAGAACAAGTCAAAATATAAGAAAAATAAATGTTTTTCTTGAGTCTCTGCTGTCAGCATTCTTTCCCTAGTTGGGAGTCACAGTCCACCTCACCTCCCTACAATGCCCTCCAACACTGGGCTGGTCTCTGGACCTGCTCTGGGAGCAGCTCAGACTCTAATCTGGTCCTATTCCTGTGTGTTCTTGCCTACAAGGTCCAAAGCTGTCAGAATTAGTGCATTTTCTTTTTTGAGAACTCCCATTGTCTTTTTGTATATTCCATAGACACGGAGTCTGCCTAGTTGATCGTGTGGATTTAATCTGCAGCTTATACAGCTGGTGGGAAGGTTTTGGGTCCTCTTCCTTAGCCACACTGCCTAGATCAATGGGACCCTGGCAGCACCAGGTACTTAGGAGAGCCTGTGGCTTGGGCAGCAGGAAATACGGTGCTCTAGAAAGGTATGACAACCCACTCTAGCATTCTTGCCTGGAGAATCTCCCAGAGAAGCCTGGCAGGCCACAGTCCACAGGATCACAAAGAGCTGGACACGACTGAAATGACCCCATGTGCACATACGCAGGACTTTTTCTAGCCCCTGGCAGCTCTGTTCCAGTGGGGATCATGCATGGAGTTGGCACGGTTGCTTGGATCACAGGGACCCTGGCAACGTCTGCTGTGGGAGTTTTCTCTCCGGACTCGGAAATGGCAAACCTGAAAGAACAACACTCGGACAGTCTCTGCAAGGACTGACAAGTTTATTTCTGCAGTCAAGCCTTTTTATAGGAGCAAGGAACAAAGAGTTCAGAGCATACGGCCAGCAGAGCACGTACAAGGCTAAGATATAATCAGTAAAAGATATTTCAAGAACCAGTGCATTCTTAATGACCCATGTGTTTAATCCCTTGACCCATTTTCTTAAGCAATGTTTTTAAAGTTTAATCGTTAAATTCTGGTGCCGAGCATAGCCAAAGGCAGGAAATGTTTTTCAGCTATCAGTACACAATGCCTGGGTACTTCTGGCCCTTCGCCATTTTCCCAAGGACCTTCTCCTTCAAGGCTATTTTGCACTGTGCCTCCCAATACCTGCTAACACAGGAGGGCCGGCGGCTAGTGTCACAGGAGATATGGTACTATTAAGGCTTTTTCTAGCCTGTGGCAGCTCTTCCCCAGTGAGAATTGAGCATGAAGGTGATGCAGCTGCTTGGAGGGGGTGAGGGTGGGTAGGCAGGGATTAGTCCTCTGGAGGCACCAAGTGTCCAGCGACACAGACTGCCTCAGCCACAGGAGCTATGGCCCTGTCAGTCTTTCTCTAGCTTCAGGCAACTGGCAATCAGAAGGCCTCTTTGACTGGTTCTCTGCATTGCTCCACCCATTCAGACATTTAGAAGACTCCCCTGGCTGGGGTCCTTCTGTATTGTTCAGCACACCAGGCACATAAAGGTGCCACCCCCCACCACCCCACTGGGGTCCTGCTCTGATGTCAGAGCATCAGGCACTAAAAGGGCTCCACTGGCTGGGGTCCTTTTCTGTTGTTCAGGCATGTCAGGTGCTTGAAGGGTCAGCCTCTCTATTGTTCACTTGCTGGTGCTAGCGTATGGAGAGAGACAGAGGCTATGATGATGGCTCCACCCCCTACGCATGACTCAGCCATATTGCCTTGCCTCCATGCTGCCTAGTTTTCCTCCACAGGCATTTCCTACCATAATATCCCTTTTCACTTCCCCTTGGGCTGTCTCCCCATAGTCAACAGCAGACCTTGCCCTGGGATTGCTCCACAATCCCTATGCTCCAGTTCCCAGCCACTGTGCCTTCTAAGGGACCCATGTCCCTGTCTGGGGTACGTATGGCTGTGACAAGGATTGTCTGTGTGATTCTCATTCCATTTAGGAAGTCACAGATCAGCTGCTTCACTCTCAGCCTCAAATGCTTCTCCTCTGTTCTAACAATTGCCCTGATGTGGGGATCGGACCCCTGCTTCAATTCTCTTACCGGCTGGGGGCAGATCCAGTCCTACTAACTCTCCTCTTTTTCCCTCTACTTCCTTCATCCTACAGAGTTTTGGGTGGTTCTATATATTATTTCCCAGTGGTCAGGTACTCCTGCCTGCTCTCAACTGGTGTTATGCAAGCAATTCTGGGTCTGAGGTGTATTCCTGATGTATCTGCAGAGAGAGATGTACTCCATGTCCACCTACTCCTCCTCCATCTTGTTCTCCTGTATTTTGGTGCCTTGAAAAGCCCATGCTGTCTTCCTGCCAGGGTTTCTCAACCAACTCTGGGGATAGAGGGCTGTATTGTCAAGTAATTCTGGACAGTGTGTGCACCGTCACTCCCCTTTACTATTTTACAATCCAATGTAAGCACATTAAAAACAGTAAGAAATCTTTGGCTTAACATCATCTAACTCCAAACTTCCCAAACTTATTTCTGACTCCTGCTCTTCAAAAAATACCTACTGTACCTCACGGAACTGGAGTTCTGTGATACTTACCTTGGGGACCAAGATAATATGTCATAATCTTGCCTTTGATTTCATAAAAATATCTGAGAGCCATGGGCTCCCTTCCTTTGTGCAAGAGATACCAATGAGTAAGAGCTGGCTCCAAAGGACTTGCTGTCTTATCTCTCCCACTCTTTCCCCGGATATTTCCGTACCCCCAACTCTGAAAAGGAATTCCACATTATGTTAACCAGATGAGTATATTTATTCTCAGCCAGTGATACTAGAGATGAGGGGATGACTCTCTAAGCATAGAACTGGAAGAATTGATAGACATAGTAACAAAATGGATATAGGGTTGATGTAGGTTATTTATGTCCCCCAAAATTCATATGTGGAAACCTAATCCCCAGTGTGATGGTACTTAGAGGTGGGAAATTTGGGAAGTGATTAGGTCAAGAGGGTAACATACTCATGAATAGGATCAGTGCCCTTTGAAAAAGGACCTCAGAGAACTCCCTTGACCTTTCTACCACCAGTGAAACGATGATTGTCTTGAACCAGGAATCAGGCTCTCACTAAACATCAAATCTGCCAGTGCCTTAATACTGGTATTCCCAGCCTCCAGAACTGTCAGACATAAATTTCCACTGCTTATAAACCAACCATAGACAGACTAAGATAGGTGTGAAGGAGAAGATGAAATCAAAGATGATTGTGGTGTTGAGTCCATTCATAAAGAAAGAAAATGGAAAGAGGGGTAGAATAAATTATTGTGTGCTCACCATGCCTAGCTCTATTTTACGCTCTGGGAACAGAGAAATGAACAAAGATAATTTTTATTTTTACCTGTCCAGATTACAGTGCAATGGAATATCTGGCCAGAGTCACCTGAAAAATTCACAAATGGCCCTCAGGCAGACAGAACCACATGAGCAATACACTTTAAATTACTCTTGTAAATTTACTTCTTGAACAAGCCTTACAGTTTAACAGTTGTCCCCTTATTAAAGCACTCCCTCTTAATCTACTGTTAAAAATATATGTGCTTTCTGCCCTCAGGAGCCCTGTAAGGCAGCACAAAGAACATGCAATGAACAGAGGGAGGGAATGAGCTGTGATTCCTACTTCAGTCTTTTCAGTCACAAAAACAGAAGAGAAAATTCACAAGCAGCAAAAGCAACGTTTGAATGAGATGTACATGTTATCAGCATTTGATATACACTGAGAACTTTCAAGATACAAGACTGTGTTGGGCGCTTTATGAACGCTATCTCATTCTCTCTAAGATGCACTTTTTTCAGCCTTGTGAATAATTGAAAACTTGCCATAGAGGTCTCTCTGTTCTATCAAGGAGGTAAATGTTTGTTTTGCAAATACAAATAAAATTTCAACAAGAGGCTTACTAATTTTTCTGTGATCAATTATCCCTAAGATATAGAAACAACAGAATCAGACCTAGTTGCAAACTATAAGAGGTCTATTAACAAGTATATTCATTCTTTTATACAACATGAGTTTATTCTTGGATTGAATTTTTGGAAATCTATATGTTACACTTAAATCAGAGGGAGAAGTTTAACCTTAAGAACATTTTATAGCAGAATGCCAAATTAAAGGTCTTTTCTCCTGTGACATCAAGCAAGGAGGCCAACCAAGGGTCATTTTTAATTTCTTCTTTTGCTTGTCTATGTTTTACAATTTTTCAACAATGAAAATGGGGCGGGGGGTGGGGGGGCAGGCAAGAAAAGGACAGGACTATGGAATTATTTTAGTAAAGTCTCTTAAAACCCAAAATATAAACAGTGTCAAAAACCAGTTGCTAAAAGTTAATATTGATTTTTTAATGTGATAAAATAACTACAGCTATGCCATATCTGATCTCCTTCTGTTCATTTAAGATGAAAGAACACTTCAGGGAGAACTTGAGGTATTCTTCCTTACTGTCAGCATCCCCCATCTCTTCTCAAATCGTGTTGCTGCTGCTGCTGCTAAGTCACGTCAGTCATGCCTGACTCTGTGCGACCCCATAGACAGCAGCCCAACAGGCTCCTCTCTCTCTGGGATTCTCCAGGAAAGAATACTGGAGTGGGTTAGGGTTAATGAAGGTCAATTCATATGTTTGAGTCCTTTTGGCCAGTCCCTGGTCTTGATGTAAAGCCTTTGGTAATTACAGGGCTTTAAACAATCCATAAGCCTTGACAAGACTGTTTTTCACAGAAGCAAATTATCTCTTCAATCTCTCCTAAAAGACTCGACTCTGAATATCTGATTCACCATCTTCATGATTAATGGATGGCAAGAAGGAGACAAGATGCATAAAAACAACAACAACAACAACAAAAACAGCCTGCAAAAGATCAGCTGTCCAAGCAGGAATCAAAACCAGATGACTTGAAGAGGAAATCTAAAGAGGGTTGAGAGAAATAATAGACTTAGGAGTCAGACAGGTCTGAATTTGAATTCCAGCTTTATCACTTAGAATTAAGTAACTGGCAAGAATTTCTAACCTCTTTGAACCTCAGTCTCTTCATTAGTGAAATGAAGTACATTACAAAGTGGCTTTAAGGATTAAGTGAGATGGCATATATTCATAGACAGAAACTCAGAAGCTGTACATGGAAACCTTACCCTTGTCTTAGAGGGTGATTTGGGAGATTATTTGAAATAGCACATCTAAGACACATATCACAGAGTCTGGCACATGGTAAATGTTCATAATATTATATGATGATTATTATTCTCATTGAATTTTTATGTCCTTACTCATCTGGATGTGGGTAAGGTGAGCTACTTCTAACAGGAATGCAGATGACCAATTTCAAAACCCCGAGTTACTAAGAAATGAAACTGGGCCAAGTCTAATAAAAATAGCAAAACCTCCAGGGCAGACAGAGAAGAAATACAGTCTCTTCATATTTTTTACATTTCTATTCATATGGACCACAGACTAAGGGGAGTATGTAAACAAATGCACCTTGTTACCATGAGACCCAATGTTGAAGGTCCCTGGTAGGTGACTGAGTCCTACATACTCTGGCACTACAATTGAAGTTTATACCAGAGCACTAAAGAGTTCTAAATACTAAGAAGCTATTCACTAGGACCAAACAGAACTGAACAATAGGCATCATCCACATTTTCCCAGAAGAGATGGGATGGAGAGGTTGATAAAAATTTATTCATGTCTTCATTCGTTCAAATTTACAACCTACCTAACTCTGTAACAGAATTCCAGGATGGTGAGGCCTTCTATAGCACAAGGAGGCTGGGGAGTGCAGTCTACCCTGAGGGCCCTTTGAATATAATGAATAATACATATGATAAGGTTATTGCTGTTTATACTTTAGAAAATTAAAGTTCTGGAGATGGATGGTCATCATGGTGGCACAACAATGTCAGCATACTTAATATTGCCAAGACGTAAATTTAAAATGGCTCAAATGATAAATTTTACATTCTTTATATCTCATTACAATTTTAAAAATTAATATTTATTTTTCCTTTCTTAACTTCAGGTATTGCCTCTGACATTCACATAAGAAAAAAAAAATTGACACTAAGGCAATAGACCTCCATCACAAAAGAAAACAAATTTTACAAGGAAAAATGTCATTTCTCAATTATGTTGAGCATGAAAATTAGCAGGTACTTTTAAAATATGAGTGAAATATTTATCATCCCCTGGCAATGTGTGTGTGTGTGTGCACTTAGTCATGCAATGATATCAGTAAATTTAGGTTTTACAAGTCAAGTCAGCCCTCTACAACAGAACAGAGATTATAATGACTCCAGGCTACAGAAAGGACATTGTAGCTGCTGCTCAACTCCTCACCTGTACATCAACTACACTTGCCAAATGTACTACTCTCATTAACAAACTGTAATTTTTAACCAAAGAATTCATATTTGTGTTAATATAAGACAACTGAGGATTTCTATTTAAAATCACCCAGCACAAGCAGTGATCCTCTCAGTAGTCCTTGGAAGTACTAGTAAATAACTTCTATTCACAGACTTACTATAAAAGTTTGCCCACATAACAGAACAGAGGCTGCACTAAGATTCAGATTCCATCAGCGGAACAGTACACTGAAGGCACACAGTAAGGGCTCAAACATTTCTCCAATAATCACCTACTTGCCACTACTCAAGTACATCTCAGGACTATTTTCCTTAACTCTTGTACTTCCTGGTGGCACTGCTTCAAATTCACTGGGCCAGGGCCACATCCCCTCTTCCTTGTTTAGAAAAGTTAGGCCAGATTTTAAGGAAATTATATGGATGAAAGACTGGAAAAGTCATTTTTTAGGTTATTCCTTAAAAAGTTGTCTTTTCCCTCCTAATAGCATGTGGATTTGAAAGGTGACTTCACATCCATGTGGTTTAACTTCTAGGTTTATTGAAGAGCTACACTGTATTTTCCCCTCATGGCTCATTGCCTTGTCAAGGCAAAGGAGCTTGTGTAACTCAATGAAGCTATGGGCCATGCCATGTAGGGCCACCCAAGATGGACAGGTGATAGTGGAAATTTCTGACAAAATGTGATCTACTGGTGAAGGGAATGGCAAACCACTCCAGTATACTAGCTGTGAGAACCCAATGAACTGTATAAAAAGGCAAAAAGATCTGACACCGAAAGATAAGCCCCTCAGGTCTAAAGTTGTCCAATATGCTATTGGGGAAGAGAGGAGGACAACTACTAATAGCTCCAGAAAGAATGAAGCAGCTGGGCCGAAGCAGAAATGACCCTCCATTGTGGATGTGTCTGGTGATGATAGTAAAATCTGATGTTATAAAGAACAATATTGTGTAAGACCCTGGAATCTTAGATCCATGAATCAAGGTAAACTGGAAGTGGTTAAGCAGGAGATGGCAAATGTAAACATTGACACTTTAGGAATCACTCAACTGAAATGGATGAAAATGGGTGAATTTAATTCAGATGACCATTATATCTGCTACTGTGGGCAAGAATCTCATAGAACAAATGGAGTAGCCCCCATAATCAACAAAAGAGTCTGAAATGCAGTACTTGCATTAAAAATGCATTTTTTAACCTTAAAAATGACAGAATGATCTTGGTTTGTTTCCAAGGAAAACCATTCAACATCACAGTAATCCAAGTCTATGACCCAACCATCAATGCCAAAGAAGCTGAAGTTGATTAGTTCCATGAAAACCTAGAAGACCTCCTAGAACTAACAACAAAAATGATGCTCTATTCATCATAGGGGATTGAAATGCTAAAGTAGGAAGTCAAGAGATACCTGGAGTAACAGGCAAGTTTGGCCTTGGAGTACAAAATGAAGTAGGGCAAAGGCTAAAATAATTCTGCCAAGAGAACATACTTATCATAGCAAACACTCTTTTTCAAGAACACAAGAGATGACTTTACACATGGACACTACCAAATGATCAGTATTGAAATCAGGTTGATTACATTATTTCGTGCTGAGGCTGGAGAAGCTGTATACAGTTAGAAAAAACAAGACCTGAAGCTGAGTATGGCTTAGGTCATCAGATCCTCATAACAAAATCCAGGCTTAACTAAAGAAAGTGGGGGAAAACCACTAGGCTTGTCAGGTATGACTTAAATCAAACCCTTTATAAATATACAATGGAGGTGATGAATAGATTCAAGGGATATGATCTAGTAAACAGAATGCCTGAAGAATATGGATGGAGGCCTATAATAATTGTATAGGAGGCAGCAAACAAAACCATCCCAAAGAAAAAGAAATGCTCAAAATCCTCCAAGCTGGGCTTCAGTATTACATGAACTGAGAACTTCCTGATGTTCAAGCTGGGTTTAGAAAAGGGCAGAGGATCCAGAGATCAAATTACAAGCATTCACTGGATCATAGAGAAAGCAAGGGAATTCCAGGAAAACATCTACCTCTGTTTCATTGACTACGCTAAAGCCTTTGACAGTGTGGATCATAACAAACTGTGGAAAACTCTTTAAAGTGATGGTAATACCAGACCGTCTTATCTGTCTCCTGAGAAATATGTATGAATCTCAAGAAGCAACAGTTAGAACCCTGTATAGAACAACTGACTGATTCAGAATTGAGAAAGGAATATTACAAGGTTGTTTATTGTCACTATGTTTATTTAACTTACACATAGAGCACATCATGTGAAATGCTGGGTTAGATGAATTACAAGCTGGAATCAAGATTGCTGGGAGGAATATCAGCAACCTCAGATATGCAGATTATACCACTCAAATGGCAGAAAGTGAAGAGGAACTAAAGAGCTTCTTGATGAGGGTGAAGGAGGAGAGTGAAAAAGACAGCTTAAAACTCAATATTAAAAAAACTATGATCGCGGCATCTGGTCCCATCACTTCATGGCAAATAGTAGAGGAAAAGGTGGAAGCAGTGACAGATTTCCTCTTCTTGGGCTCTAAAATCACTGTGGATGGTGACTCCATGAAATTAGAAGACAATTGCTTCTTGGCAGGAAAGCCATGACAAAGCTAGACAGTGTGTTAAAAAGCAAAGACATCTCTTTGCTGACAAAGGTCCGTATAGTCAAGGCTCTGGTCTTTCCAGTGGTCATGTACAGATGTGAGAACTGGACAATAAAGAAGATAGAGCACTGAAGAATTGATGTTTTCTCACTGTGGTGCTTGAGAGTCCTTTGGAAAGTAAGGAGATCAAACTGGTCAATCTTAAAGGAAATCAGCCCTGAATACTCTTTGGAAGGACTGGTGCTAAAGCTGAAGCTCCAATACTTTGGCCACCTATGTGAACAGCTGACTCGTTGGAAAAGACCCTGATGCTGGGAAAGATTGAAGGCAGAGGGAGAAGAGGATGAAAGAGGATGAGATGGTTGGATGGCATCACTGATTCATTGGACATGAACTTGGGCAAACTCTGGGTGATGGTGAGGGCCAGAGAATCCTGAGGTGCTGTAGTCCATGCGGTTGTGAATAGTTGGACACAACTTTGTGACTGAACAACAACACTGCAATTCATATAAAAAGCTTGACTTAAGGAAAGTTATTATTATTATTACAGGAAAACAACAATCCACTGTTATATGCTTAGTAGGTTTCTGGCAGGCAGAGATGGTCTTCAGAGGCTCTGGTCACTATCTGAAGTCCCATCATCACAAGCTTGACTGGGTCTTCCCTCAGATGCAGAGACACTTCTCTGTAACCCATCAGCCACCATTCATTGTGAAGCTCTGGAAATCAGGCTCTTGTTCTGCCCTTTGGCATGTGTTCAGGACCAATGGTTTCTCCTTTCAACTCCATTGACTTCATTCAGATAATCACTGAAATCATTAATATTGGAAAGAGAAGTTTGTATTGTTAGTGTTTGGAAGACAAAAGAAGAACCAAATCATTCAAAAATTTCAGGAATTGAATTTACTCCTTTTGTATGCTTTGCACTGCTCCCAGTACCCTGAAGTCCTTAGAGCCACAGCAACTATGAGGTTGTTCATTTAGAGTTAAGTGGCATGAACCTGGAGCCAGGGTTTCTAGGTTCAAATCCTCTCTCTACCACTTCATAACTGTGTGATGGTGAGCAAGTTAATCTAATACATTTGTACCTAGGTTTCCCCAACTGTAAAATTGGGCTGGTGGTAATTTAGTCACTAAATTTGTTCAACTCTTGTAGCACCATGGACTGTAGACCACTAGGCTCCTCTGTCCATGGGATTTTCCGGGCAAGAATACTGGACTGGGTTGCCAGTATCTTCTCCAGGGCATCTTCCCAACCCAGGGATTGAACCTGTGTCTCCTGCATTGCAGGTGGATTCTTCACCACTGAGTCACCAGAGAAATCCTGTAAAATTGGGCTAATGATATTCAATAGTGTCTACCTCACAAGGTTTCTAAGATTAAATGAGTTATTATCTATAAAGTAGTTAGAACAGTATTCAACAAATATTTACATGGCACATAATAACTGTTGTATAAAATAAATCCTTACTCTGCCCTCACAGAAATTCATCATTGTCTATCAGTTACCAAGTCTTATTGATTTTGCTTTCTAAATACCTTCCAAATCTATCCCTTTCTTTTGATTCCCAGGGTTCTGGTTTTGTCTGGTTTTTGTTGTTTATTTTATAGTTTGCTGCTCTAGTGTTAGTCACTCAGTTGTGTCTGACTCTATGGACTGTAGTCCATTAGGCTCCTCATTCATACTGGAGTGAGTAGCCATTTCCTTCTCCAGAGGATCTTTCTGACCCAGGGATTGAACCCTTGTCTCTTATGTCTCCTGCATTGGCAGGCATATTCTTTACTGTCTGAGCCACAGTGATTTTGCTTTCTAAATGCCTTCCAAATCTGTCCTTCTTCTGACTCCCAGGGTTCTTGTTTTGTCTGAGACTTCATCACTTCTTGCCTGGATGACTGTAATCCAGATCAATTAGACATCCTTCCACCCTCCTACTGACTACCAGGATCATATTCTCACAATCTTATGACACCACTGTCATGACTCTAGTGGCTCTCCTATCAAAGTTGGCAAGGTTCAAACCCATGGCATGGTATCTCAGGACCTTTACACTTTGGTCCCAGAACTTTTCCAGTCTCATCTCAAGTCACCCTTCTCCCATCACTTGTGCCCCAACTACTCCTGCATGCCACATTCTATCACAGCCATGTTTTCTCATAAAAAATTTTCTCTGTCTTGAATGTCAGCCTACAATACTCCTGTCTACTTTCTAAATTCCTACTTATCCTGCAGCCTCCATCTAAAGTATCCTCTTGTCAGTGACATCTTCTCTGACTCCCCTGACACCCCTGGGGCAAAATTACTTTCTACCACTACAGTATCCTACAGCTCATTCAATATTCAGCTATTTAGCTGCATATCAGTTGTAATGTAACCATGTATCTACCAGACTGTGAAAACAAGGCCATATGTCATCATACATTCATTTATTCAACCACAATGAGGTTGGAGACAAATTTATAAACAAGGCACACTTGATCTCAGTCTTTGTGGAGCTTATAATCAAGTACCCAAGAAATAAACAAACAAACAAAAAATAAATAATTATCAAGTATAATGAGTACCAAGAAGGAAAAAACATGCTTCTGTGGTGGAGAAAAACAGGGAGTGACATTTCTACATCCTTAGTACTAATCATGCCCTCTGGCTCATATGCCCTCATGAGTGCAGTCAGATTGGCAGAGACCATTGTGATTACTCATTTTAGTTATCAAGTGATTGATTTCATTTCAACCCTAATCCCAAGTTCTGTACAAATATATCCCTACAATAAGACATAATCACTATGGCAACTATTTACTTCCTGTTGTAAAACATTCACAGATCCTGGCCATTCATCAACTAGTAGATGTAGAGGGAAGTAGGGGGAAATTTCAGTCTTTCAGAAATGTGAGTCTACATCAGAGCCAGACAGAAATTTGTGGATTATAAATCCTGGTCTTAAATTAGCATGAGCCCTAAAGGACATCTGAAGTGAGCAGTGGTTTCTCAAAGCATGGCCCCTGGACCAGCACCAGCATCACCTGGGAAATTGTTAGAAATGTAAATTCTCAGAGTCGGCCTCAGACTTACTAAATTAGAAATTCAGCAAGGGGGCCGTTAAACTGTTTTTTTTTTTTTTTTTTTTAAGCCTTTAGGTGATGCTGCTACAAACTTTAGTTTCAGAGCTATATATAAAAATCTAAATCTTGCATAACTTGTCACACTGATTACTCTTACTCTGAGTAGGATTACAATGAAAAGGGACATTCCAGGTATGTCATATTAACTTTCTGACCTCGTGTCTCCAAGCTCTCTGGCAACTTAATCTCATGAAAGTACTTGCCATTTCCTAATTATGCCAGCTTCTGTGCCCTGAGTTATTGCCTTTGCCTAAAAAATTAATAAATCTTCCTTGCCCTTTAAGACCAAGTTGAAATTCCAGCAACTCTGGGGTGGCTTATCTGACCTCTCCAGCAGAACTAATCACTCTCCTTTTGTCATTTTATAGTGTGTTGTATATATTTTCCCCATAGTCTTCATCATATTATATGGTTATTGGTGATATACACAAATTTCATGGTTTCTTCCTTGCCCACAGTTCCTAAAAGAGCATCTCTCTACAAGTAGAGATCTCTATAAGTAGAGATGCCTGCTCACCAGGAGTGCAGACCTCACCCCAAAGCAGCCAATACAAGCTCACTCATAACTTGAGTGGTCTAGTTCAAATAAATAGTTAGACTATTCTAGATTCTCCTCCTTGAGAATTTGGACTGAGACATCAAATTGACCATTGATTTGCAGTCGGACATAAAGCAACAGAGTGGTGACATACATGGGGCCAAGGTGAAGAATCCATGGGGTCATAAATGACTCACAAGTACAGCAAGGAATCCTATCTTCCATGAGAGGGGAGAAAGGCAGGTGTGCAGAGGAGAACAGGGAGATCTTCTTGAGAGGTGGAATGTGACTGCAGTTTCTCATGGTTATTCTACTGTCTTTCAAGTTTATGAGACGATTTTTAAACATTATAAACTTCATTTTATTTGAGTACTTGTGAGGTCCTTCGTTCTCTTGTAGTCACTGGAGCAGTGAATATTCATTCACAATATTCATTCACAAGCTTCCAAGTCATGGCACTGGCTTCCCAGGTGGTGCTGGTTGTAAAGAATCGGGCTGCCAATGCAGGAGATACAAGAGACATGGGTTTCATCCCTGGGTCAGGAAGATCCCCTGTAGAAGGAAGTAGCAACCTATTCTAGTGTTCTTGCCTGGGAAATCCCATGGGCAGAAGACCCTGGCAGGCTAGTCCATGGGGCCACAGAGTTGGACACGACTAAATGAGTAAGTAGTGGTACAAAACAACCACCGTGTTGTTATACCATAGATTCTGTGGGTGAGGAATTAGGATTTGGCTCAGCAGGAATGACCTGTCTCCTTTTCATGCTCCTTGAAGTATTGGACCTCAGCTGTGAATATCTGAAAGGCTAGAGGCTTGGAAAGATCTGGAAGCTTCTTCACTCACATAATATGTTGCCTTGGTTGAGATTGTCAATTGAAATGCCTACACACAACCTCTCCAAATGATTTGGGCCACCTCACAACATAGCAGCCTCAGAATAAACATACATTTTATGTGATAGTTCAGGGCTTCAAGAGCAAGTATTCCAAAAATTTAGGCAGAATATGTACAACCTTTTACAACCTAGGCTTGGAAGTCACACTACTTCCATGGTACCCTATTCATTAAAGCACTTACAAGCCAGCACAGAATACAGGGGAGGAGAGATAGAACACATCTCTTTATGGGAGGAATGTCAAAGAATTTGACACCATGCTTTAAAATCATCACAATGTGCTAATAATGGGCTTCTTTTCAAGAGCAGGCTGTGTTCACTGATTCCAGCTGTGAAGAATAAGACCTCACACACAATAAAGAGAAAATAGGGTGTTTGCAAATATCTTACACTTCAATCTACTGAATCTGTTAATCACTATAGAAATGATATGGTGTGATTTCAGTATTCTTGAAGTGTACAGAGGTTGGGGTAATATTCAGTCTTGCCAGAATTTATTGAGATGTGGGATTAGGACTAACATAATTTATGTTGGCTTATAATGTACAAATAACTCAAATACTTCAATAAAAAGAACACAAATAACCTAGTAAAATAGATATAAATAGACACCTCATCAAAGGAGATATACTGATGGCTAATAGCACACAAAAAGATAGTTATCATTAGTCATTAGAGAAATGCGACCTTATACTTCATACACTCTAGGATGGCTATAGTAATAAAGACAGATAATAACAAATGTTGGTGAGGACATGGGGAAACCTAGCCTTCATGTATTACTGGTGGGAATGTAAAATGATGCAGCTGCTTTGGAAAACAGCTTGGTGGTATCTTAAAAAGTTAACTATGAATTTACCATATTCCATTTTTTGTAGACTCTTATGTATCTTCCCAAGTGAAACAAAAACACAGATTTGGACATGATTTTTCTTAGCAAAATTATTCAAAAATAGCCAAATATTGAAAGCAATCTAAATATCCATCAACAAGTGAGTGGATAAATAAAAGGTGATACAGTCATATAATGAAATACTATTCAACACTTAAAAATTTTTTTTGATTTAATAATAATTGCTCTACAGAATTTTGGTGTTTTCAGTTCAACCTCAACATGAATCAGCCATAGGTATACATATATATACATATATTTGAATCTCCCTCCCATCTCCCACCCCATCCCATCCCTCTAGGTTGATACAGAGCCTCTGTTTGAGTCTCCTGAGCCATACCCATTGGCTATCTATTTTACATATGGTAATGTAAGTTTCCATGTTACTCTTTCCATACATCTCACCCTCTCCTCCCCTCTCCCCATGTCCATAAGTCAATTTCTATGTCTCTTTCTCCATTGTTGCCCTGTAAATAAATTCTTCAATACCGTTTTTTCTAGATTCTGTATATATGTGTTAGAATATGGTATTTCTCTTTCTCTTTCTGACTTACTTCAACATTTAAAAGAAATGGACTACTGATAAATGCTATGACATGGATTAAGCCTAAAAATCATTACGTGAAAGAAGCCACTTAATATGAGACCACGTATTACATGGCTCTACTTAAATGGAATTTCCAGAAAAGGCAAATCTATGAAGACTAAAAGCAGTTATTTGTTGCCTGGGTGGATGGGTAGTAAGGAGAATTAAGAGTAAATAGGCATAAGGAATTTTATCAGGGTAAAAGAAATGTTTTAAAACCGATTTATGAAGATGGTTGCACCACTTGGTGAATTTATTCTGAAAATCATTGAAATATGGGCAGTTTATATACTATATAAAACTTGCTTCTATTGGTTACAAAAATAAATTTATTTTTGAAAAGAATAAATTCAAATTTTTCTTCATTTTTATTTTACTTTTTCTGAACTGATCTTGATTTCTGAATATGCAGCACATATAGAGTGAACTTTAGAAAGATATATTTATTCTGTCAAAGAACTAGACTTACGAGACCACAAGAGAATAATGTGCATGCTGGCTGGCAGTTGATCATGACTAATTGATTGAGGCCAATGAATGCAGAGATTAAGAGCAGGGTTTGGAGTCAGATATACTAAGGATCAAATCTTGCCTCCACTTCCATTACTTGATGGGTAAAATTGACTAAATTTCTAGATGACAGTTTGTTCACATACAAAATGAAGATTAAGCAAACCTCAAAGGATTGTCAGAATTAAATGAGATCATGTTTTGGAAACACATATAAATGGTAGCTATGAACCATTACTGAGTGATATAAAAGTAATTTCCCCATTTATTAAAAATATGTTTTAGAGGTTGTTTTTTTTTTTTTTTTTCCTGGTAAACAGCCTGAGGTGACCTCTAGAAATGGTTCACTATTCACTTGACCCAGAAAACCCCACCAAATCATGCAAATCTAGAGCTTTGAATCTTCCTGTTCACTTTTAGAACACTCATTAAACCATCCAGGCCATCAAGGGTATGCATATCTGAAAAGCCACCACGTATCTGAAGGATGTCCCTTCATAGAAGCAATATGTGCCATTTCGTTGTTACAATGGTGGAGTTGGTAGGTGTATACAGGCCAGCTAGTGGGGCTGGACACAGAGTTGGTGGCCCAAAAAGACTACTGAATTATTACTGAACATGCTCAAAAGTGCAGAGAGTAATGCTGAACTTGGTGGTGCTAGTAGTAAAGAACTTGCCTGACAGTGCAGGAGACATAAGAGACACAAGTTTGATCCTTGAGGCAGGAAGATCCCCTGGAGGAGGAAATGGCAACCCACTCCAGTATTCTTGCCTGGAGAATCTCATGGACAGAGAAGTCTGGCAGGCTATACAGTCCATAGGGTTGCAAAGAGTTAGACACAACTGAAGCAACTTAGCATGCAAAGCTGAACTTAATGTAGATGTAAATGTAGAGTCTCTGGTCATTGAACACAGCCAGATGACAAAGCCTCCAAGATGTGGTGCAGAACTTACAGAGCTCATGGTCAAATAAACCCATACATGAGCTCTCCTCACCACATTGAGGTGATCCTTACTGAAAAAGAAGATCGTTCCTAAATCAGAAGAGAATATTTCACAGAAGAAAAAGATATCCCAGAAGAAATTGAAGAAACAAAAACTTATGGCTCAGGAATAAATGAAGCAAATAATAATAAATGCAAATAAAAGTAAAAAAATGTCTAAAACTTTAAATATGGATTTTGTATTTCAGTGCTTAATAGACACTCAGTAAATGTTAGCAAATTTTTAAAAGCCCATATAACTCTTGCCACATTGTCTTAATATATATAAATTAAAGCTTAATCCAACTTTTTCTTGTCTCCAAATCATATTAGATATGCTTTTTTTTTTTTTTTCTTTTTTAACTGATTCATTTGTACTCAGTTGTTTCTAGGGCTAAGATAGATAACTATAGGATTTGGGATAAGCATGCTATCAGAAACTTTCAATTATTTTCGTGGTTTTTGACTGTGAATACTCTAGATTATCTCTTCTATAGTTCTAAAAATAGTCTTTTCTTCTCAAAAAGTGGTTACTGATCTTACAGCTCTCTTTCCTATATCAACAGCAAAAGGAAGAAAACCAGGGACAAAATACAGTATTTCCTCCGCTGTTCACTGCTCCCATCTTCCCTGACCTCTCCCAGCCGCAGGGAGGTAGGAGTGAGGTCTGCAAAGTGAAGCTCCTCCTCAACAGGAAGGCTGCTTTCCACAAACCTGACGGAAGTCATTGTCTACTTAATTTAAAGAATAAAGACATCTTTTTCCTCCTGAAAGATGCTTCCTGCTGCTAACTGCTCTTCCAGATGTTGCTTGAAATTAAATTCAATGGGAGGCATATTTACTGTTGAAATTGCCCATGGAACTTGCAACTTCTATAGTTTAGGCATAGAAAAAGACACTAAAATGAACTTTAGAGACTCTTCTATTCTAATCCTTTCAAGTAAGGAATTTGCTTCTGATGCAACTGTTTTAGTAAGAGTTCCTTCAAACTAATGGTTTAAAGATTTTATGTATATTACATGTGTGCTTCTGTGTGTATAGAAAAATGTTCTGGAACAGAATCAGTTCTAAGCAGATTTGAAGCATCATAGTATTTCTCAAACTTTTGTGGCTTGAGAACCACATGAAGGACTTGTGAAACAGATTGCTACTCGCCTCCTTCCCCTCCCCAGTTTCTGATTTAGCAGATCTAGGATGGAGACAGAGAAATTACATTTCCAACAAGTTCCTAGCTCATGTCCATGATACTGGTCCAGAGACTACACTTTGAGAACCATCATTCTAGAAGAATGACTACTCTATCTGCTGACCCAAATTCTTAGAGTCACCATTTTAAACTGCAGTATTCAAACAAATGATTTTCCATTGTGAATCTTCTGAATGAAGAACTCTGAAACCTTTACTACTCTAAGTGTTATCCTTTTTTTTGCTGTTTCTTTTTTAACACAGATTTTTGTTGCCTAGGGAACAGATTGAGCTGGAAGAGGTTTCTTAACCAAAGTGTTCCCCAGTTCAAGATTTTATTTCCTATAAACCAATACATATCTTCAAGTAGATCACTTCTCTTTTCCAGGTCTCTGCTACTTAATTTCTATACAGGAGTATATGTATATTTCTTATCACATTCCTCTTTTTAAAAGATGAAAAGTAAAATAATTAAATCATGGTTTATATAAGAATTTAAAACAAGGTAAAGGCTGACACACATATGTTACTGATTCTCACATTTGTCCTTTGTGTGGACATTTTAAAATTGCGTAACATTTTATCTTCTTCCCTTTGTGCTTGTGGGGAGTACATGGTGAGAAAAATATCATCATATAATTAACAAGATATTGTAACCTGGGATATTCTTAGTGTAGGTTTGACTTTATATAATAAATGTGGTTCTAAAAAAATTAAGTATAGATGAACCTGATGTCAAATCCAATTCTCTTACTAGTTCTCATCATAGAATTAAACATAGGCTCCTTTGGGGGAGGGTGGGGAATGGCTCTAACACATAATAAAGGCATACCTAAGACTATAATAAACCATTTAAATAGAAAATGGTAATTTTCTGATAAAAATAATAACAGCTAATCTATGCCACAAATTATGAATACCAAGTAGCTAAGGTCATTCTCATATTTGATACACTTGCTTAAAGGTCGGTCCTGAAAAACTGTCAGGCTAGCTGAAGAAAATTTCCTTCTCTTCCTAGTGATGAAATGTCACTAGGAAAGCCAGCAATGATAAACTGCAGCAATTAACACATGCAGGGGATAACATGTCCTCTAGAGACACACACATGTCTCCTGTAGGCCAGGAGATTTGTACAGCTTTAAAGCTAGTCATCTGGCATGGTATATCAAGTTAATTCTTTAGAATTAAAATTTTGGCTGTTAAAATTTCTCTAAGCAGCAGTGCCACAAAGTGGTAAGATCACAGACTCATAACCAAAGAGCCTAGGTTCTATTCCTAACTTTAAAGCATTGGAGCTGCATAACCAGGATCTTGTAATCATAAACCAGCAGCACTGCCATCACCTGGGACCTTGTTAGAAATGCAGACTCTCAACCCTGGCCCAGAATCCACATTTCAAGATACTTGAATAGGCAGATTATATAGTGGCTGCTGGATGAACTTCCCAGTTCCCTCTTTAGGACTGAGATGCTTACTCCCCCAGTGACTGAGGAGGCTGTCCTTATCTGAAAAATGCTATTGATGGTGAGAGCTGCTTTACCAGGGTCATTACCCCTTTTCCAAAGGCAGCCTTCATCCAATGACTGGTCATTGTGAAGGTCTTTGCTCCTGACCCTACTTGGAACTACTCTGAAGGCCACCACATTTTCAAAGTTCCCCTGTGTTGACAGAAACTGTTGCTAAGATTGCACTTGGTCCAAATTCTCTTTCTGCCCAATGTCCCTTTCTTCTTTTGCCTTCTACTGGTGTTTTCCTGAGAGTACTTCTTATTAAACTTTCTTCATGCTAAGCTTCATCTCTAGATCTACTGTCTGGGGAACCAAATCTGCAATAACATTGACATCTGAAATGCTTGAATTTTGGTTATGTAAATTAATCTCTAGCTCTTCAGTTTTCTCATTTGTAAATGGAGATAAGAGTATCTTCAAGGTATGCTGTAAGGATTAAATATCCTAATGTTTGTAAAATACTTAGAGCAGTGACTGACTCTTGCAGTGTCACATAAGTGTTAGTTAACACTATACAGTAAGTCTGTGGATAAGGAGTTAACATCTGCAAAAACTCAGATTCCTCGTAAAATTTTAACAAAACGCTACCATGAATATGCAAAAATTAAGTTCAATTAGGGAATAATCATTTTACTTATATGTTCAATCACATTGCAAGGGCTGATGGGAAGGAAGTGTAGGAACACATATACTAATATGTTATCTGAATTTAAATCAAAGATATCAAGCTGAACCTACCTCAACATAACAAGGGCCATATCTGACAAACCCATAGCAAACATTTTCAACTGTGAAAAACTGAAACCATTTCCTCTAATATTATGAACAAGACAAGGATGTTTACTCTTGCCACTTTTATTAAACATAGTTTGGGGAGTGCTAGCCACAGCATTCAGAAGGGGAAAAAAAATAAAAGGAATCCAAATTGGAAAAGAAGTAAAGCTCTCACTGTTTGCAGATGACATGATACTATGCATAGAAAATCCTAAAGATGCCACCAGAAAACTACTTGACTGTATTCATGAATTCAGTGTGGTTTCAGGATAAAAAATTAATACACATAACTCTCTTGCATTTCTATACACTAACAACAAAAGTTCAGAAAGAAAAATTAAGGAAACAAGCTCATTTCCTATTGCATCAAAAGAATAAAATTCCTAGGAACAAACCTACCCAGGGAAGCAGAAGATCTCTACTCTGAAAACTATAAGAAACTGATGGAAGAAATCAAAGATGACACAAATAGATGAAAAGATATACCACATTCTTGCGTTGGAAGAATCAATATTGTCAAAATGACTATACTACCCAAGGTAAACTGCAAATTAAATGCAATCCCTATCAAATAACTAATGGTACTTTTTCAAAAAATTAGAACACAATTTTTTAAAAATGTGTATGGAAACACAAATGACCTTAAATAGCCAAAGCAGTCTTGAGAAAGAAAAACTGAGCTGGAGGAATCAGGTTCCCTGACTTCAGACTATACCACAAATCTCCAGTTATCAAAAGAACATGGCACTAGCATGAAAACAAAACTACAGATCAATGGAACAAGATATAAAGTCCAAAAATAATCCCATGCACCTATGGTCAATTAATCTATGCCAAAGGAGGCAAGAGTATACAACGGCAAAAACACACTTTCTTCAATAAGTGGTGCTGGGAATACTGGACAGCCACATGTAAAAGAAATAAATTAGAATGTTTTCAAACACCATACACAAAATAAATTCAAAATGGATTAAAGACATAAATGTAAGACAAGAGCCTATAAAATTCTTAGAGGAAAATATAGGCAGAACACTCTTTGACATAAATCACAGCAATAATCTTCTTTGATCCACCTCCTAGAGTAATGAAAATAAAAACAAAATTAAGCATATAAGACCTAATTAAAACTTTTGCACTGCATAGGAAACCATAAATGAAACAGAAAGACGACTCACAGAATGGGAGAAAATATTTGCAAATGAGGTGACCAACGAGGGACTAATCTCCAAAATATACAAAAACTCATGCAGCTCAATATCAGAAAAAAACAAACTGAATCAAAAATGAGCAGAAGATCTTAATAGACATCCCTCCCAAAAAGACAGACTGGTGGCTAAAAAACACATGAAAAGATGCTTAACATCACTAATTATTAGAGAAATACAAAACAAAACCACAGTGAGGTATCACCTCACACTGGTCAGATTAGCCATCATGAAGATGTCTACAAACAGTAAATGCTGGAGAGCATGTGGAGGACTGAGAACTGTCTTACACTGTTGGTAAAAATGCAAACTGATACAACCATTCTGAAGAACAGTATTAGGTTCCTTAGAAAACTTAAATAAAACTACCATATGATCCAGCAATCTCATTCCTGGGCCAACCAATCTGAAGGAAACCATAATTTAAAAATATACACACACCTTAAAATTCATTTACACTATTTACAGTAGCCAACACCTGAAAGCAACCTAAATGTCCATCAACAAATGTATAGATAGAGATGTGGTAAATATATACAATGGAATATTACTTTGCCTTAAAAAAGAACAAGATAATGCCATTTTCAGCAACATGGATAAACCTGGAGATTATTATACTAAGCGAACTAAAGTCAGTCAGAAAAAGACAAATATTGGTGGCGGTCCTAGGATGGCAGAGGAATAGGATGGGGAGATCACTTTCTTCCCCACAAATTCACCAAAAGATCAATTGAACACTGAGCAAATTCCACAAAACAACTTCTGAACGCTGGCGGAGGACACCAGGGATCCAGAAAGGCAGGCCATTCTCTTCAAAAGGAGGTAGGACAGAATATAAAAGATAAAAAGAGAGACAAAAGAGTAAGGGAGAGAGACTCATCCCAGGGAGGGAGTCATGAAGGAGGAGAAGTTTCCAAGCACCAGGGAGCCCTCTCACCGGCACGTCTGTGGAGAGTTTTGGCATCTCAGAGGGCAACTTAACTGGGAGGGAAAAATTAAAAAAAAAACAAAAAAACCAAAAAAACCCACAGAATACTCTGCTAACCGCAACTCCCAGCGGAGAAGTAGCCCAGATGCTCCTGTCCACCAGCAGTGAGCAGGGGCTGAACAGGGAGGTGAGTGTGCTGCACATTTAGGGTTAGGACCAGGCCTGAATGCCCTGAGGACAATCTGAGGGAGCTAACATGAGATAGCAACCCAAACTGTGGGATAGCCAGAGAGGGGGAGAGAGAGAGAGAGAGAGAGAGAGAGAAACTTTCCTGTGAAAAGCTCTAACCTAAGGAACTGCCGGGACTGTTCACAGAACAAAGGACTGAGCGAATACTAGAGGAGAGCTAGCCAACTGAGGACTGGCCCCTCCCTGCGCTGGAAGCAGAGAGGCAGGCGACAGCCAGAGCGGGAAGGTGAGGGGCAATCTTGGCCCCAGAGATGGCATCCTTTACCAAACTGTGAGCAGGCTCCCAGTTGCTAACCAAGTCTTCCTGGGATCCTGGACAGTTGACATCTGCCAGGAGGGTTGCAGTCAAAGATCAGCTCCCCAGAGGAGACACACGGCAGACCTGAGACGACACTGTCACTGCACACCCAGGAAACCGAGCGGCTGGGACCAGGGAGGTGATAAGACACACTGCACACCTGGGAGAGTGCATTCACCAAGCACCTGGTCACCTGAGCTGCTTGCACCTGGGAAGGGCACAAAACACAGACCCAACCGAGTCTGTGCCTTTGAGTAGTACCCAAGAACCTGAACCTGAGTGGCTTAGACCTGGGAGTGCACACAACCCAGGGCCGGCTTTAGACAGTTCCCCTGCAGAGCAACCTGGAGCCTGAGCAGTGTAGACAGGGAAAACACACATGCCATGAGCAGGGGCAAACCCAGTGTGGCCCAGAAACTGTGAGAACTCTCCACACACACCAGTGATATTTATTTGCAGTGTTCCTCCCCACCACCCCAACAAAACACAACTGAGCAAGCTAACCTACATAAGTGACCACTTCACCCCTGTATATCAGGATGAGAATTAGACACTGAAGAGACTTGCAAACAGAAGAAGCCAAAATAATGAGAGAATAGCTTTGGAAGTGACAGGTGTAACAGATTAAAACCCAGTAGTTAGCATGGACTACATTGGAAGGTGCCTATAGACCTTGAGAAGAAGTATAAGCTGGAACGAAAAACTATCTGAAACTGAACTGACCCCACACTGCCCTCCACAGCTCCAGAGAAATTCCTAGATGTATTTTACTATTCAGATCAGATCAGATCAGATCAGTCGCTCAGTCGTGTCCGACTCTTTGGGACCCCATGAATCGCAGCACGCCAGGCCTCCCTGTCCATCACCAACTCCCGGAGTTCACTCAGACTCACGTCCATCGAGTCAGTGACGCCATCCAGCCATCTCATCCTCTGTCGTCCCCTTCTCCTCTTGCCCCCAATCCCTTCCAGCATCAGAGTCTTTTCCAATGAGTCAACACTTCGCATGAGGTGGCCAAAGTACTGCAGTTTCAGCTTTAGCATCATTCCTTCCAAAGAAATCCCAGGGCTGATCTCCTTCAGAATGGACTGGTTGGATCTCCTTGCAGTCCAAGGGACTCTCAAGAGTCTTCTCCAACACCACAGTTCAAAAGCATCAATTCTTTGGCGCTCAGCCTTCTTCACAGTCCAACTCTCACATCCATACATGACCACTGGAAAAACCATAGCCTGACTGGACGGACCTTTGTTGGCAAAGTAATGTCTCTGCTTTTGAATATGCTATCTAGGTTGGTCATAACTTTCCTTCCAAGGAGAAAGTGTCTTTTAATTTCACGGCTGCAGTCACCATCTGCAGTGATTTTGGAGCCCAAAAAAATAAAGTCTGACACTGTTTTCCCATCTATTTCCCATGAAGTGATGGGACCAGATTCCCTGATCTTAGTTTTCAGAATGTTGAGCTTTAAGCCAACTTTTTCACTCTCCTTTTTCACTTTCGTCAAGAGACTTTTGAGTTCCTCTTCACTTTCTGCCATAAGGGTGGTGTCATCTGCATATCTGAGGTTATTGATATTTCTCCCAGCAATCTTGATTCCAGCTTGTGCTTCTTCCAGCCCAGTGTTTCTCATGATGTACTCTGCATATAAGTTAAATAAGCAGGGTGACAATATACAGCCTTGACGTACTCCTTTTCCTATTTGGAACCAGTCTGTTGTTCCATGTCCAGTTCTAACTGTTGCTTCCTGACCTGCATACAGGTTTCTCAAGAGGCAGGTCAGGTGGTCTGGTATTCCCATCTCTTTCAGAATTTTCCACAGTTTATTGTGGTCCACACAGTCAAAGGCTTTGGCATAGTCAATAAAGCAGAGATAGATGTTTTTCTGGAACTCTCGTTTTTTTGATGATCCAGCGGATGTTGGCAATTTGATCTCTGGTTCCTCTGCCTTTTCTAAAACCAGATTGAACATCTGGAAGTTCATGATTCACGTATTGCTGAAGCCTGGCTTGGAGAATTTTGAGTATTACTTTACTAGCGTGTGAGATGAGTGCAATTGTGCAGTAGTTTGATCATTCATTGGCATTGCCTTTCTTTTGGATTGGAATGAAAATTGCTCTTTTCCAGTCCTTTAGCCACTGCTGAGTTTTCCAAATTTGCTGGCATATTGAGTGCAGCACTTTCACAGCATCATCTTTCAGGATTTGAAATAGCTCCACTGGAATTCCATCACCTCTACTAACTTTGGCCCACTTGACTTCACATTCCAGGATGTCTGGCTCTAGGTGAGTGATCACACCATCGTGATTATCTTGGTTGTGAAGATATTTTTTGTACAGTTCTTCTGTGTATTCTTGCCACCTCTTCTTAATATCTTCTGTTTCTGTTAGGTCCATACCATTTCTGTCCTTTATCGAGCCCATCTTTGCATGAAATGTTCCCTTGGTATCTCTAATTTTCTTGGAGAGGTCTCTAGTCTTTCCCATTCTGTTGCTTTCCTCTATTTCTTTGCATTTAAAAGGAGGAGAAGAGGGGGAGTCAAAAGGAGAGAGAGAGATCTAGCCAATAATCAGTTCCCTAAGTGTTCTCCACAGCCTGGACACCCAAATAGATTCACAGAGTTAGGTAGAGAAGAGAAGGGGGAGGGAGGAGATAGAGGTGACCTGGGGGAGAAATAGGAGACTCAAAAGGGGAGACACCAATCAAGCCAGTAATTACACTCCTAAGGAAAAATGGGTACTGAATATTGGATTCGTAAAGGTACAAAATTGATAACAAATGCCAAAAATCAAAGATTAAAAATCTAGAGTAAAGGTTAGACTCTCAAAAATACAGTATTAAAAAACCAAAGCAAAATCACAAAAAATATAAAAAAGTGTATATATGAAATTTGCTTTAAAAATAAGGTCTTTTTGGCAAGGTAATAGTAGATTATAAAAATGAAAATTAAAGGAGTAATAAAGAACTTAAAAATTAAAAAAATTTTTACATTAAAAAATGATATGGGGAAACAGTGGAAACAGTGTCAGACTTTATTTTTCTGGGCTCCAAAATCACTGCAGATGGTGACTGCAGCCATGAAATTAAAAGACGCTTACTCCTTGGAAGGAAAGTTATGACCAACCTAGACAGCATATTCAAAAGCAGAGACATTACTCATTCAAATATGAAGAAGAAATCAAAAGCTTTACAGACAAGCAAAAGCTGAGAGAACTCAGCACAACCAAACCAGCTCTTCAACAAATGCTAAAGGATCTTCTCTAGACAGGAAACACAGAAAAGGTTTATAAACTTGAACCCAAAACAACAAAGTTAATGGCAACAAGGTCATACCAATAATTACCTTAAATGTAAATGAGTTGACTGCCCCAACCAAAAGACAAAGACTGGCTGAATGGATACAAAAATAAGACCCTTATACATGCTGTCTACAAGAGACCCACCTCCAACCAAGGGACACATACAGACTGAAAGTGAAGGGCTGGAAAAAGATTTTCCATGCAAATAGAGACCAAAAGAAAGCAGGAGTAGCAATACTCATATCAGATAAAATAGACTTTGAGATAAAGGCCATGAAAGAGACAAAGAAGGACACTACATAATGATCAAAGGATCAGTCCAAGAAGAAGATATAACAACTGTAAATATATATGCACCCAATATAGGAGCACTGCAATATGTAAGGCAAATGCTAACAAGTATGAAAGGGGAAATTAACAGTAACACAATAATAGTGAGACAATTTAATACCCCACTCACACCTATGGATAGATCAACTAAACAGAAAATTAGCAAGGAAACACAAACTTTAAATGATACAATGGACTGGTTAGGCCTAATTCATATCTATGGGACACTTCATCCCAAAACAATGAATTTCACCTTTTTCTCAAGTGCATACAGAACATTCTCCGGGCTAGATCACATCCTGGGTCATAAATCTAGCCTTGGTAAATTAAAAAAAAAAAAAATGAAATCATTTCAAGGTCTTTTCTGATCACAATGTGGTAAGATTAGATGTCAACTACAGGAAAAAAAAATATTAAAAATACAAACATATGGAGACTAAACAACACACTTCTGAATAACCAACAAATCACAGAGGAAATCAAAAAAGAAATAAAAATATGTATAGAAAAGAATGAAAATGAAAACACAACAACCCAAAACCTATGGGATTCAGTAAAAGCAGTGCTAAGGGGAAGGTTCATAGCAATACAAGCTTATCTCAAGAAAGAAGAGAAAAATCAAATAAATAAACTAACTCTACACCTAAAGCAACTAGAAAAAGAGGAAATAAAGAACACCAGGGTTATCAGAAGGAAATAAATCATAAAAATTAGGGCAGAAATAAGTGAAAAAGAAACAAAGGAGACCATAACAAAAACCAACAAAGCTAAAAGCTGGCTCTTTGAGGAGATAAATAAAATAGACAAACCATTAGCCAGACTCATCAAGAAAAAAAGGGAGAAGAATCAAATCAACAGAATTAGAAATGAAAATGGAGAAATCACAACAGACAACACAGAAATACAAAGGATTATAAGAGACTACTATTAGCAACTATATGCCAATAAAATGGACAACTTGGAAGAAATGGGCAAATTCTTAGAAAAGTAAAACTTTTCAAAACTGAACCAGGAAGCAATAGAAAATTTTAACTGACCCATCACAAGCACAGAAATCGAAAATGTAATCAGAAACCTTCCAACAAACAAAAGCCCAGGACCAGACAGCTTCACAGCTGAATTCTACCAAAAATTTAGAGAAGAGCTAACGCGTATCCTACTCAAATTCTTCCAGAAAATTGCAGAGGCAGGTAAACTTCCAAATTCATTGTATGAGGCCACCATCACCCTAATACCAAAACCTGACAAAGATTCCACAAAAAAAGAAAACTACAGGCCAATATCACTGATGAACATAGATGTAAAAATCCTTAACAAAATTCTAGCAAACAGAATCCAACAATATATTAAAAAGATCATACATCATGACAAGTGGCTTTATCCCAGGGATGCAAGGATTCTTCAATATTTGCAAGTCAATCAATGTGATACACCACATTAACAAATTGAAAAATAAAAGCCATACGATTATCTCAATAGATGCAGAGAAAGCCTTTGACAAAATTCAACATCCATTTATGATAAAAAAAAAAACCTCCAGAAAGTAGGCATAGAAGGAACATACCTCAACATAATAAAAGTCATATATGATAAACCCACAGCAAACATTATCCTCAATGGTGAAAAAATTGAAAGCATCTCCCCCTAAAGTTAGGAACAAGACAAGGGTGCCCACTCTTACCACTACTATTCAACATAGTTTTGGAAGTTTTAGCCACAGCAGAGAAGAAAAAGAAATGAAAGGAACCCAAATTGGAAAAAAAGAAGTAAAACTCTCACTGTTTGCAGACGACATGATTCTCTACATAGAAAACCCTAAAGTCTCCACCAGAAAATTACTAGAGCTAATCAATGAATATAGTAAAGCTGCAGGATATAAAATCAACACACGAAAACCCCTTCCATTCCTATACACTAACAATGAGAAAACAGAAAGAGAAATTAAAGAAACAATTCCATTCACCATTGCAATGAAAAGAATAAAATACTTAGGAATAAATCTACCTAAGGAAACAAAAGACCTATCTATAGAAAGCTATAAAACACTGATGATAAAAATCAAAGAGGACACAAATAGATGGAGAAATATACCATGTTCATGGACTGGAATAATCAATATAGTGAAAATGAGTATACTACCCAAAGCAATCTATAGATTCAATGCAATCCCTATCAAGCTACCAACGGTATTTTTCAGAGAAATCAAGCAAATAATTTCATGATTTGTATGGAAATACACCTCGAAAAGCCAAAACAGTCTTGAGAAAGAAGAATGGAACCGGAGGAATCAACCTGACTCACTTCAGGCTCTACTACAAAGCCACAGTCATCAAGACAGTATGGTACTGGCACAAAGACAGAAATATAGATCAATGGAACAAAATAGAAAGCCCAGAGATAAATCCACGCACCTATGGACACCTTATCTTTGACAAAGGAGGCAAGAATATACAATGGATTAAAGACAATCTCTTTAACAAGTGATGCTGGGAAAACTGGTCAACCACTTGTAAAAGAATGAAACTAGAACACCTTCTAATGCCATACACGGAAATAAACTCAAAATGGATTAAAGATCTAAATGTAAGACCAGAAAGTATAAAACTCTTAGAGGAGAACATAGGCAAAACACTCTCCAACATAAATCACAGCAGGATCCTCTATGACCCACCTCCCAGAATATTGGAAATAAAAGGAAAATTAAACAAATGGGACCTAATTAAACTTAAAAGCTTCTGCACAACAAAGGAAACTATAAGCAAGGTGAAAATACAGCCTTCAGAATGGGAGAAAATAATAGCAAATGAAGCAACTGACAAAGAACTAATCTCAAAAATATACAAGCAACTCCTGCAGCTCAATTCCAGAAAAATAAATGATGCAATCAAAAAATGGACCAAAGAACTAAACAGACATTTCTCCAAAGAAAACATGCAGATGGCTAACAAACACATGAAAAGATGCTCAACATCACGCATTATCAGAGAAATGCAAATCAAAACCACAGTGAGGTACCATTCACACCAGTCAGAATGGCTGCTACTCAAAAGTCTACAACAATGAACGCTGGAGAGGGTGTGGAGGAAAGGGAACCCTCTTACACAGTTGGTGGGAATGCAAACTAGTACAGCCACTATGGAGAACAGTGTGGAGATTCCTTAAAAAACTGGAAATAGAACTGCCTTATGACCCAGCAATCCCACGGCTGGGCATACACACCTAGGAAACCAGAACTGAAAGAGACACGTGTACCCCAGTGTTCATCGCAGCACTGTTTATAATAGCCAAGACATGGAAGCAACCTAGATGTCCATTAGCAGATGAATGGGTAAGAAAGCAGTGGTACATATACACCATGGATTACTCAGCTATTAAAAAGAATGCATTTGAATCAGTTCTAATGAGGTGGATGAAACTGGAGCCTATTATACAGAGTGAAGTATGTCAGAAAGAAAAACACCAACACAGTATATTAATGCATATATATGGAATTTAGGAAGATGGTAATGATGACCTTATATGCGAGACAGCAAAAGAGACACAGATGTAAAGAACAGACTTTTGGACTCTGTGGGAGAAGGTGAGGGTGGGATGATTTGAGATAATAGCATTGAAACATGTATATTATCATATGTGAAATAGATTGCCAGTCCAGGTTCAATGCATGAGACAGGGTGCTCAGGGCTGGTGCACTGAGATGACCCTGAGGGACGGGATGGGGAGGAAGGTAGGTGGGAGGTTCAGGATGAGGAACACATGTACACCCATGGCTGATGCATGTCAATGTATGGCAAAAACCACTACAATACTGTAAAGTAATTAGCCTTCAATTAAAATAAATAAATAAATAAAAATAAAAAGACAAATATTATATGGTATAATTTATATATGGAATCTAAAAAAATGATACAAATGAACTTACTCACAAAATAGAAACAGACACACTGACTTTTAAAACAAGCTTATGGTTATCAAAGGTGAAAGGCTGGGGGAAATAAGGAGCTTGGGACTAACATATACACAATATCACACGTAAAATAGATAATCAACAAAGACCTACTGTATGGCATATGGATCTCAGCATTCTGCAATAACCTATATGGGAAAAGAATCTGAAAAATAATGGATATATGTGTATGCATGCTGTGATTCATGGGGTCGCAAAGAGTCGGACATGACTGAGCAACTGATCTGATCTGATAATTGAATCACTTTGTTGTACACCTGAGGCTAATACAACATTGTAAATCAACTATCAATTCAGTTCAGTCTCTCAGTTGTGTCCGATTCTGCAACCCCATGAATCACAGCATGCCAGGCCTCCCTGTCCATCACCAACTCCCGGAGTTCACTCATACTCATGTTCATTGAGTCAGTGATGCCATCCAGCCATCTCATCCTCTGTTGTCCCCTTCTCCTCCTGCCCTCAATCCCTCCCAGCATCAGAGTCTTTTCCAATGAGTCAACTCTTCACATGAGGTGGCCAAAATACTGGAGTTTCAGCTTTAACATCATTCCTTCCAAAGAAATCCCAGGGCTGATCTCTTTGCAGTCCAAGGGACTCTCAAGAGTCTTCTCCAACACCACAGTTCAAAAGCATCAATTCTTCGGCACTCAGCCTTCTTCACAGTCCAGCTCTCACACCCACACATGACCACTGGAAAAACCATGGCCTTGACTAGACGGACCTTTGTTGGCAAAGTAATGTCTCTATTTTTCAATATGCTATCTAGGTTGGTCATAACTTTCCTTCCAAGGAATAAATGTCTTTTAATTTCATGGCTGCAGTCACCATCTGCAGTGATTTTGGAGCCCAGAAAAATAAAGTCTGACACTGTTTCCACTGTTTCCCCATCTATTTCCCATGAAGTGATGGGACCAGATGCCATGATCTTTGTTTTCTGAATGTTGAACTTTAAGCCAACTTTTTCACTCTCCTCTTTCACTTTCATCAAGAGGCTTTTTAGTTCTTCTTCACTTTCTGCCATAAGGGTGGTGTCATCTGCATATCTGAGGTTATTGTCATTTCTCCTTGCAATCTTGATTCCAGCTTGTGCTTCTTCCAGCCCCCAATATAAAATAAAAATTAAAATAACAAAAAATTTATTGCCAAGATTAATAAAACAAACTACTGATACTTTTTCTTCATACTCACATATGATAATATAATGAAATAACATAAAATAAGTTAATGATTTTCTAAAATGCTTATCTACACCTGAGGATAATTAAAATTCATGCCAGGTTTTGAATGTTAGCAACAAATAATATAAGTAAAAATTTTTCAAGAGTTTAAAAACAAAATTCTATCAGGGATTCATTAAAATTTTACTGTCAACAAATTTTAAAACTCCTCCTATGCATATCATATTTAAACTTCAGAAAAATTAAAAATATTTAAAGAAGCCAAAGGAGGAAAACACCTTACCTACAGAGAAACAAGTATAAGAATTACGGGGGACTTTTTCTCAGAAACTATGCAAGCAAAAATGAGTGAAATAGAATATTTAAAGTATTGAAAGAAAAAAAATAACCCTTGTAGAAGTCCACATCCAGTAAAATTATCCTTCAAAAGCAAAAGAGAAATAAATACTTTCTCATACAAAGTTATTTAGGAATTTATTGCCAGATCACCTACACTGCAAGAAATATTAAAAGAAGTTCTTCAGAAAGCTGAATATGGTATGAGTCAAAAACTTGGATTTACTAAGGAAAGAAAGAAAGAACATTGGAGAAGGAATAAGTGAAGGTAAAATAGCATGATTTATTTTTCCTGTTCTTAGTTGATCTAATAGGTAATTCTTTGAAGTAGTATTGGGGGGAAAATGTACTGAGTGATTATAAGATATGGATGAGTGAAATGAATAACAACAATGTTGTAAGAGACAAGAGAGGGCTTGAGATATATCTCAATATCTTTACTTTCTTGAAACTCATCTCTTGCAGTCCATTACTTTGGAAACTGGACCATTGTGACTGACTTGATAAACTACTAGGATACTTTGAGATCTTAATTTAGTCATAAGAGGTTTTTGTTTTGTTTTTTTTTTTCAAATTTGCGATTTTTCTAACTTTATTTGCAGTACAAGTATCTCCACAACCTTCAGGAAAAGTCTTAATCTTATGCAAACTTTTGTTTCCTCTCCAATAATCCTATATTTGGAAACTGGAACAGTTATAAATCTCTGAAACTTTAAATTCTTCTCAGATTTTCTTTTGGTAAAGCTGGAAACCAGAGGTACATGGAAGTCACTGACTATTTGGATGTCTTAGGTGCACTAAATTAAATGACCACCATTTTGGTTGGGTTTACCATTAGGTAATTTTGATCATTTGATCCAAGCTAAATCTTATCACTTTTTATAAATTTTTAGTAGAAAATCATGTTTATTTAGTTCTCAGTGGAGTCTGGTGTTATGCCATAGTACCCTCAAATTATTTACTCTTTAAGAGATAGCCTTGAATCAAAGTTGGTGTTTGAGCCAAATTTCCTTTATAGCATATTTTAAGTCCCTGTTACTGTTAAAAGATTTATTCTAATTTTTTTTCCACAAATCAAACCTGAGGGTTAGACTTGCTTTTCTTTTAAAAGTATCTATTGTCTTTTGTAATTTTCCATAGGCAAAAATGAAATTGGAAATCTATTGGCCTCAGCAATTTTAAAAAGTTGTATAGTTATGCCAACACGCCAGGGAAAAAACCATACAAGCAGCTTGCTTTGGAACACCTGCTAAAAATATTTTTGCCATAAAAAGTATAATTTCTCTGCTGGATGTTTATAAAAATAAGTGAACACATGCCCTACAGTGAGACAGTCTCTTTTCATGAAGCACAAAGGAAGCATGCATTAGAGGTAAAACAACAACAATGAAAACAGAAATTCAATTCATTCCATTTTCTGGAGGGATCTGTGCAGAGTAATTGACATTTTTCAAACATACTATTAGAAAAATGAATGTTTATTCAGTAACTTTTCAGCTTTTTTTTTTCCCCTACAAAACACCACAAATAAATGTACTCCTTGAGGTTTTGACAGTTGGTTCTTCATTCTCCATTTCTGAAACTTAATTAACAAGGTCTTGTATACCTTTTTCATATGGAGCATGTATCCTCAGTTTGAAATTATTAACAGAATAAATTCACCTTTATTAAATTCACTTTTATTGGGTGGTATATGAAAAGTCTTAAATGGATATGATTTAAAATCAATCCCTCTTAATGCCAGTTCCCTGGAGCTAAGTGGGTTTATATTGGATATTCAGAAATGTTTTATAATAAAGAATGCAAACAGTACTTGGTTTATATAATTAGCATTCCAATAAGGTGCATAATTCATGTCTAAATGGCCAGCTAAGAAATATAGCCTGTCTTCTCTTGAAGGTTCACCAAATGGCTGTATCAGCTGGAGGTTTCTCATGGAGGTGACTAAAGGGTATCCTGACAGCAATGGCCCTGGGCTCAGTATCGTGGTTGGGGTACCCTCCTAGGCTTCAATTCCTAGGCTCCAAGTCAGCTGGATTTGGCTAATGGAAAGTATTGGTAGGAGTTAAGAGGGCAGCAAGAAGCAAAAAGCCAGGATATTTCTCCCCTTCCTCTCTATATCCAATAGCCTCTCCTAGTGCAGCTGGGTATCCTTCACTGCTCTAGTTCACGTTAAACAGGTCTACTATGGTATTAGTTTCTTTCAGGTAATTCAGACCCCTGGGCTCTGATATGAACTGTGGTCCCGCCAGCCTAAGGGTGAGAGTAACTGCTTACTATAGTTAATCTCTGGACTGTTTCCTAGTTTAGGGTTGTCTTCACAGATCGCTCACTTTTTAACAAGTGCATCTAACCCCTGAATCTAACAACAAGGCTATATATTGTCACCCTGGTTACTTAACTTCTATGCAGAATACATCATCTGAAATGCCAGGCTGGATGAAGCACAAGCTGGAATCAAGATTGCAGGAGAAATATCAACAACCTCAGGTATGCAGATGATACCACTTTAATGGCAGAAAGTGAAGTGGAACTAAAGAGCCTCTTGAAGAAGGTGAAAGAGGAGAGTGAAAAAGCTGTCTTAAAACTCAACATTCAAAAAAACTAAGATCATGGCATCTGGTCCCATCATTTCATTGCAAATAGAAGGGGGAAAAGTGGAAACAATGACAGATTTTATTTTCATGGGTTCCAAAATCACTGTGGATGGTGACTGCAGCCATGAAATTAAATTAAAAGATACTTACTCCTTGGAAGGAAAACTATGATGAATCTCAAGAGCATATTTAAAAGCCAAGAAATCATTTTGCCAACAAAGGTCCATATAGTCGAAGCTATGGTCTTTTCAGTAGTCGTGTATATATGTGAGTGTTGGTCCATAAAAAGGCTGAGTGCTGAAGAATTGATGTTTTCTAATTGTGGTGCTGGGGAAGACTCTTGAGAGTACCTTGACAGCAAGGAGGTCAAACCAGTCAATCCTAAAGGAAACCAACCCTGAATATTCATTGGAAGGACTTAGGTGGAAGGTGAAGCTCCAATACTTTGGCCACGTGACGCAAAGAGCCAACTCTGGAAAAGACCCTGATACTAGGAAAGATTGAAGGCAAAAAGAGAAGGAGGTGGCAGAGGATAGAATCACTGACTCAGTGGACATGAATTTGAGCAAACTCAAAGAGATAGTAGAAGACAGAGGATCCTGATGTGCTACAGTCCACGGGGTCACAAAGAGTCAGATATGACTTAGCGACTGAATGACCACAAGCATCTGATTGTAGAACACTTAAGTAGTTTCTGTTTTCTTAGATGTGGCTAGTACATTGACTAGCATGATACAGTAAAAGGCATTTGATAGATGATTGCTAGAGTCATTTACAAAAGGAATGGAGAACTGAACAAAGAAAGCTTGGGAGTATACAAACTAGGACAGTTTTAGGAAATATAGCACTAGAAATTCAAGGACAATCTCTTGAGCATTGCCATCATATGACTCAGTTCCAAGTACCTTCTGCTCCATGCACACCTTCACTGGAGATTCAAATTTCCAGGAGAAGGAACTTCATCAGTCAAGCTAGAAGTGGAGATCCACCCCTGTACAAGAGACAGTGATCAAAACCATCCCCAAGAAGAAGAAATGCAAAAAGGCAAGATGGTTGTCTGAGGAGGCCTTACAAATAGCTGAGAAAAGAGAAGTGAAAGGCAAAGGAGAAACATATCCATCTGAATGCAGAGTTCCAAAGAATAGTAAGGAGATATAAGAAAGCCTTCCTAAGAACAATGCAAAGAAATAGAAGAAAACAATAGAATGGGAAGACTAGAGATCTCTTCAAGAAAATTAGAGATACCAAGGGACCATTTCATGCAAAGATGGGCACAATAGACAGAAATGGTATGGACCTAACAGAAGCAGAAGATATTAAGAAGATGTGGCAAGAATACACAGAAGAACTATACAAAAAAAAGATCTTAATGACCCAGATAACCACAATGGTGTGATCACTCACCTAGAGCCAGCCATCTGGGAGGGGAAGTCAAGTGGGCCTTAGGAAGCATCGCTACAAACAAAGCTAGTGAAAGTGATGGAATTCCAGCTGAACTATTTCAAATCCTAAAAGATGATGCTGTGAAAGTGCTGCACTCAATATGCCAGCGAATTTGGAAAACTCGGCAGTGGCCACAGTACTGGAAAAGGTCAGTTTTCATTCCAATCCCAAAGAAAGGCAATTCCAAAGAATTCTCCAGCTATTGCACAGTTTCACTCTTCTCATATGCTAACAAAGTAATTCTCAAAATTCTCCAAGCTAGGCTTCAACAATATGTGAACTGAGAGCTTCTTGATGTTCAAGTTGGATTTAGAAGTCAGAGGAACCAGAGATCAAATTGCCAACATCCACTGGATCATAGAAAAAGCAAGAGAATTCCAGGGAAACATCTACTTCTGCTTCATTTATTGTACTAAAGCTTTTGACTGTGTAGATCACAACAAACTCAAAAATTCTTAAATAGATGGAAATACCAGACCACCTTACCTGCCTCCTGAGAAATCTATACGCAGGTCAAGAAGCAACAGTTAGAACCAGACATGGGACAATGGACTGGTTCCAAATTGGAAAAAAGAGTACGTCAAGGCTGTATATTGTCATCCTGTTTATTTGACTTATATGCAGAGTACATCTTGTGAAATACCAGACTGGATGAAGCACACTCTGGAATCGATATTGCTGGAAGAAATATCAATAACCTCAGATATGCAGATGACACCACCCTTATGGCAGAAAGCAAAAAGGAACTAAAGAGCCTCTTGATGAAAGTGAAAGAGAAGAGTGAAAAAGCTGACTTAAAACTCAACATTCAAAAAACAAAGATCATGGCATCCGACCCCATCACTTTATGGCAAGTAGATGGGGAAACAATGGAAATAGTAACAGACTTTACTTTCTTGGGCTCCAAAATCACTGAGATGGTGAATGCAGCCTTGAAATTAAAAGACTCCTGCTTTTTGGAAGAAAAGTTATGACCAACCTAGATAGCATATTAAAAAGCAGAGACATTACTTTGCTGACCAAAGTCTGTCTAGTCAAAGCTATGGTTTTTCTACTAGTCATGTATGGATGTGAGAGTTGGACCATAAAAGGCTGAGTGCCAGAGAATTGATGCTTTTGGACTGTGGTGTTGGAGAAGACTCTTGAGAATCCCTTGGACAGCAAGGAACTCAAACCAGTCAATTGTAAAGGAAATCAGTCCTGAATATTCATTGGAAGGACTTATGCTGAAGCTGAAACTCCAATACTTTGGCCACCTGATGTGAAGAACTGACTCATTGGAAAAGACCCTCATGCTGGGAAAGATTGAAGGCAAGAGAATTAAGGGGATGGCAGAGGATGAGATGGTTGGATGACATCACCAACTCAACAGACATGAGTTGAGCAAGCTCCGGGAGTTAGAAATGGACAGGGAGGCCTGGTGTGCTGCAGTCCATGAGGTCACAAAGAGACACAACTGAGCGACTGAACTGAACCCCTGTGATGGTTGTGGTGGCAGCACAGGCAGTGGTGGGATGGAGGTAGTGGTGATGTTTGAGAGAGTCAAAGGAATTTCAAAAAATTGAAGGCAGAAGTGTTCCTCAAAGGATAGGGTTCTGGAGAAATAAAATAACTGATGTCCACTACCATAACACTGACTTGCCATGCTCAGATTTTGGTCTTGAATCCTATATGCTGAGAACACTGATTTTGTGGGTGCTTTGAGACTGAGAACATATCCCAGGAACAGACTCATATTAATAATGTTCTCAGAGATTGAGCTTAACATAAAGCTAATTTACTCATTTATAAAAAAAAAAAATATAACTGTCAAGTAAACTAGATGCTTAAAATGGCCTGACTAGTACATTCTTTCCTTTTAGGGAATCCACATGAAATTAAAAGATGCTTACTCCTTGGAAGGACAGTTATGGCCAATCTAAGACAGCATATTAAAAAGCAGAGACATTACTTTGTCAACAAAGGTCCATCTAGTCAAGGCTATGGTTTTTCCAGTGGTCATGTATGGATATGAGAGTTGGACTATAAAGAAAGCTGAGCACCAAAGAATTGATGCTTTTGAACTGTGGTGTTGGAGAAGATTCTTGAGAGTCCCTTGGACTGCAAGAAGATCCAACCAGTCCATCCTAAAGGAGATCAGTTCGTTGGAAGGACTGATGATTAAGCTGAAACTCCAATACTTTGGCCACCTGATGCAAAGAGCTGACTCATTTGAAAGGACCCTGATGTTGGGAAAGATTGAGGGCAGGAGGAAAAGAGGACAACAAAGGATGAGATGGTTGGATGGCATTACCGACTCAATGGACATGAGTTTGGGTAAACTCCAGGAGTTGGTGATGGACAGGGAGGCCTGGCAGGCTGCAGTTCATGGGGTTGCAAAGAGTCGGACACGACTGAGCAACTGAACTGAACTGAACATGGTAGTAGAAAATTAATTTTTGAGCATGAAGGTATTCTCTGAGAAGTGTTTCAAGTACTATGTATCTTGACTATTTAGACATTCTAAGCTATGTCTCTCCACTAAAGTAATCTGAGATACTATTATATAATTGGACTGTTGCAGGTTGGGTTCTCAGGAAGTTATGCTGAGCCAATTTGGGATGCTCTGCATTTGTTAGAGATCAAACCTTTGAAAGGAAGGGGGAAAGCTCAGTGGAGAAGGTAAACTATGAAGCAGACCTAGCAAAACCCTAGCCCATTGAACAAGGAGTTTGGAACAAATCCTACCCATCTGCATTGTCACCATTGTGTCAAGATAGCATGCTTTTGATTCCTGTCTCACACATCACTGAGCATGCCCTGCCCAAGAAGGCCAAGACCATGGACTGGCTACTCTCTGCCATGGAGGTAAACCTGAAGAAGCTGGATGTCACATTTTCACGTGTACCAAATTCATTATGGGCAACTCTTGCTCTGGACACAGTACAGTTCACAGCCACTTAGCCAAGAACTCCTTTCCTCTTAAAAAAAACAAACAAAAACAAAAAAAAAAAAAAAAAAAACCCTTTGTGATCTTCAAGGTTCTACTTCTGCTATGGTGCTTACATGTGCCCTAACAGTGTTTGCCTCTTGCTTTCCTTTTAAAAATGTTCCTTTCTGTTCACTCCAATCTCTCTCTAATAGAGGCTATACAATGTAAATAATTTCGGCTAAAAAATATCCAATCACATTGTACCTTTATCACTTTGAGGTGACTGCTGGATAACTGTGATTGCTGTTTTGGGTGTTTCCAAGCCTCCTAGACTCACAGGGATAATCTCTTGTTTTACTATCACTCATTCAGCTCGGGCGGCTACCCCACGTCCGAGGGGCAGAAGATGGGAGGAACCCATGCCCGAGAGGAGGTGGCCAAGAAGAGTTACCCCATGTCATAGGTCAGGGGAAGCGGCTGAGAGTGCCAGGCTGCCACGGTGCAGGAACAGCCAAGAGGAGCTACCCCACGTCCGAGGTCATGGGCGGTGGCCGAGAGGAGCTACCCCACCTCTAAGGAGCGGTGGCTGCACAGGCGCAGGAGGGCCTAGAGGAGCTATTCCATGTTCAAGGTCAGAAGGGATGGTGGTGAGGAGATACCCCTCATCCAAGGTAAGGAGCAATGGCTGTGTTTTGCTGGAGCATCCGTGAAGAGATACCCCACATCCAAGGTAAGAGAAATCCAAGTAAGACGGTAGGTGTTGCAAGAGGGCATCAGAGGGAAGACACACTGAAACCATACTCACAGAAAACTAGTCAATCTAATCACACTAGGACCAGAGCCTTGTCTAACTCAATGAAACTAAGCCATGCCTGTGGGGCCACCCAAGATGGGCGGGTCATGGTGGAGAGGGCTGACAGAATGTGGTCGACTGGAGAAGGGAATAGCACACCACTTCAGTATTCTTGCCTTGAGAACTCCATGAACAGTATGAAAAGGCAAAATAATAGGATACTGAAAGAGGAACTCCCCAGGTCAGTAGGTGCCCAATATGCTACTGGAGATCAGTGGAGAAATAACTCCAGAAAGAATGAAGGGATGGAGCCAAAGCAAAAACAACACCCAGTTGTGGGTGTGACTGGTGATAGAAGCAAGGTCCGATGCTGTAAAGAGCAATATTGCATAGGAACCTGGAATGTCAGGTCCATGAATCAAGGCAAATTGGAAGTGGTCAAACAAGAGATGGCAAGAGTGAACATTGACATTCTAGGAATCAGCAAACTAAAATGGACTGGAATGGGTGAATTTAACTCAGATGACCATTATATCTATGACTGCGGGCAGGAATCCCTCAGAAGAAATGGAGTAGCCATCATGGTCAACAAGAGTTCAAAATGCAGTACTTGGATGCAATCTCAAAAACGACAGAATGATCTCTGTTCGTTTCCAAGGCAAACCATTCAATATCACAGTAATCCAAGTCTATGCCCCAACCAGTAATGCTGAAGAAGCTGAAGTTGAATCGTTCTATGAAAACCTACAAGACCTTTTAGAACTAACACCCCCAAAAGATGTCCTTTTCATTATAGAGGACTGGAATGCAAAAGTAGAAAGTCAAGAAATACCTGGAGTAACAGGCAAATTTGGCCTTGGAATACGGAATGAAGCAAAGCAAAGATTAATAGAGTTTTGCCAAGAAAATGCACTGGTCATAGCAAACACCCTCTTCCAACAACACAAGAGAAAACTCTACACATGGACATCACCAGATGGTCAACATTGAAATCAGATTGATTATATTCTTTGCAGCCAAAGATGGAGAAGCTCTATACAGTCAACAAACACAAGACCAGGACTGTGGCTCAGATCATGAACTCCTTATTGCCAAATTCAGACTGAAATTGAAGAAATTAGGGAAAACCACTAGACCATTCAGGTATGACCTAAATCAAATCCCTTATGATTATAGATTGGAAGTGAGAAATAGATTTAAGGGACTAGATATGATAGATAGAGGGCCTGATGAACTATGGAATGAGGTTCGTGACATTGTACAGGAGACAGGGATCAAAACCATCCCCATGGAAAAGAAATGCAAAAAAGCAAAATGGCTGTCTGGAGAGGCCTTACAAATAGCTGTGAAAAGAAGAGAAGCAAAAAGCAAAGGAGAAAAGGAAAGATATAAGCATTTGAATGCAGAATTCCAAAGAATAGCAAGAAGAGATAAGAAAGCCTTCCTCAGCGATCAATGCAAAGAAATAGAGGGAAACAACCGAATGGGAAAGACTAGAGATCTCTTCAAGAAAATTGGAGATACCAAGGGAATATTTCATGCAAAGATGGGCTCGATAAAGGACAGAAATGGCATGGACCTAACAGAAGCAGAAGATATTAAGAGGTGGCAAGAATACACAGAAAAACTGTACAAAAAAGATCTTCATGACCCAGATAATCACGATGGTGTGATCACTCACCTAGAGCCAGACATCCTGGAATGTGAAGTCAAGTGGGCCTTAGAAAGCATCACCACAAGCAAAGCTAGTAGAGGTGATGGAATTCCAGTTGAGCTATTTCAAATCCTGAAAGATGATGCTGTGAAAGTGCTGCACTCAATATGCCAGCAAATTTGGAAAACTCAGCGGTGGCCACAGGACTGGAAAAGGTCAGTTTTCATTCCAATCCCAAAGAAAGGCAATGCCAAAGAATGCTCAAACTACCACACAATTGCACTCATCTCACACGCTAGTAAAGAAATGCTCAAAATTCTCCAAGCCAGGCTTCAGCAATACATGAACCGTGAACTTCCAGATGTTCAAGCTGGTTTTAGCAAAGGCAGAGGAACCAGAGATCAAATTGCCAACATCCACTGGATCATCAAAAAAGCAAGAGTTCCAGAAAAACATCTATTTCTGCTTTATTGACTATGCCAAAGCCTTTGACTGTGTGGACCACAATAAACTGTGGAAAATTCTGAAAGAGATGGGAATACCAGACCACCTGACCTGCCTCTTGAGAAACCTGTAAGCAGGTCAGGAAGCAACAGTTAGAATTGGACATGGAACAACAGACTGGTTCCAAGTAGGAAAAGGAGTATGTCAAGGCTGTATATTGTCACCCTGTTTATTTAACTTATATGCAGAGTACATCATGAGAAACACTGGGCTGGAAGAAGCACAAGCTGGAATCAAGATTGCCGAGAGAAATATGAATAACCTCAGATATGCAGATGACACCACCCTTATGGCAGAAAGTGAAAAGGAACTAAAAAGCCTCTTGATCAAAGTCAAAGAGGAGAGGGAAAAGTTGGCGTAAAATTCAACATTCAAAATACAAAGATCATGGTATCTGGTCCCATCACTTCATGGGAAATAGATGTGGAAACAGTGGAAACAATGTCAGACTTTATTTTGGGGGGACTCCAAAATCACTGCAGATGGTGACTGCAGCCATGAAATTAAAAGACGCTTACTCCTTGGAAGGAAAGTTATGACCAACCTAGATAGCATATTCAGAAGCAGAGACATTACTTTGCCAACAAAGGTCTGTCTAGTCAAGGCTATGGTTTTTCCAGTGGTCATGTATGGATGTGAGAGTTGGACTGTGAAGAAGGCTGAGCGCCGAAGAATTGATGCTTTTGAACTGTGGTATTGGAGAAAACTCTTGAGAGTCCCTTGGACTGCAAGGAGATCCAACCAGTCCATTCTGAAGGAGATCAGCCCTGGGATTTCTTTGGAAGGAATGATGCTAAAGCTGAAACTCCAGTACTTTGGCCACGTCATGCGAAGAGTTGACTCATTGGAAAAGACTCTGATGCTGGGAGGGATTGGGGGCAAGAGGAGAAGGGGACAACAGAGGATGAGATGGCTGGATGGCATCACTGACTCGATGGACGTGAGTCTGAGTGAACTCCGGGAGTTGGTGATGGACAGGGAGGCCTGGCGTGCTGCGATTCATGAGGTCGCAAAGAGTCAGACACGACTGAGCGACTGAACTGAACTGACTGATGGCAATCCATTTAGTGTTGGACTGACTGCATTGACTCTGAGGACCACTGACCAAACATGATAGGTATTCATTATATATGGTTTCCTTCATTACCTCTTTTTGTATTTCCTTTCCACTCTTCTTAAATAGCAGAGTTTACCAGAACATTCAGGAACAGACTAGACCTTATGATAAATCCTACTTTGGTCTGGTGTTTCGTGTCCCTAGACTCAAGTCATACCCAGGCTGAATGCTGCATCACACCCTCTGGATTTAACCCAAATAACTTACAAAAACATATAACCCTTATCATATCATAACAAAAGAATCCTACACAAAAGGCACATGTGTTAGAGTGGTGCTAGTGCTTGCATTTCAAGAAACTCAGTCAATGATAATTCTAGTCGATCTCAGTTTAATAAAAACAGTTATTTTTTCCTTCTCTATAAAATCTGCCATAAAAACAAGTTAAGGTTGACATATCATTACTTGATGAATTCATTCTTAGAGCCCCAGGCATTATTCACAGGCCACGCACTCATGAATTACAAAGGGAAAGAGGGGTTGGGTGGTTGTATCTCAGTTATTTTCAGAAATCAAATTAGAAGCTATAGTGCATACATTTATGTATGCCCTAAAAGAAAAATAAGGTGCATTTGAAGTTGAATATCAAACTAATATGTTATATATCCTACCTCAATTCAGTCTTTTATAAGGTAATGTCTAAGAAATATTTCTGATGTGAATATTTGTCTGTGCTTGCCATCACTCATGATCACTTATCCAGCACTCACTCTGCTTCTAGTTGCATTCTTTTCCTGCCTTCCCAACCCTCAAATCCCAGTGTCTTTTTCTCTGCAGTTATGCCCCTCATGATAATCTCAGTGTATCTAGAAGCAAACATTCTCTACATTGAAAATTTCCTCTCACCATTCAGCAAGCCAGTATCTAAGCATCACAGAGAAGAAAAATAGATGGTCAATATGATGGTTTAGTAAGCAAAGCCTTGATCATTTAATCAAGTTTCTGGTCTGTATAACAAAAACATATGCATATTTAATTTTTATTCACACACCACCTCACAAACACTCTATAAACATCTACAGGATGCCTATTTTAATAACAGATCGGGAGTGTGGGTTTCTGCACACATAGACACAAAACTTTTTCTTGAGTATACTCAGTTCTGGGAATTTGCAGAGAACTGATGTGAAATGTTTTGGCCCACTCCAATTATGCAGCCTGGACAGGCAGAGTTTTCAGGTTCAGCTGTGTAAAATGTGGGCCCCATTCAGTTGGCCTACATGATAGAGTAATAGGAAAAAATTGGTCTGGACATTTGTGACTTACTTTGCCAACCTGCCTTTTCATGCAATCAAGTGTTGAAGCTGGTGCTCCACATATATTCCCTACATTGACTTTTTTTCATATTGTAGAGTTATGTTTGTTCTCTCTTTTGTTCTTCAGAGAAGAAGTTATTAATAAACTATGTGATGCCTTCAAATACCCAATCTATGCACTTGTGAGCATTTCATCTAATCAAGACAGAAAATCAGTCTGTTACACCTGGAGGACTTCCACCAGTTTGAAGCAAAAAAGGGCACCCATGACAAACTTCCTCTATGATAAGTTATCCCCACCTCCCTCAGGCTATGGCACATAAATGGTGCATGCTAGCAGTTTGTGTGTGTCTGTGTTCATGTATTCTGTCCATACATCTCTCCCCTTATGCTATTTTGTTTCAATTACACAAAAGGAAGTAATTTCAGAGGTAACAGTCAGAAGTAAATTCAATAGTCCTAATTTGAATCTGAATGAAAATCAACTCTAGTATTTCAGAAAACTCTAGATCCTTATATAGTCAGAATATTCAAAATACAATGTCCTTAAATTTTTTAAAAATATTTGACCAATTCCTCACAGATTTCCTCTTACCATTAACAGACATCCCCTTCTGCAGGCCAGATCTCACTAGTTTGTCCATCTTTTTTATTAAACTCCCAAATCAATTTTCATATCATGCTGAGGATTCTTGCATTAATCAGAATTCATCTTTCCCAAACAGCAGATCTCTATTCTACCAACTCTGATTTCCATGAGAGACATTGCAGGGGTGGGGGGAGGGGTTGTAACAGAACTGTTCTGTATCTGAACTGTAGTGATGTCAGTTACCTAATTCTGTGCCTTTGTTAAGTGGATGGGTTTTACTTGTATATAAATTATACCTCAATAAAGCTAGCTTACAATTAAAAAGTGACTCTGAAATTACAGATTGACTCCATTCACATGAAATTCAGATAAAATTAATCTATAGCAAGGTCCTTATCCCTTGGTACTGCCTCTCTGTTGGGCTACATGGGTCTTCATTGTGAACAGGGCCAGTTGCAGAGGACACAGGTCTTTGAAAAGACCACATACTTGGCTTAATGCTCTATTGTCATCATGAACTTCTTAATAATTTGATCTTTGAACTTGTGTTTTTTAAGTGAAACTAATAGGCAGTGAAACATGTATAAGAGTGGAGGAGATCCACCAGATATCTTTGTGTGTATGTGTGAGCTCAGGTCCATGAGCGTGGCAAGCAGCAATCAATTGGCCAGACTGTCCAGTGTCCACACCTGCTGTGGGACCCCCCTCAAAGAAGAACCCGGGGCCAGGAGACTGGGGCCCAGTATGTTGGCAGTGACAGCAGAAGCAGCAGCGATGGTGGCAGCACAGGAGAGGCGGGGTTTCACTTGGGAGCAGCACCAGGATTTTCAGTGGAACAGGTTACTTGTCCATCTTTACATCACCTACACAAATGTTAACTTCCCAGACTAAGCATCATGACAGGAACTGCTGACACTTAGGCAGTAAACTTTGTCAGTAAATTATTATAAAATAAAAGCATCCAAAATGGGCATTGCAATAAAACAGATTAGGGAGTCATTGTTTTAGTTTCTAAGTTGCTAAATCATACAAAAATTGTTTACAATCTTGTATTTGTCAAGTTATTGATGTCACTTTGAATTATATTAATTCAAAATGAAGTTGCTAAAAGTGTGAATGTTGTTGACCTAATAAAAGAATTTTCAGAAAAGCCCCCAAAGTCTCATGCTCAACCAAGATACCACATTATTAAAGTATATCAGTTATTTATTTTACAAAATTATAACACCAAAAGTAAGAGAAATGCCTGAGACTGGAAACTGTGACTATTGATGCAGACCTAGTTGGCAGCAAGCTGGGTTTATAAAATGAGTGGCAAGAGCCATAATCTATGTCAGTGACTTCCCAACTCCAAATGAAATCTCTTGCATTGCTGAGGCAAGTCCAGCTTAGAAACCGTAGTTGGCACATCTATGTTTGGTGGGAAGACAAGTCACATCAGCATCAGGTCAACTACCATGGACCTTTCCACACACCACCGGGCAGTTTTTATATGGGTTTTGGTTGGGCTTGACAATTTCTCGGGTTTAGTTTGGGTTTGCCTTCCTTGAAACTGCTGTCTAACCCAGATCCTGCAATGATGAAAACCCTCCTTATTCATCCAGCCAGAGCCCCATATTATCTGTCAGTAGGTTAGCAACCACATGTTATAGCACATAGCACATAGGAGAGCCAGAAGATGCACATTAAACTGTTATTTCGTGATTCAGCCCAAAGCAGTAGTGCAACTGAAAAGTTTCCCTAAGTGGTAATTTCTTAAAATTTTGTAGATCAAAAATGGCATCAGTTTTATTGTTTCATGAACAGTTAACAGTAAAAAATGTTAAACATTTGTAATGTATTTATATACAAATACAAATGATGTATTTGTAAAACAAATACATCAATACCAAAAAATTAGAGAAGAAAATAAAAGCCATTGAAAACATTTTCTCCAAGAAATAATTAATTTCAGTATTTTTCTAGGCATATATATTTCAACTCTGGGAAAATAAGTTATTTTATTTTAACCAGCTTTTCCACTTAATATACCATGGTCATCTTTCCCTGTCAATCACTATAGCTCTTTATCATTATTTTTAATAATTGCATGGGTATGTGATAACTATTAGTACTCATCATTAGACATTTCACCTTTCTACTTTTCATTACTAAAAATAATGCTCCCATGAATATCATTGCATATATGCCTGTATGCTTTTATTCAATCAGTTCCTTAAATAAAATTTTAGAAGTAGTATTATTAGGTCAAAGCATCAGTTCACTTCAGTCACTCAGTTGTGTCTGACTCTTTGTGACTCCATAGACTGCTGCACACCAGGCTTCCCTGCTCATCACCAACTCCCAGAGCATGCTCAAACTCATGTCCATTGAGTCAGTGATGCAATCCAACCATCTCATCCTCTGTTACACCCTTCTCCTTCTGCCTTCACCTTCCCCAGCATCAGTGTCTTTTCCAATGAGTCTGTTCTTCACATCAGGTGGCCAAAGTATTGGAGTTTCAGCTTCAGCATCAGTCCTTCCAGTGAATATTCAGGACTGATTTCCTTGAGGATTGACTGGTTTGATCTCCTGGCAGTCCAAGGGACTCTCAATAGGGAGAGTTGGAGAGGGACTCTCAAGTTGGAGAGGGACTCTTTCCAACACCACAGTTCAAAAGCATTAATTCTTTGGCGCTCAGCCTTCTTTATGCTCCCAGCTTCCTTTTCTCTCTAACTACTCTCTTTTCTTATCCCCTCACAACCTTCAAATTATTTAAAAAGAGCTGTCTACACTCACTCTTTCAATTTCCCATACAATCCAATTACCTTGGCAATTACTACAATGTCTGTACCCCAACAATTGAATAACTCTGGTTGTCCATGCTGTGAACATGCATCCTTAACCCTTCCTTCTACTTACTCCTTCATTCAGTCCATCCCCAAGTCTTTCGAATTATATTCCCTGAAGAGCTCTCATATCTGGTACCTTCTCTCCATTCTCATTGCCATTCCCTTAGTTCTAGTTTAAACTATCAGCATCCTTCATCCTGATTATTGTCAGAGCTCCTTAACACGTTGGATGCAGCTCCAGGTGTCTCAGAACACAGCAGCTAAAATGATCTTTCACAATACTCCTTCCCTACTTAAAAATGCTACTTTATGGATTCCCACAGACTCCAGGATTACATGAAAGCTCCTTACTATATTATATGATTCATCACCTTGCACTTCTCCCCCACCAGAGTCTATATTCAAAGCATAATTAATTGTAATTTCTCAAAAGGGCCATTGTTTCTCTTGCTTTTAGAAATTTGTACCTGCCTCTCCTTTTGCTCAGCTGCCCTTCCCCTCCAATCTTTCATTTTTTTACTGGCAAACTCCTATTTGTTATTTCAACTCACTAGTTCTGGGAAGTAATTCTGGGAAGAAGTTTCTGTTTCATTGAAACTCACTCAGTTGCCCCCATGTTTTCTCTATGACAGCCCATATTCACCTGGATAGCAACACTTAGACAGTTCTCATAATTATCTCTTTACTTGCTTGACTGGTCTATTGAATTAGCTGAATTTGACTTTTTCTCCCACCAATGCTTTTAAACACTGGTAGATCTCACTTCTTCCTTGTAACATCTGAGGCATATGCTTTTAACATCTTCAGGTATTAAATAACAGTCTTGCTTTCAGACATTAAGAAATGCAGTTAAAAGGTCAGGTCATTCAAGATGGCTATTCCCTTGATCTCTGTACATCCCCTGCTTGACCAGGCCCTGCTTCACTCATATGACTATCCAATCCTCTAAATTATAAGGCTTAATCAGTAACTTCCTGACCCCTACCCCAGTTGATGGTTTGCCTGGTAAATGTGAACCAACCTGACATCAATCCCCCGTATAAACAGTAGCCTCCTTCTCCCCAAAGTAGAAGGTTGCTACCATATACTGCTTGCCATTGGCTGTACATGGTGGGGTGTCACTCCAGGAATTTTGCTGATTCCCTTTTGTAAGTTTCCCTATCCAATAAACATTTTATGTCTCTGTTGCTGTCTCTGTGCTCTTTCTTCAGTCTCAAGGCTAGCAGTGACAAATCTTGCAGATCTGCAAGGTGCAGCCCAACATTTCAGCTCTGTTACTCAGTTGTGTCCAACTCTTTGTGACCCCATGGACTGCAGCATGCCAGGCTTCCCTGTCCATCACCAACTCCCAGAGCTTGCTCAAACTCATGTCCATTGAGTCAGTGATGCGATCCAACCATCTCAAGAATTGACTCATTAGAAAAGATCCTGATGCTGGGAAAGATTGAAGGCAGGAGAAAGGAATGACAGAGGATGAGATCGTTGGATAGCCCAGTGGTAGTCATGTTCAATGTCAGCATTTCCATCTTTCATCCAATTCTTTTTCCACTTATAGCACCTCCAGGATTGGGCTTGGGGAGGGATGTGAATCTAGCTGGTGCTATTTGTAGCTTTCATTTGACTATTGAATGCCCACCTTCAAATGCTGGCTCTTTCATAACCACATTGGTAGATTCTTCAGTAATCTTCGTGGGCATGACTTCACTTCTTAGACAGGACCTCACTATCCAGACATTCATTATTCTGTGAACACTTTCTCTCTTCAACTTCTGTGTTCCAGCAGAATACTTCAGATTCCCTCATGCTGTGGGGCCAGCCCTCTGATACTGGATCCTTGCAGGATGACTCTGGCTTGGCTGCCCTTCTGCAGAGGCTGCTTTGCCCAGCAGTACACTTTTGTACTCTTGCCCCAGCAAACTCTGGAATTATGGAACATTCAAATTACAACCATCTCTCATTTTGAAGAACAATGCTGTTACCTCATCCAGCCTCCAAATGAGACTTAGAATATTCTCTATGTGTGTTCACACAGAGAATATGACATATTTCTTGTCTTCCTAGTCCTCACAGCTCCAACTTTTCTTAAAGGAAAGGAGTAGGAATTGAGGGGAATAACCATAAAGCTCACTACTCCTATAAATTAACATCAAAGGAATTCTTTTTCAATAAAATAATCAATCTAGGCTTCTCTTATTTATGTTGAATTTAGATGAAAGACTAGGAGTCACAGGGTTGACTGTGCTGTCTCTCAGCAATTCCTGTGGAGGCTGCCCTGGCCCTCTCTCTAATATGTAGGCTCATAATGGCAACCAACTCCAGTGTTCTTGCCTGGAGACTCCCATGGACAGGGGAGCCTGGTGGGCTGCAGAGTCAGACACGACTGAAGTGACTTAGCAGCAGCATCAAGGACTGCATTTGTAGTCTCTCCAACCTCATATCCCCAATGTCAGAGTTCAGAGTAGAGATGAATAGACTGTGTGGAATGATAACTGTTTGCTATGTATTATGATATATTTATGATAGAGTCATAGCAATACATTTTGCTACACAAGTAGAGAAGACTTTTTTCCTAATGTCTTTTTGAAGACATTAGGAAATACTGATGAATATGAAATTTTTTTTAAATTATCAATTAGTTTTTAAGGAAAGACATAAAGTTTCCTTCCCTGTTTTCAATAAGCTTATTTTATTGTTTTGTAGAGGAACATAATGTTTTTAATTATCTGCCATCATTTAAAAATATCAAAATTAATATTAATGCTCATATCAAGCCTGTCTGTATTTAAAGCAGGAATGGTCTTAGCTTTAAATAAATAATCATAAAAGTTTATTTCCAAAAGTTGTTTAGGACCTTTCTTGGTTGAAAGTAAGAGGAGCCCCTTGGATTTAATTTTAGTTGAAAAGAGAGTTTATTATAAAGATGACAGTGGTCATAATGGAACAACAACAACAACAAAAAACCTATGTAATGGAACAACAACAACAACAAAAAAAAACTGTAGCTGGATTTCAGGAACACACTGGAACGTGAGATTACTCCAGAATGCTCTGGCGAAGCCCCCAAATTCTCTCCTATTCAGTTTCCCAGCTTTTTCTATTTTGTAGTCCTCATGGTTTAACAGCTACTATTAATAACTTCTGAGTCAACACCTTACTAGTTTCACTGTCCTTAATCCTGCTTGCTCTCAGTCTTAATTCCAAATTCCTGTTTGATCAAGTCTCCCAGCTGCCCCCAGTCTAATCAACTGCGGCTGTGCCATTAGATCATGGGGGCGGGGGGTGCATTTCTCAAAAGCAGGGATGGGTGACTGGACTTCTAACATAAGAGACAATAACTAGGACAGATACTTCAAACGTTTAATTCTTTATCTCAGGAAAACTTTCAAGATTTTGGCAATCGATTTAGCTATTGAGAAGAGACATTATTCACTCTATTATTCTGACATGATTTATATTCTATTCAAAGATTGAAGGATCTTCTTGCTTCTTAATAGGGAAACTTCACTGTTATAACTTAACTGTTACTTATAACATTAGTTTCAGTCCCTGGTGGCTGTTCTATTTGAAATCAGAGGAGAGAAATAACAACAACATCTCTAAGTATAAATGAATCATAAAATCAGATTTTAAACTCAACCAAACTCCAAACTTATTGGGCTTCTTTTCTGATCATAATTTGTTAGCAAGTTCAGGAGGTGTCTAATCAGAAATTACATTTGACTCAGAAAAAGCTAAGACATTGGTTATTTTTCACTTGAGGATACACACATTATAATCATGTGGCTATTCTGGCAATGATCTAATCTCTTTTAAATTAAATTAGGCTCTATGATTTTTTAATTTTAAATTTATTTCTTTTTAAATTGAAGGATAATTGCTTTACAGAATTTTGTTGTTTTCTGTCAAACCTCAACATGAATCAGACGTAGGTATACATATATCCCCTCCCTCTGGAGCCTCCCTCCCATTTCCCTCCCCATCCCACCCCTCTAGGTTGAGCCCCTGTTTTGGTTTCCTGAGCCATACAGCAAATTCCCGTTGGTTATCTATTTTACATATGGTAATGTAAGTTTCCATGTTACTCTCTCCAAACATCTCAGGCTCTATGATTTTTAAAACACTATTGAACAGGCTTCTCCTTTGTATTACCATATTGATTTCTGTGGAACACTTCTATTTTACTTCCTCCAAATTGTTTTTTAACATGCCTTATGTTTTTTCCTCCAGTTCTTTCCTCCCCTGCTGTACAGATATTCACAGGGCACTTAATTCTAGTATATACCAAGGAAATAATGGATTCCAGGGCCTTGGGAGTGAAAGAGTTCAGAGGAAGGGGGAGGGCTGGGGAAGAAATAAAGGATACTGTGGGTAGTTGAAGGCAAGTATGGAGTTCTTGCCATTCACAGTAGAGCTCATTCCAATAATTAAAATTTCCTTTTTTCGTTTTTCAGGCAAACATGGCAAAGGTAGGATAATCTTAGAAGGTATGAAGTTCTGAGTCATTTTTATAGAAAGCTACAACCACAGGGGCACACAATTCTAACAAAATCTTATTTATATTTACAGAGTCATAAATAATATTTAAGTTTAATGAAGCAGCTGTGTATTTGTTGATTTCCATTGGTGCCACCAACAAGATGCAGTTTTATGTTGAGACTGCTAAACTCCCTTTAACTGCTAAACCCACAACATACAGAACACCCATAATTTGTTAAATGTGGAACTGAATATACAATACCCTCTAGAGTCTTTATGTTTCTGAACACTCATTTTAGGCCTAAAATAAATAGCAATGAAGCCAAACACTGCTCCGCTTGCTGAATGTAACTTGTTTGGATAGCCAGCTATTTTAACTAAATCTTTGCTTTCAAGTTGGAAGGTATTCCTCGTTATGGTGAATTTAGAGGAGTAGAGACTGGCAAGGAGATTGTTATTTGGACTTCGAGTGTTATTTGGCCTGGTTTTACAATTTTTATCTTCCTCTATTCCTCAGTATTCCCAAGTGAGCAGCCTGAAACTCATTAGAACACAAGTTGTGGCTCATTGTTCCAACCCACTTTTGTTTCTTAATTTTAGGTGAGATCAATTTGACCTATTTACACTATGGGGCATCTGTCACTCTAGATGAAAATCCTAGATAAGAAAGAATGAATCAGACTATGGGAGGTAGACCAAGATTTGATGGAGTTTTCTTGAGGCCAAGAAAACAAAGCCTCTCCCTAGCAAGAGGGGTAGGAAAGTGGGAAGGAGGAAATTGGACTTTTCTTGGAATGGAAAAGAGTGGGAATTCCTCTTCTGTCTGGTTTTGACTCAGAGCCCTGGGGAAACTTAAAGCAGTTTCAGTGGAACAGGGTGAGCCAGGAGCTGGAGAGTTCTGTATGCCAGTGGCAGCCCAGCAATTGTGCCAGCACTAGGACCCACATCCACCATGGGATGCCACAAAGAAACCGGTGGTGGGCAAATTTCTGGTAAAGTAGGCCAGTGGGCGAAAGTGAAAGTGAAAGTTGCTCAGTCGTGTCCGACTCTCTGCAACTCCATGGATAGTCCATGGGATTCTCCAGGCAAGAATACTGGAGTGGGTAGCCATTCCTTTCTCCAGGGGATCTTCCCAACCCAGGGATTGAACCCAGGTCTCTCACATTGCAGGCAGATTCTTTACCAGCTGAGCCACTAGGGAAGCCCAATGGGTACATAAGTAAATCTGAAAATAACTGGGACATAGCCAAAGACTATTTGCTTTGATATGTAAAGATTCTTTTATCTTTATAAAATATATATATATATATATATATATATATCAGTTTCCATAGATTCTTTAGCCTAGAACTATTAGATAACCACAATCCAAAATTCTCCATGGATTGTTCCCCACTTTGGTGAACACCTTTGATGCAGCATCATTTTGGTTCAGGCTAGATTCTATACTTTATTTCAAGTGCTTTCTACCCTTAGTAAGCTTGTAATCTTTGAAATTCTATAAAAACTACACTGCATATATGTAATAGACTAGAAGAGAACATTAATAATGAAAAACTTATGCAGGAAAATTCCTTTAAAATATTTGTATACAATAGCTGTGATGGTCCATTAAAATTACGGTTTCACAGAAAAGACCCTGAATAGCCAAAGCAATTTCTTCAGAAAGAAAAACTTTATTGGAGGAATCAGGCTCCCTGATTTCAGAATATACTATAAAGCTACAGTAATCAAAGCAAGTTGGTACTGGCACAAAAACAGAATTATACATCAGTGGAACAGGATAAAAAGTCCAAAGATAAACCCATACACATATGGTCAACTGAACTATATTACAAAGGAGGCAAGAATACACATTGCAATAAAGACAACCTCTTCAGTAACTGGTGCTGGGAAAGTTTGACAGCTACATGTTAAAAGAATGAAATTAAGACATTCTCTAATAGAATAGTAATAGAAAAAATATTTTTCTAATAGTAATAGAAAAAATAAACTCAAAATGGATTAAAGACCTAAATTTAAGATCATATACTATAAATTCTTAGAGGAAAACATAGGAAGAATATTCTTTGACATGAATTGCAGCAATATCTTTTTTAATCTACATCCTTAATGAAAATAAAAACAAAAATAGACAAATGGGACATAGTTAAATTTTAAAACTTTGTACAGCAAAAGAAACCATAGACAAAACAAAGACAGCTGCTGAATGGGAGAAAAAATTTGCAAATGAAGCAATTGACAAGTGATTAATCTCCAAAATATACAAACTCATACAGCTCAATATCAAAACAACAACAACAACCCAATCAGAAAATGGGCAGAACATCTAAAAGAAGACAGATGGCCAAAAAGCATATGAAAAGATGTTAAACATCACTAATTATTAGAGAAATGCAAATCAAAACTATAATGAAGTATCACCTCACACTGATCAGAATGGCCAATGTAAAAAAATCTACAAACAATAAATACTAGAGAGATTATAGAGAACAAGGAACCCTCCTCCACTATTGGTGGGAATGTAAACTGGTATAACCATTATGAAGAATAGTATGAAGGTTTCTTTAAAAAAACTACATCTATGGGGTCGCACAGAGTCGGACACAAATTAAGCAACTTAGCAGCAGCAGCAGAAATACCACCTGGTTCAGCAATCCTGCTCTGGGCATATCCCAGAGAAAACTATAATTTGAAAAAAATACATGCATCCCAATGTTCATTGCAGCATTATTTATAATAGCCAAGACATGGAAGCAACCTAAATGTCCATAGGAGAAGGAAATGGCAACTCACTCCAGTATTCTTGCCTGGAAAATCCCACAGTTGGAGAATCCTGGTAGGCTACAGTCTATGGGGTTGCAGAGTCAGACATGACTGAGCAACTTCACTTCACTTCAAAGATAAAGAAGATGTGGTGTTATATATATATATATATATATATATATATATATATATATACCATGAAATATTGCTCAGTCATTAAAAGAGAATAAAAATAATGCCATTTGCAGCAACATGGATAGACCTAGAGATTGTCATACCGAGTGAAGTCAGTCAGACAAAGACAAATATGATAATACTTATAGGTGGAATTTTAAAAAAATGATACAAATGAACTTATTTACAAACCAGAAATAGAGTAATAGATGTAGAAAACAAACCTATGGCTACCAAGGGGAAAGGAGTGATAAACTGGAAGATTGGAATTAACATATACACACTACTATAAATAAAATAGATAACTAATAAGAACCTACTATATAGCTCCCTGGTGGCTCAGACAGTAAAGCGTCTGTCTACAATGCAGGAGACCTGGGTTTGATTCCTGAGTTGGGAAGATTCCCTGGAGGAGGAAATGGCAACCCACTCCAGTACTCTTGCCTAGAAAATCCCATGGACAGAGCAGCCTGGTGCAGGCTACTGTCCATGGGGTCCCAAAGAGTTGGACACGACTGAGTGACTGCACTTACTTATTGGGTCCCCTGGTGGCTCAGACGGTAAAGTGTCTGCCTGCAATGTGGGGGACTTGGGTTCGATTCCTGGGTTGGGAAGATCCCCTGGAGAAAGAAATGGCAATCCATTCCAGCACCTCACCTGGAAAATCCCATGGACAGAGGAGCCTGATAGGCTACAGTCCATGGGGTCGCAAAGAGTTGGACATGACTGAGCGACTTCACTTTCACTTTCATATAGCACAAAGAACCTTATTCAACACTATCTAATAACCTATGTTGGAAAAGAATCTTTAAAAAGTGGATATATGTATATGTATAACTAATTCGCTTTGCTGTACACCTGAAATTGACATAACTTTGTAAATCAACTATATTCCAATGATATTTTTAAATTTGTGGTTTCAAAGAATATTTGGTGGCCTGGGAGAAAGTAAGCGAGACAAAAAGCAGGATACAATTTTGTATGTAGAGTACAATTCCAATTTCTAAATGAATACTATACATTCATAGGAAAGAAGTTGTTAGTGTTGGTTCCTGTTCAGTTGTACAATTAAATTAATTTTCATTTTTTCTTCATGTTTTTGCAGTTTGCAATTTTTAATAATAATTTTACTCTCACCACTAAAAGTTATTTCTATAAATGTAGTTTTATAGACTCTAAGATATGTATTGCTGGCTGGAAAAATAAATACACAAAAGCAGATCTAAGAAGGAATGCTACCATTTAAATGGGATAGCAGGATTATGGTTGACTTCTTAGTTTCTCAATTTCCTTTCCAAGTCATTACACTTTTTTATAATCAGATCAGATCAGCCGCTCAGTCGTGCCTGACTCTTTGCGATCCCATGAATCCCAGCATGCCAGGCCTCCCTGTCCATCACCAACTCCCGGAGTTCACTCAGACTCACGTCCATCGAGTCAGTGATGCCATCCAGCCATCTCATCCTCTGTCGTCCCCTTCTCCTCCTGCCCCCAATCCCTCCCAGCATCAGAGTCTTTTCCAATCAGTCAACCCTTCACATGAGGTGGCCAAAGTACTGGAGTTTCAGCTTTAACATCATTCCTTCCAAAGAAATCCCAGGGCTGATCTCCTTCAGAATGGACTGGTTGGATCTCCTTGCAGTCCAAGGGACTCTCAAGAGTCTTCTCCAATACCACAGTTCAAAAGCATCAATTCTTCAGCACTCAGCCTTCTTCACAGTCCAACTCTCACATCCATACATGACCACTGGAAAAACCATAGCCTTGTCTAGACGAACCTTTGTTGGCAAAGTAATGTCTCTGCTTTTGAATATGCTATCTAGGTTGGTCATAACTTTCCTTCCAAGGAGTAAGCGTCTTTTAATTTCATGGCTGCAGTCACCATCTGCAGTGATTTTGGAGCCCAGAAAAATAAAGTCTGACACTATTTCCACTGTTTCCCCAACTATTTCCCATGAAGTGGTGGGACCAGATGCCATGATCTTCGTTTTCTGAATGTTGAGCTCTAAGCCAACTTTTTCACTCTCCACTTTCACTTTCATCCAGAGGCTTTTTAGTTCCTCTTCACTTTCTGCCATAAGGGTGGTGTCATCTGCATATCTGAGGTTATTGATATTTCTCCCAGCAATCTTGATCCCAGCTTGTGTTTCTTCCAGTCCAGCGTTTCTCATGATGTACTCTGCATAGAAGTTACAGAAACAGAGTGACAATATACAGCCTTGACGTACTCCTTTTCCTATTTGGAACCAGTCTGTTGTTCCATGTCCAGTTCTAACTGTTGCTTCTTGACCTGCATACAAATTTCTCAAGAGGCAGATCATGTGGTCTGCTCTTCCCATCTCTTTCAGAATTTTCCACAGTTTATTGTGATCCACACAGTCAAAGGCTTTGGCATAGTCAATAAAGCAGAAATAGATGTTTTCCTGGAACTCTCTTGCTTTTTTGATGATCCAGCGGATGTTGGCAATTTGGTCTCTGGTTCCTCTGCCTTTTCTAAAACCAGCTTGAACATCAGGAAGTTCACGGTTCACATATTGCTGAAGCCTGGCTTGGAGAATTTTGAGCATTACTTTACTAGTGTGTGAGATGAGTGCAATTGTGCAGTAGTTTGAGCATTGTTTGGCATTTCCTTTCTTTGGGATTGGAATGAAATACGAAAGTCTAAATAAAAATAACTATTGTATTGAAATTCTAATAAGGCACTCAATTAAAAATTAAAACAATAATAATTTAAATCTAATTGGTAAATAGAGTAAGCACCAAGGGAAATCACAGAATTCTTTCTCTACAATAGAAATATATAGATAATAAAGGCAGAACCACACTCCCCAAGCACAGTATCACATGAATGAGGGGACACTGCCAGATACTACAAGATACTTGGAGGCAGAGTGGAGAGGATTAGCCTGTACAAGCTGGGGGGCCAGCTTACCTAGGCTTACTTCTGACTCTACTGCCTACTGGTTGAGACATTTTTGTAAGTCACTAAGTTTTCTGAGTGCGAGGCTTCTCACCTGGAAGGTAGCAATGGTAACAATTGCTACTCAGATTTATTATAAAGAGTGAATGTTCATAAAACGTTTTTTTTTTTAACATGAAGCATATTTTTCAAATGCTAACTCCTACATAGTCACACAGTTGACATGTTCTTTTTTTTATTTTATTTTATTTTTTAACTTTACAATATGGTATTGGTTTTGCCAATATGTTCTTTATGCAGAAAAGCTCTCTGTCTTCCCACAGTTGGGTCCAAAACTCTCCACTATATCAATTCTGATTGCTAATTACGTAAAGACTAATTTCAAACTCTACGGTGACTTTAGAAGCCTAATTACTCCTGATCCACTATTTTAACAAACTTTCAAAAGTGAAGGTAAAGATGCAGAAAAGTATGATACATGTAGAGTTCAATTAAATTTCACAAGGTGAACACACCCATGTGACCACCATCCAGATCAGAAAATAGGTCACTACCAGTATCCAGGAGTCACCCTCATGCTCCCTCCAAGTCGACCCTCCACTTCCTCCCCAGAAGTAAGCATTATTCTGACATTTGATACCAGAGATTAGTTTCTCTTCGTTATAATGGAATCACTTTTGCCCAACTTCACGTTTCTGAGATTCATTGAAGTTATGTGTAGCAGTAGTATGCTCATTTCCATTGCTATATAGCATTCCACTATATGGATAATTACATATCCTCCCACAGGTGGACATCTGATTGTTTCTGACCAGATGAATAGTATTGGTATAAACATCCTTGCACCTGTCTTTTGATGAACCAATTCATTCAGTTATCATGGACATATACCAATGATCGTGATTGCTGGGTTCTAGAATATACTTGGAGAAGGCAATGGCACCCCACTCCAGTACTCTTGCCTGGAAAATCCCATGGACAGAGGAGCCTGGTAGGCTGCAGTCCATGGGGTCGCTAAGAGTTGGACACGACTGAACGACTTCACTTTCACTTTTCACTTTCATGCATTGGAGAAGGAAATGGCAACCCACTCCAGTGTTCTTGCCTGGAGAATCCCAGGGATGGGGGAGCCTGGTGGGCTGTCATCTCTGGGGTCACACAGAGTTGGACATGACTGAAGCGACTTAGCAGCAGAATATACTTAAACTCATCTTTATTTGATATACTCTCATGGTTTTCCAAAGTGGTCCCACTTCATTTTTTATTATCCCCTCCACATGATCCCTAACATTAGCATTCTACTTCCTGTTTCTATGAATTTGACTACTTTAGGTAACTAATATAAGTGGAATCATATAGCATTTGCCTTTTAGTGACTGGCTTATTTCGCTTAGCAGAATGTCCTCAGAATTCGTCGATGTGGTGATATATGTCAGAAATTCCTTCCTTTTTAAGGAGGCAAGACTGTACAATGGAGACAGTCTCTTCAACAGGTCGTGCTGGGAAAACTAGACAGTTACATGAAAAAGAATAAAAGTAGAATATTTCCTCACATCACACGTAAAAATAAACTCAAAATGGATCAAAGCCTAAATGTTAGACATGAAACCATAAAAATCCTAGAAAAGAATATAAGCAGTTCACTCTTTGCAAATCATAGAAGTATTTTGGGTTGGGTTTTTTTTTTTTGGGGGTAGGGCGGGGACTGTCTCCTAAGACAAAAGAAACAAAAGCAAAAATAAACAATACCAAATTAAGAAGCTTTTTCACAACTAAGGAAACCATCGACAAAATTTAAAAATAGCTCCACTGAATGGGAGAAAATATTTGCAAATAATATAACCTACAAGTCTTCCCTGGTGGCTCAGTGGTAAAGAATCCACCTGCCAATGCAGAAGATACAAGATATGTGGGTTCAATCCCTGCATTGGGAAAATCCCTTGGAGAAGGAAATGGCAACCCACCCTAGTATTCTTGCCTGGAAAATTCCATGAACAGAGAAATCTTTCGAGCTACAGTTCATAGGGTCGCAAAGTGTTAGACATGCCTGAGTGACTGAGCTATAAGGGGTTAATAGCCAAAATATATAAACATCTCATACAACTCAATATCAAAAATAAATAACTCAATTAAAAATGGGCAGAAGACCTGAACAGACATCTTCCCAAAGAATATATACAATCACAAGAAAAAATGCTCCATAGCACTAATCCTCAGAGGAGTGCAAATCAAAATGACAATGAGATAACACTTTACATCTGTCAGAATGGCTATCATCAAATATGTCTACAAATAACAAATATTGGGGGGCATATGGAAAAAAGAACCCTAGTACCTTGTTGATGAGATTGTAGATTGGTGAAACCAGTATGAGAAACAGTGTGGAAACTTTTCAAAAAACTAAAATAGAATTACCGTATGATCCAGCAATTCCACTCCTGAATAAATATCTGAAAAAAAAAAAAAAAACAACAGTAATTCAGAAGGATACACAAACCCCAGGGTTCACAGTAGCTTTATTGACAATAGCCAAGATATGCAAGAAACCCAAGTGCCTATCAACTTATGAATGGATAGAGAAGCTGTTATACATATAGAATAGAATATTACTTAACCATTAAAAAAAGAAATTCTACCATTTGCAACAATATGGATGGACCTAGAGGGTATTAAGCTCAGTGAAACAAGTCAGATAAAGACAAATACTCTGTTATCACTTATATGTGGAATCCCTGAATATTCATTGGAAGGACTAATGCTGAAACTGAAGCTCCAATACTGATGCAAAGAGCAGACTCATTGGAAAAGACCCTGATGCTGGGAGAGATTGAAAGCAGGAGGAGAAGGGAACAGAGGATGAAATGGTTAGATGACATCACTGACTCAATGGACATGTTTGAATAAACTCCAGGAGATGGTGAAGGACAGGGAAGCCTGGCATGCTGCAGTCCATAGGATCACAAAGAGTTGGACATGACTTAGTGACTGAACAACAACAACAAAAATAAAACAATGAATATAACAAAACAGAAACAGATTCACCGATACACAGAGAAATCTAGTGATTACCAGTAGGGAGAAGGAAGTGGGGAGGAGCAAAATAAGGGATAGGCAATTGAGAGATACAAACAAGCCTTTATTTTATAATAACTTTAAATGGAGTATAATCTATAAAAATCTTGAATTACTATAATGTATACCTGAAACTAATACAATATTGTAAATCAACTATACTATTTTAGAAAAACAGAATTTCTTTCCTTTTTAAGGCTGAATAAGATTCTATTAAATGTATATACCACATTTTCTTTATCCTTTCATCAGTCCAATGATGGACACTTCCACCTTTTCGCTATTATGAATGATGCTGCTATGAACATGGATGTACAGATACCTGTTTAAGTTCCTGCTTTCAATTCTCTGGAGTCTAGAAATAGATCTTCCAGATCATAAAGTAACTCTATGTTTAATTTTTTGAGGAACCACAATACTCTTGATAGCTTACAGTGAACGGTGTTAGATTCGTGATCTCTAAAGAAAATAATTTAGCTTCAGGACCAGAGATGAGGCTTCGGGCACTCAGAGCTTCATGTGGCAAAAGTTTTATTACAGTGAAAAAGGTCTGTCTGACCTAGACAGAAGAGGGCAGAGAGTGCCCCACTCACTAGTTTGGGTGGAGCTAAAAATCCCACTTTTTCAGTTGGTTACTGACAATAGAAAGGTCTTACCAGACTCACTCTCACATACATCTTAAGATAATAGTATTAGTCAGAAGGTTCTTGTTAAGAAGGAGAAACATGTCCTTGAGCAAGATTAGTTGTTTTGTTGTGTAATCATTAGCTCTGGGGTTAAATAAAGTTGGTCTTAGGATTTATTGTTGCCATAACAGCTCAGAGCTTAAGAAAAAAATGTCTTATGTGACTAAGACGAAGGAATGTAGGGAAAAAACGTTGCTCCTTTCTCCTCCTCGAGGGCCCCAGACCACTTTCTCCTCCTAGAGGGTCCCAGACTCCTCACCAACCGACCTAAGAATGAACTCTCACTCTTTTCCATTGCAGCTATACCATCCCATCTCATTTGAACAGTTTTCTATTCCAAATCAAAATCAGGTCCTTCATCTCAATGTCTTATCCCACTTTTGGTGACAGTCCAGCCTTTGTATGTTCCAGCCCTGGTTATCTATGTGATGAGACCGAGGTAGGGAACAAAGGTTGAATGTGGATGAAACCTAGTTCTATTTCTACTGCCACTAATTCACACAATTATTAAACAAGAAACAAGAACCCACACAGGTGTCCTGAAGTTTAACTAGAAATCACAGGAAGTTAGAGTGATAAAATAAGCAAATTTGAATACACCAGACTTCGCACATCAAACGCACATTTTTTAGCCTCAAAGGAATCATTCCAGCTGAGTAAGATCATACTGTTATTTCATAATATCTGTTTCATTCCTCTTTTTTTGTAATCATTCCAAAAATCTAAATTTAATTACTAAACACCAATTACTGAATAAGAACAAACAGATTAAAAGAACTGAGGACTTAGAGAAAAAGTAAGATTCTTTCCTTTGTGAGAAATCCAGCATAACAGCTATTGCTTTATCATTTTTCTGCACAGCATCTCTTCCTCCATTCCCCTATTCCCTTTCTGATCATCAGGATGTGGCAACCATAAGGTGTACAGTTCAGATTGTCTAAAAAGCCCACATAGTTGACTGACAGGCTCCAGCGGCTGCTCTTTGGGATCCACCATTGTATTTAAACCAAGACCATGCTTCCTCCAGGCTGTTTTCAGCCAATGACTGAGCATGATGGGGATCTAGAGCTGGGACAGTCCTACCTGGATGTAGTACTTTTCCAATGACAATCTTCTTGGGAATTCTCTATTTGCTTGGTGAAGACTCTCAGAACCATGCAGTGGCCTGAGGCTCTTCCTAATCGTCCATCCTTCCTTCTCTTCTTTCACAGACATTAGGCCTGTGTTACAGCCTAAAGGGTCTCCCCAACTACTTCTGCTTCCTTTCAGTTTATCTTTTATGGGTATTTCCCCCAATAAATCTCTTGGAAATCTAATCTCATCTTGGCATCTGCTTCTAAGAGAAGGAAGTGAGGCAAGGACAGAATCTGGGGGTTCCAATTATCACCTGTGGCCTCAGTGATTGGTCAAAGGGGTGAACCTTTGATTGGCCTGCATAGGACCAATCAGAATATTTTGCTGGGGATTAGTCAATTTCAAACATGTGGGAGCAGAGGATTCCCAGAAAGTAAGGCAATAAACTCACATTCCCCTGAGGCCATGGTTCCTGGCAGAGGAAACTGTGTCTACAGTTGCAAAGAATGAGGTCAATATTATAGAGTAAAAGAAAGGAGTGAAAGGTTTGGGAGTGGAGTGGTAGGACCTGAGGAGATGCAGATTCTGAAATCCAGAGACCAGCATCACCCATCATATTTGATCATGTGAGTCAGGTACGTTTCCTGTTTTAATTGGGTTTTGATCCCTTGTGACCTAAGAGTCCTAGTTATGTGATTCCCTTGGTTAGCATCTTTCCATGGCTTCCACTGATTTTAGGATAAAGCCCAAACTTGTTATACTACAACAGTTTATTTTAAAGTTTGCAAACCTAGTGAAAATTTGTCAGAATAATAAAATAGGCTGCATCTAAATTCATCAATTATTAGTACTCTGGTACATTGGTTTTATCTCTTTCTCTTTCTATATACATATAATTTTGAGTAAATAATTTGAGAACTGAATTAGTCAGAGACATCTTAATATTTCACCCCTAAATATCTTTAAAGGTATTTTCCTATATAACCATGATACAATTGTCACATTAAGAAAATTTAGCCTTGATACAGCATAGAATCTGAATTCAAATTATCCTAATTATCCCAATAATGTCATTTATAGTTACTGCCATTGGTAGTAGGTTTTTTTTTTTAAATCAAGATCTAATTAAGGGTTCAGTCAGTCAGTCACTCATTCGTGTCCTACTCTGCGACCCCATGGACTGCAGCATGCCAGGCCTCCCTGTCCATCACCGACTCCCAGAGTTTACTCAAACTCGTCTCCATTGAGTCAGTGATGCCATCCAACCATCTCATCCTCTGTCGTCCCCTTCTTTTCTCGCCTTCAATCTTTCCCAGCATCAGGTCTTTTCAAATGAGTCAACTCTTCGCATCAGGTGGCCAAAGTATTGGAGTTTCAGGTTCAACATCAGTCCTTATGTAATGCTTTTAGGTGTCATAGCTCTAATTCCCTTTGATTTAGAACATTTCCTTCATATTTTTCTGTCTTTCAACCCCTTGATATTTTTTTTTTTAAGAATCCAGGAAGATTGTTTGGCAGAATGCATCTTAAATTGGATTTTTCTGGTTGTCTGCTCATGATTAGATTCAGGTTAAACATTTTCAGGAGCAAACAGAGGTGATGTGATGCCCTCAACACATTTGTAGGGCTGTTCACAGGCTGGACCTCCCCACATATCTGATCTCATCACCTCCTACTCTCTCTGTGATTCTTTGAGTTTCAGCCAAACACACTTGTTCCTCCAGCCTGCTTGTTTTTTCCAGCTTTCACACACCGTACTGCTTATACCTGACACTCACTTCCCCTACTCTGCCCTTGGTTTGTCTGGGTCACTGGCATGTGCATTTCTGGTCTACCCTTAGATATTCATGAGGCCACTGGCATGTGCATTTCTGGTCTACCCTTAGATATTCATGAGGCCATCCTTGACCCTTTGGGGTGGGTCAGTTTACATGTGTACTTGAGTAATTATTTTTCTTTCTAGACCATTGGTCTTCAAAGTGTCGTCTTCAGACCCTTGGGGTTCACAAGATCAAAACTAGTTTCAAGGTAAAACTGTTTTTTATCTTTTTTACTGTATTGACATTTGCATTGATGGTACAAAAGAAATGGAGGTAAAACTACTGGTGCCTTAAGATGAATCATGGCTGGGACAACAACCTATAGCATTAACTGTTCTATTCTTCCTCCATTCATTCACAGGAAAAAAAAAATGCTAGTTTTACTTAAGAATGTTCTTGATTAAGCAATAAAAATGATTAATTTTATTAAATCATGTCCCTTGAGTACATATCTGTCTTATATTTTCCATGACAAAATGGGAACTATGCAAGCTCTTCTGATGAAATATGATGAAATACGATGGTCATCCCAAGAAAAAGCATTTGTGTGATTGGACTGTAAGCTGAGTTACATGCTATTTTCTATGGAACACCATTTTTACTTGAAAGAACAACAGGCAGTTAAACTATGCTTATTCAACCTGGGTATTTGGCAGACATTCTCTCAAAAATGAACAAAGTCCGTCATTTAAAGAAAAACAACTCATATTATGTATGGCCAATGGTAAAATTCAAGCATTCACACACAAGTTAGAATTTTGGAAAAATTGTATTTGTCACCACAAGCTCAACAGATTTCCAACACTTAAAGACTTTTCTGATGTGATCAGTGCTGCTACTAATAAACGTGATTTTTTATATATTGTGTAATGAAATATGTCAACATTTGAAAGAATGGTATAACTCAGTGAATCAATGTTTCTTAAACAATGCATGTTGTTACAAAATCATAATAAGATCCACTGAAAGTACAAACTAAACTAATGAATTTTAATATGCAAAGTTTATTTCATGTATTTATCATTGGTGTGATTTCAGATTTGATATTGTAGTAATCTTTAAGAAATTACCACTTATTGATTTTTGGTATAGTATTAAAGCAAAGAATAATTTCCACAATTATCTGAAAACACTTTTAAGATACTTCTTTCTTTTCCAATTACTTATCTGGGTGATGCCAGATATTCTATATATACCTCAACCAAAATAACATATCACATCAAATTAAAGAAAGAAGCAGAAGTGAGAATCCAGATTATAAAATATTACAAATTAAAGAGACTAACGAAATTATAAACAAATGCCACTCATTAAATTTTTTGTTTTGAAAAAATGTAGTTATCTTTTCATAGGTGTATATTATTTATGCTTACATATAATAGGTTCATTGTGCTATATTCAAATGAATTAATACTTTTCAAGTTTCCTAGTTTTAATCTCTAATACAATAGATACCAACAACTGTAACCCACATAATCAAAAGTCTTTTTCAGTCTTCAACTTTTAGAGTGTTACAGGGTCCTAAGATCAAAGCTGGAGAACTGCTGTTGTAAACTCTAAGCTTTGGCAGAGCATGCTACGTCTCTCTTGAGCACTGTTCTGCTCTACACCAGAGACATTTGAAAAATAGCTGCCAGTATTTGTTGAAAATATGATTGACTGAATGACTGTCTGAGTGAATTATTGACACTTGCAAGATATTAAAGACAGAGGGAAGAGTCTGATATTAAAAAAAAAAAAAACAGAAATAAAACAGGAAGAATTTTAGGTGAATGTTGATATTGTTCAATTGCTCAGTTGTGTCTGACCCTTTGCAACCCAATGAACCGAAGCATGCCAGATTTCCCTGTCCTTCACTATCTCCAAGAGTTTGCTCACACTCATGTTCATTCAGTTGATGATGCCATCCAACCATCTCATCCTCTGTCACCCCCCTTCTCCTCCTGCCCTCAATCTTTCCCAGTAGCAGGATCCTTTCCAATGAGTTCGCACTTCACATCAGGTGACCAAACTATTGGAGCTTCAACTGCAGCATCAATCCTTCCAATGAATTTTCAGGGTTGATTTCATTTATGATTGACTGGTATGATCTCTTTGCAGTCCAAGGGACTCTCAAGAGACTTCTCCAGCACCCCAGTTTGAAAGCATCAATTCTTGGTGCTTGGCCTTCTTTATGGCCCAACCCTCATGTTTGTACATGACTACTGGAAAAACCATAGCCTTGACTATGAGGACCTTTGTTGGCAAAGTGATGTCTTTGCTTTTTAATATGCTATCTAGGTTTGTCAAAGCTTTTCTTCCAAGGAGCACTGAAGTGTGTTAGTCACTCAGTAGTGTCCAACTCTTTGTGATCCCATGGACTATAGCCCACCAGGCTCCTCTGTCCTTGGAATTCTCCAAGCAAAAATACTGGAGTGAGTAGCCATTCCCTTCTCCAGGGAATTTTCCCAACCCAGGGATTGAACCTGGATCTCCTGCACTGACAGGTGGATTCCTTACTATCTGAGCCACCAGGAAAGCCCTAAGGAGCAAGTGTCTTCCAAGGAGCAAGTGTCTTTTAATTTCATGGCTGCAGTCTCACCATCCACAGTAATTTTGGAGCCCAAGAAAATTCTATCACTGTTTGCATTGTTTCCCCATCTATTTGCCATAAAGTAATGGGGCAGGATGCCATGATGTTAGCATTTTAAATGCTGAGTTTTAAGCCAGTTTTTTCACTCTTCTCTTTCACCTTCATCAAGAGGCTCTTTAGTTCCTCTTCATTTTCTGCCATTAGAGTGATATCATCTGCATATCTGAGGTTGTTGATATTTCTCCCAGCAATTTTGATTCCAGCTTGTGAGTCATCCAACCCAGCATTCTGCATGATGTGCTCTTCATATAAGTTAAATAAGCAGGGTGACAATATACAACCTTGATACGCTCCTATCCCAATTTTGAACCAGTCCATTGTTCCATGTCCAGTTCTAACTGTCACTTTTTGACCTGTACACAGGTTTCTCAGGAGACAGGCAAGGTGGTCTAGTTTTCCCATCTCTTTAAGAATTTTTCCACAGTTTTTTTGTGATCCACACAGTCAAAGGCTTTAGCCTAGTCAGGGAAGCAGAAGTAGATGTTTTTCTGGAATTCTCTTGCTTTTTCTATGATCCAATGGATGTTGGCAATTTGATTTATGGTTCCATTGCCTTTCTTAAACCCAGCTTGTATATCTGGAAGTTCTCAGTTCATATTGAAGCCTAGCTTGAAGGATTTTGAGCATTACTTTGCTAGCATGTGAAATGAGTGCAATTGTGTGGTAGTTTGAACATTCTCTGGCATTGCTCTTCTTTGGGAAGGGCAATGAAAACTGACCTTTTCCAGTCCTGTAGCCACTGCTGAGTTTCCCAAATTTGCTGGCATATTGAGTGAAGCACTTTAACAGCATCATCTTTCAGGATTTGAAATAGTTCAGCTGATATTCCATCAGCTCCACTGGCTTTGTTCGTAGTGATGCTTCCTAAGGCCCATTTGACTTTGCACTCCAGAATGTCTGGCTCTAGATGAGTGATCACACCATCCTGGTTATCTGGGTCATTAAGATCTTTTTTGTATATTTCTTCTGTGTTTTCTTGCCACCACTTCTTAATATCTTTTGCTTCCATTAGGTCCATACTGCTTCTGTCCTTTATTGTGCCCATCTTTGCATGAAATGTTCCCTTGATATCTCTAATTGCCTTGAAAATATCTCGAGTCTTTTCCATTCTATTGTTTTCCTCTATTTCTTTGCATTGCTCACTTAAGAAGACTTTCTTACCTTTTCTTGCTATTCTCTGGAACTCTGCATTCAGATGGGTGTGAGGAAACTAGTGCATGAATGAAAACAGGCTTTGGACCTAACCCCGAGTTCAAATCCTGGCTCCAACTTTTATTAGCTAAATACCATTCTGAGCATCAGCTTGTTAGCTGTGTACTAGTGCAACTTCCTGCCTCTGTGCCTGTTTCTTTACCTGTAAAATGAGAATAATGACAGCACCTATCCCATACATTCATGTTGAAAGTAAAGTGCTTGACTTGTATTGCCTAATATGCAGTCACTGGCCACATGTGACCACTGAGCACTTGGTATGTGGCTAGTGCAAGTGAAAAAATAAGTTTTAAATTTTATTTCATTTTAATTGGTTGAAATTAAAATGTTTAAATTGAAGTAGTTGGTCAAAATGAATGGGAATAAAAAAAGAAATAATTTTTGCTACTAGTTCAAGTATTAAACTCCTTTTAAGTAAATTTAGATCAACTTGAGTTTGTGATTCTAATTTTCCAGTTTATTTTTTATGAAATCTAAATACTGATCAAATATTTGCAGTGAAAAGTTAGGTCCAAATTTAGATGTGTTATAGGTATAAAATGCATTGTGGATTTCCAAGACAATACCAAAAAATGAAGTATATTAGTAAGTTTTTATACTGATTATACACACATAATTTAAAAATTTATTAAGATAAATCTCACCATTTTTTATTTTTTGATGTGGCAATTAGAAATTTAAGATACATATATGGATTACATTCTATTTCCATTGTACAGTGGCTCTGTACACAGTAAGCATTGTACACAACATTAGTGGTCACTTTTTATTATTATCTATACTATAAAGATAACATTTACCTTATAAAATCATATAAAGATAAAATTCAAGTATTCTGTAAGGCTCTTACCCCAGTGTTAAGCACATGATAAGGGCTCAGTAAATGGTACCCATCAGTAAGGAAAGAGGGAATTCTGTGTTCTTGGATAACAGAACTGAAAGGCTGTGTGGGGAGTGCATATTGTAGAAAGTTTTGAAAATCTGGCTGAAAAGCTGAGGCTTAATTCTCTATACAACCAGGAGCCACTGAAGCACATGATCCAAGATGTGTTTTAGAAAGATAATTCTGACAATAAGTGTCCTCAGAGGGGGTGATGTGAGATTTAGAAACAGTTCTAAACCATTCAGAGCTACATCTGCAGAGTTGGTTGGGTAATCAAGCTGGGAAATGCTGTCTGGGGTCACAAACCAAGTCTCAGTTTGAGTGATGAGTCTGGTTTCTTGCGAAGCTCATAATCAAGCTTTGTAGCAATTCTGAAAGAGATTTCACAGGCATTTTTGAAAAGTGATAGACCGCATCATCAGTATAAGCAGCTCTCCTTCCACTGTGACTATTCCAAAATGTGTACATTTTTTGTGTTTACACATCAAGCAAATAAATGGTACCATCACATTTTAGTGTATTTTTGTACTCCAGATGAAAGGCTCTTATAAAAACTTATCCTGGTCTCAAGCACCCTAACCAGTCCTTCAAGTTCCCCTTTTATATAAATAAACCCATCCTTCCCTAGGAAACACTTAGATACTGACTGAAACTAACTAAATCCATATACTTTAACCAGTACTGCCCTTATATCCAGATGAAAGACGCCCATCTCCTAGGCCCCATAGCTTTGAGGGTTCTGAGATGGCCCCTTTCCTGCTACACTGTTGTCCTTTATTAGTTATCTAAGGGTGCGGTGGCTCAGACAGTAAAGCGTCTGTCTACAATGCAGGAGACCTGGGTTGGATCCCTGGGTCAGGAAGATCCCCTGGAGAAGGAAATGACAATCCACTCCAGTACTATTGCCTGGAAAATCCCATGGACAGAGGAGCCTGGTAGGCTACAGTCCGTGGGGTCGCCAAGAGTCGGACATGACTGAGTGACTTCACTTTCACTAAGGGTGCATAAAAAATCACAAAGCTTAGTGAGTTAAAATGACAATCATCATTTACATCTATCATGGTTTCTGCAGGTTGTGAATTAAGAAGTAGCTTAGCTAGGAAAGGGGCTTCTCTGGTGGCTCAGATGATAAAGAATCAGCCTGCAATGCAGGAGACCTGGGTTCAATCCCTGGGTTGGGAAAATCCCCTGGAGGAGGGCATGGCAACCCACTCCAGTATTCTTGCCTGGAAAAACCCCATGGACAGAGGAGTCTGGCAGGTTACAGTCCATGAGGTTGCAAAGAATCAGACCCTATTGAGCAACTAAGCCCAAGCACTCTTAGCTAGATGAGTCTGGTTCAGGGTCTCTCATGGGAAGTTGTAGTCAGAAGTCAGCTGGGCCTGTAGTCATTTGAAGGCTCGACTTTGGAGGATATATTGATGCTTTCAAGGGGTTCACTTACAGAACTGGGAATTTGATTTTGGCTGCTGTCAGAAGACTTTGGGTCCTCTCCGCATGGGAAGCTCCCTCACAAGACGGTGGCTAGGTTCTGAAGCCAAACATACAAATGGACAATCGCTACATCATACATGACAATAAAACCCTGAACCACAATGTGCCCCATCAGTGAAGCCAACAACAACTTCCATATCAATAAGCCCCAAATGGCCAGGACTTGATCTATTACTGATAGCTTCTCTGATTTTTGCTTCCATTTCCAACTTAAAACTAACTAAAGAAAGCAAAATCTGCCCTCCCTAACCAATCACACCAGAGAAGGCAATGGCAACCCACTCCAGTACTCTTGCCTGGAAAAGCCCATGGACACAGGAGCCTGGTAGGCTGCAGTCCATGGGGTCGAGAAGAGTTGGACACGACTGAGTGACTTCACTTTCACTTTTCACTTTCATGCCTTGGAGAAAGAAATGACAACCCACTCCAGTGTTCTTGCCTAGAGAATCCCAGGGTTGGGGGAGCCTGGTGGGCTGCCATCTATGTGTCTGGGTTGCACAGAGTCGGACACGACTGAAGCGACTTAGCAGCAGCAACCAATCACACAAAATGGCCTACTTCCATTCTGCCAGCCTGCAGCTTCCCCAGGCCACACACTTCTAATTAGGCACACCTGAGGCTTTCTATTTACCTAGAGCTATGCCCCTAGTCTGCTGCTTTTGGATCTCTGCAAAAAGACATGATGGTGGCTGACTCCCTTACTACACAAACTCTGAATTAAATAGCTTTTTCTTGTTCTAACGTGGGTGGTATTTGCTTATTTACACAATTTCAGAAATTCTGAAAGTTTGTGTGTTTGTGTATGTGTGTTTGAGAAAGAGAGAGCATGAAGTGACCAGAAGCTGTGTCCTTTTCATGACCCAGCTTTGGAAGTCACAAATTATCACTTCCACCATACCCCCTTGGTGCAGGTAGTCACAATCCCTCACCTAAGGGGAACAAAGATCACCTGTCTTGGTAGAGAGATGTGCCAATAACAATGAAAGAAGAGCATCCTAGATGGGGTAAATATGTGGGTTTGGTCATTTTTGAAAAATACAATCAGTTCCCTACCCTCTGGACAAGGAGTCTGTGGGGCTAGGAGACATGCTTGCATAAAACCTGCTCCCCAACTTCTAAGCCTGCAATGAATATGTTAGCCACTATCTAAATGTGTTTTTTTCTATTTAAATCAATTAAAATTAAATAAAATCTAGAGTCCATTTCCTCAGTCTCACTAACCACATTTTGAGTACTTAATAGCCACAAATGGCTAGTGGCTATCATACTGGACAGCCCAAATAGAGAATGTTTCCATCACTGCCTTGGATAGCACTGATCTAGGTCAAGTTCAGAGACCTCAAAAATCCATGTAGATCATATTTTGATATTAGCGGTTCAGGGCCTGGATGGGTGACCAAAAATGATGGTTGGCAGGCTTTGTAGATAGAGCTTAAATATCCAGGCTGCAATATCAGCAAGCTTGCTGCTATGTCCTGAATTGCATCCCCTCAGATTCATATGTTAAAACCCTAACCCCTGACGTGACTGCAATTGAAGAAGGGCCGAAGAAGGAGGTAGTACACATTAAGTGAGGCCATAAGAGTAGGACCTTAATCCAGCAGGGCTGATGTCCTTAGAAGAGGAAGAGACGAGAGAGCTCCCTCGCTCCACGTGCCACAGGGAAAATGCCACTTGAGGATGCAATAAGATGGTAGAATGTGCAAGACAAGAAGGAAACTCACCAAGAACCAAATTAGCTGGCACCTTGATCCCGGACTTCCAACCTCCAGAACTGTGACAAAATTAATTTCTGTTACTGAATCCACCCAGCCTGTGGTATTTTTTTATGGCAGCCTAAGTAGATTCACACACTTGTGCACAAGGTCCCTCACAGAACAGTCTAGAACAAGGGATGGAAGGAAGAGGGAAGGAGAGACACAGGTTGGTGGCTTACTCTCCACCACCATCTCACTTCAGCATGGAACCTCAAGAAACTCAAAAAATAAAACTCAAAATTGGCCTCCCAAGATTTTATAAAGACATATATGGCAATGCAGAAAGATACAATTTATTTAACAGTTTGTTCATTTGATTCATACCTTCTAAATATTTTGATATACAGTATGTAGGTAGGCCTCCATGTGTGCTCTTTATAGGAACCCATGGGGCTTCTCTGGTACCTCAGCTGGTAAAGAATCCACCTGTAATGCAGGAGACTCTGGTTCAATTCCTGAGTTGGGAAGAGTCCCTGGAGAAGGGATAAGCTACCCACTCCAGTGTTCTTGGGCTCCCCTGGTAGCTCAGATGGTAAATAATCTGCCTGCAATGCAGGAGACCTGGGTTTGATCCCTGTGTTGGGAAGATCCGCTGGAGAAGGGAAAGGCTACCCACTCCAATGTTCTTGCCTGGAGAATTCCATGGACAGAGGAGCCTGGCAGGCTACAGTCCATGGGGTCACAAAGAGTCAGACACGATTGAGTAACTAAGCACAGTACAGCACAGGAACCCACAAATGTTGGAGATGCATAAGACTTTAGTTTACATGGTTTCTTAGTCTGAGGAATAGGAAAATATATGTGTGTGCTATGTTGCATTATCACTGTAATGAAAACACTGGATTCCAAAAAGAAGGATGATAGACATCAGGCCCAATGTAGTTGCACAAACTGGGTAGAGAAACTTGCTCTGCCTCAGTGCATATTTCATAGAGCCGGTTTCAAGACTAAGAATCAAATGGAGATATCAACTGCATTATGGTCTAAGGAATCTGCTGAGTTACCTGAAAAAAAAAAAAAAAGACTGCATGGAATAGGCTTTGAAATAGAGTTATGCAGGAGTCACTGTTGCTGCCCTCTTCCTGGGCTGCAGCACCCATCTCTCAGTCACTGAGGGTGACTTTTCTTTCAAGTGACACTTTGAACAGCCAACCTTTATCCACTGAAATATACCTTGAAACATTCTATTTTTCCACCTGGTATTTTTTCATAATTTTATTTATTTATTTTTGGCTGTGCTGCGTGGTTCTTCACTTCTGAGCAGGCTTTTCTCTAGCTGCGGCAAGTGAGGACTGCTCTCTAGTTGCAATGCTCACACTCCTCATTGTGGTGGCTTCTCTTGTTGCAGAGTACAGGCTCTAGAGTGTGCAGGCTTCAGTAGTTGTGGTTTGCGGGCTCTAGGACACAGGCTCAGTAGTCGTGACATACAAGTTTAGTTTCTCCACGGCATGTGGGATCTTCCTGGGCCAGGGATCAAACCTGTGTCTTCTGCATTGGCAGGCAGATTCTTTACCACTGAGCCCCCAGGGAAGCCTCTGCCTGGTATATATTCAAACAAAAATGCTTGTCAGCAGCTTGCACACAAAGAAAGTCTTCCGTTTTCCCATATAAATATTTTGGGCTGTCTGATGAAAGGTCTGTTTTTCCAGATCAGCGAGTTCTGTAGCTGATGAATGTTTCCAAAACCATATGGCTGCTGATGGTGAGAACCCAAATTCCTGACTACAGAGAAAGTGGCCTCCTGCATCCGAGACTCTGGGTTGAAGGGCAAGGTTTGTCCTTGACCAGAGCAGCTGAGAGCCTTTCTATATCCCAGGGAAAAAATGCTTCTGGTGCTCCTTCCTTATTCAGTTACTTGTGTCTACATTCCCCTGACTTTGAAGGCCTTCGTGTGGCATTATCACAATGTGAGTCAACATTGCAGAAGTTACCCAGACTTCTAGACCTGGTGGAAGGCTTAACAAGTGTGTAGGCCAACTCCACCCCAAACTCTTCTCCAAATATGCAGAAAGACTGGACCCTACACATATTTTTTAATTAAAAATAGATATGTGTTGGGCAGTGAGGAAAAAAAGACCAGGAAAGATGGTGTGAAAGAAAGCTAGACTTACTACTTGCCTGGAAGGGAGATCCACACTATTGCACTCAGGTGTAAGATAAGCAGGTTTCTCTAAGCAGAAATTGAAAGAACTTATATAACAAAAAGAATTTGGCAAAGAGGCAGAATGTAAATTCTTTCTTTTTGTGTCTCTGATACAGGGAAGTCTGGTTTCAAACAAGTTTGGGATTAGTTGCCTAAGTTTCCCATGGGCTTGAGTCATTCAGCGGAAGGCTTAAGCTGAGAATTCTCATCAAAGTTTCTCTTTAATACACATTCAAATAAGAAAGAGTAATTGCCAGGAGTCAGAAGAAAAGAAGGAGACTTTAGATAGTGAAGAATATGAAAGTTGAAGCTATGCAGCCCACAAGATGTGAGCCTTATTAAATACACTTGACAGGAGAGGGTTTTAATGCCTGTCAGGAAGCAACTTGCTGTACCAGGACCCAGGAGAAAGGAGCAGTGACCCCACAAGAGACTAAGCCAGGCTTGCCTGTGAGTCTCTAGAAGTCTTGGGTGGAGGTGAAGGTCGACAGTAGGTGGCCTGCCCCAGGGTCAGGGGCACCAAATACAACAGTCCTGGGAGCCCTGGGGCATGCTGGGGTATGCTGCCCTAAGTCCTTTTGAAGGAGGTCACCATCATCCCTACCATACTTTGGCCTTAGGCCAAACTAGAGAGAGAGAACACAGCCCCAACCTTCAACAGAAAATTGAATTAAAGATTTACTGAGCATGACCCTGTACTATACAGGGAGAAGTTTTATACAGTCAGCAAAAATAAGACCTGGAGCTGACTGTGGCTCAGATCATGAACGCTTGATTGCAAAATTCAGACTTAAATTGAAGAAGGTAGGGAAAACCACTAGACCATTCAGTTCAGTTCAGTCACTGAGTCATGTCCAACTCTTTGCAACCCCGTGAATTGCAGCATGCCAGGCCTCCCTGTCCATCACCAACTCTCGGAGTTCACTCAAACTCATGTCCATCGAGTTGGTGATGCCATCCAGCCATCTCATCCTCTGTCGTCCCCTTCTCCTCCTGCCCCCAATCTCTCCCAGCAAAAGAGTCTTTTCCAATGAGTCAACTCTTCACATGAGGTGGCCAAAGTATTGGAGTTTCAGCTTTAGCATCAGTCCTTCCAAAGAACACCCAGGACTGATCTCCTTTAGGATGGACTGGTTGGATCTCCTTGCAGTCCAATGAACTCTCAAGAGTCTTCTCCAATACCACAGTTCAAAAGCATCAATTCTTCGGTGCTCAGCTTTCTTCACAGTCCAACTTTCACATCCATACATGACGACCGAAAAAGCCATAACCTTGACTAGATGGAGCTTTGTCAGCAAAGTAATGTCTCTGCTTTTGAATATGCTATCTAGGTTGGTCATAACTTTCCTTCTAAGGAGTAAGTGTCTTTTAATTTCATGGCTGCAGTCACCATCTGCAGTGATTTGGAGCCTAAAAAAAATAAAGTCTGATACTGTTTCCACTGTTTCCCCATCTATTTCCCATGAAGTGATGGGACCAGATGCCATGATCTTAGTTTCCTGAATGTTGAGCTTTAAGGCAACTTTTTCACTCTGCACTTTCACTTTCATCAAGAGGGTTTTTAGTTCCCCTTCACTTTCTGCCATAAGGGTGATGTCATCTGCATATCTGAGGTTACTGATATTTCTCCCGGCAATCTTGACTCCAGCTTGTGCTTCTTCTAGCCCAGCATTACTCATGATGTACTCTGCATAGAAGTTAAATAAGCAGGGTGCCAATATACAGCCTTGACGTACTCCTTTTCCTATTTGGAACCAGTCTGTTGTTCCATGTCCAGTTCTAACTGTTGCTTCCTGACCTGCATACAGGTTTCTCAAGAGGCAGGTCAGGTGGTCTGGTATTCCCATCTCTTTCAGAATTTTCCACAGTTTATTGTGATCCACACAGTCAAAAGCTTTGACCATTCAGGTATGACCTAAATAAAATTCCTTACGAGCATACAGTGGAAATGACAAATAGATTCAAAAGATTAAATCTTATAGACAGAGTGCCTGAAAAACTATGGACAGAAGTTGGTAACATGGTACAGGAGGCCTTGATCAAAACCATCCCCAGAAAAAGAAATGCAAAAAGTCAAAATGGTTATCCATGGAGGCCTTACAAATAGCTGAGAAAAGAAAAGAAGTGAATGGCAAAGGAGAAAAGGAAAGATATTTCCATTTGAACACAGAGTTCCAAAGAATATCAAGGAGAGACAGGATAGCCTTCCTAAGTGATCAATGCAAAGAAAGAGAGGAAAATAATAGAATGGGAAAGACTAGAGATCTCGTCAAGAAAATTAGAGATATCAAGGGAACATTTCATGGAAAGATGGGTACCATAAAGGACAGAGCGGTATGGAACTAATGGAAGTGAAAGATATTAAGAAGAGGTGGCAAGAAAATACAGAACTATACAAAAAAGATCTTCATGACCCAGATAATCACGATGGTGTGATCACTCACCTAGAGCCAGACATCCTGGAATGTGAAGTCAAGTGGACCTTAGAAAGCATCACTACAAAAAAGCTAGTGGAGGTGATGGAATTCCAGTTGAGCTATTTCAAATCCTGAAAGATGATGCTGTGAAAGTGCTGCACTCAATATGCCAGCAAATTTGGAAAACTCAGCAGTGGCCACAGGACTGGAAAAGGTCAGTTTTCATTCCAATCCCAAAGAAAGGCAATGCCAAAGAATGCTCAAACTACCACACAGTTGCACTCATCTCACACGCTAGTAAAGTAATGCTCCAAATTCTCCAAGCCAGGCTTCAGCAATACGTGAACCTTGAACTTCCAGATGTTCAAGCTGGATTTAAAAAAGGCAGAGGAACCAGAGATCAAATTGCCAACATCCACTGGATCATGGAAAAAGCAAGAGAGTTCGAGAAAAACATCTATTTCTGCTTTATTGACTATGCCAAAGCCTTTGACTGTGTGGATTACAATAAACTGGAAAATTCTGAAAGACATGGGAATACCAGATCACCTCATCTGCCTCTTGAGAAACCTGTATGCAGGTCAGGAAGCAACAGTTAGAACTGGACATGGAACAACAGACTATAGGAAAAGGAGTACGTCAAGGCTGTATATTGGCACCCTGCTTATTTAACTTCTATGCAGAGTACATCATGAGAAACACTAGGCTGGAAGAAGCACAAGCTGGAATCAAGATTGCCAGGAGAAATATCAATAACCTCAGATATGCAGATGACACCACCCTTATGGCAGAAAGTGAAGAGGAACTAAAAAGCCTCTTGATGAAAGTGAAAGAGGAGAGTGAAAAAGTTGGCTTAAGGCTCAACATTCAGAAAACTAAGATCATGGTATCTGGTCCCATCACTTTATGGGAAATAGATGGGGAAACAGTAGAAACAGTATCATACTTTATTTTGGGGGGACTCCAAAATCACTGCAGATGGTGACTGCAGCCATGAAATTAAAAGACGCTTACTCCTTGGAAGGAAAGTTATGACCAACCTAAATAGCATTTTCAAAAGCAGAGACATTACTTTGCTGACAAAGCTCCATCTAGTCAAAGCTATGGTTTTTCCAGTCATCATGTACGAATGTGAGAGTTGGGCTGTGAAGAAAGCTGAGTGCCAAAGAATTGATTCTTTTGAACTGTGGTGTTTGAGAAGACTCTTGAGAGTTCATTGGACTGCAAGGAGATGCAACCAGTCCATTTTAAAGGAGATCAGTCCTGGGTGTTCTTTGGAAGGACTGATGCTAAAGCTGAAACTCCAATACTTTGGCCACCTCATGTGAAGAGTTGACTCATTGGAAAAGACTCTTTTGCTGGGAGGGATTGGGAGCAAGAGGAAAGGGGACGACAGAGGATGAGATGGCTGGATGGCATCACCAACTTGATGGACATGAGTTTGAGTGAACTCTGATAGTGGTGATGGACAGGGAGGCCTTGCGTGCTGCGATTCATGGGGTCGCATAGAGTCGGACGTGACTGAGCGACTGAACTGAACTGAACGGAAGCATCACTACGAACAAAGCCAGTGGAGCTGATGGAATACCAGCTGAATGATTTCAAATCCTAAAACATGACGCTGATAAAGTGTTGCACTCAATATGCCAGCAAATTTGGTAAACTCAGCGGTGGCCATAGAACTGGAAAAGATCAGTTTTCATTCCAATCCCAAAGAAAGGCAATGCCAAACAATGTTCCCACTACCACACAATTTCGCTCATCTCATAGCTAGCAAAAAATTGCTCAAAATTCTCCAAGCCAGGCTTTAACAGTACATTAACTGAGAACATCCAGATGTTTCAGATGAATTTAGAAAAGGTGGAGGAACCAGAGATTAAATTATCAATATCCATGGGATCATAGAAAAAGCAAGAGAGTTTCAGGAAAATATCTACTTCTGCTTCATTGACTATGCTAAAACTTTTGACGGGGTGGATCACAAAAAAACTGTAGAACATCTTAAAGAGATGGGTATACCAGACCATCTTACCTTCCTCCTGAGAAATCTGTATGCAGGTCAAGAAGCAACAGTTATAACCAAACATGTAACAATAGACTGGTTCCAAATTGGGAAAGGAGTACATCAAGGCTGTGTGTTGTCAGTATGCTTATGTAACTTATATGCAGAGTACATCTTGCAAAATATTGGGCTCGATGAATCACAAGCTGGAATCAGTATTGCTGGGAGAAATATCAATAACCTCACATATGCAGATGACACCACCCTTATGGCAGGGAGTGAAGATGAACCAAAGACACTCTTGATGAAACTGAAAGAAGGGAGTGAAAAAGCTGGTTTAAAACTCAACAGTCAAAAAACTAAGATTATGGTATCTGGTCCCATCACTTCATGGCAAATAGATGGGGAAATAAAGGAAATAGTAACAGACTTCTTTTTTTTTTTTTTGGGGGTTCCAAAATCACTGCAAATGGTGACTGCAGCCATGAAATTAAAAGACACTTGCAAGAAAAACTATGACCAACCTAGACAGCATATTAAAAAACAGAAACATTGCTTTGCAAACAAAGGTTTATATAGTCAAAGCTATGTTTTTTCCAATAATCAAGTATGGATATGAGAGTTGGACCATAAGAACGGCTGAGTGCCAAAGAATTGATGCTTATGAACTGTAGCATTGGAGAAGATTCTTAAGAGTCCTTTGGAGTGCAAGATTGAAAAAGTAGTCCTAAAGGAAACCAGTCCTGAATATTCATTGGAAGGACTGAGGCTGAAGCTGACACTCCAATACTTTGGTCACCTGATGCAAGGAGTTGACTTATTAGAAAAGACCCTGATGTTGGGAAAGATTGAAGGCAGGAAGAGAAGGGGATGACAGAGGATAATATGGTTGGATGGTATCACTGACTCAATGGACATGAGTTTGATTGAGCAAGCTCTGCGAGTTGGTGATGGACAAAGAATCCTGGCATGCTATAGCCCATGGGGTTTCAAAAAGTCAGACACAACTGAGCAACTGAACTGAACTGATCAGAATGCAGAGTCAGAGATAGGCAACCAGAACAATTCCTTGCACAATGCCAGGGTTCATAAAACCTTGCCCCATCTGTAGTCTGGGATTGAAAAGTTGCATCTGGTAGCAAGCTTTCTGCCCCAGGTTTGGGTTGGAATACCACTAGGGAAGGGTAGGACCTTAAGACCAAGAAATGTTGTTCAGGACCTACCTGGTGTATTTTGTGGGTTGAGCAGATTTGGGCCAGCCACAAATCCATCCCCATGGATCTCAAACAAGGCTTCTCCAGGATTCCCAAGGAAGGTGAGCTCTCCGAAGTCTGAGCCTGGTCAGCTATAGTCCACGGGGTCACAAAGCATCGGACACAACTAAGCAGCTAAGCACAGCACAAAACTGCAATAAAAACCTTTTATTTATTAAAAAAAAAAAAAAGCAGTAAGTACTCTGTTTAATGGCTCTCAGGGATGAGGCAGTAGGGAAGGAGGATTTTTAAAAAAGGGCTTCACTGTGAGAAACCCTCTACAGTGTATATATTTTATTAATCATCATCATGTGCCAGGCTCTTTATCACTTGTTATCTTGAACCTTCCCAACAACCACATTCTATAACAGCCATTTTATCTATTTTCAGAAAGCTAGTCAAAGTTGCACTCTTATTGCATGCCTGAAATTTCACCACCTGAGATTCATTCTTAAAAGTCTTAATAGCTTTTCCATCTCTATGTGCACACACAGCTCCATACTAGTCTAGAACACTGGGAAATGTAGTACAGTGGAAAGAATTCAAAAAAGGCAGCCCTATGATTGTAGAGCAATCCCAGGGCAAGGGCAAATGTTGACTGTGGAGAGATGGAACAAGGGGCTGTGAGGGAGGAGATTCTGGTGGGAAATGCCTGTGGAGGAAAGCCAGGCAGCCATGGAAAGGTGACACTGCTGAGTTGCTCATAGCGGGTGGAGCCATCACCATAGCCTCTCTTTCCCCACATGCCAGCATCAGCAGCTGAACAGTAGAGAGGCTGGCCCATCAAGCACCTGATGCACTGAACTACAAAGTAGGACCCCACCAGGGATGCACCTTTAAGTGCCTGACACAGGTATCTATAGATTAGTACCCCAGCCAGGGGGGCCCCCCTAGGTACCTGATGCACTAAAACACAGAGAAGGACCCCAGAAAAGGGAGCCCTCTAAGTGCCTGAAAGGGCAGACGGAGCTATGGAGAAAGACTAGCCAAAGAGGCCTTCTGATCACCAGCCACCAGAGGCTCAAAAAAAAAGAAAAAAAAATAGTGATACGTCCATAACTCCTGTGGCTGAGGCAGCCCATGTCTCGGCACACTTGGTGTCACCAGAGTCCCCACAACCCAAGCAGCTGTGCCACCTTCACACTCAACACTCACTGGGGCAGAGCTGCCACAGGCAAATAAAAAATCTTGCATCTATGCACGTGGAGTTCCTTTGGTCGTGTCCAACTCTTTGCGACCCTGTGGACTGTGGCCTGCCAGACTTCTGTCAGGGGGTTCTCCAGGCAAGACTACTGGAGTGTATTGGCCAATTCTGGTTGACATACCATTCTAGAGCATTATATCCTGCTGCCTTAGCTGCCAACACACCTGAGTACCTGGTCCTGCCAGAATCCCTGCAAGCCAAGCAGCTGCACTACCTCTGCACCTGTCCCTCTCTGGGGCAGACTCAAGTCCTCCAGGGCAGCCTCAGGAGCAAACCCCAGTGGATGATCCACAGGCAGAGGTGGAAATACAACCACAATTGAAACCCAGGGGCAGTGTGGCTAACGAAGAAGACCCAAAACCTTCCCACCAGCTGTACAATCTGCCAATTAAATCCACATGACTAACTAGGCACTCTGTTTACAGAATACATAAAAAGGCTTTGAGAGCTCCCACAAAAGAAAACACTCTATTTCTGATAGCTGTGAACTTTGGAGGCAAAAACACACAGGAGTAGGACCAGATTAGAATTTGAGCTGCCCCTACAGCAGGTCCAGAGAACAGCACAGTGTTGGAGGGCATCCTAGGTAGGAGAGCTGGACTGTGACTCCCAGCAAGGGAAATGACCCTGACAGCAGTGACTCAAGTAAAGCATTTATTATTTTTTGACTTGTTCTGTAGTTTCTTTTGGATTATTTTCCTTTTTTTTTTTTCCTTTTGTCCACCCCCCCTCCTCTGTTTAGTTATTGATTTTATTGGTATCATGAAATCTAATTAAGCTTTTGAGTTTTGTTTTGTTTTTTAATCACATTTTTCAATGTTGTTATAAACCTCTGCCTCTACATTGGTCTTTTATAGTTCTGAGGAGTCTTCTTTCTTTCTTTCTTCTTTTTCTTTTCCTTTTTAAAATTCTTTCCTCTTCCTATTTTTTTTTTTTTCTCTTTTTAATTTTAATTTTTTAAATCTATTATTATTTTTTTCTACACTTATCCCTTTGTTTGCTTTTCCTACTGTTTTTTCCCCTTGCAGTTAACATTTACTGTATATAAATCTTCTTTATCTACCTCTATTTAACTTTGTATGTCTATTCTTTCTTTCCTTTCCTCTCAACATATTTGTTAGTTTTGTTTTCATTGCTTTATTCCCTACTTGGCACCTTGCTTTAGTTTTGCTTTCCAGTCTGTGCTTTAGTTAGTTTTGTTCTTAACTGGTAGATATAATTTTTGATTTCCTTTGTTTGCCAGGTCGATCTATTGTACTTTATTTATGTTGGACTGCTTTGATTTTTTTTATGGGTGTAAATGTATATTCCATTATTTTAATCATTTTCTGCTGATTTTGTAACTGCCATTTGTCTGGCATTCATCTTTCATTGCTCATTTTGGGTATTTGTTTGTAATCTTACTTAATGCAATAACAAACCACTTGTGGAATCTTCATTTCTGACCAGAGATCAAACCCTGAGCCTTTGGAGTGGGGGCACTGACTCCAAGACCCTAGACTACCAGAGAACTAACCCTCTGGAGTATCAGATAGCGAGAACTCCTGCAAAGGAAACCACTTGAATACAAGACCCAGCATCACCCAACTACCAGTAGTATCCTATGAAGGACACCTCATCCAAACAACAAACAAAAAGAAAAATACAAACCCAGTCATCAGCAGGCAGGATTACCACCTCACTCAGCCTCAGCCATCAGAGGAAAAACAAACAAACAAAAAAAAGTGGCACAAATCTCACCCTATACAAAGCTTACACAGAACACTGCACCAACCATAGTGGGGCAGAAACCAAAAGGAAGGAAGAAAGAATTCAACCTTGAAGCCTGGGGAAAGGAGACCTCAAACACAGTAAGTTTAAATAAAAATAATGAAAAGGAAGAGAAATAATGCACAAATGAAGGAACAAACTAGAAACACAGAAGTCCAAATAAATGAAGAGGATATAGGCAAACTACCTGAAAAAGAATTCAGAATAATGATAGTAAAGATGATCAAAAACCTTGAAAAAAGAATGGAGAAAATGTAAGAATCAATTAACAAAGACCTAGAAGAATTAAAGAATAAACATACAAAGACAAACAACACAATTACTGAAATGAAAAATACTCCAGAAGGAATGAATAGCAGAATATCTGAAGCAGAAAAAAGAATCAGTGAACTGGAAGATTAAATTGTGGAAATAACTTCTGAAAAGCAGAATAAAGTAAAAAGAATGGGAAGAACTGAGGAGAGTCTCAGCGACTTCAGGGATGATATCAAATGCACCAATATTCGAATTATAGGAGTCCCAGAAGAAGAAGAGAAAAAAAAAGGATATTAGAAAAATTTTGAAGAGATTATAATTGAAAACTTCCCCAGTATGAAAAGAAAATATACAATCAAGTCCAAGAGACACAAAGAATCCCATACATGATAAACCCAAGGAGAAACACACCAAAACACATACTAATCAAACTAGCAAAGACTAATCACAAAACAAGATTATTAAAAGCAGCAAGGGAGAAGCAACAAGTAACATACAAGGGAAAACCCACACATTTAACAGCTAATCTTTCAGCAGAAACTCTGCAGGCCAGAAGGGAATGGCAGGATATATTTAAAGTATTGAAAGGGAAAAATCTACAACCAAGATTACTGTACCTGGCAAGGACCTCATTCAACATTGATGGAGAAATAAAGAGCTTTTCAGACAAGCAAAAGTTAAGAGAATTCAGTACCACCAAACCAGCTTTACAATAAATGTTAAACGGATTTATATAGTGAAGAAATACAAGAGAAGAAAAAAGATCTACAAAATCAACATCAAACAATTAACAAAATGGCAATAGAAGCATATATATCAATAATTACTTTAAATATAAATGGATTAAATGCTCCAATCAAAAGACACAGTATATATATGTATCCATCCTGGCTAAATGGATACATATATATACTGTCTACAAGAAACCCACTTCAGACCTAAAGACACATATAGACTGAAACTGAGAGGATGGAAAAATATATTCCATGCAAATGGGAAGCAAAAGAAAGCTATAGTAGCAATCCTCATATCAGACCAAAAAAAGACCTTGAAATAAAGATTACAAGAGATAAGGAAGGACACTAAATAATGATAAGGGGTCAATCCAAGAGGAAGACATAACAATTGTAAATATCTATGCACCCAACCCCATGAAATCACGTGTACAACACTCTGCTTTGTAACTGCACTTGTATTATCACTTTTTTCTGTTACCACCCATTTCATGTTAGCTGCATTGTTAGTCAGCATATAATTAAATTAACCACGAATCATTTTAGTGGCATGTGAAGTGGTAACTAGTCCATTTTCTGGTCTTTTGACAAATTTGCATCATTGGCTAATTAGTTGATATTTAAAATTCTTTGACAATTCTCTGTGGTTTTATGCTTGATTTCTTTCCGAGTATTTGTAAAAGAACAGTTCTGTATATGTTTTCCTTGCTGTTGGAGTTCTCTGACGATGTGTCTGCTTTCGTCACTGGTTTTGATTTCCTGTCTCATCCTCTTGTCTGCTTAGTCGTCGTCAATCCAGACCCCAGCCTCCCACCCCTCCCCCGCCCCCGAGGCTGTAGTTTACCCATCCATCTCCCCTCCCCCATCCTCCCTCTTGCTCTGGTCATAGCAGTGCTGTGGTTCACAGCGTGTGTCCCCTTAGTCGGGTTTGTGCTTTGTCTTCATGTTTCATTAAATGGTGTTTTTCCCCCATAGCAGTAAGTTTGAATTAGTGTATCACTATGCAGTTACAGGAGAAGGCAATGGCAACCCACTCCAGTACTCTTGCCTGGAAAATCCCATGGACGGAGGAGCCTGGTAGGCTGCAGTCCATGGGGTGGCACAGAGTCAGACACGACTAAAGTGACTTAGCAGTAGCAGCAGCATGCACCCAACATAGGAGAAGCTCAATACATAGGACAAACACCAACAGCTATAAAAAGAGAAATTGACAGTAACACAATAACAATAGGATTCTTTAACACCCCACTCACACCAATGGACAGATCATCAAAACAGAAAATTAATAAAGAAACACAAGTCTTACATGATACATTAGATGAGATGGATCTCTTGATATCTTCAGGACATTCCATCCAAACGTAGAAGAATACACACCTTCTTCTCAAGTGCACATGGAACATTCTCCAGGATAGACCACATCTTGGGTCACAAATCAAACCTCAGTAAATTTAAGAAAATTGAAATTGCATCAAGCATCTTCTCCAATCACAACACTATGAGACTAGATATCAATTAAAAGAAAAAAACTGTAAGAAACACAAACACATGGAAATTAAACAACATGTTTCTAAATAACAAACAGATTACTGAAGAAATCAAAAGGGAAATCAAAACACTTCTAGAAACCAATGACAATAAAAACAGGGCAACTCAAAACCTATGGGATGCAGCAAAAGGAGTTCTAAGGGAAATTTATAGCAATACAGTCTTACCTCAAGAAACAAGAAAAACATTGAATAGATAGTCTAACTTTACATCTAAAGCAACCAGATAAAGAAGAACAACAGCAACCAAAAAAAAAAACCACCTAGTAGAAGGAAAGAAATCATAAACTAGTAGAAGGAAAGAAATAATAAATATCTGAGCAGAAATAAATGAAAAAGAAATGAAAGAAACAATAGTAAAGATTAATAAAACTAAAAGCTGGTTCTTTAGAAGATAAACAAAATTGACAAAACTTTATCCAGACTCATCAAGAAAAAAAGAGAAGAATCAAATCAGAAAAATTAGAAATGAAAAAGGAGAGGTTACAGCAGATAATGCAGAAATACAAAGGATTATGAGACTATTATGAACAATTATATGGCAATAAAATGGAACACCTGGAAGAAATGGACAGGTTCTTAGCAAAGCTCAATCTTCCAAGACTGAACCAGGAAGAAATAGAAATTATGAACAACCCAATTACATGCACTGAAATTGAAGCTGTGATAAAAAAAAAAATTTCCCAAAAAACAAAAGCCCAGGACCAGATGGCATCACAGGAGATTTCTATTAAACATTTAGAGAAGAGCTAATACCTATACTTCTGAAATTATTTCAAAACATTGCAGAGGAAGGAACACTTCCAAACTCATTCTATGAGGCCACCATCACCATGATGCCAAAACAAGACAAAGACAACGCAAAAAAGAAAACCATAGGTCAATATCACTGATGAACATAGATGCAGAAATCCTCAAGAAAATTTTAGCAAACAGAATTCAGCAACACATCAAAAAGCTCATACACCATGATCAAGTTGGGTTTATTTCAGGAATGCAAGGATTCTTCAATATACTCAAATCAATCAATATGATACACCATATTAACAAATTGAAAGATAAAAATCATATGATCTTCTCCATAGATGCACAAAAAGCCTTTGATAAAATTCAACACTCACTTATTATTAAAACTCTTCAAAATATGGGCATAGAGGGAACCTACTTCACCATAGTAAAGGCCATATATGATAAGCCTACAGCAAACATTATTCTCAATGGTGAAAAACTGAAAGCATTCTCCCTAAGATCAGGAACAAAACAAGGGTGTCTGCTTTCACCACTATTATTCAAAATAGTTCTGAAAGTCCTAGCTACAGCAATCAGAGGGAAAAAAAAAAAAAAAACACAAGTAAAAGGAATCCAGTTTGAAAAAGAAGAAGTAAAGATCTCACTGTTTACAGGTGACCTGATACTGTACATAGAAAAGCCTAAAGAAACCATCAGAGCTAGAGCTAACCAGTGACTTTAGCAAAGTCACAGGATACAAAATCAATACACAGAAATCACTTACATCTTTATATACTAACAATGAAAAATCAGAGAGAGAAATTAAGGAATCAATCCCATTCACTGTTGCAACAAAAAGAATAAATATCTAGGAATAAACATACCTAAGGATACAAAAGAACTGTACACAGAAAATTATAAGACACTGATGAAAGAAATCAAAGATGACATAAACAGATGGAGAGATATTCCATGTTCCTGGGTAGGAAGAATCAATATTGTGAAAATGACTGTACTAGCAAATGCAATCTACAGATTCAATGCAATCCTTATCAAATTATCAATGGCATTTTTTCACAGAACTACAACAAAAAATTTCACAATTCATATGAAAACACAAAAGATCCTGAATAGCCAAAGCAGTCTTGAGAAAGAATGGAGCTGGAGAAACCAAGCTTCCTGACTTCAGATTATGCTATAAAACTACAATCATCGAGGCAGTATGATACTGGACAAAAACAGAAATACAGACCAATGGAACGAGATAGAAAGCCCAGAAATAAACCCACGCACCTATGGGTACCTTATTTTTGACAAAGGAGGTAAGAATATATAATGGGGCAAAGACAGCCTCTTCAATAAATGGTGCTGGGAAAACTGGACAGATACGTGTGAAAGAATGAAATTAGAATACTTCCTAACACCATACACAAAGATAAACTCAAAATGGATTAAAGACCTAAATGTAAGACCAGAAACTATAAAACTCTTAGAGGAAAACTTAGCCACAACACTCGATGACACAAATCGAAGCAAGATCCTCTATGACCCACCTCCTAGAGTAATGGAGATAAAAACAAAAACAAACAAGTGGGACCTGATTAAACTTAAAAACTTTTGCACAGCAAAGGCAACTATAAGGAAGGTGAAAAGACAACCCTCAGAATGGAAGAAAATAATAGCAAAGGAAACAACTGACAAAGGGTTAATTTCCAAAATATACAAGCAGCTCATACAACTCAATACCAGAAAAACAAACAACCCAATCAAAGAGTGGGAAAAAGACTTAAACAGACATTTCTCCAAAGAAGACATACAGATGGCTAACAAACACATGAAAAGATGCTCAACATTGCTCATTTTTAGAGAAATGCAAATCAAAGCTACAATGAGATGTCACCTCACACCAGTCAGAATGGCCATCATCAAAAAGTCTACAAACAATAAATGCTGGAGGGGGTGTGGAGAAAAGGGAATGCTCTTGCAATATTGGTGGGAATGTAAATTGATACAGCCACTATAGAAGACAGTATGGAGATTCCTTTAAAAGCTAGGAATAAGATCACCATATGACCCAGCAATCTCAGTCCTAGGCATAAACCTTGAGGAAACCAAAACTGAAAGAGACACATGTATCCCATTGTTCACTGAAGCACTATTAGCACTAACAATAGCTAAAACATGGAAGAAACCTAGATGTTCATAGACAGATGAATGGTTAAAGAAGTGTGGTACATATACACAATGGAATATTACTCAGCCATTAAAAGGAATGCCTTTGAGTCAGTTCTAATGAGGTGGATGAACCTAGAGCCTATTATACAGAGTAAGTCAGAAAGAGAAAGAAAAATATCGTATTCTAACACATATATACAGAATCTAGAAAAATGATACTGAAGAATTTATTTGTAGGACAGGAATGGAGAAACAAACATAGAGAATAAACTTATGGACATGGAGAAAGGGGAGGAGAGGGTAAGATATATATAGAGAGTAAAACGGAAACTTACATTACCATATGTAAAATAGATAGCCAATGGGAATTTGCTGTATGTCTCAGGAAACTCAAACAGGAGCTCTGTATCAATCTAGAGGGGTGGGATGGGAAGGGAAATGGGAGGGAGGTTCAAAAGTGAGGGGATATATGTATACCTGTGGCTGATTCATGTTGAGGTTTGACAGAAAACACCAAAATTCTGTAAAGCAATTATCCTTCAATTAAAAAATAAATAATTTTTTAAAAAAGGCAAGCCTACAACCTGTGTTCTGTTCTGCTCACCATGCCCATGATATGATGCTTTGCTCAAGCTACATACCTACTCTGGTGTTCCGCACACAGTAGATGGTCAGTAAATGATAGTGTCTAATTTTCATTATTATTACACATTCCTGACCAAGGACTCAGCATCTCCAAATATCATGGCCCTTACCAACACAAAAGCCACTAGAACCCTGCTGTGTTACATGGTGAAGTGTGCAGGCACCGGGAGTACCTTCACCAGGAGTCCCATCTTACTCAACACAAATCTGGAACACTGGGAGCCAAGGTGTTGAAATATTTTTTCACAACTCCCTTTTTATTCTAAGGTCTGCTCACGTGAGAAGTTTTGCTTTCTTACCCTTTTTCCTTTTCCTCTGCTCCTGGCCCGGGGCACCTACTTCAATCTCCATGGTTGCTATGCTGACAAATCTCATTGCTCAAGGCTTTAATTGTTCAGAGTGGAACAGAAGAAGACAGATACATATTGCCAATATTGATGACTTCTCACAGCCTAACTTTGATTCTGTATTATACTTAAAGTTCCTCTCTCCACCAGAAGAAAGTCTTGACAGAGAAAGTGATGCCCCATACAAATAGTCTACTATCAAACTGTCATAATTTTAGAAAGAGTCTGGGCTGACTTCAATAATTAGGATACAACTCTGCTGTACACATTGACGGTATAAAGGGGCCCCAGTAAGCATAAATTTGATGTAAAATGAAGCTTTGGTAATGACACATAATAATTTGCCTTCTTAAAATTTAGAATGGAGTGTGATTTGAAAGACCCAGGCAGAATTATTCAAAAACTATTGCTTAAAATTAGTTGAAAAGTCCTCCTCAGGGATGCTAACACCTGCTTGACTTAGATTCTTATAATACTGTTTCTCTTATTGAAAAGAACCATTAGAAGGAAAAGTTGATCCAAAGCTCCCTGCTTTGCATTCTGCTGTGCTTCTAACTATCCAAGACCCTGATCATGCCTAGGGCAAGTGAAGGCAATCAGACCACCACAACCAAGGGCATCATGGGCTTCCCACTTCACTGGAGACCATGGAATCAACTAGCATGACCAAAGTGCTTCTCCAAAGCTCTTCTCAAAGAAGTTTTAAAGAAAAAGGGAGAGAAGCCAGGGATAAAGCTGGGACCTGAGATGGAAGGAAAAATTAAAACCATAATTAGGTGGCAGGCAGATGTAGAGGCTGGAAGAATAAAGTGTTTCAAAGCTCTCCTTTAAAATGGGAGGGTGGTATGGGCCACTTCAGATAGGTGAATTGCATCAGCTGAGAGACGGCAGTCTCACTGAGCTCTAATTGATTCGTGTGGAATGTAGTCACTGTGGCTCCTTTTAGCAATAAAATTGTAAGATAGTTTCCCTACTCTCTGCTATTTAGACATGGTTTTAAAATGATTACCTAATGATATGTTCACTTGAAATGAAGATGCATGATATTGCATATTGTGTGCACACATGAGACATGAGTTCATTTATCCAATGATCACAAACACATTTTCAGACAACTTTTAAGAAAAGGTTCAAGTGTTTCTCCTTAAAATGCTAAAATTATCCACCTAGATGTTTCACAGTCACCTCCAACTCAGCTTCCCCAAGAATGCATCATTCTTCTCTCTAAGTCCTTCTTCCACAACACCTATGTCAGCTGCTGGCTCCACTGTGCCAGTACCACCTTGGCTACAACATGGAGACTTTTTGTCTTGTCTCTTACCCTCCACACTCACAGGTTACCAGGTCCCGATAAATTAACCTCCCCAGTTTTGGGGCACCTAAGAAGGAGTAAGGGAAGCTCACAGGTTAGAGCACTTTGCTTACCTGGACCATGCCTGCCGTCTTGCCCTCCATCATCCACTAAACCATTGTCCCTGATGTAGAAATTCTTTCTTTTTTCTCATTTTAATTTTATTTTAGAATAGTTTATTTGCAATGTTGTGTTAGCTTTAGGTGCACAGCAAAGTGATTCCGTTTTATATATATATATATATATATATATATATATATATATTCAGACACACACGCACATATATTCATTCTTTTTAAGATTCTTTTCTCATATAGGTTATCAAGGAATATTAAGTAGAACTCCCTGTGCTATACAGTAAGTCCTTGTTGCTTATCTATTTTATATAGTTGTGTGTGTGTGTGTGTGTGTGTCTCCCAAGCTCCTGCTTTGTTCTTCCCATCCCATCTTTCCCCATTGGTAAATGAACTTATTTACAAAACAGCAACAGATTTATAGATAATAAAAGCAGAAACAATCTTTCTGAAACACCAATCACTTCCTTGTTCAAAACCATTCATACTCAACAACAAAAAAAAAACATTTGTTCACACTCTTTTGGAGATCTTTGCCCACCTGCCATGTGATCTCCCTCCTGGACCATCACCAGGATAACTTCTACTCATTCTTTTAGACACTGAAAGCACATCTTTGCTCCCCACCCTTTTGCCAGGCTCTACCAGATAGCCACACTATTTCATTCCCTTTGTGTGTGCTGCAGGACTCACTGCCTTGACTGTAACTGTGCCTGCCTCCATAACTAGGCTGAGGACTCCCTGAGAACAGAAGTATATTTTATCCCTGTCACCTAAGAGAACTCCTGGCCCATACCAGCTACTTGTGTTTCTCAGTCATGTCCAACTCTTTGTGACCCCATGGACTGTAGCCTGCCACAGCATTACATAAAGAATGGGACTCTTCTGAATGGGGGACCCTGTGCAACTGCCAACCTTAGTCATCTGTGCTGTTTACTATATAGCTCAGTTAAACAACAAAGCATCTGTTAGCAATAAATATGCCTGGACATGTCCCCCAACTCTGATTCTCATGTCCATGGGATTCTCCAGACAAGAATACTGGAGGGACTTGCCATGCCCACCTCCAGGGGACCTTCCCGACCCAGGGATTGAACCCAGGTCTCCCTCATTGCAGGTGGATCCTTTACCAAAAAAATTTAACTAATTTATTATTTCTCTGGGCCCAGAAATGTCATTGATCTAAAGCAGAACACAGTCACTACCCAGCCACCTAAATCTGTTCAGTAAAGCAAAGCAGCAGTGGGCTGAGATGCAAGCCCAGTGCCCCAGACAGATGCCAGGGTCTTTGTTGGACACTGGTATCTACTTATGGTAGATACTGAGTTGGGTCAAGTTGATGCTAACAAACTGTTTGACAGAGAGCCATTCTGACAGCTATTTCTCTTTCCCAGTGCACATTGCATGTAGCAGATGCTACTTTAAGGTAATTATTTTACACAAAATGTAATCAATTTTCCTGTGTGCTTTCTCTCCAGCAAATGATTCTGCATAAAGCAAACTAATGTTTTGGCTTGGCTAAGAGGCTTTTTCTTAGATGGGAAAAGAAGTGCTCCAGAAACCTTGCCAAAAATTCCCAAATATCACTCAGTTTTCAAATATTGCCCTACACTGATCAATTTCCATTGACTTCTACATACATAGTTGACTCAGTTCCTTTGCAAATCACTCCAGCCTTTAGACCTCATTTTCTCTATCTGCAAAATAAGAGGAATGGATTAGATGAGTCTTAATATTTCTTTCTTTGGATGGAATGACGCTAAAGCTGAAACTCCAGTACTTTGGCCACCTCATGCAAAGAGTTGACTCACTGGAAAAGACTCTGATGCTGGAAGGGATTGGGGGCAGGAGGAGAAGGGGACAACAGAGGATGAGATGGCTGGATGGCATCACCGACTTGATGGACATGAGTTTGGGAGGACTCCGGGAGTTGGTGATGGACAGGGAGGCCTGGCGTGCTGCGATTCATGGGGTTGCAAAGAGTCAGACATGACTGAGCGACTGAGCTGAACTGAACTGAACTGAATATTTCTTTCCAGTTCTTAAATTGGACTATTTCAAGAACCTTATTTATTGTTTCATGTTCCATTTGATCTCATGTTTTAAGTCAACTGATGGTACAGAAATTTAACAGTAATATACATAAATTAGGGGGTTATTCTTCATATAAAAATAATTTGTTCTTGTGTAAGATTTAACTTTAAATAATAAATTTCCTTCAGTTCAGTTCAGTTCAGTCATTCAGTCATGTCTGATTCTTTGTGACCCCATGGACTGCAGCACGCCAGGCCTCCCTGTCCATCACCAACTCCACGAGTTTACTCAAACTTGTGTCCATTGAGTAGGTGATACCATCCAACCATCTCATCCTCTGTCATCCTCTTCTCCTCCCGCCTTTAATCTTTCCCAGCAATGGCACCCCACTCCAGTACTCTTGCCTGGAAAATCCCATAGACAGAGGAGCCTGGTAGGCTGCAGTCCATGGGGTCGCTAAGAGTTGGACACAACTGAGCGACTTCCCTTTCACTTTTCACTTTCATGCATTGGAGAATGAAATGGCAACCCACTCCAGTGTTCTTGCCTGGAGAATCCCAGGGACTGGGGAGCCTGGTGGGCTGCCATCTATGGGGTCGCACAGAGTCGGACTTGACGAAGTGACTTAGCAGCAGCATCAGGACTGATGAACCTTGATTACAAATTCTTGACCTGTATGTCACCTTATTATACAAATCAACAGTTATCTGCAGGACTGACTACATAACCTATGGGAACCAATTAAAATGAAAATGCTGGGCCTTTGTTTAAAAATTAGCCAGAATTTCAAGATGGCAATAGTAGAGCATTACCTAAAGAATGGGACTCATCTGAATGGGGGACCCGGTGCAAACTGCCAACCTTAGTCATCTGTGCTGTTTAGTATATACCTCAGTTAAACAACAAAGCATCTGTTAGCAATAAATATGCCTGAACATGTCCCCCCAACTCCGATTCTCAAGTAAATCCAACAAAAGGAAATAAAGATGCACAGAAGGAAATATCACTAGGCTATTGGTTACAGTCTAAGTTCCCTTGTGCCCATTCAATGAAAGAGCATCAGGCTGGAATCTGACATGAGTGCCGTGTCTAACTTGACCACTGGCTTACTGATTTTTCACTGGACTTTCTGAGCACTCAGTCCACCCCTCTGTAAAATGAAGAACTTCATTTTTGGCACTAGGACTCTGTGAATTTTTGTTTTTGATCCAGGCTTTGTTTCCATGTCAATGTAACTTTTTTGAACTTGCTATTAAAGTGTAACATATATAAAAAAGTGTACATACATATCATAAGTGAACAGCTCAGTGAATTTTGCAAGCTGAATACATTTATATAACCAGCTCCCACATCAAAAAGAAGAACATCCCACCTCATGCTCCATTCTGGCCACTGTCTCCATATAAGTCAGGATAGTGGTTACCCTGGTGAGAGTGTCACAGGAATAACCACTATCCTCACTTTTAATACCATATGTTAGGTTTGCCTGTTTTTTAGCTTTAAACAAAATAGAATCATGCAGTATATATGCATGTGACTTCTTTAACTTGGTATTGTGTTTTGAAATTCATCCACATGGTTAAATAGTAGATCATTCATTCTCATTGGGTTAGTGTTCTGTTGTGTAAATATACCACATTTAAATTACCATTCTATGGGTATTTAGGTTACATTTTTGGCTGCTCATGTAATTTTATAATTTACTAAAAATATCCACCATTTCTAATACTTAATAATTTTAGTAAGATTAAAAATATTTACTTTTTTGATTTCATGTAAGTTAGAATGTCCCTGGACTCTTTCTTCAGTCCCACAGGTGAACAGTGAGCAGAGGAGAATTTTTTTCTAGCTCAACTTCTACCTGATATTTCACAATCACAGGTGAGGATTTCTAGTCTATAGAAGAAGCAATTGTCATTGTTTATTAACATCTGACCAAACTCTTTTAAATGACAGAAAAGGCTTTTGAGTATATCAAGAGGAAAGCCTTTCAGGCTTCAGGAAGTCTGTTGATTGAACAGGCCATACTCACTCAGGGGATGCTGGGTGATGGGAACAAGTCACACCTGCCAGGAGCCACAGGAAGCTTAGAGTTCTAGACAAGATGCAAGGGATGGTGATGGTAGTTGGGGTAGGAGTAGGGAGAGTGCTCCAGGCAAGCGGTCTCCAGAGACAAAAGAAAAAATAGACAAAATTCGGCAATCCAGGCAAGTGTTGTATGGCTGGGCAGTTCAGTAGAAGGTAACACACAGTTCCTCTTCAGAAGGAACTCAGCAACAGAAGATGTGAAAGCAGGCCATCCTTTCACAATCTGGGCAGAGGTTGAGCTCAAGAAGATCTGAGAGGCACTACTGACTGTGGGCATAACTCCACTGGAAGAACTGAGAAAAGCAAAAATGAAAAAAAGACTCAATGGACAAGTGTCTATAGCTCCAGGCAGGTTACCTAAGCAAAGGCTCAGGTAGCCTCCTGGGACCTTACCACCAGAAATAGGACAGAGTAGAATCAGCAGTAAGGTTGAAAAGTGCTGTCATTACTAATTCAATGAACTGTTTGGCCAAAAATTCATTCAAGTCTCTTGTAACAGGGTCCGTAAGATGTTATAGAAAACTCAAATGAAATTTTTGGCCAACCCAATATTATGGGGTCCTGGCTCAATGTGCCAAGCACTGCACCAATTGATGGTGGTAAACAAAACATACATGGTGATCACATCAGGATGCTTTTGTCTGCAAGTAACAGAACACCCGAATAAAAGTGACTTAAACAATAGCGGGTGACTGGTAATCTCGCATACCAAGTCTTGAGGTAGGCTGTCCTAAACTTTCCTAAGTCACTTACTAATATCTGGACTCAGGATGAACCTCTTTAGTTTACCTCATGGCTACAAGGAGTCTGCAGCAGGCCTACAAATCACACCCTCACATAATAATATTGAAAGTAAGAAAGAATAAAGTAACTTGTATGCCTTCTTTTATCTGAAAGAAAAATCCTTTCCAAAACTTCTTAGTTGAATTCCTCTTGTATCACCTTGACCAGAACTAGATCAAGTGACTACAATTAAACTAGTCACTGGGAGGAGGGATGGGATGATCACAATTGTCTAGAACAATCAAGATGCAAGCTGTGGGGATTGATATACTGTGTCTCAAAATGTGAACAAATTCAGGGCCTTGTCAGCAAGGAAGAAGGGAGGATAACTGTGGGGTATAAAACCCAAAATACTGTTACCACCTCCCAAACTCCTGAAAATAAAAAAAGTTTCTTTTACTGCCTTGGGGCCAGGATGGGTCCCAAAGTTGGAGGATCTCTTTTGTTTAACAGTCTTAGTAAGCATCTCCTCTGGGCAAGCAAATGTGGGATCTCCAACTGTGAGCTCTGGAAAGCTTCAGCCATCAGACCACTTACTTCTTCAAGCTCTACGTAAACTCCTTTCCCACAAGGCCAGCCCATGTTTCATTCAGCCCACTCTCTCCAATGGTGGCACCAATGGGGATGCTAGGGAAACAGCATTTGCTTCCTGTGCTCTCAGAAGTTCAGTATGTCCTAAATCTAGGTCCTTACCACTTACAACTTTATTTCATCCCTCCATGAATCTATTTCTGACTTACACAACCTCCTAGGAGAGTAAATTCTATAAGTTTTATACTTGCCAGGTAAGCTAATAAATACTTTTTTTACAACACATCAATACTACTTCCTTTAAGCTTCTAAAAGTTACCTCGTCTCTTCATTAGTTATTTATTAGAGGTTAGCCTCCAAACCTATCACAGATTGCTTGTTCTTTAGAGATATCCTTGAAGAGGAAATAACCAGAATAATGCACTGAGCAATTACTATGTGCTATGGTTTTTCCAGTGATCATGTATGGATGTGAGAGTTGGACTGTGAAGAAAGCTGAGCACTGAAAAATTAATGCTTTTGAACTATGGTGTTGGAGAAGACTCTTGAGAGTCCCTTGGACTACAAGGAGATCCAACCAGTCCATTCTAAAGGAGATCAGTCCTGGGTGTTCTTTGGAAGGAATGATGCTGAAGCTGAAACTCCCGATACTTTGGCCACCTCATGTGAAGAGTTGACTCACTGGAAAAGACTCTGATGCTGGGAGGGATTGGGGGGTAGGAGGAGAAGGGGACGACAGAGGATGAGATGGCTGGATGGCATCACCAACTTGATGGACATGAGTTTGGGTAAATTCTAGGAGTTGATGATGGACAGGGAGGCCTGGCATGCTGCGATTCATGGGGTGACAAAGAGTCGGACACGACTGAGTGACTGAACTGAACTGAACTGATGTGCTATTCTAAGTACCTTTATATTAATTAATCCTCAAGAAATCCTATGATAGAGGAATGTTTATGCACTTTTTTTGAAGAAGAGATATGGAGCTATTAATTAACTTGCCTAAAATCACATAGCTAATAAAAGGAGGAACAGAAATTCAAACTCAAGCTGCCTGAACAAGAGCTTACATATTCAACCATTCATTATACACCCTCTCAAAGGGACAAAGCTTTCCCCACCCTGAAAGGCTCCCAGGACTTTTCATCTTATAGCTTGTAGGCCCTTCAGAGGACCTGCTGGGGTTAAACAAAATCACGCAATTAATAGACAAAGCCAGACCAAGCCAAGAATTACACCTTGATCCTCTCCCCCTTGTCAGTTGCTAGTCTGTCCTCTCACACCACAGGGGTGTCTGTCATGCTACTCAGTGAAAACTTTACATTCAAATTCTCATGGGCAGATTGTCTCTAGATCATAAAGAGGTCAATTTGGGCAAAGTGGTGATTGGAGAACAGCTGTAGAAAGTGCATTCCCTTTGTGACGTGGTTTTCAGAATAGCTTTTCTATAAGTCGAGGACAGACATAACTGTCTCTCCCACAACATTTTAACATTGAATCACCACCCAATGGCGTGTACTGCATTTTTATTTTCTTGAATTAATGTCTTATAGCCAAAATACAATTTTAACTTCTTTGAGATTTTGGACTGCACCTTAATCATGGATCTAACCATGCCTCACCTGAATGAAAAATTCTTCCCTTGATGAAATATTCTGATTTGTGTATGAGACCCATTTCTCCAATATGACTAACAGTTTTCTGGCATTTGTGGCATTTTCTTTAACATGTAATTCAATTCTGAATATTCCAAGGACTTGGAGACAACATTGAGGTGCCCATGTCAAGAACTGAGAGATCAGAGGAAAACCGATCTTGTGGCTTGTGTTTATTTTGTTTTGCTTTGTCCTCTTCCTGTGGACTCATCAGAGGAGAACAAAGCAGCCCTCTGACCCAGCCCCTTCTCTCACCAAACCACTGTATTTCCAAGAAGTCTGCATTTTACCACAGGACCACCACCTGCACCTCTACTGTGAAAGAACGCAAACACGTCTTACTGAAGAGAATGAAGCTGGGTTATCCCAGAGGGGAATGGACAGAGTCTGGAGCTGTGAATTGGGTAAAATGTGAGGAAGGGTGGCAGAAGGAGCTTCCCTGAGAGCTTGGGGGATTTCTGAAAATGGTAGACAAACCCAATATCTCATACTGAGGTATGTCCTAGGGTCCAGGACACTTGGGCACAACAGATACTTCAATCTGTGAGAAGATTCCTGTGTTGGAATATCTCACAGAAGAGCAAGAAACAGCCAAGAGATGACTTCACTCACATCTGGTGTCTTGGTGGCTGGTCCAGTTGGGATTGTCAACTGGAACACCTATATACATTGGCCCCTCCAGCATGGTAGTCTCAGTGTAGATGATCTTTTTACATGACAGCTCAGAGCACTCAGAGAGTCTTCTGCAAAAGAATCCTTCTCAAAAGCTGCAAGACTTTTTCTGACCTAGTCCCCAAAGTCCCAGAAGATCACTTCTGTTGCATTCTTTGGCTAAGCAAGTAGCTGAGGTCAGCCAGTCTGCCTCTTTGTAGAAGAAATAGCAAGGAATATTGGTGTAGGCATATTTAATCTATTATTGTCTCTTTGACTAACATGAAGTAGACAATGATTTCCATGATGTTGATGCAATAATCTATAGCATAGGAGGAGATGAGAACTGACAACATGGTTATTTCCCAACAGGTAAACATGAAATCTTGCTCAGATGGGTGCCTCTAAATGATGATGTTCTGAGTGATCATGTATCCTTGAGGGTGAATAAAGGGCACTGGAGTAGACAGGTTCAAATCCCAGTAATTCCATTGATTTGTTGCATACTTTGTCACCAATCCAGGCTAACCCTCCCCAAGAGGGTCCAAATCCCTTGGACTCCATGCTAGCATATTGTTGTTTTCTAGTCACTAAGCCATGTCTGACTCTTTTGTGATCCCATGGACTATATAGCCCACCAGGCTCCTCTGTCCGTGGAATTTCCAAGGCAAGAATAATGGAGTGGATTGCCATTTCCTCCTCCCAGGAATCTTCCTGACCCAGGGATCAAACCTGCATCTCCTGCAAATTCTTTACCACTGAGCCACCAGGATAAGCCCAGGATAGCATGTACATGAGAGCTAAGGGTTGGGTTTTGCAGCATCTTGGGAAATTTTATTCTCAGCATTAGGCTTATCCCTCCATGAAAGAAAAGTTAAAAATGTCTTTGGGCTACCTTGAACAGATACAGTTTAACCAAAGTTTGTAGTTCAGTTCAGTTCAGTCCCTCAGTCGTGTCCGACTCTTTGCGACCCCATGAATCGCAGCACGCCAGGCCTCCCTGTCCATCACCAACTCCCGGAGTTCACTCAGACTTCATCCTCTGTCATCCCCTTCTCCTCCTGCCCCCAATCCCTGCCAGTATTGCAATTGTATACACTCGTCTCTGTTTCAACCTCTCCCTACCCATAACAATACACATTACATCAGGAACATTGGAGAAGCCAGCAGATGAAATGTCTTTTTATGAACTCTTGGTATATGATAATATCTAACACCTGTTCCAGAGAAGGCAATGGCAACCCACTCCAGTGCTCTTGACTGGAGAATCCCAGGGACAGGGGAGTCTGGTGGGCTGCCATCTGTGGGGTCGCACAGAGTCGGACATGACTGACGTGACTTAGCAGCAGCAGCAGCAACGCCTGTTCACAGTCATAGGAGAGTTTACTGACATCTCATCACTTAAACCGGAGAAGGCAATGGCACCCCTCTCCAGTACTCTTGCCTGGAAAATCCCATGGACGGAGGAGCCTGGAAGGCTGAAGTCCATGGGGTCGCTGAGGGTAGGACACAACTGAGCAAGTTCACTTTCACTTTTCACTTTCATGCATCAGAGAAGAAAATAGCAACCCACTCCAGTATTCTTGCCTGGAGAATTCCAGGGATTGAGGAGCCTGGTGGGCTGCCATCTATGTGGTTGCACAGAGTCGAACACAACTGAAGTGACTTAGTAGCATCACTTAAACTGACAGATGGATAACAAGATTGCCCAGGTCCACAAAGAAAAGGTAAAGGCAAATATTGTAAGAGAAAATACAGGTTATAACTAATTAGAGTTTTTCAATATGTGAGGAAATACAGAATGATAGTACTGATAAAGTGAGAAACATTACCATTGCAAGTGTCCGAAAGACCAACTCATAATGCAATAAGAAATAAAAAGGCATACACTGACTCTAGTTACTAGATAGTGCATGGGGAGATCTAACTGGTTTCAGATAATTAATCCAAAGCTTAAGTGATACCAGGATGTGGCTTCTCTCTCTTGCTGTCTTCCTCTCCTTTCCTCTGCTCTGCATCCTTGGTGTTGGTGACATTCCTAGGAACTGTCTCTCCTATGGTCCCCACACAGTTGCCAGCAGCTCCAAGGGCTGAAGGCTTAAATCTAGGGATGGGGAAGACCTAGTGCTGTTTCTATAAATTCTAGCAGAAATCTTTTCCCATCTCCTTGGCTCTGCTTGGGTCTCATGTCCAGTTTTAGCCAGGAAAATGTGTTGAGTGAATTGTTTTAGGCATGAACTACTTGCTGTTTCCTGAGCCATAAGTGAGACCAACTTCTCTGGAAGCATTTGGGCTAAAAGTGGGAAGGAAATTGTAACCCGAAAGGAAATGCAGCAGAAACACAAATGTGAGCATTGTGATGCAAACAGCAAGAGAGCACCTTAAGACTCTGTCTTGGGGGCAAGGAATATAAAAGAGATCTCTTAAAGCTCAGAGATAGCTAGGTAAATTCTTCAATTATTCTCTACCTTTGCCCTCTTACCTCATATCCCAGGCAATCCAGTGGCATGTGCATGGCAATAAAGGAAAACTATAGGAGATCATATCCTAAGGGAGAGGAATCTTCCTTTAAAATCAGTGAAACTACAAGTCCAAGAGAGCAGGCCAATCCAAGCCCCAGTGATTTTTTTCCCTTTCTCTCTGCCCTTCTAACATAATAGGATAAATAGCAATTTCTGGCCAGAGAACCAAAAAGGGGAGCCCTAGGGACCAGTAAGTCTCTCAGAGATAGAGGAGGGAGAGGACCTCAGAAAGCAATTCCGTACAACTATTGATGAACTCCTGGGCTCACCCGACCTGAAAATTCTGGATCTGGCCTTAGAGAGGCTCTCATCTAGATTCCAAACTGAATGGCACACACTTACGACAGACCCTTGTAACACTGTAAAGTCTTTAAAAACTAAGGCGATATTGCAACCACAGCCTGGATTGGAATTTGCAGCCTGAATCTAAAGAGGTCAAGACAAAAGTCTAAAACAAAAGTCTCGATAAGATTCTAGGACTTAAACAAAACCCAGCATCTTATAACGCTGAAGTTGCCCAAGATATAGTTCTAACACACAAAGAACCCTGACAACTTCAACATACATGGGAAAAGACACCAGTGATAAGATGCCACAGAGGTTGAATTATTGGACAATCCTTAAATCAAGATATTATAAAAAATGTTTAAATAAGAAACTGTGAACACTCAGAACAACATAGAAAGTATCAACCACAACAAGACAGAAAGACAGAAAAACCAAGTGGAAATTATAGGACAAAAAATACAATAAAAATTAAAACCTCATGGGATAGAGTCAATACTGGTATAGAGGTAGTAACAGAGAAAAAAGTCACTGGTCTTGAAGATAGATCAATAGGAATTATTCAGGAGAAAACAGATTAAAAAACTTCAGGGTCTTGGGGACTTGTGGGATTAAAAAACAAGAAATGTCTAATAGACATGTCATTGAAGTCCCATAAGGAAAGGTAAAGAGGATAGTGCTGCTGAAAAAAAAATATTTAAAGAAATTATGGCTGAATATTTCTCAAGTTTTTCAAAAATCATAAAACTACAGATTCAAGGAGCTAGAAAACACACAAATACAGAAAAACACACACACACAAACACAAATAAATCCATACCTAGGCACATAAAAATCAGAATGTTGTAAACTAAAATTAAAGGAAACACTTGGATGCAGCTAGAGAAAGGGACATATTATCTATAGGGGCACAATGATTTAAAGGACAACAGACTGTTCACCAGAAACTATGGAAGCTAGGAAAAGGAAGCACGACAATTTTAACAAGCTAAAAGAAAATAACTGTCAACACTGAAATCTATATCCAGTGAAAATATCCTTCAGGAATAAAGGTAAAATGAAGATATTCTCAGGTGAAGGAAAACTTCAGGGATGAAAAGGGGAGATATTATTACAGACCTCACAGGCATTAAAAGGATCATAAGAAAATACTATGAACAACACTAGGAACAAAAATTCAACAATTTAAATAAAATGGATTAATTTCTCAAAAACTACAAACTACTAAAACTTATCCAAGATGAAATAGATAACCTGATGAGACCTATAGCTATTATATAACTGTTACACAAATTGAATTTATATTTTAAAATATCCTTTTAAAAAAACAAATCCATACATGTTTTTAAATTTATAGAACTGATCTAAAAAAATCCACAAAAACATGAATTCAAAAAGATACATGCATCCTTATGTTCATAGCAGAATTATTCACAATAGCCAAAATATGGAAGCAACCTAAGTGTCCATCAAAAAGTGAATGGATAAAGATGTGGTACATGCATATATATATATATGTGCACACACACACACACACACAATGGTATATTCAGTTCAGTTCAGTTCAATCGCTCAGACATGTCCGAATCTTTTCGACCCCATGAATCGCAGCACGCCAGGCCTCCCTGTCCATCACCAACTCCCGGAGTTCACTCAGACTCACGTCCATAGAGTCAGTGATGCCATCCAGCCATCTCATCCTCTGTCATCCCCTTCTCCTCTTGCCCCCAATCCCTCCCAGCATCAGAGTCTTTTCCAATGAGTCAACTCTTCGAATGAGGTGGCTAAAGTACTGGAGTTTCAGCTTTAGCATCATTCCTTCCAAAGAAATCCCAGGGCTGATCTCCTTCAGAATGGACTGGTTGGATCTCCTTGCAGTCCAAGGGACTCTCAAGAGTCTTCTCCAATACCACAGTTCAAAAGCATCAATTCTTCGGCGCTCAGCCTTCTTCACAGTCCAACTCTCACATCCATACATGACCACAGGAAAAACCATAGCCTTGACTAGATGAACCTCTGTTGGCAAAGTAGTGTCTCTGCTTTTCAATATGCTATCTAGGTTGGTCATAACTTTCCTTCCAAGGAGTAAGCGTCTTTTAATTTGATGGCTGCAGTCACCATCTGCAGTGATGTTCAAGCTGGTTTTAGAAAAAGCAGAGGAACCAGAGATCAAATTGCCAACATCCGCTGGATCATCGAAAAAGCAAGAGAATTCCAGAAAAACATCTATTTCTGCTTTATTGACTAGCCAAAGCCTTTGACTGTGTGGATCACAATAAACTGTGGAAAATTCTGGAAGAGATGGGAATACCAGACCACCTGACCTGCCTCTTGAGAAACCTGTATGCAGGTCAGGAAGCAACAGTTAGAACTGGACATGGAACAACAGACTGGTTCCAAATAGGAAAAGGAGTACGTCAGGGCTATATATTGTCACCCTGCTTATTTAACTTACATGCAGAGTACATCATGAGAAACGCTGGGCTGGAGGAAGCACAAGCTGGAATCAAGATTGCCGGGAGAAATATCAATAACCTCAGATATACAGATGACACCACCCTTATGGCAGAAAGTGAAGAGGAACTCAAAAGCCTCTTGATGAAAGTGAAAGTGGAGAGTGAAAAAGTTGGCTTAAAGCTCAACATTCAGAAAACGAAGATCATGGCATCTGGTCCCATCACTTCATGGCAAATAGATGGGGAAACAGTGCAAACAGTGTCAGACTTTATTTTTCTGGGCTCCAAAATCACTGCAGATTGTGACTGCAGCCATGAAATTAAAAGACGCTTACTCCTTGGAAGAAAAGTTATGACCAACCTAGATAGCATATTCAAAAGCAGAGACATTACTTTGCCAACAAAGTTCTGTCAAGTCAAGGCTATGGTTTTTCCAGTTGTCATGTATGGATGTGAGAGTTGGACTGTGAAGAAGGCTGAGTGCCGAAGAATTGATACTTTTGAACTGTAGTGTTGGAAAAGACTTTTGCGAGTCCCTTGGACTGCAAGGAGATCCAACCAGTCCACTCTAAAGGAGATCAGCCCTGGGATTTCTTTGGAAGAAATGATGCTAAAGCTGAAACTCCAGTACTTTGGCCATCTCATGCAAAGGGTTGACTCATTGGAAAAGACTCTGATGCTGGGAGGGATTGGGGGCAAGAGGAGAAGGGGATGACAGAGGATGAGATGGCTGGATGGCATCACTGACTCGATGGACATGAGTTTCAGTGAACTCCGGGAGTTGGTGATGGACAGGGAGGGCTGGCGTGCTGCGATTCATGGGGTCGCAAAGAGTCGGACACGACTGAGCTACTAAACTGAACTGAACCGAACCGAGGACTTCAGTATTATGTTGAAGAGAAGGGATGAGAGTGGATATCCTTGTCTTGTTCCAGTATTTAACAAAAAGTCTTTCAGCTTTTCACCATTGAGTATTATGTTGGCTATGGGTTTGTCATAAGTAGCTTTTATTACATTGAGATATTTCCCCTCTATATTCACTTTTGTGTGAATATTGAATTTTATAGAATGCTTTTCTGCATCCATAGAGATGCTCATGCGATTTTTGTTTTTTGTTGATTTGGTAGTGTATCACATTGATTGATATGTGCATGTTGAACCATCCTTGTGACCTTAGGATGAATCAATTTGATTGTAGCATGTGATCCTTTTACTATGTTTTTGGATTCAGTTTGCTAATATTTTGTTGAGGGTTTTTGCTTTTATATTTATCGAAGATACTGGCCAGTAATTTTCTTTTTTGGTTGTGTCAGCCATAAATTGGCACTTGCCATTGGGAATTACCATATACCTCTACAAAGATTAAATCATGTGCTGCTCCAGTTGCTGATTTTCAGCACCCCCTAAAAGGAGTTCAGGGTGGAGAGCAGAAGTTAGGTACTCTGTGCTCAGGGGCAGGGTGGGGAAATGGCTGTACAGGTCTTCAGATAGGTATTTTCAGAAGCTGATGTTGTGAGCCCAATTCTTGTATCTCCTCACATCTAGAAAGCACTAAAATCCCTCATGGTGATGACTGCTCCTCATAACTAGCAAAAACCTTCTGAAAAAAATATATACTTGATTGCATGTACTCTCCCTTCACCAAAATCACAGATAGCCTTTCCCCCTACCTCTTCAGAGCAGTTTCTCAGAGCTATCTGAAGTGCTATCTCCCAGGCTACAGTCCTCATTTTGCTTCAGATAAAACTTAAGTTGCAACCTGTGCATTTTTTTTAAGTCAATGGTAGTGTCTTTGATTTTGGTATCAGGATGGTGGCTTCATAGAGCAACTTTGGGAGTGTTTCCTCCTCTTCAGCCTTTTGAAAGAGTTTGGGAAGGATCAGTATAAGTTCTTCTTTGTATCTTTGGTAGAATTCACCAGTGAAGCCATCTGGTTCTGGACTTTTGTTTCCAGAAAGGTTTTTATATTTTTATTTATTTATTATTTAATTATTTATTTTTATTAATTAATTTTAATTAACTATTTATATTAATTAATTAATTTAATTAGTTATTATTATTATTAAAGAAGAATCGGTATTTTTTGAAGCTGTCCAGTGATTCTAATGTGTAACCCAAGTTGACACTCATGGAACTACAGGGCTTCTAGGCTATTCTTAAAATTGGCTTCAGTAGCCAATTTTTATAACATTATGAGTTAAATACCCAAATCATAAGTTTGTGTTTCTAAACCAAAATATATTCAAATTTTAGCTATGATAGGTTCCATTTAAAACAAATACTCCAGAATGAATGTATGTTTCAATATAATTACACTTACTCTCACTGAGGTTTTTAGAAAACTTCATAGAATTTTGTTCAACTTGAATTCTGAGATATAACAGAAACCTCATCTTGACAAAACCTCATTTCTTTTCAGGTTTGGCAGGTCTTGCTGATAGTGTGCATGCATGCATACTAAATTGCTTCAGTCATGTCTGACTCTTTGCGACCCTATGGACTGTGGCTTGCCAGTCTCCTCTGTCTATGCAATTCTCCAGGCAAGACTACTGGAGAGGGTTGTGATGCCTTCCTCAGGAAATCTTCCCAACCCAGGGATCAAACCAAGTGTCTTATGTCTCCTCCTGCATTGACAGATGGGTTCTTTACCTCTAGCACCCCATTATCATTTTGTTAAAGAGCTCTTAAGAGTGACTTCAAGCCCATGCTGGGGAAAAGGAATAAGTGTTCTCTGTTATCAAAATCTGGTTCATGTTGCTTTTTGTATTTAATGAAAACTAGAGCATATTAAAAAGCAGAGACATTACTTTGCCAACAAAGGTCCGTCTACTCAAGGCTATCGTTTTTCCAGTGGTCATGTATGGATGTGAGAGTTGGACTGTGAAGAAAGCTGAGCACCGAGAATTGATGCTTTTGAACTGTGGTGTTGGAGAAGACTCTTGAGAGTCCCTTGGACTACAAGGAGATCCAACCAGTCCATTCTGAAGGAGATCAGTCCTGGGTGTTCTTTGGAAGGACTGATGCTAAAGCTGAACTCCAGTACTTTGGCCACCTCATGTGAAGAGTTAACTGATTGGAAAAGACTCTGATGCTGGGAGGGATTGGGGGCAGGAGGAGAAGGGGACGACAGAGGATGAGATGGCTGGATGGCATCACCGACTTGATGGACATGAGTTTGAGTGAACTCTGGGAGTTGGTGATGGACAGGGAGGCCTGGCGTGCTGCGATTCATAGGGTTGCAAAGAGTCAGACATGACTGAGCCACTGAGCTGAACTGAACTGAGAGACTCCTATCTTAAGATGTTTATTATTTTGCCTTAAATATAAGTGCATTAAATAAGTTTTTTCCTATCTTACTTTGGTAAACTCAGCTAGAAGCATGTGATTTAAGATTTGTTTATTTGTTGCCAATTAACTTAATCTACACGGTTTATAATTACCATCAGCAACACTACCTGCATCAGAGTGACATGCACCACTTCTCTATCAATGCCTTCCCTCTTTTATGATGCTTTGTCTCTGAGATCTTCTGACTCTCACCCAGTGGTATGCTGGTAAATGTTTAACAACCAGTTCTTGAGAGTGGGGATAAGGAGCCCTGATTTGTAGCCTGTGCCATTTTCTATGGTATAAATACTCCCATCCTAGTCAATTATAACCTATTAATTCAGTTGTCACTGAATGCAGAGATTAGAAGAGATGTGCATTATTGGCTCTCATGAGCTAGTATTAGCTGGCTCCAGCCCACCCCTGCTCCCGCTTGCGAGACACTCCCTAAGCAGAATATAATCTAGTGGTTAATTATTTGTATTCTTGTCTGGGACAGAGCAGCCTGGCAGGCTACAGTCTATGGGATCACAAAAGAGTTAGACATAGCTTAGTGACTAAACAACAAAGAAATCATTCCCTCTTTCCAAACCCATTTTCCCATTCTCAGTCCCCATCAAAACTTACACCTCTGTTCCCTCAAGGTCTTTGCATTCATTTCAAGTAAAAAGCCTGTGATAGGCACTAAATGTAGATTCAGAAGATCCGTGGACCGGCTTTCTGCATTTGCCACCACCTACTGCATATTTAACACTTAACCTCTCAGAGCTTCATTTCTTCCTTGGTAAAACAGAGATAGTAATAATATCCATCTTCCACAATTACTGCTAAGCAAGGAAGATAGTTTTTATGATGTGTGTGTGTGTGTTCGGTTGTGTCTGACTCTTTTGCAACCCCACGGACTGTAGCCTGCCAGGTTCCTCTGTCCATGGGATTTCCCAGGCAAGATTACTGGAGTGGGTTGCCATTTCCTCCTCCAGGGGATCTTCCCAACCCAGGAATCAAACCTGTGTCTCTTTTATTAGCATGCTTTACCACTGAGCCACCTAGGAAGCACTGTATGATATACAATGCTTTTCAGACTTGAGTGAGTGTGGATCAGAATCACCTGGAGAGCTTGTCAACCACAGATTGCTAACTCCCCTCCCCCAAGACATATACACCGTGTTTCCGATTCAGAAGGTTTCAGTATCAGGACTTCCATCAAGCTCCAATGTAATGCTGATGCTGCCTTCTGGAGACCACACTTTGAGCAGCACTGTGATAAAACACCTTGTGAATTTTTTAATGTCATGCAAACATAATGGTTTTTAATAGAGAAGGATGGTGGCTTAATGCCTCATCTCTCCTGGCCCCGAGGGTTAGATATATTTAGATGAATTCTCCAAGGAGATGTAATAGTGGCTTTGACCAAGGACAGAATTCTGCTCATTTCACCTGAGGGTTTAATGGACTACACACTGAAATTCGGGGATGCTGGGAAGGCACTGTATGATTTGGAATGAAGCATACTTTACACGCATATGGAACTTTGCAAGACTCAAGCTGGTCCCTCTTCTAGCACTTCCCTGTTCAGGAAATGACTTCATCATCATACTATTTCAAAGGCCAGAATCAAGTCCTCTTCATTTTATCACCTAAATATCTTGCAATTTCATTCTCTTATCTCCATCCCACCACCCCGTCACCATCCTATGACTAGCCTCTATCTTCTCTCAACTTGGTTACTACAGGGGCCTCCAAATTTGTCCATCTGTTCTTACTCTGTCTCTCTAATGCACTCATCACTCTGCAGGCAAGATAATGCCCCTACTTCCAGCATAGCTTTCCCCTTGGTTTCAAGTCTTAAATCAAGAGAATCCAACTGTCAAGAGAATGTGACAACCTGAATAAAGGATTAAGTGTGTATTTAAAGAAAAACACCATGAAAAGAAATCTGTATGCAGGTCAAGAAGTAACAGTTAGAACCGGACATGGAACAAGGGACTGGTTCCTAATTGGGAAAGGAGTACGTCAAGGCTGTATATTGTCACCCTGCTTATTTAACTTACATGCAGAGTACCTCATGTGAAATGCCAGGCTGGATGAAACACAAGCTGGAATCAAGATTGCTGGGAGAAATATCAGTAACCTCACATATACAGATGACACCACCCTGTGGCAGAAAGCGAAGGCTCTTCATCTTGATGAAAGTGAAAGAGGAGAGTGACAAAGTTGGCTTAAAACTCAACACTCAGAAAACTAAGATGATGGCATCTGGTCCTATCACTTCATGGCAAATAGATGGGAAACAATGAAAACAGAGAGACTGTATTTTCTTGGATTCCAAAATCACTGCAGATGGTGACTGCATCCATGAAATTAAAAGACATTTGCTCCTTGGAAGAAAAACTATGACAAACCTAGATAGCATATTAAAAAGCAGAGACTTTTTTTTTAGGTTCCAATTTTGTTTTGTTTTGTTTTAATATAAATTTATTTATTTTAATTGGAGGCCAATTACTTTACAATATTGTATTGGTTTTGCCATACAACAACATAAATCTGCCACGGGTGTACATGTGTTCCCCATCCTGAACCCCCATCCCACCTCCCTCCCCATTACTTTGCAGACAAAGGTCCATTTAGTCAAAGCTATGGTTTTTGCAGTAGTCATGTATGGATGTGAGAGTTCGACCATAAAGAAAGCTGAGCATGGAAGAATTGACGATTTTGAACTGTGGTGTTGGAGAAGACTCTAGAGAGTCCCTTGGACTGCAAGGATATCAAACCAGTCAATCCTAAAGGAAATCAGTCCTGAATATTCATTGGAAGGATTGATGCTGAAGCTGAAGGTCCAACATTTTGGCCACCTGATGTGAAGAACTGACTCCTTGGAAAAGACCCTGATACTGGGAAAGATTGAAGGCAGAAGGAGCAGTGGATGACAGAAGATGAGGTGGTCAGATGGCATCACCGACTTGATGAGCAGGAGCTTGAGTGGGCTCTGGCAGTTGATGATGGACAGGGAGGCCTGGCATGCTGCAGTCCATGAGGTTGCAAGAGTCAGACATGACTGAGTGACTGAACTGACTGACCATGAAGTTATACTCAGTCCTATTATTATTTTCATTGCTCAAAAAGGATGTCCCTCACATGATTATCATATCTGCAAGGATCATTAGATTTCAGAAGACATGAAAGTTATAAAAGTCAGAGATAAAGTTTTATTCAACTCGCAGAAAGGGGCTCAAGTCTTTATTCAGTTCAAGTACTAGGATTGGATGGGATGTTTCTGATTTTGTGGTCATCTTATGATACAGAGATGCCTTTACTTCCCCCTCTGATCATGTATGCAGTTGTGTTCCCTTAACTATAATGATGTAAGGGCAAGATGCCAGGGGTCCTTTTATGTGACCTTTCAGACCCTGGTGTACACTCTGTATCTTCTTTTTATGGGCCTTTGCACCTGCTGTTCCCACTGCCTAGAATGTTCTCCCCATCTCTGCCTCTTGTTACTCTCTATTTTCCCTTCATGATATAACCATTATCACAACAGCAGGGAAGGCTTCTCTGACCTGCAACCTAGGTCAGATCTCCCTCATACAGCCTCTCAGCACCATTTACCTCTGTCTTGGAAAATTAAAAACAGTTAAAGTTTACATTTGCTTGTGTGGCTTTCAAAACTTAAAATCTAATTTCCCCAGTCAACTCAAGTAAACTCATCTGGGAAGAAATGATGTCTGTACTTGCTCCATCATTGTATCCCCAGGCTCTGGTAGAGTATTAATACATGGCTCACAGTAGGTGCTCAATGAATGGTTGTAGGATTTCCACACTGGGATATCTCTTGATTATCATTTCATTCCATATGAGGTGGGCAGAACATACTCTGTTTTCCCCCTTATTCCTATTTGACTGAAGAAGAAATTGAGGCTAAAAGCATCTGTGTCTTGCTCAGCTATATAAGTAAGTAGAGGAATGGAAACTCAGTCCCTCTCAACTGGGTCTCAGTGGCCTCTGGCTCTAAGGGCCTTCACAGTGAAGGGTCAGATGCACTGCAAACTCACATAAAACACTGCAGGATGTGAGTGGGAAATAAAAGGGAGAGACAATATCTTACAAGTAAAAGTGTGAAAGGAAAAGTTGCTCAGTCATGTCTGACTCTTTGCAACCCCATCAACCATACAGTCCATGGAATTTTCCAGGCCAGAATACTGGAGTGAGTAGCCATTCCCTTTTCCAGGGGATCTTCCAAATCTAAGGATCAAACCCAGGTCTTCTGCATTTCAGGCAGATTCTTTACCATATGAGCCACCAGGGAAGCCCAAGAATACTGGAATGGATAGCCTATCCCTTCTTCAGTGGATCTTCCTGACCCAGGAATCAAACTGGGGTCTCCTGCATTGCAGGCAGATTCTTTACCAGCAGAGCTACCAGGGAACCTCTCACAAAGTGTCCTCAAATATCTAGCTTGGGATATGTCAGATCAGATAGTCCCCAAGACCTTGAAAAGGACAGAGAGACAATGAACCCTGCAATTACACAGTCAATGCAAAACTTTAAGATATCTTTGTTCCTGTTTTCAATTTAAAGTTTAAAAGACATCAAAGCAGACTGACAATATTGCTGCTTGTTTAAAGCTAGAAGTTTAAGAAATAGGCGATTGTTTGACTTCACATAATAAAATCTTAATTGAACTTCAGTTGAAAAAAGTAAAAATATGTTATTTGTATAATGACAAGTATGTCAGATTTTCAATAAATCTTTAATATCAAGACTCGGGGCAGAGCTCCATGGTTATGGTGGCTGGAACATCTGAAGCAGCACTTCTCTCCAAGCTTCCTTTGATGTATCAATTCTGGACTTAATCCTATAGGCTCCTCTGTACTTATACTATGTGATTTGATGGAAGAAGCGCAGTATCCTAGGGCTTCCCTAGTAGCTCAGCAATAAAGTATCCACCTGCAATGCAGAAGATATAAGAGATGTGTGTTCGATCCCTGAGTCAGGAAGATCCCCTAGAGATTCCTCCAGTATTCTCACCTGGAGAATCCCATGGACAAAAGAACCTGGCAGGCTACAGTCCATAGGGTCTCACAGAGTCAGACATGACTGAAGCGACTTAGCATGCAGACACAGTATCCCTAGTTTTGGCTTGAGCACAGTCTCAAAATGTCTAGTCTCTGCAATTTATACTCACATACAAACAAAATGGCACACACTTATGCTTAATTGCCTCTTTGTGTTGCTCAGAATTTAGAATGTGAATTGATTAGTACTGGATGGCTCTGATGTCATTTGATGTCAAGAAATCCTCTCTAGCTCTATTCCTAGGACTTTCCTGCTGACTCTGCATCTCTGTGAGTTTATGAAGTAAGGAGTAAGTGAGGGAGAAGAATTTCATTTTGGATGAGTAGAGTTAGATGCAGTGGGAAGTTTTGGGGCTCCAAACCCTAGGTCTCCTGGGCAAGATGATTCTAGAACATAAATCCCCTCCAAGTATTGCATGGATCATAGCAGTTGCTTAGGCAGAAGCATCCCTCATCAAATAATGGGTGAAAAAGACTTCCAGAGGACACTGGGAAATGTCAGGAGCATGAACACTCCTGGCACATTTCTGTGGGCACATACAGAGGCATCCATAAGGGTCCCCTGAGGCACCATGGTCTCTCAAGAGCAATTTTCCTTAATAATGTTCAAACAACTCTAAAATGCTCAAGAGTGGAGCTGCAGGTACAAGTTATACAAAGGAAGACTTACCAGAGGAGACTGAATTCACTAGAGAGCTGAGAAACAGCTGAACCAAGGGGTCAGTACAAGTCTAGAATTTAAATGCAACTGTTTTTTGTATTATCAAGGTTGTATTGCTCAAGTGTTCCCCTCAGCCACATCTCCTCCCAGCAATGCACATGGTTAGAGTTTGGAAGCAGGAAAGAGAACCTCTCCATTTGGATCAATGAGATCTTCCTGGGAAATATGGAATAAGAGATTCCAATTGGTCTAGCTTTCTTGTCTCCAGTTGAGGAGATATAAATCTGGGAGTTGCTATAGTGGTTATTCTGCCACATGGGCTAGAAAAACAGATACAGGTGATCTAAACCAACTAGAAAGAATTAAGCAGATGCACAGAGAAAAATGGGAATAAGTTCAGTTCAGTCGCTCAATCATGTCCTACTCTTCACAACCCCATGGACTGCAGCATGCCAGGCTTCCCTGTCCATCACCAACTCCTGGAGCTTGCCCAAACTCATGCCATCCCACGATTTCATCCTCTGTCATCCCCTTCTCCTGCTACCTTCAATCTTTCCTGGCATCAGGGTCTTTTCCAATTACTCAGTTCTTCCCATCAGGTGGTCAAGTCATTCCAGTGAATATTAAGGATTGATCTCTTTTAGGATTGACTGGTTGGATCTCCTTGCAGTCCAAGGGACTCTCAAGAGTCTTCTCCAGCACCACAGTTCAAAAACATCAATTCTTTGGCATTCAGCTTTCTTTATATTCCAATTCTCACATCCATACATGACCACTGGAAAAACCATAGCCTTGAGTAGATGGACCTTTGTTGGCAAGGTAATGTCTCTGCTTTTTAATATGCTGTTTAGGTTGGTCATAACTTTCCTTACAAGGAGTAAGCATCTTTTAATTTCATGGCTGCAATCACCATCTGCAGTGATTTTGGACCCCAGAAAAATAAAGTCAGCCACTGTTTCCACTGTTTCCCCATCTATTTGCCATGAAGTGATGGTTCCAGATGCCATGATCTTAGTTTTCTGAATGTTGAGTTTTAAGCCAACTTTTTCACTCTTCTCTTTCACTTTCATCAAGAGGCTTTTTAGTTCCTCTTCACTTTCTGCCATAAGGGTGGTGTCATCTGCATATCTGAGGTTATTGATATTTCTCCCGGCAATCTTGATTCCAGCTTGTGCTTCTCATGATGTACTCTGCATATAAGTTAAATAAGCAGGGTGACAATATACAGCCTTGACCTACTCCTTTTCCTATTTGGAATCAGTCTGTTGTTCCATGTCCAGTTCTAACTGTTGCTTCCTGACCTGCACACAGGTTTCTCAAGAGGCAGGTCAGGTGGTCTGGTATTCCCATCTCTTTCAGAATTTTCCAGTTTATTGTGATCCAGAAGGGGACAACAGAGGATGAGATGGCTGGATGGCATCACCGAGTCGATGGACATGAGTTTGAGTGAACTCTGGGAGTTGGTGATGGACAGGGAGGCCTGGTGTGCTGCGCAAAGAGTTGGACACGACTGAGCAACTGAATTGAACTGCACACACTTGTTTGTAAGGGATGCCAAAATATGCTATTTTCGTATGCAATACTAGTTACAGTAGGGCTTCCTCAGTAGGTAAAGAATCTGCCTGCAATGCAGGAGACCTGTGTTTGATTCCTGGGTCAGGAAGATCCCCTGGAGATCTAGTTACAGTAACAAAAAACAGCATTGTGAATATAAATGATGACCACCTAAATGAGGTCAAAGAGACTATTCTCAGTTTGATATAGCAAGGGAATCAGCCACTATCACTTGCATTTTGTCAGAAATTCAAACACAAGCAGAGAAACAGGAAAGCTTTACAGTGAAGAAAAGAGGAGACATCAGCTTTGTCCTGTTTGGAGGTTGTTAGCAAGGGAATGGGAGAAGGCAATGGCAACCCACTCCAGTACTCTTGCCTGGAAAGTCCCATGGGCAGAGGAGCCTGGTAAGCTACAGTACATGGGGTTGCAACTTCACTTTCACTTTTCACTTTCATGCCTTGGAGAAAGAAATGGCAATCCACTCCAGTGTTCTTGCCTGGAGAATCCCAGGGATGGGGGAGCCTGATGGGCTGCCGTCTCTGGGGTTGTACAGAGTCGAACACGACTGAAGTGACTTAGCAGCAGCAGCAGCAAGGGAATATTAGAGGGCCAACTAGAAGCAGTGTGTCCTACCTAATTTGCTTGGGGAGTATATTTGACTTACTCTGGTTGGTCCTGAGTTGGGGGCAGGGAGTGGGATGGGGAAGGCTGCCGGGGTCCAGCCCCAGTGGATCCAGGGAATTCGAAGCAGGGATGGCGTCGGCGAGGATCAGGAAACAACTGCTTAATAAAACGTTAATTAAGGCTATAAAGAGTGGTTAAATAAGGATAGCTCAGTGAGGAAATTCACTGGAGAAAAGAGGCTGAATAATTCAGCCAGAAGGTAAAAGAAAGAACGACATGGGGAGACCAAGTTCCGGTGAACAAGGCCCGCACTTTATTTTCCAAAGTAGTTTTTATACCTTAAGTTATGCACAGAGGATAATGGGGGAAGGGGTAGAGTCATGCAGTAAGCCAGGCTTTCTTCCTGCAAACTTATCATATGCAAAAGTTTAGGTGATTTGCATCATCTTCTGGCCTGGAGGCCTGTTAACATTTTAAGACCCTTTCTTCAGAAAACTTATTTTTCTCTAAAGGTGATTAGTCAGGAGCCACCCTTCAAAAGCATTATATAAAATTGCATTCCTATAGGGCAAAGGTGTGGTGGGCTATAACAAGTAAAAGAATTAACTCAAGGGTCCAAGGTTACAAACATTAAACTACTACTTACACCAATCATATTAATCAATACACTGCCAGGGACACAGCAAGTAAGGGATATGGAGACTTAGCAGCAAACATTGGCCCAACAAGTGAAAACCCCTTCACCAATACAATTTCTAATCAATCTTTTAACTGTTCAAAAGAATCTGTATTTAGACAGTTTAGAACATCTCATGCCTCTCACAGTTGGAAGACTCTGAGCAATCACATGTGGCTGGAAAAACCTATTCAGGCAGGCTAGAGGACTTCCAAAGGAGTTTGTAGGTTGAAACAATATCAGACCCAGGAACTTTATTAACTGGAGCTATAAGCTAACTCTTTTTTCAGAGAGAGGTAATGGGGGACAGCCCCCTGTAAAGTCAGAGGTGTAGGTGAGAGCACAAAGCAGAAAGTAGGCAGACTCTGGTTTTGGGGGTAGATCCTCGAGAATTTCCAGTGGGACTCCTGAGGCTCGGTCCCGCCTTTGCATATGCCGAGCCTCCTTCCTCATGACCTTTGTCATGGGTGGAGCTCCTGCTCTCGGCAGAAGGCAAAAATTGGGAAGCTGAAAGTTATTGACTAAGTCCTGATCCTTCTATGTCAGTTCCTGCAGAGGCTGTGGGTCAGAGTTTTTTGTTATATATGATCTGGCCACTATCTGTTTGTATATTTAGTCTCTCAAAACAAGTATTGAATGCCTCTTAACTGATAGTCTTAGTCCTGGCTGCATATTAGAATCACCTGGGAAGCTTTAGCACCACCCTGGACCTCTGAAACCAGAACTCTGGAGATAGAGGCCAGACATCAATATTTTCAACAGTTCCCCGGGCATTTCCAGTGCAAAACTCTGGTCAATAAGCAAAGAAATGAAGAATTGATGTGTTCTTTAGTAAGGCTGCTGACATTTCCACTATCCTCTTTTCTGAAAACACATCACTGGCAAATGCTTATTTTAAAAATGGCAGAATGGTTAAAACTTAGATGCCATGAAACAAAAAAAAAAGTGGCTTCTCCAGGTATAGTGTTAGACAATCAGTCGTGTGCGGGGAGCCGTAGGGAGGCACTCCGCCCGTGGCAAAGGTCATGAGGAAGGAGGCTCGACATACGAAAAGGCGGGATCGAGCCTCAGGAGTCCCCCTGGAAATCTTCGAGCATCTACCCCCATAACCAGAGCCTGCCTACTTTACTACTTTGTGCTCTCACTTACACCTCTGACTTTACAGGGGGCTGTCCCCCACCACCTCTTTCAGAGAAGGAGTTAACTTAGAGTTCCAGTTAATAATAATTCCTGGGCGTGACAGGAGTGTTTCAACCTACAAACTCCTCTGAAGGTTCTCTAGCCTGCCTGACAGGCTTGTCCGGCCACATGTGATTGCTCACAGTCTCCCAACCGTGAGAGGCACGAGATGCTTTAAACCTTCTAAAAACAGGTTCTTTAGAGAAGTTAGAAAACTATTAGTATAAGTATAGTGGGCTGATTAGAAATTGTATTGATGGAGGGTTTTTCATTTGTTGAGCCAACGTTTGTTGCTAAGTCTCCACATCCCCTGCCCTTACACACATTAATGAATATATAGAAGAATTAAGTATTAACCTTGGATATTAATCACGTTAGACCTTAGGCTAAGTAAATTCTTTCCTTAATTAAAACCCACTACACCCTCACCCTATAGGAATGTGACTTTATCTGGTACCTTCAGAAGGTGGAGTCTTTTTTAAGAATAATCACCCCTGGAGAAATAAGTGTTGACTGACCGCTGTCACAAGGAGAGGGTCATAAATTGTCAGCAGGCCCCCTGGCCAGAAGATGATGTAACACCCCTAAGACCTCTGTATACATTTGTATGAAGCACCTGACTTTGATAAAAGTTAGGACTGCTGACCCCGTGTGACTTTTGCATAACATCTCAGTATATAAAAGTAGACCATGGAAAATAAAGAATTGGGATCAGTTCCTCAAAAGACTGGTCTCCCCATGTCTCTCTCTCTCTCAAATTCTGGCTGAGTCTCCATCTGGAGCGCGGAACCCGCCACGCTTACTAATTATGCCTGGGCTTCTAAGATCCGACTGGGGAGGCCTCAGTGTCTCCTCTCCTTCGGGAGAATGGAAGGATGCCTGCAGCCTACATAAGTGGTGCAAACTTCTTGTCTTGAAGTTTTATTGGTCTCCCGCGTAAACCAAGCTACTCAGCCTCTTTTCTCCACTGAATTTTCCTACCGAGCTATCCTTATTCTTTTACTATTTATATCTCTAATTAATATCTAATTAAAGCTATTGTATCTTGATCCTCGCTGACGCCGTCCCCACTTTGAACTCCCTGGATCAGCCGGGGCTGGTCCCTGGCAGTCGTCTAATTCTTTTTGACCCAATGTACTGTGTAGTCCACCAGGCTCCTCTGTCCATGGAATTCTCCAGGAAAGAATACTGGAGTGGCTTGCCATTGCCTTCTCCAGGCGATCTTCCCAACCCAGGGATCAAACTCCGGTAGAGTAGCTACTTAATAAACACGTCCCTAAAATGAAGGCACTTCCTAATATTTTTGTGCATTTATAAGGCTATTTCCTGGTGACAGTGCCTTCATATGATTTTTTTAAAGGAACTTTGGAGGATTTTACATAGTAAGAACTGCCATTTATTCAGCACATTCCATGCTCTAGACAGGATGCTGAGTATTTTGTGTATTATCCCATTTATCCTTCACCATTATATCTCACAAGTTTAAACAGAAATGCAGATTTATCCCAGAGGCAGTATTTTCTCCCATAATATCATCTTAAATAATCCAATTATTTTACAATGGAATATCACTTGGCCATGAGAAAGAACAAAATAATGCCATATGCAGCAACATGGATGGACCTGGAGATTATCATACTAAGTGAAGTAAGTCAGACAAGGAAAGACAAATATCATGTGATATCATTTGCATGTGGAACCTAATTAAAATATTATACAAATGAATGAACTTACAAAATGGAAACAGACACAGATCTTAGAATCAAATCAAAAGAATCAAATCAAAAAAAAAGAATCCATAGAGTCAGTGATGCCATCCAGCCATCTCATCCTCTGTCGTCCCCTTCTCCTCTTGCCCCCAATCCCTCCCAGCATCAGTGTCTTTTCCAATGAATCAACTCTTCACATGAGGTGGCCAAAGTACTGGAGTTTCAGCTTTAGCATCATTCCTTCCAAAGAAATCCCAGGGCTGATCTCCTTCAGAATGGACTGGTTGGATCTCCCTCCAGTCCAAGGGACTCTCAAGAGTCTTCTCCAACACCACAGTTCAAAAGCATCAATTCTTCAACACTAGCCTTCTTCACAGTCCAACTGTCTCATCCATACATGACCACAGGAAAAACAACAGCCTTGACTAGATGAACCTTTGTTGGCAAAGTAATGTCTCTGCTTTTGAATATGCTATCTAGGTTGGTCATAACTTCCCTTCCAAGGAGTAAGCGTCTTTTAATTTCATGGCTGCAGTCACCATCTGCAGTGATTTTGGAGCCCAGAAAAATAAAGTCTGACACTGTTTCCACTGTTTCCCCATCTATTTTCCATGAAGTGATGGGACCGGATGCCATGATCTTCGTTTTCTGAATGTTGAGCTTTAAGCCAACTTTTTCACTCTTCTCTTTCACTTTCATCAAGAGACTTTTTAGTTCCTCTTCACTTTCTGCCATAAGGGTGGTGTCATCTGCATATCTGAGGTTATTGATATTTCTCCTGGCAATCTTGATTCCAGCTTGTGTTTCTTCCAGTCCAGCGTTTCTCATGATGTACTCTGCATATAAGTTAAATAAACAGGGTGACAATATACAGCCTTGACGTACTCCTTTTCCTATTTGGAACCAGTCTGTTGTTCCATGTCCAGTTCTAACTGTTGCTTCCTGACCTGCATACAAATTTCTCAAGAGGCAGATCAGGTGGTCTGGTATTCCCATCTCTTTCAGAATTTCCCAGTTTATTGTGATCCACACAGTCAAAGGCTTTGGCATAGTCAATAAAGCAGAAACAGATGTTTTTCTGGAACTCCCTTGCTTTTTCCATGATCCAGTGGATGTTGGCAATTTGATCTCTTGTTCCTCTGCCTTTTCTAAAACCAGCTTGAACATCTGGAAGTTCATGGTTCAGGTATTGCTGAAGCCTGGCTTGGAGAATTGGAGCATTACTTTACCAGCATGTGAGATGAGTGCAATTGTGCTGTAGTTTGAGCGTTCTTTGGCATTGCCTTTCTTTGGGATTGGAATGAAAACTGACCTTTTCCAGTCCTGTGGCCACCGCTGAGTTTTCCCAATTTACTGGCATATTGAGTGCAGGACTTTTACAGCATCATCTTTCAGGATTTGAAATAGCTCCACTGGAATTCCATCACCTCCACTAGCTTTTTTCATAGTGATACTTTCTAAGGCCCACTTGACTTCACATTCCAGGATGTCTGGCTCTAGGTTAGTGATCACACCATCCTGATCATCTGGGTCGTAAAGATCTTTTTTGTACAGTTCTTCTGTGTATTCTTGCCATCTCTTCTTAATATCTTCTGCTTCTGTTAGGTCCATACCATTTCTGTCCTTTATTGAGCCCATCTTTGCATGAAATGTTCCCTTGGTATCTCTAACTTTCTTGAAGAGTTCTCTAGTCTTTCCCATTCTCTTGTTTTCCTCTATTTGTTTGCATTGATCACTGAGGAAGGCTTTCTTATCTCTTCTTGCTATTCTTTGGAACTCTGCATTCAGATGCTTATATCTTTCCTTTTCTCCTTTGCTTTTCGCTTCTCTTCTTTTCACAGCTATTTGTAAGGCCTCCTCAGACAGCCATTTTGCTTTTTTGCATTTCTTTTCCATGGGGATGGTCTTCCTCCCTGTCTCCTGTACAATGTCACGAACCTCATTCCATAGTTCATCAGGCACTCTATCTATCAGATCTAGGCCCTTAAATCTATTTCTCACTTCCACTGTATAATCATAAGGGATTTGATTTAGGTTATACGTGAATGGTCTAGTGGTTTTCCCTACTTTCTTCAATTTAAGTCTGAATTTGGCAATAAGGAGTTCATGATCTGATCCACAGTCAGCTCCTGGTCTTGTTTTTGTTGACTGTATAGAGCTTCTCCATCTTTGGCTGCAAAGAATATAATAAATCTGATTTCGGTGTTGACCACCTGGTGATGTCCATGTGTAGAGTCTTCTCTTGTGTTGTTGGAAGAGGGTGTTTGTTATTCCCAGTGCATTTTCTTGGCAAAACTCCATTAGTCTTTGCCCTGCTTCATTCCGTATTCCAAGACCAAATTTGCCTGTTACTCCAGGTGTTTCTTGACTTCCTACTTTTGCATTCCAGTCCCCTATAATAAAAAGGACATCTTTTTTGGGTGTTAGTTCTAAAAGGTCTTGTAGGTATTCATAGAACCGTTCAACTTCAGCTTCTTCAGCATTACTGGTTGGGGCATAGACTTGGATTACTGTGATATTGAATGGTTTGCCTTGGAAATGAAAAGAGATCATTCTGTTGTTTTTGAGATTGCATCCAAGTACTGTATTTTGGACTCTTCTGTTGACCATGATGGCTACTCCATTTCTTCTGAGGGATTCCTACCCGCAGTAGTAGATATAATGGTCATCTGAGTTAAATTCACCCATTCCAGTCCATTTTAGTTTGCTGATTCCTAGAATGTCGACATTCACTCTTACCATCTCTTGTTTGACCACTTCCAATTTGCCTTGATTCATGGACCTGACATTCCAGGTTCCTATGCAATATTGCTCTTTACAGCTTCAGACCTTGCTTCTATCACCAGTCACATCCACAGCTGGGTATACTTTTTGCTTTGGTTCCATCCCTTCATTCTTTCTGGAGTTACTTCTCCAGTGATCTCCAGTAGCATAATGGGCACCTACTGACCTGGGGAGTTCCTCTTTCAGTATCCTATCATTTTGCCTTTTCATACTGTTCATGGGGTTCTCAAGGCAAGAATACTGAAGTGGTGTGCTATTCCCTTCTCCAGTGGACCACATTCTATCAGATCTCTCCACCATGAGCTGCCCATCTTGGGTTGCCCCACGGGCATGGCTTGTCTAACTCAATCATGTTTAAAAAGAAATAATAAAGGGAACCCACTGAGAGGACTAGACTTAGCTGTTTTATTTTTGTAACTAATAATCCTAAATAAAACAGTGGAGGATTGCCAAAATTATCAAAATGATTAACCTTCTGCCAAGCCATAGACAGCCCATGCAGCTCTTAGACAGTCAGCTAAGTTGTGTGACAAATGTGATTCAAGAGGCCACATCCAAAAGCGTAGTTCAAAGGCTGGGGATAGGGTTTTATGAAGAATTACAGTAAATTAAGCAGCTCAATGTAGACCAGTGGTTCTGAAACTTGAGCCTTCAGCAGAATCACCTGAAGGGCTTGTTAAAACATGGATTGCTGAGCTCCACCTCAAAAGTTTCTACATCAGCAAGTCTGGGATAAAGGCCCCAAAGTTAGAATTCTTCATAAGTTCCCAGATGCTGGTAATGCTGCCCGTCAGGGACTGCACTGTGGTTATGACCCCTGGGTGCACATCAGCATCACCAGGGGACCTTTTAAAACATTCCCAGACCTTCACAAAACAATTAAATCATAATTTTCAGAGGTATGCCACAGGCTACAGCGTTTTTTAAAGTTCCCAGGTGATTCCAACCTGTAACCAGAGCTAAGAACCACCAGGTAGGGTAAATGCCAGCAGAAAACATTAGTAACTCTCAGAATACATGTGAGAATAATTGTGTGGTAGAAAAGAAAATAAAGAATAAGAATTTGAGGACTAAAAGACTCAACCAAAATCCCTAATGGGATCTATGAGGCGCTATGTTTTGGGGAGACTTAAGAGTCTCAGAAGTTTCCAAATAAAAAACTTTAGGTTAGGAATTTTCCCTTAATCTAATTTGCTAGAGAGGGTTGGATTGGTTACTGTGGAATTATGTAACCTGGAGAATATTTACAAATCACATCCTGAAACATAAAACACCCACTAGACAGAATTTTAATTAAGTGCAGTATTTTCTCTCTGTAGAAGGTACATTAATGACAGTGCATCTGAATCCCAGCCTCTTCTTGAGGAAACTATCTCTGAGGAAGTTTTGATACCAAGGTAGTCTGCTCACTTTGCCCCACCTGCCCTTACCCTGTCCTGCCCCTCTAGCCAAGTGACTAGGCCAAAGTGAGCACCAATCATCTGACCATAGCAAGTCCTCTTATAGCACTGGGGCATTCTGCCCAAACAGACATGGTGGATATCTACTGAACTAATCCGAGTTCCTCTCGTTATTGGAATTGGAAATAGGGAAGAACTACTTTAAATACACCTTCCTGGAGGAGGTGTATTTTCAGAAAATTCCATAGCCACATTTGCCCCAAATGTAGGTTTAGAAAAACTACCACATTTCTAAGTTACCAGAATCTCTGCTCCTCTTGACCAAGAGAGCAATCTAGTTGGCAGTAGTCTGACATACAGACTTCCCTTCAGAGAGGGAACTTCTCCCCTGTCCCTCACATTTATGCCCATTCCCCAGGCGGAGCTGTCATAGCATGTAATGGGCATGGTCTTGTCTGAGGACAAAAAGGTCAGTTTGTTCAGGAGCTGTGAATTTAACTTCTCTGGTAATCAGTTCAGTTCTGTTCAGTCACTCAGTTGTGTCCGACTCTGTAGACTTTGTTGGATAATGATGTATCAATGTAGGTTCATCAGATGAAACAAATCTCTCTGGTGGGAGTTCTTGGTAATGGGGGAGTCTGTAGAGGGTGAGAACAGGGAGCATGTGGGAAATCTTTGTACCTCCTGCTTAATATTACAGTGAACCTAGTTCAGTTCAGTTCAGTTGCTCAGTTGTGTCCAACTCTTTGTGATCCGATGGCCTGCAGCACACCAGGATTCCCTGTCCATCACCAACTCCCAGAACTTACGCAAACTCATGTCCATCAAGTCGGTGATGCCATCCAACCACCTCAACCTTTGTCATCCCCTTCTCCTCCTGCCTTCAATCTTTCTCAGAATCAGGGTTTTTTCCAAGGAGTCAGTTCTTCACATCAGGTGGCCAAAGTATTGAAGTTTCAGCTTCAGCATCAGTCCTTTCAATGAATATTCAGGACTGATTTCCTTGAGAATTGACTGATTGGATCTCCTTGCAGTCCAAGGGACTCTCAAGAGTCTTCTCTAACACCATAGTTCAAAAGCATCAATTCTTCAGCACTCAGCTTTCTTTATAGTCCAACTCTCACATCATATGTGACTACTGGAAAAACCATAGATTTGACTAGACGGATCTTCTTCTCTGGTATTGGGATCTTTATATTTTGGCTTTATTTTAGTCCCTTTAATACCTTGTAGGATTGTGAAGAAGATGGAATAGAAATGTCCACCAAGGATTTAATAGAATACTGTACACACACTCATGTATACTCTGGAATCAGACTGCCGAGGGTCAAATCTCAACCCTACACCTTTCTGATGGTGTGACCTTCAATAGGTTACTTAACATCTCTGAGACCAGAGCTTAGTAGAACCCTCCTCATCTAGTTGGGAGGAAAGATCTGAGCCCACTTCCTTGTGCAATGAGCTCATTTCATCAGTGCCAGCTCTGATTACTGCCCACATACAAGAAAGTATTTACCCATTGAAAGGGCTGTCCGAAGAGGAAAGGATTCTCCTGGTTAGATGTTGGTAAAGGGCCTGACAATCAGATTGGCTTCTCACTGTAGGTCTCTTTCCTACAACTATGATTTGAGTTAAAGCTGTAGTAACAGAACACCATCTGGAACCTTTGGATAAGCAGCAAGGAATCATTCTTGGGCCTCCAAGGGACTCTGTAAACCTTCATCTAGGAAGTGAGGCTGCCCCATGGGCAATTAAAATACAGGCATGGAGATAAGAAAAGCTTCACTAATTAAAACATAGCACAAGTAGTCATGAGAGACTCATCAGCCCACCTGTGATCTTACACTCACATTACCTACTCTGTGATTTCAAGCCCTTGTCCTGCCTTCTGGGAAAAGATATGGACATGTAAGTTTCCGGGACAGAAAAACAAGTGAGAGACTCTCCTCCAACATAAACTCTTTCAGTCTGACATCAAGCAGCGAGAGAACCTCCTTCAGCAAGGGAACTCACACAATCAAAATACTTGTGCCAAATTAGTCATTTTTTTTTTTTTTTTTGTCTTTAATGACCCCAAACTTGTAAAACAAGGAAGAGGAGCCTATGGAAATCCTTATATTCACAAGGGTCTTGGAAACAGAGAAGCAGGTCTCACTAAGGCTCCATATATAAAAATCTCCTCTGCCAGTTCTTCTAGATTCTAATAACATTCACATAAAAATTTTAAATATCTTAATTGATCAATGTGTGTTTTACTTATTACGGTAAGATTTCAAGCTTCCTGAATGGGTAAGGGAAAGGTTTTTGTGTCTGGATTATTAAACAAATGGAATATAATAGCGTTCTCAGTATGAAAAATGAGCTGAATAATATAAAATGTTATATAAAATAAACTGAATCAGCTATAACTCACATTAGATCGTTAGAACTTTGTTAGGACTTTCTGTGTTGAAGGAGGCATCCTTTATCTGTGCTATTATGGTAACCTTTAGCCACAAGTGCAGCCACACGCATAGCAAAATGTGGCTACTAGAACTGAGACACTGAATTTTTAATTTTAAAAATTTGAATTGATTTGAATCTAAATTTAAATAGCCACATGTGGTTAGTGGCTATCATTTTGGGAGTTGCAAAAGGATCAGAGATTATGTTAAATATGAAGCAACCCAATGATGTACCTTGGCATGCAACATTTGAGAATTAATTCAACATGAGGTATTTATCATTTGCTTTTTCAAAACAAAAATAAAGTCAGAACACAAAATATCTACTCCCCAACACACACTAAACAAAATTTGCTGCCTGAGCTTTATGATTAGCTTAGATGTCAGATAAACAGAAATTGTCATATTTAATTGCCAAAAAAACATAAAAGCCATAGAATTCTAGAATTAAAAGAGATGTTAGAGGTTATGCAAAGTGTTTAAAACTCAGATCGTTTGGAAATATCTGGGGGTATTTGAGGCTGTCATAATGACTAGGAAGTTCTCCTAGTCAGAGACCAGAGATTTTAAACATCCTGCAGTGTGCACCAGAGTCTCACATGTGGAAGAGTTAAACTGCCTGAATGCCAATTGCTCCCCGTTGAAAACACTTTCTGTCCAACTGTTTGTTTTAAAAATTAGAAATTTGCTTTCAAAAATATTAAGTGACCTGCTCTGGATTCCATAGCTAAAGAAGTTACCTAGACCATGCATAAAAGGCCAATGGCAGCTGGATGGTAAAATGTTATTTGTGCTGTTGCTCTGCAAGCTGCACTAGATTTTTATGAGAAGTAAATGATTATAAGGCAAAAGAAGATGTTTTCTTGTAGTTCACCATTCTTACACTCAGTAAAATTGAAAGAAAAATTCTCATACTGAGCACTTATAATGCCACCATAGACTGGCACCTGGGCAGCTCTGAATTTCATTTACTATGATGGCGCGAGTTGAGAAATTGTGACAAAGACTGTCTGGCCTGCAAAGCCTAAAATATTTACACCCAGCCCTTTAAGAAAAAATTTGCCAATCTATGCCATCAATTATTACAGTACAGTTAGTGTGAAAATTGAGCTAAGTAAAGTATTATGGGAGCATCAGGGAGTTAATAACTGGAGGGTCCAGGGAAAGCTTTCCCAGAAAATTGAATCTTGAAGGATGAGCAGTTGGAAAATATGGTATGTTATGGATGAAATTGTGTCTCCCCATCCCCAAAGGCTTCCTAGGTAAAGAATCCACTGCCAGTGCAGGAGATGCACGAGAAAGGGGTTCAATCCCTGGGACAGGAAGATCCCCTGGAGTAGGAAATGGCAATCTGCTTCAGTATTCTTGCCTGGAAAGATTCCATGGACAGAGGAGTCTGGTGGGCTACAGTCCATGGGGTCTCAGACATGACTGAACACACACACACACACACACACACCACACACCATCCCCAAAATTCATATGTTGAAGCTCCACTCCCTCCCAATACCGCAAAATGTGACTATATTTGGAGATAGTGCTATTAAAGAGCTCATTCAGTTAAAATGGGGCCTTCAGGGCCCTAATCCAAACAGACTGGTTTCCTAATAAGAAGAGGAGATTTGAACACAGATGGCAGCATGAGGTAAAAGCACGTGAAAACAAAGCAATAAGGTGGCTGTCTGCAAGACAAGCAGAGAGGCCTCAGAGGAAACCATCCTTCCAAGACCTTGATCTTGGACTTCCAGCCTCCACAATTATTAGAAAATAAATTCTTGTTTTTTAACCCCCAATCTGTGGTATTCTGTTATAGCAACCATAGAAAATAAATACACGGTAGATGAGAATGTTATTTTAGATCAGGGAAATCAACATAGAGCCTCAGGGCATGAAAAGCTTTGACACTGGTAAATAGTGAAAATGTGTTTTGAAGAATTATGAGTACTGGAGTACAGGAGGTAGGAAAAGTGAAGGTGGAAGAGCATTCATTTTGTCTCTTAAGCATCCATTTTTGTCCTCTGGGTAGATAATGAGGATTTGGTTTCTAGATTAGTAATTCTGATGGTAAATGAGACCAGTGCCAGGAAAACCAGTTAGGAAGCTTGAAATTTCACCGCTTGAAAAAAGTGATGAGAAAAAGCTGAACAATATATTGCTTACAGTGTGCAAAAGGGTGAGCAGATTTAAGAGATGTTTCTGAGGGAAAACATTAAAAAAGATTTCGTTGGCCAGTTGACTGTAGAGGAAATGTACAGTAAAACTCAGGCCTCAATAAAACAAAATCTCCACAAGTTGAATCTGGTTCTTAACCTAACTGTACACTCATTTCTAGCCCAGGAATAAGAGATGATATTTTAAAGGGTCAAATAAACTGTGCTTCCTAAGATTCAAGATGGATAACAAAACACCAAATGATTTAATTTGAAAGAATTTCTGGATAGAAAAAAATCAGGTCTCTCATAAATTAGAGCAGTAAAAGAAAAAGATAGATGAAACAGATAGTTCAAACTACAAAAACCAATGAAAGGTGGTTGATCAGTAGTAGTATTTGGAATTGTTGTAATGATGTGTGTATGGGCTTTCCCAAGCAAACAGAGATGGCAGCCTTAAAAATGAGCTCTGCTTTTGAGAGGTTGGGTTAGAAATTTATTACTTTAATATAAATTTTCAGTTGATGTCAGAGTTTTAAATAATAACAGCATCGTTGCAAAAAATGTGGGGTTTTTATACTGCACTAAAACATTCACTCTTTGTAATGTGATATTATTTGAAATTTATATCCTAATTATGCAGATGTTCATTCTTGGATGAAATATAGCCAAAGAAGAACCAGCCCGGTCGGATCTAATGCCTGAAGATAACATCCTTTTCAGAGGCCTTATTTGGAAGCCTTGAGTTGCACTGAAATCTGAATAGCAAAATTTCAGTTGTTTAAAACAACAAAAGTTTCTTTGTTGTTCATACTATATGTCCATTGAGCATTGTCAATCAGGGATTCAGGCTAATGGAGACGCCCTCATCTTAGAAGTTGCCAGCTGTCATGGTAGAAGGAAAAGAGAGTAAGGCAACATGCTTCCTGATTCAGAGTTTGTCCACCAAGAAATCACTGCCAGGGCAGGTCACTTAACTTCCAGTAAGTGGAAAATAAAATTCTATTTTGTACTCAGAAGAAGAGGGTGCCAGAATATCTAAGAAATGAAACATTTGTGCAGAATATTCTCAAGTATTCGAAGCATGACCAGTGGCCTCTACTTTGTATTTTTCCAAAAGATAGAACTCACAAAATTTCTGCAAAGAGCCCATTTTAAGTGATCATTTCAATGAAATTTTTAAAAGTATGAAAGACAGTCCCTTTGTGTCAATCACTTATAGTCTTGAAGAAAGTAATAATTCTTAGAGTAGTCTCATAATAATAGGAAATGTTAACTGAATGCTGACTACATGCCAGGCACATAGTACATATTAACTAATTTTATACTCATAGAAACCTATGAAAAGGCCACAATTATTATTCCCACTTTACAGGTGAATGTTCCATAGGGAAATTAAGTAATTTTTCCAAGGCCATGCAATTAGTAAGTGAAAACCAAGCAAAACACTCCCAGAGCTAGACTGCTTCATCACTTATTATTTAGACAATTAACAAATAACAAATAAAACTAAATACATATTCAACTGAAGGAAAATTTCAGTAGCTGGGGGAATTATTTGATATTTCATTTTCATTGCATTCCAGTACTCCATCAACATTCCAATATTGTTCCAATATTGTTGATTTGGCTGATCTGGTTGGCTAGGCAGTTGTCCCTTCCCTCCCTCACTGCTCAATGTGCATCCCTCCCAAAGCTGTGCACTCAGTCAAAGGACAACCATCCCCGATAGAAGAGAAACAGTCTTCAGTCAAGGGTACACGAGTAGCTGCACTCCCCTTCTAGAACCTCCAAGGTCCAATATGTATATGTTTTAATATGCTAGATATTATGACTGAATTGTTACAGTATCTTTATCCATGTCATAGGCAAGAACTATCTATTTTTAAAACATCTTCTGTTTTTTTAAAGGAACTGTTTAATATATCCAGCACCAAAAATATTTGTTATTTTATGTGAGAAAAGTAAAAGTGTTAGTCGCTCATTTGTGTCTGACTCTTTGCAAACCCATGGGCTGTATAGCCTGCCAGGCTCCTCTCATGGAATTCTCCAGGCAAGAATACTGGAGTGGGTAGCCATTCTCCAGGGGATCTTCCCAACCCAGGGATCAAACCCAGGTCTCCTGCATTACAGAAAGATTTTTTATGGTCTGAGCCACCAGGTAAGCCCTATTTATGTGAAATTTACCTTAAATTGACTCTAAGGGGTCAGTGTAATGAACAACTATTGCATGGAATACATGGAACCACCTCTACCCCTGCCCTGCTTTCTACTGGGAATAGCCTCTTCTCCCTCTTCCTCTCTGTTTTATCAACATGATAATCTCTGGACCAATCGTCTTATATAAAATGTACCCTGGCCACAGTTAGCTGGTCCAGGAGAAGATATCTGAGCCAATTACCTAACAAAACCTGTCCTAGCCAGCAGATTGGTTCCAGAGTGAGCATTTGATTCAAGCTGGGCCACTCCAAGTCCCTTGCCAGGGATTTCTTAACTGAAATGAAAGAGTCCATCTCATCCCAGGTGACTGAAACTCTAAATGAAAAGGTTAGGTAGGTGCTACCAACCACCAATTTTTCTTCACATACAAGCACAACAACCCAGGGGAAGGAGTGAGGAAGACAGAAATACAGTAGAAAAATAAAGACATTAATAGGCAAAAGATGAAGAGAGAAACCTGCCCTTGAGATCTGTGAACACTACAATATCCTTGCTTCAACAACTGTCGCTAGACCTTCTGTCGTTTGTAGCCAAAATAGTCCTAATTACTATGATCGACTTCTGAAATTCTTTATTCAACTGGTATATTGTTGAAAGGTCTCAAAAGGGAACATGTAAGTAATCATGGTTGCTTATGATTCACCAAAGCAAATAGAATTATCAAAATTGAACAGAAAACTAAAGATTTTAGGAAATAATTTAGTTACCCACATAAAGCAACCACAAGAAAGGGGGCAAGTTTTTCTCTTACTTTTCCCTTTCTTAGGAAAATGATAAAGAAACCAGAGCCACATAATATCTACCAGTTACTCAGAAATGAGCACTAATAAGACAAAAATCCTTTGTAGCATACTATCCAGTGACTACCAAGTGACTTACTATCAAGGAATAGCAAAGAGAGATTAGAAAGCCTTCCTAAGTGAACAGTGCAAAGAAATAGAGGAAAACAATAGGATGGGAAAGACTAGAGATCTCTTCAAGAAAATTAGAAATACCAAGGGAACATTGCATGCAAAAATGGGCACAATAAAAGATGTAAATGGTATGGACCTAACAGAAGCAGATGATATTAAGAAGAGGTAGCAAGAATACACAGAAGAACTAGACAAAAAAAAAAGATCTTAGTGAACCAGATAACTATGATGGTGTGATCACTCACCTAGAGTCAAACATTCTGGACTGTGAAGTCAAGTGGGCCTTAGGAAGCATCACTACAAACAAAGATAGGCGGAGGTGATGGAATTCCAGCTGAACTATTTCAAATTTTATAAGATGATGCTGTTAAAGTGCTGCATTCAATTTGCCAGCAAGTTTGAAAAACTCAGCGCCACAGGACTGGAAAAGGTCAGTTTTCATTCCAATCCCAAAGAAAGGCAATGCCAAAGAACGTTCAAATTAGCCCACAATTGTACTTATTTCACGTGCTAGCAAAGTAATGCTCAAAAATCTCCAAGCTAGGCTTCAACAGTGCTTCCAGATGTATAAGCTGGATTTAGAAAAGGTAGAGGAACCAGAGATTAAATTACCAACATCTGTTGGATCATAGAAAATGCAAATTCCAGAAAAACATCTACTTCTGCTTCATTGACCACACTAAAGCTTTTGACCACAACAAACTGGAATATTCTGAAAGAGATGTGAATACCAGACCACCTTACCTGCCTCCTGAGAAAACTGTATGCAGGTCAAGAAGCAACAGTTAGAACCAGACATGGAACAACTGACTGGTTCAAAATTGGGAAAAGAGTACGTTAAGGCTGTATATTGTCACCCTGCTTGTTTAACTTGTATGAAGAGTACATCATGTGAAATGTCGAGCTGGATGAAGGTCAAACTGAAATCAAAACTGCTGGGAGAAATATCAATAACCTCAGATATGCAGATGACCCCACCCTTACGGCAGAAAATGAATAGGGACTTAAGAACCTCTTGATGAAAGTGAAAGAAGAGAGTGAAAAAGCTGTCTTAAAACTCAACATTCAAAATCAATCCTGAATATTCATTGGAATAAATGATGCTGAAGTGAAACTCCACTACTTTAGCCACCTGTTGTGAAGAGTTGACTCATTGGAAAAGACCTTGGTGCTGGAAAAGATTGAAGGCAGGAGGACAAGGGGACACCAGGGGACAAGACGCTTGGATGGCATCACTGACTCAATGGACATGGATTTGAACATGCTTCATGAGATGGTGAAAGACAGGGAAGCCTGGTGTGCTGCAGTCCATGGGGTCACAAAGAGTTGGACATGACTAAGCAACTGAACGACTACAATCAAGTGACTAGCACCCCAATCTCAACAATCCTAGTAGGCAGCAAATTTTTAGGGATCCCCTTCTCCAATGCTCTCTTATAACATGTCTATTCCTTTGTGATTTTGATGGAATTCTATTTTCCTATTCTACTGGGCCAGTCCAATGTGTGTTCTTTCCAACAACATCAAGCAGTTCTCAGCAAACACTGACTGGGTGTCCTACAATTTAACTCAATTCTGACACTGTCTGCCTGAGCATAGTGTCAGATCTCACAAGTTAAGGGCTCAGTCCTATAAGACTGCACCTCATTCCCCTCAGCTCAGATACCAATTGCAAGTCCAGGCTGTCACCTGGGCTTCTGCCCCACTAGATTAGAGATTTCCATCACCCACTCTTCGCATTCAGGTATTTTGATTAATCAGGTCATAGGACTCAGAGAAATTTACTTACTTTACTAGTTGATTATAAAGAATAATGTAAAAGATAGAAATGAACCATCAGATGAAGAAGCACATAGGGCAAGGTACTCACAAAGGGGTTCAGGGCTTCCTAGCTTTTTCTTGGGGGCACCACTATTATAGCACTTCTATATGTTTACCAGTAAAGAAGCTCTCTAAGCCCCATCCTTTCAGATTTTTATGGGGACCTCATCACATAGTCATGGTTGTTTAAATCAATGGCCATTGGTGACCTGAGTTCAATATCTAGTCCCTCTCCACTCTCCAGAGGTGAGGTAGTACGGGGGTAGGGGGGGCGGTGGTTGAGGGTGGGTAGTGGGATCTGACGGACATGACTGAGCGACTTCACTTTCACTTTTCACTTGCATGCATTGGAGAAGGAAATAGCAACCCACTCCAGTGTTCTTGCCTGGAGAATCCCAGAGACGGAGAAGGCTGGTGGGCTGCAGTCTTTGGGATCGCACAGAGTCAGACATGATGGAGCGACTTAGCAGCAGCAGTGGAGATTGAAAGTTCCAACCTTCTAATCACAAGATGATTCCCCTGGAAACTGACCCCCATCCTTAGGTTGCTTAGGGGTTTTCCAAATATCACACCGTTAACATAACTTTCTCTATCTTCACTTAGTAAATTCAAAGGGTTTTCTGAGCTCCATACTAGGAATGGGATGGAGACCAAATATATGTTTATTATAAATCACAGTATCATAACAGAGGAACAGTTTCCTTCTCAAGACATTGATTATATAAATGGTTACCAGGATTCCCCTCCACAGTCATGAGGCTCTAGATTTGGAATGGGCATAACTTTATACTTAAGAAGGTGTTTCTCTAACTCCCTTCCCTTTTAATACCCTGAACATCCATCTGTTAATTATTTTGACAATGTATCCTTCAGGAGTTGCTAATTAAACAATTGCACTCATTTCACATGCTAGCAAAGTAATGCTCAAAAGCCTTCAAGCTAGGCTTCAGCAGTATGTGGACCAAGAACTTTCAGATGTATAAGCTGCATTTAGAAAAGGCAGAGGAACCAGTGATCAAATTGCCAACATCTGTTGGATCATAGAAAAAGCAAAGAAATTTCAGAAAAAAATACCTACTTCTGCTTCATTGACTATGATAAAACCTTTGACTGTGTGGATCACAACAAACTGTGGAAAACTCTAAAACAGATGAGAATATCAGACCACCTTACCTGTTTCCTGAGAAACCTGTAAGCAGGTCAAGAAGCAACAGTTAGAACCATACATTGAACAACAGACTGGTTCAAATTTGGGAAAGGAGTACATCAAGGCTATATATTGTCACCCTGCTTATGAACATATATGCAGAGTACATCATGTGAAATGCCAGGTTGGATTAATCTCAAGCTAGGATCAAGATTGCCAGGAGAAATATCAACAACCTCAGATATGCAAATAATACCACTCTAATGGCAGAAAGCAAAGAGCAATTAAAGAGCCTCTTGATGAGGATGAAAGAGGAAAGTGAAAAAGCTGGCTTAAAACTCAATATTCAAAAAACTAAGATTGTGGCATCCAGTCCCACCACTTCATGGCAAATAGATGGGGAAACAATGGAAACAGTGACAGATTTTATTTTCTTGGGCTCCAAAATCACATGCTGGATTTTTTTTTTTTTTTTTTTGTTAGAACAACTCAGCAAAATAAAATTCCGGTTTATTGTTGGACAACATTGTTTCACACATACATCAAACAGGCCAAAAAAATAAACAGCAACTTCATAGACAAAAAAAGGAAAAAAAAAGAAACCTTTTATCTTTGGCCTTTTTAACCATCTCATACAAACCAACTACTTATAGTACAGCTAAGTACATACACAAAAAAAGTTACTGGAATGCTCGGAATAAGATTGTTTTTTTGTTGTTGTTGTTTTTGCTTTTTTTACAAGGTTTTTTTTCTCCTTTGAGATTATAATGAACATGGTCACACCACAAGTAAAGTCAGAGTAGGACAGAGAACGCTCCGAAGGCTGGTTTGGTCATCCGAGATCATTAAAAATGGCTGACCCCTAACAATATGTACAAAAATATAAACTGCTGCCATGAAATTAAAAGACGCTTGCTCCTTGGAAGAAAAGCTATGACCAACCTAGACAGCATATTGAAAAGCAGAGACATTACTTTGCAGACAACGATCCGTCTAGTCAAAGCTATGGTTTTTCCAGTAGTCATGTACAGATGTGAGAGTTGGACCATAAAGAAGGCTAAGCACCAAAGAATTGATGCTTTCGAATTGTGGTGCTGGAGAAGACTCTTGAGAATCCTTTGGACCGCAAGGAAATCAAATCAGTCAATCCTAAAGGAAATCAAACCTTGAATATACACTGGAAGGACTGATGCTGAAGCTGAAGTTCCAATACTTTGGCCACCTGAATAGAAGAGCTGACTCATTGAAAAAGACCCTGATTCTGGGAAAGACTGAAGGCAGGAGGAGAAGGGGATGACAGAGGATGAGATGGTTGTATGGCATTACTGATTCAATGGCCATGAGTTTGAGCAAACTCTGGGAGACAGTGAAGGACAGGAAAGTCTGGCGTGCTGCAGTCTATGGGGTCACAAAAAGTCAGACATGACTGAGACTGAAGAACAACAACAACACACACACACACATTCAACAAACTCTCATATGCTTCTTCTCTATATGTTTGACTCTATTGGTAGGCTTCAATGAGAAAACACTAGCTCCTATTTTATAAAGAAGAGTAGTATCTTAGCCTTGCATCCCCCCAAAAACAGAACCCGAGGTAAAAACTTCCTTGTAGATAGGTTCTCTTGGAATACATTTCCATAAAGCAAGACTGCAGGACTGGAAAAGCCAAACAAGAAGAAGACAAGGCCAACATAAGGCTGTGTTACCAGGTTGGTCTTTACCATGAGCAGCCAATTCTTGATCTACTAGGACCTTCCAAGGAGCCTTATTTCAGAAGTTTCCATTCTGAGGACGCAGGTGAGTACATCTGCTCTTCTCTCCCATTGGTCAAGTGTGGCTGGAGCAAATTTATTCCTCTGAATTTGGGGGTTTTAAGTGCAGAGCAGTATTCAATGATGTGATATCAGAGAAATCACAGGGTAAGAAACTAGAGGTGTGTGATCACGGCATGAACCCAGAGAAAGTCTCAGTCTAATTTCCTCTGCATGAAAAGATTAAAGTCTACAGGAACTAGCTGCCATATAAGTAGCTCAAGTAAGAAATAGACTTGACAAAATTTTTAAGTAATGCACAAAGCTGTCCACCACAAATAAATAAGGTCATAGGATTTGAAACCAAGAGGCAACTTTCAGGGATGCGTTACTTGTCCAAATGCTATACATCTGCTCATGAACATGCTCCAAACACCTTACATCAACTAAAAAGAGAAAGAGAATTTCCTCTGTATTGTCCCTGCCACCAGAGAGAAATGTAGCAATTCCTTCTAGCACAAATTTTCAGCAAGGAAGACATATGTCATACTCCTGAAGCATGATTTGATTGTTTGGTGGAGAGATAAAAGACAAGTATCATGAATTCAACAAATACAAGATCATGCATGGCTAAAATTATTCAGCAACAAACTAAAAAAAGAATGTGAAAACTCATGATTAATCATTATTTTTCATGAAGAATAACTGAGTCTCAAAGACAAACCATTCTCGAGGCTCAAAAGCAATAAGACTCCCTGAAGTTCAGCTTAAAATGATCTCTGGGTATCATATTTATGTGGTCATCCCATAAGAGAGGTACACAATTAGACAAAAATGAAAATTTCTCTTAATAAGGCAAAATTCACTCAAAATCTCCATGCATAGACAAAAGAGATGACAAAAAGTAAATAAAAAAAAATTAAAGTCTGCATTTATTCATTCAAACCTTGCTGGTATTAAAATAAGCCATGATGAGTAAGACCCTAATGAAAATTAGGCTATGTGCTTAGGAAAACAAGATAGCTGGCAGACCAGAAAAACTGTCTTTCTCTTAGGGTTTCTATGGGAATTGGAGGTTAAATTCAGTTTATTTTTTGCAGCAGGCAAAAATTTTATATATAGTGTTTCACAGAGTCGAAGGAGCTCCCTGAGTCAGTCCACCAACCTGAACCAAGAGGGTTGACACCAGGGCTGTCCACATCTCTTACCACACACTGAAGGCCTCTGGATTCTCCTCCAAGTGAGCCAGCAAATGTCAATAATGTCAGGAGAGTAGGCAGAATTTCTAAGGAAGAAGTGCTTTATGAATGCTAATGTAATTACCTTAAATGTAAGCCTAAGCTTTTTTTTTTTTTTTATTCTCCCTATTAATCATGTTCACCATTAAGGCCAAGTCACAAGGCTTAATGCCTTAATGAAGGAGGCAGGGCCACTTAGAACAAAGATACCTACAGATAAGAAGGAAATGACTTAGAGGAAGTCCCCATCAGACTGAAAGGGCAAGTCATACCCCATCTGGAGGGAAAAAGAAAAGACTGGGGGCAGGGGAATGTGTAGGAGGAAGAATTTTCTGGTCCTATAAGGGCCCAAGCATTCCTGTCTCTCTGATCTTTAGCTCAGGCAGTGGGAACAGACAGGAAAGGATAGAAATCTAAGACAAAGAGGAGGCAAGATGACCAGTCCAAGTTCAACACATGAAACAGGGCGCTCAAAGCTGGTGCCCTGGGACACCTGAAGGGATGGGATGGGGATGAAGGTGGGAGGGGGATTTGGGATGGGGGACACGTGTACACCCATGGCTGATTTGTATCGATGTATGGTGGAAACCATCACAATATTGCAAAGTAATTAGCCTCCAACAAATAATTTTTTTTTTTAAGTGATTCAGATGTGCCTGTAGGCTAATCAGTTCATTTCAGTCACTCAGTCTTGTCCAACTCTTTGCAACCCGATGTACTGCAGCACTCCAAGCCTCCCTGTCCATCACCAACTCCTGGAGCTTGCACAAACTCAAGTCCATTGAGTCGGTGATGACATGCAACCATCTCATCCTCTGTCATCTCCTTCTCCTCCCACCTGCAATCTTTCCCAGTATCAGGGTCTTTTCCAATTAGTCAGTTCTTCCCATCAGGTGGCCAAAGTACTGGAGTTTCACCTTCAGCATCGGTCCTTCCAATGAATACTCAGAACTGATTTCTTTGGGGATTGACTGATTGGATCTCCTTGCAGTCCAAGCGACTCTCTAAAATCTTTCCCAACACCACAGTTCAAAAGCATCAATTCTTCAGTTCTCAGCTTTCTTTATGGTCCAGTTGTCACATACATACATGACTACTGGAAAAACCATAGCTTTGACTAGATGGAACTTTGTTAGCAAAGTAATGTCTTTGTTTTTTTAATACGCTGTCTAGGTTGGTCATAGCTTTTCTTCCAAGGAGCAAGCGTCTTTTAATTTCATGTCTGCAGTAACCATCTGTGGTGATTTTGGAGCCCCCAAAATAAAGTCTGTCACTGTTTCCATTGTTTCCCCATCTACTTGCCATGAAGTGATGAGACCAGATGCCATGATCTTAGTTTTCTGAATGTTGAGTTTTAAGCCAACTTTTTCACTCTCCTCTTTCACTTTCATCAGGAGGCTTTTTAGTTCTTTTTTGCTTTCTGCTATAAGGGTAGTGCCATCTGCATATCTGAGGTTATTGATATTTCTCCCAGCAATCTTTATTCCAGCTTGTGCTTCATCCAATCTGGCATTTCATATGAGGTACTCTGCATATATAAGCACAGTGACAATATACAGCCTCGACACACTCCTTTCCTGATTTGGAACCAGTCTGTTTTTCCATGTCCAATTCTAACTATTGCTTCTTGACCTGCATACATATTTCTCAGTAGGCCAATGTGGGGACCCAAAAATGTAGCTGAGGGTAAAGACTTTCAAGTCTGCATGGCCCTTCCATGGAAAGGCCATAACTCCCCAGTAGAGACTGGGTTGGGGGTGGATATCCTTGGCTGGGCTACTTACTGGGTGGGACTTAGTCAAGACCCGAGAATCTGCAGAACCTAGGAAAACCTGGGAAAAACTGAGTCAGCTGGAGTCTTAGCCAATAACTTCTTCAGTGAAGTCAACACAGTCACCAGAAAAAGCATAAAACTCTTTCTTCCCCTCTGCCATAAAGATGAATGAGCTATCTTCTATATCTAGATACTATGTTGGTTGGGGAAGACTACTTTATAAACTTGAGTTTGGTGGAATAAGTTTGGATTTTTAAGTAAAAAGACATTTTTTTTTTCATTTTCACTAAGATCTTTATGAAACAATGTATTCACCATCTTGTTCCACTATCTTCTGCCATTTTTCAAGCAACTTCATAATTTCATCTTCCCCCAAATTTTTATCTTCTTGAGGAAAGAACTGTTCCATGTACCTTTTACACTTGTTCAAGGAATGGAAATTTTTCCATTAAGAGGGTTTTGTAAAAACAAATAAATGGACATTTGTAGGTGCAATGTCTGATGAATATGGCAGATGAATCAGAACTTCTCAACCAAATATGACTGTTTTTGTCTGGTCATCAAAGAAATATGCCATTTGTGTTATCTTGATGGAGGATTATGCATTTCTGTTGACTAATTCCAGATGCTTTTCATTCAAGTGGTGCTTTCAGTCTGTTTAATTTGGAACAGTACTTGTTGGAATTAATAATTTGTTTTTCTGGAAGGAGATCATGATAGAGGATTCCCTTCCAATCCCATCATGTACACAACACCACCTTCTTTGGATGAAGACTGGTCTTTGGTGTGGTCGTCGGTGGTTCATTTCACTTGCCCCATGATCTCTTCCCTTCCACATTATTGTACAGTACCCACTTTTCATCACCTGTCACAATGTGTTCTAAAAGAAGAACATTTTCATTATGTTTAAGTAAAAAATCACATACAAAAACACAATGAAGAAGGCTCTTTTTTTTTTTTTGCTTAACTTATGTGGAACTCAAACATCAAAGTGATTAACAAAACCAAACTGGTGTGAATGATTTTCAATGCTTGATTTGGATACTTTGAGTATGTCAGCTATCTCCTATGTGGTATAACATTGATTGTTCTCAATTTATACCTGGATTTGATCCCTATCAATTTCAACTGGTCTAACCAACAATGGAGCATCTTCCAGTGAGAAACCTCTAGCATGAAACTTTGCAGACCACTTTTGTGTCATTTGATCAGTCAGAGCATCTTCTCCATACACTGCACAAATCTTTTTTGTGTGTTTCAATTGTTGTTTTACCTTTCTTGAAATAATAAAGCATAGCATGCCAAAATGTTGCTTTTCTATTCCATCTTCAATATTAAAATAGCTACACAAAAATTCAATTTTGATAAAAAATTTTAATGTATGCTGATATGACAGCTGTCACAATATAATCTAACAAAATTGTTTTGAATGACATTAAAGAAAGCTAAGAGCCGCAGAGACATCTTAAAGAAAAAAATCAAATGAACTTTTGGCCGATTCAGTAATATTTTTTTTCTAAAAATGAGACTATTATAATTAATCGACACACTTAAATCCCCTTGTCAACCTCCAATAAGATGTAGACTTGACAGAAAAATGAAAAAAAAAATTATAGTAGATAATACTATTTGCACATCTGATTTGTGTCATTAATGATAGACTAGATCATGCTGAGGTAATAACCCCCAAGTTCCAGTAGTTTAACACAATTATTTCTTGCTCATGCAGCATGTCCATTTATATCAATGGTTGAGGAGTCTCTAGTCCATGTCATCCTCACTCCAGAATCCAAAAGAGTGAAGCTTCCATCATTTGGAATATTTCAGATTCTTCTGGCAGAAGAAGAGAGAAGTAGAGGTTCTTATAGCAGTAATTAGATACTTTGGTTCACATGTTACTTTTGCCCACAGCCCACAGGTCAGACCAGTTACATGGCCCCATCCAGACAGAAGACAGATGGACAAGAGTAATCTCCGTGGGCCAAGAAGAGAAGTGAACAGAAGAAGGTGAGCTAATGCTAGTGAAATCTCTACCACATAGTCTTACCCTAATACAAAAATTACTTTTTAAAAAGATTAAATTACCCAAATTTCATGTTACTGCCCAGAATTAAAAATGTAAGTATCCCATCCACCCAGGTCATCTTTTCTTTCTCAAATTTATCTCAGAACTGGCCTGAGCTTCTTCACCCTTAACCCACTCTCCCACCGCTATTTTCCTTCCAAATCCTTTCCACAGTGCCTGCGTGAAATTACCCATTCCTAGGGAAACTCTTTTCTTTGTTCCCTCATTTTCCCTTGATATCCAAACATTTCCTGATCTTTACCAAGTCCACTTGGACCCTGCAATGCTCTCATAGCACCCACTCTTCCCATAGATGCCTCTGCTTCTGCGGCACCCATGCAGCTAAATCCCAACATTTGTAGGACTTCAATAGTTCAGCATCCCAAGGTTCCAACAGTCAGTTCAGTTCAGTTCAGTCGCTCAGTCGTGTCCGACTCTTTGCGACCCCATGAACTGCAGCACGCCAGGCCTCCCTGGCCATCACCAACTCCCAGAGTTCACTCAGACTCACGTCCATCGAGACAGTGATGCCATCCAACAGTCAAGGGCTCATTAAAATAGAACTAATCAATAAAGTTCAGTCTCAGCTGTCTAGTACTTTGAAAATTGCAAAAATCTGGTCCATTTAAACTGCATTAAGATTTGAGATCAATTCTAGTATTTTATGACCTAGTAGTTTTTTAGTTTTTTTTTTTTTTTAAGCTTTCTTCTGGCTTTGTGTCACCTTACTCATGAGGGCTGATGTGAAACCTAGAACTTCCTCTGATTCAATAGTACATGGGCAAAGTCAGAAAACATCACCCTGATGTTTGTCCCCCTAGCATATACACTGCTTGAAAATCTGAAATCATTCCAAATAACTCCCCAAATTCACCTACATATTTGCATTTTCTTTACCATGAGCTTCCACAACACCAATTGTTTATGTCATTTCCCTCTCCATCTTTATCTAGAGGTTATAAACCTTTTCAAACTATCCTCTAACCTGGATCAAGACAACAATTTCTACTAAAAATTGGTTCATGGTGCTGACTTCTCCCAGATCTAAAACTACAAAGGTAAAGGGTATCATTTAGCCTGATTCTTTTTGTATATGTCTGCAGGGAAATTGGTGGACGTTAAGAACAGAGTGGTCAGGGAATTCACTGGTCTTTTGTCAGGGAGTAGAGCAGCCTCATAGGAAAGCTTCTCTCATTTCTCATATGGGTGCTGCCTGCAAACGCCTAAGGGCCTTCAGTAACTGTTTGCATCTTACCATTATGTCACTTCCCTGTGCCCTACTGAGAAGCTTCTCACCAGCACACTGTACCAATATGATCCTAATGAGACTGTAAACCTGAGATATAGATGTAGACAGACCTTTTCCTGAAGCAACATTTTTCAGCCTGCAAAACAGAAAGGAAAAAAAAGGAATGAAACATTCCTAAAATTACTGATGGAATTTATGTCAACTTCTAATCTCTTATGTCAAAGTTCTTAAGTTAACCTCTAATCTCTTCTTAAAGGTGTTTATCTCTTCTCTACTTCCCTCCTCAATAATTCTTTGAATATAATAGCTCATGTCCCTGATAGTCACTAAATCGTTGGCAGATTGTATTTTCGCAAAGATGGATGCAACAATTTATATATCCCATTCCATATGCTCCTCTTACAATGTGATTGACACTCCCCCTACTGAGAGGCAGGACCTCTATTCCTTCCACTGAAACTGGGCGAGCTTGAGACTGCCCCTACCAACAGACCAAAAGAAGTTTCTGAGGTTAAGCCAGACAAAAGAGACAACATCCACCTGCCTCTCTATATCAGGACACTCACCCTTAGAACCCAGCCACCATGCTGCAAATAGGGCCAAATTAGTTCATGCAGAGAGACCACATGGAGATAACACAAATGGAGAGGCAGCTAGTACTGACTGCTAGTTGAGTGCATGAACCTTTGTGATTCCTGCTCCCAGCTTCATGTCTTGTACCTGCTATGCCCCAGGCAACATGGAGTGAGAAGCCAGCCCTGCTGTGTCCTGCCCAAATTTGTTACCCACAGAATTCGAGAGCATAATAAATGTCTATTTTATTCCACTCAATTTTGGGTAATTTGTTATGCAGCCATAGTAACTGGAACAAAATCTTTCCTGATATTTTATCTCATTTCATCTTTACTCTCAGAGTGACTTTAACAAACAATATAAGAATTACATGATAACATCTAGAGTAGTGAAAGGATTATTTCTATCCATCCACATTTCAGTAAAATAGGGTTTTGTTTCTCCATTTATAAAATGAAGGCAATTTTCAAAGTCAAGAATTAAAACAGTTGGAATGTTTCTTATCTTTATTTCTCATTGGAAGAGGGAATGTTTTTCAAACTAAAACTGTTCTGTTCTTCATATTGATAAGGCCCTTGAGTCCATAGAATATATAGTATTTATTTTAGTGTCTCCTTGGCTTCCTTTAATTTCTAAAGTCAGAAAGAGAGGACAGCAGTTTCAAAGAGACCAATAGTAACTTCAGTGCCCATTAATCTGAGAGGGAGCCAGAGAAAGTGGCCTGCAGGGCTGGTTGCTATAATGATAAAATAAGTAAGAACCTCTTTAGTAAGGAAAAAGAGTGGGTGAGGAATAAGTGAGAAATGTCATGGAAATATTAAATAGTAATAAGGGATAGAACCTTTCCAATAACCTTTCTGTAATTGAGAGACAGTTTTCATTTTAACTAAGTTTTTCGTCAGTTACAAGGAAACTCAAATTGAACTTCTTTTTTCTGTCTACACTCCCACACCATTCAGGTATTCATCTAGCCTCTAGCTTTGAATCCTTCCTGTTTTCTCACAGTCCAAAATTTGTATATCCATCCCAGACCTTGTCCTTACACTCAAGACTCACACAACCTTCTGCTTCCCAGCATCTCCCCCTGATATCTAATACTCATCTCTAGTTCAACTTCTCCACAGACTCCTGATGTCCCTCCCCAAACCTGTTCCTCTCTCTTAAGTGATAGAAATTCTACCCCTCCAATGGCTCAGGACAAAAACCATGGTATCACTTTAACCTCACTTTCACAAACAACAGCCCTCCTATCAGCAAATTCTGATGGCTCTAGCCTCAGATCATATCCAGAATCTAAACAGTCTCACGACCTTCAACATCAACTCTCATCTAGAAAATTGTTGCCATCACCTCCTAACTGGTCTCCCTGCCTTCATCCTTTCCTTCCTATGCTGTTTTCTCACCCCAGGAACCAGAATGATCCTCTAAGAATGTAAGTCCAATCATGTGCTTCCCTAGCTTGGACTCCTCTAAGGGCTTTGCATCTCATTCAGAATAAAAGCTCAAATCCTTAAAATGTCAAATAAGGCCCATCATGATTGGTCCCTTATTACTCCTCTCTTGCCCTATCCAGGCTCACCAGGAGCCTGACTGTGCCTAGAAGACAACAAGCACTCTCCTACCTTGGTGCTTTTGGGTTTGCTCTTTGCCAGAAACACCTCAAACCTCAACCCCACACCATATCTGTGTGGCTCATTCCCTACCTCATTCACCTTATCAGCAAGGCCTTCCCTCACCACCATATTTAAAAAAACAAATATCATGCTTTCCAGGTTCCTCTTCCCTACTTTTTTTTATCTTCAAGGAACTTACTACACCCCAACATTAAAGTAATTAAATAAACAGATATGTTTGTTCATTCACTTACTGCCTATCTTCCCCATTTAGAATGTAAGCTCCATTAAAGCAAAGTTTTTTTTAGCCCATTTTGTATATGACTGAATTTCCAGTGCCCAGAATAGTTTCTGGCATATAATAGTCACATAAATGGCAAGAGTAACATACACCTGCTGATGAATGAACAAACAAAGGAACAACTGGACCATAGTCAATTCACAGCCAATTCACCTGTGCTGAAGGCAGAAGGCACATGGAGAGCTCTGGATAATGCTCACATCTGCCTAGACAGCTCCTGGGTCCCCAGGGTGCTCTGAAAATTCTCCTGAGTGCAATGTGATGGTAGCAAGACTTGAGGGTCTTGGGTCACTTTTGTCTTCAGCCCAGGGGACACAGCTTTGCTCTATGAAAAGTGGAAGCTTTATTACCCAGAGGTCTGGTGTTAAAATCCATGAAGTGTTTGGATGATTCTGGACAAGTTACTTAAGCACATTGAGTCTTGGGTTCCTCATCTGTAAAATAAAACAATAGCAGTTATTTTTAATAACTGGTGTAATAAAGATTAAATGAGTTAATAATGGAAACAATGATTGCTGTTGTGTTAGTCACTCAGTCACGTCCAACTCTTTGTGACCTTGTGGACTGTAGCCTGCTAGGCTCCTCTGTCCATGGAATTCTCCAGGCAAGAACACTGGAGTCGGTAGCCATTCCCTTCTCCAGGAGATCTTCCCAACCCAGGGACTGAACCCAGATCTCCTGCATTGTAGACAGATTCTTTACTGTCTGAGCCACCAAGGAAGCCCAGTCTATAAATTATAAATGAGCAAATAAAAATAAAAGCTGTAATTATGTAAGAAAACAACCTTGACTTGAGCCTGTTGTTGTGTTGAGTCACTAAGTTGTGTCTGACTCTTCACAACCCCATGGACTGCAGCACGCCAGGCCTTCTGGTCCCTCACTGTCTCCTGGAGTTTGCCCAGGTCCATGTCCATTGCATTGGTGATGCTCTCCAGCCATGTCATCCTGTTACCCCCTTCTTCTGGCTTCAATCTTTCCCAACATCAGGGTCTTTTCCAATGAGTCCACTGTTCACATCATTTGACCAAATCAGCACCAGTCCTTCCAAAGAGAATTCAGGGTTGACTTCCTTTAAGACTGACTTATTTTGTCTCCTTGCTGTCCAAGGGACTCTCAAGGGTCTTTTCCAGCACCAGAGTTTGAAAGCATTGATTCTTGGTGCTCTGCCTTCTGTATGGTCCCGCTTTCATAACCATAGGTGACTACTAGAAAGATCACAACCTAGACTACACAGACCTTTGTCGGCAAAGTGATGTCTTTGCTTTCTAACACACTGTCTAGGCTCGTTATAGCTTCTAACCAAGAACCAGGCATCTTCTAATTTCAAGACTGTAGTCACCATCTTCAGTGAATGTTAGAGCCTATAAAGAGGAAATCTGCTACTTCTTCCAAATTTTCCCCTTCTATTCGCCATGAAGCAATGGGGGCCAGATGCCATGATCTTAGTTTTTTTAATATTTAGTTCTAAACTGGCTTTTTCACTCTCTTCCTTCACCCTCATTAGAAGGTTCTTTAGCTCTGCTTTGCTTTCTGCTGTTAGGGTAGGATCATTAACATATCTGAGGCTGTTGATGTTTCTCCCAGCAATCTTGATACCAGCTTGTCACTCATCCAACCTGGCATTTCTCATGATGTGCTCTGCATATAAGTTAAATAAACAGAGTGACAATGAACAGCCTTGTTGTCTTCCTTCCTCAATCCTGAACCAGTCAGTTGTTCCATACAGGGTTCTTAGATTTGAGCCTACTTAGTAATTAAAGCAGAGTCACATATTCAGTGTAACTGATGGGTACCTGATTAGTCACAGAAAAGGCCAAAATGGTTGGTTACTTATGTGAGACTTACTGGTCTAAAAGGAGAGGGAATTGGGCAACTTTTTAATACCCACAAGTGATGGGTAATCTACATACATTATTTCATTTTATCCTAATAAAAACTCATGGAAGGTAAGTATTAATATTACAAAAATCACATTAAAGTGATAAATGAGGTTCAGAGAGTTTAAGTAACTTACCAAAACTACCCTGGTCAGGTAGCTAGAAATTACAAGGCCATTTCCAAAACACCAAGTCATACTCTTGGACTTTAAAAATCAAACTTCTCCACCAGTGATTCTTAAATGTATTAAAGACAGGTGGGCCACATAAATGTGGATGAAAAGGGTACAACAGAAGAAGATGAAACATCTAATTAAAATTCATAGAAAATGAGAAAAGCTTGATACGAAAGAATACATATTCTATGACTCCATTAAGATAAAATTCTAGAGCAGACAAAAATAAGCTATGGTGATAAATTCAAAACAGTGATTACCTTGTGTGTGTTGGGGCAGGGGCAGGGATTAATTGAGAAGGGGCTATGGGCTTCCCTTGTGGCTCAGCTGGTAAAGATCTGTCTGCAATGCAGGAGACCTGGGTTCGATCCCTGGGTTGGGAAGATCCCCTGGAGAAGGGAAAGGCTACTCTTTCCAGTATTCTGGGCCTGGAGACTTCCATGGACTGTATAGTCCATGGGGTCACAAAGAGCTGGACACGACTGAGCGACTTTCACTTCCACTATTGGAACTTAACAAGGAGATAGAAATCTCTTATACCTTGATAATGAGTTATATGGTAAATACATTTGTCAAAACTCATCAAACTGTATACTTAAGATCTGTGCATCATTGGACATAAATTGTCTTAGTCTGTACCAGCTGCTTTAAAGCTGGTAGCTTATAAAAGAAAAAATAAAAGCATTAGTTGCATCCAACTCTTTGTGACCCCATGGACTGTACCCTGCCAGGCTCCTCTGTCCATGGAATTCTCCAGTCAAGAATACTGGAGTGGGTAGCCGTTTCCTTCTCCAGGGGATATTCCCAACCCAGGGATCAAACCTATGTCTCATGTCTCTTGCATTGGTAGACGGGTTCTTTACCACTAGCATTACCTGGGAAGTCCAGCTTATAAACTACTGGAATTTATTTATCACAGTTTTAGAGGCAGAAGCCCACAGTGCTAGCACAGTAGGGTTCTGGTGAAGGTCTCCTTATGGGCACCAGATTTCTGGCTATGTCTTCAAGTAGTAGAAGGGGCAAAGGCACTCTCTCTATAGTCTCTTTTATAATGGCATTAATCTCATTCATAAAGGCTCTATGTATTTGAAGGAGAGTACAAAATCATTCAAACCATAGCAATTTTTAAAGTTTTATCATAGAAAATTAGGGGGCTTTTTAGGCTTTCAACCTGAGTGAAAAATAAAGGCACTGTTTTAAGGACTTTCATTAATCCTTGGGAAAATCCAATGATGTCGGTTCAGAAATCAAACTCATCTCTAAGATGAAGAAGCTTAAGTAAACAATATAGAGTAATTTTTGTGGTTCACACAGTCAGGATGAGTAGAACTAGGATTCAAACACTAGTGGGATGTAATTAACCCCCCCACTAAAGCTGTCTCTTAAGATAGCTTGTTGTGACAACAATGAAGCTGGAAAAGGGAAGTACGGGTTCATTTTCCTCACATAAATACCAAGTCTTTAGCCTCAGCATAATGTGGAAAAAGAGAATATATGAATACTAAGTAGCCAGTCCAGACCTTATTCACAGAGGTATGTTAGTAGGAAATTGCGAGGAAAATGATAATTTGTGAGCCATAGGGATAGGAATGGTTAGATTTTGTCTCATACTACAATACATCTTATCTCTGTTTATTCATACTTCACCTTACTTAAAATTAAAAAAATTTTAATCTTATCATCATAGGAATAAAATAAGCATATGACTTTGAATTGTAACAAAGAATAAGCATTATATTGGATAGCCACCATAACCAAAATTAAAGTTATTTCAAATGAATCCCAAATAAAACTAATGTGGAAGGTTTAGTCACATTGTATTCTGTGGCCTATTTTTAACACACCTCCTTATACACAATAGCTTTGATTTAACATGGGAGAAGAGGCAAGAATAAAAATGTCACAGAATAGATAGGAGCCTTATGGCACATTATTTCCCAAAAGTCCCTTCCTTTAATGACTGAATTCACTACCCCTTCCTGAGAAAAGCAAAATGGTAGGTAATTTAAATTCAAACACCATGTAGGACATAGCCAACTTAGCAAGTCACAAAAAAGAATTCAGAGGAAGCAGGGACGATATTAACCACCATAAAGAAAACAGCAGAAGATAAATAATAGAATCTTGCTTACCACACAGGCCTCTAATTATAGGGGATAAAACTTCCTTGATATTTTTCTCAAATAAGACATTAAACAGAAAGGCCTTGGAAGAGAAAAGCATTTATTTTGGTGAAAGAAACATAAATAAAATAGTTACATGATATAAATAATGGCAATACTAAAGAATGTAACTGGTGCACACAAGCAAAAACCTCTGCAAAAACTAAGTACAGAGCAGAGGAGTTCAGATCTGTTTCAGGAGGTGTTAACACAGTGCTGTCAACTAGAATTTTCTGTTGTGATGGAAACGCTCTCTGTTCTGTCCATTGTGGTAGTCACAAGCCATGTGTTGCTAGTTGAGCACTTAAAATGTGGCTAGTGTGACTGAGGAACTGAAGTTTTAATTTTAATTAATTTAAATTTAAATAACCAAGTGTGGCTAGCGGGCATCGTATTGGACAGTATAGCCTTAGAATGGTTTCAAAGAAACAGACACGCCTTTAAGACTGACCTTGTCTTTAAACAAACCCCTGATGGCTCTGTAATTTCCCAAACTGACTTGTGAACATTAGTCAGTCTGTATGGCTTAAAGAGTTCAATGTGTTGCAGATACCTGCTGTTCCCAGGGGTGAAACAGTATAGCCATGTCTGATGAAGGTTTGCCTCACAGCAATGAAATGGATTGTGACATTTGGAAACACTCTAACTCCTAACCCCGGCCCATGAGATTCCCAGAGCATGGCCTTACACAGAACTGACGTAGTCCTTTATCTGATCTTGGATTCTAAACCAAGAAAATAACAAAGTCTCCTGGTGCGCTTCTTGAGAAAAAAATAAAATTGATCTGACAGCCTAGCTTCTCTTCAGTAAGAGCTTATTGCTGTTGCTAATAGATTTCTTCCATGTGACCAGCTCCTCCACATGCTATTATGCTATAGCATTATAATCCACTATAATCCTCTAACTTTCTATCCTATCCCAAATGAATTTAGTCCTTGGTGGAAACCACCTGTGGAGTCTGTGTGGTGAAATTCCCTTCAACTAACCAAAGCATTAAGCTTTTGTTATGAAGGAGGTCATAAATTTAGCTAAAGATGGAATGCAGATTTCATTTAATCAACTGCTAATAACTGCATAGAGCAGTTATTAATAATAACTTAATAAAGAAATAATGTCTTGAGGTGCCTTGAAGTGCATTTAGTGGGAAATCATGCTGTGATTGTTTAGTAATATTTTCCATAATGGAGACTTTGTTTTCTGAGCTTCTATCTGCCACCCCTATGTGAGCCAATGTAAGGATACACAGTTGAGGAAAACATTGTCTAGATACATCTGTCACTAAATATCCTAGAAGAGTGCATCATAGATATGACAGAAGCAAAAAGATAACAGAGATCAATGTCAATGGGAAATATTGCAACTGGCATCGTGGAAGAGGTGGCATTTGAGCTAGATTTTGAAAGATGCATGATCTGTGGAGTAATAATGTGGAAGCATTACTGGCAATAACAGACACAGGGATGCACAGCCTGTCAAAGGAAGGGCAAATGTGTGACAAAGGCAGGAAGAGATGCACTGAAAGATGCTACCAAAAAGATGTGGAGTCAAATACAAAAAGGCATTGGATGCCATGCTATGGAACTTTTTTTGTAGTGATAAGTAGCCATCAAAAAGCTTTGAGGTCAGAGCTGTATTTTAAGAAGACAAGTTTGACTGTCATGAGCAGGAGGGATAGGTAAAACAAGATGTCAAATGTAGCAGTCATTTTATTAATTTATTTGTAATATACCCTTCAAAAAATTCTAAAATTAATTGAAAGGGCATATTATAATCATATAATACCCACCCATCGGAACAAGACCTAGTTTTCCCCACAGTCAGTCTCTCCCATCAGGAAGCTTCCATAAGCCTCTTTCCCTTATCCATCAGAGGGCAGACCAAATGAAAATCACAATCACAGAAAACTAATCAAAATGGCCCCATGGACCTCTGCTGCTGCTACTGCTGCTAAGTCATTTCAGTCGTGTCTGACTCTGCGACCCCATAGACAGCAGCCCACCATACTCTCCTGTCCCTGGGATTCTCCAGGCAAGAACGCTGGAGTGGGTTGCCATTTCCTTCTCCAATGCATGAAAGTGAAAAGTGAAAGTGAAGTCACTCAGTCATGCCCGACTCTTCGAGACCGCATGGACTGCAGCCTACCAGGCTCCTCCACCCATGGGATTTTCCAGGCAAGAGTACTGGAGTGGGGTGCCATTGCCTTCTCTGCCATGGACCACAGCCTCATCTAGCTCAATGAAACTATGAGCCATGCCATGTAGGGCCACTGAAGACGGATGGGTCATGGTGGAGAGTTCTGACAAAATGTGGTGACTGGAGAAGGGAATAGCAAACCACTTCAATATTCGTGCTATGAGAACCCCATGAACATTAAGAAAAGGCAAAAAGATGAACTCCCCAGGTCAGTAGATGCCCATATGTTACTGGAGAAGAGTGGAGAAATAACTTCAGAAAGAATGAAGAGATAGAGCCAAAGTAAAAACAATGCCCAGTTGTGGATGTGACTGGTGATGGAAGTAAAGTCCAATGCTGTAAGGAGCAATATTGCATACGAACCTACAATGTTAGGTCCATGAATCAAGGTAAATTGGAAGTGGTCAAACAGGAGATGGAAAGAGTGAACATGGACATTTTAAGAATCAGTGAACTAAAATGGATTGGAATGGGTGAATTTAACTCAGATGACCATTATATCTACTACTGTGGGCAAGAATCCCTCAGAAGAAATGGAGTAGCCCTCATATTCAACAAGAGTCTGAAATGCAGTACTTGCATGCAATCTCAAAAATGACAGAATGATCTCTGTTCGTTTCCAAGGCAAATCATTCAATATCACAGTAATCCAAGTCTATGCCCCAACCAGTAATGCTGAAGAAGCTGAAGTTGAACAGTTCTATGAAGACCTACAAGACCTTTTAGAACTAACACCCACAAAAGATGTCCTTTTCTTCATAGGGGACTGCAATGCAAAAGCACCAGAAACTATAAAACTCCTAGAGGAGAACATAGGCAAAACACTCTCTGACATACATCACAGCAGGATCCTCTATGACCCACCTCCCAGAATATTGGAAATAAAAGCAAAAATAAACAAATGGGACCTAATTAAACTTAAAAGCTTCTGCACATCAAAGGAAACTATTAGCAAGGTGAAAAGACAGCCTTCAGAATGGGAGAAAATAATAGCAAATGAAGCAACCGACAAACAACTAATCTCAAAAATATACAAGCAACTCCTACAGCTCAACTCCAGAAAAATAAATGACCCAATCAAAAAATGGGCCAAAGATCTAAATAGACATTTCTCCAAAGAAGACATACAGATGGCTAACAAACACTTGAAAAGATGTTCAACATCACTCTTTATCAGAGAAATGCAAATCAAAACCACTATGAGGTACCATTTCACACCAGTCAGAATGGCTGCGATCCAAAAGTCTACAAATAATAAATGCTGGAGAGGGTGTGGAGAAAAGGGAACCCTCTTACACTGTTGGTGGGAATGCAAATTAGTACAGCCACTATGGAGAACAGTGTGGAGATTCCTAAAAAACTGGAAATAGAACTGCCTTATGATCCAGCAATCCCACTGCTGGGCATACACACTGAGGAAACCAGAAGGGAAAGAGACACGTGTACCCTAATGTTCATCGCAGCACTGTTTATAATAGCCAGGACATGGAAGCAACCTAGATGTCCATCAGCAGATGAATGGATAAGAAAGCTGTGGTACATATACACAATGGAGTATTACTCAGCCATTAAAAAGAATACATTTGAATCAGTTCTAATGAGGTGGATGAAACTGGAGACTATTATACAGAGTGAAGTAAGCCAGAAGGAAAAACATAAATACAGTATACTAACGCATGTATATGGAATTTAGAAAGATGGTAACGATAACCCTGTGTACGAGACAGCAAAAGAGACACTGATGTATAGAACAGTCTTATGGACTCTGTGGGAGAGGGTGGGAAGATTTGGGAGAATGTCATTGAAACATGTGAAATGTCATGTATGAAACGAGATGCCAGTCCAGGTTCAGTGCATGATGCTGGATGCTTGGGGCTGGTGCGCTGGGAAGGCCCAGGGGGATGGTATGGGGAGGTTGGGAGGGAGGAGGGTTCAGGATGGGGAGCATGTGATTTTTTTTTTAAAAATAAAGAAAAAAAAAAAAAAGGAATGCAAAAGCAGGAAGTCATGAAATACGTGGAGTAACAGGCAAATTTGGCCTTGGAATACAATATGAAGAAAGGCAAAGGCTAATAGAGTTTTGCCAAGAGAATGCACTGGTCATAACAGACACCCTCTTCCAACAACACAAGAGATGACTCTACACATGGACATCACCAGATGGTAAATACAGAAATCAGATTAATTATATTCTTTTCAGCTGAAGATGAAGAAACTCTATACAGTCATCAAAAACAAGACCAGGAGCTGACTGTGGCTCAGATCATGAACTCTTTATTGCAAAATTCCGACTTCAATTGAAGAAAGTAGGGAAAACCACTAGACCATTCAGGTATGACCTAAATCAAATCCCTTATGATTATACAGTGGAAGTGACAAATAGATTCAAGGGCTTAGATCTGATAGACAGAGTGCCTGAAGAACTATGGGCTTAGATTTGTGATGTTGTACAGGAGGCAGGGATCAAGACCATGCCCCCCAAAAAAGAAACACAAAAAGGCAAAACGGTTATCTCAGGAGGGCTTACAAATAGCTCGGAAAAGAGGAGAAGCAAAAGGCAAAGGAGAAAAGGAACGATATACCCATCTGAATGCAGAGTTCCAAAGAATACTAAGAAGAGATAAGAAAGCTTTCCTCAATGATCAGTACAAAGAAATAGAGGGAAACAAGAGAACGGGAAAGGCTAGAGATCTCTTCAAAAAAATTAGAGATACCAAGGGAATATTTCATGCAAAGATGGGCACAATAAAGGACAAAAATGGTATGCACCTAACAGACTCAGAAGATATTAAGAAGAGATATTAAGAATACACAGAAGGAATATACAAAATGAAGATCTTCCTGACCCAAATAACCATGATGGTGGGATCATTCACCTAGAATCAGACATCCTGGACTGAGAAGTCAAGTGGGCCTTAGGGAGCAACACTAGGAACAATGCTAGTGGAGGTGATAGAATTCCAGTTGAGCTATTTCAAATCCTGAAAGATGATGCTGTGAAAGTGCTGCACTCAATATGCCAGCAAATTTGGAAAACTCAGCAGTGGCCACAGGACTGGAAAAGGTCAGTTTTCATTCCAATCCCAAAGAAAGGCAATGCCAAAGAATGCTCAAACTACTGCACAGTTGCACTCATCTCACACACTAGTAAAATAATGTTCAAAATTCTCCAAGCCAGGCTTCAGCAATATGTGAACCATGAACTTCCAAATGTTCAAGCTTGTTTTAGAAAAGGCAGAAGAACTAGAGATCAAATTGCCAACATCCACTGGATCATCGAAAAAGCAAGAGAGTTCCAAAAAAACATCTACTTCTGTTTTTTGACAACACAAAGCCTTTGACTGTGTGGACCACAACAAACTGTGGAAAATTCTTAAAGAGATGGGAATACTAGGCCACTTGACCTGCCTCCTGAGAAATCTGTATGCAGGTCAAGAAGAGACAGTTAGAACCAGACATGGAACAACAGACTGGTTCCAAATTGGGAAAGGATACGTCAAGGCTATATATGGTCACTGTGTTTATTTAACTTATATGCAGAGTATATCATGCAAAATGCCAGGCTGGATGAAGCACAAGGTAGAATCAAGATTGCTGGGAGAAATATCAACAACCTCAGATAAGCAGATGACACCACCCTTATGGAAGAAAGCAAACAGGATGAAAGTGAAAGAGGAGAGTGAAAAAGTTGGCTTAACACTCAACATTCAGAAAACTAAAATCATGGCATCCAGTCCCATCACTTCATGGCAAATAGATGGGGAAACAGTGAGAGACTATTCTCTTGGGTTCCAAAATCACTGCAGATGGTGACTGCAACCATGAAATTAAAAGACTCTTGCTTCTTGGAAGAAAAGCTATGACCAACCTAGACAGCATAGTAAAAAGCAGAGATGTTACTTTGCAGACAAAAGTCCAGCTAGTCAAAGCTATGGTTTTTCCAGTAGTTATGTATGGGTGTGAGAGTTGGACTATAAAGAAAGCTGAGCACCAAAGAATTGATGCTTTTGAACTGTGGTGTTGGAAAAGACTCTTGAGAGTCCCTTGGACTGCAACGAGATCCAACCAGTCCATCCTATAGGAAATCAGTCCTGAATATTCATTGGAAGGACTGATGTTGAAGCTGAAACTCCAATAGTTTGGCCACCTGATGCGAAGAGCTGACTCCTTGGAAAAGATCCTGATGCTTGGAAAGACTGAAGGTGAGAGAAAAAGGTGATGACAGAGGATGAGATGGTTGGATGGCATCACCGACTCAATGGACTTGAGTTTGTGTAAGCTCCAGGAGTTGGTGATGGACACGGAAGACTGGTGTGCTGCTGTCCATCTCTCTCACAGAGAGTCAGACATGACTGAACAACTGAACTGGACTGAAGAAACACAAGTAAGGCCAATGTGGTGGGAGTGCAGGGAGAAGGACTGGGGAATGATGGAAGGTGAAGTCAGAGAAAGGACAACACCAGATCACAGGCAGCCTCTGAGACTAGAAATCCCTGACAACAGGTGAAGGAAAAGCCCAAATCACCACGGCCTGCTTATACTTGGGTACAGAAGGACCTATGGGTAAAATAGCAAAATACTTTCATTCCAGCTGGTAAACAGCCATTATGCTGATGTCCCTAAGAATCCCCACAGCTCTAGCCAGCCAGGGTTTCCCTGAGGGCCATAAAACTTCCAGGATCCAGTAATTTAAGAATTCAGGGTAACTACATGCCTCTAACCTTGATCTAGCTCCATGACTGCAGATGTATAACATTATCCCTGGGCAAAAGGAAAAGTATTTCTTTATATACATCTTTATGAAGTTCAAAATAAGCATGCATTCACTCAGTAAATATTTATTAAGTACCAACTATGGGCCAGGAGTTATTAGAAGTATCAGGATAAGTTACAGTAAATAGACCAGTTTCTGCCCTGATAAAGCTAAGAGTTTGAACTTTAGGCAAATTATTGCCTGTAAAGAGCAGTTTTTAGGCAGTGATTCTCAACCCAAACTACACAACAGAATCACCAGAAAGTTTTTTAAAGTACTGATACCTAGGTCTCACCCTCAGAGGGTCTGATTTAACTGATATGAGTAGTGGCTAGGTTACCGGAAATTTCTAACCCCCTCCCCAGCTGATTCAGTGTGTTACAAGGCTGAAAGCTTCCCTCCTAGAGATATGAGCCAATGTGGATGACAGAGTGGAATTGTGACATTTTAGTAAAATTTATGGATGCAAACCTAGGACATATTCATTACATGTTAAAGCATAAAGATGAATCAAGATGGAAACATGATTCTTTCAAAGGTATTTTTCAAAAAGTTCTTGAGGCTGTCTTTGTAGAACGATATTCTGACAAATGCTGCCTGCCAGTGTGATCCAATGTTAGTCAAATCAACCCCTTGTATTCTGCCAATCCTCAGCAAAACTCTGGGTTTTGTGAAATCAAATTCCTCAGGAGAAGGACCTCCACCCATGACCTGTCTGCCTGTCAGCCTGAGGAATGGATGAACACCCAGCATTCCAGACCACAGGATAGGAGTCCAGCTCTCAGGGTTAACCAAAACTCAGTGGATTGAGATTATTCTTTACATAGTATTCTTGCCTCTCCAACTGCTTTCTAGTTGACTCCCTCAGTTGTCCATCTTGTGACATAGGTTTAGAAAGAAACAGAATCAGAAACTCCTTGAAAAGGTTTGACCCAAAAGAGAATTGAGGGGAGCTGTGGAAAGGGAATTAAAAAGGTACCCAGCGTGTTTAGGTATACTTCAGCTGAGCAGCTTGGAATGTGACCAAGAATGTAGAAAGAAAATGACTAGGATTTCAAAACGCAGCAAGAAAACCCACAAAAAGGAAACATCTAAGTGGAAATAACAGAGCCCTGAATTATGATTTAGAAGGCAAGAATTTTTGTCTCTGGTCTATTGTGACATGGGTAACTTCTCTGTGCCTCAGTTTCCTCAATTTTAAAATGAGGGGACTAGACTTACATGATCTCCAAAAGAACAGGTAGGTAAAATGTAATTTAATATCTGTAAGAGAGAGAGAAAGGGAAAAAAATACTGATAAGTGGAATATGAAGACAACTGTTAGGGAGAAACCAAATTTACATTTGGAGCCCAAGACACTCCTAGGGGGTGAGGGTAGAAGGGGATCAAGACCCTTACACTTTGTCTTATGAACTAAAATTGGTGAGGGTGGACTGGGCATTGCCCTGAACTAGTCCCAGAGACAGAGAAGGGCCATGAGAAGCCTAGGTAAACGCACCACCAAGGAGAACAGATAAGACCACCTGCCCAGCTTCTGCAATGACATAGGAGTTCCAAAGTATAGTGCACACTGGGACCAAACCCAGGAGCAGGGAGCAGGCTTGAGTCCTAGAGAACTGGACATGTAAGTAAGGAACTATAATGATGGGAGTCCAAGCCATATTTGCCCAAAGCCCACCTCTGGCTGAACTTACTCCTCACTGCTGGGGCCTTCTCTCTGGCCCCTTAAAGAAGAGCAGTGACCCCAAAAGGGTCTACACTAGCAGCTTCTCCTGGAGCCATCAGCCTCTGTGGAACTGCAAATTCCCCTAGCCTGAGTTGGGATTTCAGTCCTGGCCTGTCAGAAGAAGGGGCTCCCAGGAAAGGTCACTGTGTTTCCCATTCATGAGGCAGGTGAGGACTCCCACATTCAACTTTGGGACCCTACCTGAGTGGTGCTTTATTTGCATCCCAAGCTATGAACTGAGGCAATCCAGTCACACATCTATAAGATGACTTACAGCTCTAATATGCTGTGGTTTTAGTGTACAGTTCAAAATGAAATCCAAAGACAGAGTTTGGCATATAACTATCTCCTTAAGCTTGTAGACTCTGGAACTGTTGTCTGAAAAAAAAAGAGATGTGTAAATTAGGAATCCATCTGTGACCATGACATAGCCTAAAATTAACACAGAAGGCATATCACTTCTAAAGATCCATGAATTCACTCCATGTGCATTCATTAAAAATCATTAAAGTGAAAGCTGGGAATGCGAAAGATAATTATATAGTTTGAATATCTAAAACGTCTTCCTTATGGAGAGCAGGTTTGTATGTATGTGTAAAATATATATGTATTATCTCCAAATGGAAACAGAAACACATGTTTGCTTTATTGGAAGGTAATCATTGTATTAATTTCCTGTTTCAAATGGCCTTAAACAATAACCATCAGCTTTGTTAACATGCATACTGCTTGACTCAGAAATTTCACATGTAGAAATTTAACCTGATGAAAATTTTCACATATATACAAAAATATATAAGAATGTTCATTGTCACAATATTGTTAACAAGGAAAAAAGCTGAAAAAAATTGAAATGTTTGTTAATAAGAGATTAGTTAGATAACTTATCAGTCATCCATATACAAGGATACTCTACAATTACCAAAAATAGTCAAACTTACTTTTATACTAAAAAGAAAATTTTATGTTAACTGATGGAGCTGATATTTACAGTTTGCATATTTACCCCACATCCATTCTCTGCTTCAAATTAAATTGAGTTGAAGCTGAGGATTTCTTGTGTCAGGGAGGCTTGGTTACAAAGAGCACTGACCACAAAATGATAATTCCTCACATAGGTCAGAATGGCCATCATCAAAAAGTCTACAAACAGTAAATGCTGGAGAGGGTGTGGAAAAAGGGAACCCTCTTACACTGTTGATGGGAATGTAAATTAGTACAGCTACAATGGAGAAAAGTAAGGAGGTCCCTTAAAAAAACTAAAAACAGAGTTATCATATGATCCAGCAATCTCATTGCTGGGCATATATTGGAAAATATACATGTACCCCAATGTTCATAGCAGCACGATTTATAATAGCCAAGACATGGAAGCAGCCTAAATGTCCACTGGACGATGAATGGATGAAAAAGACGTGGTATATTTATTACAACGGAATATTACTCAGCTGTCAAAAAGAACTAATGCCATTTGCAGCAACATGAATGGACCTAGAGATTATCATACTAAGTGAAGCAAGCCAAAGACAAATATCATGTGATTATCACATGTAGAATCTTTAAAAAAAAAAAAAGATACAAATGAACTTATACAAAACAAAAATAGACCCAAAGGTACAACAACTTATGGTTACTAAAGGAGAAGGAGGGGAGAGGAGTAAATTAGGAGTTTGGGATTAACATAAACACACTATTATATATAAAATAAATAACCAACAAGGACCTACTATACAGTACAGGGAACTATAGTCAATATTTTCTAATAACCTATAAGAAAAAGAATGTATATATATATATATATGATACAATCACTTTGCTCTCTACCTAAAACTAACAAACATGGTAAAACAACTATACTTCAATTTAAAAAAGAAAAAAGACAATTTTTAGTGCTCAGCACCAAAGACAAGAGACCCAGAGAAAAATATTCTCAGCATCCCATGGGCACATTCTTGAGAATGGAAATAACCTGGACTGTCCTGAGAAAACAAGGACAACCTACCTGGGCCTTTCCCTGGAGGTTAATTTGTTTTCTTATAAACGAAAGGCAAGACTGTTCTATACATCAGTGTCTCTTTTGCTGTCTCGTACACCGGGTTATTGTTACCATCTTTCTAAATTCCATATATATGCGTTAGTATACTGTATTTATGTTTTTCCTTCTGGCTTACTTCACTCTGTATATTAGGCTCCAGTTTCATCCACCTCATTAGAACTGATTCAAATGTATTCTTTTTAATGGCTGAGTAATACTCCATTGTGTATATGTACCACAGCTTTCTTATCCATTCATCTGCTGATGGACATCTAGGTTGCTTCCATGTCCTGGCTGTTATAAACAGTGCTGCGATGAACATTGGGGTACACGTGATGTATAGAACAGTCTTATGGACTCTGTGGGAGAGGGAGAGGGAGGGAAGATTTGGGAGAATGGCATTGAAACATGTAAAATATCATGTTTGAAACGAGTTGCCAGTCCAGGTTCGATGCACGATACTGGATGCTTGGGGCTAGTGCACTGGGACGACCCAGAGGGATGGTATGGGGAGGGAGGAGGGAGGAGGGTTCAGGATGGGGAACACATGTATACCTGTGGCAGATTCATTTTGATATTTGGCAAAACTAATACAATTATGTAAAGTTTAAAAATAAAATAAAATTTAAAAAAAAAAAAAAAATAAAGACTTTTAAAAATGGTCTACGTCCAAAAAAAAATAAAAAAAAAAAAAAAAAAAAAGAAAGGCAAATGTCATCATTTAGCAGATAAAGTCCTTGCTTTTATGGAGATTTAGGTGACAGGAGATGGAAAAAATAAAGAAAACAAAATAATGAAAAAGACAATCTGAGATTAATAAATCTTTGAAAAAATTTTTAATGGATTAAGCAATCAGTGCAGGGTCGGGAGGAAGAATGGTCAGGAAAAAAAACATGTGGCTGGAGATCTTAATGTCCAGATAGGATTGGGCATGCCAAGATGTGGGCAAACAGGTAAGCAATGACCCCAAGGCATCTGTTGTGTTGAAAGAATGCATGAAAGGGGAATCCATTGGAGGGTAAATCAAGGGTCTGATATGATATGATTCACTGTCTAGGGGAAGGAACAAGAAAGAAGGAAATGGAGACAAAGACAATTGATGGAAGGGGATGATGATGTGTCTGCTGTTGTTGTTCAGTCACTAAGTCATGTTTGATTCTTTTCAACCCCAAGGACTGTAGTGCTCCAGGCTCCTCTGTTCTCTACTATCTCCCAGAGTTTGCTCAAACTCATGTCCATTGAGTTGGTGATGCCATCCAACTATCTCATCTTCTGTTGCCTGCTTCTCCTCTTGCCCTGAATCTTTCCCAACATCAGGATCTTTTCCAAGAGTCAGCTCTTCACATCAGGTAGCCAAACAATTGGAGCTTCAGCTTCAGCATCAGTCCTTTCAATGAATAGTCAGGGTTGATTTTCTTTAGCGTTGACCGGTTTGACTTCCTTTCAGTCCAAGGTGGAGAAGGCAATGGCAACCCACTCCAGTACTCTTGCCTGGAAAATCCATGGAGGAGGCTGGTAGGCTGCAGTCCATTGGGTCGCTAAGAGTTGGACACAACTGAGAGACTTCACTCTCACTTTTCACTTTCCTGCATTGGAGAAGGAAATGGCAACCCACTCCAGTGTTATTGCCTGGAGAATCCCAGGGACAGGGGAGCCTGGTGGGCTGCCGTCTATGGGGTCGCATAGAGTCAGACACTACTGAAGTGACTTAGCAGCAGCAGCAGCAGTCCAAGAACTTTCAAGAGTCTTCTCCAGCACCCAGTATGAAAGCATCAATTCTTCGGCATTCAGGCTTCTTTACGGACCAACTCTCACATCCATATATGACTACTGAAAAAACCATAGCTTTGCCTATATGGATCTTTGTCGGCAAAGTGATGTCTCTGCTTTTTAATATGCAGTCTAGGTTTGTCATAACTTTCTTTCCAAGGAACAACCATCTTTTAATTTCATGGCTGCAGTCACCATCTGTAGTGACTTTGGAGCCCACGAAAATAAAATCTGTCACTGCTGATGTGTCTGAAGAAGAAAATTAGTAAGGACAGGAAAGGGGGATAGGAACACCAGAAAGAAAGATTCCAGCACCTGCTCCAGACTAGAGGTGGTATAGCTGATACTGGGAAAGGACAGTGCCAGGACTGGCTTGCCTGAGGGTCTAAGGAGTTTTTCTAAACCTCTGGGGTATCACAGTGGGATAGCAAGATGACCACAGATTGGAGATGTATAGCCTAGCCAAGAAAAGGCTAGTGCAGAATTTACATGTAATCATATTCATTATGCTGGGAAGTATTGAAGGCAGGAGGAGAAGGGGATGACAGAGGATAAGATGGTTGGATGGCATCACCAACTTGATGGACATGAGTTTGAGCAAGCTCCAAGAGTTGGTGATGGACAGGGAAACCTGGCGTGCTACAATCCATGGGGTTGCAAAGAGTCAGACACGACTGAGCAACTGAACTGAACTAAACTGATATTCATTATAATCACAATTTATCTCAGGCTTAGTCACTATGGATCAAGCTGACCTGAAGCTCTAGACAGAAGAGGTAATTTAGGTTGTTAGATTTTTCCTCTGTATGGTAATGCTCCACAATGATGACTATTTTGCAATTTGATCTTTTCTGGACTATGTATCGTGTTCCAATGATCCATTTTGCCAATATACACTGTTTTGATTTAAAGACTTTACAAAAACTTAGTTTTAGAATAAGTCTTAAAGTCAGACAACGTAAATTCTCCAACCCTATTCTTTTGCATAATTGTTTCACCTATTATGCAATTTCATATTTTTAAATCTTATTTTAATATTTTGTGAAAATGTTTCTGTATTTATTAAATACATCTGCTTTGTTTATTTTTATCTGAAAAAAGAAAATAAAAGAAAGAAGTGCTGTCAGTAAAGCATACTTTAGGCTAAAACTGAATCTATCATTTCAGTGCCTTAAACAAAGAGGGAGTTTACTTTCCCTTCATATAACAGAAGTCTGAAGACTGGTGTCTGCTACTATTGATTCAGCAGTTCATCAAGGTCAGGGCTGACACTCTATGGGTCTGTTGACCTCTCTCTCATGGTCACAAGATACTAGCTACACCGACTATCATTTTGTTCATTCACAGCAGAAAAAAAGTAACCATATTTCCTTGTCCAGAATTGTATCAAATGCCTTTTTTGGTTTCAAGAGGGGGTGGGTGTGGAATGTTTTTGTCTTTCAGCCTATAAAATATACATAGACCAGAAAGAAGGTGTCTGATATGAGAGTCGAAGTACTAATCTGTGACGCTGGCCTCCAAGAATTGAAGAGGGGTTTTTAAAAAAATTTTTGCATTGAACTCTTCAGTCCCTAAAATATAGCAAAGAGATCAGTGATTTAGAATCCAAATGAAGCCACATCACTTTCCTGCTCAATGTTGCTTGAGGACCACCTTCATGCCTCCTGATCCTGCCTCTCCCCCAGCATTCTACAGTACTGTCTCTGGCCGTGAGAGTCAGAGACACAAACTAGAAAAACAAATCTAGTCTATTGCTGAAAGACAAGAGTAACATGACTACAGCATAGCTACAGCATAGCTCTCTTTAATAAACTTTCATCGAAAGAATGTTGAAATTAAATGCACGTTCATGTATTGCCTATTTCAGGCCCTGAATGGGGAAAACTGGGTATTTCTTCTTTCCTCTCATTCAGTAAACAGCTATAGGGCTTCTGTGTGTCAGGCGCTGGGTGTTTTATTCTTCCTTTTATTATTGTTCCCTGTCCTATTTTCTTGGATTATTTCTCTCTCCAAATGTCTGTGACGATACTTGAAAAAGTATGAGACAATATATCAAACCTGAAGAATGCAGGGCACTGTCAGGGCCATCAGAGCACCACCCACAGCCCTGAGAAGGAAAGCCTGGGAAGGGGTGAAAGAATCAAGATGCAAGAGAATACCTGTGAGGAATGATATTTCTTACAACACTCACGTGCTTACTCATGCATTTATTTACTCACTAAACATTTACTGAGTCCATTTTCTAGATTCTGGAAATATTGTGGTGAACACACAAACAAGGTCTCTACCTTCATTGAGCTTATACTTGTTGTAGGGCAATGTTTTTGAAGTATAAATCAGTGTTATTTCCCCCAGTAGTTTCCTTTTTATTTCTCTGTTCCCAATCAAGTAGCTAAGCTATGCTCATTGCCTCAGGGGAAAGATGGAATAAGAAGAAAGCAGAGAAAAAAAGAAGACATCTTGTACTTTAGGGGGATAGAAATGACGTGCTATGCACTGAGTCATGTTCGACTCTGTGATCCTATGGCCCATAGCTCGCTCGGCTCCTCTGTCCATGGGATTTCCCAGGTAAGAATACTGGAGTGGGTTGTCATTCCCTTCTCCAGAGAAATGACTTTAGGAATAAACACTATGTTAGCATGAACAGGACCTCAACCTACACAGACACTGCATGAAATGGCAAAGATTTATCTTCACTGAAAGGCGGAAGAGAGATGGAGGGCAAGAGAGTGGCCACAAGTAGGCCAGCGAGGGAGCTGGAAGGAACACTCCAGACCAAAAAGTGCTATGGCTGAGCACAAGCTGTATCTCAGCCCAGGGCCAGCATGAGAAGCTGTGATCATCCAGGAGCCAGATGGCAAACAGACTGCATTTACCAACACAAAGGGAGCACTGGGTCTTTATCTACCAGGTGTTCAAACTCCATCCTTGCCTCTTCTTCCTGGGCACACAGTTAGGCTCTATTTCCCAGCCTCCCTTGCAACTAGATGAAGTTACATCATAAACCAGGGAGCTCTGGCCAAAGGAGTGTGGGAGGAAGTGATACACACCATTTTCTATCTTGTCCATAAACGCTTCCAATGTAGCTTCCAAAGAGCTCCCCGATGCTCCCTCTTTCCTGTTCTGTCAGATATAAATGACACGTTTCAAGGCAAGAGAAAATGGCAGAACCAAAAGATAGAAGAAGCCTGGGTTCCCACATCCCTACTTGGAAGAGCCCCTGGGTTTCTGGTCCCACACAGACCAGAATTCACAGACATCTGCGTTGTGTGAACCGAAGTTAATTTTTCTTGTTAAGTCACTAAAATGTTTGAAGTTACAGAAATTTTAGCTTACTCAACAAATATTCCAAGCAAGCCCCAGGCTTTGGATTTAGTTCAGTCCTTACCCATTAGTACATGAAGACAGGCACTTCACTGCAAAATACCAGGACACAGTAAGCAATCTCCCCTCAGTGAAGTTGGGGCCCTCACAATCTACCATGTGGTGTAATGGTGAGAAAGGAAAACATCCTGCTCTTATATTTGTGAAATTAAGCAAAATCTACTTAAGATTTTCCCTGAGCAAGGAGAGTGATTAAGCACATGAGCATCACAGTGTAGAAGGGGAGAGAAATATGCAACAAGCAAGTGAAGAGTTATGTGCTGAGCTCTATGAAAGAAAAATACAAATAGTCCGGAGCAAAAATAAGTGTGGGTATAATTTATATTAGGGAGTGGGAATGAGTGAAGGCTTCTCTGAAGAAGGAACAGTTGAACCTAAGAGGGAGTCAGAGCCAAGCAAGTTAAAAGCCAGGGGAATAGTATTCCAGGCAAAGGGAATAGAATGTAAAAAGGCCCTGAGAAAGGAAAGAGGTTGGCTTATTTGAGGATCTGAAATATAGCTGTGACATACAGAAGAGGAGAAGAATATGATACAGGAAAGGAGAAGTAGGGAGAGGCAAATTCATACTGCCCCATGGAAACCTGGATCTTGATTTTGAATTTTATTACAAGAGCTTGGGAAAGTGCTGAAAAATGTTAAGCAAGGATCATGGTCAGGACTGCATTTTTAAAATCTCAAACTGACCAAGATGGAGACTTGTTGGGAGGGAGGGAAAACAAAAGGGCCAATGTAGGAAGCTATTTAAGCAATCCAGGCAGGAGATGATGGTGTGCTGAATTAGAAGGGTGTCAGTGTGTATGTGGAGAGAATCAGATGAGTTTAGTCTATGCTTGGGAAGCTGAATGGAGTGCAGCTCTTGCATTCAATATCTTTAAATTCTAGTAAGAGAAGCATTAAGTGGTACAAAATTCAGTTCTCAGCTAGGCCCTCGAAAGGTTGAAAGAATGTGGAAAATGACAGTAGCAGTGGCCTCTCCTGTCTGAAGCACCATAATTTGAGCAGATTGGTTTGGTTGAGGTTGCAGGGAAAGCTGGGCCTGGAATCAGAAGGTTGCAGCCCAGTTGGGTGTACTCACTTAGGTGTGACATCATGCTGGATGGATAGAGCCTGATAAGGTAAGCAACTTAGAAACCTAACAAATAAGGTCTCTGCCCAGACATGATCTAAGCACTATGGAGGTGAGCGCCATTCAAATAAATTCACCCTTTGCCCATTCTTGTATGTGTGTGCATGAGCTCAGCCGTGTTCGACTCTTTGTGACCCCATGGGCTGCAGACCCCTGGGCTTCTCTGTCCATGGAATTTTCCAGGTAAGAATACTGGAATGGGTTGCCATTTCCTCCTCCAGGGGTTCTTCCTGACCCAGGGGTTGAACTCACATCTCTTGAGTCTCCTGCATTGGTAAGCAGATTCTTTACCAACTGTGCCACCTAGGAAGCCCCCTTCTTACTAGCTTATAATAATAAGAGGAAGGATAGTTAACATTATGGAGCTCTTTGTACAGGGCCCTGTTCCAAAGCAGCACAGTGGCTTTGTATTAAAGTATACGACTTCCTGACTTCTGTTCTTTCTCCTGTGTTTGGAAAGAGAAATAAGTTAATTTTGGCCTCAAAGGGCTTCCCTTGTGGCTCAGCTGGTAACAGATCCAACCGCAATGTGGGAGACCTGGGTTCGAGCCCTATGTTTGGAAGATCCCCTGGAGAAGGGGAAGGCTACCCACTCCAGTATTCTGGCCTAGAGAATTCTATGGGCTGTATAGTCCATGGGATCGCAAAGAGTCGGATACGACTGAGCAACTTTCACACACACACACACTGTTCCTAGGAATGTGTTGCTGCTGCTGCTGCTGCTAAATCGCTTCAGTCGTGCCCGACTCTGTGCGACTCTATAGATGGCAGCCCACCAGACTCCCCCGTCCCTGGGATTAAGTTCTCTCATTTAAGCTCACTAGAGCTTTGTAAGATCCCTGCTATCATTACCACTGTTTACTAACTAAAACTAGTGCCTAGAGATTAGTACCTTGTCCAAGGCCATGTCTTCATTAATTACAGCAACATATATTCCAACCCAGCTCTGTCTTCCAGAGCTAGGCTTCTAACCATATCATCAACATGTTGAAAAGGATTTTGAAGATGCATTTGTGTTGAAGAAGGCAAAGTCAGGTGGATGCAGTCTGGTCAGTCATGTATTTACCACCTCTGTAGCAGCACTGCATGCCTCCAAAATATATCAATCTTATTTAAATAAAAGTAGATGCTAGGATTAAATCTCTCTCCTCTAGCTGTCTTATTGTAACCATGCTGCCTTATTCTAAAAGATAAATCAATATGGATTGCATCCAACTTAGAATAACAAAAGAAAATTATAATTATACTTGATAATCTTATAAAATATCATATTCATATTCTAATGGTTGATTATATTTTTCAGGCCAACTAACTAGAAAGAATATTATTTGAAGGATCTGGTATACAAGGGCCTCTAGACACCTTAACACAAGAATTCTAAAAACATTATGAAAGATTAAAAACCTACTTGGAGAGCCTCTTCTCTTTAGAACTCAACTGGGAAGTCATATCAGGCTAAAAAATGGTTCTGGGGCAAAGCCAAGCTTTGAGCTGTCAGGGAAAGGCTGCACTGAAACAGAACTGCATCGTCTCTGGGAATCCAGTGCTCACTGGTAAAAATCAACATTGCTGTTCCTCCATGCGCTCATAAGAAAAGAGCATTTGAAACTACTAATGTGGTTTTCTTCTCTTCACCACCTCTCCTGCCCCCAGTGAAGGGAAATATTTACTCTTCTAATTTCTTTCTTCTTTATGTCACCAAATACCTTGTGATAGTATTACACTTGACAGATCTCTTATTGAGAATTTGCCAAAGTCAAAATATAATTAGTTTGGTTTTTCAGACATATAAAAGTGCCAGAGAGTGAACTATGCTCAACCTATTGGAGATTGTATCCAATTGCTCATATCTCAGTGAAATTTTCTGGAGCTGTAAACAATTGTTATATCTTAAAGAAGGCCTCGTGCAATATAATATTTTGCTGAAAGAAGCTGGGTCCCTAGATTTTAGAGAATGTAAGGGCTACCCAGGAGATTAGCAGATATTCATGAAATGTCTACTAGGTCAGGCATGTTGCTAATTCTGAGGATAAACAGTAGAATGAGATCTAAGAGAATTGACAGTGTAATAAAGAAGGGAGTGATCTATACAACACCTCTTAGAGTGAGTAGAAAGAGATCACTATAGATATTAGACTAGTTCTCAAAGTTGTGATCCTCAGATAAATAGCATCAGTGAGAAGCTTGTTAGAAATGCAAATTCTCATACCCTATATGAAACCTACTGTGGAGGGGGCGCACCTAGAAACCACTCTCCAAGTGATTCTGATGCAGTCTAATGTCTGGAAATGACTGATTTGGCAAAACAGAAGACAATACAGTATAATTGCTTAGATGGGTTACTAGTATCCAACCAAGAAATAATGAATGTGGGCACTGGGGTCTTTTGGAGTGATGTAATCTTTAATACAATCTTTAATGTAATTTTTAATACAGTGTATTAAAAAGCAGAGACATCAATTTGCTGACAAAGATACATATTAGTTCTAGTTCAGTAGCTCAATCATGTCTGACTCTTTGCTACCCCATGACTCACAGCATGCCAGGCCTCCCTGTCATCAGCAACTCCTGGAGTTCACACAGACTCACATCCATCGAGTCGGTGATGCCATCCAGCCATCTCATCCTCTGTCGTCCCCTTCTCCTCCTGCCCCCAATCCCTCCCAGCATCAGAGTCTTTTTCAATGAGTCAACTCTTCGCATGAGGTGGCCAAAGTACTGGACTTTCAGCTTTAGCATCATTCCTTCCAAAGAAATCCCAGGGTTGATCTCCTTCAGAATGGACTGGTTGGATCTCCTTGCAGTCCAAGGGACTCTCAAGAATCTTATCCAACACCACAGTTCAAAAGCATCAATTCTTCAGCACTCAGCCTTCTTCACAGTCCAACTCTCACATCCATACATGACCACAGGAAAAACCATAGCCTTGACTAGACGGGCCTTTTTTGGCAGAGTAATGTCTCTGCTTTTGAATATGCTATCTAGGTTGGTCATAACTTTCCTTCCAAGGAGTAAGCGTCTTTTAATTTCATGGCTGCAGTCACCATCTGCAGTGATTTTGGAACCCCCAAAATAAAGTCTGACACTTTCCACTGTTTCCCCATTTATTTGCCATGAAGTGATGGGACCAGATGCCATGATCTTCGTTTTCTGAATGTTGAGCTTTAAGCCAACTTTTTCACTCTCCACTTTCACTTTCATTAAGAGGCTTTTGAGTTCCTCTTCACTTTCTGCCATAAGGGTGGTGTCATCTGCATATCTGAGGTTACTGAAATTTCTCCCAGCAATCTTGATTCCAGCTTATGTTTCTTCCAGTCCAGCATTTCTCATGATGTACTCTGCATATAAGTTAAATAAGCAGGGTGACAATATACAGCCTTGACGTACTCCTTTCCCAATTTGGAACCAGTCTGTTGTTCCATGTCCAGTTCTAACTGTTGCTTTCTGACCTGCATACAAATTTCTCAAGAGGAAGGTCAGGTGGTCTGGTATTCCCATCTCTTTCAGAATTTTCCACAGTTTATTGTGATCCACACAGTCAAAGGCTTTGGCATAGTCAATAAAGCTGAAATAGATGTTTTTCTGGAACTCTTGCTTTTTCCATGATCCAGCGGATGTTGGCAATTTGGTCTCTGGTTCCTCTGCCTTTTCTAAAACCAGCTTGAACATCTGGAAGTTCACGGTTCATGTATTACTGAAGCCTGGCTTGGAGAATTTGGAGCATTACTTTACTAGCATGTGAGATGACTGCAATTGTGCAGTAGTTTGAGCATTCTTTGGCATTGCCTTTCTTTGGGATTGGAATGAAAACTGACCTTTTCCAGTCCTGTGACCACTGCTGAGTTTTACCAATTTGCTGGCATATTGAGGGCAGCACTTTCACAGCATCATCTTTCAGGATTTGAAATAGCTCCACTGGAATTCCATCACCTCCACTAGCTTTGTTTGTAGTGATGCTTTCTAAGGCCCACTTGACTTCACATTCCAGGATGTCTGGCTCTAGGTCAGTGATCACACCATTGTGATTATCTGGGTAATGAAGATCTTTTTTGTACAGTTCTTCTGTGTATTCTTGCCACCTCTTCTTAATATCTTCTGCTTCTGTTAGGCCCATACCGTTTCTGTCCTTTATCGAGCCCATCTTTGCATGAAATGTTCCCTTGATATCTCTAATTTTCTTGAAGAGATCTCTAGTCTTTCCCATTCTCTTGCTTTCCTCTATTTCTCTGCATTGATCGCTGAGGAAGGCTTTCTTATCTCTTCTTGCTATTCTTTGGAACTCTGCATTCAGATGTTTATATCTTTCCTTTTCTCCTTTGCTTTTCACTTCTCTTCTTTTCACAGCTATTTGTAAGGCCTCCTCAGACAGCCATTTTGCTTTTTTGCATTTCTTTTCCATGGGGATGGTCTTGATCCCTGTCTCCTGTACAATGTCACGAACCTCATTCCATAGCTCATCAGGCACTCTATCTATCAGATCTAGGCCCTTAAATCTATTTCTCACTTCCACTGTATAATCATAAGGGATTTGATTTAGGTCATACCTGAATGGTCTAGTGGTTTTCCCTACTTTCTTCAATTTCAGTCTGAATTTGGCAATAAGGAGTTCATGATCTGATCCACAGTCAGCTCCTGGTCTTGTTTTTGTTGACTGTGTAGAGCTTCTCCATCTTTGGCTGCAAAGAACATAATAAATCTGATTTCGGTGTTGACCACCTGGTGATGTCCATGTGTAGAGTCTTCTCTTGTGTTGTTGGAAGCGGCTGTTTGTTATGCCCAGTGCATTTTCTTGGCAAAACTCTGTTAGTCTTTGCCCTGTTTCATTCCATATTCCAAGGCCAAATTTACCTGTTACTCCAGGTGTTTCTTGACTTCCTACTTTTGCATTCCAGTCCCCTATAATGAAAAGGACATCTTTTTTGGGTGTTCGTTCTAAAAGGTCTTGTAGGTCTTCATAAAACTGTTCAACTTCAGCTTCTTCAGCATTACTGGTTGGGGCATAGACTTGGATAACTGTGATGTTGAATGGTTTGCCTTGGAAACGAACAGAGATCATTCTGTCATTTTTCAGACTGCATCCAAGTTCTGCATTTTGAACTCTTTTGTTGACCATTATGGCTACTCCATTTCTTCTGAGGGATTCCTGCCTGCAGTAGTAGATATAATGAACATCTGAGTTAAATTCACCCTGTACAGATGTGAGAGTTGGATCATAAAGAAGACTGAGGGCTGGAGAATTGATGCCTTCAAACTGCGGTGCTGGAGAAGACTCTTGAGAGTCCCTTGGACTGCAAGAAGATCAAATCAGTCAATCCTAAAGGAAATCAACCCTGAATTTTGATTGGAAAGACTGATGCTGAAGCCGAAGCTCCAATACTTTGGCCACCTGATGCAAAGAACTAACTCACTAGAAAAGACCCTGATGCGGGGAAAGATTGAAGGCAGGAAGAGAAGGGGGAGACAGAGAATGAGATGGTTGGATGGCACCACTGACTCAATGTATATGAGTTTGAGCAAACTCCAGGATCTGATGAAGGACAAGGAAGCCTGGCGTGTTGCAGTCCTTGGGGTTGCAAAGAGTCAGACATGACCTAGTGACGGAACAACAATAACCCAGACCTTGGTGGTGCTAGTGGTAAAGAACCCACCTGTCAGTGCAGGAGACTTAAGAAACATGGGTTTGATCCCTGTGTCAGGACGATCCCCTGGAGGAGGGCATGGCAACTCACTCCAATATTCTTGCCTGGAGAATCCCATGGACAGTGGAGTCTGACAGGCTACGGTCCAGAAGGTCACACAGAGTCAAACTACTTCTGAAGTGACTTAGCATGCACACACACAACTCAGCCCTTATGAAGCAGGATTTGAGATTTTAGTCATGCCAACATCTAAGGCCATCGTGTATCTCTCCAGCTTTGATTCTTGATAATTTCTGTCTTTGTTTCCTACTGCTGATGTAACAGATTACAACAAATCTAGTGACATAAAACAAAATGTATTATCTTTCAGTTCTGGAGATTAGAAGTATAAATTCAGTCTCTTTGGCCTGAAATCGAAGTGTATACAGATCTGTTTCCTTCTGGAGGCTGGGGGAAATTTCATTTCCTTACATTTTCCAGCTTCAAGAGGCCACTTGCATTCTTTGCCTAATGGCCCTGTATCACCTTGACCACTTTTTCCCTCATCATATCTCCTCTAACTCCACACTTCCCACCACCTTATTATAAGGATGCTTGTACTTACACTGGGCCACTCACATTATCCAGGTTACTCTCCCCATCTCAAGATGTTTAATTTAATGACATTTGCAAAAAACTCTTTTGCCATGTAGGTGGCATATTCAGAAGTCCCTGGAATTAGGACGTGGACATCTTTGAGGGACCAATATTCAGCCTTCCACAGCTTCCCCTTCAGTGCTGCTCACAGAACAGGAAAGATGGAGGGAGCAAGAAGTGTTAAGTTACAGAGTTTATAGAAGGACAGAACTAACAAATTAATTCTCTTAGATTGTTTCAATATGTTGGGTACTCATTTATCCTTATAAAAGCTGAGATAAGCAGGAATGACTTGGGGTGCCCAAAAAAAAGCAGAGTCAATAATGGTCAGCAAGGCCAAGCCCCGATGAGTATGCCCGTTTATCCTTATGTTCACCTGTCTACTGGATATCGCCTGAACAGGCACAGAAACAAACTCTTCATTCCTGGTCCCTGTCCTCATCCGAACCTGTTTTTCCTCCTTGAGTTCCTAAGACAAAGGTGTATAACCTACTCACTAAACCCAGAAATCTACACCATATCCTAGGCTCCTCTTTCTCTTTCACTCCCAAATCCCACCCCACACCCCAGACACCTCAAATCAAATCAACAACCGAGTTCTGTCAAACCCATCTCCCAGATATCTCTCTTTATCTTCCACCACCCTAACCAGGCTTGACTCAGGGACACACAATTTCTCACCTTGAGTTTTTACAAGAGCCTCCTAACTGGCTCCCCTGGCTTTGAGAGTGCCACCTTTATCACCACAACTAGGAGAGTTCCTCTTTAAGTATCCTATCATTTTGCCTTTTCATACTGTTCATGGGGTTCTCAAGGCAAGAATACTGAAGTGGTTTGCCATTCCCTTCTCCAGTGGACCACATTCTGTCAGACCTCTCCACAATGACCTGCCCATCTTGGGTGGACCCACAGGCATGGCTTAGTTTCATTGAGTTAGACAAGGCTGTGATTAGATTGACTAGTTTTCTGTGAGGATGGTTTCAGTGTGTCTGCCCTCTGATGCCCTCTTGTAACACCTACCATCTTACTTGGGTTTCTTTTACCTTGGACGTGGGGTATCTCTTCATGGCTGCTCCAGCAAAGAGCAGCCACTGCTCCTTACCTTAGATGAGGGGTATCTCCTCACCACCGCCCCTTCTGACCCTGAACGTGGAATAGCTCCTCTAGGCCCTCCTGCGCCCGCTCAGCCACCGCTCCGTGGAGGTGGGGTTGCTCCTCCCGACCGCTGCCCCTGGCCTCAGGCGAGGGGTAGCTCCTCCCGACTGCTGCCGCTGGTCTCAGACGCAGGGTAGCTCCTCTCAGTTGCTGCCCCTGACCTCCGACGTCTCTCCCCAGGTCAGTACGTGCCCAATACGCTACTGGAGATCAGTGGAGAAATAACTCCAGAAAGAATGAAGGGATGGAGCCAAAGCAAAAACAATACCCAGTTGTGGATGTGACTGCTGATAGAAGCAAGGTCTGATGCTGTAAAGAGCAAAACTGCATAAGAACCTGGAATGTCAGGTCCATGAATCAAGGCAAATTGCAAGTGGTCAAACAAGAGATGGCAAGAGTGAATGCTGACATTCTAGGAATCAGCGAACTAAAATGGACTGGAATGGGTAAATTTAACTCCAAAGACCATTATATCTACTACTGAGGGCAGGAATCCCTCAGAAGAAATGGAGTAGCCATCATGGTCAACAAAAGAGTCTGATATGCAGTACTTGGATGCAATCTCAAAAACGACAGAATGATCTCTGTTCGTTTCCAAGGCAAACCATTCAATATCACGGTAATCCAAGTCTAAGCCCCAACCAGTAACTGAAGAAGCTGAAGTTGAACAGTTTATAAAGACCTACAACACCTTTTAGAACTAACACCCAAAAAAGATGTCCTTTTCATCATAGGGGACTAGAATGCAAAAGTAGTAAGTCAAGAAACACCTGGAGTAACAGGCAAATTTGGCCTTGGAATATGGAATGAAACAGGGCAAAGACTAACAGAGTTTTGCCAAGAAAATGCACTGGGCATAACAAACAGCCGCTTCCAACAACACAAGAGAAGACTCTACACATGGACATCACCAGGTGGTCAACACCGAAATCAGATTTATTATGTTCTTTGCAGCCAAAGATGGAGAAGCTCTACACAGTCAACAAAAACAAGACCAGGAGCTGACTGTGGATCAGATCATGAACTCCTTATTGCCAAATTCAGACTGAAATTGAAGAAAGTAGGGAAAACCACTAGACCATTCAGGTATGACCTAAATCAAATCCCTTATGATTATACAGTGGAAGTGAGAAATAGATTTAAGGGCCTAGATCTGATAGATAGAGTGCTTGATGAACTATGGACTGAGCTTTGTGACATTGTACAGAAGACAGGGATCAAGACCATCCCCATGGAAAAGAAATGCAAAAAAGCAAAATGGCTGTCTGGAGAGGCCTTACAAATAGCTGTGAAAAGAAGAGAAGTGAAAAGCAAAGGAGAAAAGGAAAGATATAAACATCTGAATGCAGAGTTCCAAAGAATAGCAAGAAGAGATAAGAAAGCCTTCCTCAGCGATCAATGCAAAGAAATAGAGGAAAGCAAGAGAATGGGAAAGATTAGAGATCTCTTCAAGAAAATTAGAAATACCAAGGGAACATTTCATGCAGAGATGGGCTCGATAAAGGACAGAAACGGTATGGGCCTAACAGAAGCAGAAGATATTAAGAAGAGGTGGCAAGAATACACAGAAGAACTGTACAAAAAAGATCTCATGACCCAGATAATCACAATGGCGTGATCACTGACCTAGAGCCAGACATCCTGGAATGTGAAGTCAAGTGGGCCTTAGAAAGCATCACTACAAACAAAGCTAGTGGAGGTGATGGAATTCCAGTGGAGCTATTTCAAATCCTGAAAGATGATGCTGTGAAAGTGCTGCCCTCAATATGCCAGCAAATTGGTAAAACTCAGCAGTGGTCACAGGACTGGAAAAGGTCAGTTTTCATTCCAATCCCAAAGAAAGGCAATGCCAAAGAATGCTCAAACTACTGCACAATTGCAGTCATCTCACACGCTAGTAAAGTAATGCTCCAAATTCTCCAAGCCAGGCTTCAGTAATACATGAACTGTGAACTTCCAGATGTTCAAGCTGGTTTTAGAAAAGGCAGAGGAACCAGAGACCAAATTGCCAACATCCGCTGGATCATGGAAAAAGCAAGAGTTCCAGAAAAACATCTATTTCAGCTTTATTGACTATGCCAAAGCCTTTGACTGTGTGGATCACAATAAACTGTGGAAAATTCTGAAAGAGATGGGAATACCAGACCACCTGACCTTCCTCTTGAGAAATTTGTATGCAGGTCAGGAAGCAACAGTTAGAACTGGACATGGAACAACAGACTGGTTCCAAATTGGGAAAGGAGTACATCAAGGCTGTATATTGTCACCCTGCTTATTTAACTTATATGCAGAGTACATCATGAGAAACACTGGGCTAGAAGAAGCACAAGCTGGAATCAAGATTGCCGGGAGAAATTTCAGTAACCTCAGATATGCAGATGACACCACCCTTATGGCAGAAAGTGAAGAGGAACTCAAAAACTTCTTGAGGAAGGTGAAAGAGAAGAGTGAAAAAGTTGGCTTAAAGTTCAACATTCAGAAAACGAAGATCATGGCATCTGGTCCCATCACTTCATGGCAAATAGATGGGGAAACAGTGGAAAGTGTCAGACTTTATTTTGGGGGGCTCCAAAATCACTGCAGATGGTGACTGCAGCCATGAAATTAAAAGACGCTTACTCCTTGGAAGGAAAGTTATGACCAACTAGATAGTATATTAAAAAGCAAAGATATTACTTTGCCAGGAAAAGGTCCATCTAGTCAAGGCTATGGTTTCTCCAGTGGTCATTTATGGATGTGAGAATGGGACTGTGAAGAAAGCTGAGCACTGAAGAATTGATGCTTTTGAACTGTGGTGTTGGAGAAGACTCTTGAGAGTCCCTTGGACTGCAAGAAGAGCCAACCAGTCCATTCTGAAGGAGATCAGCCCTGGGATTTCTTTGGAAGGAATGATGCTAAAGCTGAAACTCCAGTACTTTGGCCACCTCATGCGAAGAGTTGACTCATTGGAAAAGGCTCTGATGCTGGGAGGGATTGGGGGCAGGAGGAGAAGGGGACGACAGAGGATGAGATGGCTGGATGGCATCACCGACTCAATGGACGTGAGTCTGAGTGAACTCTGGGAGTTGGTGATGGACAGGGAGGCCTGGTGTGCTGCGATTCATGGGGTCTCAGAGAGTCGGACACGACTGAACGACTGAACTGACTGACTGACTGACTGACTGACTGACTAGGAGAGTATTTCCAAAGCATGAATCTGTCACCCTTTTTCTCTACTACTTAAAACCCCCTAATGCCATCTTAGAATAAAGACCAACGTCTTAATAAAGTGGTTAAGGCTCTTTGTGAGCACCGTTAATTTACCTGGTCAACTTCATGTTATCCATTCCCTCCCATGACAAGACAAATTATTTACAGGTCCTAGAATGTACCTTGATCCCTCACACCTCCTACCTTTTGGACAGGCTCTTTTCTTTGCTGGAGTGACATTCAATTCTGTACCTGGCTGGAGTGACAATTCTCTAAGTCTTCCTCTAATGCATATTGGACCTCCCCAGAGGCTCAGATGGTAAAGAATCTGCCTGCCAATTCAGGAGACCAGGTTTTGATCCTTGGTTAGGAAAGATCCCCTGGAGAAAGGAATGGTTACTCCAGTATTCTTCCCTGGAGAATTCCATGGACAGAGGAGCCTGGTGGGCTATAGTCCATGGCATTGCAAAGAGTCAGACATGACTGGGCAACTAACACTTTAATTTTTTCTAGGCATATTGCCCTGGCCTCTTCCATCTTAGCACTCACTACTCACTCTGGAAGCACTTATAACCCCAAATTACAATTGATCTTTTAATTATAATCATCTCTTGGACTATTGAACTGTGAGGTCCTAGAGTGTAAGGATTATTCCCAGGGGCCAGCACAGCCCAGGGCACACAGTAATTGTTCAACACATTGCTTAGTTTAATTGAGATACACATTGGGAAATGCTAGCTAAGAAAACAAAAAGGAGTAGTAGTAATAAGGAGAGTTAGGGTAGATTTCTAAGATCCAAGTATCTGGAGCAGATTAGAAAATTTTAGGGGACACCCATCCAGACATACAGTTATAAGGACATAAAGAATAAAAAGAAAGGATTTTTCAATAATGTCAACTTCTCCTGAAGGTCAAAACCAGAGAAAAGACAAACAAGAAAGCCATCCATGCTGTTCAAGAGAACAGCTTCAAGTGCAATAGTTCATATAGCCAAAGCTATGTTTTTTCCAGGAGTCATGTAAGGATGTGAAAGTTCGACCATAAAAAAGACAGAACGCTGAAGAATTGATGCTTTTGAGCTGTGGTGTTGGAGAAGATTCTTGAGAGTCCCTTGGACTGCAAGGAGATCAAATCAGTCAATCCTAAAGGAATTCAATCCTGGATATTCATTAGGACTGATGCTGAAGCTGATGTTCCAATACTTTGGCCACCTGATGGAAAGAGTCAACTCATTAGAAAAGACCCTGTTGCTGGGAAAGATTGAAGGCAGGAGGAGAAGGGGACAACAGAGGATGAGATGGCTGGATGGCATCACTGACCCAATGGACATGAATTTGAGCAAACTCTGGAAGAAGGTGAAGGACAGGGAAGCCTGGCATGCTGGCATCCATGGGGTCACAAAGAGCTGGACACAACAACAACAGATGGTACAGAAGACAGTGAGGGGAAAAGGTCCAGTTTACAAGGAGTCAAGCACTATATTGTGCTTAAGCTTTACTGTGCATCACATTCTGGGGACTCCTTATCCAAAATGCATATTCCAAGGTCCATCACAAGAGACTGTGGATCAGTTAGTGTGGAGATTGGTGGGGAGGGTGGGTCTCAGAATCTGCATTTTAAACGAGTGTTATGACTTTGAGAAACACTTGAATATGTTGCAGTAAGATATTGAATATACATTCTAGAGAATGTTGAGATAAAAAAGGAAGAATGTGAGCAGTATATAATTTGAGAGTGTTAGGCAAAGATGTCAAGAGGTGTATATTAGTAACAGCCAGCCACTAGGAGATGTGTGTATGCACACACTCCCACACACACACACAGGGATTTGTCACAGGAATTTGACCTTATGGAATTATGGGAGCTGGTCAAGCAGTTTCTGTGAAGCTGTCTTTGGTCTGGAGTTGGAGCATGAAGTCCACAGGATAAACACAAGGGAAGATGGCTGTAAAATGGAGGAAATCAAGAACAGTCCAGAATCCACAAACACGAGCTGGAGCCCCACAAGGATGAACCAAGACCCTTGTCAGTTCTTGCTGCCTCTGCATAGTGTGTTGTGTCCTGTGGACTCTGGAGACATCCTCGTGGAGCTAAGTTCATACACCTGGTCTAGAAAGGGAGCATGAAAGGAGGGTCCAGGAAAAGGTAGGGCAGTTGCATATCTGGCTGCTGCCTCACAGCAACCAACAGAGCCCAGCTAATAAGTGGCAACGTGTACAAACTACAAAATGGTTGCTGCTTCACTTCCACCCTCCCAGTCTCCCACAGGAATCTCACTCTGACCCAAATAACTAGAAATACACAAGGAGGAGAATTCTTGGAAATGCAGTTCAAGTTAACACATTACAAAATTACCACAAGGGGCATGTGTGTATACTAGTCAAGTTAACACATTACAAAACCACCACAAGGGGGATGTTTGTGTGTTAAGAAGGGACAGGGATCACCAGACAGAAAGGTTGGGAAGTCAATTAAGAGGGACTATTGATGGAGCAATATCCTAGCAAAAGAATAAGGCAAGGGGTCTGGACTTAGAAAGGAGGGATATTCCTTTCTCTAGCATAAATACAAAGAAGCAGGGTAAGAGGAAAAGGGAGGGTAGGGCTTGAGTGGGGAGCTCAGTCACTTCAGTTGAGTCCCATTCTTTGGGACCCCATGGACCTACCAGGCTCCTCTGTCCATGGGATTACCCTAGCAAGAATACTGAAGTGGGTTGCCATTTCCTCCTGTAGGGGATCTTCCCAAGTAGGATTACCTGGACCAAAGCACACTTGTTAGAAGAAAAGGAAAAGAGGCAGATAACTTGAGACCACATGTAGGAGAACATGGCCTTCTCAAATACAAAGAATAACTTGCATCTCTTTCGTTCTGAAGGTCCTCACATACGAAAACTTCCAAGAGCAACCAACTCAAAGATAATTTGCAGGCTTTTGGTTGTGGATACAGGATGAGTTGATGTTATTCCAAAATCCAAACCGTGACATAATTTTGAAATATGGTTATTAAGCACCTGCTTTTTCCTCACTGTGAAGTTAAGGATGTTTATAGAGGTCATGTCTTAGCATATGGTCTGTTTCTTGCTCATTGAGTTGTTGGCAGCATAGCTGCTCACAGCTTGGTGTGCTGTGCTAGCACCAGCATGAGAATTTAAGGAACACCATGCAGTTTTAGCAAGTCCATCTGAGATTTCTGGCAGAGGGAGGCCCCTTTGTGGGGAAGGCAGAGTTCCTTCTGAAAACTTAAAACTACAAGTTAAGGATGTAGCCAAACACCCACAGAATTTCCCTAAAATGACTCTATTGTCTTTCCTTCTTCTTAGGGTAGTGACTTCTCTTGGTTAGCTCTAATAGATAAGATTTGATAAACAAGACTTGTTCAGATGATACTTAATTTTATGAATTTTCAGTCGTGTCTCCTTGACATTTTACTTTCTGGACTAGAAAATGTTTTTCTTTCTCTCCTGAAAACAATCCATTTGGAAAAAAAGGATTAGACTTGAATACAGGCTATTTGTATTTCAATTTCAGTCTTCCCATTTGCTTGGACAAATTAATCACTCCTTTCTTCATCTATAAGTGTGGGTACCAACAAATACCTGACATGTTAATTATAAGGATTAAATGAGATAATACATGTATTAGGCGATAAGCTAAGAAGAACCTAAAATGTCGGGTACTAAATAAGAAAAATCTATTTCTTATTTTAGAATTAGTGGCTGATAGGTGTCTCTAGTTCCAGAAAAACATATATTTCTGCTTTATTGACTAGCAAAAGCCTTTGACTGTGTGGACCACAATAAACTGTGGAAAATTCTGAAAGAGATGGGAATACCAGACCACCTGACCTGCCTCTTAAGAAACCTGTATGCAGGTCAGAAAGCAATAGTTAGAACTGGACTTGGAACAACAGACTGGTTCCAAATAGGAAAAGGAGCATGTCAAGGCTGTGTGTTGTCACCCTGCTTATTTAACTTATATGCAGAGTACATCATGAGAAACACTGGGCTGGAGGAAGCACAAGCTGGAATCAAGACATGTATACCCATGGCGGATTCATGTCAATGTATGGCAAAACCAATACAATACTGTAAAGTAAAAAAAAAAAAAAAATGATTGCCAGGAGAAATATCAATAACCTCATATATGCAGATGACACCACCCTTATGGCAGAAGGTGAAGAACTAAAGAGCTTCTTGATGAAAGTGAAAGAGGAGAGTGAAAAAGTTGGCTTAAAGCTCAACATTCAGAAAACTAAGATCATGGCATCCAGGGCCATCACTTCATGGTAAATAGATGGGGAAACAGTGGAAACAGTGGCTGACTTTATTTTTCTGGGCTCCAAGATCACAGCAGATGGTGATTGCAGCCATAAAATTAAAAGACACTTACTCCTTGGAAGGAAAGTTATGACCAACCTAGGTAGCATATTCAAAAGCAGAGACATTACTTTGTCAACAAAGGTCCGTCTAGTCAAGGCTATGGTTTTTCCAGTGGTCATGTATGGCTGTGAGAGTTGGACTGTGAAGAAGCCTGAGCGCTGAAGAATTGATGCTTTTGAACTGTGGTGTTGGAGAAGACTCTTGAGAGTCCCTTGGACTGCAAGGAGATCCAACCATTCCATCCTAAAGGAGACCAGTCCTGGGTGTTCATTGGAAGGGCTGATGTTGAAGCTGAAACTCCAATACTTTGGCCACCTAATGCGAAGAGCTGACTCATTGGAAAAGACCCTGATGCTGGGAAAGATTGAGAGCAGGAGGAGAAGGGGACGACAGAGGATGAGATGGCTGGATGGCATCACCAATTCAATGGACATGGGTTTGGGTGGACTCTGGGAGTTGGCGATGGACAGGGAGGCCTGGCGTGCTGCAGTTCATGGGGTCGCAAAGAGTCAGACATGACTGAGCAACTGGACTGAACTGAACATTCTCAATATACAGCTTTCATTTGTGGAAGGGTCATATCTCAGCCAGCAGTGAGGAGAAGAGAGATAATTGTTGGCAAAGAACTTCCTTTTTAAGGTGTGACCCAGAGACCACACATCACTGTTGTGTGTATCCCACTGACCAGAATGCACTCACATGGCCACCTCCTTAGCCTCCCAGCTAGTGATGCTGGGAAATGTGGTCTCTATCTGGTTTGGACACCATGCCCAGTTAAAATTGTGGGGAAGTGATTTGTTGTTAAAAAGGATAGTATAAATATTGGGGATGCTGCTGCTGCTGCTGCTCGGTTGTGTCCAACTCTTTGCAACTCCATAGACTAGAGCCCACCAGACTCCTCTGTCCATGGGATATCCCAGGCAAGAATACTGGAGGGGGTTGCCATTTCCTCCTCCAGGGCATCTTCTTGACCCAGGGACTGAACCCGTATCTCCTGCACTGGCAGACAGATTCATTACTACTGAGCCACCTGGGAAGCCCACTTGGTGTTTTACATCATGTGAATTTTCCAAGTTTTATTCACCCTTCAGTTCAGTTCAGTTCAGTTCAGTCACTCAGTCATGTCCACTCTTTGCGACCCCATGCATCGCAGCACGCCAGGCCTCCCTGTCCATCACCAACTCCCGGAGTTCACTCAAACTCATGTCCATCAAGTTGGTGATGCCATCCAGCCATCTCATCCTCCGTCATCCCCTTCTCCTCCTGCCCCCAATCCCTCCAAGCATCAGGGTCTTTTCCAATGACTCAACTCTTCGCGTGAGGTAGCCAAAGTATTGGAGATTCAGCTTTAGCATCATTCCTTCCAAAGAACACCCAGGACTGATCTCCTTTAGAATGGAATGGTTGGATTTCCTTGCAGTCCAAGGGACTCTCAAGAGTCTTCTTCAAAACCATAGTTCAAAAACATCAATTCTTTGGTGCTCAGCTTTCTTTATAGTCCAACTCTCACATCCATACACGACCACTGGAAAAACCATAGCCTTAACTAGAGAGACCTTTGTTGGCAAAGTCATGTCTCTGCTTTTGAATATGCTATCTAGGTTGGTCATAACTTTCCTTCCAAGGAGTAAGCATCTTTTATTTTCATGGCTGCAACCACCATCTGCAGTGATTTTGGAGCCCAAAAAAATAAAGTCTGACACTGTTTACACTGTTTCCTCATCTATTTCCCATGAAGTGATGGGACCAAATGCTATGATCTTAGATCCACTATTTTGAATGATTAATATCTTTACAAAGGTTATACACAAAAATTTCCTGACTTCTTAAACTAGATTCAACCAAAACAATAAGTATGCTAAAGACTTCAGACAGGGCTTCCTTGGTGGCACAGTGATGAGGAGTCCACCTGCCAGTGTGGGAGATGCAAGTTCAATCCCTGGTCCAGGAAGATCCCATGTGCTGCAAAGCAACTAAACCTGTGTGCCACAACTATCAAGCCTGTGTTCTAGAGTCTGGAAGCTGCAGCTACCAAAGCTTGCACACCCTAGAGCTGGTGCTCTGCAACAAGTGAAGTCACCTCAATGAGAAGCTCACACTCTGCAACTACAGAGTAGCCCCTGCTCACAGCAACTAGAGAAAAACCCATGCTGCAACAAAGACCCAGCACAACCAAAAATAAATTAAAACTTTTTTTTAAATTTTAAGTAAATAAAGATTTCAAAGATACTCAGTATAGGCTAATTCATTTGTAACTTTCAAATGCTTCATGTTAAAATTCTCTTAGAAATGTTACAGGAAAACCCTAATGATTTTTTGGGCCAATCATATAGTTGAATACCTAAAGCCTAAAGGTTAAGTTCAGACATGGTTCAGAACTCCCAACAGAAGATTATATACAAGGATTCAGAAATACAGTAAAATGCCTATGCCTTTCACCTTGATACAGAAGTCTGAAAAATATAACTAAATTTATCAGCCACGTTCTTCAACTTGAAATTTATAATGTCTGAACCAAAGTAAAACCCATGGCAGAGAAAGCATTCATCCATTCAACAACCTAGGTTTTTTATTTACAGAGCACCGATAGTATACAAGTATCGGTGTTAAGTAATCTAAGCACTCTGGCCATGACTAACCTCTTCAGAGAAATGTGATCAGCTTTCCAGCTGTATCATAATGATATCCTCTTGCTGTCTTGTTTTAGGACAAACATTCTATGTTAAAAATGAAGCCAAATAGCCTTGTCAAATGTTTTCATGTATACATAATTATATATAATGTTTTGTATATATTATATACATATATATGTAATTGCATAAAATGTTTGATGGTACAAAGTTCTGCAATTTGTGATTACGGAAATCAACAGAACTGGCATTTTCGCTCCCTTTCAAGCTAGTGTAAGAAAAAGCAAATCAGGTATTTCAAAGTATATACTGAAAAAAAAATTAAAATTAAAACATCTGGAAAAATTGTACACTTGTATATGGCATTGTATTATAATTTGGTCCTCCCCTCCATGACAGTATGTCTGCCCCTGATACTGAAATGTTTTCTTCCCTCTAGTGCAATGGTTCTCAGAGTGAGGTCCCTGGATCTATAAGCATCAGCACTACCTGGGAACTTGTCAGAAATGCAAATTATTGGTCCCTCCACAGCTCTTCTAAACCTGAAACTTGGTAGGTAGGGTCCAGCGATATGTGTGTTAATAAGCCCTCCAGGTGATTCTGGTACATGCTCATTTCAGAACCATGACTATAAGATTACACATTAAACTATGTTTTTCAGTTCCTACTTAATAAATGTTTATTTGGAGTTCATATAATAAGTGCTTTACAATATTTAACCTTTGTCACTGGCACTTGTGCATCACATGTCATTATTTTAAATATATATATATTTACAGACTACTGTATATTATGTATGTTGGGCATGATTGTGTTTTCACAAGCTCTCCAAGAAGTTCTGATGAATGCTGAAGTCTAACTTGAGCTCTAACTCATTCTTGAACTCATTCTCCATTAGTCCTGCCCTGGCAAACAGAAACCTGGTATGATTTGCAGCAATAAATATAAACAAGAACAAGAGGCAAAGAAAGATCTAAGAATTCTTGCCATCACAGAGCATCATTTTGCATTTCCAAGCAATGAAATGAATCAGCTAGAGTGGCAAATTCTGTATAAACACTTGTGCTTGAATCTCCATTCTCTAATCTTCTGGCTGTGCTTCTCAGGAAATCATTTAATTTTTATAATAGCTTGTTTCCTTATCTATAAAAGGAAGGCTTGACCTTGGGCATCTTTACAGTGCCCTCCAGCTCTTATGTAATTCCAAGCATCTCAATCAATATGTATATTATTATCATTTTCAGAGATACCCATATTTTTCCACTTCATGCTGTTACTCAAAAGCATATCAAAACTCTTAGAACTCATAATAAGAATACAACCCAGTTAAAAAGTGAACAAAGAATCTGAATAGATATTTCTCCAAAGAAGATATACAAATAGCCAATAAGCACATGAAAAGATACTTGATATTATTTGCCATCAGAGAAATGCAACTCACAATTACAATGAGATACCACTTCACACATGACTGGTGGGAATGTAAAATGGTGTAGCAGCTTTGGCAACAGCTTGGCAGTTTCTCAAAAGACAAACATAGACTTCTCATATGACCCAGCAATTCTACTCTTTGGTATATACCAAGAGAACTGAAAACATATCTCTATGCAAAAAGTTGTACACAAATGTTTATAGTGGCATTATTCCGAATAGCCAAAAGTGGAAACAATACAAGCACCCATCAGTGAATGGATAAATAAAATGTGAAGAATTTGTATAATGAAATATCCTCCAACAATAAAAAGGAATGAAGTAAGGATACATGTAACAGTATAGATGAACCTCAAAAATATTATATTTATCGAAAGAAGACAGTCATAAAAGACTGTATATTATATGATTTCATGTATATGACATGTCCAGAATAGGCAAATCCATAAAAATCCATAGATACAAAAGGTAGGTTTATGGCACCCCACTCCAGTACTCTTGCCTGGAAAATCCCATGGATGGAGGAGCCTGGAAGGCTGGAGTCCATGGGGTCGCTGAGGGTCGGACACGACTGAGCAACTTCCCTTTCACTTTTCACTTTCATGCACTGGAGAAGGAAATGGCAACCCACTTCAGTATTCTTGCCTGGAGAATCCCAGGGACAGGGGAGCCTGGTGGGCTGCCATCTATGGGGTCGCACAGAGTCGGACACGACTGAAGTGACTTAGCAGCAGCAGCAGCAGAGCTGGAAAGGCTGAGGGGAAATGAGAGAGGGAGGTGACTGTTAATGAAAAAAATGGAAATTGATTGTACTACTGTTTGCACAGCCCTGTGAATATACAGAAAACCATTGAATTGAACTCTTTAAATGGGTGAGCCATATGGTAGGTGAATTATGTCTCAATAAAGCTGTTACCAAAAATAAAAGCATATCAGAACATACTCTCCTGCTTTATTTCTCCCCTTGTCATATCAAATGACCATCAGTGAGACTAAACTAATCCCTTTATGAGTATAATAGTGTGGAAAGAAGTACCATCCTATTGTTATTTAATTCATTATTTCAATACTCAAGAAATAGTACTGGATGTAGTGTGGACTGACCACCTCTTGATAATTTTATTACTTTTATTCAAATCTAAACTCCTAAGAAAAAGCATTTACAAAGATAAATGCTAGAAGCTGGCTTTTTTATTATTATACTGGAAGTGACCATTTGCAAATTACTGGCACACTTTGAATTGGACATAAATAGAACATCTACAAAATGAGCAAATATTTCTCAACTCTTTCTTTAAATCCTTGAATTCATTCAGTGTGAGTTCTAAAGGTAAATGTGGTAGAGTTGCAAACAGGAAATTTTATGTCTTCTGAAGCTCATTGTCTTTTTAAGTTACACACACAAAAATGGTGTTTTGAAAACTTTTGCTACATTATGCACATGAAAATAAACAGCAATATAGAAAGCAGATTCCTAAAAGACTACATTGATGAGGCTAATCACAAAACAAATTGGACTTTCAGAGCATGCCAAAAGTCTATGGCAATTATCCCTACCTGTTTTATTTGCTAAAGTTTCAGGTAGACCAAAAGACATTTCTTGTGAATGTCTCCATGACTAATTTTCCCTTAATCACATCAGGAATGCATATTTCCTTTCCTAATAAATAGCACAGAGCCAGAGGACATGATTTTCACTATAGAAAGGGCTTTGTATACATGAGGATATTTTAGAAATTTGGGTCAAATGGTATTTTAAGACTTTAAGAGCTAATAAGAATTTTTTAATATAAATTTATTTATTTTAATTGGAGGTTAATTACTTTACAATACTGTATTGGTTTTGCCATACATAAATTCACATTATAGTAAAACGAAATCTTTGAGCTGTGAGAACATAAATAGTTGACTGCAGATAGTTAATTATGACCTAGTCTATCAGACTGATCAAAAATCACATCTTCAGAGACTGCTGTTTGTGTAATTGTTAACATTTGAGCAAATGAGGGACTGTGTTTAAGAAGGTGAAATTTATATAGATTCTATCCTCCTGAAAATGTAGGCAGGCATACATTTTTGCATATAATTTCATGAATATACCCCAAAGAGGGTTCTGAAAATAAAAGTTTAAGAATCCACGAAAACTTAAAAAAAGAACCAGAGGTACCATGACACACACATGGCTATAGTAAAACAAAACAGAACAAAACAAAACAAAAAAACTTTGACAACACCAAATATTAGCAAGGAAATGGAAAAAACTGGAATTTTTGCGTACTTTGGGAAGCCATTTGGTGGTTTCTTAAAAACTTAAACATGCAACTCTACTGAGTTTCAGCAATTCTACTCTTAGGTATTTACCCAAAAGAAATGAAAGGGTATATCTGTACAACATCTTATATGAGACTGTCCTTAGTCCATTCTTTTTTAAAAAATAATTATTTATTTATTTGACTATGTCAAGTCTTGGTTGTGGCATGTGGGATCTAGTTCCCTGACCAGGGATCAAACCTGGGCCCCCTGCACTGGGAATGTGGAGTCTTAGCCATTAGTCCACCAGGAAGGTCCTCTTACCCATTTTTAATAGCTAAAAACTAGAAACAACCCAATGGCCTTTGACAGAAGCATGGACAAATTATGGTATTTTCATACAATGGAATCCTATACAGAAAAACAATAAAAGAATGTGCTACTTACATCCACAACAATGTGCCTAAGCTTCAAAAAAAAAAAAAAATTATCCTGAATGAAAGAAAGCCAAGCATAAGAAAGTATGAATTTCTAGAACAGGAAAAACTACACACAACAATAGAAATCAGAACAATGGTTGTTTCTGAAGGATGTGATAGGTTAGAAGAAGGCATGTAGAATCTTTGCAGGTGTTGGAAATGTTATGTACATTGTATGTATATAATGGAAGTGTAGGTTACATAGTTGTATGCATTTGTCAAAATTGATTGAACTGTATATTTAAGACTCCTGTGCTTTAATTCATGTAAAGTACACTTTAACAAAATATTTTTTAGAAGCAGAGATGAATTGTGAATCTGTTAGTGTCAATGTAAGTAAGAGAATTCAGATTTTTTTTTAAACTACATATTTAGGCTAGTATTAGTAAAAGCCCTGGAAGAGATGAAAAGCATTGTTTCTTTAAAAATCATTGCTCTAGAAATATGGCCATATTTCATAGAGCTTATTTAGAATTTTCCTGTATCTTTCATTTGATTCTCATGACAACTCTGTGGGGGAAGGGTATGACCACCCTCCCCATTGTACACTGCACAATGAAGGGCACCCCCTCCCTGATACTCAAAGATAAAACAGGTGCAGAAAGGCTGAGAGTTCTATCCCAGGTCACAGTAAATTTGTGGCAGAGCTAGGGCCAGAACACTTATTTTCTAAGGAAATTTAGCATTCATTCTACCTCTACACTTTTAGAGAGAAGAAAGTTATAACAGCCAGAGAAACATCTGAGTTAGACTCTAGAATATGGATATTATTTAGTGAATTAAAAATCCAGTGAATCTGACACATGTTGCTAAGAGCCTCTAGCTCCTTGTTTTTAGAGTTTAAACAATACTTTGTTCACTGAAACAGAGTGGCTGCACCATGCCAACAACTCTCTGGGTTAGTGTGAGTTTCTGTTAGTATCAAGCTTCACTAATCATTTTAAAGTGAAAGTGAAAGTCACTCAGTGGTGTCCAGCTCTTTGCAAGACCATGGACTATAAAGTTCATGGAATTCTCCAGGCCAGAATACTGGAATGGGTAGCCATTCCCATCTTCAGGGGATCTTCCCAACCCAGGGATGAAATCCAGGTCTCCCACATTGCAGGCAGGTTCTTTACCAGCTGAGCCACCAGGGAAGCCCAAGAATACTGGAGTGGGTATCTTATCCCTTCTCCAGCAGATCTTCCTGACTAGGAATTGAACCAGGGTCTCCTGCATTGCAGGCAGATTCTTTACCAGCAGAACTACCAATTAAGAGGAAAAGGTGAAGTAGGGAGGGGGCCAGGATCTGGAGTGTGGCTCCCCAGGTCCTCTCTTCCTGTATCAGACATGTACTCTGCAGCTCACGGCAATGGTTGGGGGCAGGGTGGGGGGGGTGTCTACAAATAAATGTGTGGGTTACCTTACACAACAAGGAGACTTTCAGCTCAGTTCAGTTCAGTTGCTCAGTCGTGTCCTACTCTTTGCGACCCCATGAATCGCAACACACCAGGCCTCCCTGTCCATCACCAACTCCCGGAGTTCACCCAGACTCACATCCATCGAGTCAGTGATGCCATCCAGCCATCTCATCCTCTGGTGTCCCCTTCTCCTCCTGCCCCCAATCCCTCCCAGCATCAGAGTCTTTTCCAATGAGTCAACTCTTCACATGAGGTGGCCAAAGTACTGGAGTTTCAGCTTTAGCATCATTCCTTCCAAAGAAATCCCAGGGCTGATCTCCTTCAGAATGGACTGGTTGGATCTCCTTGCAGTCCAAGGGACTCTCAAGAGTCTTCTCCAACACCACAGTTCAAAAGCATCAATTCTTTGGCGCTCAGCCTTCTTCACAGTCCAACTCTCATATCCATACATGACCACTGGAAAAACCATAGCCTTGACTAGATGGACCTTTGTTGGCAAAGTAACGTCTCTGCTTTTGAATATGCTATCTAGGTTATTAATAACCCCCACTTTATACCCAGATCATTATGTGACTTAAATGGATTCCTCTAGGGAGCCATGGTTCATAACTCCATAGACTCTAAATTAGTTTTCCATAAGCAATCCTAATCCAGGAGCAGTTCTGTAAAAACATTCCATAGACAGGGTGTCTCCTGCTAGTAAGTGTCATTAGTTTATTTACCAGGAGGCCAATTATCAGCATGTTTATGAAGAGATTACATTGGGTCACTTGCTTTTTTTGTCTCCCAGGAGTCTCCACATGGTTACAGGAGAGAAAGGATGATGGGCCAGCTGCTTAACTTCTCCCTGCCCCCCACCGCCCCCCTACCCCGAGAACTGAGAGCCAAGTGATACAACAGACTGCATTCCAACACTGCCACAACTTAGTTCTAGGAATCTTGAATCATAAGGGAGTTTTTCATGAGGGAACTGGAGTGCACAGAGCACCACTGAGCAGAGCCATCTCAAGGACTAAGTGACTGGGCTGTAACACTAGGAATGATTCAGAGGAGTGCGTGAGGCGGGAGCTAGTGCTACATCAACAAAGAAGTTAAATACTGGAGTCCATCTATTGAAAGCTCACTACCATGAGCTCATAAGGGAATATTACCTTAATTTTACTCATGTGGAGCTGAGCTTCAAACAGGTGAAGTAACTTGCCCAAAGTCACACAACAAGTGAGGGGCAAAGCTGGGATTTAAATACAAAATTGCTCGAGGCCCAATCTCAACTTCACTGTCCCCCTCACCCCTTATTCACTATGCCTTATGAGACTGGAGCTTCGACTCTGCAAATCAACATTTTGGTTTTTCCAGCTGCTCACTATGAGGTAATGCCAATTGGGGGTCCTAAGAAGAACATACTTTCTTGAGCTTGCTTCTCACTACTCTGTTACCCCAGAAATGCCCCTCACCCCAACATTAGCAGATTCTTCCTGTGGCAACAGTTGAATCTAGTTTATAGTTTCTTTGACACTTTTAAAACTAGCCTCAGAAACACCTGCACAAGGAGGCCTGACCACTTCCTCAGAGGTTTGGGTTGCAGCCTCCAGGACCATTGTCTGGGTTTCCAAGTTTTAATAATTCTAACCTCTTCCAATGAACATCTTGCCAAATTCAGATTTAAATTAAAGAAAGTAAGGAAAACCAATAGACCATTCTGGTATGACCTAAGCCAAACCCCTTATGATTATACAGGGAAAGTGACAAATAGATTCAAGGGATTAGATCTGATAGAGTACCTGAAGAACTATGGATGGAGGTTTGTGACATTGTACATTAGGCAGTGATCAAGACCATCTCCAAGAAAAAGAAATGCAAAAAGGCAAAATGGTTGTCTCAGGGGGCCTTACAAATAGCTGAGAAAGGAAGAGAAGCAAAAGGCAAAGGAAAAAAGGGAAGATATTTCCATCTGAGTGCAGAGTTCCAAAGAAAAGCAAGGAGAGGTAAGAAAGGTTCCTCAGTGATCAATGCAAAGAAATAGGGGGGGGGGAGAAAGGAAAACAAGAGAATGGGAAAGACTAGAGATCTCTTCCAGAAAATTAGAAATACCAAGGGAACATTTCAGGCAAAGATGGGCACAAAAAAGTACAGAAATGATATGGACCTAACAGAAGCAGAAGATATTAAGAAGAGGTGACAAGGCAATAATACACAGAAGAACTATACAAAAAAGTTATTCATGACCCAGATAACCACGATGGTGTGATCACTCGCTAGAGCCAGACATCCTGGACTGTGGAGTCAGGTGAGCCTTAGGAAGCATCACTACAAACAAAGCTAGTGGGCGTGGTGGAATTCCAGTTGAGCTCTTTCAAATCCTAAAATATGATGCTGCACTCAATATGTCAGCAAATTTGGAAAACTCATCAGTGGCCACAAGACTGGAAAAGGTCAGTCTTCATTCCAATCCCAAAGAAAGGCAATGCTAAAGAATGTTCAAACTACTGCACAACTGCACTCATCTCACATGCTAGTAAAGTAATGCTCAAAATTCTCCAAGCCAGGCTTTAACAGTATGTAAAATGTAAACTTCCAGATGTTCAAACTGGATTTAGAAAAGACAGAGGAACCAGAGATCAAATTGCCAATATCCATTGGATCATTAAAAAAGCAAGAGAGTTCCAGAAAAACATATACTTCTGCTTTACTGACTGCACCAAAGGCTTGGAGTGTGTGGATCACAATTCTGAAAGAGATTGAAATACCAGACCACCTGATCTGCCTCCTGAGAAATCTGTATTCAGGTCAAGAAGCAACAGTTAGAACTGGACATGGAACAACAGACTGGTTCCAAATTGGGAAAGGAGTACATCAAGGCTGTATATTGTCACCCTGTTTGTTTAACTTATATGCAGGGTGCATCATGAGAAACGCTGGGCTGGATGAAGCACAAGCTGGAATCAAGATTGCTGGGAGAAATACCAATAACCTCAGATATGCAGGTGACACAACCCTTATGGCAGAAAGAAAGCAAACAGGAACTGAAGTCCTCTTGATGAAAGTTAAAGAGGAGAGTGAAAAAGCTGGCTTAAAACTCAACATTCAAAAAACTTAGATCATGGCATCTGGTTCCATCACATCATGGCAAATAGATGGGGAAACAATGGAAACAGTAAGAGACTTTATTTTCTCGGCCTCACCGCAGATGGTGACTACAGCCATGAAATTAAAAGATGTTTTCTCCTTGGAAGAAAAGCTATGACCAACCTAGACAACATATTAAAAAGCAGAGACATTGCCAACAAAGTCCGTCTAGTCAAAGCCATGGTTTTTCCGGTGGTCATGTTTGGATGTAACAGTTTGGCCATAAAGAAAGTTGATTGCCAAAGAATTGATGCTTTTGAACTGTGGTATTGGAGAAGACTCTTAAGAGTCCCTTGGACTGCAAGGAGATCCAACTAGTCAATCCTAAAGGAAATCAACCCTGAATATTCATTGGAAGGCCTGATGCTGAAGCCCAAACTCCATTATTTTGGCCACCTGATGCAAAGAACTGACTCCTTGGAAAAGACCCTGATTCTGGGAAAGATTGAAGGCAGGAGAAGGGGACAACAGAGGATGAGATGGTTGGATGGCATCACCGACTCAATGGACTCGACCTCAAGCTCAAGCTTGAGTTTGAGCAAGCTTCAGTAGTTAGTGATGGACAGGAAAGCCTGGACTGCTGCAGTTTATGGGGTTGCAAAGAGCCAGACACGACTGAGTGACTGAACTCAAGAGAGCTATTTACATATTCTGAATATGAATCCTTTGTTAGATATATATACAACAAACACATATATCCCTAGTCTCTGCCTTACATTTTCATTCTCTTCAGTGTGTTTTAATGAACAGACCTTCTTATTTAATTAATTCTAATGTATAAACCTTAGCTTTTATGAATCTTAGGTGCTACACCCTAGTAGACTGCCCTGATACCATACTTGAGGGCTGAAGTGTTGGGACAAGAGTATGGAGACAGAGCTCAGGAGAGATGGGAAGGTGTGAAGGAAGATGTGGAGATGTGGAAAGACAAGATGGAGAGAAGAAGAGAGAAGAAAGAGGGTGAGGAGGGAAGGGATGTTTTCCCAGCCTGAGCAAATTTGCCTCTGTCTCAGGAATCACAGCATTCTGGCCAAGCAGGGACCCACCACGTGAGCAGGACTAGAGTCAAGGCAACAGAAACAAGATCAGAAGTCCCTTCCCCACTCTTCTCAACCCTCCCTTCCCTCTCTGTGCTCAGGCCAGTAAGCATTTTCCTTTGAAAAACACTTTTTAAAACACTTGCTGAATTTGTTTAAGAAATCTTCATTTCCCAAGGATGTGCTGAGACATCATTACATTAATGTGTATCTGAAGCCACATCTAGATTTTGACCAACATCCAGAAATTAACCCTGACAAAATGTGTAGTAATTTTAAATATGGACTTTGAAGTCATATAAACCTAGGTGTCTTTACTTACCCACTCCTATCTTTGGGCAAGTTCATGAACTTCTGTGAATCTCAGTTTCCTTGTCCTTGTCTATTAAATAAGCATTTATTTATTCATTCATTAAGATATATTTATTGAGTGCCTGTTATATGCGAGAGACTATTACTATCCAATAAAAATTATTTATTCCCATGAAGCTTGCCTTCTAACAGGGTAAGCAGACAATAAGAAGATCAAACCAGTCAACCCTCAAGGAAATCAACCCTGAATATTCTTTGGAAGCACTGATGCTGAAGCTGAAGCTCCAATGCTTTGGCCACTTGTTGCGAAGAACCAACTCATTGGAAAAGACTCCGATGCTGGCAAAGATTGAGGGCAAGAGGAGAAGGGAGTGACAGAGGATGAGATGGTTGGTGGCATCACTGACTCAACGGACATGAGTTTGAGCACATTCAGGGAGATAGTGAAGGACAGGGAAGTCTAGTGTGCTGCAGCTCATGGGGTCGCAAAGAGTAGAACACGACTTAGTGACTGAACAACAAGAAGCAGACAATAAACAGGATGAAATAGCATAATGTATAGTATGTTACACAGGGATAAGTAGGGAACAACTGGAAGAATGGAGCTGCTGTTACCTAGGATGGGGAAAGCTGCAGGAGGTACCAGAAGAGAAGAAATATCAAGAATTCACTTTTGGGTACATCATGTTTTAGATCCCCAAGTAGATGTCAAGTAGACAGTTGGATATACAAGTTCAGGGAAGAAGTGCAGATTAGAGATATATGTTTGGAAGTTACCAATGAATAAGTAGTATTCAGAGTCCTAAAACTGGAGGAGATAATTCAAAGAGTGATTTTAAAGAAATATGAAAATATTGCTCCACTCATAGGGTTGTTGATGCTGGTGATGTGTGTGTGTGTATGAGGTTTGTTGGAGTAATAATAAGAGCTTTATTTATTGAGTGCTTAATATGCACCAAATGCTGTGCCAAGAGTTTTGTATTCCTTAACTCATTTAATTTTCTAGGTAGTAGGTGATACTGAGAAAGTTTATATTTGCTTAAAGTCATGGAATTAGTAAGTGATAAAATTGGGATTTGAACACAGAACCCATGTTCTTAATCAATATACTTCATTTCATATAATCTAACCTAAAAATCTAATACCCACTGATCATTCTAATGCATGATAATCACTTTATTAAATGCCCCCTCCACTACATATTGGGTTTCCATGGTAGCTCAGATGGTAAAGAATCTGCCTGCAGTGCAGAAGGCTTGTAATCAATCCCTGGGTCAGGAAGATCCCTTGGAGAAAACTACCCACTTCAGTGTTCTTGCTTGGAGAATTCCATGGGCAGAGGAGTCTGGTGGGCTACAGTCCATGGGGTTCGAAAGAGTCAGACACAACTGAACCACTAACACTTTCACGTTCTCGTTCCATATCAGCTTGTGCCTTGTAACAAAACTTGTTTGACCATGGTTTGAGATTTTCAGTTTCTAGTGGGTATGTTAATAATAATGATGATTCTTCTGCCTAACTAATAGGGCCAAGTGAGATTATGTCTAAAGAATTGTATCTCCATACTTGTTACAGAATATCATCTCTACCACTGCAAAATAAGCCTGAGCTTTGTGAATACGATAAAATCAGATCAAATTAGTTCTGCTCATGAAATATATACTCCAGGTGCACAAAGCATTACATGTTAGAGAAATTCTATTCTTTAATGAGATGTTTGACCTTGACTTGAGACTAGTATTTCAGCAACTGGCTGCTCATAAACTGGAACATACACTGAAATACTTACGTGCAGAAATAACAACAGAAAAAAATTCCAAAACGGCAAGAACTTTTTAAGTCAATGTTTTGAACTGTTGTTTTCAGTTTCACTGTTGGAATATCTCAACATTAATTGTCTTTTTAAGTTTATGGACTAACATAAAAGTGCTTTAATTGGGTAAGAATTATTTGCTTTCCTATTTCTTGATTTGAATGTTAGGAAATATTTCTATATGAAATATACATTCCCATAATTATAAAGAGTTTTACACAGGACCTAAACTGTCCACTTTGTGCTTTTTAAGGACTAAGAAACAGGTGGACAAAGTATAGAATTTGAAGTCAGAAGACCAGTATTGAGTTCTAATATGCTGGCTAAACCTTAACACAGCAAGTTTAAAGTATTTTTTTCTTCTGTTTGCATTATCTGCTCACAGATATGGCAGGGTGATAAGACTCAAGCAGGAGATCTCTCTGATCTTGGGTTATTTCACTGACCACCAATAAGAAGAGTTTTGTTAGGAAATTTTCACTCAAAGCAATATAAGATAGAAAATTGTTGTTGTTGTTGGGTTGCTAAGTCCTATCTGACTTTTTGTGATCCCATGGACTGTAGCCCGCCAAGCTCCTCTGTCCATGGATTTTCCCAGGCAAGAGTACTAGAGTGGATTTTCATTTTCTTCTCCAGGGGATTTTCCTGACCCAGGGATTGAACCCACGTTTCCTGCTTTGGCAGGCAGATTCTTTAGTGCTGAACCACCAGGGAAGCCCCAAGCACCAGGGATGGAATATACAGAGCGACAATTGACTAAACATCCACTGCCACCCTCCCCTCCCTGAATATATGGTTATCTCTACACTCCATACACTAAGGAGATTTTAAAAAATAAATAAAATTTGTGGTCCTTGCTCTCCAACAGCCACAGTCTAAAATCAAAACCACACATACATGAAAAATAACTTAAAAGATTTATCAACTGCACTAGAACAAAAATAATATGAGAATGGGAAGTGTTTAGAGAAGTTGATTGGAGATACCTGTATCCATCTGTGCCATTTTATTTCCTACCAGACAATTTATTAGTTTCTGTAACCTCAGGCCATGGTTGATCTTTAATAGACATTTCATTACTCTGTGACTCAGTTTCTTCATTCATGAAACTGAAAATCATACTCATTGTCTCATATAAATCTCAAGGTGACAGTTGGAAAACTAAGAAATACCCCATTTTTTAGATAAAATGTAGATAAATTTAAATCATATGTCATAGACACATCTATGATAATTATTTTTTTTATTTTTGATAATTAAGAAATAGCCCAGTGAGTCAGCTTATCTCTGCAGCCTAAACTTAAGACAGATAAAAATAAAAATCTTATGACAAGGTAGATTCACACAGAATTGTGAATGAAGCTTACAGTTTTTAAACATTTCAGTCAGCATTTTTAATGTACCTGGAGTGGGATGTTGAGAAATAAATCAGTAAAGTGCTTCTTATTTCCTTGCAAGGAAATAAGAGTTTTTTTCTGAGAATTAAGGTTTGCTTTTTTTTTTTTTAATCAGGCCAAAAATAATTAATTCCATTGCTGCCAGGAGCATCTGAACCATTTTTCCCCTATGTTAACTGGACAAAAGAGATTTCCTTGGTCAATTCCTAAGTGACAGATGTAGGAGGAACTCTTCCATCCAATTCTACCTATGAGAAGTGGCCCAGGAAATATTTGTCATATAAATAAATCAGTAATTGAATGATTCATGTTGATGTATGGCAAAAATCATCACAATAGGGTAATTATGCTCCAATCAAAATTAATTAATTTTTTTAAAAAAAGAAAAAAACAGACATTTATAGGCTGAACATGATCCTTCTCTTTTGAAGGAATGATCTGTAACTAGTACTGTTTTTTTTTCCCCAAATATTTTTGTTCTCTAAAATTAAAATTACAGGAGGTATGGCCAAGAATGCAGAGTTAGGAAGGCCCTGAGTTCATCTCCTCACACAAGCACACCAAAAATATAACTACTTTAAGGGCAAATATCTATGAGAATGACCTGAAGACTAGCAGAAAAGATTTTTCACAATTAAAAATACAAAGAAGGAACTACCACAAGATTGGTAGAAACAGTGGAGATGCAGTATAGTCAAAACCCACACTCGCAGGAGGTAACTCAAAAAGAGAAGGATAATCAGAATTGTGTGGGTTTTCTCAAGGAAGTGAGGGGTCCAAATCCCACATTTGGCTCCCCAACTCAAGGGTCCTACACAGAGATAAGCCCCCTGAATGGCTGACTTTGAAGGCCAGTGGGGGTGTGTATAGATGAGAGCCAGAAGGCTGTTGAAAAGAGAGATTCCACTGTGACAGAATGCATGCAAAATCACATGCTCCAAGACCCATGGCAAAGGCAGCAATTTGAAAGGAGCCTGGGTCATACCCATTTGCTGATCTTGGAGAGCCTCTTGGAGAAGCAGAAGGCAACTAAAATTCCCCCTAAGGACATAGATGCTGGCAGAAGCCATTTCAGGGGTCTTGTCTGCCATGAAGACACTCACATTGGCAGGCACCATAACCTGCCCACCAGAAGTCCAGCACCAGACCTGGGACCGTCCCCTCTCAAGCTACACAGGGATCTTACCAGTGGATGGTAGCCACTGCAGAAGGCAGGGCTGGCAGCCAGTAAGGCCAAGTTGGTCCTATCAACTCACCCACAAGTCAGCCTCACCACAACAGGGGCCCACATAACTTACAAAGGAAACACTCCTAGAGCACATAGCTCTAGTGACAAAGGTGAGTAGCTGTGTGTGTGTGTGTGTGTGTGTGTGTGTGTGTTTATACTTGCAGTCGTGTTCAACTCTTTACAACCCCATGGACTGTAGCCCACTGTCTATGGGATTTTCCAGGCAAAAATAATGGAGTGGGTTGCCATTCCCTCCTCCAGGGGATCTTCCAAACCCAAGGATCAAATCCATGACTCCTGTGTCTCCAGCACTGCAGGTGAATTCTTTACCACTGAGCCACAGGGAAAGCCCAAGTGTGAGTAGCTACTGGGCCCCATATGTTGTATCCTACCTAAAGCCATTTCTCTAAGATCAAGGAAATGACCTACCTAATACACAGAAATAGGCACAGAGAATTAAGTACAATGAGGACATAGAGGAACACGTTCCAAATGAAGGAACAAGACAAGACCTCAAAAGAAGAACTATATGAAGTGTTGATAAGTAATATCTAATGAAGAGTTTAAGGTACAAACTCAGGAGAAGAATGGATGTACACAATGAGAAGTTTAACAAGGAGTTATAAAATATAAAAAAACCTTTAAAAACTAATGGATACATATCTGAAATAAAAATACACTAGAATGAATTAATAGATTAGATAATACAGACGAATGAATCAGCAGACTGCAAGACAGAGAAGTGGAAATTACCCAAGCTGAACTGAAAAAAGGTTTAAAAACGAGGGCAGTTTAAGATACATTTTAGACAACATCAAACATGCTAGCATTGCATTAAAAAGGATCTCAGAAGAAGAGAGGCAGAGGGCTTATTTGAAGAGATAATTGATGAAAAGTTCCCTAGCCATGGGAAGGAAAAATACATCCAGGTGCAGGAAACACAGAGTCCCAGATAAGATGGACACAAACAGATCCACACCAAGACACACTGTAATTAAAATGGCAAAAAATAAAGAGACAATCTTAAGAGCAGCAAGAGAAAAGCAACTAATTACATATAAGTGAACTCCTATATCAACTGACTGTTAAGCAGAGACTTTGCAGGCCAGAAGGCGGTGGCATGGTATTTTCAAAATGATGAAGAGGAAACTCTACAACCAAAAATACTCTACCTGGTAAACCTTATAGATATAATATATATAGATATATATTACATGTAATACATCAGATCAGATCAGATCAGTCGCTCAGTATAGGTTGTTATATATGAAACTCATGGTAACCACAAACCAAAAATCTATAATATTAATACACACACAGAGACAAAATAGAGAAAGGAAGCCAAACATAACACTGAAGATACTCATGAAATCACAAAGGAAGAGAACAAAAGAAGAAGAAAGGAACAGAAAGAAAGAACTAAAAAATAACCAGAAAACAAAATGGCACTAAATATACGCTTAGCAATAATTACTTTAAATGCAAATGGACTAAATATTTCAATCAAAAGACAAAGAGTGTCTGAATGAACACAAAAGTAAGACCCACATATATGCTGCCTATAAGAGACTCACTTCAAATCTAAAGACACATAAATTGAAAGTGAGGGGATAGAAAAATATATCCCATGCAAATGAAAATGAAAGGAAAGCTGGTGTACCATAACTTATATCAGACAAAATATACTTTAAAACAAAGACTAACAAGAGACAAAGAAGGACATTACAAAATGTAAAGGGATCAATTCAAGAATAAGATATGACAATTGTAAATATATATGCACTAACATAAGAGCACCTAAATACATAAAGTAAATATTAACAGACATAAAGGGAGAAACTGACAGTAACATAATAATAGTAGGGGGGATTTAGCACTCACTTACATCAATGGACAGATCAATCAACAAGACATAAAACCATTAAGGAAACACTGGCCTTAAATGACATATTAGACCAAATGAACTTAATAGATATATACAAAGGTGTTGGGGGCCAGCGTGAGGCACTCCGCCCATGGCAAAGGTCATGAGGAAGGAGGCTCGACATATGCAAAGGCGGGATCGAGCCTAGGAGTCCCCCTGGAAATCCTCGAGCATCTACCCCCATAACCAGAGCCTGCCTACTTTACTACTTTGTGCTCTCACTTACACCTCTGACTTTACAGGGGGCTGTCCCCCACCACCTCTTTCGGAGAAGGAGTTAACTTAGAGCTCCAGTTAATAATAATTCCTGGGCGTGACAGGAGTGTTTCAACCTACAAACTTCTCTGAAGGTTCTCTAGCCTGCCTGACAGGCTTGTCCCGCCACATGTGATTGCTCACAGTCTCCCAACCGTGAGAGGCACGAGATGCTTTAAACCTTCTAAAAACAGGTTCTTTAGAGAAGTTAGAAAACTGTTAGTATAAGTATAGTGGGCTGATTAGAAATTGTATTGGTGAAGGGTTTTTCATTTGTTGAGCCAATGTTTACTGCTAAGTCTCCACATCCCCTGCCCTTATACACGTTAATGAATATATAGAAGAAATAAGTATTAACCTTTGATATAAATCACATTAGACCTTAGGCCAAGTAAATTCTTTCCTTAACTAAAACCCACTACATCCTATAGGAATGTAACTTTATTTGAGTGACGTCTGTTTTAAGAATAATCACCCCTGGAGAAATAAGTGTTGACTGACCACTGTCACAAGGAGAGGGTCATAAATTGTCAGCAGACCCCCCTGGCCAGAAGATGATGTAACACCCCTAAGACCTCTGTATACATTTGTGTGAAGCACCTGACTTTAATAAAAGTCAGGACTGCTGTCCCCACATGACTTTTGTATAACATCTCAGTGTATAAAAACAGACTCTGGAAAACAAAGAATTGGGATCAGTTCCTCGAAATACTGGTCTCCCCATGTCTCTCTCTCTCTCAAACTCTGGCTGAGTCTCCATCTGGAGCATGGAACCCACCAAGCTTACTAATTTTGCCTGGGCTTCTAAGATACGACCGGGGAGGCCTCAGTGTCTCCTCTCCGGGAGAACGGAAGGATGCCTGCGGCCTACGTAAGTGGTGCAAACTTCTTGTCTTGAAGTTTTATTGGTCTTCTGCGTAAACCAAGCTATTCAGCCTCTTTTCTCCACTGAATTTTCCTACTGAGCTATCCTCATTCTATTACTCTTTATATCTCTAATTAATATTTAAATAGTCACTGACGCTGTCTCCCCTTCGAATACCCTGGATCAGCCGGAGCTAGACCCTGGCACAAAGGCAGCAAAATACAAATTCAAATGCATGTGGAACATTCTACAGGACAGATTACATACTAGTCCAAGAAACAGGTCTCAATAAATTTAAGATTGAAATCATATCAAGCATCTTTTCCAATCACAGTGGCATAAGACTGGAAATCACAAGGAAAAAACTGCAAAGACACAAAAATGTGGAGGCTAAACATAGTTCTGCTAAACAGTGAGTCACTGAAGAAAAAAAAATACCTGGAGACAAATGAAAATGGAAACCCAGCAATTGAAAATCTATGGGACACAGTAAAAGCAGTTCTAAGAAAGAGTTCATAGCAATTTAAACCTACCTCAGGAAATAAGAAAAATAAAGAAACAATTTAACTTTACACTTAATGGAACTAGAAAAAGAACAAACAAAACCCAAAGTTAGTAGAAGGAAAAAGATCACCAATATCAAAGCAGAAATAAATGAAATAAAGGCCCCTCAAAAAATAAAAAAGAATAATGAAACTAAGATCTGATTCTTTGAAAAGAAAAATACAATTGATAAAATTTTATCTAAACTCATCAAGAAAAAAAGAAAGAGGGCCTGAATGAACAAAACTAAAAGTGAAGGCAAAGTTACAACTAACATCACAGAAATACAAAGGCTCACAAGAGATTACTGTAAATTATATGCCAATAAAATGGACAACCTAGAAGACATGGATAAATTCCTAACAATGTACAATCTTCCAAGACTGAATCAGGAATAAAGAGAAAATCTAAACAGATGGATTGTTAGTAAAGAAATTGAATTAATAATTTTTTTAAAATCGACCAACAAAACTCCAAGACCAGATGCCATCAGTGAATTATACCAAACATTTAAAGAAGAGTTAATGCCTATACTTTTCAGACTTCCAAAAAATCAAAGAGGAAAGAATATTTCCAAACTCATTCTATGAGATCAGCATCACTTTGATACAAAAACCAGCCCCAAACAACACACACACACAAAGAACATTACAGGCCAATATCCCTGATGATAGTGATATTTAATGAAGGTAAATTGGATGTGGTCAAGCAGGAAATGGCAAGAGGAAACATCGACCTATTAGAAATTAGTGAACTAAAATGGACGGGAATGGGTGAATTTAATTCAGATGACTATTGTATCTACCACTGTGGGCAAGAATCCCAGAAGAAATGGAGTAGCCTTCATAATCAACTAGAGTCAGAAATGCAGTACTTGTATGCAATCTCAATAACAACAGAACATCTGTTGGATCATAGAAAAAGCAAGAGAATTCCAGAAAACATCTACTTCTGCTTCATTGACTATGCTAAAGCCTTTGACTCTTTGGATCACAACACACTGTGGAAAATTCTTCAAGAGATAGGAATACAAGACCATCCTACCTGTCTCCTGAGAAAACTGCATGAGGTTCAAGAAGCAAAGGTAGAAACTTACATGGAACAACTGACTGCTTCAACACTGGGAAAGGAGTACGACAAGACTGTATATTGCCACTATCATGTGAAATGCCAGGCTGGATGACTCACAAGCTGGGATCAAGATTGCTGGGAGAAATATTAACAACCTCAGAAGACATGCAGATTATACCACTCTAATAGTAGAAAGCAACGAGGAACTAAAGAGCCTCTTGTTGAGGGTGAAAGAGAAGAGTGAAAAAGCTGGCTTAAAACTCAACATTCAGGGACTTCCTGGTGGTCCAGTGGCTAAAGACTCTGTGCTCCCAATGCAAGGGGCCCAGGCTTGATCCCCGGTCAGGGAACTAGATCCTACATAACACAATTAAGATTGGGTGCAGCCAAATGAACAAATACTAAAAAAAAAAAAAAAAAGAAAGAAAAGGAAAAACTCAACATTCAAAAAACTAAGGTCATTGCATCCAATCCCATTACTTAATGGCAAATAGAAGGGGAAAAAGTTGAAGTTGTGACAGATTTCTCTTCTTGAGCTCCAAAATCACTGCAGATGATGACTGCAGCCATGAAATTAAAAGATGCTTGCTTCTTAGAAGGAAGCCTATGACAAACTTAGACAGTGTAGTAAAAAGCAAAGATCACTCTACCGACAAAGGTCTGTGTACTCAAAAGTATGGTTTCTCCAATAGTCATGTACAGATGTGAGAGCTGGACCATAAAGAAGGCTGAACACCAAAGAACTGATCTTTCAAACTGTGGTGTTGTAGAAGACTCTTGAGAGTTCCTTGGACAACAAGGAGATCAAACCAGTCAATCCCAAAGGAAATCAACCCTGAATATTCATTGGACAGACCAAAGCTGAAGCTGAAGCTCCAATACTTTGACCCACCTGATGGGAAGAGCCAACTCATTGGAAAATACTCTGATATGCTGGGAAAGATTGAAAGCAGGAGGAAAAAGGGATGACAGAGGATCAGATGGTTGGGTGGCATCACTGATTCAATGGACATGAACTTGGGTGAACTGCAGGAGATGGTGAGGGACAAAAAGGCCTGGTGCAATCATAGGGTCACAAAGAGTCAGACACGACTTAGAGAGTGAACTACAACAACAATCCTGATGAACATAAATGTAAGAATCTTCAACAGTATATTAACAAAATGGATTCAACAATATATTAAAAGTATCATACACCATGATCAAGTAGAGTTTATCCTAGAGATGCAAGAATTAATTCATATGTACAAATCAATCAATGTGATATAACACATTAACAAACTGAAGAACAAAGATTATATGATCATCTCAAGGTGTAGAAAAAGCTCTTGACAAAATCGAACATCCATTCATGATAAAAAATAAAATGAGGATAAAGGAAACATATCTCAGCAAAATAAAGGCCATATATGACAAGGCTACAGCCAACATTATATTTAGTGGTGAAAAACTTAAAGGATTTCTTCTAAGAAACAAGATTAAGATGCCCACTCATGCCATTTTAATTCAACATAGTGTTGGAAATTCTAGTCACAGCAATCAGACAAGAAAAATAAAATTTAAAAATCCAAATTGGAAAGGAAGAAGTAAAACTGTCACTATTTGCAGACTACACAATCCTATATATAGAACATCCTGAATACACCACAAAAAAAAACTATTAGAAAAAATAAATGAATTGCAGGATACAAAATTAATATACAGAAATCTGTGGTGTTTCTATATACTATCAAAAGCTATTAGAAAGACAAATGAAGAAAAGAATCCCATTTACAAATGCATCAAAAATAATAAAATACCTAGGGATAAATCTAACCAAGGAAGTAAAAGACCTGTACTCGGAAAACTGTAAGACATTGATGAAAAAAATTGAAGATGATGCAAACAAATGGAAAGACATGTTGTGTTCATGGATTGGAAGAATTAATATTGCTAAAATATGACCATACTACCCAGGCAATCTACTGATTCAATGCAATCCCTATCAAAATACCAATGGAACTAGAACTAGAAAATAGAATTCTAAAATTTGTATTGAAATACAAAAGACTCTGAATAGTCAAAAATATTTTGAGAAAAAACAAAGCTGGAGGTATCATGCTTTTCAATTTCAAACTATACTTCAGAGTTACAATAACCCAAACAATATAGTACTGGCACAAACACAGACACATAAATCAACACAACAGAATCGAGAAATAAACCCACATTCATATGGTCAAGTAATCTACAACAAAGGAGGTAAGAATATACAACAAAGAAAAGAGAAGCTCTTCAATAAATGGTTTTAGGAAAACTTGACATCTATATGCAAAAGAAATCAAACTGGACTACTTCCTCATACCATATAGAAAAATAAACTTAAAATGGATTAAAGACTTAGATGAAAAGCTGAAACCATAAAACTCCTAGAAGAAAACATAAGAAATCTGCTCTTTGACATCAGTCTTAGCAACAATTTTTTGGATCTCTCTCCTCAGGCAAGGGAAACAAAAGCAAAAATGAACAAGTGGGACTATATCAAATTAAAAAACTTTTTCACAATAAAGGAAACTATCAACAAAATTGGAAATTCCAACTGAGTAGGAGAACATATTTGCAAATGATAGATTTGATACTTCATTAGTATCCAAAATATACAAGGAACTATAGTTCAACATCAAAAAGAAGCAAGCAACCTGATTAAACAATTGTCAGAGAATCTGAATAGACATTCTTCTGAAGAAGACACACACATGGCTAACAGACACAAGAAAAGATACTCAACATCACCCATCACTAAAGTCAGGGAAATGCAAATCAAAACCACAGTGAGATAATCACCTCACACCTGTCAGAATGGTCATTATCAAAAATATAACAAACAATTTGTTTCTCCGGATGTTTAAAAAAGAGAACCACCAAGCACTGTTGGTGGGAAGGCAAATTGGTACAACCACTATGAAAAACATATGAAGTTCCCTCAAAAATTAAAAATAGAAATATCACTTATGATCCAGCAATTACACTTCTGGATATTTTCCCCCAAAAATCAAAGCAACCTAATTCAAAAAGGCATATGCACCCTCATGTTCACTATATTATTCATAACAGCCAAGTTATGGAAGTAACCAAAGTATTCATTAATAGATGAGTGGATAAAGAAGATGTGGTATATGTATACAATTGAATATTCAGTTCAGTTCGGCTCAGTCGCTCAGTTGTGCCCGACTCTTTGCAACCCCATGAATCGCAGCACACCAGGCTTCCCTGTCCATCACCAGTTCCCGGAGTTCACTCAAACTCATATCCATGGAGTCTGTGATGCCATCCAGCCATCGAATCCTCTGTCATCCCCTTCTCCTCCTGCCCCCAATCCCTCCCAGCATCAGAGTCTTTTTGAATGACTCTTCACATGAGGTGGCCAAAGTACTGGAGTTTCAGCTTCAGCATCAGTTCTTCCGATGAACACCCAGGACTGATCTCCTTTAGGATGGACTGGTTGGATCTCCTTACAGTCCAAGGGACTCTCAAGAGTCTTCTTCAACACCACAGTTCAAAAGCATCAATTCTTCGGCTCTCAGCTTTCTTCACAGTCCAACTCTCACATCCATACATGACTACTGGAAAAACCATAGCCTTGACTAGATGGACCTTTGTTGGCAAAGTAACATCTCTGCTTTTCAATATGCCATCTAGGTTGGTCATAACTTTCCTTCCAAGGAGTAAGCATCTTTTAATTTCGTGGCTGCAATCACCATCTGCAGTGATTTGCAAGCCCATAAAAATAAAGTCTGACACTGTTTCCACTGTTTCCCCATCTATTTCCCATGAAGTGATGGGACCAGATGCCATGATCTTCGTTTTCTGAATGTTGAGCTTTAAGCCAATTTTTTTCACTCTCCACTTTCACTTTCATCAAGAGGCTTTTTAGTTCCTCTTCACTTTCTGCCATAAGGGTGGTGTCATCTGCATATCTGAAGTTATTGATATTTCTCCATGCAATCTTGATTCCAGCTTGTGCTTCTTCCAGCCCAGCGTTTCTCATGATGTACTCTGCATGTAAGTTAAATAAGCAGGGTGACAACACACAGCCTTGACGTACTCCTTTTCCTATTTGGAACCAGTCTGTTGTTCCATGTCCAGTTCTAACTGTTGCTTCCTGACCTGCATACAGGTTTCTTAAGAGGCAGGTCAGGTGGTCTGGTATTCCCATCTCTTTCAGAATTCTCCACAGTTTATTGTGATCCACACAGTCAAAGGCTTTGGCATAGTTAATAAAGCAGAAATAGATGTTTTTCTGGAACTCTCTTGCTTTTTCGATGATCCAGCGGATGTTGGCAAGTTGATCTCTGGTTCCTCTGCCTTTTCTAAAACCAGCTTGAACATCAGGAAGTTCATGGTTCATGTACTGCTGAAGCTGAGAGGAGCTACCCAACATCCGAGGTCAGGGCGGCGGCCTAGAGGAGCTATCCCATGCTCGAGGTCAGGGGAGGCAGACAAGAGGAGCAACCCCATGTCCAAGAAGTGGTGGCTGCACTGGCGCAAAAGGGCTGAGAGGAGATACTCCACGTTCAAGTTCAGGAAGGGTGGCCATGAGGAAATACCCCTCGTCCAAGGTAAGGAGCAGCAGCTGCGCTTTGCTGGAGCAGCCGTGAAGAGATATCCCACGTCCAAGGTAAGAGAAACCCAAGTAAGACAGTAGGTGTTGCGAGAGGGCATCAGAGGACAAAACATACTGAAACCATAATCACAGAAAAGTAGCCAATCTGATCACACAGACCATAGCCTTGTCTAACGAGATGAAACTAAGCCATGCCATGTGGGGCCACCCAAGATGGGAGGGTCATAGTAGAGAGGTCTGACAGAATGTAGTCCACTGGAGAAGGGAATGGCAAACCACTTCAGTATTCTTGTCTTGAGAACCCCATGAACAGTATGAAAAGGCAAAATGATAGGATACTGAAAGGGAAACTCCCCGGGTCGGTAGGTGCCCAGTATGCTACTGGAGATCAGTGGAGAAATAACTCCAGAAAGAATGAAGGGATGGAGCCAAAGCAAAACAATACCCAGTTGTGGATGTGACTGCTGATAGAAGCAAGGTCTGATGCTGTAAAGAGCAATATTGCATAGGAACCTGGAATGTCAGGTCCATTAATCAAGGCAAATTGGAAGTGGTCAAACAGGAGACAGCAAGAGTGAACATTGGCATTCTAGGAATCAGCCAACTAAAATGGATTGGAATGGGTGAATTTAACTCAGATGACCATTATATCTACTACTACGGGCAAGGATCCTTTAGAAGAAATGGAGTAGCCATCATGATCAACAAAAGAGTCCGAAATGCAGTACTTGGATGCAGTCTCAAAAATGACAGAATGATCTCTGCTTGTTTCCAAGGCAAACCATCCAATATCACGGTAATCCAAGCCTAGGCCCCAACCAGTAACGCTGAAGAAGCTGAAATTGAATGGTTCTATGAAGACCTACAAGACCTTTTAGAACTAACACCCCCAAAAGATGTCCTTTTCATTATAAGGGAATGGAATGCAAAAGTAGGAAGTCAAGAAACACCTGGAGTAACAGGCAAATTTGGCCTTGGAATACAGAATGAAGCAGGGCAAAGGCTAATAGAGTTTTGCCAAGTTTTGCCAACTGAATATTATTCAGTCATAAAAAGAAGGAAATCTTGCCATTTGTGAAAATAAGCCAGCCAGAGAAAGACAAATACTGCATGACTTCATTTAAAGGTGGAATCTAAAAAATGAAACAAATAATCATAATACACAGAAACAGAGTCATAGATTCAGAGAACACACTGGTGGTTGCTGGAGAAGGAAATTAATAAAATAGTTGAGGGAGACTAATAAAATAGGTGAGGGAGATTAAGAGCACAAACTTAGAGCTATAAAACAAATGTCATGGGGATGAACATGGATAGCAGGCAGAATGTAGTCAATAATATTGCAATACTTTTGCATGGTGACAGACTTTGCATAGCAATTAGACTTACCGTGGTGATTATTTTTTAGTGTATGAAAATATGGAATACTATGCTGTACATCTGAAACATATAATACTGTTGAGTCAGTTATACATTTCAAGTTATTTAACTAATAGAAATAAAATTGAAATTACAGCATTCTAGAAATTGACTTTGAAGTAATTACTCGAGGCACACATCCTGAAATAGAACTTAGGATTATAAGCAAGCTCAAAACCTATCAATATTCCCAGTTCTACCAATAAGAGAACTAAGAACTTCCTGACATGAAACAGGAATTTGCCATGAGGTTTACTAAGTAGCTCTAGATGAAAAAGAGTGAAACAAAAAGTCTGTACTGGAGTTACCTGAGAAGCAATGGAAAACTGAAAGGCACCTCAAAATAGGGGGTTTCTATAAAACTTTTCTCAAACAATTAGGCCCCCACCCAAAGGTAAATACAAAATATAAAATACATAGAATACACCTAGTCACCTGCTAGTGAATATGCCTCAGACAGGTTGGATAGGTTAGAAAGAAATGGACCAGAGGTGAGGATAGGACTTCCAGAAGTTATCTCTACCTCTAGCTCAAGGAAGTGTAAGAGAGATAATACTCCACCAGTGAGCTGAAGCTCAAGGCAACTCTGTGTGGGGAAGAATAGAGAGCCCTTGTTGTAACAAAGGGGCCAGTGAGGGAGGAAACTTTAGGGAGGAAATTAGGTGTAGGGTGGGGCCAGAGAATACAACTTCAGAATCTAAATTCAAGGTAAGTTCCTACTAAAACTCTGTTAAAGAAATTAAAATGTTCCCCCAAGAAGTCAGATGCAGTGGTAGTCCAAATTCGGGGAACACCTGGATGGGCCAATATCCAAACACTTAACTGATAGCTCTCAGAGCACTCAAGGAAAGGAAAGTGATCTATTTTCAAGATGGCAGAGTAGAAGCACGTACACTCATCTTCTCCTGTGAGAACATCAAAACTACAACTAGCTGCTGAACAAGCATCAACAGGAGAATGTTGAAACCCACCCCAAAAAGACACCCCATATCCAAGGTCAAAGGAGAAACTACAGCAAGACAGTAGGAAGGGTGCAATTGCATTTAAAATCAAACCTCTTACCCACCAGAGACACTCAGGGAGTGCACACAAAACCTTGTGTCACCAGGACTGAGGGAAAGAAGCCGTGATCCCCACAAGAGACTGAGACAGACCTGCCTGTGAGTGTTTGAGGGTCTCCTGTTGAGGCATGGGTCAGCAGTGGCCTGCTGTGGGGACAGGTGCTCTGGCAGCCGCAGTCCTGGGAGGCACAGCATGTGGCCTAAGTCCTCTTGAAGGAGGTTGTCATTAATTAGCCCCACTATAGAGCTGCCGAGGAGGTGACCCACAAAACTGGAGAGCAATTATACCAAAGAAATTCTCGCACTGTTGCAAAGGTTCTAGGCCCAACAGACTTCACAACCTTGGGAAACTGCAAAGGGACTGAGTATTCCCAGGAAATCTGACTTTGAAGGTCAGCGGGATTTGATTATAGAACTTCCATAGGATTGGGGAAGCAGAGACTCTTGGAGGGCACAAATAAAACCTTGCACACAGCAGGACCCAGGAGAAAGGAGCAGTGACCCCACAAGAGACTAAGCCAGACTTACCTCTGTGTATTTGGGAGACTCTGATGGAGGAGTGAGTCAACAGTGGCCTGCCGCAGGATGAGGGACACTGAGTACAACAGTCTTGGGAGGTGCAGCATGAGGCATAAGGAGGAGGTTGCCATTACCCCACCATAGTTTGGCCTCAGGAAAAACTATAGGGAGAGAACACAGCTCCACCCATCAGCATAAAACTGGATTAAAGACTAACTGAGCATGGCCTTGTCCACCAGAACAAGACCCAATTTTCCCCACAGCAAGTCCCTCCTATCAGGAAGCTTCCACAACCTCTTATCCTCATCTATCAGAGGACAGACCAAATGAAAGCCACAATCACAGAAAACCAAACAAACTGATCACATGGATCAGAACCTTGCCTAACAATGAAATTATGAATCACGCCATGTAGGGCCACCCTAGATGGATGGATGAAGATGGAGAGTTCTGACAAAACGTGGTCCACTGGAGAAGGGAATGGCAAACCACCTTAATATTCTTGCCTTGAGAATGCCATGAAGTGTGTGAAAAAGCAAAAAGATATGACACTGAAAGATGAATTCTCCAGGTCAGGAGGTGTTCAGTATGCTACTGGGGAAGAGCATAGAAATAGCTACAGAAAGAATGAAAAGGTTGAGCCAAAGCAGAAACAACACCCAGTTGTGGATGTGTCTGGTGGTGAAAGTAAAGTCCGATGCTGTAAAGAATATTGCACAGGAACCTGAAATGTTAGGTCCATGAATCAAGGTAAACTGTAAGTTGTCAAACGAGATGGCAAGAGTGAACATCGACATTTTAAGAATCAGTGAACTAAAATGGACCAGAAGGGGTGAATTTAATTCAGAGGACCATTATATTCACTATGTGGGCAAGAATTTCTTAGAAGAAATGGAGTATCCCTCATAGTCAACAGAAGACTCCCAAATGCATTACTTGGGTGCAGTCCCAAAAATCACAGAACAATCTTAGCTTGTTTCCAGGACAAACTATTCAGTATCACAGTAATCCAAGTCTATGCCCCAACCACTAATGCTGAAGAAACTGAATGGTTCTATTAAGACCTACAAGACCTTCTAGAACTAACACCAAAAAAAGATTTCCTTTTCATCATAGGTGATTGGAATGCAAAAGTAGGAAATCAAGAGATACCTGGAGAAACAGACAGTTTGGCCTTGGAGTACAAAATGAAGCAGGGCAAAGGACAACGGAGTTTTGTCAAGAGAACGTACTAGTCATAGCAAACACCCTCTTCCAACAAAAGAAGAGACGCCTCTACACATGGACATCACCAGATGGTCAATATGGAAATCAGACTAATAATATTCTTTGCAGCCAAAGATGGAGAAGCTCCATACAGTCAGCAAAAAATAGACCAGGAGCTGACTCTGGCTCAGAGCATGAACTCCTTATTGCAAAATTCATACTTAAATTGAAGAAAGTAGGAAGTCACTCAGGTATGACCTAAATAAAATCTCTTATGATTATACAGTGGAAGTGATAAACGGATTCAAGGGCTTAGATATGCTAGACAGAGTGCCTAAAGAACTATGGATGGAGGTTCATGATATTGTACAGGAGGCAGTGATCAGAACCATCCCCAAGAAAAAGAAATGCAAAAAGACAAAATGGTTGTCTGAGGAGGCTTTACAAATAGCTGAGAAAAGAAAGAAGTGAAAGACAAATAAGAAAAGGAAATATATACCTATTTGAATGCAGAGTTCTTGTCAGGTAGTTAGAAAAAATAAATTTTAAAAAGACGGAGTCCCAGATGACAGAATGGTACAGAGGGAGAAAAAGCCAATAAAAGAGGAAGTTGAGGACCTGAGTGAGAACCTCTAGTCCTGGGTGTAACTAATTAGGTGAACGCTGGTACCATCCCCTATTTGCATGGGGCCTAACCTGGGAAAATATGCATCCTCTTTCCTGATTTGTCCTGGGTGTAACCAACCAGGTACATGCTGGTACCATCACCTATTTTGCATAGAGTGTAGCCAATCAGGCTCCAGGCGGAGGAGAAAAAAGTTTGAAAAGGGAAGCCAAGAAGCCTCAGGATTGCTCCCAGGGTGAGACCTCAAGTATGTGTTAGGAGTCTGTTGCCTGCTGCATACTATCTGCTTCCCATTGCCTGCCTGTTTCCCACTGTCTGCCTGCTTCTCACTTCCCAGATGAGCCATAACTAGTTTGTTCTTGTTAATCTTGCATACTGTCTGCCTAATAAAATCCTGCCTGTTTGAGCTACAAGTGGTCCTTTGTTCCAAATCTTTGTTACAGGAAGGAAGAGGGAGAGAAGTATACCAACTCAACATTCTCAAATAACACACAATAAATACGCACAATATGCTTCCATACTACTATGGTTCTAACATCCATATTTCTCTGTTGAATGAAAAGTCTGCTCTTAAGTGTTCTTAGAAATTCTGAACGTTTTTGTTTTGAAGCACCAAGGCTACTGAAAAGTAAACACACTTTTATAGGCAAAGCACATATTTACATATACACACCCACACAGATAGATATACATACCATAACAGTTTCAATGTATCACCAATCATCAGTAATACTAACATAACTTATTTACTGAGTGCTTACTATGTGCCAGGGTTGGGTTGAGCAATTTGCAGATATTATCCCCTCCCCCCACTACAATTTTATGGAGCAAGCTATGTTTCTGTTCCTCTTTTATCATTTTAAAAACTGATTAAAATATTAAAAGTTATACTAATGGTTAAACAAATTTCTCAAAGTCATATCCATTAATAGCAATAACCTTGGTTAAATAAAACATTAGTCTGAAATGGAACAATTAATACATAAACAAGCTAAATTGTTGATTGTTAACCAACTTTTGGTAGAGTTGCTGAGGGTCTGGTTTTCCCATACACACATCGGCATAACCTATTAAATAAAATATCAAAGACTGAAAGAAGGAAACTACTACAGAACAAACAAGATGATGATCAATACATCATCCTTTGCATCACAAATATAGATTTCATTTATCTCACTCACATAATTCAGAAGTTAAATAAAAACCCTGTAGTACACAATGGAGTATTACTCAGCCATTAAAAAGAATACATTTGAATCAGTTCTAATGAGGTGGATGAAACTGGAGCCTATTATACAGAGTGAAGTAAGCCAGAAGGAAAAACACCAATACAGTATACTAACGTATATATATGGAATTTAGAAAGATGATAACAATAACCCTGTGTACGAGACAGCAAAAGTGACGCTGATGTATGGAACAGTCTTATGGACTCTGTGGGAGAGGGAGAGGGTGGGAAGATTCGGGAGAATGGCATTGAAACATGTAAAATATCATGTATGAAACGAGATGTCAGTCCAGGTTCAATGCACGATACTGGATGCTTGGGGCTAGTGCACTGGGACGACCCAGAGGGATGCTATGGGGAGGGAGGAGAGAGGAGGGTTCAGGATGGGGAGCACATGTATACCTGTGATGGATTCATTTTGATATTTGGCAAAACTAATACAATTATGTAAAGTTTAAAAATAAAATAAAATTAAAATAAAATAAAATAAAGAAAATACCAATTAATGCTTTGCTGTGAATAAATGTTGACTTGGTCTCTGATTAATGCTCTAGAAATAGATTTGGTTCCAACAGCTGGTCTTTCCTAGTTGCTAAATTTCAAAGACTACAAGTAAAAATTTCAACATAATGGACATAATTATCAAGAAATAAGGAGATAGTCACCAACCTGAATGATTATTGTCATCCTGCTTGCATTTCTATTTCTCACAGGAGTTTTAGTTAAAATCTTAAACAGCCTTATGCTTGAAAATTTTGTCTTTCCTAATTTAACAAGAAGCCCCGTTCAGGGGCAAAATTTGCAAAGTAATTACCATGCAGAGGTCACATTATTTCAACATTTGTCAGGGATCATCTTTATCCCTGTAGAACATATGTGTCCTCATTCCACTCTACTGATCTGTGCTCCAAAGGCCCTTGATTGTACTCTTGATGCAGTCAGCATTATTCTTTTCTTTAAGCATCTTAAAGCATATTGCTAAAAAATAATCCTGTGGCATCTACTCTACTGAACTGAGTCACATATCAACAGTGTCAAAGCCACATTGGCAATGCACTAGAATGTTAAGATAGAGTTCATTTCTTCACTCTAATTATTATTTAAGCAATCATATTTCTTGTTTTATAATTCTCTTTTGGGAGTTGTGATACATACTTCAAAAATCTGCTGAGTGCTATGGAATATTTCTCCCTTCACCTACTGAATTAACTCCTGAAAAAGAACTGTCCATTAAATTTATTTAACAACATCTCTCTTTCCATTTTCATTAAGAAATATGTGACAAAATGAAAACACCCAGTATTATTTTTGATAGTGTTTCTACAGATGGAACACTTTCTTAGCATTCGGTCATTGAGGGAACCCTGGACCAGGTGCCAGAAATTGAATTCTAGATGCAGAGCACTCTGACACCTTTTTGTCCTTCTAAGGAACTCATGAGTACTCTCTGTTCAAAGTCAAGCTTATTCACCTCTGAAATGGGCACAGAGTAAAAAACCTGTACATCAGAGAGGACAGGAGTAAGAGGCTCTGCAGCCAGGAATGCCCATAGAGGTAACATGGTCGGCCTGGGAAATGAGGTGCCACTGTTAGGCACACCAGGGGCAGGGCTACCACTGCACCCACACAGCAGCCCCTGCCTCCATGAGCTGGAGAATCTCCCACCAGAGCAAGCACGACCCTGTCTGTTACAACTGCTGCCAGTCTGTGCCACCACAACCACTGCACACACACCTCAGATGTGGCCACCATACCCTTCCCCAGCTTGAGCAGCCCCAATTAGCTGCTGCTTTCACTCCCTGTCACCTGGGCAAGGAACAGATGTCTGAGGTTGTTGTACCACAGAGATGGGGCCAAAGCCAAAGTTGAACCCCTAGGGTGAAACCAAGGAAAAGGAAAGGAAATCTCCCCATTCAGCTGCACAAGCCACAGATTAAATCTGTGGTAAATCTGTGGAATATCAGAATAGATAACAAATCTTTCACAACTGAGATCCGTCTAACTTTAGCAATGGATTTTGGGAGCAAGTACACACAGGAATTGGGACAGGTCAGAGTCTGAGCTGCCCACACAGTGCTCTCAATAGGCTCAGAGTCCTACCTAGAGGTATTGGAGGGCCTCCTGGGAAGGTGAGGGTTGGTTTTGGCTCACTGTGGAAGTAAGGGCACTGATAGAGGAGGCCCCAGGAAAATATTCTTACTGCTATTATTGTTAAGCTTTATTTTATTCCTATTGCCATTATTTTTATTAGCAAGTAAAAAAAGTTGTTGTTTTATGCTTTAATTTTTTTATATTTCTACTTTTGTCATTTTGTGTTTTTTTTCCTTGCTTTTGTATTTTGTTGTGTTCTGTTTTGTATTTTTATCATTTTTGTTTGTTTATGTTAGCTTTTTTAAGTTTGGCTTCTGGTTTTTGTTTTTGTTTTGCATTTGTTAGTTACTCTTTGTTGATTGTTTTCATCTTTGAGTTCTTTTGTTTGTTCTCTAATTTTTGTTACCTTGGTTTTTTTTTTTTTAATCCTATTTCTTTGTTTCTATTTATAAACAGAATGATTTTGTTTTTATCATTTGTCTGGGGTTTGGTTTGTCTGTTTTCTTTTTTGTGGGTTGCTGTTGTTGGTATCTGTTTTTGTTTTTGCTATTTGTCCTCAGTTATATTTATTTGTGTGTGTGTGTGTGGTTTTTTTTGTTTTGGGGGTTTTTTTTGTTTGTTTGTTCTCTGGCCACACTGCATAGCTTGTGGGCTCTTCATTCCCTGGCCAGGGCTTGGGCCTGGGCCTTCTATGGCAGCACCAAGTCCAGGATGTTAGACCACCAGAGAATTCCTGGGCCCAGGGAATAGTAATCAGTATATGCTTTCTTTAGGGTTTCCATCACAACACTAAAACCTGGTTCTACCAACTGCCTGCAGGCTCCAGTGCAAGATACCTCTAGTGGAACAACCAGCTGGACAGGAACACAGCAGACAAGCTGCCTAAAGTGATACTAAGCTCACAGACACCCCAAAGCACACCACGTGACACGGCCCGGTCATAAGAGAGAAGATTCAGCTCCAACCACCAGAGTGCAGGCATCAGTCTCTCCCACCAGAAAGTCTACTCAAGCTGCTGGACCAGCCTTATCCACCATGGGAAGAGAAGAGAAAGAAAAATTCCAACCCTGCAGCCTGAAGAAAGGAGACCACAAACACAGTAAGTTGGACAAAATGAAACAACAGTGAAATATGTTACCAGTGAAAGAGTAAGGTAAAGACCCATAAGACCAAATAAATGAAGAGGAAAAAGGAACTCTACCTGAAAAAGAATTCAGAGTAATGATAGTAAAGATGATCCATGCTGTCAGAAATAGAAGGAAGGCACAGGTCAAGAAGATACAAGAAATGTTTAACAAGGACCTAGAGAACTGAAGAACAAAAAAATCAATATGTTCATTGTGTGTAATTAACAACACAATAACTGAAATAAAAAATACACTGGAAGGAATCAATAGTATAATAACTGAGCCTGAAGAATGGATAAGACAGCTAGAAGATAGAATACTGGAAATAACTACTGCAGAGCAGAGTACAGAATAAAGAATGAAAAGAAATGAGGAGTTTCAGAGACCTCTGGGACAACATTAAACACATCCATACTCAAATTATTGGGGTCTCAGAAGAAGAAAAAGAGAAAGTACCTGAGAAAAGAGTTGGATAAATTATAGCAGGAAACTTCCCTAACCTGGGGAAGGAAATAGTCACCCAAGTCTGGGAAATGCAATAAGTCCAATACAGGGTAAACATAAGGACAAACATGCCAAGACACATATTAATCAAACCAGCAAAAATTGAATACAAAGAAAAAATATTAACAGCAATGGAAAAGCACCAAATAACATACTGGGAAATCCTCATGAGGTTATCAGCTGTTTTTTCATCATAAACTCTGAAGGCCAGAATGGAGTGGTGTGATATATGTAAAGTGAAGGGAAAGAAAAAACCTACAACCAAGGTTACTCTACCCAGCAAAGATATCATTCAGATTCAATGGAGAAAAGAAGTATTACAGACCAAGCAAAAGCTAAAAGAATTCAGCATCACCAAACCATCTTTCCAACAAATGCTAAAGGAATTTCTCTAGGTGGGAAACATAAGAGAAGTAAAAAGACCTACAAAAACAAAATAATTATGAAAATGGTGATGGGAACCTGCTTATCGATAATTACATTAAATGAAAGTGAATTAAGTGCTCCAACCAAAAGACCCAGACTGACTGAAAGGATTAAAAAAAAAAAAAAAAAAAAAAAAAACCCATGTATATGCTGTATTCTAGAGACTCACTTCAGACCTCCATAGAGACTGAAAGGGAGGGGATGGAAAAAAATATATCCTGCAAATGGCAAACAAAAGAAGGCTGGAATAGCAATACTTATGTCATAAAAAATAAACTTTAAAACAAAAACAATTACAAGATACAAGAAAGGACCCTACATAAAGATTACAGGATCAATCCTTGAAGAAAATCAAAAAATTGTAAATATTTATATATCCAACAGAGTAGCGCCACATAAGGCAAAGGTTAATAGACATAAAACATGAAATTGATAGTCACACAATAATACTAGGGGACTCAGCACTCCAGGTACACCAGTGAATAGATCATCCAGACAGAAGATTAATAAGGAAACACAATTCTTACATGACATATTAGACAAGATAGACTTAATAAGTATTTATAGAACAGTCAATGGACTGCAAGGAGATCAAACCAATCAGTCACAAAGGAAATCAACCCTGAATATTCATTAGTAGAACTGATGCAGAACCTGAAGCTGTAATACTTTGGCCATCTGATATGAAGAGCTGACTCACTGGAAAAGGCCATGATGCTGGTTAAGATTGAAGGCAGGAAGAGAAGGGGGTGACAGAGGATGAGATGGTTGGATAGCATTGCCAACTTGTTGAACATGAGTTTGAGCAAGCTCTGGGAGATAGTGAAGGACAGGGAAGCCTGGCATGCTGCAGTCCATGGGGTCACAGAGAGTCAGACATGACTTAGCAACTAAACAACAACAACTGGACATTCCATCAGAAAGCAGCTGAATGCACATTCTTCTCAAGTGCACACAAACATTCTCCGGGAGATTATATCTTGGGTGACAAATCAAGCTTCAGTAAATTTAAGAAAATTGAAATTTTGTCAAGTATCTTTTCTAACCACAAAGCTATAAGGTTAGACATCAATTACAGGGGGCTTCCCTGGTGGTCCAATGGTGAAGACTTTGACTTTCAATGCAGGAAGTGTGGGTTCAGTCCCTGGTCTGGGAGCTAAGATCACATACACCTTGAGGCCAAAATACTGAAATACAAAACAGAAATGTTTAATAAAGAATTTTAAAATGGTTCACATAAATAAATAAATCTTTAAAAATATAATTATTACAGGAAAAAATGTAAAAACCACAAACACATGAAAGATAAAAAATATGCTATTCAGTTCAATTCAGTCACTCAGTCATGTCCGACTCTTTGAGACCCCATGAACTGCAGCCCACCAGGCCTCCCTGTCCATCACCAACTCCCAGAGTCCACCCAAACCTATGTCCATTGAGTCGGTGATGCCATCCAACCATCTCATCCTTTGTCATCCCCTTCTCCTCCTGCCCTCAATCTTTCCCAGCATCAGGGTCTTTTCCAATGAGTTAGCTTTTCGCATCAGGTGGCCAAAGTATTGGAGTTTCAGCTTCAACATCAGTCCTTCCAATAAATACCCAGGACTAATCTCCTTTAGGATGGACTGGTTGGATCTTCTTGCAGTCCAGGAGACACTCAAGAGTCTCTCCAACACCACAGTTCAAAAGCATCAATTCTTCGGTGCTCAGCTTTCTTTATAGTCCAACTCTCACATCCATACATAACCACTGGAAAAACCATAGCCTGGACTAGATGGACCTTTGTTGACAAAGTAATGTCTCTGCTTTTGAATATGCTATCTAGGTTGGTCATAACTTTCCTTCCAAGGAATAAGTGTCTTTTAATTTTATGGATGCAATCACCATCTGCAGTGATCTTGGAGCCCAGAAAAATAAAGTCAGCCACTGTTTCCCCTTCTATTTCCCATGAAGTGATGGGCCCGGACGCCACAATCTTAGTTTTCTGAATGTTGAACTTTAAGCCAACTTTTTCACGCTCCTCTTTCACTTTCATCAACAAACTGTTTTAGTTCTTCTTCACTTTCTGCCATAAGGGTGGTGTCATCTGCATATGTGAGATTATTGATATTTCTCCCGGCAATCTTGATTCCAGCTTGTGCTTCCTCCAGCCCAGTGTTTCTCATGATGTACTCTGCACATAAGTTAAATAAGCAAGGTGACAATATACAGCCTTGACGTACTCCTTTTCCTATTTGGAACCAGTCTTTTGTTCCATGTCCAGTTCTAACTGTTGCTTCCTGACCTGCATATAGGTTTCTCAAGAGGCAGGTCAGGTGGTCTGGTATTCCCATCTCTTTCAGAATTTTCCACAGTTTATTGTGATCCACACAGTCAAAGGCTTTGGCATAGTTAATAAAGCAGAAATAGATGCTTTTCTGGAACTCTCTTGCTTTTTCAATGATCCAGAGGATGTTAGCAGTTTGATCTCTGGTTCCTCTGTCTTTTTTAAAACCAGCTTGAACATCTGGAAGTTCACGATTCCCGTAATGCTGAAGCCTGGCTTGCAGAATTTTAAGCATCACTTTACTAGCATGTGAGATGACTGCAATTGTGCAGTAGTTTGAACATTTTTCGGCATTGCCTTTCTTTGGGGCTGGAATGAAAACTGACCTTTTCCAGTCTTGTGGCCACTGCTGAGTTTTCCAAATTTGCTGGCATATTGAGGGCAGCACTTTCACAGCATCATCTTTCAGGATTTGAAATAGCTCAACTGGAATTTCATCACCTCCACTAGCTTTGTTCGTAGTGATGCTTTCTAAGGCCCACTTGACTTCATGTTCCAGGATGTCTGGCTCTAGGTAAGTGATCACACCATCGTGATTATCTGGGTCATGAAGATCTTTTTTGTACAGTTCTTTGATGTATTCTTGCCACCTCTTCTTAATATCGCCTGCTTCTTTTAGGTCCCTACCATTTCTGTCCTTTATTGAGCCTATCTTTGCATGAAGTGTTCCCTTGGTATCTCTAATTTTCTTGAAGAGTTCTCTAGTCTTTCCCATTCTATTGTTTTCCTCTATTTCTTTGCATTGATCGCTGAAGAAATAACCAAGAGATCACTGAGGAAATCAAAGAGGTAATCAAAAACACCTAGAAACAAATGACAATGAAAACACAATGACCCAAAATATATGGAATGCAGCAAAAACAGTTCTAAAAGGGAGCTTTAGAATACAATTCTATCTCAAAAAAAAAAAAATTCATATAAACAACTTAACCTTATGCCTAAAGCAACTAGACAAAAAAGAATAAAAAATGATAACAGAAGAAAAGAAATTACAAAAATCAGAGCAGAAATAAATGAAAGAGAAATGAAAAAGATAGTAGCAAAAATCAATAAAAATAAAGAGTGGTTCTTTGAGAATATAAACAAAGTTAATAAACCTTTAGCCAGACTCATGAAGAAAAATGGAAGAGGACACAGTTCAATAAAATTAGAAATTAAAAAGGAGACTAACAACTGATACTATAGAAATACAAAGGATCATAAGAAGCTACTACAAGCAACTATCTGCATGAAATGTTCCCTTGGTGTCTCCAGGTTTCTTAAAGAGATCTCTAGTCTTTCCCATTCTATTGCTTTCCTCTATTTCTTTGCATTGTTCGCTTAAGGCTTTCTTTATCTCCTAGCTATTGCCTGGAACTCTGCATTCAGTTTGGCATAGCTTTCCCTTTCTCCTTTGCCTTTCGCTTCTCTTCTCTCAGCTGTTTGTAAGGCCTCCTCAGAAAACCACTTTGATTTCTTGCGTTTCTTTTTCTTGGGGGTGATTTTGGTCACTACCTCCTGTACAATGTTATAAACCTCCGTCCATAGCTCCTCAGGCACTGTCTATCAGATCTAGGCCCTTGAATCTATTTGTCACCTCCACTGTATAATCATAAGGTATTTGATTTATATCATACCTGAATGGCCTAGAAGTTTTTCCTATTTTCTTCACTTTGAGCTTGAATTTTGCAATAAGGAACTGATTATCTGAGCCACAGTTACCTCCAGTCTTGTTTTTGCTGACTGTATAGAGCTTCCCCATCTTTGGACACAAAGTATATTATCAGTCTGATTTTGGTATTGACCATCTAGTGATTTCCATGTGTAGAGTCATCTCTAGTGTTGTTGGAAAAGGTTGTTTGTTATGACCAGTGTGTTCTCTTGACAAAACTGTTAGCCTTTGCCCTGCTTCATTTTGTACTCCAAGGCCAAACTGCTTGTTACTCTAAGTCTCTCTTGATATCCTACTTTTGCATTCCAATCCCCTGTGATGAAAGGACATCTTTTTGGTGTTTGTTCTAGGAGGTCTTATAGGTCTTCATAGAACCTTACAGCTTCAGCTTCTTCAACATTAGTGATTGGAGCACAGAGTTGAATTACTAAAATGTTGAATGATTTGCCTTGGAAACAAACTGAGATCATTCTGTCATTTTTGAGATTGCATGCAAGTACTGTATTTCAGACACTCTTGTTACAATGAGGTCTACTCCATTTCTTACCACAGTTGTGGCTATAATAGTAATCTGAATTAAATTTACACATTCCCATCCATTTTAGTCCACTGAGTCCTAATTTTGATATTCACTCTTGCCATCTCCTGCTTGACCACATCTAATTTACCTTGATTCATGGACCTAGTATTTCAGGTTCCTATGCAATATTGTTCTTTATAGTATCACACCTTACTTTGACCACCATGAGAGAGTTATTTCTTAGGTAGGTTGAAACAGAGTCTGGGGCCCTCGAAGAGGAGGAAGGGGTCTGGGGCCCTCAAGGAAGAGAAAAGGACAAACCTTTTTTCTACATTCTTCTGTCTCAGTAACATAATATGTTTTTTTCTTAAGCTCTGAGTTGTTACAGCAACAATATATTTTGCCTAAGATTAACTTTCTTTAAACCTAGAGCTATTGATTACACAACAAAACAACTCATCTTTCTCAAGATTATGTTTTTCCTTAAGCTCTGTACTGATGATTATAAAATAACAATGTATCTTGCTCAAGGACATGTTTCTCCTTCTTAATAGGAACCTTCTGACTAATCCTGCTATCTTAAGATGCATGTTTTGGGAGTGGGTCTGGTAAGACCTTTCTATTGTTAGAAAAAGTATATAAGGCCTTGGTAAGACTAGCGAGTGGGGCACTCTCTGCCCCCTTCTGAGGTATATGTCAGAAGCTTCTTCTATCCCTTTTTCACTGTAATAAAACTCTGCTACACAAAAGCTCTGAGTGATCAAGCATTCTCTCTGGCCTCAGGTTGAAATTTTCTCCTCCAGAGGCCACAAATCCGACACCATTCACTGGAATCTATCAACCAGACACATCTACAACTAAGCACCATTTTCACTTTGTTGCAGCCTCTTCATTCTTTCTGGAGCTATCTCTCTGTTCTTCTCCAGTAGCATATTGGACACCTTCCAACCTGGGGGTTCATCTTCAGGTATCATATCTTTTGGCCTTTTCATCCTATTCATGGGGTTCCAGAGGCAAGAATACAGAAGTGGTTTGCCATCCTCTTCTCCAGTGGACCACATTTTGTCAGAACTCTCCAATCCTGGGTCACACAGCATGGCATGGACCATAGCTTCATTTAGTTATTGGGCTTCATTGAATTACACAAGGCTCTGAACATGTGATCAGAATCAGAAGAGAATAAGAAGAGGTGACAATAATACATAGAAGAACGGTTCAAAAAAGGTCTTTATGACCTAGAATACCACAATGGGGTGATCACTCACCTAGAGCCAGACATCCAGGAGTGTTAAGTCATGGGTGTTAGGAAGCATTACTACGAACAAAGCTAATGAAGGCAATGGAATTCCAGTTGAACGATTTCAAATCCAAAAATATGATGCTGTTAAATTGCTGCATTGAATATGCCAGCAAATTTGGAAAATTCAGCAGTGGCCACAGGACTGGAAAAGGCCAGTTTTCATTCCAATCCCAAAGAAAGGCAATTGCAAAGAATGTTCAAACTACCATGCAATTGAGTTCTTTTCACATTCTAAAAAGGTAATGCTCAAAATCCTTCAAAAGGCTTCAGCAATACATCAACCAAGAACTTCCAGGTGTACAAGCTAGATTCAGAAAAGGAAAAGGAACCAGAGATCAAATTGCCAACATTCATTGGATTATAGAGAAAGCAAGAAAATTAAAAAAATATATATATAATTTTGCTTCACAGACTAAGCTAAAGCTTTTGACTGTGTGGATCACAACAAACTATGGAAAACTCTGTGAGAGATGAAAACACCAGACCACCTTACCTGTTTCCTGAGAAACCTATATGCAGGTCAAGAAGCAACAGTTAGAACCAGACATGGAACAACAGACTGGTTCAAAATTGATAAAGGAGTAGGTCAAGGCTGTATATTGTCACTCTGCTTATTTAATTTCTATGCAGAGTACATCCTGTGAAATGCCAGGCTGGATGAATGTCAAGCTGGAATCAAGATTGCCGGGAGAAATATCAATATCCTCAGATATGCAGATGACACCACCCTTATGGCAGAAAGTGAAGAGGAACCAGAGTCTCTTGACGAAAGTGAAAGAGGAGAGTGACAAAGTTGCCTTAAAACTCAACATTCAAAAAACTGAGATAATGGCATCCGGTCCCATCACTTCATGGCAAATAGATGGGGAAACAATAGAAACAGTGACAGACTTTATTTTCTTGGGCTCCAAAATCACTGCAGATGGTGAGTGCAGCCATGAAATTAAAAGATGCTTGCTCCTTGAAAGAAAAACTATGAAGAACTATGAAAGAAAAACCTTATCAGAACTGACTCAAATGCATTCCTTTTTATGGCTGAGTAATATTCCATTGTGTATATGTACCAGCCTAGACAGCATATTAAAAAGCAGAGACATTACTTTGCTGACAAAGGTCTATCTAGTCAAAGCTATCATTTTTCCAGTAGTCATGTACGGAGGTGAGAGTTGGACTATAAAGAAAGCTGAGTGCTGAAGAATTGATGCTTTTGAACTGCTGTAGTGCTGCAGAAGATTCTTAAGAGTTCCTTGGACTGTAAGGAGATCCAGCCAGTCAATCCTAAAGGAAATCAGTCCTGAATATTCATCAGAAGAACTGATGCTGAAGCTGAAACTCCAATACTTTGGCCACCTGATGCGAAGAGCTAACTCCTTGGAAAACACCCTGATGCTGGGAAAAATTGAAGGCAGGAGGAGAAAGGGATAACAGAGGATGAGATGATTCGATGGCATCACTGACTCAATGGACACGAGTTTGAGCAAGTTCTGGGAGTTGGTGATGGACAGGGAAGCCTGGAATGCTGCAGTCCATGGAGTCGCAAAGTGTCGTACATGACTGAGCAACTGAATTGAACTGAAAGAATAATTATTATTGACATTAAATATTATATTATATTATAATGTGAAAAGGGACATCAGGAATGGTAAACTCATTTTTTAAAAATTCTAGACTACCTACTTAAAAAAAAAATTCTCCTAATTTCTAGTTTCCCTGCTTCTTCCTTGACTTCAGGCCATAGCTGCTGTTTTCAGTACGGCAATGTTCCCATCCTGTAATCTGCTGTAAATTTTGGAGTCAATATCTAAAATAATAGTGTACAGGATCTTCATGGAGACCTCAGATTCTCTCCTCTGAGTTATTGAATGTTGGCCATGCAAAGTGCAAGGACTTTTACAGACATCACTTTTCTCCTTTTCCACTTATGGTTTTGGGTGGAATTTCTCATAGGTGAAGTTTCCCTTAAGTGAATTACTGATACATGGAAATGACAGTCTAATGTTCATTGACTTAAAAAAATTTTTTTAATTTATTATTGTCTGGGCAGAGGGGGGCTGTGCTATAGCTCTTCGTTGCAGTGTGCCAGCTTAGCTGCGCAGAGGAACGTGGGATCTTAGTTCTCGATCAATGATCTAACCCATGTCCCCTACATTGGAAGGTGGGTTTTTTACCATTGGACCACCACAGAAGAACACATTGATTTTTATTAATGATGAGTATAATGGCAGACCTACTTGATAGCATATTCTTAACAAGACTCACTGCAGCTCTTTTTATTTTTTTGTTTTGACCACACCATGCAGCTTGTGTGAGTCTTAGCTCCTCGACCAGTGACTGAACCTGGGCCCTCGGCAGAGGAAGCGTACAGTTCTAACCACTGGACTGCCAGAAAATTCTCTGCAGCTCTTTTTAAAGCATGGCCATCTATATGTCCACACATTTCCTTCAGTTCAGTTCAGTTCAGTCGCTCAGTCATGTCCGACTCTTTGCGACCCCATGAATCGCAGCACGCCAGGCCTCCCTGTCCATCACCAACTCCTGGAGCTCACTCAGACTCACGTCCATCGAGTCGGTGATGCCATCCAGCCATCTCATCCTCTGTCGTCCCCTTCTCCTCCTGCCCCCAATCCCTCCCAGCATCAGAGTCTTTTGCAATGAGTCAAGTCTTTGCATGAGGTGGCCAAAGTATTGGAGTTTCAGCTTTAGCATCATTCCTTCCAAAGAAATCCCAGGGCTGATCTCCTTCAGAATGGACTGGTTGGATCTCCTTGCAGTCCAAGGGACTCTCAAGAGTCTTCTCCAACACCACAGTTGAAAAGCATCAATTCTTTGGCGCTCAGCCTTCTTCACAGTCCAACTCTCACATCCATACATGACCACAGGAAAAACCATAGCCTTGACTAGACGGACCTTTGTTGGCAAAGTAATGTCTCTGCTTTTGAAAATGCTATCTAGGTTGGTCATAAATTTCCTTCCAAGGAGTAAGCATCTTTTAATTTCATGGCTGCACTCACCATCTGCAGTGATTTTGGAGCCCAGAAAAATAAAGTCTGACACAGTTTCCACTGTTTCCTCATCTATTTCCCATGAAGTGATGGGACCGGATGCCATGATCTTTGTTTTCTGACTGTTGAGCTTTAAGCCAACTTTTCATTCTCCTCTTCCACTTTCATCAAGAGGCTTTTTAGTTCCTCTTCACTTTCTGCCATAAGGGTGGTGTCATCTGCATATATGAGGTTATTGATATTTCTTCCAGCAATCTTGATTCCAGCTTGTGTTTCTTCCAGTCCAGCGTTTCTCATGATGTACTCTGCATATAAGTTAAATAAACAGGGTGACTATATACAGCCTTGATGTACTCCTTTTCCTATTTGGAACCAGTCTGTTGTTCCATGTCCAGTTCTAACTGTTGCTTCCTGACCTGCATACAGATTTCTCAAGAGGCAGGTCAGGTGGTCTGGTATTCCCATCTCTTTCAGAATTTTCCACAGTTTATTGTGATCCACACAGTCAAGGGCTTTGGCATAGTCAATAAAGCAGAAATAGATGTTTTTCTGGAACTCTCTTGCTTTTTCCATGATCCAGCGGATGTTGGCAATTTGATCTCTGGTTCCTCTGCCTTTTCTAAAACCAGCTTGAACATCAGGAAGTTCATGGTTCACGTATTGCTGAAGCCTGGCTTGGAGAATTTTGAGCATTACTTTACTAGCATGTGAGATGAGTGCAATTGTGCGGTAGTTTGAGCATTCTTTGGCATTGCCTTTCTTTGGGATTGGGATGAAAACTGACCTTTTCCAGTCCTGTGGCCACTGCTGAGTTTTCCAAAGTTGCACTACATTTCCTTAGTCCAAGGCTAAAGGGCCCAGGGTGAGGCAACCTTTAGAGAACACACTTCATAAGGAATGGACACTCCATATGTAAAATACTCTTACTAACTACCCTTCTGCTGCATCTTTGTGTGTTGCCTTTGTTTCACTATTTTTAAATTGTTTTTTCTTTTAAATTTCTTTTTTTATTGAAGGATAATTGCTTTACCAAATTTTGTTGCTTTCTGTCAAATCTCAACATGAATCAGCCACAGGTATACATATAAGCCCTCCATTTTGAACCTCCCTCCCTTCTCCCTCCCCATTCCACCTCTCTAGGTTGATATAGGGCCCCTGTTTGAGTTTCCTGAGACAGACAGCAAATTCCCGTTGGCTGTCTATTTTACATATGGCAATATAAGTTTCCTTGTTACTCTCTCCATACATCTCACCCTCTCCTCCCCTCTCCCCATGTCCATAAGTCTATTATCTATGTCTGTTTCTCCATTGTAAATAAATTCTTCAGTACCATTTTTCTAGATTCCATATATGTGCATTAGAATATTTATCTTCCCCTTTCTGACTTACTTCACTCTGTATAATACGTTCTAGGTTCATCCACCTTATCAGAACTGACTCAAATGCATTCCTTTTTATGGCTGAGTAATATTCCATTGTGTATATGTACCATAACTTCTTTATCCATTCATCTGTCGGTGGACATCTAGGTTGCTTCCATAATCTAGCTATTGTAAATAGGGCTGCAATGAACAATGGGATTCCTGTGTCTTTTTCAGTTTTGGTTTCCTCAGGGTTTATGCCTAGGAGTGGGATTGCTGAGTCATATGGTGGTTTTATTCCTAGTTTTTAAAGGAGTTTCCATACTATCTTCCATAGTGGCTGTATCAATTTACATTCCCACCAACAGTGAAAGAGTGCTCCCTTTTCTCCATGCCCACTCCAGCATTTATTGTTTGTAGACTTTAATGATGGCTATTCTGACCCATGTGAGGTGATATCTCATTGTAGTTTTGATTTGCTCTTCTCTGATTATGAGTGATGTTGAGCATCTTTTCATGTGTTTGATAGCCATATGTATGTCTTCTTTGGAGAAATGACTCTTTAGGTCTTTTTCCCACTTTTTGATTGTGTTGTTTGTTTTTCTGGTGTTGAGTTGTATGACCTGCTTGTATATTTTGGAAATTAATCCTTTGTCAGTTGTTTCCTTTGCTATTATTTTCTCCCATTCTGATGGTTGTCTTTTCACCTTGCTTATAATTTCCTTTGTTGTGCAAAAGCTTTTAAGTTTAATCAGGTCCCACTTGTTTACTTTTGTACTGAAGTGCACCTATGCTGGATGCATAGATATTTACAATTGTTATGTTTTCCTCTTGGATTGATCCCTTGATCATTATGCAATGTCCTTTCTTATCTCTTGTAATATTCTTTATTTTAAATTCTATTTTGTCTGATATGAGGATTGTTACTCCAGCTTTGTTTTCCATTTGCATGGAATATGTTTTTCCATCCTCTCAATTTCAGTCTATATGTGTTTTTAGATCCAAAGTGAGTTTCTTATAGACCGCATATACATGGGTCTTGTTTTTTTATCCATTCAGCCAGTCTGTGTCTTTTGATTGGAGCAATTAATCCATTTACATTTAAAGTAATTATTGATGTATATGACTTCAAGGAGATCCAACCAGTCCATTCTAAAGGAGATCAGCCCTGGGATTTCTTTGGAAGGAATGATGCTAAAGCTGAAACTCCAGTACTTTGGCCACCTCATGCAAAGACTTGACTCATTGGAAAAGACTCTGATGCTGGGAGGGATTGAGGGCAGGAGGAAAAGGGGACGACAGAGGATGAGATGGCTGGATGGCATCACCAACTCGATGGACGTGAGTCTGAGTGAGCTCCAGGAGTTGGTGATGGACAGGGAGGCCTGGTGTGCTGCAATTCATGGGGTTGCAAAGAGTCAGACACCACTGAGAGACTGAACTGAACTGAACTGAACTGATGTTCCTATTGCCATTTTATTAATTGTTTGGGATTGATTTTGTAGATCTTTTTCCTCTCTTGTATTTCTTAACTATATAAGTCCCTTTAACATTTTTTATAAAGCTGGTTTGGTGGTACTGAATTCTCTTAATTTTTGCTTGTCTGAAAGGCTTTTGATTTCTCCATCAATTTTGAAGGAGATCCTTGCCAGGTACCGTAATCTTGGTTATAGATTTTTCCCATTCAGTACTTTAAATATAATCCTTCCATTCCCTTCTGGCCTGCAGAGTTTATACTGAAAGATCAGATGTTAAACGTATGGGGTTTCCCTTATATGTTACTTGTTGCTTCTCCCTTGCTGTTTTTAATATTTTTTCTTTGTGTTTAATCTTTGTTGGTTTGATTAGGATTATCTTGGGATGTTTCTCCTTGGGTTTATCATGTGTGGAACTCATTGTGCCTCTTGGACTTGATTGACTATTTCATTTTCCATGTTGGGGAAATTTTCAACTCTAATCATTTCAAAAATTTTCTCATCCTCTTTCTTTTTCTCTTCTTCTTCTGGGACCCCTATAATTCAAATGTTGGTGTGTTTGATATTGTCTCTGAGACTTTTCTTAGTTCTTTTCATTCTTTTTACTTTATTCTGCTCTTCAGAAGTTATTGCCACCATTTTATTTTCCAGCTCACTGATTCTCTTTTCTGCTTCAGATATTCTGCTATTGATTCCTCCTAGAGTATTTTTAATTTCAGTAATTGTGTTGTTTGTCTCTGTATGTTTACTCTTTAAATCTTCTAGTTCTTTGTTAATTGGTTCTTGCATTTTCTCCACTCTGTTTTCAAGGTTTTTGATCATCTTACTATCATTATTCTGAATTCTTTTTCAGGTAGTTTGCCTATTTCTTCTTCATTTATTTGGACGTCTATGTTTCTACACTGTTCCTTCATTTGTATAGTATTCTCTGCCATTTCATTATTTTTATTTAAACTTACTGTGTTTGAGGTCTCCTTTCTCCAGGCTTCACGGTTGAATTCTTTCTTCCTTTTGGTTTCTGCCCTACTATGGTTGGTGCAGTGGTTTGTGTAAGCTTCGTATAGGGTTAGATTGGTGCCAAGCTTTTTGTTTGTTTGTTTGTTTTTCCTCTGATGGGCAAGGCTAAGTGAGGTAGTAATCCTGTCTGCTAATGATTAGGTTTGCATTTTTGCTTTGTTTGTTGTTTAGATGAGGCTGCACAGGGTGCTACTGGTGGTTGGGTGATATCTGGTATTGCATTCAAGTGGTTTCTTTTGTGTGAGTTCTCACTATTTGATACACCCTAGGGTTAGTTCTCTGGTAGTCTAGGGTCTTGGAGTCAGTGCTCCCACTCCAAAGGCTCAGGGCTTGATCTCTGGTCGTGAAAAAGATTCCACAAGTGGTTTGTTATGGCATTAAGTGAGATTAAAACAAATATCCAAAAACAAGAAATCAAAGATGAACCCCAGACAAATGGCAGTTACAAAATCAGGTAAATAATAATTAAAATAATGGAATATACACATATACATATACACCCATGAGCAAAGTCAAAACAGTCCAACAAAAATAAAGAACAATAGATTGACCTGGAGAACAAAAGAAATCAAAAATTATATTTACCAGTTCAGAACAAAACTAACTAAAGCAGAAAGTGAAAACCAAAACTACAGCAAGGTGCCAGATGGGGAAATAAAACAATGAAAACAAAACTAACAAATATGTTGAGAGGAAAGGAAAGCAGGAAAAGAAAGAAAGAATATATATGCAAAGTTAAATAGAGGTAAATGAAGAAGATTTATATACATTAAAGATTAACTGCAAGAGGAAAAGAACATCAAGAAAGGCAAACAAAGGAATAAATGTAGAAAAAATATAATAGGTTTAAAAAAATTAAAAGTTAAAATTATAAAAAAGAGAAAAGAAAAAAAAAAATGGAAGAAGAAAGAAAAAAGGGAAACACCCCAGAACTTTAAAAACCCAGCATAGAGGCAGAGATTTATAAGAACAATAAAAAGTGTGACTTAATATACACATATACATACACACCCATAAGCAAAATAAAAACAGTCCAACAGAAATAAAGTACAGTAGATCGACCCAGCGAACAAAGGAAAACAAAATTTATGTCTACCAATACAAAAGTAAAGCATAAACTGGAAAACAAAACTAATGCAAGGTGCCAACTGAGGAATGAAGCAATGAAAATAAAATTAACAAATACGTTTGAGAGGAAAGGAAAGAAAGAAAGAATAGATGTGCAAAGTTAAATAGAGTTAGATAAAGAAGATTTGTATACATTACAGATTAACTGCAAGGTGAAAAGAACAATAGGAAAAGCAAACAAAGGAATAAATGTAGAAAAAATAATAATAGGTTTAAAAAATTAAAACAAGAGAAAAGAAAAAAGGAAAATGCCCCAGAACTGCAAAAGCCCACGTTGAGACAGGGATTTATAACAATTTATAACAATAAAAAATGTGACTGAGGAAAAAAAAGAAAAGGAAAAGCTCAAAAGTTTAATTAGACTTCACATTGCTAATAAAATTGACAGCTACAATGGGGCGGGGGTGGGGGGAGAAAACAATCCAAAAGAATCAGATTCTAATCTGGTCCTACTCCTCTCGTTCTTGCCTTCAAGATCCACAACTATCAAAACGAGTGCGTTTTCTTTTGCAGGAGCTCTCAATGCCCTTTTATATATTCCATAGACACAGAATCTGCCTAGTTGATCGTGTGGATTTAATTTGCAGCTTGTACAGCTGGTGGGAAGGTTTTGGGTCTTCTTCCTTAGTCACACTGTCCCTGGATTTCTATTGTGATTTTATTTCCACTTCTGCATGTGGGTTGTCCACTGGGGTTTGCTCCTTGAGGCTGCCCTGGAGGACTTGATTTTGCCCCTGTGAGGGCCAAGTGTGGAGGTGGTGCAGCTGCTTGGGTCACAGGGGTTCTGGCAGCACCAGGTACTCAGAGGAGTTAACAGCTAGGGCAGCAGGAAATATAGTGCTCTAGAAGGGTATGGCAACCAGTATTGGCCAATACGCTCCAGTATCCTTCCCTGGAGATAGCCTATCCCTCCCTGACAGAGAAGCCTGGCAGACCAGTCTATAGGTCTGCAAAGAGTCGGACACTACCGAAGCGACCCTACGCACATACATGCAAGCCTTTTTTTTTGCCTGTGGCAGCTCTGCCCCAGTGAGTGTTGAGCATGAAGGTAGCACAGCTGCTTGGCTTGAAGTGACCCTGGTGGTGCCAAATGTGCAGGGACACGGACTGCCTCCACCACAGGAGTTATGGCTCTATCAGAGTCTTTTTTCCAGCCTCTTGTAGCTGGCAAACAGAAGGCCTCTTTGGCCAGTCTTTCTCCGTAGCTTGGCCCATTCAAACAGTTAATGGGCTCCCTTGCCCGGGGTCCTTCTCTGTTCTGCATGTCAGGCACATAAAGGGTATCCCTTGCTGGGGTCCTACTCTGTAGATCAGTGAGTCAGGCACTTAAAGGGGCACCCTGGCTGGGGTCCTACTCTGTAGTTCAGTGCATCAGGCGTTCGATGGGCCAGCCTCTCTATATTGTTCAGCTGCCAATGCTGGTGTGTCGGGGGAGAGAGGCTATAGTAGTGGCTTCACCCGCTATGCATGATTCAGCAGTATTGCCTTGCTTTCATGGCTTCCCAGCTTTCCTCGACAGGTATTTCCCACCACAGTCTCCTCCCTCGCATCCCCTCGATCTGTCTCTCCGCAGTCATCAGAAGCTCTCACCCAGGGATTGCCCCACAATCCCTGAACTCCAACTCCCAGTTGCTGTGCCTTCCCAGGGGACCTGCGTCCCTGTCTGGGGTATGTGTGGCTGCACAAGGACTGCTGATTCTCACTCCATTTAGGCTGCCACAGATCAGCGGTTTCACTGTCAGCCTTAAATTGTTTCTCCTCTGACTCAGACAATTGCCCCGCTGTGGGAATCCGACCCCTGCTTCAGTTCCCCGACCCACCTTGGGCAGGTCCAGTCCTACTAACACTACTGTTTTTCCCTCTAGTTCCTTTGTCCTACTGAGTTTTACATGGGTCTATATATTCTTTTCCATTGGTCAGGTATTTCTGTCCTCTCTCAGCTGGTATTCTACATTCGCCTCTGTGTCCGGAGGTATATTCCTGATGTATCCATGGAGAGAGATGTACTCCACTTCCACCTACTCCTCCACCATCTTGTTCTCCCCTGCCTTTCTTTCACTCTTGTACTTACTTAAGCATTAAACCCCTCCCCTTCACCAATTTCTGCCCCACCTCAAAATAATGATAATAAAATAAAAAATCCAGTCACAGTTAAGTTTTTTGTGAAAGTGGAAGTTTATTGAAGATTTGGGACATCTAGGAAAGCACTGCTCCATTTAATCAGGTGTGTTTGTCCAGTAGGCATAGCTCTCCAGACAGAGAGCCCAGTCATTGTGAAGGGATGGGGAGGACTTTTTCTGAGTGGTTACTGAGTGGGGAACAGGGGTGCTGGATTCTGTGGTTAGGTTAGGATTTCCCTTCTTGGTGAGAAGTTCCATTACTTACAAGGTTGTAACCAACTTTCTATCAAAAGTGAGAATTAGGGGGGAAGGAAGGGTAGGAGTCCATGGGGTCGCTAAGAGTCAGGCACGACTGAGCGACTTCACTCTCACTTTTCACTTTCATGCATTGGAGAAGGAAATGGCAACCCACTCCAGTATGCTTGCCCAGAGAATCCCAGGGACAGAGGAGCCTGGTGGGCTGCTGTCTATGGGGTCGCACAGAGTCAGACACGACTGAAGCGACTTAGCAGCAACTTACCATGAGCAGGAAAGCACTGCACATTCCATCATCTCTCTACATTCTTCCTTATATTTTTCCATTTCTTCAATCTCTTCCCCTTCCCTGTTCAAATTAATTCAGTATGGTCCTCTATCAATCAGGACAGGCTGGGATGTGCTACAGTACAAAAAGCCCTCAAACCAATCGCTTAAAACATTTATATGGGAATGAGACCTTCACTGATATGCTTTGAAAGTGCCCACAGAGATGATTTGAACCTTAAGCTCTACATCTATATCTTTTATACCATGTATATAGAAAATAATTACAATATGCCAAGGAGGACCTTATAGTCCCCTAAAAGGAGAACTTTATTTTGGCCTGTGTGTGTGTGTGTGTGTGTTAGTCGGTCAGTCATGTCCAAGTATTTGCAACCCTTGTAGCCAGCCCCAGGCTCCTCTGTCCATGAAACTCTCGAGGCAAGAATACTGGATGGGTAGCCATTCCCTTCTCCAGAGAATATTCCCAACCCAGGGAATGAACCCGGGTCTCCTGCATTGCAGGCAGATTCTTTACCAAGTGAGCCACCAGGGAAGCTCCTATTTGGGCCTCAGTTCAGTTCAGTTCAGTTCAGTCGCTCACTCATGTCCGACTCTTTGCAACCCCATGAATCGCAGCATGCGAGAGAGCAGGGACTCTCAAGAGTCTTCTCCAACACCACAGTTCAAAAGCATCAATTCTTCAATGCTCAGCTTTCTTCACAGTCCTAATGGTTGCTAAATTAGGACTTGCTTCAGAATCATGTAGGGAAAAAAAAAATTCAGATACTTTAAATTTTACGCCCCATTCTCAAATACTTTGATTTGGTAGATTCGATGTACAATCCAGGACTCCAAATTTTTAACAAGCTCCCCAGGTACTTCTGAAAGTTATCCAGGTTTGAAAACTACCCCTCTAATTCAGGCATCAGCAAACTATAGGCCTCAAGCCCCCTGCCATCTATTTTTGTAAATAAAGTTTAATTAGAATGTGGACATGCCCATTCATTTTTGTGTTGTGTATGGATGTTTTTATGCTGTAATGGCCAAGTTGAGATAGAAACCATATAGCCCATAAAATGTAAAATATTTGTTATCTGGTCCTGTATAGAAAAAGTTCACAGACCCTTGCCTGTTGTCTATTTCATGACTAATTTCCAGAAGTCATGTTATTACTTGTGGTGGAAACTAAGTAAGGCAATGTATTTTATCACTATTGAAAACAATAATACCTGGACTGAATTCTTTACAATCTTTATCTTCACATGGGAAAAATGATTCTTTTTAATATATACAAGTAACAGGCCAAATTTTTTCCTGAATTACACTGCCCCCTGATGGTAGAAATGTTAAATCACAGATGTTTAATCAGATTAGATGTTCCCCATTGTTAATCAATTCCTGAAATCAGTCTCTAGATTTGGTAACAGGGACTTTAGGAATCAGTTCACGTGGTAGAACTGAGTAGAACTAAATGGCCTCGGAGAAGGCTGGCAATTTTAATAAGAATTAGAATGTCTTCCCTTTGTGAAATTCTTTTCTCTTCAAAGACTATTAACTCTCTGTATGTGCAATTAGACAGTCATTTATCCCAAGGTGGTACATTTTCTTGGGGACATTTTGGCCATGTGTGATGCTAGGTCATCACCACAACTGAAGAACAACGCTATCAACATGGTCAAAATTACATGAGCACTCACTATGTGATGAAAGGAAGGGAAGCTTAACCAGGAATCTGGATGCATACAAACATGCCAAAGCGGTTTCCAAGGGGGACTGCACACACGTTGGCAATAATGAGTTAGCAGAGGATAAAACCATTGATTTTCCCCCTTGACTATTGACTAAAATTCTCCAAGAAGCTTTTAAAAACATGACAGCCAAATCCTCCCTGGCCCTCGACCCCTCCCTTCCTCCCCACGCCCCACATATTATGACCTAACAGGCAGCAGTGCTTTTTTTTAAGTTCTGCAAGTGATTTTCTGTGCAACTAAGGTTAAGAATTCGGAGAAGGCACTGGCACCCCACTCCAGTACTCTTGCCTGGAAAATCCCATGGATGGAGGAGCCTGGTAGGCTGCAGTCCATGGGGTCTCTAAGAGTCGGACACGACTGAGTGACTTCGCTTTCACTTTTCACTTTCATGCATTGGAGAAGGAAATGGCAACCCACTCCAGAGTTCTTGCCTGGAGAATCCCAGGGATGGGGGAGCCTGGTGGCTGCCGTCTATGGGGTCACACAGAGTCAAACACGACTGAAGTGACTTAGCATAGCATAGCAAGGTTAAGAATTACTGTTCTATAGCAGTTTCTCAAATTTTAAGGTATATTCAAATCACCTGGGGATATTTCAGATGTGCACGTTGATTCAGTGGGTCTGTGATGAAACCTGAGAATGATTCCTAATAAGCTTTAGAGCAGGGGGTTCCCAAACTCCAGGCTGCAGACTGGTACCTCCTGTCAGATCAGTGCCAGCATTAGATTAGAAATATAGTGCACAATAAATGTCATTCACTTGAATCAACCCCAAACCATCCTCCCCACCTCCGGTCCATGGAAAAATCGTCTTCCACGAAATTAGTCCCTGGTACCAAAAAGGTTGGGGGTGTTGCTTTAAGGTGATGTTGCTGCTGGACCACACTCTGTGTAGGAACGAATTAGATCATCTTCAGCCACTAGACACAATTTTTATGCAAACTCAGTGGTTATGAGATCTTAAAGTATGTGTCACTTGGGAGATAACTAAACATGCAGATTTGCAAGCTCCAGTCTCAGAAATTAAACCTCAGTGGATCTCAATTCTTAATAAACATCCCAAGTGGTTTTGAGATTCATAGTCTGGGGACCAAACCTATACTAACCTACACAACTGATATTTACTCTACAAATCACATTGTTTAAAAGATGGCAGCATTATTTATTAATTTTACAAGCTACCTTCACCAAATGTGGGGAAATTTTTCTCTTGCTGTAGGTATAAGAAGAAATTATCCTCAAATTCATTGGCTTAAACCAACAATTATATATATTTCATGATTTTGTAGATCAGGACTTGGGCAGAGGTTGACTGGGTGATTTTTCTACTCTCCTTGTGGTGCCAACTCAAGTCACTTAGTAGTATCCAACTAGCAAATAGGTTGACCTGAAGAGTCCCAGATGGCTTCACTTCACATGCCTTGGCTGGGAGTCTGGGCAACTGTTGCCTGGAATACCTACACACAAGCTCGCCAGTCTGGTAGTTTTGGCTGAGGTGATAGATCTCCTTACATGGCAGCTCAAAGTTTCAAGAATGTTTCAGGACACAGGAAGTGGAAGCTGCCATTCTCTCAAGGTCTGGACTCAGAAACTGGCACAGTCATTTCTGCCATAGTCTATTGGTCAAAGCAGTTACAGAGCCTAACCAGATTCAAGGAGAGGAGTCAATAAACAGGGTAGAGTAATGGGCACACAGCCCTCTGGAAAAACTCAAGGGCAATTGCATAGGGACATGCACACAAAAGGACTCCATTCTTCATTTATTGCTATCTTAAAATTCTTTATAATTTTTGAATGAAGGTCACTAGATTTTCATTTTGCACTGCCACCCACAAATTATGTACCCTGCCTTCATCATAAACCTCACTTTACAATGGATAGAGTATTTAACATTTTTTGGCCATCTTTAATTGGCCATAAGTTTCCCTAATCCTTACCATCATTCTGTATTCAAAATTATCCTTTCAAAATGCAGACTGAGGTTTGTATGTAAATTCAGTATAAAGAAGGGAAACAAATTATGAGGTTGAAAATTGGAACAGATGCTATGATAAGTTTAGGATTAGAAAATGTTGGAAACCAACCACACTGAGTATCTGCTAACACTTTTTAACTGATCACCTCTGGGCCTATTCACTCAGTTAGGTCACTTAGGCATTAACCAACAGGTATCCAAGGTCAGTATCTGTGCTGATGTATATTATCCTTCCTGAGAAATGTATTGTCCTTGATGAGTATATTGTCCTTGATGAGAAGGTAGCCAGTAATCACTAAATAGAAAGAAGTCTCAGCAAACATGGATTTGTTTTGAGGCAAAACTATGTAAAAGTTATTAGAGAAGGCAGTGACAACTCCTATGCTTTTGGAGAACCCCAGCCACATTTGACATTTCTTTGGGTCATCGTGCTACATTATATTCTCAGCAGGAGTCCAGTAAGGTTGCTGGTGATGAATCTAAGCAATAAATGGCCTCAAAACAGTAACAACTACCAAAACCAAGATAGATAGAATGGAGACACAATTAATAGAGAACAAGATCAGAAAAAGTTAAGTACAGGTCTTTGCACAAAGATGAAGATTATTGAATTGAAATTATTGATAAGATAAACTCTTGAAAGGTATGATTGTCCAGTGAAAGTTTCTTGGGCAAAGAAGTTAGACTTTGAAAGAAATGAGGGTTGGCAGAGCACTGAAAAGAAATAGAAACTATGTTGGTATAAGGACCAGAAGAAAATCAGCCCTGTTGGACACGACTGAGCGACTTCACTTTCACTTTTCACTTTCATGTATTGGAGAAGGAAATGGCAACCCACTCCAGTGTTCTTGCCTGGAGAACCCCAGGGACAGGGGAGCCTGGTGAGCTGCCTTCTATGCGGTCGCACAGAGTCGGACACAACTGAAGCGACTTAGCAGCAGCAGTGTGGAGGAACATGGGTAAAGGAATGTTACAAGACAAATTAGAGGTGAGGAGAGGAGAGCCATTGCTCCAGGGCACTGTTCCAAGGCTGCAGAATCTGAATTTACTCCACAAGCTATGGGAAGTTTGCTATTTGGAGGTTTGGAGGAAATGAGTGACGGCCTTTTACTCTATTATTCAAGCATAATAGTGGAAGTCTCCAGCTGATGCCCATTCCTTATCTAAGGAGATTATTTGAAGAATTTAATATGTATCTCTTAGAGTTTGAAGAACATAAGGGTCTGGTGTCTGCACTCCCACCTTAAGAAAATCTAAAGGGTCAAAGGAAAGATGACTAGCTACTTTGATGAAAGGAGTGAGAATTGGCTTGCATTTCCAGAGTTCTTGGGGGTGAAGGTTGTGTCTTTTGTTGTGATAGATGTGATGCCTGAAAGACTTGTTTCTCCAACCACTGGGAGTGATGCCAGCAGACAGTCCTCCACCATCAGTCTCCTGGGGATTGTTTTGGCTGAAGAAAGATGATAACTAGCTGGTATAGGGGTATAAAGTCCCAGTTTAGAAAAATTAGAAAAATTCTGCAGGGCCAGCTTCAGAACTTCCTGTAGACTGGCTAAGGCCTCTGTTGAGATTGTTGCAAAGCTCAACTTCTCCTGCTAATCAATTTAGCCTCTTTTCCTTCCTTTATTTTCTCCACTCTTCTCCAGGAGCATATTGGACACCTACCGACCTAGGGGTTCATCTAGCAGTGTTATATTTTTTGCCTTTTCATACTGTTAATGGGGTTCTCAAGGTAAGAATGCTGAAGTGGTTTGCCATTCCCTTCTCCAGTGGATCACGTTTTATCAGAACTCTCCACCATGACCCGTCTGTCTTGTGTGAGTCTATACAGCATGGCTCATAGTTTCATTGAGTTACACAAAGCTGTGATCCACATGATCATTTTGGTTAGTTTTCTGTGACTATGGTTTTCATTCTTCCCTCTGATGGATGAGGATTACACTGAAAGATGAAGCCCCAGGTCAATAGGTGTCCAATATGCTACTGGAGAAGAGCAGAAAAATAGCTCCAGGAGGAATGTAGAGGCTGAGCCAAAGCAGAAGCAATGCCCAGTTGTAGATGTGTCTGGTGGTGAAGTAAAGTCCCATGCCATAAAGAACAATATTGCATAGGAACATGGAATGTGAAGTCCATGAATCAAGGTAAATTGGAAGTGGTCAAACAGGAGCAAAAGCAAGAGTGAAATCAACATTTTATGATTCACTGAGCTAAATGGATGAGAAAGAGTGAATTTAACTCAGATGACCATGATATCTTATCCCTTAGAGAAACGGAGTAGCCCTCATAGTCAAAGAAAGAATCTGAAATGCAGAACTTGGGTGCAATCTCATAAATGGCAGATTGATCTCAGGCTCATTTCCAAGGAAAACCATTCAATATCACAGTAATCCAAGTCTATGTCCCAATCACTAATACCAAAGAAGATGAATTTGAACAATTCTGTTCTAAAAAAGATGTCCTTTTCATCGTAGGAGACTGGAATGCAAAAGTAGGAAGTCAAGAGATACCTGTAACAGGCAAGTTTTGCCTTGGAGTACAAAATGAAGCAGGGCAAAGGCTAACAGAGTTTTGCCAAGAGCACACACTGGTCATAGCAAACACCCTCTTCCAACAGCACAAGAGATGACTCCCACATGGACATCACCAGAGGGTCAATACTGAAATCACAGGGGAGGGTATGGGGAGGGAGGAGGAGGAGGGTTCAGGATGGGGAACACAGGTATACTTGTGTCGGATTCATTTTCGATGTTGGGCAAAACTAATACAATATTGTAAAGTTTAAAAATAAAATAATTTTTTTTAAAAAAAAAAAATAGTCTTCTCAGAAGAATACTACCATGTTAAATTTAAAAAAAAATACTGAAATCAGATTGATTATACGCTTTGCAGCTGAAGAGAGAAAAGTTCTATATAGTTAGCAAAAACAAGACCTGGAGCTGACTGCAGGCTCCTTATTGCAAAATTCAGGCTCAAATTTAAGAAATCAGGGAAAGCCACTAGGCCAATCAGGTATGATCTAAATCAAATTCTTTATTATTATACAGTGGAGGTGATGGATAGATTCAAGGGACTAGGATCTAGTAGAGTGACTGAAGAATTATGAATGGATGTTCATACCATTGTACAGGACGTGGTGAAAAAAAACATCCCCAAGGGGGGAAGAAATGGAAGAAGGCAAAATGTTTGTCTGAGGAGGCCTTACAAATAGCTGAGAAAAGAAGAGATGTGAAAAGCAGAGGAGTAAAGGAAAGATATACTATCTGAATGCAGAGTACCAAAGAGTAGCAAGGAGAGATAAGAAAGGCTTCTTAAGAAAAACAATGCAAAGAAATAGAGGAAGACAATAGATTGAGAAAGTCTAGAGATCTCTTCAAGAAAATTAGAGATACCCAAGGAACATTTCAAGCAAAAATGGGCACAATAAAGGACAGAAACAGTACTGACCTAACAGAAGCAGAAGAGGTGGCAAGACTACACAGAAGAACTGTACAAAAAAAATGTCTTAATGACCCAGATAACCATGATGTTGTGGTCATTCACCTAGAGCCAGACATCCTGGAGTGTGAAGTCAACTGGGTCTTAGCAAGCATTACTATGAACAAAGTTAGTAAAGAAGACGGAATTCCAGCTGAGCTATTTCAAATCCTAAAAGAAGGTGCTGTTAAAGTGCTGCACTCAGTATGTCAGCAAATTTGGAAAACTCAGCAGTGACCACAAGACCAGTAAAGGTCAATTTTCATTCCAATCTCAAAGAGCAATGTCAAAGAATGTTCAAACTACCACACAATCTCATTCATTTCACATGCTAGCAAGGTATATGGGGTCGCACAGAGTCAGACACGACTGAAGTGACTTAGCAGCAGCAGCAGCAGCAAGGTAAGGCTCAAAATCCTTCAAGCTAAGCTTCAACATCATGTGAACTGAGAACTTCCGGATGTACAAGCTGGATTTAGAAAAGGCAGAGGAACCAGAGAAAAAAATCACCAGCATCTGCTGAATTATAGAAAAAGCAAAATAATTCCAGAAAAAACATCTACTTCTGCTTCATTGACTACGCTTAAAGCCTTTGACTACACAGATCATAATGAACTGTGGAAAATTCTTCAAGAGATGGGAATACCAGACCGCCTTACCTGCCTTCTGAGAAACCTGTATGCAGGTCAATAAACAGCAGTCAGAACCAAACATGGAACAATGGACTGGTTCCAAATCGGGAAAGGAATATTTCAAGGCTATCTGTTGTCACCCTGCTTATTTAACTTATATACAGAGTACATCATGCGAAATGCCAGGCTGAATGATCCACAAGCTGGAATCAAGATTTCTGGGAGAAATATCAATAATCTCAGATACGCAGATGACACCACCCTAATGGAAGAAAGCGAAGAGAAACTAAAGAGCCTCTTGATGCAGGTGAAAAAACAGAGAAAAAGCTGGCTTAAGACTCAACATTCAAAAGTTAAGATCATGGCATCTGGTCCCATCACTTCACACCAAAGACATGAGGAAAAAAAATGGAAACAGTGACATATTTATTTACTTGGGCTCTAAAATCAATCCAGACTGCATTGGTGACTGCAGCCATGAAATTAAAAGACACTTGCTTCTTGGAATAAAAGCTATAACAAATGTAGACAGCATATTAAAAAGGAGAGACATCACTTTGCCAACAAAGGTCTTTATAGTCAAAGTTATGGTTTTTCCAGTGGTCATGTAAGATCTGAACCATAAAGAAGGCTGAGTGTCAAAGAATTGATGCTTTTGTACTGTGATGCTGGAGAAGACTCATGAGAATCCCCCTGACAGCAAGGAGATCAAACCAGTCAATTCTAAAGGAAATCAATCCTGAATATTCACTGGAAGGACTGATGCTGAAGTGAAACTTCACTACTTTGGCCACCTGATGGGAAGAGCCAATTTATTGGAAAACACTGTGATATGGGAATGATAAAGGTCAGGAGGAGAAGTGGACAACAGAGGACGAGATGGTTGTATGGCAGCACCGACTCAATGGACAAGAGTTTGAGCACGATCCAGGAGATGAAGGACAGGAAGCCTGGGCATTATTTATTAATTTTACAAGCTACCTTCACCAAATGTGGGAAATTTTTTCTCTTGCTGTAGGTATAAGAAGAAATTATCCTCAAATTCATTGGCTTAAACCAACAATTATATATATTTCATGATTTTGTAGATCAGGACTTGGGCAGAGGTTGACTGGGTGATTTTTCTACTCTCCTTGTGGTGCCAACTCAAGTCACTTAGTAGTATCCAACTAGCAAATAGGTTGACCTGAAGAGTCCCAGATGGCTTCACTTCACATGCCTTGGCTGGGAGTCTGGGCAACTGTTGCCTGGAATACCTACACACAAGCTCGCCAGTCTGGTAGTTTTGGCTGAGGTGATAGATCTCCTTACATGGCAGCTCAAAGTTTCAAGAATGTTTCAGGACACAGGAAGTGGAAGCTGCCATTCTCTCAAGGTCTGGACTCAGAAACTGGCACAGTCATTTCTGCCATAGTCTATTGGTCAAAGCAGTTACAGAGCCTAACCAGATTCAAGGAGAGGAGTCAATAAACAGGGTAGAGTAATGGGCACACAGCCCTCTGGAAAAACTCAAGGGCAATTGCATAGGGACATGCACACAAAAGGACTCCATTCTTCATTTATTGCTATCTTAAAATTCTTTATAATTTTTGAATGAAGGTCACTAGATTTTCATTTTGCACTGCCACCCACAAATTATGTACCCTGCCTTCATCATAAACCTCACTTTACAATGGATAGAGTATTTAACATTTTTTGGCCATCTTTAATTGGCCATAAGTTTCCCTAATCCTTACCATCATTCTGTATTCAAAATTATCCTTTCAAAATGCAGACTGAGGTTTGTGGCGTAAATTCAGTATAAAGAAGGGAAACAAATTATGAGGTTGAAAATTGGAACAGATGCTATGATAAGTTTAGGATTAGAAAATGTTGGAAACCAACCACACTGAGTATCTGCTAACACTTTTTAACTGATCACCTCTGGGCCTATTCACTCAGTTAGGTCACTTAGGCATTAACCAACAGGTATCCAAGGTCAGTATCTGTGCTGATGTATATTATCCTTCCTGAGAAATGTATTGTCCTTGATGAGTATATTGTCCTTGATGAGAAGGTAGCCAGTAATCACTAAATAGAAAGAAGTCTCAGCAAACATGGATTTGTTTTGGAGGCAAAACTATGTAAAAGTTATTAGAGAAGGCAGTGACAACTCCTATGCTTTTGGAGAACCCCAGCCACATTTGACATTTCTTTGGGTCATCGTGCTACATTATATTCTCAGCAGGAGTCCAGTAAGGTTGCTGGTGATGAATCTAAGCAATAAATGGCCTCAAAACAGTAACAACTACCAAAAACCAAGATAGATAGAATGGAGACACAATTAATAGAGAACAAGATCAGAAAAAGTTAAGTACAGGTCTTTGCACAAAGATGAAGATTATTGAATTGAAATTATTGATAAGATAAACTCTTGAAAGGTATGGTTGTCCAGTGAAAGTTTCTTGGGCAAAGAAGTTAGACTTTGAAAGAAATGAGGGTTGGCAGAGCACTGAAAAGAAATAGAAACTATGTTGGTATAAGGACCAGAAGAAAATCAGCCCTGTTGGACACGACTGAGCGACTTCACTTTCACTTTTCACTTTCATGTATTGGAGAAGGAAATGGCAACCCACTCCAGTGTTCTTGCCTGGAGAACCCCAGGGACAGGGGAGCCTGGTGAGCTGCCTTCTATCTGCGGTCGCACAGAGTCGGACACAACTGAAGGCGACTTAGCAGCAGCAGTGTGGAGGAACATGGGTAAAGGAATGTTACAAGACAAATTAGAGGTGAGGAGAGGGAGAGCCATTGCTCCAGGGCACTGTTCCAAGGCTGCAGAATCTGAATTTACTCCACAAGCTATGGGAAGTTTGCTATTTGGAGGTTTGGAGGAAATGAGTGTGACCTTTTACTCTATTATTCAAGCATAATAGTGGAAGTCTCAGCTGATGCCCATTCCTTATCTAAGGAGATTATTTGAAGAATTTAATATGTATCTCTTAGAGTTTGAAGAACATAAGGGTCTGGTGTCTGCACTCCCACCTTAAGAAAATCTAAAGGGTCAAAGGAAAGATGACTAGCTACTTTGATGAAAGGAGTGAGAATTGGCTTGCATTTCCAGAGTTCTTGGGGGTGAAGGTTGTGTCTTTTGTTGTGATAGATGTGATGCCTGAAAGACTTGTTTCTCCAACCACTGGGAGTGATGCCAGCAGACAGTCCTCCACCATCAGTCTCCTGGGGATTGTTTTGGCTGAAGAAAGATGATAACTAGCTGGTATAGGGGTATAAAGTCCCAGTTTAGAAAAATTAGAAAAATTCTGCAGGGCCAGCTTCAGAACTTCCTGTAGACTGGCTAAGGCCTCTGTTGAGATTGTTGCAAAGCTCAACTTCTCCTGCTAATCAATTTAGCCTCTTTTCCTTCCTTTATTTTTCTCCACTCTTCTCCAGGAGCATATTGGACACCTACCGACCTAGGGGTTCATCTAGCAGTGTTATATTTTTTGCCTTTTCATACTGTTAATGGGGTTCTCAAGGTAAGAATGCTGAAGTGGTTTGCCATTCCCTTCTCCAGTGGATCACGTTTTATCAGAACTCTCCACCATGACCCGTCTGTCTTGTGTGAGTCTATACAGCATGGCTCATAGTTTCATTGAGTTACACAAAGCTGTGATCCACATGATCATTTTGGTTAGTTTTCTGTGACTATGGTTTTCATTCTTCCCTCTGATGGATGAGGATTACACTGAAAGATGAAGCCCCCAGGTCAATAGGTGTCCAATATGCTACTGGAGAAGAGCAGAAAAATAGCTCCAGGAGGAATGTAGAGGCTGAGCCAAAGCAGAAGCAATGCCCAGTTGTAGATGTGTCTGGTGGTGAAGTAAAGTCCCATGCCATAAAGAACAATATTGCATAGGAACATGGAATGTGAAGTCCATGAATCAAGGTAAATTGGAAGTGGTCAAACAGGAGCAAAAGCAAGAGTGAAATCAACATTTTATGATTCACTGAGCTAAATGGATGAGAAAGAGTGAATTTAACTCAGATGACCATGATATCTTATCCCTTAGAGAAACGGAGTAGCCCTCATAGTCAAAGAAAGAATCTGAAATGCAGAACTTGGGTGCAATCTCATAAATGGCAGATTGATCTCAGGCTCATTTCCAAGGAAAACCATTCAATATCACAGTAATCCAAGTCTATGTCCCAATCACTAATACCAAAGAAGATGAATTTGAACAATTCTGTTCTAAAAAAAGATGTCCTTTTCATCGTAGGAGACTGGAATGCAAAAGTAGGAAGTCAAGAGATACCTGTAACAGGCAAGTTTTGCCTTGGAGTACAAAATGAAGCAGGGCAAAGGCTAACAGAGTTTTGCCAAGAGCACACACTGGTCATAGCAAACACCCTCTTCCAACAGCACAAGAGATGACTCCCCACATGGACATCACCAGAGGGTCAATACTGAAATCACAGGGGGAGGGTATGGGGAGGGAGGAGGAGGAGGGTTCAGGATGGGGAACACAGGTATACTTGTGTCGGATTCATTTCGATGTTGGGCAAAACTAATACAATATTGTAAAGTTTAAAAATAAAATAATTTTTTTTTTAAAAAGAAAAAAATAGTCTTCTCAGAAGAATACTACCATGTTAAATTAAAAAAAAAAATACTGAAATCAGATTGATTATACGCTTTGCAGCTGAAGAGAGAAAAGTTCTATATAGTTAGCAAAAACAAGACCTGGAGCTGACTGCAGGCTCCTTATTGCAAAATTCAGGCTCAAATTTAAGAAATCAGGGAAAGCCACTAGGCCAATCAGGTATGATCTAAATCAAATTCTTTATTATTATACAGTGGAGGTGATGGATAGATTCAAGGGACTAGGATCTAGTAGAGTGACTGAAGAATTATGAATGGATGTTCATACCATTGTACAGGACGTGGTGAAAAAAAACATCCCCAAGGGGGGAAGAAATGGAAGAAGGCAAAATGTTTGTCTGAGGAGGCCTTACAAATAGCTGAGAAAAGAAGAGATGTGAAAAGCAGAGGAGTAAAGGAAAGATATACTATCTGAATGCAGAGTACCAAAGAGTAGCAAGGAGAGATAAGAAAGGCTTCTTAAGAAAACAATGCAAAGAAATAGAGGAAGACAATAGATTGAGAAAGTCTAGAGATCTCTTCAAGAAAATTAGAGATACCCAAGGGAACATTTCAAGCAAAAATGGGCACAATAAAGGACAGAAACAGTACTGACCTAACAGAAGCAGAAGAGGTGGCAAGACTACACAGAAGAACTGTACAAAAAAAATGTCTTAATGACCCAGATAACCATGATGTTGTGGTCATTCACCTAGAGCCAGACATCCTGGAGTGTGAAGTCAACTGGGTCTTAGCAAGCATTACTATGAACAAAGTTAGTAAAGAAGACGGAATTCCAGCTGAGCTATTTCAAATCCTAAAAGAAGGTGCTGTTAAAGTGCTGCACTCAGTATGTCAGCAAATTTGGAAAACTCAGCAGTGACCACAAGACCAGTAAAGGTCAATTTTCATTCCAATCTCAAAGAGCAATGTCAAAGAATGTTCAAACTACCACACAATCTCATTCATTTCACATGCTAGCAAGGTATATGGGGTCGCACAGAGTCAGACACGACTGAAGTGACTTAGCAGCAGCAGCATCAGCAAGGTAAGGCTCAAAATCCTTCAAGCTAAGCTTCAACATCATGTGAACTGAGAACTTCCGGATGTACAAGCTGGATTTAGAAAAGGCAGAGGAACCAGAGAAAAAAATCACCAGCATCTGCTGAATTATAGAAAAAGCAAAATAATTCCAGAAAAAACATCTACTTCTGCTTCATTGACTACGCTAAAGCCTTTGACTACACAGATCATAATGAACTGTGGAAAATTCTTCAAGAGATGGGAATACCAGACCGCCTTACCTGCCTTCTGAGAAACCTGTATGCAGGTCAATAAACAGCAGTCAGAACCAAACATGGAACAATGGACTGGTTCCAAATCGGGAAAGGAATATTTCAAGGCTATCTGTTGTCACCCTGCTTATTTAACTTATATACAGAGTACATCATGCGAAATGCCAGGCTGAATGATCCACAAGCTGGAATCAAGATTTCTGGGAGAAATATCAATAATCTCAGATACGCAGATGACACCACCCTAATGGAAGAAAGCGAAGAGAAACTAAAGAGCCTCTTGATGCAGGTGAAAAAACAGAGAAAAAGCTGGCTTAAGACTCAACATTCAAAAAGTTAAGATCATGGCATCTGGTCCCATCACTTCACACCAAAGACATGAGGAAAAAAATGGAAACAGTGACATATTTATTTACTTGGGCTCTAAAATCAATCCAGACTGCATTGGTGACTGCAGCCATGAAATTAAAAGACACTTGCTTCTTGGAATAAAAGCTATAACAAATGTAGACAGCATATTAAAAAGGAGAGACATCACTTTGCCAACAAAGGTCTTTATAGTCAAAGTTATGGTTTTTCCAGTGGTCATGTAAGATCTGAACCATAAAGAAGGCTGAGTGTCAAAGAATTGATGCTTTTGTACTGTGATGCTGGAGAAGACTCATGAGAATCCCCCTGACAGCAAGGAGATCAAACCAGTCAATTCTAAAGGAAATCAATCCTGAATATTCACTGGAAGGACTGATGCTGAAGTGAAACTTCACTACTTTGGCCACCTGATGGGAAGAGCCAATTTATTGGAAAACACTGTGATATGGGAATGATAAAGGTCAGGAGGAGAAGTGGACAACAGAGGACGAGATGGTTGTATGGCAGCACCGACTCAATGGACAAGAGTTTGAGCACGATCCAGGAGATGAAGGACAGGAAGCCTGGTGTGCTGCAGTCCATGGAATCGAAGAGAGTTGAACACTACTGAGGGACTAGGCCGGAGAAGGCAATGGCACCCCACTTCCAAGCAAGAACTCTTGCTTGGAAAATCCCATGGACGGAGGCGCCTGGTAGGCTGCAGTCCATGGGGTCGCTAAGAGTCAGACACGATTGAGCGACTTCACTTTCACTTTTCACTTTCATGCATTGGAGAAGGAAACGGCAACCCACTCCATTGTTCCTGCCTGGAGAACCCCAGGGACGGTGGAGCCTGGTGGGCTGCCGTCTATGGGGTCGCACAGAGTCGGACACGACTGAAGTGACTTAGCAGCAGCAGCAGAGGGACTATTACCTGTCTTCCTACCCCGGGTTCCAAACCTGGAGAGGTTAGAAACTTGGCGGAGGGGCAAGAGCACAAGACAGCATAAGCAAGAAGATGACAACCCCACTCTTTTCCTGATTTAAAAGTTTAAAAGTTTCCCCATCTCTTCATGTTTTATGATATGGCTCATAGTGGATCCTTTCCTTTAATGGGTTAAATGTACCATATTCCTCTGAAGTCCAGGTCTCCAATGTCCCATGTTGCAAAAAAACCGAACTTTCACCTTGTCTAAGGTGAAACTGGTGGTCTCAGGCTGTAAAGTCTAGAAACATTTTCTTGGCTGATACTATGTCTCTCTGGTCATTCCAACTGCAGGCATTCTGAGAGATGCATAATGAGAGGCATATAGCAGTCGCTCAATAAATTTCTGATTTCCTAACTGCCTTCGGGTTCAATCCCTGGGTCGGGAAGATCCCCTAAAGGAGGAAAAGGCAAACCCACTCCAGTATTCTTGCAGGGATAATCCCGTGGGCAGAGAAGCCTGGCGGGCTACAGTCCATGGGATCCTAAAGAGTGGGACGCGACTGAGCACACACGCATGCAAACTGCCTTCGAGAGGAGAGCGGCGTCTGGAAAGGCCGCAGCACAGAAACTGCAGCAACAGAAGTGGAGCAACAGGGGACTCAGGCCAGAGTTCAGTGTGAGGCACGCGCCCGGGGGAAGTCTTGGCCAGGTAGAGGGAACTGTGAGAAGCCTACTTGCGCCCTCCCATAGGCACTGACAAAGTGCAGTGGCGGGCCAGAGCCACATCCCTGCTGCACTCTGCGCCACGCCGATTCCTTGCGCAGCAACCCGCAGGCGGGCTCAGCTACCTAGCCCAACCCAGTCCTCCCGTCCCGCCCCGCCCCATCCGTTCTGCTCCTCTGGCCCCACCCTGTCCTTCTTGCCCGCCCACTGGCCCGCCTCTCCTTGATATGCTCGCCCCGCCCCTTCCTGCTGCCCCGCCTCGTCCCTCTGGTCGTGTCCCGCCCCCTCCTCTTACCCTGCTGGCGATCAGCAGCGCCAGCCGGCGCCATGGGTACCGCTTCGTCGCTCGTGAGCCCCGCGGGTGGGGAGGTGATCGAGGACACGTACGGGGCGGGCGGCGGCGAGGCCTGTGAGATCCCGGTGGAAGTGAAGCCCAAGGCCCGCCTGCTGCGCAGCTCGTTCCGCCGGGCCGCGGGTGTGGCGGCTGCGGGAGCCGGGCCGGGTTCGCTGCCCCGTGGAGCGGGCGGCGGCGGGCTGCTAGGGGCCAGCTTCAAGTCTACTGGCTCGTCGGTGCCCGAGCTGGAATACGCGGCTGCTGAGTACGAGCGGCTGAAGAAGGAGTACGAGATCTTCCGGGTCAGCAAGAACCAGGAGTTGTTATCCATGGGCCGCCGGGAGGCCAAGCTGGACACGGAGAACAAGCGGCTGCGGGCCGAGCTGCAGGTAATGCTGTGCCCGGGCACTCACCGGAGATGACCGCGACACCTGGGAACTGAGGCCCGGGGCCGTCTGCCCACCGCCCCGCAGCCGCGTGGCGGCACTGCCAACTGGACCCTGAACTCCTGACTTCGTCCCTTGTCCATCCTGTCTCATCTCCAAACCAAGAAGTTTTGAAAGTTAAGCAGAAACTGCTCTGCGTTTTACTTTGAAAGAACATACTGCCTTGCGGTCTAAACTGATTCTTTAACAACCACCAGCTCCCCCACCTCCCCCCCCCCTTTTTTTTTTTTCTGTCTTTGGGCCATTCATTCAGACACCTTGAAGCTATTAGCCCGGAGCAGCAAATGCTCGGAGCTTCCCTGGTAGCTCAGCTGGTAAAGAAAATGTGAAAGTGAAAGTCTCTCAGTCGTGTCCGACTCTTAATAGTCCATGGAATTCTCAAGGCCAGAACACTGGAGTGGGTAGCTTTATCCCTTCTTCAGGGGATCTTCCCTACCCAGGGATTGAACCCAGGTCTTCCACATTGCGGGCGGATTTTTTACCAGCTGAGCCACAAGGGAAACCCAGGAATACTCGGGTGCTCGAGTGGGTAGCCTATCCCTTCTCCAGGGGCTCTTCCTGACCCAGGAATCGAACTGGGGTCTCCTGCACTGCAGGCAGATTCTTTACCAACTGAGCTCTCAGAGAAGCTCTGTTAAAGAATCCGCCTGCAATGCAGGAACCCCTGGTTGGATCCCTAGGTCGGGAAGATCCCCTGGAAGAGGGAATGGCAACCCACTCCAGGATTCTGGCCTGGGGAATCCCCATGTACAAAGGAGCCTGGCGGGCTATAGTTCATGGGGTCTCAAAGAGTTGGACACGACTCAGCAACTAAGCACAGAGCAGCACCAAATGCTAATCTCCAGGGAAGTAGGTCTGCCAGGACCACACAGATACACAAAAGACTTTGGTGACATCTGTTGAGGCAGCTCATCAAACCCTTCCTAGGCGTTTAAACCCCGCCCCCCAAATGCAATTACAACAGGACAGAGTGCACTAAGGGGTGACAAATGTTCCAGGCCCAGGTTATTTCTGTTACCAATCCTGATTCCTTATGTAACCTTGTTTTTCCTTTTTCATATACCTAGGCATTTAAAACACACACACACACACACACCCTATATTTATTTGATCCATTCAGTCAGTCATTTACTGAAGACGTGCAGTGTATCAGCCTTGGAGCTAGCAAGAGGAGTGATGTGGAGCCAAGGAGTGCACAGTCTCACAGAAATAATTATTCTTCAGGTTAAACCTTATAAATTGTGATTTTGTGTAGGAAAACTGAGTTGTAGTGAAGATTCAGAACTGGTGCAGTATTTCAAAGAAAAAGTATTAATTTCCATTGAAAGCTTAATATTGAATATCTTCATTTATAATTCAAGCACATTTGCAGGGTTTTTTCCCCATTATATGTTTGAATAGAATGACAGTATGCAGTTCTTGATAACTGGTGAAAAACTAAGTAGACTGTTCATATTCTGAGATATGTAATATGTATATGAGAGTGTTAGTTGCTCAGTCATGTCTGATTACCCCATGGACTATAGCCTGCTAGGCTCCTCTGTCCATGGAATTCTCCAAGCAGGAATACTGGAGTGGGTTGCCATTTCCTTCTCCAGGGAATCGTCTGGACCCAGGGATCAAACCCAGGTTTTCCCACATTGAGGGAAGGTTTTTTACCTTCTGAGCCACCAGGGAAGCCCAATATGCATATAACATAATGTAAAATTTGGGAGGCATGCTATTTTTGTTAGAAATAACAAGGTAAATTTTTCCAGGCACTTCAAAAAACTTACCAGAAGATACTTCGGGAAAAGGAAAGTGCTTTAGAAGCAAAATACCAAGCAATGGAGAGAGCAGCTACATTTGAACATGACAGAGATAAAGTTAAGAGGCAATTTAAGGTAAATTTCATACATCTTTATCCCCACAGTGACAGGGAATAAAGCAATATATTTTAAAAGTTCATATAATACTGTGATGAGTAAATAGAAGTAAATGATGTAGGAGTCATGAAAGGTATAAGAGCTAAAGTCTTATAAAAAGTAAATACTTTTTACTTTTGAAGTATTTGAGTTGGACCAGGTAAACTTGAGATAGTTTCAAAGAAAAGGTATAAAAGTGAACATTTTAAAGGGGGTGGGGAGAGGCAAGGGTTATATTAGGGGAGAGCATTTAGAAATATTTGAGAATGTATCCTTTGGGAGAGCATTACTGGCAATAAGTGTACACGCTAAGTCACTCCAGTCGTGTCCAACTCTGTGACCCTATGGACTGTAGCCCACCAGGCTCCTCGCTCCATGGGATTCTCCAGTCAAGAATATCGGAGTGGGTAGCCATGCCCTCCTCCAGGAGGGCAATAAGTGGGAGGGGGACAAATTTGCTAAACATCAGGTAGCACACAGCAGCCCCTCACCTTAGATATATCCTCCTGGAATTCCACTGGGTTCCAGTTACAAAACAGTGACAGAGAGGTATTCACCTTACAAAAGAGGAGATCAAGGACCAAATGAATATTGATTTTATGAATGAAAGAATTTTCCCTTAAAAGTTGATAATATCACTTTTTGCTTATGGAAAAGGATTTCAAAATTAAAATACATCTTTTAAAGATTTTTAGGGAGACCAAGGAAAATGAAATTCAGGATTTATTGAGGGCCAAGCGAGAGTTGGAGAGCAAACTTCAGAGGCTACAGGCTCAGGGGATCCATGTATTTGATCCTGGAGAGTCTGATTCAGATGACAACTGTACAGATGTTACTGGTAAGTTTATTTCCTATTTATAATGTTTTGAGATATCAATATATTAATAGGTATAATGATTGTAGAGTCAACTTTGAATCCTTGTACTGATAAGTAATTGCTGTTACAAATAGAGTTGCTCTTTCTCTTTCTCATGTTATAACAGGTCTTTTCTATAGAAGTCCATGGTGTAGAAGCTGAGGTTCCTTCTATCTTGTTGTCTGCCAGCCTTAACCCATAGCTTTTCTCTCTCTGGTCTAAGATAGCCCCTCCAAGTCCCATCATATATACAATTTAGCTAGAGGGAGTGGGGGAATACATTACTTTCCTTGAAAGCACAATCTGAAAGATATACACATTACTCCTGCTCAAACCCCATTGGCCTATACCTTCCTCTACCTGGAAGATGGGAAAGTGTAATTATTAGTAGGAGAGCCATGTATGCACATAAAGTTTGGGGCTGTGTCATTAAAGAAAGAAAGGGAGAATGGATGTTGGAGAAAGTTAGTAGTTTTTGTTACATTTTTCCACATAATGGATGTATTCTTGCAGCTATCAGAGTATCTACATGATGTTTCAGCAAGTGGTTTCCAATACAGTTTTTTGAAATATTTTAAAGTTTTTGTTTTATAATTAAACATATTAAATGTCTTTCTAGAAATAAAGAAAAACTCAGAATCATAGAATGAAAATGTCCACTATGTTAATAGGAAATAATATTGAAATGTGATTGATATTGAACAATATTCTATTTTAAATGTAGTAGGAAAATGAAGCCACTCTCCCATTTATAAAAAAAAAAACTGTAGTTATATTCTTCCAAATTAATGTATTTTGGAGTGAAATATGGCAATTGATAATCCCCTCTTAATTTGCATTTTAGTACCATTGAAATCTACTAACTTTTGAGGAAAAAAAGGCGAATAATGGCTTATTATGACTAACACATTAGTCTTAGTGGTTATTTCAGTGTTGACATATGTTAAAATATACAGTGTTTCAAAACTATTATATTCTAATTCTCCAGCAAGTTAATAAAAACAAGTTAATATTTCCTCCTAGGTCTTTCTTCCTATTTTGATATAAACATGAAGAAGGAATGCTTGAGGGAATATTGCTCATTATTTGTCACCTACAAATAAAAATCAGTTTTGCCAGAGATTTTCACCCAAATACCAGTTTACTTAAGTTTAGTCAAGGACTCCATGTTATAGCAAATATTACTTATTTTAAAAATGTGTGTTTAAGTACTCATTAATTCAGACATTAATTTTTTTCCTCTGGGAGGTTAAAGAGAATGTACTCTTTACGTCTTTAGCTTATATCCTAATGAATTGCCAATATCAATTACTGGTGTGCCAGTAATAGTCTTCCTTTGAAATTCTTCCCTTCAAATTTTACACTGATACATAAATCATATGGTTATAAAAGTTTTTTAGAAATTTTTGTTGGGGAGCGTTTTTAATTCCTCTCTGTTATTATAATTTCTTTGGTTATTGTATTCCTAATTTCTTTTCATCTGTCTCTCTTTAATCCCCCTTTTAAGATTGAGATAACCAAAACTGTGTTAACTACCACCTTAGAACATGCCAGAAGTTGGTGGCAAAGTACTTTCAGAATTATTCTTTTGATTTCAAAATCAAAGTTTGAATATTTGTTGTATTTATAATCTTATAGTACTTTTTTGGATTAGAAATCCTGTTGAATATATTTGATAAGGTTTTGAAGTTTCAATATTATTTGGTTTTCATCCGATGAAATCTGCTTTACAGCTGCTGGAACCCAGTGCGAATATTGGACTGGTGGAGCCTTGGGAAGTGAGCCTTCCATAGGGAGTATGATCCAGCTTCAGCAGTCCTTCCGGGGCCCTGAGTTCGCCCATAGTTCTATAGACGTGGAAGGACCGTTTGCTAATGTCAACAGAGGTAAATAGCTAATTACCATGGCTAATTAGCTTAGTTAATGGCAATGACTGTTTGTGTACTACAGTCTTGTGCTGGGAGAACTGCCATCAGCAGAGCAGGAGACTTGTTTTCTGGGTGTCTTCCACTGTCAGGCCATTATGTTCTGGTACTTGTCACTGATCAGGAAGGATGAAGTTACATAATTCACATCAGGATCAGATGGTGTCCCCCAGCCTGACTGACCAATAAGTTCTAATAACTGAAATTTTGGTCTGGATTCTCAGGTGTTTTAGTTGAGTAGTGAGAGTTTAATGTAGATCAGCTGAAAAACAGTAGTTTTCGTCTTTTCTTTTGCATCTTTGATGGTATTGAAAAGTTATGTGTGCATGTGTGCTAAGTCACTTCAGTCACGCGTGCACCCTATGGACTGCAGCTTGCCAGGCTCCTCTGTGCATGGGATTCTCCAGGCAAGAATACTGAAGTGGGTTGCCATGCCCTCCTCCAGGGGATCTTCCTGATCCAGGGATCGAGCCTGTGTTTCTTATGTCTCCTGCACTGGCAGGCGGGTTCTTTACCAATAACACCACCTGGGAAGCCCAGTTTTATTCATTATCTTTGTATACTTTGGTATTCAAAACAGCTCTTAAGATCTGTTCAGAATTTCAGTACCACAGCAGACCTGAGATATTATAAGTAGCTCCATTCTTTTCTTAAAACTATGAAATTATTTATCTATTAGCAAAATGAAAATTATTTTTTAAATAATGCATTTTCAATTAGTCAAATATGTCTTAAAATATTCATTCTCACTATCTTTAAGTTACTTTTCATTTTATACCATTCTTGAACTTTCTTTTTGACTCAGTATATTTCAAGAATAATAAACAAGTAAAACCAGTCTGGGAGCATAGGCGTTCCTCAAGTTACAAATTAATGGAACAGCCCATATGGCCTAGTTCCCTGACATTTGACTGGAGCCATGGGTACCCCAGCAGAGACCACTGGTGACTTTGATTGCTTTAAACCCCAGGATAGAATTTGAGATTAGAGAACTGATTGCCTTCTAATATGTTATTCTAGAAGTTATGTCAGTATTACAAGTGAGATAAGAAATTATTCTATGATGTCTGTTGTGGTTTTTCAGACTTTCAGACATCATATGGTCTTCTAATAATTCTTTTGGGGAACTTATGAGAAATTTTATTTTCAGATGACTGGGATATTGCTGTGGCTAGTTTATTACAAGTTACCCCTTTGTTTTCACATTCTCTATGGAGTAACACTGTCAGATGTTACCTCATTCATACAGATGAAACCCAGCCTGAAATGGATCTTTTCCTTAAGGTAAGGACATTTATAAATTTTGTATTCAGTGATTTAAAATACAAGTTAATATTGTATTCTGGTTATGATACTACTGCATCTGAACCAGATAGTTTACTACATATAAGATTACATCTTAAAGAATAGGAAGCATCTTGGGCTTTTCTTAAGAAAATGTCTTAGTATTTTCAGTATATTCAAATTAAGTCCTTGAAACTTTATGCTTTTGAATGCTTCATTACACATTCTCCACAGTGTTTAGCTGTGCCTGCTTTAGTTAATCCCTGCCAGCCCTATTCTTGAATCTGTTTCAGGTTATAACAAAATTTAGTCCTTGTCATGATTTTCAATTTTTCACAGCAGCTATTGGGGTTAATCTAAGGCAGGGGTCAGCAAACAAAAGCCTGTTGGCCAAATTTGGCCTGAAGTCTTTGGTTTCTGCGGTTTTAAATTATTGAAAAAGAAATCAGAAGAAGAATATTTTGATGTGAAAATCATATGAAATTCAAATTTTTTTGTCTATAAATTTTTATTAGAACACAGCCACACACAACATGTTGTCTCTGGTTGTTTCACATTAATGGCAGAATAAAATTATAGTGGCACCTAAATGCACCACAAAAACCTCTGCCCAAACAGGCAGGTTCTTAAACTATTATTAATTTGCCATCTGGCTCTTCACAGAAAAGTTCACCAATTACCTTTCTAACTGAATTTTCAATAAATATATGTGGCACATGTAATACCTTCAATATTAGCATCCTCCAGATTGTTGATTAATAAGTCCATTTAGCTTTCCTTTTTGATAATTTTGGCAAACAGACAAAGTATTTTGAAAACCAAAGCTTCTACTCACTAACTGAGTATACATTATTCACAAATACATGTTGAGGGAATCACTAATTTATTGTATAGTAATAATCAACATTACTAAGTAAGTTAATTTCTTATCAGTTCAGTTGCTCAGTTGTGTCCGACTCTCTGCGACCCCATGGACTGCAGCATGCCAGGCCTCCCTGTATATCACCAATTCCCAGAGTTCACTCAAACTCATGTCCATTGAGTCGGTGATAACATCCAACCATCTCATACTCTGTCATCCCCTTCTCTTGCCTTCAGTCTTTCCCAGCATCAGGGTCTTTTCAAATGAGTCAGCTCTTTGATAATTTGTAATAGACCAGCATATTTTTATTTTATATCTGTTTGCTTTAGTGTTCATGACAGACACTTTTTACTATATAAATTTATGGATTTATGTTTGGCACCCTGTAACAATAAACAGAAGTTATTTGTAAGAATAATAATAAAAATATATACCACGGCAAAAGAACTTAATACTGTTCTCCTGTTGTTTTAAGTTTTATTATGAGATAAATCATTTTCTGAACTAGGAAACAGCCAAGCTGCTAAGCTATTACTATTTTCAATTTATAAAGAAATTTGCCTTTCCTCTTAAAGATTTTTTTTAAATGTGATTATGATTTTTTTAGTTTTAAATCAGAGACTATCCAACATAACTTGTGATAAAGCATGTTTTTTGATTTAAGTAGTATGAAGCTGACTAGATCTTCAGTTAAATAAGCTGTGCTATCTTGTGTTTCAATTTGTTTTTAGGATTACTCACCTAAACTTAAGAGAATGTGTGAGACAATGGGATATTTTTTCCATGCTGTGTATTTTCCAATAGATATTGAAAATCAATACCTCGCTGTAAGAAAATGGGAAATTGAGAAAAGTTCATTAGTTATTTTATTCATTCATTTAACCTTACCAAGGTAAGCAGAAAATTCTATAATTTATTATAAGGGTTAAACTTGTAAATAGAATTAAGTTTGCCAAATGAACTTGAAACATAAGTTCTAATTGCATTTTTTTAATTTATTTATTTTTTAATTGAAGAATAATTGCTTTACAGAATTTTGTAGTTTTCTGTCAAACCTCAACATGAATCAGCCACAGGTATACATATATCCCCTTCATTTTGAACCTCCCTCCCATTGCCCTCCCCATCCTACTCCTCTAGGTTGATACAGAGCCCCTGTTTGAGTTTCCTGAGACATACAGCAAATTCCTGTTTGCTATCTATTTTATATATGGTAATGTAAGTTTCCATGTTACTCTCCCCATACATCTCACCTTCTCCTCCCCTTCCCCCTTGTCCATAAGTCTATTCTCTATATCTGTTTCTCCACTGCTGCACTGCAAATAAATTCTTCAGTACCATTTTTCTAAATTCCATATATATGCATTTGTATACAATATTTATCTTTCTCTTTCTGACCTACTTCACTCTGTAAAATAAGCTATAGGTTCAGTTCGTCCACCTCATTAGAACTGACTCAAATATGTTCCTTTTTATGGCTGAGTAATATTCCATTGCGTTATATGTATAAGAAGTAATGGATACTTCTTTATCCATTCATCTATCGATGGACATCTAGGTTGCTTCCATGTTCTAGCTATTATAAATAGCGCTGCAATCAACAATGGGGTACATGCGTCCTTTTCAGTTTTGGTTTCCTTAGGGTTTATGGGTAGGAGTGGGATTGCTGGGTCATAAGGTGGATTTATTCCTAGTCTTTTAAGGAATCTCCATACCGTTTTCCATAGTGGTTGTATCAATTTACATTACCACCAGCAGTTCAAGAGGGTTCCCTTTTCTCCACACCTTCTCCCACATTTATTGTTTGTAGACTTTCTGATGATGGCCATTTGACCAGTGTGAGGAGATATCTCATTGTAGTTTTGATTTGCTTTTCTCTAATAATGAGCAATGTTGAGCCTCTTTTCATGTGTTTGTTAGCCATCTGTATGTCTTCTTTGGAGAAATATCTCTTTGGGTCTTTTTCCCACTTTTTGATTGGGTTGTTTGCTTTTCTGGTATTGAGTTATATGAGCTGCTTGTGTATTTTGGAAATTAATGCTTTGTCAGTTGTTTCCTTTGCTATTATTTTCTCCCATTCTGATGGTTGTCTTTTCACCTTGCTTATAGTTTCCTTTGCTCTGCAAAAGCTTCTAAGTTTAATCAGGGCCCATTTGTTTGTTTTTGTTTTTATTTCCATTACTCTAGGAGGTGGGTCATAGCTTTGATTTGTGTCATCGAGTGTTGTGGCTATGTTTTCCTCTAAGAGATTTATAGTTTCTGATCTTACATTTAGGTCTTTAAACCATTTTGAGTTTATCTTTGTGTATGGTGTTAGGAAGTGTTCTAATTTCAGTCATTTACATGTAGCTGTCCAGTTTTCCCAGCACCATTTATTGAAGAGGCTGTCTTTGCCCCATTGTATATTCTTGTCTCCTTTGTCAAAAATAAGGTACCCATACGTGTGTGGATTTATTTCTGGGCTCTCTATCTTGTTCCATTGGTCTATATTTCTGTTTTTGTGTCAGTACCATACTGTCTTGATGACTGTAGCTTTGTAGTATAACCTGAAGTCAGGAAGGTTGACTCCTCCAGCTCCATTCTTCTTTCTCAAGACTGCTTTGGCTATTTGGGGTCTTTTGGGTTTGCATATGAATTGTGAAATTTTTTGTTCTAGTTCTGTGAAAGATGCCATTGGCAATTTGATAGGGATCACATTGAATCTGTGGCTTGTGTTTGGTAGTATAGTCATTTTCACAATATTGATTTTTCCTACCCAGGAACATGGAATATCTCTTCATCTGTTTATGTCATCTTTGATTTCTTTCATCAGTGTGTCTTATAATTGTTGTGTACACTTCTTTTGTCTCTTTAGGTAAGTTTATTCCTAGATATTTTATTATTTTGTTGCAATGGTGAATAATATTGATTGCTTAATTTGTCTTTCTGATTTTTCATTGTTAGTATATAGAAATGCAATTGATTTCTGTGTATTGATTTTGTATCCTGTGACATTGCTAAATTCACTGATTAGCTCTAGTAATTTTCTGATAGTATCTTTAGGGTTTTTTATGTACAGTATCATGTCATCTGCAAACAGTGAGAGCTTTACTTCTTCTTTTCCAATCTGGATTCTTTTTATTTCTTTTTCTTCTCTGATTGCTGTAGCTAGGACTTCCGAAACAATGTTGAATAATAGTGGTGAAAGTGGATACCCTTGTCTTGTTCCTGATTTTAGGGGGAATGCTTTTAGTTTTTTTACTATTTGCTGTAGGTTTATCATATATAGATTTTACTATGTTGAGGTAGGCTCCTTCTATGCCTATTGTTTGAAGAGTTTTAATCATAAATGGGTGCTGGATTTTGTCAAAGGCATTTTCTGCATCTAAGATTATCATATGGTTTTTATCTTTCAATTGGTTAATATGGTGTATCACATTGATTGATTTGTGTATATTGAAGAATCCTTGCATCCCTGGAATAAACCCACCTTGATCATGGTGTATGAGCTTTTTAATGTGTTCCCGAATTCTGTTTCCTAAATTTTGTTGAGGATTTTTGCATCTATGTTCATCAGTGATATTGGCCTGTAGTTTTCTTTTTTGGGGGGTTGTCTTTGTCTGGTTTTGGTATCAGGGTGATGTTGGCCTCGTAGAATGAGTTTGCAAATCTTCCTCTGCAATTTTTTGAAATGGTTTTAGAAGGATAGGCATTAGTGCTTCTCTGAATGTTTGATAGAATTCTTCTGTGAAACCATCTGGTCCTGGGCTTTGTTTTGGGAGATTTTTGATCACGGCTTCAACTTCAGTGCTTGTCATTGGCTTGTTCATAATTTCTGTTTCTATTCTAAGAATCTATCTATTTCTTCCAGGTTATTCATATAGTTGTTCATAATAGTCTCTATAATTCTTTGTATTTCTGCGTTGTCTGTTGTAACCTCTCCTTTTTCACTTCTAATTTTGTTGATTTGACTCTTCTCTCTTTTGTTCTTGATGAGTCTGGCTAAAGGTTTGTCAATTATGTTTATCTTTTCAAAGAAACAGCTTTTAGTTTTATTAATCTTTACTGTTGTTTCTTTCATTCCTTTCTCATTTATTTCTGCTCTGATCTTTATGATATCTTTCCTTCTGCTATGTTTGGGGTTTTTTGTTCTTTTTCCAATTGTTTTAGGTGTAAAGTTAGGTTGCCTATTCAATGTTTTTCTTGTTTTTCGAGGCAGGATTGTATTGCTATCAACTTTCCTCTTAGAATTGCTTTTGCTGGATCCCATAGGTTTTGAGTTGTCATATTTTCATTGTTCTTTGTATCTAAATTTTTTTTTATTTCCCTTTTCATTTCTTCAGTAAACCATTGGTTATTTGGAAACATATTGTTTAATCTTCATGTGTTTGTATGTTTTACATTTTTCTCCTTATAATTGATATCTAGTCTCATAGCATTGTGGTCAGGATGCTTGATATGACTTCAGTTTTCTTAAATTTACTGAGGTTTGATTTGTGACCCAAGATGTGGTCTATCGTGGAGAATGTTCCATGTGCAGTTGAGAAGAAGGTGTATTTTTCTGCATTTGGATGGCATGTCCTAAAGATATCAATGAAAACCATCTCATCTGATGTATCATTTAAGACGTGTTTCCTTATTAATTTTCTGTTTTGATGATCTGTCCATTCTTGTGAGTGGGGTGTTAAAGTCTCCTACAGTAGTAATCGTATTATTGTGTTAGTGTCAGTTTCTCCTTTTATGTGTTAGTGTTTGCCTTACATATTGAGGTGCTCCTATGTTGGGTGCATAGATATTGACAGTTGTTATGTCTTCCTCTTGGATTGATCCCTTGATCATTCTGTAGTGTCCTTCCTTATCTCTTGTAATATTCTTTATTTTAAATTCTATTTTATCTGCTATGAGGATGTTACTCCAGCTTTCTTTTGTTTTCCATTTGCATGGAAAATATTTTTCCATCCTCTCAGTTTCAGTCTATATGTGTCTTTAGGTCTGAAATGGGTTTCTTGTAAACAGCATATAAATGGGTCTTGTTTTTGTATCCATTCAGCCAGCCTGAATGGATTGGAGCATATAATCCATTTACAGTAAAGTAATTATTGATATATATGTTCCTATTGCCATTTTCTTAATTTTTTGTGGTTTTATTTTGTAGATCTTTTTCTTCTCTTGTATTTCTTGACTATATAAGTCCCTTTAACATTTGTTGTAAAGCTGGTTTGTTGGTACTGAATTCTCTTAACTTTTGCTTGTCTGAAAAGCTTTGGATTTGTCCATCAGTTTTGAATGAGATCCTTGCTGGGTAGAGTAATCTTTGTTGTAGATTTTTCCTTTTTCAGTACTTTTAATATATCCTCCCATTCCCTTCTGGCCTGCAGAGTTTCTGCTGAAAGATCAGCTGTTAAACGTATGGGGTTTCCTTGTACGTTACTTGTTGCTTTTCCCTTGCTGATTTTAATATTCTTTCTTTGTGTTTAATCTTTGTTACTTTGATTAGTGTGTGTCTTGGCATGTTTCTCCATGGATTTATCCTGTATGGGACTCTTTGCACCTCTTGGACTTGATTGAGAGACCCTTTTCCATGTTGGGGAAATTTTCAACTCTAATCTCTTCAAAATTTTTCTCATACTCTTTCTTTTTCTCATCTTCTGGAACCCCTATAATTTGAATATTAGTGTGTTTGATATTGTCCCAGAGGTCTCTGAGACTACCCTCAGTTCTTTTTATTCTTTTTACTTTATTCTGCTCTTCATAAGTTATTTCCACCATTTTATCTTCTAGCGCACTGATTCCTTCTTGTGCTTCAGATATTCTGCTACTGATTCCTTCTATTTTTAATTTCAGTAATTGTGTTGTTTGTCTCTGTATCTTTATTCCTTAATTCTTCTAGGTCTTTGTTAATTGATTCTTGCATTTTCTCTGTTCTATTTTCAAAGTTTTTGATCATCTTTACTATCATTATTCTGAATTGTTTTTCAGCTAATTTGCCTGTTTCCTCTTCACTTATTTGGACTTCTGTGTTTCTAGTTTGTTCCTTCATTTGTGCATTATTTCTCTTCCTTTTCATTCTTTTTATTTAAACTTACTGTGTTTGATGTCTCCTTTCCCCAGGCTTCAAGGTTGAATTCTTTCTTCCTTTTGGTTTCTGCCCCACTATGGTTGGTGCAGTGGTTTGTGTAAGCTTTGTATAGGGTGAGATTTGTGCCAAGTTTTTTTTTATTTGTTTGTTTTTCCTCTGATGGGCAAGGCTGAGTGAGGTGGTAATCCTGTCTGCTGATGACTGGGTTTGTATTTTTGTTTGTTGTTTGGATGAAGTGTCCTTCATAGGGTACTACTGGTGGTTGGGTGATGCTGGGTCTTGTATTCAAGTGGTTTCCTTTGCAGGAGTTCTCGCTATTTGATACTCCAGAGGGTTAGTTCTCTGGTAATCTAGGGTCTTGGAATCAGTACTCCCACTCCAAAGGCTCAGGGCTTGATCTCTGGTCAGGATCAAATATTCCACAAGTGATTTGTTATGGCATTAAGTGAGATTAAAACAAATACCCCAAAACAAGAAACCAAAGATGAAACCCAGATAAATGGCAGTTACAAAATCAGGCAAATAATAATTAAAATAATGGAATATACATATACATATACACCCATAAGCAAAATCAAAACAGTCCAAGAAAAATAAAGTTCAATAGATTGACCAAGCAAACAAAGGAAAACAAAAATTATATCTAATGGTTAAGAACTAAGCTAACTAAAGCACAAACTAGAAAACAAAACTAAAGCAAGATGCCAAGTGGGGAATAAAGCAATGAAAATAAAACTAACAAATATGTTGAGAGGAAAGGAAAGAAAGAAAGAATAGATATGCAAAATTAAACAGAGGTAGATAAAGGAGACTTATATACATTAAAGCTTAACTTCAAGGTGAAAAGAACAGTAGGAAAAGCAAACAAAGAATAAATGTAGGAAAATAATAATAGGTTTAAAAAAACTAAGATTAAAAAAGGAGAAAAGGGAAAAAAGGAAGAGGAAAGGGCAGAAAAAAAAAAAAAAAGAAGAGAAAAAAAAAAAAAATTCCACAGAACTGCAAAAGCCCAATGTAGATAGAAGAGGTTTAAAACAAGGAAAATCATGATTTAAAAAAAAAAAAAATCAAAAGCTTAATAAGATTTCATGATGCCAATAAAATCAACAACTACAACAGGATGGGTTGGGGGGAAAGGAAAGAAAAAGGGACAAAGGAAAAAGAAAAAAAAATCCAAAAGAAAGTACCGAACAAGTTAAAACATAAGAATAATAAATGTTTTTCTTGAGTCACTGCTGTCAAGATCCTTTCCCTCACTGGGAGTCACAGCCCACCTCACCTCCCTAGGATGCCCTCCAACACTGTGCTGGTCTCTGGACGTGCTGTGGGGGCAGCTCAGATTCTAATGTGGTTTGATTCCTGTGTGTTCTTGCCTCCAATGTCCACAGCTGTCAGAACTAGTGTGTTTTCTTTTGTGGGAGCTCTCAATGTCCTTTTATACATTCCATAGACACACAGTCTGCCTAGTTGTTCATGTGAATTTAATCTGCAACTTGTACAGCTAGTGGGAAGGTTTTGGGTCTTCTTCCTTAGGCACCCTGCCCCTGAGTTTCAATTGTGGTTTTATTTCCACCTCTTTGGTCATCCACTGGGGTTTGCTTCTGAGGCTGCCCTGGAGGATTTGGATCTGTCCCAGAGAGGGCCAGTTGCAGAGGTGGTACAGCTGCTTGGGTTGCAGGGGTTCTGGTAGCACCAGGTACTCAGGGGAGTTGGCAGCTAGGGCAGCAGGAAATATAGTGCTCTAGAAGAGTGCAACCAGTAATGGCCCAAATGCTCCAGTATTCTTGCCTGGAGAGACCCCCTGATAGAGAAGCCTGGCAGGCCACAGTGCACAGGGTCGCGAAGAGTTGGACATAACCAAAGCGACCCCATGTGCATAGTGGCAAGACTTTTTTTTACTTGTGGCAGCTGTGCCCAAGTGAGGGTTTAGCATGAATGTGGTGCAGCTGCTTGGTTTGCAGGGACTTGGCGGCGCCAAGTGTGCAGGTTCACAGACTGCCTTCACTGCAGGAGTTATGGCCCTATCAGAGTCTTTTCTCAAGTCTCTGGTAGCTGGCGATCAGAAGGCCTCTTTGGCTAGTCTTTCTCTGTAGCTCCATCCATTCAGACACTTAGAGGGCTCCCTTGCCTGGGGTCCTTCTCTGTAGTTCAGTGCATCAGGTACATAGAGGCTGGGGTCCTTCTCTGTAGATCGGTGAGTCAGGCACTTAAACAGTCACCCTGGGTGGCATCCTACTCTAGTTCAGGTAGGTCAGGGGCTTGGTGGGCCATTCTCTCTATTGTTCATCTGCCAATGCTGGCTGTGGGGAGAGAGAGGCTATGATGATGGCTCTAACCCTTACATGTGACTCAGTATTGCCTTGCTTCCATGGCTGCTTGGCTTTCCTTCACAGGCATTTCCCACCACAATCTCCTCCCTCACATCCCCTCAGTCCATCTGTCCACAGTCAACAGCAGCCCTTGCCCTAGGATTGCTCCACAATCCCTAAGTTGCAGCTCTCAGCCGCTGCACCTTCTGGGGACCTGTGTCCTTGTCCAGGATGCATATGGCTGTGGCAAGGACTGTCTGATTCTCATTGCATTTAGGCTGCCACAGATCAGCTTGTTCACTCTCATAAATGTTTCTCCTCTAACTCAGACAGTTGCCCCAATATGTGGATTGGACCCCTGCTTCAGGTCCCCGACCTGCTGTGGATGGGTCCAGTCCTACTAACATTCCTGTTTTTCCTCCTAGCATCTTCATCCTACTGAGTTTTTGTGTGGTTCTGTATATTCTTTTCTGGTGGTCTGGTACTCCTGTCTGCTCTCAGCTGGTGTTCTGCACACACTTCTGTGTCTGAAGGTGTATTCCTGATGTATCTGTGGAGAGAGATGTACTCCACATCCACCTACTCCTCCACTATCTTGTTTTCTCTTTCTAATTGCATTCTTATAATCAAAGACAATCCTTGAAATTCAAAAAATTATATGACTTTTCATACTTCAGTTCAGTTCAGTTCAGTTCAGTCGCTCAGTCGTGTCCGACTCTTTGCAACCCCATGAATCGCAGCACACCAGGCCTCCCTGTCCATCACCAACTCCCGGAGTTCACTCAGACTCACGTCCATAGAGTCAGTGATGCCATCCAGCCATCTCATCCTCTGTCATCCCCTTCTCCTCCTGCCTCCAATCCCTCCCAGCATCAGAGTCTTTTCCAATGAGTCAACTCTTTGCATGAGGTGGCCAAAGTACTGGAGTTTCAGCTTTAGCATCATTCCTTCCAAAGAAATCCCAGGGCTGATCTCCTTCAGAATGGACTGGTTGGATCTCCTTGCAGTCCAAGGGACTCTCAAGAGTCTTCTCCAACACCACAGTTCAAAAGCATCAATTCTTCGGCACTCAGCCTTCTTCACAGTCCAACTCTCACATCCATACATGACCACAGGAAAAACCATAGCCTTGACTAGATGAAACTTTGTTGGCAAAATAATGTCTCTGCTTCTGAATATGCTATCTAGGTTTGCTCAGTCATGTCCAACTCTTTGCAACCCCATGGATCACAGCACACTGGGCCACTCTGTCCATCACCAACTCCCGGGGTTTACCCAAACTCATGTCTATCAAGTTGGTGATGCATTCCAGCCATTTAATCCTCTATCGTCCCCTTCTCCTCCTGCCCCCTATCCCTCCCAGCATCAGGGTCTTTTTGAATGACTCAACTCTTCGCATGAGGTGGCCAAAGTACTGGAGTTTCAGCTTCAGCATCATTCCTTCCAATGAACACCCAGGACTGATCTCCTTTAGGATGGACTGGTTGGATCTCCTTGCAGTCCAAGGGACTCTCAAGAGTCTTCTCCAACACCACAGTTCAAAAGCATCAATTCTTCAGCACTCAGCTTTCTTCACAGTCCAACTCTCATATCCATACATGACCACTGGAAAAACCATAGCCTTGACTAGATGGACCTTTGTTAGCAAAGTAATGTCTCTGCTTTTCAATATGCTATCTAGGTTGTTCATAACTTTTCTTCCAAGGAAATATTAATAAAAAGTTTCACACTGTTAGGCTTGTTTTTGATAGGTTATAAGATTAACATCATTAATGTAAGATCATTTTAATCAGGGTTTAGCAAACCATGGCCCTCAAGTCAAATCCAGCCAGTCACCTGTTTTTATAAATAAAATTTTACTGGAACACAGATACGTTCCTTTATTTGTGTATTGTCTACAGCCGCTTTCACAGTGTACCACCAGCATTGATTATTTCGGCAGAGACAGTGTGTACTGCAAAGCCTAAAATGTTGGCTAGCTGACTCTTCACAAAAAAGGGTGGTGACCCCTGATTTCAGTAATTAGCGTTAACCTTCATTATTTTCTTTGTTCATATACAGATTGAGAGGCACTTGAACACTTGTATAAGTGTTAAATCATACTTTTAATTTGCTGAGGAGGTAACTACTTAAATCCTGTAAAGTAAGCAGTTTTCTTATAATGTGAATATAATCACACCAATGAATCTAATCTGCAAACAAAGTTTTTCTTTTTTTTTTTTTTTTCACCAGTTAGATATATAGATAGAAGACAGAATAGGATAGATAGAAGGTTAAATAAGGGGTTAGTTTTTCTTTCTATACTTTCTATCTGATTGTATTTAATCCTTCCAAAGCATTTTTTCTTTTTATTGAGGACCAACTCTGACTTTAACTGTGTATGGAAGTGTTTGGAGCCCTAAGCTTTACAAGAGACTCTGCAGTATAACCCATCCTTGATCCTTAAGACTATAGAGTATAGTCTGGATAGCCAGAGGCCAGGTGGCCGGGGAACCACCTAGTCAAGGAACCTTTTCACAAAACAAGTTTGAGGATTCCTTCAACTTGATTTCCTCTAGTTGGAGTTCTTTACCTCCCCTCCCTGTTTTCCTTTCTTGTTTTGTTTTTATATTTATTAAGAATATATCCTGTTTTATATTTAACATCTGGGTAACATTTTATCTCAGGTGGTAGTATATGTCATTTGTTGTTTTTCTCGTTAATTCTTTAATCTTTGCAACCATGTTGTGTTTTTTTTTGGTTTTCCTCTTTGTTTTTTCTTCTGTTTTGTATTAGGGCTGGTATTTTAGTTTTTTAATGAAGATTCTGAATCATATAATTGCTTTCCCTTGTATATACAGTACTTATTTGCCTCCCTAGACAAATTTTGATTTAATGCCTTTTAGAAAGGGAAATTTATAGTTTTCCTTGTGATATAGAAAATGCTAATAGTCTATAAGATTTCTAGAATTTAAATAGGAATAGTACAAACTATAGTTATAGTTATAGTACATTGTAACAGAATTTCTTTTTAACCTTTACCTTGGTCAAGATTTTTACCTAGCCTTTCTAGCCTTTCTCATTTGCCTCTGGATCTTTCTTACAGTGTATCTGGGGTATAAGGATTCAGATCATTTACTGGATGAGTAAAGGCTAAACGACTAGAGGAGAGAAAATCTTGAAACCTTGAGGCTGATAATATTTGTGTTTTAACTTGAGAATTATATAATTGTATATGGAATTAGGTTTTCCATTTATTTGCAAAGTGTCATGAGTCTGGTGCATTATTTTGAGCAATGTTTAACAGTATTTTTGAGAAGTTGTTTTAAAAAATTATATTTAAATAAATTTATGTATGATTTTAAATTTAATTTATTGCCCAATTTTTGTCTGCTATTGTCTACTCTGTCTGCTAGTGAATATACTGTACTTTAATATAAGCTAGAACAAAGCTATAAAAAACATCCATTTTTGGAAAGTTTCACTTGTTCTGCAGCAGGGCATTTCCTGGCCGCTTGTCATTGTAGGAAATCCCCTTCTTGGGACTTAGGTTAATAGACTATCTGTGTGCTGCCACAGTGCAGTGTAGCACAAGAAATACTGATTTCCAATCTAGTCTTTTATTGGAAGACTGTGAAGAAGCTTTTCTGAAAAACCCTGAAGGCAAACCACGATTAATTTATCATCGTTTGGAGGATGGGAAAGTCAGTTCTGACTCTGTCCAGCAACTGATTGATCAAGTTTCTAACCTGAACAAGACCAGCAAAGCCAAGGTAAAATTCATAGGTTGTTTTTAAGAACATGCTTGGGAGAGCAGTGTGCTGGGACAAAAGCCATGAGGTGGGAGTGAGCCTGGCATGTTTGAGGAAAGGAAGGACGCTAGTGTGGCTGGAGCAGAGTGAGTGAGGGGACGTGAGCCAATCCTGAAAAACCTTGGTTTTTCTCACTTAGAGTGAGGTGGGGAGCCATTGAAGGACTTTAACCAAAGAGGAAGAAATGCTGTTGTGACAAGGCTGTCTTGGGCTGCTGTGTTGAGAACTGACTGTGGTTTGAAGGGAGGGTAGTGGAGGGGGACAGAGCTGGAGAGCTCCTGCTGTTATCCAGACGAGAGTTGCTGGTGGCTCAGACCAAAGGATGTGATGAGAAGTGACAGGATTCTGAATAAATTTTGACAGAGTCAATAGATTTCCTAAGAGATTAGTCGTGGACTATGAGAGAACGAGACACGAATAGTGATATATACCTAAAAAGTATATGATATGTAAGTGGGCAAATCAGAATCATTACTGTGCATTTTTCTCAAGCACAGAGTCGTTCTATCTATTATTGGCCAAGGATCAGTGTAAAGAAGAGCCTTTTCCTGGTAACCCTTTCTGAGGGCTTTGGGAAAAGCCAAAAACTGATGATGAGTGGGAGAAGGATTTGATCATCCTTAGATGCAAAGCAGAATGTATTTTAGAATAGCGATTACAGGCTTTGCATTACTGCATGCCGAGATAACTTGGTAAATGTTTATAGTTAATGGTAAGAATACAATTAAACAGCTCTAGGGTTTTCACAAAGTTTCTGTTTCTGTATGTCCAGCCAGAAAATAAGATCAAATGTGAATACAAACATTTTTCTTGAAGTCAGCATAACACAGTGAAGAGTCTAAGAAAAAAAGAGTACATTTTTATTATAGTTAATCTCCAGAGCCATTTCATCCTATTTTAATTTATTTTAGTACCAGCCTGCGTTACTAGATGCTACAAGGGCAGTTACTTATTCTATAGATACTGCTTTTAAAAATTAGTATACCACAGGTTGAATTTTTTTATATAGGTGTCACAATCTCTCTACTATGATTATAAATTTAAATGTAGGCTAAACTTCTTTGCTTTGTTTTGTAGAATTGTAGTTTTACTGGCATAAAGATGGATTCTGAATGTTATGTATATTGAATGGTACAGAAATACATAAGATGAAATTAGCTGTTTAATTCATGTGTGTGTGACTGTGTGTTTAAAAAAAAAAAATGCCATTCAGGACATCAAGAGAAGGGACATTCAGCAGAGTGATTAAAACAATAAAGGCTGGTATTTGGCATTGCCTAGCTTTGGAATGTTCATAACCCAAAAGGTGAAGTGATTAGCAAGGAATCTACAAGTTTTTACCTGAAACAAAACTATGAGAATTCAGCCATTGGAGTTTTCCTGAAAAAAAAGACTATTTCTTTCACCTGGGGCCAAGCCCCCCAGCCAAACAGGGAAGGAGCTGAGAGGGGCATTTGTGGGGGTACCTTGTCCTCTGCACCCCCCTGCTCCCCAGGTGAAGGCCCCCTCAGCCTTGGCACATGGCCTCCTCCCCCACCACTCCTCTGGATCATTCTATAAATAACCCACAGATTTGCTGAGCACCTAGGCCCCAGGTCCACAGAGAAAAGCAGAGGAAGCCCCATTAACTCCCACTAAAGAAAGGCTGGTTCCCCCTCACCACAACCAGGGACCCCAACCCTTCCACATTTCCTCAGGTTATCCTGATTACCCTTCCAAAACAAATAGGCAGAAAGCAAGCAATATTCAGAGAGGGCTTTTATATGAGCCTACATGTTGAGGTTGCAGGACAAGAAGAAAGAAACAAATTATTTCCCCCGAGGCTGTGAGATAAAAAGAATCAAGCCAAACTTAGGAATACTTTCCACAGTCTCTACTCCACATGATAAAATCTGCTTCTGTTTGCAGGCAGAGATGGAGGTTCCATGGCCTCGCAGCACACCCAGGGGTGTAGACGCTGCTTCCAGGGCCCCAGCACATACCATCCCACCTATCCAGGTCCTTAGTAGGTTCCTGCTCTCTCGTGTCACAATGGTCAGCTGTGTGCATCAGTCCAGACAAAGTGGACTTTCAGTGGTGATACCAGGTCCTGGACAGAGTTTTGGCATCACCAATACCAGTCACTTTTCCAGATGAACACGTGAACCAAAAAAAAAAAAAAAAAGGCATACGTTTTGTTTTATTTGCAACATTGTTCACACAAAATCCCTGTGTGACCTTAGACAAGTTATTTAACTTGCCTCAGTTTCCTCTTCTAGAAAATGGAGAGAATAACAGTGTCTTCCTTATAGGGTTGTGAGGCTAAGTGAGCTATACACACAGAGCACTTAGAACTGTTCTGACACATAAGCCTGTAAAAATGTTCAGTACCACCTCCTCCTCCTGTTAGTATTGCTTTTTCTTGTTGTTAAACTTCTTTTTTTCCCCCCCACTAGATCATTGATCACTTGGGAGATCCTGCAGAAGGAGTCTATAAAACCTATATTTATGTAGAAAAGATTATTAAACAGGTAAATATGCATTCCCTGTAAGATTTCATCTCAAATATCTTGACTGATTTCAACAAAATTGAGTTTTCCAGAGAAAATCACTTTTTGCTTTTTTGAAAACAATGCTTGAGTTGTGTGCCCTTGTTTCTGGCAAGAGTCCATCCTGTAGTATTGTTGTGACATTCCCAGTACTGTGTATCTGTATCTCTGAGCTCACAAACAATTTGATTCTTTAATACCCATCAGGTATAAAATGGATTACAAAAGCGGTAGGTAAAAAGCAAGTATTTGAGGGATAATGTTCATCCTGTTCAATAGAGGGTCTCCTCAGGTTCTGTGTGCACCTTGAGTTTTTGTAAATAGAAAAATTCAGGATGGATTTTACTATCCTCCTAACCATAGAGACGAGTGAAAACATACCTCTGTGTGTCTGAGGTCACGGATCTCAGAGACATCTCAGACTAAAAGTTTCTATGATATCTCAGTATTATCTTGAAACTTTATGTGAGTTAAATATTTTGCTTGATATTTACCTCTTTATTTTTAATATTAAAAATCATTCAAAATTATGTATCAGCAAAAATGCTAATAATGATAATAAAAAGTATTCCCTATCTTCAAGTAAAATGGACACAAGAAGATGTTTAGTCTGTGTTTATTCTTACCTGCTGACCTCTCCCTCAGGGTACTGGGAACTCTATTTGAGAAATAAGGGTTTAGATTACTTTTTAAAAATTAACTCATGTTAAAGTATGGAGATATGTTATTAGAGAAAAAGAGTGAGCCCCGAAATAAATGAATTAAACAGAATAAATGGTAATAAATGAAAATGGACATACTCACCAACTTTATCACTTGTAGGACAATATATTTTCAGTGATTAATATAAAGAGTAGATATCACAGCAGAGATATTTAACATAAAAAACCCTAATTAGTAATTAAATTCTTATAAAAATGTAAAGCAGCATATATCTTAGACATTAGCACAGTCTTTAAAATTGTTCACTAGCCAAATACAACCCTATTGTGTAATATTTTTCAGAAACCAGATCCCCTCTAACTTTAATGAAAGAGAGAGGTCTTTGTTTTTATTATTTTAATATTTCTTTGTGTTGTTCTGTTAGTCACTCAGTTGTGTCCAAGTCTTTGTGATCCCATGTACTCTAAGCCACCAGCTTCCTCTGTTGATGGATTTCTCCAGGCAAGGATACTGGGGTGGGTTGCCATTCCCTTCTTCAGGAGATCTTCCTGATCCAGGGACTGAACCTCAATCTCCTGCATTGCAGGCAGATTCTTTACTGTCTGAGCCACCAAGGAAGCCCTAATATTTCTTTACCTTTATTTTTAAACTATTGCTTAATTTTATAGTTATAAATTGATCCCTGGAGGTACCATTAAAGGCCATAGGTTTGAACTTGCCCTCCAAGGTAGATGAGGGCCACCTTAGGCCTGTGTGCTGACTATACTGTACAAGGTCTTCACTTCCTTCATTCACTTTTTTTTTTTTTTCTAATTTTATTTTATTTTTAAACTTTACATAATTGTATTAGTTTTGCCAAATATCAAAATGAATCCGCCACAGGTATACATGTTCCCCATCCTGAACCCTCCTCCCTCCTCCCTCCCCACCTTCATTCACTTTTGTGTGCTTGCTCTTGGTGTTCAGGACATCCTGGGCTTTGAAAACACAGACCTAGACACCAAGGATTTGGGCAGTGAAGATTCTATTCCAGAAGAAGATGATTTTGGTGATGTTCTGTGGGACATACATGATGAACAAGAGCAAATGGAAGCTTTTCAGCAAGCTTCAAATTCAGCCCATGAGTTGGGATTCGAGAAAGTAAGCATTTGGTTTACAGTTCCAACAAAAATCAGTTGCACTTAAAAGCTGTAATGTAATTGTGGTTTAATCTAATTATAGTCAAGGTTAAGGACTGTGTTAATAACTTCCTGATGGCTCAATTATCCATGTTGAGACATGTGCTTAGGTTTGTATCATGTGAAAAAAAGTGAGATTCAAATATACTTATGAACATCAAACATGTTTACTTACAGATTGTGCTTGTGTGCAAAGTCACTTCAGTCATGTCTGACTAGTTTGCAACCCTATTTGCCGTAGCCCACCAGGCTCCTCTGTCCATGGGATTCTTCAGGCAAGAATACTGACGTGGGTTGCCATGCCTTCCTCCAAGGGATCTTCCCAACCCAGGGATTGAACCCACGTCTCTTATGTCTCCTGCATTGGCAGCTGGGTTCTTTACCACTAGTGCCACCTGGGAAGCCCTAGTTACAGATTAGGATTTATCAACTACATGTTTATTATGCTACTGTCTACAATTTTCTAAGATAATATACCTAGGAAACCTGATAAAAATAGTCAGGCTATCTATTCTTCCAGTTCCTAGAGGAATCAAAATATCAGACATCCAGAAAACAAAGCAGAGTAGTTAACGCAATAGGCAGATCTGTCCTTCAGCATCTTTAAATATCTAAGCGAATAAACAAGACTAGAAGTGTACAAAGAATCTATCTTCAAGTTTAAAAAACACTTAATATTTAAAAATTAATAAAAGAATATCTTAATATTACAGTAACTGTCACTAACAGCTATTTTTTTTATAGAACTTTTAATGGCTTTTATAATTTAGACTGTCAGTTTTATGTCTTGGTTCCACTGTTTCCTCACTATGGCTTTTGACCAAGCAACTTAGCTCTAAGCTTTGACTTTCCTGTGTATAAAATGAGGATGACTATAGAACCTACCTCACATGGTTGTTGGGGGGACTAAACCAGATCTTGCACATAAAGCACTTGACACGGTACCCATCACATGGTAATGTTAAATTGTTATTTCATAAGGAAGGCAAGATATCACTATTTTATAATTGAAGAACCTAAGGTTCAGATTACAGTTTGCCTATGAGCCTACAGAGTGTAGATTGCAGATGTAAGATTTTAACCTAGATCTTCTGGCTATAAATCCCATGCTTTCTTCTGTGGCAAGGAGTCTTAATGTGGGAAACACAGGTCTATAAAAAGACGTGTACGTGCTCAGTAGTATCTGACTCTTTGCTACCCTATCGATTGTAGCCTGCCAGGCTCCTCTGTCCATGGGATTCTCCAGGCAAGAATACTAGAGTGGGTTGCCATTTCCTCCTGCAGGGGATCTTCCTGATCTACAGATTGAACCCAGGTCTCCTGAGTCTCCTGCATTGGCAGGCAGATTCTTTACCACTTTAAGCCACCTAGACTTTAGGTGGGGCCATGAACTAAATTGTTAGGTCATATAACCTAACAATTTACGAGGTTTATGAGGTCATAAATCAAATAAGCCCTTTGTTTCTTGAGAAGCATCATTTCTATCAGAAATATTTGAATTCCTGGGAAATATGATATGACAAACAGAAAAACTGATTGAAAAACTATACTAAGTAATTATTTATTGTAATTGCTAGAAATCTCTGCTACCCTAAAGCTCACACAAACTGCTTATTACACATTCTTTTGATTCCTCATCAGTTATCATTTACACCACTGGTACACTTAACATCCTAACCCTCAAGATGACTTTGGAAATTCCTTTATAACAACTGAGATGTTGCAGTTTTCTGAGCAAGTTCCTTTTCAGCTCTGAACCAAGTTTTCCTATCTGGGATGGCCTCGGAAATAAGCGTTCTTGGGCTTTGCATAGAATTCACTCAATTTCAAAAAGATCTTAGGTGGCCTGTCCTAACTTGATTCTCTGTAGTGAGTTCGGTGACTCCAAGGCTTCAGATAAGACCTTCTCATTGTTTCTCAGGAATCCTTGGAAACTGAGATGGTCTTCAGAACAGGTGACATCTAGGTTGCTTCCATGTCCTGGCTATTATAAACAGTGCTGCGATGAACATTGGGGTACACGTGTCTCTTTCCCTTCTGGTTTCCTCAGTGTGTATGCCCAGCAGTGGGATTGCTGGATCATAAGGCAGTTCTATTTCCAGTTTTTTAAGGAATCTCCACACTGTTCTCCATAGTGGCTGTACTAGTTTGCATTCCCACCAACAGTGTAAGAGGGTTCCCTTTTCTCCACACCCTCTCCAGCATTTATTGCTTGTAGACTTTTGGATCGCAGCCATTCTGACTGGCGTGAAATGGTACCTCATAATGGTTTTGATTTGTATTTCTTTGATAATGAGTGATGTTGAGCATCTTTTCATGTGTTGTTAGCCATCTGTATGTCTTCTTTGGAGAAATGTCTATTTAGTTCTTTGGCCCATTTTTTGATTGGGTCATTTATTTTTCTGGAATTGAGCTGTAGGAGTTGCTTGTATGTTTTTGAGATTAGTTGTTTGTCAGTTGCTTCATTTGCTATTATTTTCTCCCATTCTGAAGGCTGTCTTTTCACCTTGCTAATAGTTTCCTTTGTTGTGCAGAAGCTTTTAAGTTTAACTAGGTTCCATTTGTTTATTTTTGCTTTTATATCCAATATTCTGGGAGGTGGGTCATAGAGGATCCTGCTGTGATGTATGTCGGAGAGTGTTTTGCCTATGTTCTCCTCTAGGAGTTTTATAGTTTCTGGTCTTACGTTTAGATCTTTAATCCATTTTGAGTTTATTTTTGTGTATGGTGTTAGAAAGTGTTCTAGTTTCATTCTTTTACAAGTGGTTGACCAGTTTTCCCAGCACCACTTGTTAAAGAGATTGTCTTTAATCCATTGTATATTCTTTCCTCCTTTGTCAAAGATAAGGTGTCCATATGTGCGTGGATTTATCTCTGGGCTTTCTATTTTGTTCCATTGATCTATATTTCTGTCTTTGTGCCAGTACCATACTGTCTTGATGACTGTGGCTTTGTAGTAGAGCCTGAAGTCAGGTAGGTTGATTCCTCCAGTTCCATTCTTCTTTCTCAAGATAGCTTTGGCTAATCGAGGTTTTTTGTATTTCCATACAAATTGTGAAATTATTTGTTCTAGCTCTGTGAAGCTATATATATGACAAACCCACAGCAAACATTATCCTCAATGGTGAAAAATTGAAAGCATTTCCTCTAAAGTCAGGAACAAGACAAGGGTGCCCACTTTCACCATTACTATTCAACATAGTTTTGGAAGTTTTGGCCACAGCAATCAGAGCAGAAAAAGAAATAAAAGGAATCCAAACTGGAAAAGAAGAAGTAAAACTCTCACTATTTGCAGATGACATGATCCTCTACATAGAAAACCCTAAAGACTCCACCAGAAAATTACTAGAACTAATCAATGATTATAGTAAAGTTGCAGGATATAAAATCAACACACAGAAATCCCTTGCATTCCTATACAGTAATAATGAGAAAACAGAAAGAGAAATTAAGGAAAGAATTCCATTCACCATTGCAATGAAAAGAATAAAATACTTAGGAATATATCTACCTAAAGAAACTAAAGACCTGTATATAGAAAACTATAAAACACTGGTGAAAGAAATCAAAGAGGACATTAATAGATGGAGAAATATACCATGTTCATGGATTGGAAGAATCAATATAGTGAAAATGAGTATACTACCCAAAGCAATTTATAGATTCAATGCAATCCCTATCAAGCTATCAACGGTATTCTTCACAGAGCTAGATTTCATTTTTTCTTGCAGCTTTTCTCCACTGATTTCAGAGGATAATTGGAAATTGACTCTATTTAGTATTTGAAGAGGCATGTTCTTCTTCACAATTTACAATTTACATTCATTTTTATTTCTAGTACTACCAGCGCCTTAATGATCTTGTGGCAGCACCAGCACCAATTCCACCCCTTCTTGTATCTGGAGGACCAGGCTCTGGAAAGTCCCTTCTTTTATCAAAGTGGTATGATACAGTGCAATTAAACAGTTATTGTTGTCATCATTTGAACTACTGAACTCATTCAACAAAGTGAATTATTGCATGTCTACCTTCCTGCAGGGCCTGTATTGAATATTAAAAAAGCAAAAAGAGTAAAATAACAGACTCATGCCCTGAGAAATATACAACTTGAATGTTAGAGGGAAGATACAGAATGAGAAAGGAATAGCATTTGTGATTGTGTACATAAATTATGTTGTTGTTTAGTCGTTAAGTCTGACTCTTTTGTGACCTCATGGATTGTAGCCTGTCAGGCTCCTTGGTCCATGGGATTTCCCAGGCAAGAATAGTGGAGTGGGTTGCCATTCCCCTCTCCAGGGGATCTTCCCAACTCGGATCGAACTGGCATCTCTTGAGTCTCCTGCACTGGCTGGCTGGTTCTTTACCACTAAGCCACCAGGGAAGCCCACATAAATTATATAGGTCAGAGCTAAGGGAGTGGTTAATATCAATATCAATAACCTCCGATATGCAGATCACACCACCCTTATGGCAGAAAGCTAAGAGGAACTAAAGAGCCTCTTGATGAAAGTGAAAGAGGGAGTAAAAAATGTGGCTTAAAACTCAATATTCAGAAAACTAAGATCTTGGCAAGTGGTCCCATCACTTCATGGAAAATAAATGGGGAAACAATGGAAACAGTGACAGACTTTATTTTCTTGGCCTCTAAAATCACTGCAGATGATGACTGCAGCCACAAAATTAAAAGATGTTTGTTCCTTGGAAGAAAAGCTATGACCAACCTAGACAGCATATTAAAAAGCAGAGACATTACTTTGTTGACAAAGGTCTGTCTAGTCAAAGCTATGGTTTTTCCAGTAGTCATGTATGGATGTGATATTTGGACCATAAAGAAAGCTGAGCACTGAAAAGTTGATGCTTTTGAGCTGTGGTGTTGGAGAAGACTCTTGAGAGTCCCTTGGACAGCAAGGAGATCAAACCGGTCAATCCCAAAGGAGATCAATCCCGAATATTCATTGTGAGGACTGATTCTAAAGCTGAAGCTCCAATACTTTGGCCACCTGATTCAAAGAACTGACTCATTGGAAAAGACCCTAATGCTGGGAAAGTTTGAAGGCAGGAGAAGCGGATGACAAAGGATAAGATGGATGGCATCAACAACTCAATGGACATGAGCTTGAGCAAGCTCTAAGAGTTGGTGATTGACAGGGAAGCCTGGCATGCTGCAGTCCATGGGGTCACAGAGTTGGACTGAGCAGTTGAACTGAACTGAAGGGAGTGGTCAGTGTGGCAGGGCATTAGGTGAATTACAGAGGCATGTACCTTTATTTTCAGTTACTGGGCTCATCTTTAAAGATTCATTGGGATTTTAAATATTTGAAATAAGACACACTATTTAGAGTGAAATAAATCATAAAGAATATCAAAATAAAGGATAATCTTTACTATGAATGTAAAACTGGTTCTTTAAATTATGGACTAAGGTTCATTTAAGCTAATAAACTCTTATTTTAGTTCATCATGTTATTTAAAAACAAGAGGTAAGACCATTTTCTTTCATTCATAGTTATTATTTACATTGAGGAATTATCATATGTTATTTCCTTTTTATTGCCCTTTTATTCAAAGTTATACTTCAAAATATTATTTTTGTACTTACCATAGAAACTTTCTTCCTAGGTTAATGTTCATTTTACTAATACTTTAACCTCAAATGTTTTAATTAACATTAGTCACATCAATTTGTAAATAAAATGAAGCTATAATTTTTAATGGTTTATTTAAAAGAATCTAAAAGTGGAGTAAAAATGGAAATTTCCCATATTAATTCAAAATTAACTGATCTTGTAATTACTAACAGGTAGCAATTGATGCTTAATGCATTGTGAATTCTTTTTTGTTGACAGTAAAGGAGGTTTATCAGTCTTACAAAAGGTCTTTTTCTTTCAGGATCCAATTACAACAGAAGAATTCCCCTAACACACTAATTCTTTCTCATTTTGTGGGGAGGCCCATGTCAACCAGCTCAGAGGCTTCCTTGATTATTAAACGACTGACTCTAAAGGTAGAATATACCATTTTTGGAGTTACTACAATTTTTATTTAGATTCAGAAGTTGTCTGGCCTGAGGACCTGATGATAAACTAATTTTCGGTATTACCCATTTGTTTTGGTTTTGCATAAGGTTAAAAGTATATTCAATGCTATTGGGTCCTTCTGGTGACAATTTTGGTTTAAAATGCAGAGACAGAAATATTTCTCACCAGCTGTGTGATAAAGTGTAGCTACTTTAATTTGTATATGTTCTCACCTTGTAGTTGATGCAGCATTCTTGGTCAGTATCTGCTCTGACATTGGATCCTGCTAAGCTTTTGGAAGAATTTCCACGTTGGCTGGAAAAACTCTCTGCCCGTCATCAAGGCAGCATCATCATCATTATTGATTCTATAGATCAAATTCAGGTATGTTTTCACTTTGCAACCTGTTGATACACTCAGAAAGAGACAAAAGTATCAGTAATGACAGATGTTTAAATCATGTTTGTGAGAAAAAAATGTTGATTTTGTTTCTTTTATTTCTGCTTAATTTATAGAGAGGAAGCCTGTGGATAATACAGAAACACACACACACATACATATATATATATATGCCAGTAGACACTAGTATCTTGTTGGGAAGGACCAACTATATTTTTACAGTTAGCAAACATTGTTCATTTTGATATAGTTTTAGGGCTTTGACATTTCCTTGCATGCCCATAATTCGGATCAGTGATGGTAGTGTTTTGCCACTTCTAATATTCTACGATAAATAATCCCCAAGTAAGATTTTACCCTTAATGAGAACTATAATGAGAATTTCATTTTAATTGGAAAGCTTTTGAAATATTCTAAATTAATAGATGGAATTATTATTGTTTTTATATAAATTGTTTTTATATTTTTAAGCAAGTTGAAAAACACATGAAATGGCTGATAGATCCCCTGCCTGTGAATGTAAGAGTAATTGTTTCTGTGAATGTAGAAACATGCCCTCCAGCGTGGAGGTAAGCTGCTAACATTAGTTATTTCTGGTTACATGAAATATTTTAAGTAGAAAGAAAGGTTTTTGATACGTGATTATTTCTCATATTTTTCATGTAAGTGGGAGTGAGGATAGGGAGAAATGGACAAATTCAGGAAAAGGATGCAATCTATAGCATTTTGTGGGAAATTAGATCTGAGATGTGAGGGAGAAGACTAGGATGGCCCCTAGGTTTCTGGCTTGAGAAATAAAGTAAATTGTGGTTCCATGAACTAAGATGGGAAACACAGAGGACAGGCAGGTTTGTGGAGGAAAGGTCATGAGTTTTGTTTTCAGACATGGTTTGTTTGAGTTGTCAATTATAGCTCCAATTGGTGATTTCTGTCTGGTAGGCAGTTAAATTTATGGGTGAGGAAAACAAGGGAAGAGCTGGGCCCAGAAAAATAAGACTAGCCATCTGCGATCCTGAAATGCAAGTCCAAAACTTAAAAAGGGATGCAGTGGTTGAGTTCTGTGAAGTGGTGTTTCTCAATCTATTTTTGTCTCTCTACCCCGGGAGCATTTTTAGTAATGCTTTTCCTAATCACCTCCCTACCAAGAAATTTTAATATCACACATATACCATACATAAATTCATGAAGATAAACAGATATATGTGTATTTGTTGTTCAGCTGCTAAGTCATGTCTGACTCTTTGCAACCCCATGGACTGCAACATACCAGGCTTCCCCGTTCTTCACTATCTCCTAGAGTTTGCTCAAACTCACACCCATTGATTGAGTCAGTGATACCACTGAACCATCTCATCCTCTGTGTCTCCCTTCTCCTCTTGCCTTCAATCTTTTCTAGCATCAGGGTCTTTTCCAGTGAGTTGGCACTTTCCATCAGGTAGCCAAAGTATTGGAGCTTCAGCTTCAGTCCTTCCAATGAATATTCAGGGTTGATTTCCTTTGGGATTGACTGCTTTGATCTCCTTGCTGTCCAAGGACTCTCAAGAGTCTTCTCTGGCACCACAATTTGAAAGCATCAATTCTTCAACACTCAGCTTTCTTGCAAAGATTAAAAGTATACTCAGTGCAATTGGGTCCTTTTGCTGACAATTTTGGTTTAAAATGCAGAGATAGAAATATGTCTCACCAGCTGTGAGAAACATGACTCATACCCATACATGGCTATTGGAAAAAGCATAGCTTTGACTATATGGACCTTTGCTGGCAAAGTGATGTTTCTGCTTTTTAATATGTAGTCTAGGTTTGTCATAGTTTTTCTTCCAAGGAGCAAGTGTAATTTTGTGGCTGCAGTCACTGTCCACAGTGATTTTGGAGCCCAAGAAAATAAAACCTGTCACTGTTTCCACTTTTTCCCCAGGTGTTTGCCATGAAGTGATGGGCCCAGATGCTATGATCTTGGTTTTTTGAAAGTTGAGTTTGAAGCCAGCTTTATCACTCTTTCACCTTCCTCAAGATGTTCTTTAGTTCCTCTTTGCTTTCTGCATTAGGGTGGTGTCATCTGTATATCTGAGGTTATTGATATTTCTCCCAGCAATCTGGATTCCAGCTTGTGAGTCATGCAGCCTGGCATTTTGCATGATGTACTCTGCATGTAAGTTAAATAAGCTGCGTGACAATATATAGACTTGATGGACTCCTTTCCTAATTTTTAACCAATCTGTTGTCCCATGTCCAGTTCTAACTGTTGCTTCTTGACCTGCATACAGGTTTCTCAGAAGGCAGATAAGGTGGTCTGGTATTTCCATCTCTTTAAACATTTTCCACAGTTTGTTGTGATCCACACAGTCAATGGCTTTAGCCTAGTCAATGAAACAGAAATAGATGTTATTTTGGAACTCTCTTGCTTTTTCTATGAGCCAATGGATGTTGGATATTTGATCTCTGATTCCTCTGCCCTTTCTAAATCCAGCTTGTACATCTGGAAGTTCTTGGTCCTATACTGTTGAAGCCTAGCTTGAAGGATTTTGAGCATAATCTTGCTGGCATGTGAAATGAGCGTAATTGTACAGTAGTTTGAACATTCTTTGGCATTGCCTTTCTTTGGGATTGGAGTGAAAACTGACATTTTTCAGTCTGTGGCCACTGCTGAGTTTTCCAAATTTGCTGGCATATTGAGTGCAACACCTTAACAGCACCATCCTTTAGGATTTGAAATAGCTAAGCTGGAATTCCATCACCTTCACTAGCTTGCTGGGGAGGGGAAATCTTACACTTTTTATGTATAAAGCGCAGATTTGTGGTTTATAAAAAGCGTAAGATTTCCCTTCTCCAACAAAGAATTTCAGCACTTCATTGAGAATGGATGTTATAGGGTGATTAAATTTGACTGAATTACAAGTAATGTTTGGTCAAAGACTATGTCTGGCACTATTCCTCATAGGTACCAATACTGATGTTATTTTACTGATCATATAGAACATAGAACTAGAAATGTTTTACCAGTTTACAGTCAATATATAAGCTTTTATCTTATAACAGTGTTTGTTGTGATTAATTGCTAAAAGTAATGACATGCATATTATAACATGTATAAAGGAAATAATATTACTTACTATGATTAATTTTATGAAGGTAGTATAAAAAATTAATTCTTATAATGGACTTTGATTTGTATTATGGGAAGCTTTGTTGTTTCATTAGAAAAGAATTTCATTTTTCTTTTTCTTTAAATAAAAGGCTGTGGCCTACACTTCATCTTGACCCTTTAAATCCAAAAGATGCAAAATCTATTATAATTGCAGAATGCCACTCTGTAGACATTAAATTGAGTAAAGAGCAGGTAAGTATTTTTAATTATGCTGCTCTCTTTTACTCTCTATAGCTTTTTTATTTAAAAAAAATACCTTATATGAGACTTAAAATTCAATATAGGAACTCTATGTGGTTCCAAGGAAAATTGGAATTTAGTTATTACTTTGTTAAATGCATTTACCCTTAAACTAATAACAGATATAGAACAAGCAATAAAAAAATACTTTGGTCTTAAGGCTTACTTTACTATATTATATTAAGCAGTATTTTAAAAGTGAAAAAGCATTTGAATGTTGACAGCACTTGTAGCTTACCACAACACAGCAGTGATGCCACTGATGAGGTGGCAGGAACTGTGTTATTTCTTCAGGGACATTTGCTGATGGCTCAGTTGTAAAGGCCACTTAATTCCAGGGTGGTTTTGTATTTTTGTTTTGTTTTGTTTTTTTGGTTAACTGGTACAGGAAAAGAAGCTAGAACGACACTGTCGTTCTGCTACAACCTGCAATGCTCTTTACGTCACTCTTTTCGGCAAAATGATTGCACGGTAAGTGGTAGTTATTTTATGTCATCTTCAGCAATTTTGTGTTTGCTGCAGAATGCTTCCTCACTGTGTGAAACAGAACTGACCATTATGGCAATCTCTCAGGCCACTAAGATTCTGGTGTTCTAACTGTGATACTATGACTTGACTGTGATACTGTAGCTTGACATCCATGATAATGTGACGACTGAAAATTGCTAGCCCGTGAATATCAGAACTTGTTGGATATATTTGTCTGGTTTTCATCACACTAACCTTTTCTCAACTTGGGGCTGCAAAAGAAGGCCATCTTTGTTCTAAATTGTCACCTTGAGGCCTGTAGTTTTGGGAAAGTGAGGAGGCAAATGAGGCATAAAAAGTGTTATTTCAGGTGTCTTTCAATATCAGTAGATAGGTATATTGGTGGGAATTTTTAATTGTCTCTGTTCCCACATCCTGATAAACGTTTCATCTTACAGCAGAGACGTCTATTTTAGACATTCATTTGTAATGTGCCTTTATATAAGCAGTAGAGAGTTTTACTACTTTTACTTCTTCAGGACAGCCTCACCTTACTTTGTCTGTTTGAAACCAGAGGTTAAAAAAAAAGACTAATACTTGTTTTGGTATTCATCAGAGTAGGTTGTAATCCTAGAACAATTCATACTGGGGAAACTGAAACTAGTACCGTTGTCTCTCAATTCCACATTCTCACCTGAAGCACCAAATTTGAAATGAAAAAAATCTTTCAAAACTTTGAATTGGCTGTGATATTTTCACTGACCCCTCCCCCTGTCCCCAGAGTTATAGCAGTGAATCTGAGAACAGCAGTGGCTTGCATGAGTACAAAAGTGTTAAGTCATGCATTTCGTATTTTTTCAAGTAATCTCTTTTAAGAGGGACTATGGACCATTTTTTATTTTTTCACCATTCTTTACATATTAAAAAAAGAAACTACTGGTAAATATTATGTAATGTTTTCAAACAAACCCTATCTACTGTTTTCTTTAAGCTGATGTTTTCTTAACTTCTGGTTCTGTTTGTTTAAATTTAGTTTGCATGGCTAACTAATAATACTTATTTGTAATTATTTTCTTGCTTCCTGTATGTAGGTGGCGTGCATCTAGATGTACCATGTCTTATTTTTATGTTTCATAGTGTGCAGTAATTACTTGATACATAGTTAATTCCCAGCATATGTTTATTGCATTGAATTAAATGGTATACTAAAATAACTCTGATGATTCTAGCAGTCCTATAAAACTAACATTTTCCTGGGCCATGTTTTATCGAATTCCTGTTGTTACCAGTTGAACAGTATAAAAAAAGATAAAGTAGAGCATTGTTTTTATTTACCCCCAATTATTCAGTTGTTGTCAGACTGTAAGAAATTAAATCTATTCTCAATTCCAACAGTGCTGGGAGAGCAGGCAATTTAGATAAAATCCTTCTTCAGTGTTTCCAGTGTCAAGATACTGTTTCATTATATAGACTTGTTCTGCAATCTATCCAGGAGTCCTTGGCAAATGATACAGATAAAGAACTAATGAAACAGGTAAAATGTAACAAACTTATAAAGGGAAGATTATTTTGCCATGTTTGCATTTGTGTGTGAATTAAAGTAAATGGTAAATCCCTGTAATGTTAAATATGTTTCAAGCATATACTATACCCACTGCCATAGCGTGCTTATGACCAGAAGTGATATCTCAGGGAATCTTCATTTTCCTGATTATCATGGAGACTTTTCATCTTTTCATGCTTCTTGGCTATTCTTGTTTCATCTTCTGTGAATTGCTGGGTCAGGTCCTTTACCCATTTTTTAACTGAGTTGACTTTTTCTTGTTGATCTGTTAGTTTTTAAAGGTTCTGCATATTGAATACAAATTCTTTGTTACAGAGTTTACAAATTAATGTCTTCCCTGTTCTTGTGTTTTAACCTTATGACATCATTATACAAAGTTTTGTTTTAATAAAGTGAAATTTATCCATAGTTTCTTTTATGGTTTATGCCTGTTTATCTAATTTTTTAAAATCCTTTGCTGTCATAAAAATGATTTCATATTTTTCCCTTCAAAATATTTTATAATTTTGTTCTTCATGTGTAAGTCCTTAATGTACATTACATATTTTTATTTATTGTGTGAGGAAGGAATATACTTTTTTTTTTTTTTTTTGCCACACTGCACAGCTTGCAGGATTTTAGTTCCCTGACCAGGAATTGAACCTGGGATACTTCAGGGAATTCCCAGGAGCCTAATTCTTAATCTTTTAAAATATAGCTAGTTAATTGTTCATTTTATTTTATATATCTTTTCTACTGATTTGGAATGCCACCTCTCAGGTATCAAGCTCATATATAAACATGAGTCTGTTTCTAGGCTCTTCTGTTCCAATTTACTATTCTTTATCAATACCATTGTCTTAATTATTAGAACTTAAAAGTAAGCTTTGATATTTCATTGGGCAAACCCCTTCTTAATATTTTTCATAGTTATCTTGGCTCATTTCCCATGTGTATCTTTAGAGTTGGCTCAGCAAGTGCCATGGAAATTCAATATGCAATTTTAATTGGAATTGCACTGAATTTAGAGGCTAATTTGGGGAAAATTATCTTATATCTTCTCCTTCATGAAAAGCTAGATAGTTCTCCATTTATTTAGTCATCTTCTTGAATGATTTTCAAATCACATTTTATCTTCTTTCCCATAAAAGTTTTGAACATCTTTTGTTAAAATTTGTTTCTAATGACTCTGTAGTAGTTAAAATAACTTGTAAAACTTTTTTGTTGCTGGTTATTCAACTTAGTTTTTGGAAATTCACTAACAACCTTGCTGAGCCCTTATAGTTTTAACCTGGATCCATTTTTGTGTTTATTTCTCAGCTGGGCTGGGGGGTTTCCTGTAGGTTGGACTTTTTTTTTTTTTTTTAATTTAATTTAATTTTAAAATTTTACAATATTGTATTGGTTTTGCTGTATATCAACATGAATCCGCCACAGGTATACACATGTTCCCCATCCTGAACCCTCCTCCCTCCTGGACTTTTCATTCTACCTCTAAGCCCACAAGCTTCCTTCCTTGTCTTCTTGTTCTGCTATTTATCTATCTAAATTTTCAGTTTCCTATTTGGGATACTTGGGGATTTCCCTTTCTTTTCTGAAGGTTCAGTTATGATTTTAGAAATGTTTTTTTACTTGTTGTTATCTGATATTGAGAGGCATTTGTACTAAGAGGGTTGTTTTCTTCCACCATCTTCCCAGAATTGGAACTCTTTAATTAGTTTACTTTTTCTATATGTATGCTATCTTTGGCATGCTACATTTTATATGTACACTGTCTTATTCTTGATTAGTGTCTTTTGGAAAGTGTGTTTTAAGAAATCTGTTTCTTGGTTTATTAAATCACTTGAATGATAAATTTGAATAAGTTAATAAGCTTAAAAGAATTATGGACATTTTAATGGCTATTAGTTAACAATAGAGGTACTGTATAATCACTGTTAATTTATTTTATCTACCTAGATTCTCTGCCTTGTAAATATTAGTCACAATGGTGTGAATGAGTCAGAATTGATGGAACTCTATCCTGAGATGTCCTGGACTGTCTTGACCTCCCTTATTCACAGTTTACACAAAATGTGTTTGTTGACTTATGGTTGTGGTTTGCTCAAGTTTCAACATCTACAGGTAAATGTTATCTTAGTAAGGTTTTTTCACTTATTGAAATGTCTACATATCATCGCATGTGTATTATGGTATATAATACCATATTACTTCAAATATTTTAATTAAAAGACAAAATTGAAATCTCATTTGGCATTACAGATATTTTTCCAGTAATTTTAGGTTAGATACAAAATTTGGCTAATATTCTTATGAAGTAAATACCTTTATGAAATGGCTATTACTTTAAAAGGTAGTTTTTTCTGAAAGAGAAAAACGTTTTTTCAATTTTATGTTTCATTGTATTGTTGGTGTAGTATACATGTTTTAAGAGCTTGGGTTCTGTCACTCTGCCTCAGTTCACAGCCCAGCTCTTTACAGCTTAATGTAACCCTGGGCAAGCTCTCTGAGCCTTGGGCAGATGTTTTCAGCTTACCTCGGGGTTGTGAAGATAGTTAACTGAAATGGTGAATAATTAATTGGTCCTGGTGAAGTTCTAAACATGATTTCTAGCACCTAGTAAATAATGACTAATATAACTCTTTTTTTGTACCGCATAATTTGCATCAGTTAATCCCAAATTCCCAATCCTTCCCTCCCCAACTACCCCTTCTCCTTGGAAAACACAAATTTGTTTTCTGTGTCTGTGATTCTGTTTCATAGATATGTTCATTTGTGCCATATTTTAGATTCCACATGTAAGTGGTAATCATACAGTTTGTCTTTTTCTGACTTCGCTTAGTATGAAAATCACTAGGTCCATCCATGCTGTATTTTATTCTTTTATTTATGGCTGAATAAATATTCCATTGCATATATGTACATTGTATTTTTCATCTGTTCTCCTATTGATGGACATTTAGGTTTTTTCCATGTCTTGGCTATTGTAAAGAGAACTACCATGAACACAGAAGTGCATGTATCTTTTTGAATTACAGTTTTTTCTGGATAAATGCCAAGAGTGGAATTGCCAGCTCTTATGATTACTTTATTTTTAATTTTTAAAGAAACCTCCATGCTGTTTTCCATAGTGGCTATACCAGCTTACATCCCTACCAGCACTATGGGAGGGTTCCCTTTTCTCTACACCCTCTCCAACATTTGTTATTTGTAGACTTTAATGATGGCCATTCTGACTGGTGTGAGATGGTACCTCACTATAGTTTCAATTTACATTTCTCTAAAAATTAGCAATAATGAGTATCTTGTTATATGCCTATTCACCATCTGTATGTCTTCTTTGGAGATATATCTACTTAGGTCTTCTGCTCATTTCTTGATTGGGTTGTTTGGTTTTTTGTTATTGAGTTGTATGATCTGTTGGTATATTTTGGAAACTAAACCTCTGTTGGTCACATCATTTGCAAATATATTCTCCCTTTGTTTGTCTGTTTGTTTATGATTTGATTAAGCCCTGTTGGTTTAGTTTTGCTTTTATTTCTATTGCCTTGGGAGACTGACCTAAGAAAACATTGGTACAATTTATGTCAGAGAATGTTTTGCCTATGTTCTCTTCTATGAGTTTTATAGTGTCATGTCTTATATTTAAGTCTTTAAGTCATTTTGAGTTTGTTTTTGTGTATGGTGGGAGGATGAGTTTTAACTTCACTGATTTACATGCAGCTGTACAGCTTTGCTAACACCACTTGCTGAAAAGACTGTCTTTTCTCCATTGTATTTTTTTGTTCCCTTTGTCAAAAATTAATTGACAGTAGGTGTGTGGGTTTTTCTTGGCTATTTTATTCCATTGTTCCATAGGTCTGTTTTTGTGCCAATACCATGCTGTTTTGATTGCTATAGCTTTGTAGTATTGTCTGAAGTCTTGGGGGGTTATGCCTCCTGCTTTGTTCTTTTTCCTAAGGATTGTTTGTCAATTCTGTGTCTTTTTATGTTTCCATATAAATTTTAGGATCATTCGTTCTAGTTTTGTGAAAAATGTCATGGGTAATTTGGTAGGGATCACATTAAATCTATAGTTTGCTTTGCGTAGTATGTCCATTTTAACAATATTAATTCTTCCAATCCAAGAGCATGGGATATCTTCTATTTTTTTGAATCATATTGTTTCCTTTATTAATGTTTTTTGCTCTCAGCATATAAGTCTTTCACCTCTTTGGTAAGATTTACTCCTAAGTATTTTATTTTTTGCTATGACTTTAAAAGGAATATTTTTTTACATTCTCTAATATTTCATTTTTAGTGTAAAGAAATACAACTGATTTCTTTATGTTAATCTTATATCCTACTATCTTCCTGAATTCATTTATCTGTTCTAGTAGTTTTTGTGTGGAGTTTTTAAAGTTTTCTATATGCAGTATCATGTCATCTGCATATAATGACAATTTTAACTCTTCCCTACCAATTTGAATACCTTTTACTTTTTTTTTTTTGTCTGATTGCTGTGGCTAGGACTTCAAATACTATGTTTAAGAGAAGTGAGGAGAGTGGGCATCTTTGTCTTCTTCCAGATTTTAGTGAGAAGGCTTTCATCTTTTCACCATTGAGTATTATACTGGCTGTGGGCCTGTAATAAATAGCTTTTATTATGCTGAGATATGTTCCCTTTGGATCTACTTTGGTAAGAGTTTTTATCATAGATGGATGTTGAATTTTCTCAAATACTTTTTCTGCCTTTATTGAGATGATCATGTGTTGTCTTTTTTTTTGTTGATGTGGTATATTACATTAATTAATTTGCATATATTAAATCATCCTTATGACTCTGGGATGAATCCATCTTGGTTGTGGTGGTGTATGATCTTTATGTATCGTTGAATTCAGTTTATTAATATGTTGTTAAGAATTTTTGCAACTACATTCATCAAAGATGGCCTATAATTTTCTTTTTCAGAAGTGTCTGGTGTGGTATCAAGGTGATGGTGGCTTCATAGAGTTTCTTTGGGAATGTACCTTTCTCTTCAGTCTTTTAGAAGAGTTTAGGAAAGACTGGTATAAGTTCTTCCTTGTATGTTTGGTAGAATTCACTTGTGAAGCTATCTGGCCTTGGACTTTTGTTTGTAAGGAGTTTATAAATTACAGATTCTGTTTTACTTCTAGTTGTTGGCCTGTTCAAGTTATTTATTTCTTCTTGATTCAGTTTTGCTGGATTGTATGTTTCTAGAAAGTTGTCCATTTCTTCTAAGTTGTTGAATTTGTTGACCTGTAATTGTTCCTAGTATTCTCTTATGGCCCTCATACCAAAAAATATTAAGTCCACACAGGCTACACAGGGATGCTCCCACATAAAAATGGTCCTCCAAGACCACAGTAGATAACTGTTTCTCCTAAATCCATAGAGTTAGAGAAATATAAGTAAAATGAAGCAGAGGAACCACTCCCAAATAAGATCAAGAGATTCCCCTGAAAGAACAAACAATGAGACAGACTTCTTCAATCTAATAGACACTGAAACAACAAGATAATGAAAATACTGAAGGAATTAAAAAGGACTATTCATAGTAATGTAGGTTACTGTAAAAAGAGACTAGAAACTAGAAGGAGGAGCCAAGAAAAATTAGAAAATTCACTTGCTGAAATGAAAGCTGAGCTAAAGGCAATGAATAGCAGAATAAATAATGCAGAAGAATGAATAAGTGATCTGGAAGATAGAATAATGGAAATCACCCTATCAGAACAGCAGACAGAAAACCAAATGAATAATAAAAAAAAAAGCAATATAAGAGACCTATGGGATACTATGAAAGCATGTCAGTCTATACATAATAGGGATCCCAGAAGGAGAAGAAAGAGAGAAGGGGAATTGAAAATATATTTGAAGAAATTATGCCTGAAAATTTCCCAAACCTAAAGAAAGAAACATATCTTCCTGTGTACAGGAGGCACAGAGGGTCCCAAACAAGATAAACCCAAACAGACCTATATTAAGACATACTATAATTAAAAAAAATGGCAAAAGTTAAACATAAAGAGTGCAAGAGAATAAGGGGGTGACAGAGAATGAGATGGTTGGATGGCATCACTGACTCAATGGACATGGGTTTGAACCAACTCTGGCAAATAGTGAAGGATGGGAAAGCCTGGCATGCTGCAGTTCATGTGGTTGCAGAGTCAGACATGACTTATCAACTGAATAACAACAAAATATAAAGAGAAGGTACTAAAGGAAGCAAGAGAAAAACAAAGAGTTAATTATAAGGGAATCCCCATAAGGCTATCAGCTGATTTCTCTACGGAAACATCACAGGCCAGAATAGAATGACAAAATATATTCAAAGTCCTAAAACAGAAAAATCTGTAGCCTAGGATACTCTACCCTCCAAGATTATCATTTAGAACTTTTCAGATGAGCAAAAACAAAAAAAAAAAAAAAAAAAAAAACAGCAATACTAAACCCATCCTAAAGGAAATATTGAAAGGTCTTATCTAAATAGGAGAGAAGTAAGAATCAATAGGGAAAAGAAAGCCACAATTGGAAAGTAAATCATTTAAATAAGCTGGTTTGTTATTTAGTCACCAAGTCATGTCCAACTCTTCTGCGATCTCATTGACTATAGCCCGCCAGGCTCCTCTGTCCATGGATTTCCCAGGCAAGAATACTGGAGTGGGTTGCCATTACCTTCTCCAGGGGATCTCCCCAACTCAGGGAATGAACCTGTGTCTCATGCATTGGCAGGCAAATTTACCACTGAACCACTGGTACACAGATATTTAAAAATTTCTGTCAAAGTGGTGATAACCACAACAAACAGCAAAAGGACAAACATTAAGATATAAAAGAGGACATCAAGATCATAAAATGTGGGGGATGAGCATAAGAAAATATAGATTTTTTTTTTTCCTAGAATGAATGTGTTTGAGCCGTACAACTACCAGTCTAAGGCAAGCAGATATAGGAAAGGGGTTAGCATACATGAAACATAGGGTAACCACAAATCACAAACATATAATAGATTTACAAAAACCAAAAAGAAGAGAAGATAAGCATAATGCAAAAGAAAATCATCAAACCCCAAAAGGAAAAAGAAAAAGAAAGGAACAAAGAAGAAATATAAAACCATGGAAAAACATGATTTAAAATAATAATAAATACATTTCTATTAATAATTACTTTAAATGCCAATGGACTGGATGCTCAAATCAAAAGACACATAGTCGCAGAAAGGATTAAAAAAAAGAGTCTAGAATATGCTGCCTACAAGAGACTCATTTTAGGGCAAATGATACACACAGATTGAAAGTGAGAGGATGGAAAAAACCATTTCAAACAAATGGAAATGACAAGAAAGCAGGGGTTACAACATTCATATCAGACAAAATAGACTTTAAGTCAAAGGTTATTAAGAGAGATAAAGAAGGATACTATATTATGATAAAAGGATCAATATAAGGAGATGATAGCACACTCATCAACATATATTCAGTCAATATAGGAGCAACTAAATACATAAATACTAACAGACATAAAGGGATAAATTGATGGGAATACAATAATAGTAGGAGACTTTAATACTTGACTCACATCAATGGACAGATCTTTGAGACAGAAAATCAGTAAAGCAACAGGCAGCCAAAATGATACAATATAATAGTTAGACTTAGTTGATACTTTCAAGACATTACATCAAAAATAGCAGAATACACATTCTGTTCAAGTGCACATGGAACATTCTCTAGGATTGAGTACGTGTGTGTGTGTGTGTTCGGTCCTGTCCAATTCTTTACAACCCCCTGGACTGTAGCCCACCAGACTCCTCTGTCCATGGAATTTTCCAGGCAAGAATATAGGAATGAGTTGCCATCCCCTTCTCCAGGGTATCTTCCCTTGAATCCACATCTCTTAAGTCTCTTGCATTAGCAGGCAGGTTCTTTACCACTAATGCCACCTGGGAAGCCCTTCAATGCCATGGTTAATTTACATACGTAAACTAATGTAAATAAATTCTTTCATTTGAGTATGCTGTGTTATATGTAGGTGTGGAATATTTGTAATTTCACAGGCTTATCTTTCTCCTTTGTAGTATTAATATATCACCTAAATATAGCTTGCTGCTTTTAGTACTTTTGCAGTTCACATTTCAGATTTTTAATATATTCACTAAAAGTTTGAATTGTATTATATTTTGAGTTCTAACAAGAATTCTCATGTCAGTTGTCACATAAATATATACTGAATTTTTAAATATTCTAATGCTATTATACAACTATAAATTGAAATAATTATAAATTTCATTTTAAAAATTCACTGTTAGATGTACAGTGACTTACAGAAAATAGACTGTAATATTTTTTCTTTTCCTCCATAGGCTTGGGAAACAGTGAGACTAGAATACATGGAAAGCCCCACCATTATTGCTTCATATAGACAAAAGCTAACCAACTACTTTACCATGCAGCTAAGGTATTACAAACGTGCATTTTGTTGTTCTTAGCTTCTGCAACACACTGCACCTCTGTGTCCTTACTTTTTTCTTTCTTAGAATAACTTAATGTATAAAAATTTACTTATTATTTTAAAGGTTAAATCCTCTCCTGTTAATGCCAAAAGAACAAACATATAATTATGCAAGTCAGTCTTTTAATATTATGCTGAAGATTTAAGTGAAATCAATGCAGGATCATTTTATTACTTTTATTTTATTCTAGTTAAATAGTTTAAGTAGTTTAAAAATATGTGTGTGTCTGTAAATACCTGGGTGTGTACAGTTGTGTCCATTGATTTTTTTTTTTGTGATAATTCAATTTGTGTCCATTGATGGTTTTTTTAATAGTTCAGTGCCTACTCTATAGGTGTAGGAAAATACCTATAGAGTTTGATCAGTGGTCCTGAATATTACTTTATTTCCATAGTTAGGTTTATAAAGTTTCTGATTTTTACCTAATTTTCTCAGTATTATTCATAGAGTCAGGGATAGGATATATATCAAATATATATCTCCTCCTTTAACATTTGCCAGTAGTCTGTTGAAGCAATCTCACTGTGGGACAGTACTACTGAATGTTGTCCCTTCTTTTCTAATAGTCAGGACCGAGTGACTTGGAGGAGTGCAGATGAACTGCCTTGGCTTTTCCAGCAGCAGGGAAGTAAACAGAAGCTGCATGATTGTCTTCTTAACCTCTTTGTATCTCAAAACCTCTATAAAAGGTAAAAAACTTATTTGTAGGACATCTTTCCCCAGAAAAACAGATTCAAACAGTTGTTCAGTGTAATGGGAAAATGGCATTCTTCATTTAAAAATTAGTCCACTTTCAGTGGTAACCGTAATATAAAACAATGTGGGAGAAATTTTAAACAGTTTGCAAATTGCCACGTCTACTTTTTCCAAGAGGTAAACAAAAAAGATACTGTGCTGTGCTTAGTCACTCAGTCATGTCTAACTCTTTGCAACCTCATGGACTGTAGCCCACCAGGCTCCTCTGTCCATGGGGATTCCCAGGCAAGAAAACTGAAGTGGGTTGCCATGCCTTCCTCCAGGGAATCTTCCCAACCCAGGGATCGAACCAAAGTCTCCCACATTACAGGCAGATTCTTTACCATCCGTGCCACCAAGGAAGCCCAAACAAAAAAAATAGAGTATTGTTTTTATAAAATCAGAGCTGGAATGCTCTTGAGATAGCTTTGTATCTTAATCTTTCACCGAAGCAGGTTTAAATCCAGACCACCCAGAGAGGAGGTTCATGATGTCTACCTCTTAGGGCATCCAAGTATTTTAAAGTGTAGCCTTCAAACCAGACTTTGGGCTCTTCATAGGATTGGACTGGTGTCAGAATTTAAAGAAAGGATTACCCTTTTTTTATAATAATCTTTTTTAAGGTTTTATTCTATCTTTTTGGCTGTACTGTGTGGCATGTGGGATCTTATTTCTCTTACCAGAGGTCAAACCCACACACGGTGCAGTGGAAGCGCCAAGTCTTAACCACTGGCCACCAGGGAAATCCTTTATGTCTCATTGTTATCTCCTGGTGTGTCTGAATTTGCCTCTTGCAGAATCACCTTTTTATGAGCCAACCTTCTGACCTCTAAGCCCCACCTCTGTCTCACCTAGAAATTTAGACACTTCTCATAACTTAGCTGCATAATTTGTTTTGTTCCTTAATGATCTCTCTCAAATTTCTTTGTTGCAGCTCATAAATTATTTCTGGTCTCCATCCAGTTTTTCATGATTTAAAATGAGATTCATCCTTTAGTTTAACAGCTCTCCATCCTACTTAATACCATCTAGAGATGAATAAGCTTACTTTTATCATTCCATCCCTTGATGAAAATACAAAGCAGGTATTCTGACAGCTTGCCTGTGCTTTGTTTCTTCTGTTCGTATTTCCATCATTTAAAATAATTTTGGGGTGAATTCAGCAGTTGACTGCATATCATAAAAAGTCTAAACAGGATTATGATAGGGTTCCGTTGGTGAATAATCATAATGGTATTAATGGTAACAGCCAACACTATGGAGTACGTGCTACATGCCATAATCTCCTTAAAGCAACACTTGAGGCAGGTGATATCGGTGTGCTCCTTCTGCAGTCGAGAATGATGAGGTAAGAGAGAACACAGCGAGAGTGCTGTGGACTCAGATGGCAGGCCCAGTTTACACCTTTACCGCACTACACTGGACTGGCCTCCTAATACACTGTCAGTAGCTTGATATGAATTTGTGGCATCTTCACTCAGTAGTGGGGTTTAACGTTTCTTTTTCATTATATTACTGTTATTTGTTGAAACAGAGGACATTTTGCTGAGTTGCTGAGTTACTGGCAGTTTGTTGGCAAAGACAAAAGCGCAATGGCAGCAGAATACTTTGATTCATTGAAGCAGTATGAGAAAAACTGTGAAGGCGAAGAGAGCATGGTTTGCTTAGCTGACCTTTATGAAACCCTGGGGCGATTTCTCAAGGATCTAGGCCTTCTCAGTCAGGTAACTTCAGCAGGGAGTTAGAGACTGTGTGGGTCTTGATGTTTACTCTTTTCTCCTCCCTAGGAATTGATGTAGCTTTCATTTGTTGTGCTAACGAGATGGCAAATCTTACAGGATTTCACTCACATTAATTGGTCTTTAACCTTTTTATTCCCCAGGCTGTTGTGCCTTTGCAGAGGTCTCTGGAAATTCGAGAAACAGCTTTAGATCCAGATCACCCACAAGTAGCTCAGTCTCTCCACCAACTCGCAAGTGTGTATGTGCAGTGGAAGAAGTTTGGCAATGCAGAACAGCTGTATAAACAAGCACTGGAGATCTCAGAAAACGCCTACGGTGCAGACCATCCACATACTGCTCGCGAACTTGAGGCACTTGCAACTTTGTACCAGAAACAAGACAAGTAAGATTTCAATGAGTAATTCTCTGGTTTTTTGACAGGGAATTACAGTTCTTAATGTACTTATGTGGGAGGCATTGTTTTGTGGCTGTGTACTTTTCTTTATCCCGTACTTTCCTTATCCTATATTCTTTTGAATCCACCATATTCAAATATTATTCTTGGTCTGGGTCTTCATGGGGTAAACAGAAAATTAGAACTGCAAGGTTTATCTCTGTTTCAAGATGTGTGGAGGACAGAACATGGACTTTGGAGTCATAGAGCTGGATGTGAAAATGAGCTCCTTTTCTGACTGGCTTTGTAATATTGAGTACTACTAATACAGGGGACAGCAAACCATCACCCACATGCCAAGTCCACAAGGTCCCCTGTTTCACACCTAAGGTTGTAGTGGAACACAGCCATAGTTTTTTTTCATTTACATATTGTCTGTGGCTGCTTTCATGCTTTGACAGTAGCTTTTTAGTTTCAACAGCAATCACATAACCCACAAAGGCAAAACTGTTTACTATCTAGCAGTTTACAGAAGTTTGATCCCTAGTATAATACGCCCTCTGATAGGTATCTCTTCTCTGTCTGAAATCATTTCTTTTGCTCAATCATAAGTGACACATATTGGAATTTTTCTTTTAACTTCTAAAAATATTGTTTCACACAGATTTTGTGTGAATTTCACATTTCTATGTGACCAAAAATTAGTTGATATAGCAAACTAAAGTTTTGAATTTTCATTTAATTAGATTGCATTTTAGAGATTGCCTTTTAAACTCAAAATGAGTTTAATCAGCTGAAAAATAGTTAAATGTCAGCTAGTTGGAAGACTTGTTCTTTTAGTTGCTAAGTCATGTCTGAGTCTTTTGTGACCCCATGAACTGTATCTCTCCAGGCTCCTCTATGCATGGGATTTCCCAGACAAGAATACTGGAGTGGGTTGCCATTTCCTTCTTCAGGGATCCGTTTTCCTTCTCCTAAACTCAGGGATCAAACCTGCATCTCATGCATAGGCAGGCAGATTCTTTACCACTGAGTCCCATAGAAGCCCACTTGGAGGACTAGATTTATTAGATTTTGTTTTGCGAAAATTTTTGTTTAAGATTTTTCATTCCCTATGACTCTCACTTCTAGAAATAATGTTGTATTTAATTAGCAAAAAAAGACTTTACATTGGTGCTTTCATTTCACTGAAGTATGACACTTTGGACATGTTGCTTTCCTTTGACTTACTTTTTTTTTTTTAAGATATGAACAAGCTGAACATTTTAGGAAGAAATCATTTAAAATTCGTCAGAAAGCTGCAAGGAGAAAAGGCAACTTGGTAATGAGAGATTTCTTTTGTGTTGTGTTTTGAACAAAAAGGAAAAGAACATCTCTGTATCATAATGTAGATACATAAACCTCATATATTTAAAAACTTTTGATTTTAAATTGATTTCTAGGGAAGTACTGATTAATATTTTCTGGTTTAAAATACATGTTTAAAAACTAGTATTACTGAGAAGTACAAATTAGTATATGTTTAAAAAGTGGAACTATATATTTTGGTAATCATTTTACACTATATACATATGTCATATAATCATGTTGTACACTTTAAATTTACACAGTGTTATATGTCAATTATATCTCAATAAAGCTAGGGAAATTTTTTTTTAATTTTTAAAAGGTAGAACTATACAATTCAAAGATTAGATTTTAGTGTGAAGCAATTATACTCCAATAAAAATTAACAAAAATGATAAAGGTTAGATTTTAGAAGATGGACTTAAAAGCTGTTTCAATTTTTTAAAGCTTGAAAAGAGAATAAAAGAAATTTAGTAAACATTTAATGTTACATTCAAATGCCAAGAAATTATTATCCTTAAATGCAAAAACTTTTTCATTTTTCTAAGCTGCTGATAAAATAAATATAGCATATTTATTTTAATTTAAAATGCTATATTCAGTTTTTTATTAAAATGTATTTGACATCTAACATTGTGTAAATATAAGATGTACAACATATTTATTTGATGCATTTATATATTGTAATATGATTGATTACACCATAACGTCACATCACAAAATTATTTCTTTTTTGTAGTTGGAATAATTAAGATCTGGTCTCTTAGTAAGTTTGATCATTATAATACAGTATTGTTGCCACTATTCCCTATGCTATCTATACATTTGATTTCCAGGACTTACTTGTCTACTAGATGCAAGTGCTATGTGCAGTTTTAAGTACCTGGTATTAAATGTTTAGTAATAGGGTTAATAAATATATGCACATTGTTTCCTAATCTTTCTGATGCATTTAGGGATTCTGTTCATTTTGCTAAATTATCATAGTCATTTTCACAAAATAGTTTTAAATGAATTTAAGAATGTGAAGTCACTGGGAAGTATGTATATTTTTTAATAATCATTAGAGTAATTCAGTATACTTAAAGTAATTGTAATCTACTTTAAAGGAAACAAAAGGAGAAAGGATTTTTTCAGAACCCTAGTATATAGCTTCAGAATCAGAGATTGCACTTACTTGATGATTGTTGTGAATTTCTATGTTTCTCCAGTATGGATTTTCCCTTTTACGTAGACGGGCCCTACAATTAGAAGAGCTCACATTAGGTAAGGATACACCTGACAATGCTCGGACCCTCAATGAACTGGGTGTGCTCTACTATCTTCAGAACAACCTAGAGTGAGTACCCTACTGTTAATAATGAAAACACGTATTCATTTCATCTCTTAGATGCAAAGCTGTTTTACATTTCTATCAAGCCAAGCTAGAAAAAATCAACAGAATTTTTCATGTATGATATGTTATGAACATGGCCACATTTAACAAAGACCATGACAATTTCTCCACTGTTTCCTTTCACATTGTTTCTTTAGTAACTAAAAAGATATTCTGTAGTTTCCTTAGTATTTTATATGTTTATAACAAATGAGTTTGTGTAGATATTGTACAAAAGGTCTCACATAAGAACAAACTTGGGACTGAGGGAAAATAAAGAAAAGAATGTAGATGGCTGCTAATTTTATTCTTCAATTTATTTGGGCATAGACTCAAAGACTCTTTTATGAAAAATGAGTGTTTTTGGACTTCTTTGTATGTCAGCAAAATACAATAGATTTGACATTTTGGATATCAGAAAAATACAAATATTTAGCCCACTTCACACGGAGAAGGCAGTGGCACCCCACTCCAGTACTCTTGCCTGGAAAATCCCATGGATGGAGGAGCCTGGTGTCCATGGGTTTGCTAAGAGTCGGACACGACTGAGCGACTTCACTTTCACTTTTCACCTTCATACATTGGAGAAAGAAATGGCAACCCACTCCAGTGTTCTTGCCTGGAGAATCCCAGGGATGGGGGAGCCTGGTGGGCTGCAGTCTATGGGGTTGCACAGAGTTGGACACAACTGAAGCGACTTAGCAGCAGTAGCAGCAGCAGCCCACTTCACAAAGGAGCAAGGTCTACTGTTTCTTGTGGTGCTCAGGCTTCTCATAGTGGTGGCTTCTCTTGTTGCAGAGCATGGGCTCTAGGGCACATGGGCATCAATAGTTGTAGCACACAGGCTCAGTAGTTTTGGTCCATGGGCATATGTAATCTTCCCAAACCAGGAATTGAACACATGTCCCCTGTACTGGCTGGCAGATTCTTATCCACTGCACTATTAGGGAAGTCCCACAAAGGGTTCTTTAATTAAAACTTATTTAGTACTAGGGAGCTCCCTTGCAGCCTGGTGGTTAGGATTTGGCTGTTTCACTGTGGAGGCCCAGGTTCCACCCCTGGTCAGGGAACCATCTTGCATGCCACAATGCAGCCAAAATACCAAAACAAACAAACAAACAAACAAACAAACAAACCAGATTTAGTACTAACTCCAAAGGGAGGGAGAAGGAAAGAATACCAAAATCTTTTGAGTTTGGCTTAGTAATTTTTAAGATATAAAAAGTTTGTTCTGGAAACTATTTATGAGTTTGTGTTTTAGGAGTGAAGTGGAGAATGGAGACAATCATCCAGACACCTTAGGGTCTCACACTACTAGGAAGGCATATTTAATTTTTGGAAAAGGGCAGAAAGAGATGAGGGGTAGGAAAGAGGATTTTGAGCTGAATCCTTCATTTTAACTATCTTGGATTTAAGAATAAAAGTACTTCAGTTCTCCTCCTAATTAGGACTAGGGTTCTGACTTCTAGAGAATAGTTTAAACCATCTGGGTCTTTTGTTCATAGAATAGCTGACCAGTTTCTGAAGCGTTCCTTGGAGATGAGGGAGAGAGTTCTAGGACCAGATCACCCTGACTGTGCCCAGTCGTTGAATAATCTGGCGGCTCTATGCAATGAAAAGAAACAGTATGACAAAGCAGAAGAACTTTATGAAAGAGCCTTAGACATTCGGAGACGAGCATTAGCTCCTGATCACCCTTCTTTGGCTTATACGGTAAAGCATCTTGCGATCTTATACAAGAAAATGGTAAGTAATCCATAGCATGCCTACATGTGTTTTATAATATACCAGTTAAGCCATAGTTGCTGTAAGCAAAATAATTTATCTTCCAATGGATATATTATTTTCTATGATCTTTTAAATCACAATGATTTCAGACTTAACTAAATTAAGGTCCTAGTTTAGTTTTTAAAAATACATTCTAAATACAAATGCATTTGTCAGTACTCTAACTAGAACTTATTCTTCTTTTACATTTCAGAAGTTTTAAAATTCAACTAGTATTACGTTTGCTGTGTTAGGCTACCATAGATGTATCAAATCACCCAATTGTAAGGACTGAAGAAGTCTCCATAGCTAATGAAATGACCATTTCACTTTTTCTTTGCTTGCAATTAAATGTAACCATTCTTTACCATACAGTTCTAGTCTAAGTGATATTTGGATTTTTTATGGCTGTCTTTAAGACAAACGAAAATCAGGAGAAAAAACTGCTTTCATTTAGTGTGGTTACAGAGTTGTATAGACTTTGTGGGACTGTTGCTAACCCTCCTAGTACTGAAGTTGATGTTTCAGTATAAAGGATCCATTGCTGCTATTTCTACCTAAATTTCAAGTAAAAAAGAAATAATCTGAAAAATCTGGAAAGGATTTGGTGGAAAATGAGTTTTAAGATAAAAACTTTGATGCTATCTCTAAATGACATATAGCAGCAAACATACTTTAACTGGCATGTGTTTACATCACCAGAAAGTTATAATGGGTGATCCTAAAGAACTTTCTGAGTTATCAGATAAAATGTTCTTATATTCTATATAGCTTTACATATTAGATTTCAGATACCCATAAACTTATCCATTAAACTGGGAAGAAATATTTCTGAACTTTTTTCCTCAGAATTATTTTACCATAAAACTGTATTTATGGAACAAGCTCTGATCATAAAGTATTTATTGCTTTAATATTTTTGTTAGATTTCACTTTTGTGTTTTAGGGGAAACTTGACAAAGCTGTACCTTTGTATGAGCTGGCTGTTGAAATCCGGCAGAAATCCTTTGGCCCAAAGCACCCAAGTGTAGCCACTGCCTTGGTGAACTTAGCTGTTCTTTATAGCCAAATGGTAAGTTCCCATAATGTAATGCTTTATAAATCAATAGTTTTAACATATGAAATATAGGTAAACATGTATTAGATATAGGTAAACATGTATTAGATATGACACAGTAAAAATAATTAAAGGACAATTAAGGTTATCTACTAATGTTCCCTTTAATACTTGAGAAGTTATTAAAGTTACAACTGTAAGACAGTCCATTCTTCTTAGTGTGAAATACTGTGTTTAGTTCATTGCATAGACTTATTTATTTCTGGAGACTCCCTACATCTCTTTATCTAATATTGTTCCTAAGATATATCATTTGCTTGTCATGAGTAAGAGATATGGTACCCTGGGGTACCACAAAGAAGTTTGTGCTTATATAATTGGATTAATGTCAGTTGTTACCAAGCCAGGTCTAAAACTTAAGTTTCTGAATTTTATTATACTACTTCTCCAATTATGATTACTCCTAAATTAATCAGTTTATCTACATCTTGTAGGAGGATATTAACTCTTTTAAAGTGCTTAGCCAAGTAGGTCAGCTCAGTCTAGAGTACCTTAAAAGTAATTTCAGAAACCCAGTGTGTTCAAATGAGCATTGTTTCTTTTTTAATAAGAAAAAACACAGTGAGGCCCTGCCGTTGTATGAACGAGCATTAAAGATTTACGAGGACAGCCTGGGTCGGATGCATCCTCGAGTTGGAGAAACACTAAAAAATTTAGCTGTGCTTAGGTAAGAATTTTTCACTTTCCTCATATAGCCAAAATCCCTCTTAGGACATCTTTGATTCATCATAGAACCCCACAAAATATTTATTGCTGATATGCTTTTTAGTAGAACAGAGGGTTTATTTTTGGCTGATCTAGTTCAAGAGACATTGAAATAATATCCAGAAGTGAAATTGAAGGTGGCACAACATATTTTGTAGAGGAAGTATCATGACAAATAAGAGGATGGATTACATTTGCAGCTAACTGGCTCTGGGGGTAATTGGCAACTTGCTATCCTCAAAGTGGATTTACCATGTTGACTTTTGCATTATATTTACCTCAAGATGCTAACTTCCTTTAGCAGTTTCACTGTACCCATTACAATGTAGTCTTAATGGTGCCCCATAAGACACTTGGCAGCAGACAAAAAGGAGAATTTGGGTATTCTGTTTTATTGGTCTGCCTGAAAATGGACTTTTCTTGCAGAGTAAAACTTACAAACAAGTTAAAATATAAAGGAAGATCATTTCTTAGGCAAAACACAAAACCTAGAAATGATCCACAGAGTCTTTCCAAGTAATGGGTCAAGCTGCCTCTCGCACATCACTGTGGGACCACTCAGCATTTCACAGTGCACAGAAAACCTGGCTGCAGGGTTTTACACTAGGTGAGGTGGAGAGCACTTCTGGGTAGATTTCAGGTGGATTTTTTTTTTTTTCAATTATTTATATTTTGTCATATGGTTAAATGACTAGCAATTGGCTGAAATAATCTTGGAAATCCTGTGATAGTTGGCATTTTAGAAAATTTTGAAAGCATTCAACAAATATAACTTTTTCTATATAAAAAACTAATAATAAAAACCTCCAGTTTTTCAATCTTCAGCTTGGAAAAAAAGAGCACAACTTGTTTTTCTGTATCCTATAAGATCATTTAGAATTGTTAAAAAAAATTGTTAAATATTTATCTCAAAATAAATATTTTCATTTTGAGACTTTTTTTTCTCCCAAAGCTATGAAGAAGGGGATTTTGAAAAAGCTGCTGAACTATACAAAAGGGCAATGGAAATAAAAGAAGCAGAAACGTCACTTTTGGGTGGAAAAGCTCCTTCCCAACACTCATCAAGTGGAGATACATTTAGCTTAAAAACAACCCATTCTCCTAATCTTTTCCTTCATCAAGGACAAAGGTGATAGCAGCAACTACCACTCACTGGAAATGCACCTTAGGATAAAATAATTAAGAAACATTTGGAACTTTAAAATTTATAAAAACTGTTAAGAAAATTTAATTTCACTGTGTGATTTAACTGGTTATTTGTATGATATTGGACTACATTGAAGTTTGAGTCATGACTATTTCAATTTTAGCTGTTTGAAAGAATTAGCTTTCCTATTGTGTGGGAACCAATATCAGATCAGATCAGATCAGTTGCTCAGTCGTGTCTGATTCTTTGCGACCCCATGAATCACAGCACGCCAGGCCTCCCTGTCCATCACCAACTCCCGGAGTTCACTCAGACTCATGTCCATCGAGTCAGTGATGCCATCCAGCCATCTCATCCTCTGTCGTCCCCTTCTCCTCCTGCCCCCAATCCCTCCCAGCATCAGAGTCTTTTCCAATGAGTCAACTCTTCGCATGAGGTGGCCAAAGTACTGGAGTTTCAACTTTAGCGTCATTCCTTCCAAAGAAATCCCAGGGCTGATCTCCTTCAGAATGGACTGCTTGGATCTCCATGCAATCCAAGGGACTCTCAAGAGTCTTCTCCAACACCACAGTTCAAAAGCATCAATTCTTCGGCACTCAGCCTTCTTCACAGTCCAACTCTCACATCCACACATGACCACAGGAAAAACCATAGCCTTGACTAGACAAACCTTTGTTGGCAAAGTAATGTCTCTGGTTTTGAATATGCTATCTAGGTTGGTCATAACTTTTCTTCCAAGGAGTAAGCGTCTTTTAATTTCATGGCTGCAGTCACCATCTGTAGTGATTTTGGAGCCCAGAAAAATAAAATCTGACACTGATTCCACTGTTTCCCCATCTATTTCCCATGAAGTGATGGGACCGGATGCCATGATCTTTGTTTTCTGAATGTTGAGCTTTAAGCCAACTTTTTCACTCTCCACTTTCACTTTCATCAAGAGGCTTTTGAGTTCCTCTTCACTTTCTGCCATAAGGGTGGTGTCATCTGCGTATCTGAGGTTATTGATATTTCTCCCAATATAGACACTTTGGAATCCTAAGATGACATGAAGAGTTGATCATGAAGAGTAGACTGGTCTCTGTTCTGTAAGAGCAGTTATAACTCTTTATTAGCAGTTAAGACAAGGAGTTCAAGAATTCCATGATTCTTATCTCTCAAAATCTACTTTTGCCTCACCATTCCTCATCTTGCTATTCAGTAGCAGTCTGGCCCAGTTGTCTACCTCAAAGAAAAGTTTCAGAATAAAGGGATAATGTTTATGGGACATATGAATTGTCTTCTGTAAAATGAACTAGTATTAGGAATCTCTGTCTGCTACATGTCTTTTATTCTACCTTTTCCTTGAGCAGATACGGCTAAGCCCACTGTTTTCTGTGATTTCTACATTGTATATTGTTTTTACTGTGTAGAATGTCCTTGCACAATCTGAAGTCAGTATTGCAGTAACAAATCAAGCCCTTTGGCATTCTTTTAACTTTTCCCAAAATATGGACACAACCTTCTTCCTTAAATGGCCTAAATCTACCTCTTCATTTATCTAGAACTCAAATTACTTTCCCGTTTTATATTGAAAATTAAATATTTTTATAGATTTTATAAATATTGCCAATCTGGGGTACTGTTTCATGCCATTTATATATTTATATATAATAAAATTTTCATTTTTAATACTTGTAACATTCCAGCATGTATTAATTGTAAAGGTGAAAGATGTGATAACCATATTTCACTATTTTAAAATAAAGGTGAAATTTCAAGTTCTTTTTTCCACTCCAGTTTATACAAAAGGATTATATTTACATAATTAAGAAAAATGTTGAACACTACAAAAAAAAAAAAAGAAAAAAGAATTAGCATTGTAGTTTGCTAATTCACTGAGTAGTTTGCTCAACTTGAGCTTCAGTGACTCCTTAGGATTTTGGTTAATGTTCTCTAAGGCTTGGCTACTCAAGGTGGTCTGTAGACCAGAATCATCAGTATTACCCTGGGAGCTTAGTAAAAATTCACACAGGCTCTCCCCAGACCTATTGAATCAGCGTCTGCAATGTAGCTAGATTCTCAGGTGATTCATATGCATATAAATTTGGGGAACAGTGGTCTAATTTTAAGGCACTACAGTGGTGACTTAAAGTAAATGAGGTAGAATCTTACAAAATGAACATCATTCTTCTCCCTTCTGGCAGAAGTACAACAGGGAAAAAAGAAGATAAACTACAACCATAACACATATTTCTGGGTTTGCCAGCTATGAAAGGCACAAAGCAATTGAATTCACAAATATATCAGACACTGACTGATTTTAGAATTAACTTTTTAGAGTTTAAAATTTGATTATTTAGTGGTATAAGTAATTTAACACATCATAAATAATAAATTTAAATTTAAAATTAAATTTAAATAAATTTAAATGTAAACTTTAGAAAATAACCTGAGATTAATATCCTAGAAGAAGCCTGAAAAAAAGGAAAAACTAGCAAAAGGATAATATGCATTTTTCTTTGTTCCTACAAAGTTTGGACTTGAAAAATATACAAAAAGTGAAAACTTACATTATTCAAAGTGACTTTATGGTAAGTTATTAATTATACTTGAGGGGTGATTATTTCAAAAGGTTTAAGTATAGTTTTTAAGACTATATTTTGATCTTACTAATTATACTACCAACTCAAATGTTTTCATGTAGAATGCCTAAAAAGAATAGGTACTTCCCTGAAGGTCTAGTGGTTGGGACTCCACGCTTCCATTACAGGCAGCACTATGATCCCACATGCCATGCTGCACGGCCAAAAAAGGTTCTCAAAAGGAATATTACGTACACTTTAATATACACCTTTAACATGAAAAGCATAGGTTTAAAATAATTATAAATCTGAATTGGAAGGCTCTAAACTATGGTAGTTATAATTAATTTTCATTCATTAATACTTTACAAAAAGAGAAACACTAAAAAAACATGCGATGGGGGAACTTAAAGCTTCATTAGTATTCTTAAATATTTATTACATTTTTGGGTTGGTCAGTGTGTTTATAGGTATTCAGGAAGTAATATTTTTACATAAAGGAACTCATAATACTTACTTTTTTTACTACATAAAACATTTAAATAGTACCATAAATTAACCTCCCGTTAAATTAAAAAGGGATTAAAGTTAAACATATTGTTTGTTTTACTCTAATTTAGAGCATTTGTGCTAAGGCAATTTTGGGAGTGTGTTTCCATCTTTTATACTTGAAGCAATAGTGTTATAAATCTGGTCAAACACTATGGGTTTATTTAGTAACATAAAATCCAATGATGATTAATTTCTCATGGTCAGCTGTCTACATATACAAATTTTCATGACATACAGACTTGTCAAGAGAGCACTCTAGATTACAAAAGATATTTGTTACCAGATTTTTTCTGTTAAAATAATAACTTTAATGGAAGATATAAGAAAAAAATTAGATAAGATTTTATAAAATATAAGATAACAGCAGGGTACAAATTAAGAACAGAAAAAAAAATCTTTAGATGATAGTAGGTTCTAATATATATAACTGATTCACTTTGCTGCACACCTGAACATAAACACAACATTGTAAATCAACTTTTTAAAAAGATGGTAAGTTCTAACTATTTATCAAACTATATAAACTTAAACTTGTAAGTATAGCCTATACCAAATTAGTGTACCAAAGGAATGTTATTTAGAAAGACTGCATTTCTTTTCTGAAATTCAAAGCATCTCTATGAACTAGAAAAGTTATTTTACAGATGAATATACTGAACTTTTAAATAACTGCAATGACCTAGCAAGGCAACATAAATACGTTTCAAGACCAGAAAGCTATCCCCATATATCCTGACATTACTGTAAACATAAGAATCACAGTACCCTAAAATCTCAAAACTAATATATTAAACATATTTGATATTTGGAGCTTTTTTTTTTTTTTCTGAAATTAATTTGTAGAATCTTATTTCATAAGTAGGAAAGGTACTTGTAACTTTTTAATTACATTTTCCCCTAGAATTTAGACATTCTCTCTTCAAAGCAAAAAAATCATCAAAATAGGAGACAAGCACAGTAACAGCCTACGGATAATGGTTACCAGTGCATGTTTATTAGTCTCTAAACCATTAGGAATTTACTTTAACCAAGGCTCTCTAAGCCTTCATTATTTGTATGCAAACTCCAGAGAAAAGCAGTTTATCAAATGACAATGATCAGGGAAAATGATACTCTTCCCTGTGAAGAAATACATGTCAGTCATTGCAGAGGTAATTTAGGCTTCATTTATTATCTGCTACCCAGGACAAGCCTTTGCCAGTAACTAATTACCCGGGGAATCAAATTTGAATAAAATAAAGTATTAGAAGATAGCCCATATGATGGGTATAATTTAGGTGATCTTAAGCCTAAATTTATCTTTTGCTCCTCAATAAAGCACACTGACTCAGACAGATGATATGCTGACTTCCCTGGTGGCTCAGACAGTCAAGTGTCTGTCTACAATGCGGGAGACCTGGGTTCGATCCCTGGGTCAGGAAGATTCTCTGGAGAAGGAAATGGCAACCCACTCCAGTACGCTTGCCTAGAAAATCCCATGGACAGAGGAGCCTGGTGTCCATGGGGTCGCAAAGAGTCGGACACGACTGAGCGACTTCACTTTCACTTTCAGTGCACAAATACAATTTGCACATCCTGAAAATATCTTTACCTGTCTATCCATGAAGGAAGCTTCTTTTTATTTGCCTCTGTCTTGCTTAGATTATATATATCACAAGTTTACACACTTTTCCAGTGCCTACATTTCAGCTTATATTTCATCAGGAAACATTCGAGAGGATGTTTTTATTTTATAGGTTTACAACTTGAAATTCACTGTTGCTCAAGTTAGTAGTAGTGGGCAGTTTTCTTGTAGAGAGCAATTCCAAACACAATGAGTATGTGCCCACTGGCTTAAATAATCAACATGCTGTACCTCTTGTTCTTTCCCTCTATGTGATCACACACTATTCTATTGTCCATGGCTGCAGGCAACAGACTACAAAGGATTACTGAAAAGAAAAGGAATATACCAGCAAATTGGTCCTTTCTTCTCACTGCCCCCGACAAAAGGTCAAAACAGTTCAATGGCTAACCTACAATAATCCTTTAAGTTTTCTTACTATAATGAAATATGAGTTTTAAGAGTTTCTGATTTAGTTGAAGGAGGGGAGCAACAAGCAACAGTCACAGTATTTCCAAAAAGTTAATAACAATTCAGTGAAGATTACACATCAATTGATGTTCCCTTAAGTTTTCTCAGTTTTTAAATGATTTTTTTAATTGCAAGGGAATAGGTTTAAACACAGGAAATAAAATATAGGCCAGTCCATTATTTATATGTTCTTCATCTTGGCCATAAGGTCTTCCAAGCTTTCACCAGAATCTTCTACTGTTACTTCAGGTACAGAATCTTCTTGCTATCAATAAATGAGGAAAACATGGTGAAAAAATAATCAAAGTTCTTAATGCTTAGGATCAGTAAGCTATAACTATGTTCAAAAAATTTATGAAGTAAACCTTCTTTAATAAATATGCCTTCTAATTTTTAGGAGAGATAAAATCCTTTATTTTCTCCAACAGTCTTTCGACTTACAAGGCAGTAATTTCAGTGTTCTTGAGATCTCTACTGAACTGGTATTTTTAAATGGTATTGTGGCTAAAAATATCAATATACAGAAAAGGTAGTCTTAATCAAAATCTATTTCACCGATCCATCAATGAATGAACAAAACTATGTCTATATTTTCAAACAGTTTAAAATGTGCTGTGCATATTTCCATATTAACACTGAATACCTCTCTCACAAATCTTAATGTAAAATATCTAAAATAAGAAATACTGCATTGGCATTATAAAATAGGTTGAAGATGGAAGAGTATAAATAGACATTTTCTCTTTTATCTTCTTATGGTAAACCAGATTTTAGATGTACCTTTTGGGGAACTGTATATGCCACTATAATTCCTTCAGGTAAGTCAGGGATTGGACCTGAAGATTTTTTCAGTTCCTCTTCTGAAATCTCAGATACCAGCTCAATACCTGTAAAGTTAAACTTAAATCTTAAAACCGCTTTCAAGGAGCTTAATGAGCAATAATCATTCAAAACTTGTATAATCTTAATTATAATTAGATTCCCTCCCATAAAAGAATGTTTTTTTGCTGCCATTTCAATTTATAAAACAATTCCTACCCCACTCATTGTCTTCATGTATTATTTCTCCTTCTTCTTGAATTACCTCCTGTTTGGGCAGTGCTGCTACCTTTTTCTGTAGAAATCAAACAGTTTCGGTATTTTTACTCATTCTCAGTTCTCTGAAGCATCATTCAGACTTGATCAGAATCAAGAATTCAGACACACTTTTTCTAAGGTCTACATACAGAGACCTTACGGAATACATAGAGAGATCCAGCAGACATGTATCACTAATCATCAGGGAAATGTGAATGAAAACCACAATGAGATAACACTTGTCAGAATGGCTACCATCAAGAAGACAACAAATAACAAGTGTTAGCAAGGACGTGGAAAAAAGGCAAACCTTGTGCACTGTTAGCAGGATTGTAAACTGGTGCAATCATTGGAAAACAGTATGGAGGTGTCTCAAAAAATTAAAAACACAACTACCATGTGATCTAGCAATTTCACTTCTGGTTTTTTTTTTTTTTAAATGAAAACAAAAACACTCAAAAGATATATAATCCAATGTTCACTGCAGCATTACTTATAACAGCTAAAACATGGAAGTTACCTAAATGTCTATCAATAGATAACTGGATAAAGGTGTGGTACATATGTACAATGGAATATGACTCAGACATAAAAAAATTTACTATCTGCAACTACAAGGCATGGATAGAACTACAAAGCATTATGTTCAATGAAATAAGTCAGACAACCAAAGATAAGTACCATATAATCTCACTTAAATAAAGGACCTAAAAACAAAACAAAAGGAAAACAGACTCACAGATACAGAGAACAAATAATGTTGCCATAGGAGACGTGGGGGTGCAAAATAAGTGACGTGAACAAAAAGGTCTAAACCTATAATTATATAATAAGTCACAGAAATACAATTTACAGCATAGGGAATATAGTCAATAATATTTTAATAACTTTTCATAGGAAGAGATGATAACTAGACTTCTCACAGTGATCATTTGATAATGTATGCAAATGTAAGATCATTACATGGTACACCTGAAACTAGCATAATATGTGTGTCAACAATATTTTAGCTTAAAAAATTAAAATTTAAAAACAGAATTCAGACAAGCTTTTTATCTTACAAAAAAACAAGAAAGGACTTTGAACAAAATTTTCATTTTTAAAGTATGGTGAATAAATTAGAACTTTAAAAATCCAGAATCCATTTACCTTGTATTCCAAGTCTAAATAATTACTTCTTCTTTTTCAAGTTTTTGTCCTATGCAATATGATCTCTCATGCATTGTGACACATTGACATATACCTTATATTCCTTCTGCTGCTTCCTACAGTTTCTGTCATCACACTGAGGATTTGGCTTCATGGACATAGTAGGGAAAAAATCCTGCATTGCATTGTATCCAAGGTAAAAACTAACAGTACCAAAATTTAACAGAAACCTATAAAAACAAAGCAGACTTAAATAAAGAAACAAAACCATAAAAATATTAGAAAAAACTGATCCTTTAAAAAAAATTATTTTCAAGGTAATGACTTTTGAAACAAGAACCCAGAAAACAATTTTTTTATCTTGTTTATAGGGCCTGGCTTATAGTAGATTATCTTGAATTAAACAACAGAATGCACTATTATTTTTTGAACCTGTAATCAAGATAAAATGCTGCCAATTAAACTATGACATGTCAACAACATTAAGAAGCATATTAATTTCAGAGAAGTTCAAATGTGAGATATCAAAGATATCTTAAAGACATCTTTGAGATATGGTTCTAAATCTCAGTTTTAAAAGTTTTTATATATGACACTGCAAAGTTTGCTATCTTAAATTTGTATTAAATCTCAATACAATTTTACACAAGTATTCACTCATGTAATAATCACTACCAGATCAAAATATAGTTGGCCCTCCATACCTATGGGGAATTGATTCCCTAACACCCCCACCCCAGGGTACCAAAATTAAGTCCTGCATATTTGCAGATAACCTGTGCACATCCTCCCATATACTTTAAATCATCCTGGTGGCTCAGACAGTAAAGAATCTGCTTGCAATGCAGGACACCAGAGTTTGACTCCTTGGTCAGGAAGATTTTCTGGAGAAGGGAATGGCTACCCACTTCAGTACTCTTGCCTGGAGAAATCCATGGACAGAAGCAGGCTACAGTCCACACAGTCACAAAGAGGCTGACATGACTGAGCAACTAAGCCCTGAGCACTTTCACTTAGATTACTTACAATACCTAATATAAATGCTATGTAAAAAGAAAGTGAAAGTGAAGTCGCACAGTCATGTCCGACTGTGACCCCATGGACTACAGCCTCCCAGGTTCCTCCATCCACGGGATTTTCCAGGCAAGAATACTGAAGTGTGTTGCCATTTAAATAGTCCTAAATATAATGCAAATACTATATAAACAGTTAACAGCCTGTGGCAATTCACATTTTGCTGTTTGGAACTTTATGGATTTTTTTAGATCTACAACTGGTTGATTCTGCAGATGCAGAACCCAAGGAAATTAAGGACCAGCTATATAGTGCATTTCCAATATGCCACAAAGCACCCTTGCTCCCTTACATTTGAATCTGATTCCTTTTATTTATTTATTTTTTAAGTTTTTATGTATTTATTTATTTTTGGCTACCCTGGGTCTTCATTGCTGCACACCGGCTTTTCTCCAGTTCAGCGTGCAGGCTTCTTATTGCAGTGGCTTCTCTTGTTGCAGTACATGGGCCCTAGAGCACTCAGACTTGAGTAGTTGGGGCACGTAAGCCCAGTAGTTGAGGCATGTGGAGTATAGAGTGCAGGCTAAGTAGTTACAGCACATGGGCTCAGTTGCCTCTCGGCTTCCCAGAGCAGGAATTGAACCTGTGTCCCCTGCACTGGCAAGGGTATTCTTAACCACTGGACCACTGAGGGAGTCCCTAATTCCTTTTAGAAGCTTGTCAGTAGAGGAAAAATCATTTACAAACATAAACAACAAAAGGAAAAAAATCGAAAAATGCATAGTCTCAACATACAACAAAAAAAGACAAAACTGAACAGAGAGAACAAGGCGGCAGAGCAGAAGGTGGACATGGAGTACTTCTCCCTCCACGGATACATCAGGAATGGATCTTCAGACACACAAGTGCGTGCACAACACCAGCTGAGAGCGGACAGGAGTACCAGACCAGCGGAAAAGAACATATAGAACCATGCAAAACTTGGTAGGGTGAAGGAACTAGGGGGAAAAACAGGAGTGGTACTAGGCCTGGACCTGCCCTCGGTGGGTGGGGGAACTGAAGCAGGGGTACGATCTCCACATCAGGGCAATTGTCTGAGTCAGAGGAGAAATATTTAAGGCTGAGAGTGAAACAGCTGATATGTGGCAACCTAAATACAATGAGAATCAGAAGTCCTCGCCGCAGCCATATGTACCCCGGATAGGGAAGCAGGTGCCCTAGAAGGTGCAGCAGCTGGGAGCTGGAGCTTAGGGATTGTGGAGCAATCCCCGGGTGAGAGCTGTTGTTCACTGCAGACAGATGGACCGAGGGGATGTGAGGGATGAGATTGTGGTAGGAAATGACTGTGGAGGAAAGCCAGGCAGCCATGGAAGCAAGTTGACACTGCTAAGTCAAACTAGGGGGTGTAGCCATCACAATAGCCTCTCTCTCCACACATGCCAACAGCAGCTGACAACAGACTGGCCCATCAAGCACCTGACGCACCGAACTACAGACTAGGACCACACCCAGGGCACTCCTTTAAGTGACTGATGCATGGAACAGAGTAGGACTCCACCCAGGGTGCCTGTTTAAGTGCTGGACACACCAATCTACAGAGTAGGACCCCAGCCAGGGGGGGCCTTCTATGTCCTTGACATGCTGATCAACAAAGAAATACCCCAAAAGGGAGCCCTCTAAGGGCCTGAATAGGTGGAGCTGTGGAGAAAGACTAGCCAAAAAGGCTTCTGATCGCCAACTACCAGAGGCTCGAAAAAAGACTCTGATAGGGCCATAACTCCTGTGGCTGAGGTAGTCCGTGTCCCTGCAGACTTGGTGCCACCAGGGTCCCAGAGACCCAAGTAGCTGTGCCACCTTCACGCTCAACCTTCACTGAGGGAGAGCTGCCACAAGCAAAAAAAAAGTCTTCCCATCTATGCACGTGGGGTCATTTCCATCGTGTTCAACTCATTGTGACCTTGTGCACTGTGGCCTGCCAGGCTTCTGTCAGGGGGCATTCCCCAGGCAAGAACACTAGAGTGTACTGGCCATTACTGGTTTCCATACCCTTCTTTAGAAGCACTATATTTCCTGCTGCCCTAGTCGCCGACTCCTCTGAGTACCTGGTGCTGCCAGAAACCCTGCGACCCAAGCAGCTGCACCACCTCCACACCTGGCCCTCACAGGGGCAAACCCAAGTCCTCCAGGGCAGCCTAAGGAGCAAACCCCTGTGGACAAACCACATGCAGAGGTGGAAATAAATCACAAATGAAACCCAGGGGCAATATGGCTAAGGAAGAAGACCCAAAACCTTCCCACCAGCTGTACAAGCTGCAGATTAAATCCACATGATCAACTAGGCAGACTTTGTGTCTACGGAATATGTAAAAGGACATTGAGAGCTCCCACAAAAGAAAACACACTAGTTCTGATAGCTGTGGAAAATGGAGGCAAGAACACACAGAAGTAAGACCAGATTAGAATCTGAGCTGCCCCAACAGCAGGTCCAGAGACCAGCACAGTGTTGGAAGGTACCCTAGGTGGGTAAGGGGGACTGTGACTGGACCCTGACAGAAGTGATTCAAGAAAAACATTTATTATTCTTATGTTTTGACTTCTGTAGTTTCTTTTGGATTTTTCTTTTATTTTTTCCCACCTCTGTTGTAGTTATGATTTTAATGGCACTATGAAATCTAATTAAGCTTTTAAGTTGGTTTTTTTTTTTTCAATCACACTTTTTATTGTTATAAACCTCTGCCTCTATGTTGGGCTTTTGCAGTTCTACAGAGTTTTCCTTTTTTTCTTCCTTTCCTCTACCTTTTTTTCTAATTTTAATTTTTAACTTTTAAAAACCTATTATTTTTTTCTACATTTACTCCTTTGTTTGCTTTTCCTACTGTTCCTTTACTCTTGCAGTTAATCTTCAATGTATGTAAATCTTTCTAAAGCTATATTTAACTTTTCATATCTATTCTTTTTTTCTTTTCTTTCTTTCCTTTCCTCACAACATATTTGTTAGTTTTGTTTTCATTGCTTTATTCCTCATTTGGCACCTTACTTTAGTTTTGTTTTCCAGTTTGTGCTATAGTTTGTTTTGTTCTTAACTGGTAGATATAACTTTTGGATTGCTCTGTTCACTGTGTCAATCTATTGTATTTTATTTTTGTTGGACTGTTTTGATTTTGCTAATGGATGTATATGCATATGTGTATATTCCATTATTTTAATTATTATTTGCCTGATTTTGTAACTGCCATTTGTCTGGGGTTCACCTTTGGTTTCTCATATTGGGGTATTTGTTTTAATCTAACACATAATGCCATAACAAACCACTTGTGGAATCTTCATTTCTGAACAGAGATCAAGCCCTGAGCCTTTGGAGTGGGAGCACTAACTCCAACCCTAGACTACCAGAGAACTAACCATAGGGAGTATCAAATAGTGAGAACACACACAAAGGAAACCACTTGAATACAAGACCAGGTATAACCCAACCACCAGTAGCACCCTGTGCAGGACACCTCATTCAAACAACCAAAACAAAAATACAAACCCAATCGTCAGCAGACAGGATTACCACCTACTCAACCTTGCTCATCAGAAGAAACACAAAAAAAAACTTAGCACAAATCTCACCATATACAAAGCTTACACAAACCACTGGACCAACCTGAAGAGGGCAGAAACCAAAAAGAAGGAAGAATTCAACCTTAAAGCCTGGGGAAAGGAGACCTCAAACACAATAAATTAAAAATAAATAATAATGTAAAGGTAGAGAAATACTGCACAAATGAGGGAATAAGCTAGAAACACAGAAGTCCAAATAAATGAAGAGGAAATAGGCAAACTACCTGAAAAATAATTCAGAATAATGATAGTAAAGATGATCAAAACCCTTGAAAACAGAATGGAGAAAATGCAAGAATCAATTAACAAAGACCTAGAAGAATTAAAGAGTAAACATACAAACAACACAATTAATGAGATTAAAAATATTCTAGAAGGAATCAACAGCAGAATATCTAAAGAAGAAGAATGAATCAGTGAGCTGGAAGATAAAATGGTGGAAATAACTTCTGAAGAGCAGAATAAAGTAAAAAGAATGCAAAGAACTGAGGAAATTCTCAGAGACCTCGGGGACAATATCAAACACACCAACACTGAATTATAGGGGTCCCAGAAGAAGAAGAGAAAAAGAGATGGTATGAGAAAATTTTTGAAGAGGTTATAGTTGAAAATTCCCCAACATGGAAAACGAAATAGTCAATTAAGCCCAAGAGTGGGAAAGAGTTCCATACAAGATAAACCCAAGGAGAAACATGCCAAGACACACACTAATCAAAGTAACAAAGATTAAATACAAAGAATATTAAAAGCAACAAAGGAAAAGCAATAAGTTACATACAAGGGATACCCCATATTTTTCACAGCTGATCTTTCATCAGAAACTCTGCAGGCCAGAAGGGAATGGCTGGATTATATTTAAAGTACCGAAAGGGAAAAATCTACAACCAAGTTTACACTACCCGACAAGGATCTCATTCAAAACTGATGGAGAAATCAAAAGCTATTCAGACAAGCAAAAGTTAAGAGAATTCGGTACCACCAAATCAGCTTTACAACAAGTGTTAAAGGGACTTATATAGTCAAGAAATACAAGAGGAAAAAAAGATCTACAAAATCAAACCCCAAAGAATTAAGAAAATGGCAACAGAAACATATATATCAATAATTACTTTAAGCATAAATGGATTAAATGCTCCAACTGAAAGACACAAATTGGCCAAATGGATACAAAGACCCATATATATGCTGTCTACAAGAAATCCACTTCTGACTTAAAGACACATATAGACTGAAACTGAGAGGAAGGAAAAATATATTCCATGCAAATAGAAAGCAAAAGAAAGCTGGAGTAGCAATCCTCGTATCAGACAAAATAGACCTTAAAGTAAAGAATACTACAAGAGATAAGGAAGGACACTACATAATGACCAAGGGATCAATCCAAGAGGGAGACATAACAACTGTACATATCTATGCACCCAACATAGGAGCACCTCAGTACATAAGACAGACACTAACAGACATAAAAGGAGAAATTGGCAGTAACACAATAATAGTAGGAGAGGTCAACACCCCACTCACATCAATGGACAGATAATCAAAACAGAAAATTAATAAGGAAACACAAGCCTTAAATGATACATTAGATAGATGAATCTCACTGATATCTTCAGAGCATTCCACCCAAATGCAGAAGAATACACCTTCTTCTCAACTACACATGGAACATTCTCCACAACAGACCACATCTTGGCTCACGAATCAAACCTCAGTAAATTGAAGAAAAATTGAAACCATATCAAGCATGTTTTCTGACCACAATGCTATCAGACTAGATATCAATTACAAGAAAAAACTGTAAAAAAACACAATCATATGGAGATTAAACAATACATTTCTAAATAATCAACAGGTTACTGAAGAAACCAAAAGGGAAATAAAAAAATTTCTAGAAACCAATGACAATGAAAACACAACTCAAAACCTATGGGAAGCAGCAAAAGCAGGGCTAAGAGGGAAGTTTATAGCAATACAATCCTACCTTAAGAAACAAGAAAAACATCAAGTAGACAACCTAACTTTATACCTGAAAGAACTGGAAAAAGAGCAAACCCCACCCCCCAAAATTAGCAGAAGGAAAGAAATCAAAAAGATCAGAGCAGAAATACATGTAAAAGAAATGAAAGAAACAACAGTAAAGATTAATAAAACTAAAAGATGGTTCTTTCAGAAGATAAACATAGTTGACAAACATTTAGCCAGACTCATCAAGAACAAAAGAGAGAGAAGAATCAAATCAACAAAATTAGAAATGAAAAAGGAGAAGTTACAACAGACAATGCAGAAGTACCAAGGATCATAAGAGACTATTATGAACAAAAACATGGCAATAAAATGGATAACCTGGAAGAAATGGACAGATTCTTAGAAAAGTTCAATCGTCTGAGACTGATCCAAAAAGAAAATAGAAATTATGAAAAATCAAATTACAAGCACTGAAATTGAAGCTGTGAACAAGTATCCCCCAAAAAACAAAAGCCCAGGAGCAGATGGTTTCACAGGAGAATGCTATCAAACATTCAGAGAAGAAATAATGAATATCTTTCTAAAACTCTTTCAGAAAATTGCAGAGGAAGGAACCCTTCCAAATCCATTCCACAGGCTACCATCACCCTGATACCAAAAGTAGACAAAACAACACAGAAAAAGAAAACTACAGGCCAATATCACTGATGAACATAGATGCAAAAATACTCAACAAAATTTTAGCAAACAGAATTCAGCAACACATTTAAAAGCTCATACACCATGATCAAGTTGGGTTTATTCCAGAGTTGCAAGGATTCTTCAATGTATGCAAATCAATCAATGTGATACACCATATAAACCAATTGAAAGATAAAAACCATATGATAATCTTAGATGCAGAAAATGCCTTTGACAAAATTCAGCACCCATTTATGATTAAAACTCTTCAAACAATGAGCATAGAAGGTACCTACCTCAACATAGTAAAAGCCATATATGATAAGCCTACAGCAAACATTATTCTTAATAGTGAAAAACTGAAAGCATTCCCTCTAAGATCAGGAACAAGACAAGGGTGTCCACTTTCGCCACTATTACTCAACATCGTTTTGGAATTCCTAGCTATAGCAATCAGAGAAGAAAAAGAAATAAAAGGAATCCAGATCAGAAAAGAAGAAGCAAAGCTCTCACTGTTTGCAGATGACATGCTACTATACATGGAAAACCCTAAAGATAGTTTCAGAAAATTATTAGAGCTAATCAGTGAATTTGGGGCTTCCCTGGTAGCTCAGACAGTAAAGCGTCTACCTAGTAAAGTCGCAGGATACAAAATCAATACACAGAAATCACTTGCATCTCTATATACTAACAATGAAAAATCAGGAAAACAAATTGAGGAATCAATCCCATTCATCACTGCAACAAAAAGAATAAAATATTTAGGAATAAACTTACCTAAGGAAACAAAAGAAATATACACCTAAAATTATAAGACGCTGATGAAAGAAATCAAAGATGACATAAATAGACGGAGAGTTTTCCATGTTCCTGGGTAGGAAGAATCAATATTGTGAAAATGACTATACTACCAAATGCAATCTACAATTTAATGTCGTCCATATGAATTTACCAATAAAATTTTTCACAGAACTAGAACAAAAAATTTCACAATTCATATGGAAACACAAAAGACCCTGAAAAGCCAAAAGATTCTAGAGAAAGAAGAATGGACCTGGAGGAATCAACCTTCCTGACCTCAGATTATACTACAAAGCTACAGTCATCAAAACAGTATGGTACTAGCACAAAAACAGAAATGTAGACCACTGGAACAAGATAGAAAGCCCAGAAATAAACCCATGTACCTATGGGTACCTTATTTTTGAGAAAGGAGGCAAGAACATACAATGGGGCAAAGACAGCCTCTTCAACAAATGGTGCTGGGAAAACTGGACAGCTACATGTAAAAAAAATGAAATTAGAACACTTCCTAACACCATATACAAAGATAAACTCAAAATTGATTAAAGACCTAAATATAAGACCAGAAAATAAAACTCTAGAGGAAAGCATAGCCACAACATTCAATGACATAAATCAAAGCAAGATCCTCTATAATCTACCTTCTAGAGTAATGGAAATAAAATCAAAAGTAAACAAGTGAGACCTGATTAAACTTAAAAGCTTTTGCACAGCAAAGGAAACTATAAGCAAGGTGAAAAGACAACCCTCAGAATGGGAGAAAATAGCAAATGAAACAACAAAGTATTAATTTCCAAAATATACAAGCAGCTCATACAACTCAGAACCAAAAACACAAACAGCCCAATTAAAAAGTGGGAAAAGGCCTAAACAGACATTTCTCCGAAGAAGACATACAGACAGCTAACAAACATGTGAAAAGATGCTCAACATCGCTTATTGTTAAAGAAATGCTAGGATGGGGAACACATGTATACCTGTGGTGGATTCATTTTGATATTTGGCAAAACTAATACAATTATGTAAAGTTTAAAAATTAAATAAAATTAAAAAAAAAAAAAAAAACTACAATGAGCTATCACCTCACACCAGTCAGAATGGTCATCATCAGAAAGTCTACAAACAATAAATGCTGGAGAGGGTATGGAGAAAAGGGAATGTTCTTGCATTGTTGTTAAGAAGGTAAATTGATATAGCCACTACGGAACACGATATGGAGATTCCTTAAAAAACTAGGAATAAGACCACCATATGCCCAGCAATCCCACTGCTAGGCATATATCCTGAAGAAATCCAAACTGAAAAGACACATGTATCCCACTGTTCACTGTAGTGCTATTTACAATAGCTAGAACATGGAAGCAACCTAGATGTCCATCAACAGATGAATGGATAAAGAAGCTGTGGTACATATATGCAATGGAATATTACTCAGCCATAAAAAGGAATGCATTTGAGTCAGTTCTAATGAGGTGGATGAACCTAGAGTCTATATACAGCATGAAGTAAATCACAAAGAGAAAAATTAATATTGTGTACTAATGCATATACATGGAATCTAGAAAAACAGTACTGAAGAATTTATTTGCAGGGCAGCAGTGGAGAAACAGACATAGATAATTGACTTATGGACATGAGGAGAGGGGAGGAGAGGGTGAGATGTATGGACAGAGTAACATGGAAACTTACATTACTATATGTAAAATAGATAGCCAACGGAATTTGCTGTATGGCTCAGGAAATTCAAACAGGGGCTCTGTATCAACCTAGATGGGTGGGATGGGGAGGGAGATGGGAGGGAGGGTCAAAAGGGAGGCGATATATGTATACCTATGGCTGACTCATGTTGCGATTTGACAGAAAACAACAAAATTCTATAAAGCAATTATCCTTCAATTAAAAATACAAATAAATTTTTTCTAAAACTGAGCAGAGGACATAAGACAATTCACAGAAAAATATAAATGCTCAAGCCTTTGCACAATTGGAAATTAAAATGAGATACCCTTTTTTCACATGTCAAATTGACAAAGAGTTTGATGACTAACATCATATACAAAAATAAAATCAAAATGGAGTAATGATCTAAATCTAAAACCTAAATGTTTCCTAGAGGGAAACATAAGCAGAACACTCATTGACATAAATTGTAGCAATATTTTCTTGGATCTGTCTCCTACAGTAATGGAAATGAAAAGAAAAATAAACAAATGGGACCTAATTAAACTTCTGCACAGCGATGGAAACCATAAACAAAACAGAGACAAACTATGAACTAGGAGAAAATATCCACAAACTATGACCAATAAGAGGTTAATTTCCAAAATATACAAACAACTCATATAGCTTAATATCAAAAAACAATCCAATCAAAAAATGGGCAGAAGACCTAAACAGACTTTTTTCCAAAAAAGACATACAGATGGCCAAAAAGCACATAAAAAGATGCTCAATATAGTTAATCATTAGAAAAATGCAAATCCAAACTACAATGAGGTATCACCTCACACTGGTCAGAATGGGCTTCATCAAAAGGTCTACAAATAATAAATGCTGGAGAGGATTTGGAGAAAAAGGAACCCTCTTACACTGTTGGTTGGGATGTATATTGGTGTAGCCACTAGGAGAACAGTATGGAAGTTCTTTAAAAAATTAAGAATAGAGTTTTCATATGATACAAGAATCCCATTCCTTGGCATATGTCCACAGAAAACTCATTTGAAAAGATACATGCATCCCAATGTTCACAGCAGCACTATTCACAACAGCCAAGACATGGAAGCAACGTGAAAGTCCACTGACAGAAAAATGGATGAATGTGTGGTGTATATATATAAAATGAAATATTACTCAGTCATTAAAACAAGAATGAAATAATGCCATTTGCAGTAACATAGATGGACCTAGAGATTATCATACTAAGTGAAGTAAACCAAAGACCAATATCATCTGGTACCACTTATATGTGGAATCTAAAAAACTTGATACAAATAAACATTTACAAAACAGAAACAGATACACATAGAAAACAAATTTATGGTTACCAAAGGGGATGGGAGGTCGGCAGAAAGGGAGGAGGATAAATTAGGAGTATGGGATTAACATATACACACTAAATACATAAAATAGGAAAACAAGGACCCAATATACAGAACAGGGAACTACACTCAATATCCTGTAATAACTTATGAAGGAAAAAAAGCTGAAAAAGAATATATATGACTTTGCTGTAAACTTCAAAAATAAAAGTTTGATAACACCTAATGTTATGAAAGATCTGGACAAACCAAAACTGTCATGGAAACGTAAATCCTTTTGAAGGAGAAATTTAGTAGTATCTGTCAAAATAAGTATTGCATAAACTTAGAAATTATACTTCTAAAAATTCACACTATAAAAATCTAGTTTACCAAGATAGAAGGCAAATTGTTTTTTGCAGCATTGTTAGTAACAGCAAAAAAAAAAAAAAAAAACTACAATCTGTAAGTAGCCTAAATGTCCATCAACAGATATGATACATCTAGACATACAGATGTACAGAGAGATACTTTATAGAAATGACTATTTTCCCCCTTCTTCATAACATACAATAAAATATTGTGTTTAGATAGGACCTATTGAAGTCTGACAGACTATTTGTCTTATATGAAATAGTCACAGAGAGTTGCCTTGAGAGTTCTTATGTGTGCTGGTATTTCTTTGCTGGTAGGTGATACTAAGATTAGAGTGCCTCTCTGTATCATGTAACAATTTTTTCTTATTATATTGGATGCTGAAAAACATAATTAAGCTTATTAACAGTGTAAAGTGAGGTAAAAAAATGGCCTGAGTTAAGGAACAACTAAAGTAGTTCTGCTTTTCATAAAGTATGAGTTGGTTCAAAAACTGACATTAATTTTAGCCACAAAGAAACATTTGTCCTTAAAAAAAAAGAATAAAGAAAACCTTGTCCTTATTAGCTATAGTTTAGATGTGTGGTTGCTGGGGTATCTATTTATGTATAGCAGAGATATTACCCTAGTTAAAGTTTAATCACATATTATTTTTATTAATAAATAATAAGCATCAATGGCAGAAAGTGAAGAAGAATTAAAGAGCCTCTTGATGAAAGTGAAAGAGGAGAGTGAAGAAGTTGGCTTAAACCTCAACATTCAGAAAACTACAATTATGGCATCTGGTCCCATCACTTCATGGCAAACAGATGGGGAAACAAACAATGGAAACAGTGACAGACTTTATTTTAGGGGGCTCCAAAATCACTGCAGATGGTGACTACAGCCATGAAATTAAAAGACGCTTGCTCCTTGGAAGAAAAGCTAGGACCAACCTAGACAGCATATTAAAAAGCAGAGATGTTACTTTACCAACAAAGATCCATCTAGTCAAACCTATGGTTTTTCCAGTAGTCATTTATGGATGTGAGAGTTGGACTATAAAGAAAGCTGAGAGTCAAAGAATTGATGCTTTTGAACTGTGATGTTGGAGAAGACTCTTGAGAGTCCCTTGGACTGCAAGGAGATCAAACCAGTCAATCCCAAAGGAAATCAATCCTGAATATTCACTGGAAGGACTGATGTTCAAGCTGAAACTCCAATACTTTGGCCACCTGATGCACAGAACCAACTCAACAGGAAAAACCCTGATGCTGGGAAAGACTGAAGGTGGGAAGAGAAGGGGATGACAGAGAATAAGATGGTTGGATGGCATCACCGATGCGATGGACATGAGTTTGAGTAAACTCTGGGAGTTAGTGATGGACAGGGTAGCCTGGTGTGCTGTAGACCATGGGACTGCAAAGAGTTGGACACAACTGAGCGACTGAACTGAACTGAATAAGCATCAAATCAAGTGAGTGTGTCTGTGCCTAGGTCTTCACCCTTCGGCCAAACCTGCAGATGTAAATCATTTGGTTAAGGCTTCATAAATAAATATATCAGTACTACTGTAGCATTTAACAAGAGCTATTCCAAATGGAGAAAGTAACACAATTATGTGTGTGCTGATGTGTGTAAATTAATATATATTTAAATTAAATATATTAGATTTATTTATTTATAAATGAAGGGCTACCCTGGTGGTTCACTCGGTAAAGAATCTACCTGCAATGCAGAAGACTGCCTGCCTGCAATGCAGGGGACCCAGATTCAATCCTTAGGTTGGGAAGATCCCCTGGAGAAGGAAATGGCAACCTGCTTCAGTATTCTTGCCTGAGAAATCCCATGGACAGAGGAGCCTGGTGGGCTACAGTCCATGGGTAGCAAGAGTTGGACACGACTTAGTGACTAGACCACTACCACCATATATAAATTAAATTAAAAATATATAAATTAAACCACTACCATATATAAATTTAAAGTATACATATATTACACATGTATAACATTTTAAAATATCTGTAAAATTAAATTTAAAAAATTAGATACTTAGCTGGTAACTCCAATTTTGAAATGTTTGTCAAAAGTAAACAGAAAAATTATTCTTCACTCACTTTAACACATTTTGTACCAAGATCCCAGCAACCACTCCCATAGTAGTAGGAAGACTGGCTGCACAAACACCTTCTCGTTTCAGAGTCTTCTCATCAATATTTGCAGCAACTACAAGTGGCGGAGCACACTACATGGAAAAGAATTAAAAAATGTGTATTTCAAAAGAAAAGGAAAGAAGTATTCAATGTTCCAAATAGTATTCCACCATATTCAAAGTTTGGTTTTCCTTTGAACTATAAATATTTTCCCCTAGGAACTCTAGTACTTAACAATGAAAAATAATAACTCAAAATGAATCATGCGTACCGCAAAACAAGCAGATTCTCCAGGGATTATGAGCTGTATATGCCCTGAAACTGCATTTTCACTGACCCCAGACTCCATCCATGTTTGTCCAAGCTCATTACAAGCCTTAAAAGAAATAAGCGAAAAATAAGAACATTAAAAAAAAAAGTAATTTACCGTAAGTTTTTTCGTGAAAAACTGGAGTTTAACAAAATGAATTACAAAGAGTTTGTAAAAATAAATTTTAAGAAACAAGAAAACTGTAAATAATGAAATTCCTTAGCAATTGAGACTGCTTAGAAAAGTAACCGATAGCATTCAGGTAAGCAGTCAATAAATACCTAATTAAACTGAACCAAAGCATACTGGATTTCTTATTAATTAATATAAAACTTCACTTTTCTAAAATAATTTCAGCAACAAGAAACTGCAAAATGTTATTTGCAAAGTTGAAAACACAATAATTCAAAAGAAGAAGAATTCAGTTTTATTTTTGAAAAATCATGTGTGTAAGCTATCTTTACATATTTATACATTTACTTATAAGTAACAAAACTTAAAACCAATGCTGACCAAGAATAAGGCCGTATTCTAAGATATTCATTTATTTTAAAAATTATACATCAGAATTATCTGCTGTTTAATAGTTTCCTCTACTGGCCTAAGACAGAGTAGGATACTGAAACATATGCCTTACCAGCAAGGCTAGACAGGTCCCCTTAGAATAAATTTCAAAAATAGGATGAGATCACATTAAGAATAAATAAAACACATTATCAAAGGGCTTAAATGCAGAACTACTTTCAGAATGTGGAATATATACTGACAGAATAAACAGGAAATTAGTGAGAGGTAACAGGCAGGAAGGCCAGGGGCCTCCAAACAGAGGAGGTAGGCTGCAAGTGTCAGACATTTTTTCTCTCTCTTATGAGGCAGGAGGAAACAAACTAGTGATATATTTTTTTTTCCCTTCTCTATACAAATTTAAAAAGAGGTTTCTCTTAAAATACTGTGTTGCCATAATGACACCTGGTTTCACCTGAACTTAACTGTTCTCAAACCTTGAGCTAACCAATGCATTTTTCTTATGGAAATGTTTGTCTTAAGCTATGTTAATGTACTATGCAATTACCCCAGACTCTGTCTTCAAGTCCGTTTGCCTAAAGGCTCAGAACTGACTTGACAAACAGTATGTTATACTCATACATTGTTCTCTTAATGAAACTATACTTTTGTATGGGAATATGCCTTCTTCATGTCAATAGTTTTATGGCCTGGGATGACTCACCTGGTGCCAAGATTATCTCAAAATTCATCTTGTGGGTGAGAGGCCTGGTGCCATTCTCTGAGTTTTGAGACATTTCCTTTTTTTAATTAGCAAACAGCTAGTAGCTATATAGCATCCAGCTAAAGGCTAGCAGGGGGGTATTCTTTCTGCCCCCTTCTGATGTGTATGTCAGAAGCTTTTTCTATCTCCTTTATACTTTAATAAAACTTTATTACACAAAAGCTCTGAGCGATCAAGCCTCATCTCTGGCCCCGGATTGAATTCTTCTCCTCCAGAGGCCAAGAATCCCAGCCAAGACCAAGAATCCCAGCCAAGACCAAGAATCCCGGCCAAGACCAAGAATCCTGGCGTCTTTTACTGGTTCAGCAACAACATTTCAATAGGTAAACCCATGCTATGCTATGCTATGCTAAGTCGCTTCAGTCATGTCTGACTCTGTGCGACCCCACAGACGGCAGCCCAACAGGCTCCTCCGTCCCTGGGATTCTCCAGGCAAGAATACTGGAGTGGGTTGCCATTTCCTTCTCCAATGCATGAAAGTGAAAAGTGAAAGAAGTCGCTCAGTCATGTCCGACTCTTAGCGACCCCATGGACTGCAGCCCACCAGGCTCCTCCGTCCATGGGATTTTCTAGGCAAGAGTACTGGAGTGGGGTGCCATTGCCTTCTCCGAGGTAAACCCATGAGTATAACACAAAAGATACTCACTGTATTTATTGTCATTCGAGCTTCAAAATTATCCACACAGCTAAGAACTAGGTCAACAGGTTTTCCTTCTTCTAATCCACCATTACTATGCAAAGAAAACAAGTTTTATTGGAAAAAATCAGGACACAAAATACAATCTTATTTGTTCAATCAACACATTTAGTCCTTCAGTAAATTTTTGAGTATAATTGTAACACAGAATTTAATATTAAAGACCCAGTATATATTAAGTCGGAGAAGGCAATGGCACCCCACTCCAGTACTCTTGCTTGGAAAATCCCATGGACAGAGGAGCCTGTTAGGCTGCAATCCATGGGGTCGCTAAGAGTCGGACACGACTAAGTGACTTCACTTTCACTTTTCACTTTCATGCATTGGAGAAGGAAATGGCAGCCCACTCCAGTGTTCTTGCCTGGAGAATCCCAGGGACGGGGGAGCCTGGTGGGCTGCCGTCTATGGGGTCGCACAGAGTCGGAAACGACTGAAGTGACTTAGTATAGCATATATTAAGTATTCACTGTTATAAATATAATATCAATAATATTACAGTATTACTTATACTGTAAAGATGTACAGGGATAGTAGAAATATAAACTGTGTTCACAAAAATTACCATTTCTCTGTCAGCTTTTACAGACTTTTATTCATGTTTCACTACAAATGTAAATGTAATAAAAGTTAATTGAATACAATTTCAATAGTTTAGGTCTGCAGAAAACCATATTCAGATAGAAATATAACCTATAACACAGAACTTATAATGGAGGACCCCTTGCTATATCATTATAATAACAGACATTCTAAGGCTTATTTTTATTTTGTTGTTACTATTGTTTAATGGACCATATATACTATTTACTAAGCTCCCACTATATAAAAATTACACAAAATATTAACTTTTAAAAATAAATATATCAACCTTCTCATTGAGTTAATTGATAGATTTTCTAATACTGAAAGTGAAATGGACATTGTGCAAAATACTCATAAATAAAATTTTACCTTATTCTATTCATGAAATGTTCAAAGTTTTCTACTGTGGTTATATTGTAGTTGTGTACTTCAAAAAGAACATCAGGATTAATGTTCCTAAAGGGAAAAAGAGAATGATTATAAAAACTACAAGTAGAACAGTAAAAGAAAGCAAGAAAAAGCACTAAAAAGAGCTAAAGATCATTTAACAGATATTAGAGAAATGGAATTCAAGCAATTCAAAGAAAATCCAAAGTCCTCTTCTACCTCTTTCATCCCACTCAGGGACCAAGTTCAAAACATGTAGAGTGTCAGAAGGATTACAAAAATATTCCCACAGTCTCAGTTCAGTCACTGAGTCATGTCCGACTCTTTGCAACCCCATGAACCGCAGCACGCCAGGCCTCTCTGTCCATCACCAATTCCTGAGTCCACCCAAACCCATGTCCATTGAGTTGGTGATGCCATCCAGCCATCTCATCCTCTGTCATCCCCTTCTCCTCCTGCTCCCAATCCCTCCCAGCATCAGGGTCTTTTCCAATGAGTCAGCTCTTCACATCAGGTGGCCAAAGTATTAGAGTTTCAGCTTCAACATCAGTCCTTCCAATGAACACCCAGGACTGATCTCCTTCACAATGGACTGGTTTCATCTCCTTGCAGTCCAAGGGACTCTCAAGAGTCTTCTCCAACACCACAGTTCAAAAGCATCAATTCTTCTGTGCTCAGCTTTCTTTACAGTCCAACTCTCACATCCATACATGACCACTGGAAAAACCATAGCCTTGACTAGATGGACCTTTGTTGGCAAAGTAATGTCTCTGCTTTTCAATATGCTGTCTAGGTTGGTCATAAGTTTCCTTCCAAGGAGTAAGCGTCTTTTAATTTCATGGCTGCAGTCACCATCTGCAGTGATTTTGGAACCCAAAAAATTAAAGTCAGCCACTGTTTCCCCATCTATTTGCCATGAAGTGATGGGACCAGATGCCATGATCTTCGTTTTCTGAATGTTGAGCTTTAAGCCAACTTTTTCACTCTCTTCTTTTACTTTCATCAAGAGGATCTTTAGTTCTTCTTCACTTTCTGCCATAAGGGTAGTGTCATCTGTATATCTGAGGTTATTGATATTTCTCCCAGAAATCTTGATTTCAGCTTGTGCTTCCTCCAGCCCAGGATTTCTCATGATGTACTCTGCATATAAGTTAAATAAGCAGGGTGACAATATACAGCCTACTCCTTTGACGTACTCCTTTTCCTATTTGGAACCAGTCTGTTGTTCCATGTCCAGTTCTAACTGTTCCTTCCTGACCTGCATACAGGTCTCTCAAGAGACAGGTCAGGTGGTCTGGTATTCCCATCTCTTTCAGAATTTTCCACAGTTTATTGTGATCCACACAGATGTGCTGGGAATTAAGCTTTTATCACCTCTGTTAACTACACAGTTCAGTCTAACAAAAGAGCTTCTTTGCTGCTTATACAATTCAGTGCAAGAACGTTTAGGAACATAAGGAAACATCCCAGAGTAAGAGCTGCCAAACTAGGTCCCTTGGGCCAAATCTGACTACCACCTTGCTACATTTTTTGTAAGGTCTGCAAACTAAGAGTAGTTTTTATATTTTAAAATGGCTGTAAGAAAAGAAAAAAATCAAAAGAACAACAATATTTCATGATGTGAAAATTATAAGAAATTTAAATTTTAGATTCCATAAATAAAGTTTTATTGGAGCACAGTTTTGCTCATTTACTTTTATATTGCCCATAGGTACTACAACTGTATAGTTGAGCAGTTTTGACAAAGACCATATGGCTCTCCAAGCCTAAAATATTTACTATCTAGCTTATAGAGAAAAAGGCTGCCAACCCATATCTTTATGCATAAGTGAAACCTGCATTTTTATACAGGAAAATTCAGTTCCATTTATAAGTTAAGTGACTAAATACATACAGGAAGATTTCACCAATTGCAGTGCCTTCAACTGCTATTCCATTTACCTCAAAGTATGTTCTGCTGCTTGAACTTTACTTAATCCTGCTTGATGAGGTTGGAAGAAAAGTCTATTCATATTGGCCAGTTCCACCTTGTCATAGTCAAAGAGTAGCAACTAAAATGAAAATAGTGGTAATCTGATGAAAAGTGTACCAAAAAAGAAAAAAAAATAACGAACTAGTCGGCTAGTTAAAATCTGATGGGTTTAACTCTTTAACAATAATAATATTAACTAACTTTGAAAAACTAGATGTCATATATTAACTCATTTAAGGATCACATGCAGTAAGAATATAGGTACTCTCCTCATTTTAGAAATAAGACAACTAAGGCACTTGCCCAAAAGCCACTCAGCTAATATGTAGTGAATATGGGATTCAAACTGAGGCATTCTCTGCTGTACTGCCCCTCTAAATGATTATCTCAAAAATTAATGTTCATTCCATTTCATGACAATTTTTACAAACTGTGCCAAAATCTTATTTCATTCCAATTATTGGCTCAAAGCCAACAACCCATTAGATAAATGAAAATTTTAAATAAGATAAAAAAATGCTGTAACTTAAAACCATGGTATAATACAATGCCTTTCATGAATATGGAACTAAATGTACTCACGACATGGCTCAAACATTATTCCAAACAGAATGATTAAGCAGTTAATTTATATTTCCTGCTATATATTTAGGCATGATAGCATTTGTCAAACCTGTTCACCCAACTTTAAAATGGCCAAAAGGTCCATTTCCTATCAGTAAGAGCAGGTTGAACTCAAAGATATCCAAAGTCCTTTCTTTTTTTTGACTATATAAAATTAAACTTTTATTGGATGAGACTCAGAGTAGACTAGACATGGCAGGGGAAAAAGAGGATCATGAACTTGAGCGCACAGCAATGCAATTTATCCAGAGTGAAGGAAAAAAGAACCAAAAAAAAAAAAAATTGAGCCTCTAGACCTATGGAATAATTCAAAGCAGTGTAAAAGTGATATACTTTGCTACAGTTGCCAAAGTCACTTCTTTATCTAAAATTCTGTGACTTTGTCATACAATTCTCAGTGTTCCAAATCTAACAACAAAAACAAAAATGGGATGTTCTTCTTCTCAATACAGAAACTAAAGAAAGTTAATCCAGCCCTTAATATCTTGCTAGAAAAGACATCACTTATATTCTCTATAAGTTTCTAACCCTACTTAGTCTCTCCAAAGTTTGGTTTATTTAAGCTCATTCAGACAGTATTTATTAGGTCAGGCCAAGTATTAAGTTTGAGTTTCAGCCTCATAGCTATATGAGTAAATTGTAGGAAATCCTAAATTTGAGGACAGGAGGTGTGAGTTGTAACTGTCAATAATTAGCTCTGATTCTGGGTAAGTCACTTTAACTGTTTAGGTCTGTATCCTCATTTGTAAAATAAGGCAGTTGATCTAGATCTGGTTATCCAGGGTACCCCAGGAACTCAGGAAATTTTCAGGGATAAGAAGTGGGCTCTGGATCTCCAATCCTCCATTTCCCTACTTAACCACATGAAATAGCTTCTTGTTTCTGTTTTATACATTGAAGAAAGAGTTCTGAAACTTATCTATGCAGATTCTTAGCTTACAAACTTGAGTGCACTTGGAATCACTGTATTTAAAAATACAGATGTAAAAAAAATAAAATAAAATAAAAATAAAAATACAGATGTGTGGGTCTTATTCCCAGAGGTTCTGATTACCTATTATGGGGTGCAGTCTGGACATAAGAAATTTTTTTGAACATCCCAGGTGATTCTAACTACAACAATATCATCAGGAGTTTGTGTTAAAATACAGATTCTGATTCAGCATGTCTTGAGTGGGACCTGGGAATCTTTGATTCTAACAAGTTCCCAGGTGATGCTGGGACCAGACTGAATAAGCAGTTCTTAAAGCACAGTCACTGGAATATCATCAGAGCCACCTGGGAACTTGTTAGAAATTCTTCGGTCCATCTGCAACCTACAGAATCAAAACCACTGGGTTAGAGTTCAGTAATCTATGTTTCAATAAGCCTTCCAAGTGACTCCAGTGCACACTCAAACCAAAGACCCACAAATCTTCATGATCTCTACCACCCTTGGTCAATCAACTAGGGAATGTCAGCTATAAGCAATTGTTGACAGGCATTTATAAACTTATTGAAAGATATTAAAATGTTAATAAACATTTTTAGTACTTTGGTGGTGTCTTTTCTGTATTGATAAATAAGTGCCAATTTTGAAACCACTTTAAGAATCTGGGGCATGGAATGGACCAATATATTAAAGAGCATTGATAAAGCAAGCATTTTCCCACAAAGTTTATCAAAATGATATACAATTGTGGAAAACTTTTATATTCACCCACTATCTATCTGACATCATGGACTTTAGATTTATAAATATAAGATTGGTACACTGATTTCTGGTATAAAGTCAACTTCTCCTTCCTTCTCACAATCACAATCTAAATCAATTTTATAAAAAAGTATGGAACTTCCTGGTGCTCCAGTGGTTAGGACTTGGGGCTTTCAATGCCATGGCCTCAGAGTTCAATCCATGGTAAGGGAACTAAGATCTCACGAGCCTCACAGGGCATGACCAAGAAAACTTAGGGCAAAAAAGAAAAATGCCTGGGTTAAAAAAAATCTGGAGCATTCAGCAGTTCAATTTCAAGAGTAAGAAAGGCACATGCTTTCTAGTTTGTCTTGTAAAAAACAAGTTTTAAAAAAATTTTGGGGATGTTTCAGTGTTTCACAACACACTTTTTCAATTTAACAGCCTTCTTTCCTAAACTTCTTTAATCAAAACACTTAAGTCCAAATTGTTTATACATTATCCCGAACAAAAAAGTTCCTGAACACAATCAGATAGTCCTTATTTAATCAGCAGCAATATTAGTTTCCTCTTGGGTGGGTTTATGTCTTAACTGGGGTAGAAAAAACAATCTGAATGAATACACCACAAATCAATATGCCATTAATAAGGAGGAAAAAAATCCTTATTTGTACCTTATTTACTCCACAAGTGAATGGGTTCCAAATACGACAGAAAATGAGAAATGCTTTTACCTTACCAATGCCACATCGTGTCAGCATTTCAGCAGTCACACTGCCAACTCCACCAACACCTACTATTGCTACAGTAAAGGTACGGATTTTCTGTAAAATGCAAAATTATATATGTGTTGGTTAATAATTCTTCACTGAAAATGTCATTGAAAATTATTTTCATTTACTGAAACCATCTTCAAAAATTTGGAAGAGTTTATCATACCTCATAGTCGCTCACAATTCCCATTCGTTTCAAAGCCATCAGGCGGCTTAAAAAAAAGGAAAAACAATGTTTTAAAGTTTACAGTCTTTTAATTAATAGTGACATAGGTAAACACACATCATCACAGAAAATAAACTGCAAGAGAAGAAACAGTGAGGGGAGTAGGGGTAAAAAAAAAGTTTTAAAGTTTACAGTCTTTTAATTAATAGTGACATACATCATCACAGAAAATAAACTTTAAGAGAACAAACAGTGAGGGGAGTGGGGTGGGAGGAGAAATCTTTCAGTTAATTTTTACCAGATGAAACTAAATCACCTCAGCAATTTTAAAAAGCATGCATGCCCGAATATCCTCCAAGACAGAGCCTGTGCAATAAGATTTTTTTTAAAGTTCCTCATACATTCATTCTAACGTGCAGTGAAGATTGAGACCTATTGACTGAAATGTTAAGTTTCCAGACGAGAATGGGTCAAAGTGAAATTTCAGCATTTTCCCATGCTTATTAGTTTATGTAAATATTTAATGTTTGATTCAGATTTAATATTTAATATCAGAATAACCTCATGACTGGAATTATATTCACTTGTTGCCTCTGCCCACAATGGTAAGTCTTTTAGTAAACACCTTTATTCCAAGGACTCTAAGAGGTACTTTAGATATCTAGTTACTGCTAGTCTGTTACCTTCTTCAGTCACCAAGCCAATCAAACTTTGGATGGGAGGCCTAACAATCGTGTTTCAATAAGCTCCCCAAGTGATTGTGATGCACACTAAAGTTTGAGAACCTTTACTGTAGATTACTTAATTTATTCTCTTGTTATGGTTGGAAGAACATATTCCCAAAGCTTTGTAAAGGGTAAATTTTGGAAGGTAAATTTTGAGAGCTTGTATGTCTGAAATGTTCTTTACCAAATTTCTTAAAAACGTTTTATCAAAATTCTATTCTTAGAAATATATTATAAAATGACAAACTGAAGTGTATATAATTGTTGAAAGCTATACTTTGCCAACAAAGGTTCGTTTAGTCAAGGCTATGGTTTTTCCTGTGGTCATGTATGGATGTGAGAGTTGGACTGTAAAGAAGGCTGAGCGCCGAAGAATTGATGCTTTTGAACTGTGGTGTTGGAGAAGACTCTTGAGAGTCCCTTGGACTGCAAGGAGTTCCAACCAGTCCATTCTGAAGGAGATCAGCCCTGGGATTTCTTTGGAAGGAATGATGCTAAAGCTGAAACTCCAGTACTTTGGCCATCTTATGCGAACAGTTGACTCATTGGAAAAGACTCTGATGCTGGGAGGGATTGGGGGCAGGAGGAGAAGGGGATGACAGAGGATGAGATGGCTGGATGGCATCACTGACTCGATGGACATGAGTCTGAGTGAACTCCAGGAGTTGGTGATGGACAGGGAAGCCTGGCGTGCTGCGATTCATGGGGTCGCAAGGAGTCGGACACGACTGAGTGACTGATCTGATCTGATCTGATACCTATACACACACAGACACACACACACTCTTAGTTGATAGTTTAACTAGATATATAATTTTACATTAGAAACAATTTTCCTTCAAAATTTCTAACATGATTTCTAGTTTCTGAAACTTCAAAATGTGCCTTAGAGTGAAACTATTCTCATCAATTGTGCTGAGTACTTATTGGACTCTTTCCAATCAGAAACGTTTAAGTTCTGGAAAATTTCCTTGAAGAATGTGGTGACTTCTTTGGTTGGTTGGTTGGTTTTTCCTGAACTTTCTGGAGCTCCTATTATTGGGAAGTTGGACCACTTGGACTAGTCTTCTATTTGTAATGTCTTTCCTCTATTTTCCATTTAGTTTTCCACTGTTCTCTGGATTTCTTACAATGTTATTTTATTGAGACTTTCACTTTTGTTATCATTCTCCATTTGCAAGAATGATTCTTTTTGTAGTACTCTGTCCTATTTCATTTATACATATATCTTTCTGAAGATATTAATGATAATGTTGGGGTTGCAGTCCCCTTATATAGTCTATTAATTTTGTTTTCTTCCTTTCACATTAGGAGCTTCTCTCATCCTTTCTGCTCATATTTAAAAGTCAGACACTAATAAAGGCAAGGATGTGGGCGCTGTTTATTTGACTTTGGGATTCACTACAGCGTAATCTCGGAGAAGGCAATGGCAACCCACTCCAGTACTCTTGCCTGGAGGAGCCTGGTAGGCTGCAGCCCATGGGGTCGTGAAGAGTCGGGCACGACTGAGCAACTTCACTTTCGCTTTTCACTTTCATGCATTGGAGAAGGAAATGGCAAACCACTCCAGTGTTCTTGCCTGGAGAACCCCAGGGATGGCGGAGCCTGATGGGCTGCTGTCTATGGGGTCGCACAGAGTCAGACACGACTGAAGCGACTTAGCAACAGCAGCAGCAGCAGCATAGCGTGATCTGGCTGGGCTGTTTAGTAGTTGAGAAATCCACAATGTCAGTGTCTTTCAGTCTTTCTTCTTGGCACTCTCAGATTCCCTACAGAAGAATCTTTCAATTTCCACACTGAAAAGTCTTTAAGCTGATCAGTTTTGGGGTGTTAAATGGAGAAGCAAGGCTGGGAGTCCTAGCATTCAGTATGTAAACATTTAGTTAATTCCCTCCCTTCAGGCATGAAGACTTGCTTTAATTATTAATAGAAATACTCTATTTTACTCTCTAATGAGTAAATCTCTAGTAGTCTCTCCTGACAGAGAAGAGGCATTTGCCTCGCTACTCAAAGTGAAACAATGAACTTGGGTTGCTTCTTCAACAGATTTTCAGCCATCTTGTTTAGTCCTACCTTAAGCCCTTCTTGAAAGACTTATGCCTGTTCTTGAGCTTTGAGAGAATTCTATTGTATGAGTCGGGTTGCAGGCTTTAGAGTGAATTTATCGGATCCTTTAAATCAGGATCATCTATCAGTCATCTGTCTCTTTCTAGTTTCTAAAACTGTTTTACTATAATCATTTAAGTACAGAGACTCACCCATCCCCCAATTATTAACAGAAACTTTTTTCCCAGTGGTGATTTATTCCTTTTTAAAAATTATTCCTTTACTTTCATTTCAGTGAGATTGGGTAGACAGTGATATACGTCTGTGATCAATCTGCCTCTTTACCTTGATGCTGTCTTTAATCTTTATAAATAACCCTGAGAAGAATGCATTGCTGGAGAAGGAAATGGTAACCCACTCAAGCATTCTTGCCTGGGAAGGCCCATGGAACGTGGCAAGCTACAGTCCCTTGGGTCACAAAAGAGTTGGATGGGACTTAGCAACTAAACAACAACAACATCCAATTGGTCCAGCAACACTTGTTGCAAAAACAATCCTCTCCATAAATTGCTTTGGTAACTTAGTTAAAAATCAGTTGACCATATTGGTGTCACTAAGAGTCGGACACAACTGAAGCGACTTAGCAGCAGCAGCATATGAGTCTTTTACCAGACTTTCTATCCTAGTCCATAGAAATATTTGTCTAGCTTTATACTTATATTATAGTCTTATTCTCTGCAACTTTAAAATGAAATTTTAAAATAAAGTTTCGTTAAAAAAAAGAATGCATCACAACCTCCTTTTATAAATGGGGCCAGGTGGGGGAAGGGAGGGCAGATTCAGGTTAATCAACTTGCCCAAGATCAGTTAAATGGCAAACAATTATTCAGAGCTGGATTTTGGAGCTAGTATTTAAAACCAGGTTTTCTAATTTTAAAGACTCTGCTCACCTTTTCATTTAGTTAACATGCTTCTAATTATATCCCTTAACACACAATTTTACAGTTACTTGTGTTGATCATTATTCTATAACCATTGAATCTCCCAAATTAAAGCAAAAGGTCTTTTGAGGGTCAGGAACTTTGTATTTCAAAATGTCACTCAATGCAATTAAAATAATGTAGAATACCTACAAATCCCTCTATATTTTTCTGATAATCATGTGCTGTGCTTTATCATAATTCTTACCACTCATACTGTAATCCCAAGTTTACCTTTGTATCTCACACTTATCTGGTAACCGCTGGAGGGAAATGACCATGTCTTTGTATTCCCAGTGTCTGTGCAAATAATAAATGGTAAATAACATTATTCAGGAAGGCTGGAAATGAAAAGGTGCACACTAAATATGTGCTGAATGTACAACAATTCAAAAAATAAGATTGACCTTATCAAGTTTCCATGTACTAGTACAGAGCTTTGGGTGTCAACTGCCATCTCCAAAGTAGCAGTTTTAATAAAGACAAAATGGTACAAATAAGATAGAAAATACTAAATGTTTAAATTTGAGTACTGAAAGATTTGTGGTTATTACAATGTCAAGTAATTGTCTCACGTTAAAATGATGTCTGAAAGATGATTCTAAATATATGATTCACATTCCTTTGCTTTTCTCAGAGGGAGCATTTCAAAATTTTCATTTTTAAAATACAAAAATGTTTAAGCATGCCAAATGGAATGAAAGTGACTAACGCTCAGTCATGTCTGACTCTGTCACCTCGTAGACTGTACCCCACTAGGCTCTTCTGTCCGTGGAATTCTGCAAGCAAGAATACTGGAGTGGGTAACCATTCTCTTCTCCAGGGGATCTTCCCCCCACCACAGGGATCAAAGCTGGGTCTCCTGCATTGTAGGCAGATTCTTTACCATCTGAGCCAGGAGAGAAGCCAAATGGAATAGTTTCTACTTATTCTGATTAATGAGATGGTAAACCTTTCACATGTGCCAAGTAAAATACATGCACTATCGTCAATTATATCTCAAAACTGAAAAACAAAACAAATTTTTTTAATGTAGTAAGATAAATGAGAGAAAAGCAAGAATCCAGCATGATTTACTTTAATGTAGATTAAAATAAACTCTTCTGTAATTACAGAACAATTATAATTTTGGTCAGGTTTTCTATGACAAATAATATTGTAATTAACAGCTTTGTGCCTAAATACTGTGTCTGCATTTTATGTTGCAATATATATGAAGTGAAGTCGCTCAGTCGTGTCTGACTCTTTGCGACCCCATGGACTGTAGCCTACAGGCTCCTCTGTCCATGGGATTTTCAAGGCATGAATACTGGAGTGGGGTGCCATTTCCTTCTCCAGGAGATCTTCCCAACCCAGAGATTGAACCCAGGGCTCCTGCACTGTAGGCCAATGCTTTACCATCTGAGCCACCAGGGAAGTCATATATATATACATACATACATACATATATATATATATATATATATATACACACACACACATATACATGCATCTTAAGACTTTTACTGAGGCTTTATGTCATAAATAAAACCTTTCTTTAAAATCCAAATTTCTGCTCTTTGAAGGGAAAGAGCACCAATAATACCTTTCCTGTTTCACCTACTCTAAAACTGTCCAGTTTTTAGAAACACTACTTAATGGCTTATTTATTTTTACTGGGGAGACAAAACAAATCTAATGGCAGTCCAAGCCTTTTTAGCTACTGTTAGCTCTTATGGCCTGAGGCAGGTCACAGCACCTCTCTAAGCCTAATTTATCTCGCCTATAAAATGGGGATAAAATGACAGTAGCTATCTCCTAGGGTTGCAGTAAAGAGGAAAAGTGACAACGCATGCTAAGTGTTTACCGGGTGGTGAAAGTTCAGTTAATACCTAGCATCGAAAGCTCTAAGAACTTTACATATACTTGTATTTTCAATCTTCACAACTCCACAGAAAGAGATACTACAAGCAAGAAAGTAAAGGTACAGAACTCTCACCAGGTTACTCAGTTGCTAAGATTTGACTCCATTCTGGGCCTAGGGTCCCTACCGTCATCACTACCCTACTTTCAACCACTACCCTATATTCAACCTGCTGAATTAACAAAATCTTGGGAAATGAAGAAAGGAGAGGTGCGGATAGGACTAGTGAAGTCCAAAGGTTTTAGAGTTAATCTAGCTGTTTCCACCACGCCAATTTAAGAAACAAAGAAGACTCTATGAAGCTCCCAAGTTTAGCTTAGCAGGTTTTACATCTGGCGTCTTAGTCTGAAAGTTTCTACTATCAGTTTCATGATGAGCGAGGAAGACTAAAAGAGGTAGGGGCGGCAGGAAACCGGATCCGTGTCCTCAGGAAGCACAGGAGCAGCACCATATGGCTGATTTAGTTGAGTTTTTTTAAAAAAGAGAAAGAACAACTTTTGACTAGGACTAAGACTTGTCCTTGCTCGCTTAGAAATAAGATCCTAGAAGAAGAAAAGGGAGGTGTGAGCTGTCAGCTGGACAGCGGCGGGAAGCCCCTCACTTCTGACTATCTGGAGACCGTGACCTCGCCCCTCTTCCGGCCCCGACCCGTCACGCAGGTCACCTGTAGGGGTTGGAATCCACCACCTCGGAGCTCATCTTTTCAATGCGGGCCCGACCGCCTCCTCCGTCGCCGCTCCCCAGGGCGCGGCGACTTCTCTCCTGGGCCAGTTCCCGCTCCAGCTCTTCAACCCGCTGCTGCAGCCGTTCCACAGACTCGGCCATGGCTGGGACCCCGGCCGCCAGCGCTCCCAGCCCCGGCCGTCGCCGTCGTCGCCGCCCCACGCTGCTGGCCTGCTGGCCCCGAGAGGGTTATGTGGCGAGTCACCTTGCTGCGGCTTTCCCAGCCCACAAACCTGGGGAAGCGCTCCCAGCGCGCCCCTGCCCGACACGTCTCCGCCGCTCCTGCGGGTCTCCCAGCGGGCCACTTCCGGTGCGTTGCTGTCAACGCTCCGCCTCAGGCAAAAAAAAAAAAAGCCCCCTACTTCACCTCTTCGCCAGGGCCTAAGAGTCCAGGGAGTTCCAGGGCACGGGTCATAAGTGTCCAGAACCAGCGGCCTGCGATGTTGCCTTTCCAACCTGGCGGCCAGGAAAAACCCCAGAATCTTTTATTCCTAGGCTCGAGGTCTTGACGGGCCCTTTTCTGCACCGGACCCGGTAGGTCTTCCGCCTGCCAGTGCTTTCAATTTGGAGACGGACCAGGCCTCGGCGTTCTAATATGCTCTTGTGACTAACATGACTTTGCTTTCTTTAGAATTGAGGTCTCCAACTCTGAGGCTGACTGAAAACTTTAAATTCGAACACACAAGGCCCTTCTGGCGTTTCCTGAGTACAGCCCAAGTCCAGGAGACAGCTGGCCTGTGCTGCCAGCCAGCGGCCTGGCGATATGTAATTGGCTGGAGCCGCGGGCCCGCCTCCACCTGGGCGTCTCGGCCTCGCCCCTGTCCGTGGAGTAGCGTTCTCCCAGACGAACCGGATCCCAAGAGTCTAGTGAGTTCTGTGACTCTGTGGTCTGAAGCGGCAGCGTAGATCATGGAAACCGCTGCCTCCCGCGAGCCCAACACTATAGAAGTGCTGCCCCAGCACAAGTTCGACTGTAGGTCTCTGGACGCCTACCTAAACCAGCACTTGCCCGGCTTTGGGACCGAGCCCGAGGCCAAGCTGACGGTTGCCCAATACAGGTATCGGCCCTAGCCTTCTCCAGCAGAAACAAATCTGTACCTTGTGCTTTTCTTCCTCTGGCCCTGGGTGGTTTTCTGCTTTCCTCCACCCTATTTCTTTTTCCGCAGTGACCTACTCTGCCGGCGGGAGCTGCTGTCACTGGCTCCCGCGTTACATTCTGAGTATTTCCAATTCCAGCGCGGTAATGGAAGCACTATAGCGTTCACGATTCCAGCTATGAGGAGGAATCTGTTAACAGCTGTGTACTTTGAGAATTCACTGAGGCAGTTAAGGTTGGAAGCTCTGTGTGATATAAAGAGGCCGTTCGCTCAACCTTTGTTCTATAACCTTTTTTTTCCCCAGAGAAGCTGATGTAATTCCATTCACATTGGGCATATTCTTAGAGGCTGAGTTAATGGTACCAGTTGGGGGATCCGAAATTCTTATACTAGATATTCCATTTAGCAAATCACAGCACCACTTTGGGCTTTAGTTCTTTTGAAATAGGGGAATGGAACTAGATGACGGTCCTGAGAATACTGTCTGTTCTCCACAGTGAATCTGCCTCTAGTCTGATGTTGTTGTATAATAGAAGGTAATTTACAAATAGACTTTGCTGTAAAAACAGCATCTTGATAAACACAGAACTATAAAAGCAACCCTGGCTTCCAGAAGAATTAGGTGTGTCACTTACTGACTGGAAATTTAAGTACTGTGGTACGTGAACTCTTTGATGACTAGTTTCATAACCTGTAATAAATACTTGCCTGCTCTGTATAATCCTGATAAATGAAGTAATATAGATGAAAGGGCTTAATGTTGTAACGGCACTGTTTACCAGTGGCTTTATCACAGGGTATTCCTTGACTACTGATTTCAGAGAAATTAAAAATAGTGGAAAGGTGATGGATCAGAGAGGGTTTGACGGTGTAAAATTAAAAAGCACCATGTGGAATTCCCTAGCTGTCCAGTGGTTAAGACTCAGTGCTTTCACTGCTGGGGACATGCAGTGGCCAAATTAAACAACAACCAAAAAATAAAAGGCACTGTGTCACATAGATATTATAGGATGAAGCAGCAGGTGGAATAAAAAATGGCAGAGGTTTCTAGCCTGAGGCCTTGAGTTGTAAACAAATAGATCAAAGTTCAAATTGGCTATGGCAATCTGGACAAGTTATTTAACTCTTTTGAGCATTGAATCTTCCTTTGGCAACGTGGAGATAATATTTATCTCCTAGGGTTTTTTGAGAATTATCTAACTAAGAGTTAATTCTGAATTAAGTTGAATGTTAAATCAGAATTGTCCTTGATAAATGGAATAACTAGTATAGAACTATTTAGATAGATAGATAGTATTGAAGTATAGATGGTATAGAACTGTCCCCACAGAGAATACACATTTATTTCCAGGACACATTGAAAAGTTTATAAAAATTGAAGACATGTTAGGCCGCAAAAGTTTCAAAAATTCAAAAACATCATTCTTAAAAAAAAAAAAAAATTAAAATTCAGAATATAAATGCCAAAACTTTAGAAATCAAAAGAGAATAGCTAATGAACACATTTTAGAAAATAATTGATATACAAATTAAAGAGCCAATAGTCTACAGAAAATAATGGAGTTTACCAAATTTCAGTATGCAAAAATCAATTGAATTTCTCAACTTTAGCAACAAAAATGTAAAGATATAAATTTCAGAAAGATGAAATTAATAAGAATATCAGAAATATAATTTTCTCAAACATTAATAAAGTATTTGCAAGACCTTTGTAGAGGAAATTATAAAACTATTAGAACCTTAGAACTAAATACAATGAAAGATGCCGTGTTCATGAATAGGAGAATTCAGAATTGTATGATTCTCTTTTTTTTTTTTTCCAATTGATATATAGATTCAGTGCAATGACACTCACAGTCTTAATTTTTCCCCTAATTCAAAAAATTACTCCTAAATTGTATGTGCAAGAGCAAAGCGCCAAAAATAAAGGAAAACACTCCTGAGGGAAATGTAAATTAAGATGGCTTATTTTTTCACAGAGATAGACAAATCAATAAAACAGAAGAGAGAATCCACAAAAAGACCCACATATTTATAGGACTTTGATATATGACAGTGCTGGCACTGAGAATCAGTCTTTGGAGAGTTGGAGGGAGAAGAGATTTTTCAGTAAATTAAACATGGATAATTATTATGTATATGAAAAAAATTGAAATTAGACCCTTTCCTTACTCAACCTCACTCAGTTCTAGGTGGATTACAGAGGAACAGTAAAGGCAAAACTATAAACATTTGGGGACTTCCCTGGTGGTCCAGTGGTTAAGAACCCATGTTGCAGTGCAAGGGACACTGATTCATCCCTGGTGCAGGAAGTTCGCACATGCCTCAGAGCAACAGAGTCGGAGCACCACAACTACTGAGCCTCTGCTCCAGCACCCAGGAGCTACAACTATGGAACCTGCAACAAAGAGTAGCCCCCCGCTCGCCACAAGTAGAGAAAGCCCATGTGCGGCAGCAAAGACACACCACAGTTAAAAAATAAATAAATAAAAAAATAATCTCTTAAACTGTAAACATTTGGAAGACATATAGAAGCTCTTTAGACTGTGGAGTAGAGAATAAAGTCTTTAAAAAGACAAAAGTGCAAACTGAAGGAAATGACTGGAAGAATCCTTCAAATGAAATTATAGATGAAAATATTTTCAGTGTATAGAATAGATAAAAGATTAACCTCCAGAACATATGAAGAACTGCAATAGCTCAACAGAAAAATGGGCAAAAGACTTGAAGACACTCAGCCTCATTACACTGTAATAATTGGGGAAAATGCAAGTTAAAATGACAAGATACCATCTCATAGCATGATTTTTGACTTTTTTGAAAAAAAAATCTGATAATATCAAACAGAATATGAGATAACAGGGACTCATCCACTATTGGTGAGGGTGGCACCCTGAAGCTGGGAAAGATTGAGGGCAGGGGGAGAACGGGTCGACAGAGGATGAGATGATTGGATGGCATCACCAACTCAACAAACATGAGTTTGGGCAAACTCAGGGAAATAGCAAAGGACAGGGAAGTCTGGCAAGCTGCAGTACATAGGGTCACAAAGAGACATGATTTAGTGACTGAACAACAACACAACAACTTTGGAAAACAATTTGGCACAATCTTGTAAAGATGAAATGGGAAGATATACATGCTGAGTGACAAAGTATTTCTATTCCTAGTTGTATACACTGAGGAATTGTTGTACTAGGGTATCAGGAGATAATCTACAAAAATCTTTGCACTGTTTGTAACAGTAAAAATACAGTAATAAAACAACATTAATCAATTAAAGAATGGGTGAATAAATTATAGTATATTCACATGAAGAAACACATACAGCAGTGAAGATTATTCAACTGCAGCTATATACATCAACACAAATAAAAACTGGACAAATAAACAGTATATTGTTTAAGGGGATAAACTTCAAGGGAATGATAAATGTAAAAATCAAGATGGTAGTTACTCTGAAGAGAGAGACAGTGGTGGTCCAGTGGTTAGGACTCAATGCTCTCACTGAGGTGGCTCAGGTTTGATCCCTGGTTGGGGAACTAAGATCTTGTAAGACAAAAAGCAAAAATAAAAAATGAAGGGAAGGATACACAGAGGGCTTTAGAGATGGTGATTTTTTCTTTCTCAAATTATGTAGTGAGAACACTGGTATTTGTTGTGTTACTGTTCTTTTAAATATTATTTTTTACCTATGTAAAGTTTATTTTTAGAATTAGAAAAATTTAAATCATATTAGAAATAAAAATATTTTGACTTAATAATGAAGATGTTGTATAACTTGATAAAACAAACCCTATGATTTCCAGGTATGTGTATATTATGTGCCTGGCGCTGCTTCAATCACTGGGAATTTAACAAAAAGAAGATCCTGCCTTTTTGGAACCTGGATTCTATCTGGAGAAGACAGAGATAAAATCACATTCTAAATATTAAAGTATATGAGAAAATGGAGAGAAACAAAGGAGAATAGGAAATGTTTAGGAGGGGGAAGCAGAAAGGCCTCAGTGAGAAGGTGGCATTCAGCAAGGAGAGATATGGATGTAAGCCTTATAGCTATCTGGGGAAAGACTATTCCAGACAGAGGGAAGAGCAGGGGCTCTGAAGGGGGCATGTGCCCAGTGGGTGGAGAGAATACAAGCCAGGGTGCCTGGAGTTGCATAACAAGGGCAAGAGAAATTCTGTTGACTCTTATAAGGGTTTTGGCCTTTACTCTAGCTAACACTCTTCCTAGGTGGTGCTAGGGGTAAAGAACCTGCATGCCAATGCAGGAGATGTAAGAGACGCAGTTTCGATCCCTGGGTCAGGGAGATCCCCTGGAAAAGGAAATGGCAATGTACTCCAATATTCTTGCCTGGAATATCCCATGGACAGAGTAGCCTGGTGATCTACAGTCCAAAGGGTCACAAGGAGTCAGACATGAATCAGTGACTAAGCACACAAAGCACACAAAGTTAGCTGAGATGGTGAGAGATTAGGGATTTAGGGGCAGAGGAGAGAAGTGATTTGTTTTTTTAAGTAGAATCCCTTTGCCTATTTAAACAGAATCTGTTTGCCTATTATTTGACTGAAGGAGGCAAACAAAAGGAGACCAGTTTGGAGTGTATTTTGATGACCTAGTAACACCCAAAAAAGATGTCCTTTTCATTATAGGGGACTTTCATTATATGCGAAAGTAGGAAGTCAAGAAACACCTGGAGTAACAGGCAAATTTGGCCTTGGAATATGGAATGAAGCAGGGCAAAGACTAATAGAGTTTTGCCAAGAAAATGCACTGGTCATAGCAAACACCCTCTTCCAACAACATAAGAGAACACTCTACACATGGACATCACCAGATGGTCAACACCAAAATCAGATTGATTATATTCTTTGCAGCCAAAGGTGGAGAAGCTCTATACAGTCAGCAAAAACAAGACCAGGAGCTGACTGTGGATCAGACCATGAACTCCTTGCCAAATTCAGACTTAAATTGAAGAAAGTAGGGAAAACCACTAGACCATTCAGGTAAGACCTAAATCAAATCCCTTATGATTATACAGTGGAAGTGAAAAATAGATTTAAGGGCCTAGATCTGATAGATAGAGTGCCTGATGCGCTATGAAATGAGGTTCATGACGTTGTACAGGAGACAGGGATCAAGACCATCCCCATGGAAAAGAGATGCAAAAAAGCAAAATGGCTGTCTGGGGAGGCCTTACAAATAGCTGTGAAAAGAAGAGAAGTGAAAAGCAAAGGAGCAAAGGAAAGATATAAGCATCTGAATGCAGAGTTCCAAAGAATAGCAAGAAGAGATAAGAAAGCCTTCTTCAGCGATCAATGCAAAGAAATAGAGGAAAACAACAGAATGGGAAAGACTAGAGATCTCTTCAAGAAAATTAGAGATACCAAGGGAACATTTCATGCAAAGATGGGCTTGTTAAAGGACAGAAATGGTATGGACCTAACAGAAGCAGAAGATATTAAGAAGAGATGGCAAGAATACACAGAAGAACTGTACAAAAAAGATGTTCAATCCCCAGATAATCATGATGGTGTAATCACTGACCTAGAGCCAGTCATCCTGGAATGTGAAGTCAAGTGGGCCTTAGAAAGCATCACTACAAACAAAGCTAGTGGAGGTGATGGAATTCCAGTTGAACTATTCCAAATCCTGAAAGATGATGCTGTGTAAGTGCTGCACTCAATATGCCAGCAAATTGGTAAAACTCAGCAGTGGTCACAGGACTGGAAAAGGTCAGTTTTCATTCCAATCCCAAAGAACGGCAATGCCAAAGAATGCTTGAAATACCGCACAATTACACTCATCTCACACGCTAGTAAAGTAATGCTCAAAATTCTCCACGCCAGGCTTCAGCAATATGTGAACTGTGAACTTGCAGATGTTCCAGCTGGTTTTAGAAAAGGCAGAGAAACCAGTGATCAAATTGCCAACATCTGCTGGATCATGGAAAAAGCAAGGGAGTTCCAGAAAAACATCTATTTCTACTTTATTGACTATGCCAAAGCCTTTGACTGTGTGGATCACAATTGACTGTGGAAAATTCTGAAAGAGATGGGAATACCAGACCACCTGATCTGCCTCTTGAGAAATTTGTATGCAGGTCAGGAAGCAAGAGTTAGAAGTGGACATGGAACAACAGACTGGTTCCAAATAGGAAAAGGACTACGTCAAGGCTGTATATTGTCACCCTGCTTATTTAATTTCTATGCAGAGTACATCATGAGAAACGCTGGGCTGGAAGAAGCACAAGCTGGAATCAAGATTGCCGGGAGAAACATCAATAACCTCAGATATGCAGATGACACCACCCTTATGGCAGAAAGTGAAGAGGAACTCAAAAGCCTCTTGATGAAACTGAAAGTGGAGAGTGAAAAAGTTGGCTTAAAGCTCAACATTCAGAAAACGAAGATACTGGCATCCGGTCCCATCACTTCATGGGAAGTAGGTGGGGAAACAGTGTCAGACTTTATTTTTGGGGGCTCCAAAATCACTACAGATGGTGACTGCAGCCATGAAATTAAAGACACTTACTCCTTGGAAGGAAAGTTATGACCAACCTAGATAGCATATTCAAAAGCAGAGACATTACTTTGCCAACAAAGGTCCGTCTAGTCAAGACTATGGTTTTTCCAGTGGTCGTGTAAGGATGTGAGAGTTGGACTGTGAAGAAGGCTGAGCGCCGAAGAATTGATGCTTTTGAACTGTGGTGTTGGAGAAGACTCTTGAGAGTCCCTTGGACTGCAAGGAGATCCAACCAGTCCATTCTGAAGGAGATCAGCCCTGGGATTTCTTTGGAAGGAATGATGCTAAAGCTAAAACTCCAGTACTTTGGCCACCTCATGCAAAGAGTTGACTCATTGGAAAAGACTCATGCTGGGAGGGATTGGGGGCAGGAGGAGAAGGGGACGACAGAGGATGAGATGGCTGGATGGCATCACTGACTCAATGGACCTGAGTCTGGGTGAGGTCCGGGAGTTAGTGATGGACAGGGAGGCCTGGCGTGCTGCGATTCATGGGGTCGCAAAGAGTCGGACACGACTGAGCGAATGAACTGAACTGAGTAGACAGTAATTAGTGGTATGGACCAGGGTGGTAGTGTAGGATAGGTGCAAAGTGGTCATATTCTGAATTTATTTTGGAGGATTTATAACTGATCACTTGTGGGATATGAAAGACAAAAAAGAGGAAACCAACAGTATTTCATTTTTTCTTGGCAACTCAAAGGATGAATTTATCATGCAATAAAATAGAGATGACTGTATACAATCAGATTGGAAAGGAAATATCAGGAACTTGGTTTTGGAATGTTGAGTTTCAAGATGCATTTTAGACATGGGAGTGGATATGTAATAGTAAGCAGGCAGGTATATGAATCAAGAAGTCAGAGCAGAGATCTAAACTAGCCACATACATTTGGAAGTCACTGAGATAGAGAAGGTATTTAAAGCCATGAGATCATAGAGCTTACCTAGAAGATGAGTCTACCTAAAGAGGTCTGTGAACTTATTCCCAGGGATCCCAGTATTGAGAATTGAAGAATTAAGGAGGAACATACAACAGAATCTCAAAAGGGGTGGCCCAAGAAGGGGAAACCATGATTTGATACCATAGCAATACTAGTGACCTTGAAGAAAGTCACTGCACTGGAAAGATAGGAATGAAAGCTTGATTGACATGGGTTCATGAGAAAGTAGGAGAGGAGGAATTGTAGCAAACAGTGTAAACATTTTGAGTTTATACCCCTTGCTCTAAAGGGGGAAATGAATGTTTTATGTAGAGGGGGCAGTGGGGTCAAGTTCAGTTCAGTCACTCAGTCGTGTCTGACTCTTTGCAACCTCATGAACCGCAGCACGCCAGGCCTCCCTGTCTATCACCAACTCCTGGAGTCCACCCAAACCCATGTCCATTGAGTCAGTGATGCCATCCAACCATCTCATCCTCTGTCGTCCCCTTCTCCTCCTGCCCTCAAGCTTTCCCAGCATCAGGGTCGTGGGGTCAAGATAAGTCTTAAAAGAAAAAGGCAGCATGTTTGTATGCTGATGGCAGTGATCCAAAACAGAATGAAAAATCTGTGGAAGAGAGAAGGCTAGAATGAAGTCCTTGAGTAGACAAGAGTAGAATGGGATCTAATTCACAAGAGAGGAATTGTCCTTAGAAAGAAATGTAGACATTCTACAGACTGTGCAGGGAAGAGAGAGTATATGGATATAGGTGCTTCTATGCCATAGAAATGGTAGTGTAACCTTGTGGAAGCTCTCACCTGATTGTTTGCATTTTCTCTGTGAAATATGAAGCTAGGTAATCAGCTGAGTGAAGATGGTGGAAGAAAGTGTTGGAGGTTTGAAGGAAGAGGAGGAATTGTTAAACAGTTATCCAAGAGCATGGGAAATGAATGAAAGGACTAAGGAAGTATATCATAATTGCAGCATGATTCACTTTGAGGTTCATAGTCATGAATTCGAAGTAAGAGTAGTTATTTTAGTAGGTATTATTGATCCTTTGCCCAGATTCTCTTGGGTTGCTTTTTAGTTTCCATGTATACCCTGCTTTGGTGGCTTCTGCTTCCAGTAGCCAACACATATGGCTCTTTTACAGACTGTCCTTGCCTTCTGTAGCCTCTTTTGCCCTGAATGGTGTAGTGCCCAAGATGGCTCTTAACTGGTGACTCACGGGTTCAGGAGTATGAAATTCCCACTATTTTTGCTTTAGAGATAAGACAACTCTCAGGTGTACCTTACACTGTAGAGTCCCCTCCTTACCATGAAATCAAGCTGAAGTTACCTTCTAAGGAACTTTGTCTCAGATCATAATTTTGCTTAGCATTCTCCCCTTCCCTGACTTGCTTCTCTCAATTCCTTATTGGTTTCCTAATCATTTCCATACTAAGTCGCTTGCACACAAATCTCTCAGGATCTGCATCTAGTGGACCTAATCTAAACAATAATTATGACTATGTGTTCCTTTCTCCAACTACATTCAATTATATGAATGCAGGCAAACAGTTGAATTTAACCAGGATGGGGGACTCCAAGCAAATAACATGAAGTAAGAGAGGGCAAGTATATTAAAGATGTATTCAAGGGAGTAGTTATGTAACTGATCATCTAATTTAAGCTAGTTAAGGACGGATATCATGGGGAAAGGGGGGAACCGAAGGCCATGAAAAGGTAGTATGATTAATGGTTGGTAGGTAGGTCCAGGAGAAGGCAATGGCACCCCACTCCGGTACTCTTGCTTGGGGAATCCCATGGATGGAGGAGCCTGGTAGGCTTCAGTCCATGGGGTCGCTAAGATTCAAGACACGACTGAGCGACTTCACTTTCACTTTTCACTTTCATGCATTGGAGAAGGAGATGGCAACCCACTCCAGTGTTCTTGCCTGGAGAATCCCAGGGACGGGGGAGCCTGGTGGGCTGCCGTCTATGGGGTCGCACGAAGTCGGACACGACTAAAGTGACTTAGCATTATTAGCAGGTAGGTCCAGGGATCAAAGAATTGTTGAAATTCAGGTACTAGGTGTATGAGTGAAAAGAGGTTATGTTCAGAGTTAGAAATGCTTAAAAAATAGGATAATGCCATGCTTGAGTTGTTGATATTGATAAGATATAAGGTATGTCCCAGGGCTTTCCAGGTGGTGTTAGTGGTAAAGAACCTGCCTGCCAATGCAGGAGACATAAGAGATGCTGGTTCCATCCCTGGCTCAAGAAGATCCCCTGGAGGAGGGCATGGCAACGCACTCCAGTATTTTTGCCTGGAGAATCCCATGGACCGAAGAGCCTGGGGGTCTACAGGGACTTACCACCACCACCACGGTGTGTCCCATAGAATGAGTGACAGGTAGTATAATCACTGGAGGTGAGAATTCAGGGAACTGATAGGCCTAAGAACGAATATCTTTATGGATTTGATGCCATTAATAATTAGGATGGGGGTAGAGTTTTGGCCACCTGATACAAAGAGCCAGCTTACTAGAAGACCCTGATGCTAGGAAAGATTGAAGGTAGGAGGAGAGGAGGATGACAGAATGAGATGGTTGGACAGCATCACCAACTCAGTGGACATGAGTTTGAGCAAGATCTGGAAGATGTTGAAAGACAGGGAAGCCTGGCATGCTGCAGTTCATGGGTTCACAAAGAGTCAGATGTGACTCTGTGACTGAACAACAAAGTGTTAGTAAGAGTGAAAATCCTTAGGCATTGAGGGAGAATGATCTATGAATTAGTGGGTGACTGCAACAAGAATGAGTAGAGGGTGGCAGAGTCTCTATGACATGAAATTCAAAGCTGGGGGAGAGGTGTTTAGACAGGATGAAGGGCAGAGAGCCTGGAACCGGCAAGGAGTATCAAGAAGGACACAGACTCCATTTCCAGGTCACTGGATGAGTGATGTGGGGCAAAATCTACCACATAAGAGACAAGGGAAACAGGATGCTTGTAGAACATTCAGGTTTTAGAGCAAGAAGGTGAAGGGTCCTTTCAGAGAAGAGATTGGTGCTGCATGTGATTGTGGTGCTGAAAGACAGTGAGTTTCAGGGTGCACAATGTAAAGGCGTTGGGAGTTGGGGGCATGAGGGTCGGGGTGAGAGAAGAAGACTAAGACTGTATAGAGCCTCATGGGAATTAGAATGCAGTGGATAAGTGGTGACATGAGCATGTAGGTCTTTTTTTTTTTTTTTTTTTGATAACATAAACAGAGATAAAGAGCATAATGAGACAAGTCCTGGTGGTTTTAAGACAGCAGTGCTATGAGTGATGGGAAGTAGAAAGAGATAGGTGTTTAGGAATGGGGACAGGCAGTCTTATTCTAAGTACTCTGAGTTAACTTTTTTTTTCCCCACAACTGATGCCAATATAAAAAAAAGCTTTGTGTTTTGACATGAATAGCACTTTCCACTTATTTATTATGTGGATAAAGTGAACCTGTATTATTCTCTTTCTCTGTGTGTATTTAAGTATACAGATGTCTATTTGTTGGTTTTGTTCAGTTACTAAGCCATGTCTGACTCTTTGCGACCCTATGAACTGCAGCACTCCAGGCTTTCCTGTCCTTCACTATAGTCCTGAGTTTACTCAAACTCCTGTCCACTGAGTCGATGATGCCATACAACCATCTCATCCTCTGTCACCCCTTCTCCTCTTGCCCTCAATCTTTCCCAGCATCAGGGTCTTTTCCAATGAGTCAGCTCTTCATGTCAGGTGGCCAAAGTATTGGAGCTTCAGCTTCACCACCAGTCCTTCCAATGAATATTCAGGGGTGATTTCCTTTAAGATTGACTGGTTTGATCTACTTGCTGTCCAAGGGACTGTCAAGTCTTCTCCCGCATCACAGTTTGAACACACAAAAAAGTTCTTCTGCACTCAGCCTTCTTTATAGTCAAGCTCTTACATCCATACATGTAAGAGCTGTATGGAAAAACCATAGCTTTGGCTATATGGACCTTTGTCGGCAAAGTGATGTCTCTGCTTTTTAATATACTGTCTAGGTTTGTCATAGCTATTCTTTGAAGGAGCAAGCGTCTTTTAATTTCGTGGCTGAAGTCACCATCTGCATTGCTTTTGGAGCCCAAGAAAATGAAATCTGACCCTGTTTCCATTGTTTCCATATCTATTTGCCAAGAAGTGATAGGATTGGATGCCATGATCTTCCTTTTTGAATATTTAATTTAAGCCAACTTTTTCACTCCTCTTTCACCTTCATCAAGAGGCTCTTTAGACTCCTCTTCACTTTCTGCCATTAGAGTGGTATCATCTGCTTGTATGAGGTTGTTCGTATTTCTTCCAGCAAGTTTGATTCCAGTTTGAGCCTCATCCAGCCCGGCATTTCACATGATGTACCCTGCATATACAGCCTTGATATACTCCTTTCCCAATATCAAACCAGTTCATTGTTCCACATCCTGTTCTAACTGTTGCTTCTTCTCCTGCATACAGGTTGCTCAGGAGACAGGTAATGTGGCTTGGTATTCCCACCTCTTTAAGAATATTCCACAGTTTGTTGTGATCCACACAGTCAAAGGCTTTAGTGTAGTCAATGAAGCAGAATTAGATGTTTTTTGGAATTTCTTTGCTTTTTCTATGATCCAGCGTATGTTGGCAACTTCATCCCTGGCTCCTCTGCCTTTTCTAAATCCAGTTTGTACATATGGAAGTTCTCGGTTCACGTACTGTTGAAACCTAGCTTGAAGGATTTTGAGCATATTCTTGCAAATGTGAAATGAGTGCAATTATATGATAATTTGAACATTCTTTGGCATTGCCTTTCTTTGGGATCGGAATGAAAACTGACCTTTTCCAGTCCTGTGGCCACTGCTGAGTTTTCCAAGTTTGCTGGCATATTGAGTGCAGCACTTTTAGCAGCATCATCTTTTAGGATTAGAAATAGCTCAGCTGAAATTCCATCACCTCCACTAGCTTTGTTTGTAGTAATGCTTCCCACGGCCCACTTGACTTCACACTCCAGGGTGTCTGGCTCTAGGTGAATGACCACACCATCATGATTATCTGGGTCATTAAGAGCTTTTTTTATACAGTTCTGTGTATCCTTGCCACATTTTCTTAATCTCTTTGGTTTTTGTTAGGTCCTTGCCATTTTCGTCCTTTATTGTGCCCATCTTTACATGAAATGTTCCCTTGGTATCTCCAGTTTTCTTAAAGAGATCTCTAATCTTACCCATTTTATTGTTTTCCTCTATTTCTTTGCATTGTTCACTTAAGAATACTTTCTTATGTCTCCTTGCTCTTCTCTGGAACTCTGCATTCAGTTGGGTATGTCTTTCCCTTTCTCCTTTGCCTTTCGCTTCTCTTTTCTCAGGTATTTGTAAGGCCTCCTCAGACACTTTGCCGTCTTGCATTTCTTTTTCTTGGGGATGATTTTGGTCACCACCTCCTGTACAATGTTATGTACCTCCATCTATATTTCTTTAGGCACTCTGTCTACCAGATCTAGGCCCTTGAATCTATTTATCATCTCCACTATATAATCATAAGGCATTTGATTTAGGTCATACCTGAATGGCCTAGTGGTTTTCCCTACTTTCTTCAATATAAGTCTGAATTTTACCACAAGGGGTTCAGAATCTGAGCCACAGTCAGCTCAAGGTCTTGTTTTTGCTGACTGTGTAGAACTCCATTTTGATTGCAAAGAATTTAGTCAGTCTGATTTTGATATTGACCATCTGGTGATATCCATTTGTAGAGTCATCTCTTGTGTTGTTGGAAGAGGGTATTTGCTATGACCAGTGCATTCTCTTGGCAAAATTCTGTTAGCTTTTGCCCTTCTTCATGTTGTACTCCAAGGCCAAACTTGCCTGTTACTCCAGGTATCTCTTGACTTGCTACTTTTGCACTCTAGTCCCCTATGATGAAAAGGACAAATGTCTATAATTTTAATATGTTAAATAGTTATAATTTAATTAATATATTAATTGTAAATAGTATATTAAGAAGCTCAAATAATGATTTTTTAAACTGTCAGTGAACCGACTTCCTACAAATCAGAGTCCTTCAGACTTCAAACTCTGTGGAATGTGCTGTGTTGTGTTTTGTTCAAGTTGGTTGATTTTTGCAGTCATGGATCCAGAAAATGCACCTCTGGAGAGATGAGCCACCACTTCCAGGGAATGCCCAGCAAAACACCTATCATGATGCCTGTTCTCTGGTACACTATGTTAGAGTTTTGGACCCTCTCCAGCTTTTTCTGCTGATGTTAAATTCTTCCTTTTCAGTTATCTGATTCTTGGCCAGCCATTTGTTGCTTCCATTGTATTTGTCAAGAATCTTCTGACTTCCTTTGATTCTGCCTTGACATCTCTTCTTCTATCATGGCTCTGAATCCTAGTTTGGAGCAAGTTTTTTGGGGATATTTTGCCTCTTCTTATCTCCAGCTTTGTATTTTTAAGTCTTTTGAACTATATACTCAATATCTTCTATGCTTAAACACCATGATATTAGTCTTTTAGTCTTCTCTTTTCTCGATCTCTAATCCACAGCAAATACATTTGAAGAGCTATCGGCATTAGTATCAAAAGTTACTACTTCAGTGAATGCCATAGCAGTGCCAGTGAGTTCAGTTGCCAAGCTGGTTGTTATCCTGCCTCATTGCTCACTCAATTCCATATACCTCTATGAGCATACCAAGCTGATTTTAAGAGTAGATATGAAGGTCTAAGTCCAGTTGGTATTAACTGCTTGCTATGGTGCACTTGGTCAGAATAGTCATGACTCCAAAAGTGGTTTCAACATTAAAGAAAAAGGAGTGATATCAAAGAACAGTAAATTCTGAATAACTTCAAATTTATCTCCAGACAAGGGACAAGATGGCTACCTTCAGTTCAGTTCAGTTCAGTCGCTCAGTCATGTCCGACTCTTTGCGACCCCATGGACCACAGCACACCAGGCCTCCCTGTCCATCACCAACTCCTGGAGTTTACTTAAACTCATCTCCATTGAGACAGTGATGCCATCCAACCATCTCATCCTCTGTCGTCCCCTTCTCCTGCCTTCAATTTTTCCCAGCATCAGGGTCTTTTCCAATGAGTCAGCTCTTCATATCAGGTGGCCAGAGTATTGGAGTTTCAGCTTCAACATCAGTCCTTCCAAAGAACACTCAGGACTGATTTCCTTTAGGCTGCCTACATAGCTGCAAACATATGTGACCTTTATCAGGATTGATGCTTTTTAAAAATTTCTTGCTATTGAAAAAAAATCTTATAAGAATATCTACAAGCTTGGAAGCTTGGAGATGCAAACAGAGCCACCTACTAGGATTACATCATGTATCTGAGGCTAGCATGTTGTGAGAAAAGTGTTTAAAAAAAACAAACAAACACCTTTTCTCCTGTTCTATAGACAAATTAGCTTTCTAGCTGTAGTTACTCTGGAAACTTGGTAAGGTGGAGTGTCAGCTGTGTTTCCAAGCAAGAGCACTTATGTTGAAAGTAACATCTATTTGATAAACTGCATCTGAACTGGAAGGCCTGTAAATGTATCTGGTCAGATATTTTATGCTTAACTAATGTATCTGGTCAGATATTTTAGGCTTAACTTGGGGCTTTTCTACGTTTAGTCAGTTCTTAAAATTGGTCATGTCTCTTGCTAGAGGACTGCTACTGGAGATGATGGAGCCATCGTGGTGTGGAGCATGAGGCTTCTAAGGCAGGGTGGCACCCACACTCATCCATTGTGGTCTCATTCCTTCAAACCTGAGCTATCACCAGAGGGACACAGAAGTAATGAGGTAGATCCTAGACTGCTGCATGGACCTACTCTAAGGACCTTACTAAAGAAACTCATCTGATGCTACCTCACTGGCATACTGTATCTCCTGTCTTCCTGTGCTTCTAAGTAAAACCAATGCTAAGAGTCTTTGAGATTTCTTGTCTAGTCAAATGAGTCTACCAAATGAGTGTTCCTAACTGAACACTTAAATGCAAAGATTCCATCTTTGTAATTAAGGTTCGACAAATCAAAAATGTCACATGTTTGGTTATAAATCAACCCATTTCTTTTAGTATTAAATGTCTTATTCAAGTCCTGCAGCTCCTGCTGCTGCTGCTAAGTCGCTTTAGTCGTGTCCGACTCTGTGCGACCCCATAGACGGCAGCTCACCAGGTTCCCCTGTCCCTGGGATTCTCCAGGCAAGAACACTGGAGTGGGTTGCCGTTTCCTTCTTCAATGCATGAAAGTGAAAAGTGAAAGTGAAGTCGCTCAGTCGTGTCTGACTTTTAGTGACCCCATGGACTGCAGCCTACCAGGCTCCTCCACCCATGGGATTTTCCAGGCAAGAGTACTGGAGTGGGGTGCCATTGCATGCTCCGATTCAAGTCCTAAAGAATAGTTACGACCTTTGGCTCACTGATGATTCTTATCATATTGATACCATCAGTGGATTCCATACTATAGAGAGGCCTGATGGTTAGAGTGGTAAAATGTAGTCAGTACTTTGTTCACAGTACACAGTGTTGGTCATGGTCTTCCCCTGCTGGGCTTCTTCTTTTTTTTTTTTTTATCTTTTTTGTCTTTGTTAGAACCATGGACGGTAGATACTTGCTCAAAGGAGATGCTTTTAGTTTGGTGGGGTTTTGTTTGTGTGTTTGTCTGTTTAGATAAAATTCATGCCATGTTAAACTTAAAATTTTAACTATTTTAAACGTATAATTTAGTGGTTTTTATTCACAATATTCTGCAGTCATCACCAGTATCTAATTCCAGGAAATTTGCATCACCCTAAGAAACCCTTATCTCACAATTCCCCCTTCTGACCATCCCCTGGAAACCAATAATCTACTTTCTATCACTATGGATTTACATATTCTGAACATTTCATAGAAATGGAATCATATAATATGTGACCTTTGGTCACTGTTTTCTTTTTTTTTTCCTCTTAGCATAATGTTTTCAGAGCCAATCCATGTTTTAGCATGTATCCAAACTCCATTCCTTTTATGGCTGAGTAATATTCCATTATATTAATATATCATATTTTATTTATCCATTCATCTGTTGGTGAACATTTGGATTGTTTCTACTTTTTGGTTGTTGAAAATAGAGCTGCTATGAATATTCATGTACAGTTTTTTGTTTAAATGTGTTTTCAGTTCTCTTGGATATATATGTTAGAGTGAAATTGCTGGGGCATATTGTAACTATATATTTAATAAAAAGCTTTTAGTTTTCCTTTTATATTTCACATTGGTCATTTACCATCACAAATGCCAGTGCTTCATAAATGACTGTGTTATCAGAAATACATCCAAGCAGACATTTGGCATTAAAAAATGTCTTTGTAAGGTTCATTGCAACTTAACTCTTTGGAGCATCACAGATAAATTGTCCCATGTCAAGACAGACAACACAGGGGCTTCCCTGGTGGCTCAGTGGTAAAGAATCCATCTGCCAATGCATGAGACATGCGTTTGATCCCTGATCTAGGAAGATCCCACATGTCACAGAGTAACTAAGCCCGTGAGCCACAACTACTGAGCCTGGTCTCTAGAGCCCGGGAACCGCAACTACCGATTGCACTGCAACTGCTGAAGACTGTGGGCCTAGAGCCTGTGCTCTGTGACGAGAAGCCACCTCAGCAAGCAGCGCATGTGCCACACCTGGAGGACAGCCCCGCTCTCCACAGCTAGAGAAACGCTCCCGCAGTAATGAAAACCCAGCGCAGCCGAAAAGAAATAAAAGAATTTATATTTTAAAAAGATTAACAATGCAGCTTGATGTTGTCCCATTTGCTGACACTGTGGCAATGATCTTCACTTTCCTGTGCTTAAAGGCGCTCACCCAGGATTAGATGGTGCTTTTTAGTATGATTGCTGGAGAGGATGGGTCCTGCTTATCTGCGTAAGATATAGACACTGGAGGTGCTGCTGCGTTCAATCTGCTTTTGTTCTTTGCAGATGGAGGCTGAAAGCCTAGGGTTAAACTTCAGAGAAAAATGTTTTTTAACTTTCTCTTATTACCTATTACCTCAGGGATTAATTCTGCTTTTTTGGTTCAAGGCCTCTCTTTCATGCTATTGAATTCTTTAAAAGTTGGGTAAATGAAGGTATAGATTAAATAATTTTGGCAGCTGGAGTGTATTTTCTTAGCCCGTGTGAGAATTTCTGTCCACAGAGCAGGGAAAGTCAGTGCCCTGGTGTCTGTGAGTCACCTGGGGCACTATTGCACCTCCTGGCCCAAATATCCACTCTGAGACTTTGCTTATCAGAATTCCCATGTCAGAGAGCTGTACTCGGAGTTCTCTCTCCAATCGCAGATGAGGGAACAGCTGTTCCAGCATCCTTTAATTAATTTTCTGACAGATCCCCTACAATCTCTTCTCCCAGCCTTTCTTTTCTTAGATCTAGACGTTTTTCTAGGAATACTTCTGATAAAACTCATGATTTGCAGGCAGGAAGTAAGATCTTCTCTTCTACCTGTATAGATTATAGATTTTCCAGCTGCCACTGTGTTACTGTCTGCTATATATAATCCAAAAGTGAATGTTCTCAGCAGCTGGTAGCACCCCTCTTGGCTTTCTAGCATTGAAGTGGGTTTATTTTCATTTTGTGTTTTCTTCTGAAATTTCAGAAAAATATATCTTTGTTATTGACCTTTTCTCTATTCTTATCTAGATCAGGACAGTCCAATCCAACCTTTCATCTCCAGAAAGGCTCTCAAGCATATGTACTCAGAAAAAAACCACCTGGTTTACTTCTTCCTAAAGCACATAAGGTATGGTATACAAATGCAATGTTAAATTCCTTGTTGACTAATAAATGCATTTTATATTCACAAAACAATTTAAATTGCTTTTAAAAATACTCTCACAATTGTTAAATATAGAGAATACATTTTATTTCTTAGATGAAAATTTCACTTGAACTGTATTCCCACCCCCTTTTTGTTTTTATCACGGATTTGAGTTTGAAATCTAAGGCTGTGTTTAAGCTGGTAATCTTGACCACTATCCAGTCCTCTTGTGGATTTGATTCCTATGTATATAGTCAGCTAGAAATACAGTCACCTGGTGAATATTTTCAGAACTGCTCATTTAGAGATGTTTTGTACTTTGATAAATTATGTTTTAAAAGGCACATTATTATATCTTATAATAATATCTACTCAATGAATACTTTAATATATTTGGTGTAATAATCCTCTGATCTTTTGGTGATAAAAATAAAGATTTGAATAATCATAATATGCTGTAAATATTAGTGAGAATTATAAAAGATTTTTGTTAAAAACTGATTCTTTTCAAAAAACATATTATCTATGGATTTTTAGAGAAAAGAACATTAAAATCATGATGCATATTTTGGATATTATTATAATCATGTATAACAGATTATACATGCTTCCCAACCAACCCCAACTGACTGGAGATGGGCCACTGAAAGGTGGGTTTAATATCACAGTAATGGAAAATGCAGATTTTGACTATGATATTCTCAGAAAATGAAGTAACCTGCATGCTTAAGATCAAAAAAGTTCACTAACTTTTATTAAGCCTCAACAAGGCATGGGTGAAAGAGAATCCCCATCTGCAGGGAGAGATTTATGCCCCAGTAAACAGCTGGATTTGTCTCTCTCGTTGATAACACCCTCAATATCTAGAAGACATCAGAACATAACATAATGCTTTCAGCTCAGAGATCTAAAGTACTTTTGTTACAACTCCTTTCATTTTGGAAAAAAGCAGTGTTCCCACACTGACATCTACTTTATGACCAGCCTCCACCACCCCATGCCTCCCCTATTTCACAGCACCAGAAAGCTTCTTTCTATAGCTATTGGCATCTCTGACTGCTCTCACCTTGGTTATGGGTTTAGTCATTTCCCTGCTCTAGTTATTGCAGCAGTGGCTGCTTTATCCCTCTGATCAAAGTGAACGGCATGGTTTCTTCTCCTTAGAAGTGATCAGCCACTACTGCCTGAGTCTGGGGAACGGGACTTTACAGGCAGATTAGTTGGCATCAGTGTTCTGCTATAAGCTGTGTCCCTGGGTTCTGAGTGATAAACGTGTGTATCTGTCCTGGTTGAAGAAGGCCTTTTCTTCTTCTATCTTAGCTGAGCTTCTGTGTCAGTACCAAGTTGCTTCTCATTGTCTTCTTACCCAGTAGTTATCTTGAGCTCCATGGCAGCCCTGGGTACCAGGAAGAATCCCCACACCACTGCCCTGAAAACGAGTACCTCCATTGATCTCCAGACGGAGTGGGTACATTTCCTTTCTACCAGCACCCACAGGCTTCCACCAGTACCCTGTAGTTGACTGCCCAGAGCGTTGAAATAGAGACCTGCCTGAACCCCATGGTAGACTGGAGAGGGATTGGTAGTGAGGAGCAAGAGCAAGAGTGAGTCAGCAAGCAGGGACTGATAAGAAAAAAAGGTTTTTTTTTTTTTTTTTAATGATATCTGCAAAATATTATGGTCAGAAACTGTCACCTTCATATTATCAGTCAGATTAAGCCCCATGCGTAAGCCTGTCCTTTTAGCCTAATAGCAATTTTTGTTGTTTTTGTTTTAGTTGCTAAGTTCTGTCTGACTCTTTGGCAAGTGCCAGCCTAATTTATAATTGTAATGATTGCACTAAGACTACTTTTATGGACAATACTAAGGAAATTATTATCCTCTGGGTTATATTGTTTGTTATATTTGTTGATACTGTTTTAAAATTAATTTCTAGCCTTAATGTTAGCTCACAAGTAATTATTAAATTTCTGTATTTCTGATTTTTAATTATCTATCATCTTATTTAGATTGATAGAGAATTTAAAGTCCAGAAGGCCTTGTTTTCAATTGGATTCCCCGTTCCCAAACCTTTATTGTACTGCAGTGATTCGTCTGTCATTGGAACAGAATTTTATGTGATGGAACATGTACAGGTAAATTAAACTTAATTGTACTTTGTTGCTTTTATTTTTAGTTGTGAAGTTACATGTTAATAAATGATAGTTTATCAGTCAGCATTTTAGATAGTTTGCTTTGCAAGGGCTTAAACTTTTTTTCTTTTTATTAAAGAAACAGAAATGTATCCTCTCATTTCCAGAGGCTAGAAGTTTGAAACCAAGGTATCAGCAGGATTGGTTCTTTATGGAAGTTTTTATTTTTGTTTTCCTTTTAAAATTATTTTTTATTGAGATATAGTTAATGTACAATATTGTATGTTAAAGATGTACATAGTGATTCACAATTTTTAAAGGTTATACTCCACTTAGAATTATTTTAAAATACTGGCTGTATTCCCTGTCTTGTATTAAACTTTCATTTTAATTTGAGAACACAATTTGAGTGAGATAAACTAGGAACATATTTACTAATTACAGCATATTGGCCTATTCTTCCTCTAGGTGTCAGTAAAGAGACATGTAATGGCAATAACTAAACTGTCCAGATAGTAGAGGGAAAGAAACTACTCCAAAGAAAAAAACCAGTCCATTAATAACAATAAATCCAAATTGTTTTAAGATTTTTTATTTGGTAAAATGTTACTTGAGAGTAGTTTTTGTCCTTTAAGTTAATCTTGGTGCATCCTTGCATTTTCCCTGTGGCATATATGTGTTAGTTGCTCAGTTGTGTCCGACTCTTTGCAACTTCATGTATTGTAGCCGACCAGCCTCCTCTGTGCATGGGATTCTCCAGACAAGAATACTGGAGTGAATTGCCATTTCCTTCTCCAGGGGATCTTCCTGACTCAGGGATCATACGTGGGTCTCCTGCATTGCAGGCAGATTCTTTACCATCTGAGCCACCAGGGAAGCCGTGGCACATTCTACAAAGAATTGGTTTTGGTTGCAAAACTGTACCTAATCTTTTTTGCAGGAAATAGAGTATGATGACACAGCAAATAATTGGTATGAAAAGATTTAGTTTGTTTTAAATTATCTGTTGTAATTGCTTCCATAGGGCCGAATCTTTTGTGATTGGACAATTCCTGGAGTTAGCCCAGCAGAACGTTCAGCCATATATGTGTCCATGATACAAACCTTGGCTCAGTTACATTCCTTGAATATACAGTCATTGCAGCTGGAAGGATATGGTAGAGGTGTTGGGTATTGCAAAAGACAGGTAAGGCATCCACACAAAGAGTTTCTTTTCTCAAGTTCTTGGAAACAAAATATACATTTTTAATTAAAATAAAAATGTATTATTTTATACTTTTCTGAAATCTGGCTAGAACTTTGAACCTTCAGATTGACTTATTTTAAACATAAAATAATTTTATAATTTTTAGATGAGCTAAAGCTTCTATAATGGACAGCATATATAAATGCAAATTTAAAGCTATTTCTATCTCTTCATTTAATTTACCAATACATTTTCTATACAATTTTAGTTTTTAAAATTAGTTTAAAAAATATTTGTTAAGCATGTGTTTAATAAACAAATATTTATTAAGCATATAAGTATGTTTAATATGTGCTAAGTACTGTGTTAAATTTCAAGAAAATAGAGATCAATTCTTCCCCTAAAGGAACTTAACATTTTTGAGACACCTCTACATGAAACTCATTTACATAAAACTTGAAAATGGTATAAAAGAGTATGTAATCTGGTAGTAGGGGTGGCCGTGAGGAGATACCCCTTGTCCAAGGTAAGAGAAACCCAAGTAAGACTGTAGGTGTTGCCAGAGGGCATCAGAGGGCAGACACACTGAAATCATAATCACAGAAAACTAGCCAATCTGATCACATGGACCACAGCCTTGTCTAACTCAGTGAAACTAAGGCATGCCGTGTGGGGTCACCCAAGATGGAAGGGTTATGTTGGAAAGGTCTGACAGAATGTGGTCCACTGGAGAAGGGAATGGCAAACCACTTCAGTATTCTTGCCTTGAGAACCCCATGAACAGTATGAAAAGGCAAAATGATAGGATACTGAAAGGAGAACTCCCTGGGTCGGGAGGTATCCAATATGCTACTGGAGATCAGTGGAGAAATAACTCCAGAAAGAATGAAGGGATGGAGCCAAAGCAAAAACAATACCCAGTTGTGGATGTGACTGGTGATAGAAGCAAGGTCCGATGCTGTAAAGAGCAATATTGCATAGGAAACTTGAATGTCAGGTCCATGAATCAAGGCAAATTGGAAGTGGTGAAATAGGAGATAGCAAGAGTGAACGTCAACATTCTAGGAATCAGGGAACTAAAATGGACTGGAATGGGTGAATTTAACTCAGATGACCATTATATCTACTACTGCGGGCAGGAATCCCTTAGAAGAAATGGAGTAGCCATCATGGTCAACAAAAGAGTCCGAAATGCAGTACTTGAATGCGATCTCAAAAACAACAGAATGATCTCTGTTCTTTTCCAAGGCAAACCATTCAATATCATGGTAATCCAACCCTATGCCCCAACCAGTAATACTGAAGAAGCTGAAGTTGAATGGTTCAATGAACACCTACAAGACCTTTTAGAACTAACACCCAAAAAAGATGTCCTTTTCATTATAGGGGACTGGAATGCAAAAGTAGGAAGTCAAGAAACACCTGGAGTAACAGGCAAATTTGGCCATGGAGTATGGAATGAAGCAGGGCAAAGGCTAATAGAGTTTTGCAAAGAGAACGCACTGGTCATAACAAACACCCTCTTCCAACAATACAAGAGAAAACTCTACACATGAACATCACCAGATGGTCAACACCGAAATCAGATTGATTATATTCTTTGTGGTCAAAGATGGAGAAGCTCTATACAGTTAGCAGAAACAAGACCGGGAGCTGACTGTGGCTCAGATCATGAACTCCTTATTGCCAAATTCAGACTTAAATTGAAGAAAGTGGGGAAAACCACTAGACCATTCAGGTATGACCTAAATCAAATCCCTTATGATTATACAGTGGAAGTGAGAAATAGATTTAAGGGCTTAGATCTGATAGACAGAGTGCCTGATGAACTATGGACTGAGGTTCGTGACATTGTACAGGAGACAGGGAGGAAGACCATCCCCATGGAAAAGAAATGCAAAAAAGCAAAATGGCTATCTGGGGAGGCCTTACAAACAGCTGTGAAAAGAAGAGACGTGAAAAGCAAAGGAGAAAAGGAAAGATATAAGCATCTGAATGCAGAATTCCAAAGGATAGCAAGAAGAGATAAGAAAGCCTTTCTCAGTGACCAATGCAAAGAAATCGAGGAAAACAACAGAATGGGAAAGACTTGAGATCTCTTCAAGAAAATTAGAGAAACCAAGGGAACATTTCATGCAAAGATGGGCTCAATAAAGGACAGAAATGGTATTGACCTAACAGAAGCAGAAGATATTAAGAAGAGATGGCAAGAATACACAGAAGAACTGTACAAAAAAGATCTTCATGACCCGGATAATCACGATGGTGTGATCACTCACCTAGAGCCAGACATCCTGGAATGTGAAGTTAAATGGGCCTTAGAAAGCATCACTATGAACAAAGCTAGTGGACATGAATTCCAGTTGATCTATTTCAAATCCTGAAAGACGATGCTGTGAAAGTGCTGCGCTCAATATGCCAGCAAATTTGGAAAACTCAGCAGTGGCTACAGGACTGCAAAAGGTCAGTTTTCATTCCAATCCCAAAGAATGGCAATGCCAAAGAATGCTCAAACTACTGCACAATTGCACTCATCTCACACGCTAGTAAAGTAATGCTCAAAATTCTCCAAGCCAGGCTTCAGCAGTACGTGAACAGTACATGAACTTCCTGATGTTCAAGCTGGTTTTAGAAAAGGCAGAGGAACCAGAGATCAAATTGCCAACATCTGCTGGATCATGGAAAAAGCAAGAGAGTTCCAGAAAAACATCTATTTCTGCTTTATTGACTATGTCAAAGCCTTTGAGTGTGTGGATCACAATAAACTGTGGAGAATTCTGAAAGAGTGGGAATACCAGACCACCTGACCTGCCTCTTGAGAAACCTGTATGCAGGTCAGGAAGCAAGAGTCAGAACTGAACATGGAACAACAGACTGGTTCCAAATAGGAAAAGGAGTACGTCAAGGCTGTATATTGTCACCCTGCTTATTTAACTTATATGCAGAGTATATCATGAGCAACGCTGGGCTGGAAGAAGCAGAAGCTGGAATCAGGATTGCCAGGAGAAATATCAGTAACCTCAGATATGCAGATGACACCACCCTTATGGCAGAAAGTGAAGAGGAACTCAAAAGCCTCTTGATTAAAGTGAAAGAGGAGAGAGAAGAAGTTGGCTTAAAGCTCAACCTTCAGAAAACTAAGATCATGGCATCTGGTCCCATTACCTCAAAGGTAATAGATGGGGAAAGAGTGGAAACAGTGTCAGACTTTATTTTTGGGGGCTCCAAAATCACTGCAGATGGTGATTGCAGCCATGAAATTAAAAGACAGTTACTCCTTGAGAGGAAAGTTATGACCAACCTAGATAGTGTATTGAAAAGCAGAGACATTACTTTGCCATCAACGGTCCGTCTAGTCAAGGCTATGGTTTTTCCAGTGGTCATGTAAGGATGTGAGAGTTGGACTGTGAAGAAAGCTGAGCGCTGAAGAATTGATGCTTTTAAACTGTGGTGTTGGAGAAGACTCTTGAGAGTCCCTTGGACTGCAAGGAGATCCAACCAGTCCATCCTAAAGGAGATCAGTCCTGGGTGTCCTTTGGATGGACTGATGCTGAAGCTGAAACTCCAGTACTTTGGCCACCTCATGTGAAGAGTTGACTCATCAGAAAAGACTCTGATGCTCGGAGGAATTGGGGTCAGGAGTAGAAGGGGTCGACAGAGGATGAGATGGCTGGATGGCATCACTGACTCGATAGACATCAGTTTGAGTGAACTCCGGGAGTTGGTGATGGACAGAGAGGCCTGGTGTGCTGTGATTCATGGGGTCACAAAGAGTCAGACATGACTGAGCGACTGAACTGAACTGAACTGAATCTGGTAGTAAATTGTTTGTTACTTATCATGATAGCTGTTCCATTCGTAGGGTAGATACAAGTATGCCCTTGCTCAAGTTGGGGAAATCTCCTATGAAAGATATGTCTTGTACTGTATATTTAAGGAAGATTAAAATCCAGAGTGATAGGGAAAAGATGAAGAGCATTTCACATCAAAGAACCAAGACCAGATAAGTATGGGGCTGTTTCCCTTTGTACATATGTCTTTTTCAGGGGGCAGAAGGAAGAGAGACAGGAACCAAGGTTGAAGGAATACTCACTATATATCCGGTCCCATGCTAGATGAGTTATAGACCCAGTGTTTTTTAATCTTTGTAACAACCTTATTACATAGATATTAATACCCTCATTTTGCAGATGAGGCAACTGAGGCTTGCAGGTATTAAGTAATGTACAAATAAGTGGCCTAAACATAATTTAAACCCAGCTCTCTGTGATTCCAAAGATGAAGGTCTTTACTGTACTAAATTGAACAGAGATACCTTAGAAAGTAGAGAGAGAGATAAATAGGCAATATTATTTCAATTGGTGGAGGACTTTGAGAATAGGTTGAGTTAGTTGCATTCAATTCTAAGAAAAATAGGAAAAAAATTTGTATTTTCATGTCTGTAATATATTTCAAAGATTCTTTAGAAGATTCTATGGGTAATTAAAAAAAAGATTAAAATGAGAAATAAAAATCTCCCTTCTTTTTCTAATCCCCATATAACATTTTTCAGAGACTACTTGTTTCTTGTGAAATTTCCTATTTTTTTTCGTATGTAGGTATATGAGTTTGTTCTGTTTTTTTTTCCTTCTACAAAATAATTGCCATATAAAGGCTAGAACCTACATCTCTTGATTCCTATTGTTGTTCAGTCACGAGTCGTGTCTGACTCTTTGTGACTCCATGGACTGCAGCACACCAGGCCTACCTGTCCCTCACCATCACCTGAAGTTTGCCCAAGTTCACATCCATTGCATTGATGATGCCATCCAGACATCTCATTCTCTGACACCCTCTCCTCCTTCTGCCCTCAATGTTTCCCAGCATCAGGGATTTTTCCAATGAGTCGGCTGTTCACACCAGATGACCAAAGTACTAGAGCTTCAGCTTCAGCATCAGTCCTTCCAACAAGTATTCAGGGTTGATTTCTCTTAAGATTGACTGGTTTCATCTCCCTGCTGTCCAAGGGACTTTCAGGAGTGTTCTCCAGCACCACAATTCAAAGGCATCAATTCTTTGGCATTCTGCCTTTTTTTACGGTACAGCTCTCAAAACCATACGTGACCACTGGGAAGAACCTAGCCTTGATTATACAGACCTTTGTTGGCCGAGTAATGTCTCTGCTTTTCAAAACACTGTTTAGGCTTGTCATAGTTTTCCTGCCAAGAAGCAATCGTCTTCTGGTTTCATGGCTGCAGTCACCATCCACAGTGATTTTAGAGCCCAAGAAGAGCAAATCTGTCACTACTTCCACATTTTCCCCTTATTTAGTTTTAAGCTGTCTCTTTCACTCTCCTCCTTCACCCTTATCAAGAGGCTCTTTAGTTCCTCATTGATTTCCACCATAGAGTGGTATCATCTGCATTTCTGAGGTTGTTGATGTTTCTTCCACCTCTTGATTCATAGGCCAGTGTTTTTTTCCCCCTGATAAAAGTCTAGAAGTAGAATGGAACTAGATGGAAGAGAAACTTAAGTGTTGAAGTTTTTAGGCCTATGTGAGTGTTTTAGACTAAGATAAGTATCATAGGCATTATTCCTGAGTATTTAAGACTGAACCCAAATTTGATATAACTGAATTTTGTTTTAATTTAAAAATTGCTGAATCTTATGTTCTACTTTCAGCTCTGTCATTTTTAAAATTTATTTATCTTTAGGTATCAACCTGGACAAAGCAATATCAAGCTGCAGCTCATCAGGACATCCCTGCCATGAACCAGCTATCTGACTGGCTAATGAAAAACTTGCCAGATAATGACAATGAAGAAAATTTGATTCATGGAGATTTCAAACTAGATAACGTAGTTTTCCACCCTAAAGAGGTATTGGAACTCCTGTTTACAATAAATTGAGTATGTCTGACTTGGGATACAAGTACTAAGTAGATGTTGCCCTAGAGTGCTGAAAAAGCCCAAACCATCCCCATTCTTCCTCTACATTCAAGACTATCTTCACCACTCACAATTTTTGGAAATGAGTCTTGTAGATTTTCTGGCATAGGTATCTTCTTATCTTTAAGGCCAGGTCTCATACTGGCATTTACTCAAAAGGTAGTAAACTACTTTAAAATAATTTGGGAATTTACATACATGTTGCTGTTTTCTTTAAAGATGTTTTTCAACTGCTAAATATATTTAGCTTATCCATATTCTTGCTCTTTCTTCTGGTTCATTTTCATTTTTTTCCCCTATCTGATGAAGAATTTTTAATTTTATTATTATTAGCTCAGAGGACAGAATTCCAAAAGATTCCTTTGAGGCTTCAGAAGAACATGTGTGAAGTTAATGGAATCTTGCTCTATATAAATGTACTGAGTGTAATTTTCATAAAGAGTACAAACAAATCAAAACTATAATCCTCCTCCACTGAGCATAGTGAGGCCTAGAATTGAAAGAGTGTGGTGGGACTAAAGAAAGTACTTCAGTTCTCTCTTTACCTACATGCCTTTGGGCAAGACATTTGGCCCTTAGTATTCTAACACTGCTGTGAAAGATTTACAGTTCCCTGAATCCTCCTCCTTAGGGCAGGATTTTCTGGGTTCATTAGTTTTATCAGAATGCTGAGATGTTACAGGGCCAGAAGAGCTATTCTAAATTCACGTGCTGAGCTTCTGGGTTTCATGTTCTTTTCCTGTAGGAAGAGGATGGGGGAAAATAGCATTATAAATTATATTGTTGTCATAATTCAAAGTAGTACTGTATCTATTGAAAGTTCAAATATAAACACATATGAGCACATTTATCATTAAAACAGAAAATTTTTCATAGAAAAATCAGTTCGGATATTTAATTTATGTATATGTAATTATATGTATATGTGTGCATGTAACTTTGTTAATGGTATGGATGGATTCTGAATTCTAACTTTGTTAAATATAGAATAGGAAATTGAAAAATCACTGATTTATAACAGAAAAGTTATAAAAGCTTATGCTTTAAAACTGGATCTGGTCTATATTTTATCTATATCAATTGATTCATTAATATTTTTGGAGCCTATCTTTGAATAGGTCACTGTTGTTTATGTTTTCTGTAATTGTAGTACTTTTCTTTCATTTCTTAATCAAAGAAGGGATATTTCAGACCTAAATCTCTTTATTATGTGTTTTCTACCAAGGTGTTTAAATATGCTGAAATTAGATATTAAATATGCTGAAGTAATGACAGACTATAGTAAGTTCCAAATAGTTATTTCCTTTTTATATTTAATCTCATGTTAGAAAACCATTTCTTATAAAATTCAAGTTAGCAAACAAAGATCATCTTTCTTAAGTTCTGTGGAGGCAATGCCAATTTGTAACATATGTCTTTTCTGTTTTAAATTCATATGTCTTTTATGTTTTAGGGTTATATAATAGCTAGTAAAATGTCTTCTACTTTATACTTAGTAATGCCATAATTATTAGTGATGTAAAATTTAATCAATTTGTCTCATATAAATACAGGTAGCTAATTTTTTATGGAAGTAACACACAGTTGGCAAAGTGCCAATCAACTAGCATTTATTTATTACCAACTATGTTCCTTGAAACATGGAGGTAGAAGGAAAAACAGCTCTTAATGAGCTCAAAATACAGATGGAGAGAAAAGATAACTGTGGTAAAACAGAGAACAATACATACTCAAGTGCTAAACTATATCATACAATAAAACTAAGACTAGTCAAAAAGGGAAAAGATATCCACTGTGGTCTGACATTAAAAGCTATGAAACATTACAAATTAATTCTAGTCAATAATTTACTATAATTATTCAATAAAATATTGACTAATAGTTTAAAATTTCATAAATAAGTAGGAAATTAGACTATTTTTCTTTTTCATGAAGGCACTTCACAAGTTGAAATATCAGTCCCTGGATTATAACAAGTTTAGTATGTGTATGTTTGTGCTCAGCTATACATGTTCCTAAGAATATGATTGAAAGCTTTTTATTTTTCCTTTGAGGGTAAGGATTGTATCTTTAATTTTTTTCTTACTTTTGTTTCTAAAGCCTATATGGTAAATGCTGAGTAAATGGGGACCTTCTAGACTAAACCTCCTATAAAGCAGTAAATGCATCTTACTCATTTATGCAACAGCTACATGTTTCTGAATGAATCTATGCTAAAAGAACTGATTATAATTAATCACTAAGTAGCTGTTTCCATCTCATTTACTTATGCTTAGTTTCTATTCTCCAGTAGTATGGCTGTCCCCACCTCTGTGCCTCCATTTTTATTGTAGCTTTTAATTTTGAAAATCTTTAAAGACTCACAAGAAGTTATAAAAATAGTAATAGGGGAGCTGTGTATCCATCATCCACATTCCCCAAAGAGATCTCACACAACTACAGCAAATTATTATCAAAGCCAGGAAATTGATATTGTGTGCATTTTGAATTGGGGGGAAAAAACAAAATCAGGGTTCCCAAGAAGCTAAAGTGAGGTAATTGATATGGAGCTGATGCTGACCTTATTTTAATTCTTTTCTTCTTTTCCCCTCTGTTTTTAAATTCTAGTTTTCTAAGATATCCTATCAAGTTCTATTATTTAGAAAAAAATTAGAACAAAGTAAAATCTTTACTCTTTAGTAAATATGTACTAAAACCTAAACAGTGGTATAGGGAATGGGATTATAGCAGGCTTATGAATTTACATTCCTGTGATGTTTAAGGTTTGACGTTTTATTTTTTTTCCCCAAGCAATAGCTTATTTTAGTTTTGTCATCAGAAAACTCAGTAATTAAGGAATAAAACAAAAACAATTTTGAATGATAAACCATCCAGGAATGCATGTGGTAAGCCAGTAGAGAATTACTAAAGGGAATAAAAGAACTGAACCATGTTACTCAGTTTCACAATCCCTAGTCATTTTCTAATTACTGATATGTAAAGTATTTGAAGCATATTTGAACAAGTGTTTCAGTAACAACATGCTCAATGAAATGTTTAAAAGAACTCCAGTTTTCCTGGAAAAGATTGTTAACTTTCCAAATATAAATCAGCCATCTGGCAGAGAAATGTTTAAGATTTTGGAGTTTGGTATACCTATTGCCATTTCAGCTTGAAAGATAAATATGTTTAATTAGGAACAGATAAACCCATAGGTATTTCATCTGCCTTCAGTAATTAGTAGTCAGATGTATTTTAGATAAATATAAGTACACTGGTTCTTCTGAAGTCATCTGCCTTGCAGCATTTTATATGTTGTCTTATGAAAAAAAAAAGATTTGATATGCAAAGCACAATGTATTTTTAATGGGTTTTTTTCCTTCTTAATTCCCCCATTATTTCTAAGATGCCAGTGTAGTTGGGAAAAAGTTTAGTTATAAAATTTAATTTTATTGCTACAAAAGACATGGGGATGTGTTTTTCCCAATCTTTTTACTTTACAAATAGTTTTAGATACCCTTAATATGCTCTTTGGCCATAAAACCAGGTTTTGAACACAGGCCTACTGACTTCATTTCACACTGTCCTGCTTCTCATCTCCTCTGGAACTGGTCAATTTTGGTAATCTAGAAACTTAAACCCTTGTCTTTGACCACATCCTCACTACCTTCTGGGCTTCCCCGACGGCTCAGATGGTAAAGAATCTACCTGCTATGTGGGAGACCTGGGTTCTATCCCCAGGTCAGGAAGGTCCTCTGGAGAAGGGAATGGCAACCCACTCCAATGTTTTTGCCTAGAGAATTCCATGGACAGAGGAGCCTGACAGACTACAGTCTATGGGATCACAAAGAGTCAGACATGGCTGAGTGACTAACACTTTCACTTTTCTTTTCACTACCTTCCACTTCTCTTATTTATACCTCACCTGAGATGCTACAAATTTGATTGCTCTTACTTTAGAATTCATGAACCCCTTATGACTTCATCTGACTTCTCACCCTGCCTGGCCTATTTGGGCATCATCAGTCATTTAAAAAACTACCTTCTTTATTATCAATGAAAAAATAATTTTTTGACAATGAATGTGTGTGAAAATAACGTAAGAGTTACAAAGTTTCCTGACCTTAGCTTACTTGTTATTCCAGAATCTTCTCAACTCTTGTCTATATATATAATCTCCAACCCTGATCTTGATTCATCATATTTTTGCTGCAGAATAAAGTCATAGTCAGATTAATAGGGTTTGGGACATATTTTTGCTGCATAATTTCATCTAGGCTCTAACTTCTCTCTATAAAATCTGTGAAAAAATTTTAATCCCTTTTTCAAATCTTTTGTATTCTTCTTGAACTGTCAAGTTGTTTTTTACATCTAGACTCTTACTCTCAGCATTTAGACTTGATTCATTTTTGTCTTTTTAGTCACTTTTCAGCACAAGCTGCTTTTAGGGAAATTCCCTGGAAGTTCCCTTGATACTGATGAAGATATTTCAGTCCTCTCCTTCATGCAGACTGCTGGGTGACATTTTTCCTAAGCCATTACCAAGAAAAGTTGTTACTTTCTAAAAATTGACATATAGTTGATGTACAGTATTATATATTACAAATGTACAGTATAGTGATTCATGATATTTAAAGGTTATATTCAATTTATAGTTATTATAAAATATTGGCTATATTCCCTGTATATTCCAATGTGTCCTTATAGCTTATTTTATACATAATAGTTTGTACCTCTTAATTCCCTACCACTGTATTGCCCCTCCCCTTTCCCTCTCCCCATGGGTAACCAGTAGTTTCTTCTCTGAATCTCTGAATCTGTTTCTTTTTTGTTATATTCATTAGTTTGTTTTATTTTTTAAATTCCACATATAAGTGATATCAAACAGCCTTTGTCTTTATCTGTCTGACTTCTTTTACTAAGCATAATACACTCCAAGTCCATGTATGTTGTTGCAAATGGCAAACTTTCCTTCTTCTTAATGATTGAGTAGCATTCCATTGTATATGTATATCACGTCCTCTATATGCATTCATCTGTTGGTGGACACTTAGGTTGCTTCTATATCTTGACCATCATAAATAGTGCTGGTGTGAACATTGGATGCACGTATCTTTTCAAATCTGTGTTTTTGTTTTGTTTCAGTTATGTACTCAGGAGTGGAATTGCTGAGTCATATGATAGTACTAGGGCTTCCCTGGTAGCTCAGTTGATAAGGAATCAGCCTGCCATTCAGGAGACCCTGGTTTCATCCCTGGATTGGGAAGATCCCCTGGAGGAGGGCATGGCAACCCACTCCAGTATTCTTGCCTGGAGAATCCCCATGGACAGAGGAGCCTGGCAGGCTACAGTCCATGGGGTCACAAAGAGTCGGACACGACTGAGCAACTAAGCACAGCACAGCACACGTGATAGTACTGTGTTTAGTTTTTTGAGAAACCTCCATACTGTTTTCAATAATATTAGGCTACAGGAATTTACATTGCCATCATTATATGAGGGGTTCATTTTCTCTACATTCTCACCAGCATTTGCCATTTGTGTTCTCTTTTCTGATAGCCATTGTGACAGATGTGAAGTGATATCTCACTGTGGTTTTGATTTGCATTTTCCTGATGATTAGCGATGTTGAACACTGTGTGCCTCCTGGCCATCTGCATATCCTCTTTAGAAAAAGATATATTCAGGTTTTGTGCCCAATTTAAATCATATTTTTAAAAAAGATTTAAATATTTATCTTTGGCTATTCTGGGTCTTAGTTGCAGCACGTGGGATCTTCAGTCCTTGCAGCATGCAAATTCTTAGTTGTGCCATGTGAGATCTAACTCCTTGACCGGGACTTGAACCTGGGCCCCCTACATTAGGAGTGTGGAGTCTTAGCCACTGGATCACCAGGGAAGTCCCTAATCAGCTTTTTTTAAAAAAAATATTGAGTTGTATGGGCTGTTTATATATTTTGGATATTAACCTCTTATTGGTCATATCATGTGCAAATATTTTCTCCCATTTAACAGATTGTCTTCTTATTTTGTTGATGGCTTCCTTTGCTATGCAAAAGCTTTTAAGTTTAATTAGGTACCATTTGTTTGTTTTTGCTCTTCTTTATCTTAGGAGACAGATCTAAAAAAATATTGCTACAGTTTATATCACAGAGTGTTCTATGTATTTTCCTCTAGGAGTTTTGTTTCCAGGCTTATACTTAGGTCTTTAATACATTCTGAATTTATTTTTGTTTTTGTATGAGAAAATATTCTTATTTCATTATTTTACATGTAGCTGTTCAGTTTTCTCAGCACCAGTTGTTGAAGAGACTGTCTTTTCTCCATTGTATATTCTTGTCTCCTTTCTCATACATTAATTGAGCATGGATTTATGTCTGCATTATCAATTCTGTTCCATTGATCTGTGTGTGTATTTTTTGTGTCAAGACCATACATTTTGATGATATGATACTATAGCTTTGTAGTATTGTCTGAAGACAGGGAGCATGAGTCCTCTACCTCTGTTCTTCTTTCTCAAGATTGCTTTGGCTATTCCAGATCTTTCGTGTTTCCATAAAAATTTTATTTTATTTTGGCCACACTGCACAGCTTGTGGTATCTTAGTTCCCTGACCAGGGATTGATTCAGGCCTTCAGTGGTGAAAGCATGGAGTCCTAACTCCTGGACCACCAGGGAATTCCCTCCATACAAATTTTAAAATCATTTGTTCTATTACTGTGAAAAATACCACTGGTATTTTGATAAGTATTGCATTGAATCTATACCTTGCCTAGAATTAAAGTGATAGTCACTCAGTCATGTTTGACTGTTTGTGACCCCATGGACTGGATATTCCATGGAATTCTGCAGGCCAGAATACTGGAGTGGGTAGCCTTTCCCTTCTCCAGGGGATCTTCTCAACCCAGGGATCATACCCAGGTCTCCAGCATTGCAGCTGGTTTCTTTACCAGCTCAGCCACAAGGGAAGCCCAAGAATACTGGAGTGGGTAGCCTATCCCTTCTCCAGCAGATCTTCCCAACCCAGGAATCAAACCACGGTCTCCTGCATTGCAGGCGGATTCTTTAACAACTGAGCTACGAGGGAAACCCTCATAGTTAAATGAGTTAAAATCGTCATTTTAACAATATTAATTCTTCCAGTCCAAGAACATGGTACGTCTTTTCATCTGTTTCTGTTATCTTCATTTTTTTCATCAGTTGCTTATAGTTTTCCAACTGTAGGTCTTTTACCTTCTTCAGTTCAGTTCAGTCCAGTCACTCAATCGTGTCTGACTCTTTGTGACTCCATGAATTGCAGCATGCCAGGCCTCCCTGTCCATCACCAACTCCCAGAGTTCACTCAAACTCACATCCATCGAGTTGGTGATGTCATCCAGCCAACTCATCCTCTGTCGTTCCCTTCTCCTCCTGGATCTCCTCCTCCCAATCCCTCCCAGCATCAGAGTCTTTTCCAATGAGTTGGCTCTTTGCATAAGGTGGCCAAAGTTTTGGAGCTTCAGCTTCATCATCAGCCCTTCCAAATGAATATTTCAGGGTTGATTTTCCTTAGGATTGACTGGCTTGATGTCCTTGTTATCCAAAGGACTCTCAAGAGTATTCTCCAGTGCCACAGTTTGAAAGCATCAATTCTTTGGTACTCAGCCCTCTCTTCGGTCCAACTCTCAAATTTGTACATAACTACTGGAAAAACCATCAGATCAGATCAGATCAGATCAGTCGCTCAGTCGTGTCCGACTCTTTGCGACCCCATGAATCGCAGCACGCCAGGCCTCCCTGTCCATCACCAACTCCTGGAGTTCACTCAGACTCACGTCCATCGAGTCAGTGATGCCATCCAGCCATCTCATCCTCTGTCATCCCCTTCTCCTCCTGCCCCCAATCCCTCCCAACATCAGTCTTTTCCAATGAGTCAACTCTTCGCATGAGGTGGCCAAAGTACTGGAGCTTCAGCTTTAGCATCATTCCTTCGAAAGAAATCCCAGGGCTGATCTCCTTCAGAATGGACTGGTTGGATCTCCTTGCAGTCCAAGGGACTCTCAAGAGTCTTCTCCAACACCACAGTTCAAAAGCATCAATTCTTCGGTGCTCAGCCTTCTTCACAGTCCAATTCTCACATCCGTACATGGACCATTGGAAAAACCATAGCCTTAACTAGATGGACCTTTGTTGGCAAAGTAATGTCTCTGCTTTTGAATATGCTATCTAGTTGGTCAGAACTTTCCTTCCAAGGAGTAAGCATCTTTTAATTTCATGGCTGCAGTCACCATCTGCAGTGATTTTGGAGCCCCCAAAAATAAAGTCTGACACTATTTCCACTGTTTCCCCATCTATTTCCCATGATGTGATGGGACCAGATGCCATGATCTTTGTTTTGTGAATGTTGAGGTTTAAGCCAACTTTTTCACTCTCCACTTTCACTTTCATCAAGAGGCTCTTTAGTTCCCCTTCACTTTCTGCCACAAGGGTGGTGTCATCTGCATATCTGAGGTTATTGATGTTTCTCCCAGCAAGCTTGATTCCAGCTTGTGCTTCTTCCAGTCCAGCGTTTCTCATGATGTATTCTACATATAAGTTAAATAAACAGGGTGACAATATACAGCCTTGACGTAGTTCTTTTCCTCTTTGGAACCAGTCTGTTGTTCCATGTCCAGTTCTAACTGTTGCTTCCTGACCTGCATACAGATTTCTCAAGAGGCAGATCAGGTGGTCTGGTATCCCCATCTCTTTCAGAATTTTCCACAGCTTATTGTGATCCACACAGTCAAAGGCTTTGGCATAGTCAATAAAGCAGAAATAGATGTTTTTCTGGAACTCTCTTGCTTTTTCCATGATCCAGCGGATGTTGGCAATTTGATCTCTGGTTCCTCTGCCTTTTCTAAAACCAGCTGAACATCTGCAAGTTCACGGTTCACATATTGCTGAAGCCTGGCTTGGAGAATTTTGAGCATTACTTTACTAGCGTGTAAGATGAGTGCAATTGTGTGGTAGTTTGAGCATTCTTTGGCATTGCCTTTCTTTGGGATTAGAATGAAAACTGACCTTTTCTAGTCCTGTGGCCACTGCTGAATTTTCCCAATTTGCTGGCATATTGAGTGCAGCACTTTCACAGCATCATCTTTCAGGATTTGAAATAGCTCTTCTGGAATTCTATCACCTCCACTAGCTTTGTTCATAGTGATGCTTTCTAAGGCCCATTTGACTTCACATTCCAGGATGTCTGGCTCTCGGTCAGTGATCACACCATCATGATTATCTGGGTCGTGAAGATCTTTTTTCTACAGTTCTGTGTATTCTTGCCATCTCTTCTTAATATCTTCTGCTTCTGTTAGGTCCATACTGTTTCTGTCCTTTATCAAGCCCATCTTTGCATGAAATGTTCCCTTGGTTTCTCTAATTTTCTTGAAGAGATCTCTAATCTTTCCCAATCTGTTGTTTTCCTCTATTTCTTTGCATTGATCACTGAAGAAGGCTTTCTTATCTCTTCTTGCTATTCTTTGGAACTCTGCATTCAGATGCTTATATCTTTCCTTTTCTCCTTTGCTTTTCACTTCTCTTCTTTTCACAGCTATTTTTAAGGCCTCCCCAGATAGCCGTTTTGCTTTTTTGCATTTCTTTTCCATGGGGATGGTCTTCCTCCCTGTCTCCTGTACAATGTCACAAACCTCAGTCCATAGCTCATCAGGTACTCTATCTATCAGATCTAGGCCCTTAAATCTATTTCTCACTGTCACTGTATAATCATAAGGGATTTAAGTCATACCTGAATGGTCTAGTGGTTTTCCCTACTTTCTTCAATTTCAGTCTGAATTTGGCAATAAGGAGTTCATGATCTGAGCCACAGTCAGCTCCCGGTCTTGTTTTTGCTGACTATATAGAGCTTCTCCATCTTTGGCTGCAAAGAATATAATCAGTCTGATTTCAGTGTTGACCATCTGGTGATGTCCATGTATAGAGTCTTCTCTTGTGTTGTTGGAAGAGGGTGTTTGCTATAACCAGTGTGTTCTCTTGGCAAAACTCTATTAGTCTTTGCCCTGCTTCATTCCGTATTCCAAGGCCAAATTTGCCTGTTACTCCAGGTGTTTCTTGAGTTCCTACTTTTGCATTCCAGTCCCCTATAATGAAAAGGACATACTCCATAACTTTGATTATATGGACCTTTGTCAGCAATGTGAAGTCTACTTTTTAATACACTGTCTAGATTTGTCATAGCTTTTCTTCTTTTAGTTTAATGGCTGTGGTCACTGTCAACACTGATTTTTGATCCCAAGAAAAAAAAGTCTGCCACCATTTCCACTTTTTCCCCATCTATTAGCCATGAAGTGATGGGACCAGATGCCATGATCTTAGTTTTTTGAATGTTGAATTTTTAAGTCCGTTTTTTTACTCTCTTTCTTTACCTTCATCAAGAGGCTCTTTAATTCATCTTCCCTTTCTGCCATTAGTGTAGTATCATCTACATATCTGAAAATGTTAATACTTCTTCTGGCAATCTTGAATCTAGCCTGTGACTCTAGCCTAGCATTTTTCATGATGTATTCTGCAGAGAAGTTAAATAAGCAGGGTGACAATATACAGCCTTGACACACTTCTTTCACAATTTGGAAACAGTCCATTGTTCCATTAAGGTTCTAACTGATGCTTCTTGACCTGCATACAGGTTCCTGGTGGTCTGGTATTCCCATCTCTTTAACAATTTCCCACAATTTGTTGTGATCCACACAGACAAAGGCTTTAGCGTAGTCAGTGAAACAGAAGTAGATGCTTTTCTGGAATCCCCTTGCTTTCTCTGTTTCCAGCGAATGTTGGCAATTTGATCTATGGTTCCTCTGCCTTTTCTAAATCCAGCTTGTACATCTGGAAGTTCTTGGTTCACATACCATTGAAGCCTAGCTTGAAGGATTTTGAGCTTTGCCTTGCTATCATGTGAAATGAGTGCAATTGTATGATAGTCTGAACATTGTTTGGCACTGCCCTTCTTTGAAATTGGAATGAAAACTGACCTTTTCCCATCTTTTGGCCACTGCTGTTTTCCAAATTTGCTGACAAATTGAGTGCAGCACTTTAACAGCATCATCTTTTAGGATTTGAAATAGCTCATCTGGAATTCCATCATCTCCACTAGCATGTAGTAATGCTTCCTAAAGCCCACTCAACTTCACATTCCAGTATGTCTGGCTCTAGGTAAGTAACTATACCATGATGTTTATCGAGGTCATTAAGACCTTTTTGTACAATTCTTCTGGGTATTCTCCCCCACCCCCCGCCTTTTTTTATAATTTTAAATTTATTTATATTCTGCTTGAAGGATTCTTGCTTTACAGAATTGTGCTGGTTTATGCTAAACATTAACATAAATCAGCCATAAGTATACATATGTCCCTTCCCTCTTGATCCTCCCTTCCATCTTCCTCCCCATCCCACCACTCTAGTTGTTACAGAGTCCTGGTTTGAGTTCTCTGAGTCATACAGCAAATTCCCATTGGCTATGGGTTTTACATATGGTAATGTAACTTTCCATGTTACTATCTCCATATATCCCACCCTCTCCTTCTTCCCGCTACCTCCATGTCCAAAAGTCTGTTTTTTGTGTCTGTGTCTTGATTGCTGCTGCTGCTGCTAAGTCGCTTCAGTCGTGTCCAACTGGGCAACCCCATGGACAGCAGCCCTCCAGGCTCCCCTGTCCATGGGATTTTCCAGGCAAGAGTATTGGAGTGGGTTGCCATTACCTTCTCCCTGTGTCTTGATTGCTGCCTTGCAAATAATATCATCGGTACCATCTTTCTAGATTCCATATATATGCCTTAATGTAAGGTATTTGTTTTTCTCTTTCTGACTTACTTCACTCTGTATAATAGGCTCTGGATTCATCAACCTCATTAGAACTGACTCAAATGTGTTCCTTTTTATGGCTGAGTAATATTCCATTGTGTATATGTACCACAACTTCTTTATCCATTCATCTGTTGATGGACATCTAGGTTGCTTCCATATCCCAGCTGTTGTACATAGTGCTGCAGTGAGCTTTGGGGTACATGTGTCCTTTTTCAATTTTGGTTTCCTCAGGATATATGCCTAGTAGTGATATTGCTAGGTAGTATGGTGGTTTTATCCTAAGGAATCTCCATACCATCTTCCATAATGGCTGTATCAATTTACATTTCCATCAACAGTGAAAGAGGGTTCCCTTTTCTCCACACCCTCTTCAGCATTTATTGTGTGTAGACTCTGGTGATGGCCATTCTGACTGGTCTCAGGTGATATCTCTTTTTATAGTTTTGATTTGCATTTCCTAATAATGAGTGATGTTTAGCATCTTTTCTTATGTTTGTTAGTCATCTGTATGTCTTCTTTGGAGAAATGTCTTTTTCCCACTTTTTGATTGGGTTGTTTGTTTTTCTGGTATTGAATTGTATGAGCTGCTTATATATTTTGGATATTACTCCTTTTTCAGTTTTTTCATTTGCTATTATTTTCACCCATTCTGAGGGTTGTCTTTTCACTTTGTTTATAGTTTCCTTTGCTGTGCAAAAGCATTTAATTAGGTCCCATAATCATATAGGATTTTTGAGCATAAACAGAAAAATATGTTTTTTTAAATTTCCATTATTTTATTCCATTTTATTTCCATATATTGATTTTTATTTCCATTCTTGTAGGAGGTGGGTCAGGGAGAATCTTGTGATTTTTGTCATAGATTGGTTTGCCTATATTTTCCTCTAAGAGTTTTTTAGTTTCTGGTCTTCATTTAGGTCTTTCATCCATTTTGAGTTTATATTTGTGTATGGTGTTAGGAAGTGTTTTAATTTTATTCTTTTACATGTAGCTGTCCAGTTTTCCCAGTACCACTTATTGAAGAGGCTATCTTTGCCCCATTGTATATTCTTGCCTCCTTTGTCAACAATAAGGTACCCATAGGTGCATGGATTTATCTCTGGGCTTTCTATCTTGTTCCATTGGCCTATATTTCTGTTTTTGTGCCAGTACCATACTGTCTTTTGACTGTACCTTTGTAATATAGTCTGAAGTCAGGAAGGTTGATTCCTCCAACTCCATTCTTCTTTCTCCAGATTGATTTGGCTATTCAGGGTCTTTTGTATTTCCATATGAATTGTGAATTTTTTTGTTCTAGTTCTGTGAAAAAATGCCATTGGTAATTTGATAGGGATCACATTGAATCTGTAGATTGTGTTTGGTAGTATAGTCATTTTCACAATATTGATTCTTCCTACCCAGGAACATGGAATATCTCTGTATCTGTTTATGTCCTCTTTGATTTCTTTCATCAGTGTCTTACAATATTCTTTTTTTTTTTAATTTTATTTTATTTTTAAACTTTACAATATTGTATTAGTTTTGCCAAATATCAAAATGAATCCACCACAGGTATACCCGCGTTCCCCATCCTGAACCCTCCACCCTCCTCCCTCCCCTACCCTCCCTCTGGGTCGTCCCAGTGCACCAGCCCCAAGCATCCAGTACCGTGCATTGAACCTGGACTGGCGACTCGTTTCATACATGATATTATACATGTTTCAATGCTATTCTCCCAAATCTCCCCACCCTCTCCCTCTCCCACAGAGTCCATAGGACTGATCTATATATCAGTGTCTCTTTTGCTGTCTCGTACACAGGGTTATTGTTACCATCTTTCTAAATTCCATATATATGCATTAGTATACTGTATTGATGTTTTTCTTTCTGGCTTACTTCACTCTGTATAATAGGTTCCAGTTTCATCCATCTCATTAGAACTGATTCAAATGTATTCTTTTTAATGGCTGGGTAATACTCCATTGTGTATATGTACCACAGCTTTCTTATCCATTCATCTGCTGATGGACATCTAGATTGCCTCCATGTCCTGGCTATTATAAACAGTGCTGCGATGAACAATGGGGTACACGTGTCTCTTTCCCTTCTGGTTTCCTCAGTGTGTATGCCCAGCAGTGGGATTGCTGGATCATAAGGCAGTTCTATTTCCAGTTTTTTAAGGAATCTCCACGCTGTTCTCCATAGTGGCTGTACTAGTTTGCATTCCCACCAACAGTGTAAGAGAGTTCCCTTTTCTCCACACCCTCTCCAGCATTTATTGCTTGTAGACTTATGGATTGCAGCCATTCTGACTGGCATGAAATGGTACCTCATTCTGTATACAGTTCTTTTGTCTCCTTAGGTAGGCTTATTCCTAGATATTTTATTCTTTTTGTTGCAGTGGTGAATGGAGTTGATTCCTTAATTTCTCTTTCTGATTTTTTCATTGTTAGTATATCAAAATGCAAGTGATTTCTGTGTATTGATTTTTGTATCCTATGACTTTGCTAAATTCACTGATTAACTCTAGTAATTTTCTGATAATATCTTTAGGGTTTTCCACATATAGTAGCATGTCATCTGCAAACAGGGAAAGTTTTACTTCTTCTTTTCTGATCTGGATTCCTTTTATTTCTTTTTCTTCTTTGCTTGCCATAGCTAGGACTTCCAAAATATGTTGACTAATAGTGGTGAGAGTTGGTAACTTTATCTCATTCCTGATCTTGGAATGCTTTCAGTTTTTCACCACTGAAAAACCAGTGTTTGCTGTGGGCATATCATATACGGCCTTTACTATGTTGAGGTAGGTTCCTTCTATGCCCATTTTTTGAAGAGTTTTTAATCATAAATGGGTACTGAATTTTGTCAAAGGTTTATTCTGCATCTACTGAGATTATCATATGGTTTTTATCTTTCAATTAGTTTATATGGTGTATCACATGGATTGATTTGCGAGTATTAAAGAATCCTTACATCCCTGGTATAAACCCAACTTGATCATGGTGTATGATTGGCCACCTCTTCTTAATCTCTTCTCTTTCTGTTAGGTTCTTGCTGTTTCTGTCCTTTATTGTGCCCATCTTTGCATGAAATGTCCCCTTGGTATCTCCAATTTTTTTTTTAAAAGACCTCCTCTAGTCTTTCCCATTCTATTATTTTCCTCTATTTCTTTGTATTATTCACTTAAGAAGGCTTTCTTATCTCTCCTTGCTTTCTCTGGAACTCTGCATTCATTTGGGTATGTCTTTCTTTTTCTCCTTTGCCTTTTGCTTCTCTTCTCTTCTCAGCTGTCGTAAGCCCTCCTCAGACAACTATTTTGCATTTTTGCATTTCTTTTTCTTAGGGATGGTTTTGGTCACCGCCTCCTGTACAGTTTACTGTCTGTCAGATCTATATTTTGAATCTTTTCATCACTTCCACTGTAAAATCATAAGGGATTTGATTTAGGTCATACCTGAATGGCCTAGTGGTTTTCCTTACTTTCTTGAATATAAGTTTGAATTTTGAAGCAATGAATTCATGATCTGAGCCACAGTTAGCTCCAGGTCTTATTTTTGCTGACTGTATAGAGTTTCTCCATCTTCAGCTGAAAAAATATAATCCATGTGATTTTGATATTGAGCATCTGGTGATGTCCATGTGTAGAGTCATCTCTTGTGTTGTTGGAAGAGGGTCTTAGCCATATTCTGTTTGCCTTTACCTTGCTTAATTTTGTACTTCTAGGTCAAACTTGCCTGTTACTCCAGGTATCTCTTGACTTCCTCTGTTTGCATTCCAGTCCCCTATGATGAAAAGGACATCTTGTTCTGATGTTAGTTCTAGAAGATCTTGGAGGTCTTCATGCAACCATTCAAGTTCAGCTCTTTGACATTATTCGTTGGGACATAAACTTTGATTATGGTGTTGTTGAATGGTTTCCCTTGGAACAAACCAAGATCATTTTGTCATTTTTGAGATTGCACCTATGTACTGCATTTTGGACTCTCTTGTTGACTGTAAGGGCTGCTCCATTCCTTCTAAGGGATTCTTACCCACAGTAGTAGATATAATGGGTATCTGAATTAAATCGATTTTGAATTTTTCAAAAGCCTTTTCTACATGTATTGGGTTTCAGATATTACAAAATCTTTGCATACCTAGGGTAAATCCCACTTGATCATGGTACATGATCCTTTTACCATATTGTTGTATTTAGTCTGCAGTTATTTGATTTACTAGTATTTGGTTGAGGATTTTTGCATCTATGTTCATCAGTGATAATGGTCTATAATTTTCTTTTTTGTAGTATCTTTGTCTGGTTTCGGTGTTAAGGTGATTCTGGCTGCAAAGGATAAGTTCAGAAATGTTCCTTCCTCTGCAGTTTTTTGGAATACTTTAAAATGAATAAGCATTAACTCTTCTGTAAACTTTGATAGACTTCATTCATGAAGCCATCTGGTCCTAGATTTTGTTTCTTAGGAGTTTTAAAATTACTGATTTAGTTTGCTTACTGGTAATTGATCTGTTCATATTTTCTATTTCTTCCTGGTTCAGTCTTGGGAGATTGTACCTTTTTAAAAATGTGTCCATTTCTTTGAGGTGGTTCATTTTATTGGCATATAGTTTAATAGTGGTCACTCATGAATCTTTAGATGTCAGTTTTAAATTCTTCTGTCTCAATTCTGATTTTATGGATTTGGTTTCTCTCCTTTGTTTCTTAATATATCTGGCTAAAGTTTTATCAATTTTGCTTATCTTTTCAGAGAGCCTTTAGTTTCATCATTCTTTTCTATTGATTTTTTAGTCTCTATTTTATTTCTTCTCTGATCTTTATGATTTCTTTTCTCCTGCTAACTCTGTGTTTGTTTATTCTTCTTTTTCTAGTTCCTTTAAGTGTAAAGTTAGGTTGTTTGAGATTTTCTTTTCTGATTTAGCTTTTATAAGTGTAAATTTCCCTCTTAGAACAGATTTTGCTAAATCTTATAAATTTCAAATCATCGTGTTTTCATTTGTCTTTAGATATGTTTCTATTTCCTGTTTGACTTCTTCAGTGATGCATTATTTAGTACTTTATTGTTTAGCCTCCATGTGTTTGTATTTTTTATAGTTTTTCTTTTTTTGTAGTTGAGTTCTAGTCTCACAACATTGTGGTCAGAAAAGATGCTTCACATGATTTCAGTTTTCTTAAATTTACTGAGGATTGTTTTGTGGCCAGCATGTGATCTATCCTGGAGAATGTTCCATGTGCACTTGTAAAGAAAGTATATTCTGCTGCACAATATTCAGATGAATATTCTATGTATATATCAATTAAGTCCATCATTTCTAATGTGTCATTTTAGGCTTATTGATTTTCTGTCTGGATGATCTGTTCATTAATGTAAGTAGGACGCTAAAGTCCCCCACTAGAATTGTGTTACTGTTGATATCTCCCTTTATGTCTGTTAATATTTGCTTTATGTATTTAAATGTTCCTATGTTGGGTGCATATGTTGTTACATATGTTTACGATTGTATCTTCTTCTTGGATTAATCCCTTGACCATTATGTACTATCCTTCTTTGTTTCTTGTAACAGTCTTTATTTTAAAGTCTATTTTGTCTGATATAACTTTTGCTACCTCACCTTATTTTTTTTTTACTTCCACCCCCTCACTTTCAGTCTGTGTATATCTTTAGATCTGAAGTGAGTCTCTTGTAGGCAGCATCTTTTGGGTCTTAGTTTTATATCCATTCAGCTACTCTGTGTCTTTTGATTGGAGCATTCAGTACATTTACATTTAAAGGAATTATTGATACATATGTTATTATTGCCATTTTGTTAATTATTTTGGAGTTGTCTTGTGGGCCTTTATTTTTTCCTTTCTTCTTCTTTTATTCTCTTGTGATGTGATGACTGTCTTTAGAGTTATATTTGGATTCCTTTTTCTTTTTGTGTGTATATGTATTATAGATTTTTGGTTTGTGGTTACCATGAGGTAAATAGGTATATGAGTATGTGTATTGTTTTAAGTTGCTGATACCACAATGTCAGATGCATCTTAACCACCCTGCATTTGTACTCTCCTTCTCTCATGATACTGTTATTTTATCATATTTTACATCCAAATGGTTTCTATATTCCTTACCTGCTTATTGTGGATATCAGTGGTTTTACTACTTTTGTCTTTTAATCTTCATGCTAGCTTTGTGCATGGATGGTCCTGGGGTTATTTCCAGACTACTGGAAGGCAGAGCAGGTCTTGGAGTCTAGTTGCAGGATCCAGGGATTCTAGAGCTGGTGTCAGATTACTGCCAGTGGTAGGTGGGTTTCTGACACAGAGCCTGGGGTGTCCAGAAGCTTGAACTGGCCTGCTAGTGGGCAGAATCAGGGCTAAGTTTGTCTCAGGGCAGGGTATGGCCTTTTGGTCAATGATCTGGGTCTGAAGGCTGCAGGATTGTGGTTTTTTTGCATGTGGTGCCTGCCCATGGTGGGAGGAGGAAGTTCCTGGGCCCTCTGTTGGTAAGGGCTGTGTCCAGAGGCAGCTACAGGCTCATGGGGTCTTCAGGCAGCCTGTCTGCTGATGGGTGGCCCAGTTAGTTGCATGGCCTAAGGCGTCCCAGGACTGGTGACTATAGTTTGTTGGGGCATGGCTGGGTCCTAGGGCTAACTAGAGGGAGGATTCCACAATGACATGTGCCAACACCAATGTCCACCTGGTAGAAGGAGCTCCCTAGAATGGTTGCCACTGGTGTCTTTGTGCCCAGGGTGAGCTGCAATTGCCTCCTACCTCTCTGAGAGAATCTCCAAAACCAGCAGTTAGATCTGACCCAGGTCCCTATGAATATGACTTTTATTTTGAGATCCTGGAAGGTGTGAGATTTTGTGGGCATGCTTTACAAGTGAAGTCTGTATTTTCCCCAGTCCTCTGGTAGCTTCCAAAAGTAAGCTCCACTGACATATTCAAAAGCAGAGGCATTACTTTGTCAACAAAGGTCCGTCTAGTCAAGACTATGGTTTTTCCTGTGGTCATGTATGGATGTGAGAGTTGGACTGTAGAGAAAGCTGAGCACCGAAGAATTGATGCTTTTGAACCGTGGTGTTGGAGAAGACTCTTGAGAGTCCCTTGGACTGCAAGGAGATCCAACCAGTCCATTCTGAAGGAGATCAGCCCTGGGATTTCTTTGGAAGGAATGATGCTAAAGCTGAAACTCCAGTACTTTGGCCACCTCATGCGAAGAGTTGACTCATTGGAAAAGACTCTGATGCTGGGAGGGATTGGGGGCAGGAGGAAAAGGGGATGAGAGGGGATGAGATGGCTGGATGGCATCACTGACTTGATGGACGTCAGTCTGAGTGAACTCTGGGAGTTGGTGATGGACAGGGAGGCCTGGAGTGCTGCAATTCATGGAGTCGCAAAGAGTCGGACACGACTGAGCGACTGAATTGAACTGAACTGAACTGACCTTCAAAGCCAAATAAATGCTCTGAGGGTTCATCTTCCTGGTACAGGACCCTAGAATGGGGAGCCTAACATGGGCTCAGATCTCATACTCTTGTGGGAGAACCTCTGTTGTGGAATTATTCTCCAGTTTGTGTATATCCACCTAGGGGTTCCGACCTTGACTATATTGCAAGTCCACCTGTCCTACTCATCCTGATGTGGTTCCTTCTTTTGTCTTTAATTGTAGAGGATCTTTTCTGGTAGGTTCTGGTCTTTTTCATCAGTGGTTGTTCTGCTTATCATTGTTATTTTGATGTGCTCATGAGAGGAGGTGAACTCATCCCTGATAGGTTATTATAAGATAATGGGTATGATTCTCTGTGCTATACAATATAGTCCTGTTGCTTATCTGTTTTGTACATAGTAATTTGTATCTGTTAATTGCATATCCCTAATTTGTCCCTCCCCCTACCCTTTCCCCTTTGGTAACCCCAAGTTTGTCTTCTGTGTCTGTTTATGTTTTATATATGCATTCATTTGTGTTACTGTTTAGATTCCACATGTAGATTATTTCATACAATATTTGTCTTTCTCTGTCTGACTTATTGTATTCAGCAAATATTGCTTAAGTCTCTCCCTGTTGCTACAGATGGCAATATTGCTTTCTTTTTATGGTTGAGTAATATTCCCTTATGTATATTCTGTGTCTTTTTAAACCAGTCATCTGTTGATGTATACTTGGAATCAACCCAGTTGTGGCTAGTTTGTTTTTAATCTACATGCACTATAAACATTGTGGCTGATTATCAACAAAATGAAGCTTCTGTTGTACTGGATTAGGTTTAGTCACTCAGTCATGTCTGACTCTTGTGATCCCATGGACTATAGGCTCCTCTGTCCATGGCATTCTCCAAGGCAAGAATACTGGAGTGGTTTGTCGTTTCCTTCTCCAGGAGATCTTCCCAACCCAGGGATCAAACCTTCGTCTCCTGTATTGCAATCTCTTTACCAACTGAGCCACCAGCGAAGCCCATAGACCAGTTGTGCTGAGGAAGTGCTAATTTTCTTTGGATGTTAGGAGCACAGAAACAAACAGAATGGTATGGACAAAAATGCATCCAATCCTTTTTTTAAAGCAAATTTAACTGATAATTCAGTATAATCACAACCATAAAAAGTCTTATGAAGGCAAATCATGGAGGAAGTAATGATCAATTTTTCCACAGTCATAATAGAAAATTCTTTAATGCCTGTTATATGCCAGGCTGTGTACTTATTCATTGAATAAATACATTTTAGCCACCTACTGTGTGCTAGGTACTTAAATAGACTCTGATAAACAAAATGGACATACTACCTACCTTTATTTCATATTCACACTAACTCTACACCAGATATGTTATGGTTACTTAAATTGAAAATCAGAAGTGTTAACTAGTCCAGAATTGCAGAGTTAACCGTCTGGAATTACACAGCCAGTAAATGATAGAGGGCTTCCCTCATGGCTCAGCTGGTAAAGAATCCACCAGCAATGCAAGAGACCTGAGTTCAATCCCTGGGTTAGGAAGATCTCCTGGAGAAGGGAACAGCTACTCACTCCCGTATTCTGGCCTGGAGAATTCCATGGAATGTATAGTCCATGGGTCACAAAGAGTCAGACATGACTGAACAAGTTTCACTTTCTTTCATTAAATTGTAGAGCTAGGATTTGAATTCAGGTCTGTGTGGTTCCACAGACCACATTTTTCCTTAAAGCTACAATAATGTGTTCAAATATATGACTGAAGTAAGGGGGTGCAAACACATACAAAGATACAAAAAGGCATGAAACACAATAATATGCATTGCCTAAATGAACTCTGTTGTTTTATCTGGCTTAGATAATCTTGGCTAAATTGTTGCTGCAGTCTCGTCTTTGCCCTCCTACAGTCTATTCAAAACATAGCAGCTAGAGTGACCTTAATACAAATCCTATTCAGTTACTCTTCCTGTACAGACCCTCCAATGGAGTGCCTCCTCCCATATCCCATCCCTCCTACCTAACTTGAAGTATCCATAGGCATTGTTATCAGTTTGGTATGTATTCTTTCAACTTTGAGTATTCATTTGCAACCTTTTTATTTAAATAGGATCATACTGCACATATTATTCTGCAGATTGCTTGTATTTTCAGTTGAATGCCCTATGTTCCTAACATAAAAATCTATATTCCCTTGATATATATTGTTACAAAGTAGAATGAGGAAAGCTGTGTTATTGATTCCAAATTACACAACTCTTTTATCATGTTGCTATATGATGATTGATTTTATATTCATAAAACAAGCAGCATCTTTTATAACAATTGCCTTCTTGTATCTGCAGCATGAAATAACTTACTTTAAAAAATTACTGTTGCCATAGGAGTAAAATATTTGTCATGTTGCTAGATTCATTATTAGAGCATAGATTCTTAAATTATAGCTAATTGTTAGAATTTCTTCTTTTATTATAGTTAACTTCCAGTTGAATACTTTCAACTGCTCTTGCCGGCGCTCTTTAGTAGACATGTTAAGGCTATGTAAAGTAAAATGAAAAACTGAGAGCCGATCATGGAAGCAAGGGACTTGGCTTTACTCATTCAAGGCTATTAAATAAGTGAATTGTGCCACTGTGGGTAAAGACTGCAAACTACAGCCTCATATTTGCTTTTGATGGAAAATATGATTTTCAATATATTCTGTTTCATTTATTTCCTTATTTTAGTTGTTTTGGATTTAATATATTAAAATCTTTTAATTTTAATTACAGTCTCGAGTTATAGCTGTGCTTGATTGGGAGCTTTCAACCATTGGTCATCCTTTGTCAGACTTGGCTCATCTCTCGATGTTCTACTTTTGGCCAAGGACTGTTTCATTGGGAAATCAAAGCCATCATTTGCAAGAAAACATAGGTATGAAAACATAATGTTGCCTAAATTTCTGTTAAGGTAAAATCGTCTTTATTTCTTTCCATAATTAACAAAAGATAATTTTATAATCTTAGATAAACAGCTTTTATTTGTTTTTCGAAATGTTTTTAAATCATCTTTATTAATTTTTTTAAAGTGTGCCATTCTACTTTTAGTAGTTTGTGACAAAATATAATCATTTCTATATACTATTCTTTTGGAAATAAATACTTGGAACATGTTTTGCTTTGTAGAAAAGTGGTTTTATATTCAATTTTATATGTAATATGACATTTAAAATTATTCACCCTGACATTTTTATTAAAGTTTATAGTATGTACTGTTTTTATAGGGATACCATCAATGGAAGAACTGATTTCAATATATTGCCGCTGCAGGGGAATTAATTCTAATCTTCCTAACTGGAATTTCTTTCTTGCCCTTTCATTTTTTAAAATGGCTGGAATAGCACAGGTAATTAATTTTTTAATATGTGTTTCACTATTACTTACTGATGTACTCTTGAAAATATTTTTGGTTTTGTGGGATGGTACATTCTTTCTGTTTTTTTGGCCATGTAGTCACTTGGCTTGTGGAATCTTAATTCCCTAACCAGAGATTGAACCCAGGCCCTGGCAGTGGAAGCAGAGAATCCTAACCACTGGACCAGAGAATTCCCTTATATTAATATCTTTAGATCAATTTATTTTCCACAATGGCAAATACCAAACATGGATAAAATATAAATCCAGAGTTTACAGAATAGGAATTTGGCAAGGGAAAAGGTTGAGTAGCAAATGTGGTATAACAGACTAAAAAGATGGAGGAATGGAGAGAAAAAGACATAATGACAAAAAGAAAAAAGTATGTGAAAATTGGTTATTTCCTGAATATCAGTATAAGAAAGAGCTAAACTCCTAATGTGATATCTGATTCAGATTGTAAAGCCATTTATTAATCAGGGCTGACGGTGAGGAAAGAATTATCATTATATTTCCCAAAGCCTAGCACAGTACCTAGCATACAGCAGCCTCTTAATTATGTTTTTGAGTGAAGATAAGCAAAACTGTCTATTTTCCTAATAATATGACAAATTTTGAGAGAAAATTGAACATAAGTACAGTTTTTCTTTTAATTTACAGTTTAAACAAATGCATTCTTCATTATACTACCTCATTAAACTAATTCTTCATTAACCTAAGTTTGAATCTTTGTTTATTTAAGAAATTAAGATGCTTCATCACTGGCAAGGGGTTAGGATTTATAAGAAGAACAAGTAAATAAGAGATTTTAGAAACAAAAGGAATGGGAAAAAAAAGATTAAGGAAAATTATGGTTATTTTTCCCTGTCCTCAGAGTCCATGCTGTCCTCCAATACCTGAAATATCTTCAAAGAAATTGTTGTGTTCATCTCATCCTGTAGTTTAGAATCATATTAATCATATTAATTAATCTTGTTGCTTGGATGGATTTCTCACAATAAGGTTTATGGTATGTTTCTGTATTTGTCAGTTTCCACAAAAAAGATACCAAATAGGCTTTCAAATTAAAATGGATTTTCATTTCAAATGAAAACTTGACATAGTTTATGATTGAAATTAATATGTCATAAACTACTATATGTCATAAACTATATAGTAGTAACTTTAGAGATGATCATAACATTCCATACTAACTGCTACTGCTAAGTCACTTCAGTCGTGTCTGACTCTGTGCAGCCCCATAGACGGCAGCCCACCAAGCTCCCCCGTCCCTGGGATTCTCCAGACAAGAACACTGGAGTGGGTTGCCATTTCCTTCTCCAATGCTTGAAAGTGAAAAGTGAAAGTGAAGTCTCTTAGTCATGTCTGACCCTTAGTGACCCCATGGACTGCAGCCCACCAGGCTCCTCCATCCATGGGATTCTCCAGGCAAGAGTACTGGAGTGGGGTGCCATTGCCTTCTCCATCCATACTAACTAGAAATGTGGAATTGGAAATGATGGAAAGACTGTTACAATGTTAATATTGTATAAAGAATTTTTAGATCTTTAGATCTAATTTCATTAGTGAAATTTAGTTGATATTGTTTGGGGTAAGGGAACCAGAGAATATATTATGTTGGAAGCACAGAACATGGTGAGGTAAGAAAAAAAAAAGTTGAACATTCCACAAACACTGTTCAAAGGAGAATGCTGCTGCTGCTGCTAAGTCGCTTCATTTGTGTCCGACTCTGTGTGACCCCATAGACGGCAGCCCACCAGGCTCCCCCATCCCTGGGATTCTCCAGGCAAGAACACTGGAGTTGGTTGCCATTTCCCTTCTCCAATGCATGAAAGTGAAAAGTGAAAGTGAAGTCTTATCGGACTCTTTCCCACCCCATGGACTGCAACCTACCAGGCTCCTCTGTCCATGGGATTTTCCAGGCAAGAGTACTGGAGTGGGGTGCCATCACCTTCTCTGTCAAAGGAGAATAGTTTCACCTAAATTAAAGGTCCAAAAAAATGAGATAAAATATTCTTAGAAGTCATTTCATTGTCTTCTTTTTGGTTTTATAATTTTTAATTTTATTTTGATTTCTTTAGTTTTTTTTTTTTTCTCTACTATGAAGGTAGAACAGTGATCTTTAGAGATGATATAACTTGCCAATTTGGTATCTTTGGTAACTGCTGAAGTAATTTTGAAGTTTGGTTTGATTTCCAGCTATAATTCTGTTATGATGAGAGTATGTTAACCAGATGATAAGCGTGTAATACTTTCATTTGGAGTGGCATGGTTTTTCCTGCATGTAAATTAATAGAATTGATAGTCTGATTTATATCTTAGTACTTTGTAAGTTTAGTGATTCACATAGCTGGAAAACTGGGAAGACTGGATAGCTGAAGAATAGTTTTCATTGAATTTTAATCACTTTATGTTAATTTACTTATAGGGAATTTATCATAGATATCTTCTGGGAAATAATGCATCTGAAAATAGCTTTCAGTATGCCAATGTTGTGCAACCTCTGGCAGAAACTGGATTGCGGCTCTCAAAAAGGTAAGCAAAATATAGATTCCGTGTTTAACTCAAATAGAGCCTTTATTAGGTATGTGAGGGTCATAAGCTTTAGAAGGATAGGGATTGTTTTTATTGCTTACAACACAAAGATTACCGCTGCCAACCATGGTTATTCTTTTTTTTTTTTCAGTAAATCTCTTTTATGCATGAAAATAAGTTGACTTCACATATAAAGAAATATCAATTTAATGTTAAAAGGTTTCTCTTTTGCCAAGTTGAATTATAAACTTTTAAGGATATTGATAAAATTCTGAAACGTTCCCTTCTAATGTTTGTTACTTACATATACCTATTTAAAATTATGTATTATATAAGATAATTTATATCTTATGATTTATTAAGTCTAAAACTGTTGCTCTCTTCCATCATCAAATTGCATGAAACTGTATTGAGACATTTAAGCATCTTTTAATTCATATGTCCATTAGTGGAGCACTTCTGAGGCATCTAATACACTTTTTCAAACCATACCTCCATCTAACAGATGTGATGCAAGGGGAGGGTAAATTAGGGGACTGAGATTAACATATACACACTACAATATATAAAATAGATGATCAACAAGAACCTACTGTATAACGGAAGGAACTCTATTCAATATTCCCATAAGCTTTATGGGGGAAAAAATCTGAAAAAGAATAACTATATGTATATGTATAATTGAATCACTTTGGTATACCTGAAACTAACACATTGTAAACCAACTACTCTCCAATGTAAAATAAAAGTTAGAGAAAAAAAAAAAGTGTGGTAAATAGTACTTACTGAACGCATGAATGATGTTGCCCCTGGAAATTTTGCCCAAGCTACAAGTTTCCATGACATCACCTTGGAAGTGCAAGTGTTAGTTGCTCTGTGTGTCTGACTCTTTACAACCCCATGAACTGTAGCCCTCCAGGCTTCTCTGTCCGTGGAATTCTCCACACAAAAATACTGGAGTGGGTTGCCATTTCCTTCTCCAGGAGAACTTCCCTACCCAAGGACTGAACCCAAAGCTCCTGCATTATAGGCAGATTCTTTACCACCTGAGCCACCAGGGAAGCCTGACATCACCTTAGGACCATTGTATTTTACACTTCATCTTATACATGAATATTTGTGATCTCTATAACATAACAAATGACAGTGCTGCTCTTCATAATGATCTTTAAAGGTCTTACTTAAAATGACATCCTGCAGTTGTATTTGTGAGGCAGATACTAGGAGTGTCTAATTCTATTTGTGTCCAATTTCTTTGCCTTCTTGTTTAGATATTTTGATGAGTGAATTCAATAAAGATTTTAAACTCCCATTGATTGAGGTCATGCCAGGCTATGTTTTCTCCAAAAAGTGCTTTAAGCACTAAAGTTTAATGTTCAAAATAAAGTGATTCTGCATTCCTCCCATAACCATAAAAGGTTAAAAAAAAAAAAAGCTCCAAAATATGGAAGCTCTTTCTGAGAGATATTTATGGGGAATTGGGGGAAGACTTCACATTCTATTCAGAAATCTGTAATAATGATTTTGGACATCTTTGTAACTTTTTTCTTTCTTTGTAATCTTTTTTTAAATAAAGATCTTTCAGCACTGCATATTCACAGACTGATACTACACGTCAATTGTTTGTACAGACTAGGACAGGTCAAGAAGTTCTTACTAGGGTGAAGCAGTTCATGAAACAACATATCCTCCCAGTGGAAAAGGTAAGTATACTATAAGTAAACAGAATGTATTTGTGCTTCAAGACTACTGATGAATTACTTCTTTTCTCTCTTCTTCTAGGAGTACCCTGCTATCATTTCTTTGCAGTCAGTCCTTACCTAGATGCCCCTTCTCACCTTAGCACTGAACTGCTACAGAGCCTAATCCCGAAAAATTCCCAGCTTCTATAATA